>NC_134041.1:64032805-65320305 GCF_965140245.1 Athene noctua | reverse complement strand
CCTCACACCACGTGAGGACCGAGCAGTGCCCCCCTGTTGCTCCTCCACACCCTTCTCCGGTCACTCAGGGCACAGCGCCTATAGCTTGGTTTTTTGTGCAACTCTCATGACACGTGAAAAGCATCAGGGGTCATTGCGGGGGACAGAGCCGAGCTGCCGACACCACGGCGTGACAAACGGAGAGGCTGGGGAACCCGAGATGCAGGTGAGGACTCAGCCGTTCCCCCGTGGCCAAGCCGCCTCTCTCGGGCGGGGGCAGGTAGCGGTACCCGCCGGCGCTGCGGCGGGGAGTGCCAGGACTAATGACAAGCTGTTGTAATGCTGCTCCTGCAGCAGCGGGCAAAGATTACGAGCCTGTCAGAAGGCATCACTGGTGGTTTAGGGAGCGCTTTCTGAAGTCAGTCTGAATTAATAAATAAAGACAAGCTTCCTCTTACAGCTCTTTTATGATGGGGATGGGTCTGCATGAAAATCAGCCAAAAAGGGAACAAGTTTGGATTATTAATGGTCACTTTTGTTTAACAAATGTTTTTTGTATAACCACCTTGTGCATCCTGGGAAGGGAGAGTGTTAAATTATTAAACCGAGTATTACATCCTTTCTTTCTTTCATTTGTTTTCCCAAACTAAACAGATTGTAAACAGAAACTCACCATTCCTAGGGTTTTTATTTTGGTTTTGTACTAATGGATAGTACGCCCATGCCGATTAAAATACTGCAACCGTCTGAGCTCTGTCACAGTGGATTGCCCTTTTTCCTCCCCAGAAACATGCCTTTTTCAACTAATTATATAGAATTTGCACATGCCTTTGGACAATCAAAGTTTAATTAATATAAAATTATATCTCTGAGAACAAACAAACAAAACCAAACCACAACCCACGCCGAAGTTTGATTTAAACCAACAGAGGACTAGCAGTCTCTGCAAATTATCCAGGTAAATTAGAAAGTATTCTGTTATACTTCCACATCTCCCCATTGGTGCAGTTCTTGTCGAATTATATATGGCTGAAAAACAAGACATCTATTTAGTCACCTTCGCAGGAGTGCCCTACTGAAACCAGTAAGTGTAAAATTGAAAGAAAAAATAAGAGGTTCTTCAAGAGATTTGCCTGAGAGCCCAACAGGGCTCTTAAGCTCTGGACGAGAAGCTGGTTGTGTTAGATAGCCCAACTCAAGAAACTGAGAATAGAGGCAAGAAAACTGGTCTTGTACCATGAGACCCAGAGACAGGGCAGAGCTGCTGGTGCCTTTGGGAGAGGATGCTCTAACTTTGGGATGTCCAGGCACTCACAGATAATAAAACAACTGCTGTTCTCTAGCTGCCATAATAGTGCAGAAAACCTTGAAAACATGACCCAAATGTAACCAATGTGGTGATGTCTGCTTGTGTCTGCCAACAGCACGATGACAGGCTGGGTGCTAACGCAGGGATCGTACTTTAAATGTCACTGTTGCTACCTACTTCCCTGCTACCTACTTCTCTGCTCATCAAAGCACATAGGAGAGGGAATAAACCTGCATTATGGAAAGCTAAAGCCACATTTCCCACAACATACGTACAGGGAAATCTACCCAGCACAGGGATGGAAGATGCAGCCTTGGGGAGGGCGGGTCTGGATTGCACAGGATGTTCCTACAGTCACATAGGCTAACGTTGGAGATGAATTATCCAAAAATACTTCCCAACTTTATGAATATATCAACGTCAGGCGTTCATCTCTCGAGGCAGGCCACACTTCCCTACAGGAGTGTGACTTCACCCAAAACTTCTGCCGTATCCTTTTTTTTTTTTTTTTTTTTGCCATCGTTCCCGTAAAGCACAGGCCAGCTGCACACCTCAGGTTTACCTGCTGGAGAAGTGCGTTTCCTTCAGCTGGTGCAGGGTGCTTGCTGTTTTGAGAGTCTCTTCAGCACAGCTGAGTACTCTTTCACTTAGATAATTAATTTCAAATTAAATATTAAATATTAATAAATATAGCACAGGTAATAAATTGCATATACTAATTTAATTAAAAATAGATTATAGCATATTTTACAAATGGGACATTTTTGTAAGGAAATATAATGGACTTGTTATGTTTCTGCTTTATCCTAAGAACGAGCAAGCTTCTTGTGCATTTAGTCCTTATTGTGTCTCATTAAATTTTTAAAAACAGCTATTTTAATTGTCAAGTATGTGACAGAATGCTAGAGAAACCTGACACTTAAGTTTCAATTTTACAAAATGCATTTTTAATGAAGACTTTTGCATCTTATTTTATTATCTATAATTGTTTTGAAGAAAAAAAAAATGGGGAAAATAATGGGGAAAAAAATCAAATACAACAAAATTTAGATACCTGGGCAAAGAATCTAGTTAAATTAAGTGGTTCTTTTGAGATATCCCAGACAGCATCTGGGCTTTGTTGTGCCAAGAACTGAATACACCTGGGCAGTCTGTTCAGCAAAAACCACAACTAGTGCTCAGTGTCACAAGACTTCAGTGGAGACCTTCCCACGATGGGGTTAGGGGGCACCGGTCATGAAAAAACCTCAAGACAGGGAATGGCTTTAAACAAAAGAGACCAAGTGATGCAATTTTCGCAGCGGGACGGAGAGTGATGGTGAACATGACCTGAAATGTCCTTCCCAAGTGCCGTGTTCGGTACAAAACGGGTGCAAAAGGGGATGATCTCTACGATGTACCCATGGCGAAGAGCCCCGGGGCAGGACAATGCTGCTGCCCCTCTGCCTGCCCTGGTGAGAGAGTTTTCCCCTCCCAGGAAGGGGATGGACATGGAAAGAAGCACAGGAGGGTGGAAAGTGCTTTGGAGATGGGTTTAGTTCGAGAAGCCAATTTTCCACGGAGGAAAAGTGGAGTTTCCCCCATTGCAGCAGCTTTTCCCAGGCACCTGGGAGCAGCACAACCCACGTCGATAGAGGAGAGAGAGTGGCAGAGGGAGCATCAGACAGTCAGAAACTGCTGGAAGTGGGCAGAAGGGATAAAGCAAAGTAGCACAATGACTTGACACTCGCGACTGCACAAAACAAGCGTAATTTATACACTAAGGGGTGGAACTGGCCTTGTAACGGGAAAAGCAATTAGCAGAAGTATGCAGAGGGAGGCGGAGGCCCGCTTTATATTACAGCCCTACTGTCACTCGCCTTCCTTGCTTATATACTGCTTCTGGCAAGGCTGACCTGATGAAAAAGGGATGTGCTGACAGTGGTGTGTGAGCTTGGCTGCTTAAAGTTGAGGCATTGAGTTTTCTTTATTCGTTTTCTTTTACAAGGCTTGCCTTGCTGTTAACTGTTTCAGGTTAGTGCATCTGTGATCAGATGCTTCCGAATTGTTAAAAGAGGCCACAAATTGGTTAGTGGGGGGTTTTCCTCCTCAATACAAGAACGTCTACTGGATGAATTCTCTCTGGGAAAGCCAGCTCTACTTGCCTTTCTTAGCAGTACAAAAACTGTGTGCCTTTTATTCTTCTTTTTCATAAGGAAATGCCTCCACACGAGCAAGAGTTTCGATGCTCTTTTTCCCTAGTTTATAAAGCTGAACGGAGTTTAACCAGGCCGAGGGAAAATGTGCATAACTGTAGACACAGCTTACTTTTGGAGGGAAAGAGTTTGCACATCACACCGTCGCCAAGGGAAATACAATTGATTCACTAACAAGTTAAATGGATTTTATGTACCTATTCCATGTGTTAAATACCTGGCAACCCACGCGGACACTTCTCCTCCTTAAGGGAGGGAGAGTCACACCCTAAAGGAGGGCACAAACACACCTACAAATATTTTATAGTGTTTTAATGTGAAATACATGTTGTTCTAAGTTAACCACAGGCCACCAATATCAACAGAGAACCTGTTGTCTTTCCCCTCGTTCCTTCTTTCCCTCCCCTTCATCTCTCCTTTTCTCCATTACCTGTGCCCTGCAGCACCGAGGTCCATGCTCCTGACACGTTACCGGTGTTTGAACTTTATAGATCAAAAACAGTTCAAGGATTTCTACTTACATGGAAAGCTTGGTAGAGAAGATGTCACGTCACACCACCGACAATGACAAAACCCTCACCTTACTATTCAGTATCCAGATAATCACAGTAAAATGCTGAGATTTATATACACGTTGTAACAGAAGCTCCTTTTCCAGTTTGAAACCTGGTAAGCTTTCCCATCATCTGCATTTGCTCTAGGTTCAGCTTGCCAGTGCTAGAAGACTCCCTGTCTGCAAACTTCTCAGCAGGAACCGAGTCAGCACACTGCTGAAATGTTTTACAGCCCTCCTGCACAAAGAGATGGTGGCGTTCAAAAGGCAAATCCCAGAAATGGCCAGCGATGGAGGGAGGGATTTATGACTGTTGCGTGGTCACTGGACAGGCTCGGGATTTCATCTCTTATCTCCAGGTTTCCACTCTGAGGGATTTCTAAAGCCCAGAATTCACCAACCCACCTTTATCACGCACAAAAGAAAATAAGTTTACTGAAAAATTTCCACAGACTGAATTATACTATAATCCAGGTTATGGTGGGAAGAGTTCGTTCCAAGGCACGATCAACAGCAGCAAAGAGCAAGCAGGGGATGAGAAAGGAAAGGACCCCTGACCTGACACTTCTGTCTCTTCCTCATCGTAAGATGCTTCTGGAGCACCACCAGGTCTCTTCTCCCACATCCCAGGCACAACATTTACACCTTAACATTCCACTTCCACTATTCTGTGAAAAGATTTTTTTTTTAGTCTTATACTCAGACATTTCTGACTACGCTTGCATCATGTTTGTCCTTGCTACCAGTTTCCAAATAAAACAAAAGGTAGAGATGCCCTGAAGCATCTTCTGAAACCTGGTATGCAGACACCCCAGGAAGTCAGGGAGAACAAACACCCAAAACTGTTTGCAATAACTTCCTTTTCCTAAGAATCACCATTTCCAAGAGAATCCTTCGTACTTATAAGCATCTGTAAACATTTGCACCTTGTAACCAAACCCCTCAAAAACAGATTCACCACTCCGATTTCTACCTCTAACCATGAATTTTGCTTAAGCTCTGGTCACATGCCAGCACCCATCTGTGTAAATATGCAATTTTTCTAGCTGAATTGCACATCCACAGCCACGACTCAACCATAGAAAGATCATGTAAATAATGGAAGCTGACAGCATAAGTAATTTTTTTCATGTATCAGACGCCATGGTTGACTGCTGAACTGTGAGATCTGCTGTTTTTAGACTGTGCTAAGTTCTCCCCTTTCACCCCTGAAGATTCGAGACTAAAGGATGAATCTTGAATCACATGCTTCAAATGTTTTTCTTCTCACACAGCTCAGTCAACACTTGTTCACATCCTACGACCTTTTTCCTAGTGAGCTGCATCTTTCTTCTACCTTTCAAGGCCACTTATTTAAAATGGTAACTGGCGCAACTGGAAACACATGGAGTGACCATCACAAACCACGTGCCTCCCTGGTGTATTAATGGAGGGAGCAGTTGAGAAGTCGATAAACCCTAAAAGGCTGAGTTAGGGAAAGCAGTGTGGAGCTTTTAGTATTTCTGTTTTCTGATGCTCTCATTAAGTCAAGAAATCTGTCTTGCAAATACGAGAAATTAAACATGGAGAGTCCATCTGCAAGGAGGAGCACGGTGCTTTAAAAGAAAGCACCAGGTCTATAACACAATGGCCTGTGTAATTGGTTCTTTTGAAGTTTCTAATCACTTTTGGTAAGATCAAGTGGAAGTGACAAGTGAGGCTATCGGAAGAGTGACTCCGTACAATAGTGGCACATGGGACTCGAACCGGTTTGTGTGGTAACCGTTAATTGTTTGAGGGCTTCTTTTAAGCGCAAAACATATCTGAAGAGTTACTATTAAAAAAAAAAAAAAAAAAATTCCTCCCAGCATAGATTATGTGGTCAGTATTTCAGATCTCATACAAATCATTTGCCTGTGAAAATGTTATCAAAATATGAGCTATCCCTTTCAAATATATTTTAAACAATGTTAATGTATTTTCACATGTCATCAGTTGACAGCTCCACCATCGTCGCTCGTCAGCCACCAGGGAAATTTGCATGCATTTGAATTCACCCTGCCAAGCACAGGCAGCCCAGACTGACAGCCCATTTAACTAGGTGATAAGTTAATCTGTACAACATTTGATAGATTTCTGTCTTTTACCTAAGCCATAGTTTGTGAAAATGATTCAGCGACAGGATTTGCAAACCGGTCGTGTCTCTGTGTTCGGTCTCAGTGGGAGGTGTTATATTTCTTCATGTATAATGCTGATCTCCACCCAAGCTGGCCACATCAAGCTAAACTAAATACCATCCCAAAAACACCAGGATTCACAGTTTCCAGTCTTTTCCTTCCACAAATGCCACTTTCCAGCTAAAGCTCAGGTTAATGATGGAATCGCAGATGATATTACAAGGGTGACCAATGATCTGGACCTACCACCTCTTCCCACCTGCCTGCTCCTGCTCTCCTGCCATTTTTCAGGTCCTCATGCAGCGTGGCAACGCATCAGTTTGTATCAGAGTCCGGGCCAGGTTCACTGTGTCACACAACTCAACACAACCTGATGTGGTCATTGCACATCACAACGCTTTAAATTCAAGGAGAAGGTAACGTTTGTCAAAAGTCACCCACAGAACCCCAAATATGCACGTCCCTCTGGTGCCTCCAGTAACATAAGTTATCATCAAACAACTAGACATCACTAGGTTTTAAACACGCCCTTTGCATTGCTAGAATTTTTCATTAAAATATCCCCTACCTCCAACAGCAATTTATGTTTCCTTGCAGTAACTATGATTACTGCAATATCTGTGATATTAATTTGCAAAGCCATCCAAACAGGGGTCTCAAAGCTTCTGATGGGGTTGTATATTTAACCACAACAAAATGCAGAGGGCATTTTGATGTTTGGAAATGCCCAGAAGGAGATTTCTATTTACTTTCTCCTACTCAGTACATTACCAAAGCCAGGAGACTCAGTAGTCAGCAAGCCATTATTTATTTATTCAAAACATCTTTCATTTCCTGAGATGCAGTATGTTATTTACAGGGCACATACTGTCATTACATGAAGTAAATATCAACAGGCAAACCAAAATCAGGATACCTCACCCATAATGATATATTCGGATAATGACCATTTTCAAAGAGTTGCTAAAATGTAAGTAAATATCGATATCAGTAGTAAATGCTCTGAAAGGGTAGTTGGGGCAACAGAGATGCTACCATGGGCAGAGAAGTTTGGTGAATTAAATTCACGTATAAAGCCTCTATGCCAAAGGTGCTGAAGATGGAGACCTACAAAATGCTTCGGAAACAGAAGAGATTAATGTGTGCTGAGCACATTCAGATGCAATTTCAAATAAAAGTAACAGATTTGCAGCATTTTTCTCATCAAGGCAGAGGCGCAGGCTTAAAATATTAATTAAATAGAACTCAAGCCTATGTAAAGCTTGAAAGCAGATGCCAAGAAACTAAATATATTGAACCTAAAGTTAGGCTAAAGTGGAAATACCCATGGGCAAGTTCCAGTCTAGAAATGTAGGTCAGGAGCCTACTTCTCAAAATGCATCATCCGTAATGTTCCCTATTTAACATATGGAGTATTAGTTTAAGAGATGATGGGATTTTATACATCTTTTATGTATATAAAACCTTGATGTCAGCAACCAAACTTGTCTGTTCTTGTGGTGCACACCTGTAGCTTGCTCACAGGGCAGAAGGTAAGACATTGGAAGGGCACAGGAGCAACCTATGAATTCATGTAGTACAACAACAAAGAGACATTTAGCACAGTTGTGGTGGTAATTGTGACAAATTTAGAAAATTTGCCAGCTTCAGAAGCCCCTTAAAATCACATGTGAGCACCATGAACAAGGCTGGGCAGGACCAGGCTTGGAGCTGTGGGAACACCTTCACGGTACACCAGGAGAGACAAATGTCTTAAAGAAAACCAGCTCCTCTTTACTGGAATTTTAAGCAGATGGCAGGAGAAGGAAACCTACATTAGTAGTAGTACTACTACTACTTTAGTACTGCTTCTACTTTAGGAGCCGGGCTGCTCTAAAGTAGACACACTGAAGTCTGTGGAGCACCCTAGGAACAGGGTGTGGGTCCACCACTGGTGTTACTGGCCTGAGACACAGCAAATCTGAGCCCTCCTGGACTGCAAGAGCGATGCTGGGAAACCTGATTCATGTACCTGAGCCTTAGTTTCTCTTCCTCAAAACTGAGTTAGGAATCCTTGCTTTATCCTGCTTTTGTGTCTTTTAGCTCCGAAGGTTCGTATAGATATGCAAGACCTGGTATAAGGAGACCCAGATGCTGCTTTAATAGAAATAATTTAGCATGGAACAAATAGCCATGATCTTAGGGGTGTGAAAAACCAAGAGGAGAGTGAATAGGAAGATAGGAGGTGGTGTGATGGGTAATGAGGTGCCTACAGGGGAGGGAATAGGAGCAGGGGAGGGGACAAAGGGTTTCTGCCCGGAGCAGGGCTTGGTGCCTGGAAGGGAGACAGAGGGTGCAGCACTGCTACAGCCGAGGGCTGGGGGCGCCGGGGAGGTGCTGGCTTAATTCTGAGCTGCTTTTCAAGGGTTAGGATTCACTGGGAAGTTTCATTAACATTTCTTTGTCCTGGGAAAACTCTTGGCACTGGATGCACATACCATTAACGGCACAAATAGCAGCAGGACCAGCGGCGTTGAGCTGCTCCCCCATTCACTCCCACGTAGACTTCAGACAATACAGTCAGTGAGGACAAAGCAGAGAGCCATCAGGCCCACACGAGCAGTGGAAGCTGCCTCTTGCCTTTTATTCTTCACTCTATATGACACAGAGTGAGAAATCAGAATCACAACTCCTCAAAGAAACCCACTGAACATTTTGTTCAGCATGAGGTTCTATTACTGCCAACTGCAAATCAAGAATTAGGATTTATACTAGTTTTTTTTTTTTAATTTAACAAATTATTTCTTTAAGATAATGATCAGTTTATCAGCATTTTGGTCCAACGGCATGTACTCACACTGGAAACTGTATGGGCATAATCCATGTTTTCTGCATCCATTATACCATCTTGATGCACAGATTTGTCTATTCTGCAGCAAGTGTTGCAACATTAAACACCATAATTGTAATCTGCTGGCCACAAGACCAGACTTTCCCCTTCTGTGTTGACCAGGGGTCAACAATGATGTGCAACACTTCATCCAAAATATCTGGCAGCAACTACTGCAGGCAAAATAAAATTCTACTCTGCAGGATTTTCAGCCAGGACAGAGAAAGAGAAAAAAAAAAAAAAAAAGCATGCCACTTTGTGTGAAAAATATGAAGACCATTTTCCATTTTCAAAGAATTAAGACTTCACTCCTCTCAGTTCTTTGAAAGAAAACAAAATAGTTCCAAATACTTCCATATTTCTCTAACCCTATTAAAAGCAACCACAGTGTAAATCTAACATGTATATGCACACACAATTGATATTTAGAATATTTTTCTAATTAATATCTTGAAATTTAGAGAAAAAGAGGGAAAGAGGGAAAGAAGGGAGGGAGGGAGGGAGGAAGGAAGGAAGGAAGGAAGGAAGGAAGGAAGGAAGGAAGGAAGGAAGGAAGGAAGGAAGGAAGGAAAGAAAGAAAGAAAGAAAGAAAGAAAGAAAGAAAGAAAGAAAGAAAGAAAGAAAGAAAGAAACCTCCTCTTTCACACCAAACAAAACTCTGTAAATCAAGCAGCTTTCTTCTGAGAGCCAGCGAATACGTGCAATGTGCTCCCGCATGGATACGGAGAGCTGGCTTCCCCCTGAATGGTAACTACGTGCAAGCACTCCGGGTCCCTCTCCCATATGGCACTGCAGCCCCCCGCCAGCGCAGGTAGCAGAAGGGGACACGAAGAATACAGCCTGACTTTAAAGCACATGAAGCATGGAAGGGTCGAACTGTGCCTCATCTGCTCCCCTAGCAAACCGTATAAAACCAGAAGCACTGGCATCTGCAATCCAGAACATCATTTGGCACAGTTTAAAATTTTAAAGTAATTTTCAAATTTTTTTTTTTTTTTTTCCCCCCCTCCCCAGCGCCACATGGTGATTTTTGTCCTTTGGAGAGCCAAAGGCAAATACAGGCATGCTCAACATACATTGTCAAAGGGAGAGGTTTCCTAGCAACAATACTGATATGAATGGAGCCGAAGTTTCCTTTCCAATCCCTTATGTGACATTAGAGCAATTTGTAACATACAAGAAATGGGAAAGAAGTATCTAAGAAATCTGGCTATGCATCGTTACCCAAATAGATAAGCAAATCAGTCTGTCAAGTTTTGCTAACACCACAATTATCTAGTGCTTTTAAGTGTAAGATACAGCCAGAAAGGAAAGAAATCCTGGAGTTTATTCCCAATCCTCTCTCCATGCGCTGCCTCACTCACTCCCCCCAGGGTCTCTGTGCCTGGCCCAGACCCAAGGTGTAGGGGTGAGGATGCTGTCCCCAGCGAGGAGAGCAGCCATCAGCTCAGCCACCACGCTCTGCTTCTTCTCAAAAAAACCTCAGCTTTAACCAGACTAGGCTTCAGGCAGTCGCCTTTCATTCAGGCCCAGCAAGGTATTTGGTGTGTCTTAGCAATACGGCAACGAAACGGGCAGCTCAGCATCACCCAGGTGCAAACCGCACACCACGCTCTTCCCTGTGCGGCACACACGTGCCAGATGGGGAGGCACTGGAAACAAGAAACACCCCCGGAGCAGAAAAGCAGCTTCACTGGGGTCTGTGGTCCCATCACCACTGCCCCACCGCCGAGGCCAAGAGAGGAAAATCAGCACCAGGTCCTGTGTGCTTCCCACCCGCAGTTTCCCCTTACACCCTTCTAACACAAACTCATCCACATTGCCAGACAACGGGGCAAACATTCGTTTCCATCTTTGATGGCATGAAACACCACTTCTCTTTTTCTTTCCTTCTTTCTTTTTTTTTTTTTTTTCCCTCCCAGTCAGCCTCCCTGGAAAGACAAAGATGGGCCTTTCCAGTAAAGGACCTAAAATGGAAAGGCCCACAGGTTCTTAGCTGGGCCCCCAGCTTCTGTTTTTAATCAATTGTGCATGATAGGTTCCTAAATTAATCCTCTCCTCTGACAAACCAGGAGCCAAAGTGCTTAACTCAGAGACTGATTTAAAATGCCTAAAGTTATAGGGCTTGAACACTGCATATTATGCCTAACAAGGGAACAATGACCCCTCTTATCTATAGTAGGCCCAAGTTTCCCATATCCCAAATCTAATTGTGTGAGGCCAGCTATAACTCAAGGAGGGAACACCCTGCATTTGTCATATTTAGAAACAGCTTTTGGAGTTTGTAGCTTATTGTGAGCTACCGGAGCTGCAGGATGCTTGTTTACAGGGCACCGTGCAAGACATCTGTTCGGTCTGGCTTTTTAACTAAAAGGGGATTTATCTTTGGCAAATCAGTTTTGTGGGTCAGGGACTGGTTTCATTACAGTCCAAGCGTTTGGCCAACACTATCATTTAGTTTGATTTTTGTACCTTCTCCCAAGCACTCTGCGACAAAGAGGCCACGATCAATCATCCAAGGAGATGCGCCGCTAGAAGTGATCAAATAAAATTAAAACAGTTATCTGAGTGGTGTTGATGCTTTTGACAGATGAGTTTTGAAACGCTTTCTATGAATTTAGCAGGGAGTAAGAAATTATCAGAAATATTGCAGGACTGAGACCTGGCCAAATGCATCCTGCACTTGGCAGGGTGGGTTATGCTGAGAACACCACCCTTCCCTGTATATCACCAGGACACAGCAGGGCAGGCCAGCTGGGCCCAGCACAGGAGGAGACCACAATAAAAATGCTGCTTAACCAGATGGAAATCTTGAAAAAGAGTCAGAAATAAATCTGGAGGATTTGCATTTTATCTTTTCCATGCAAGATATGCCCATATTCCTCTCTGTGCCTATTTTCTGCACACATCTGGGAAGAAAGGGGCAACAGCCCTGCTAACTGACAGGCCACTGGCCACCAAGTCTTCCTCACCATGGCACACACTAAGCCCAGCCAGATGCGAGCCAATATCACACGGTAGAGCATGGCACCAGAATCCAAATAAAGGTAATCTTCATGTATCAAGACTTTTTTTTTTTTTTAAAGTGAAAAAAAAACCCCAAACCCTAAATGTATTCAAGAAATCTAAACATTTACTTTAATAAAACATTTACATTCATTACCAGGCGAGATATTGCAAACAACTCTAAGTGAATTTAGCCGAACTTCTGAGCTGTGCAGGCTAATGACTATGCTGACCAGCTTCAAAACTGTATTAAGACTACTGATTATTTATTATAAAATGCCTGCACAGAGGGAGAGACCTAATTGTCTGATGAAGATCCCAACCCCTGTGGGTATCACAGCATACTATACCTGTAAGAGTCAGGGCTCATTAGCCTAATCACAAAGAATAATACTGGTAGCAGAGCTCTGCAAAGCTACTGATTTTTTACTTCCTATGAGTTTCACAGAAACACCCTTTTTTTTTTTTTTTTTTTTTTTTTCAGTTTGGTGGGGTTCTTTTTCCTGCTATTTCTATCTGGCAACAGAGAGCCTTCTCCCGCCAGTCCTCACCACGGACACCAGTAACCCCAGGCTCTGCAGGGCCACAACTGTTCAGCATCTCCCGCGGTACCTGATTGATCACAGCCATCCTCTCGCCATGCGCGGAGCCACGCAGCCTGCTGAAGCCGGCGCAGATGAGGGTGGTCAGCAGATGTGTGGGTGGTGGGGCTAGAGAGTCATCTTTTACTTTGCATTAATCTTGCACGTATAAGTACTGAGGCAGCGGGGATTTTTCAGTCCCTGTAATATGTATCACTGATGAGAAGCTTCCTCATTATGCTGCTCCGGAATACAGATATAAATTCACTCAGCCTGAATCCCTGTGCCTCGCTGTTACCTCATGAGTTTCAAGTGCAGATGCATCTACGATAGGATTCATACCTGCATGTCTAATTTTCCTGCTACTCTTCTATGCTGTCCCCTTTGCTCTTTTTCTGGGCCCTGCTCCCTCTCGTCCACAAAGCAACACTGACCAAAGGTGACTGTGACCTTTCCTAGGGAGAAATATTGCAAGGCTTCTCTAATCAGGCTGGTTATCCATATCTCTGTAGAAACCATCACAGGATTACGTTTGGCATCCTTTCCCTCCACCGATTCATACCTTGCAAATAAGAAAAAGCTGATTTGTTCATCAAAACCATTTAACCACCAGTGAAAGTTCTCATCCATGCAGCAGATTTAAATCTTGCTTCATCCACGCTTGTTTTACAAGTGGGAGCTTAATTTTAAACGGTGCAAACAATAGATTCCCTTAAGAAACTACAAGACTTAAAAGATCATGCTGTCAGCAAGTTATTCTTGACAGTCTACCTAAGCTCCTCCAGTTCTTGATCTCCACATGTTGTTTTCAAGGATGGCCACTCTTCTGGACTAATGACTGTGTTCTTTGCCACTGCACCTCTCAGGCATTACCCAGCTATTTTCACGTCTCTCCCCATATTCAGTACTCTCATCTCTCCTCTCAGGAGTCCATCCCCACTCTTTCAAAATTCTTCCTTATTTGTTAGCATTTTTCTGCTTACTAAAACACTATGACTAGGTAACTCCCAACTCCATGACCTTAAAGACCTACATATGCTTTACACCCCCTCGGTGCTGTTTTGGTTTTGCTGCCACACTGCACCGTGGAGCCATTCTGCAATGTCAACCACTGTCTTGGGTTTAAACACCTTCCTGGATATTTTCTGAAGAGCTTGTAGCTGAATCTGTGCAAGATTCAGGCTCAGCTTCCTCTATCCAATTTTTTAAACTTGCTCACTTGGACTATTTGCATTTGCCGTTCATTCCTTCTTCTTTAATATATAAAACCCATTAAATCTGAAAGAAGATTCCTAGCTCCAGGTGCTAAGCAAGCCCATCAAACTGCAGTAAGCCTCTTCACGTTCTCTGTTTCCACTCAGAGTAGAGCAAGAAGAGCTTAGGTTAGAAATGAAACACAAAAATGTGTACCTGGTCCTTGGGAGGACGCAGTTCTTCGCTCCATTTGCTACAAGTCCACAATTGCACACGCAGCTGACCTGCCAGCGGACACTGCAGCACTATTCAGGTCCAAAACTTTTGTCCCATCCCAAAATCCTAAAAACCCCTCAATCAGACGAGGTTCCCAGAAAGCACACACATACCTGCCAAGGGGTCCCTAAGCTCACCTGAGCCTCTCATCCCACTCACACCACATTCAGCTCACGGGAACACAGGTGAAGTCTTCAGTGCCCAAACGAGGCTACGGCTGGCAAAGTATTTTACCTTACAAATTTGTCGAAACCAGACCACCTTAAAATGAGATATTGGCTCTAGCAGTCGTAAATTAATTTTACACGGAGCCCAAATACACGATACGAATGACAACAAATGTCCGAAGGCTTGAAGATTAGTAAACATGGATTGAGAAATCTTGGAAAAAACATTGCGCTTTACAAGACTAAGGAAGACACTTGGCTTACTTTTAGGGCAATGTGATTTTTTTTCCACAGCTTTCTGGAATTCATGGTATAGGGACATCTGAAGTGTTTATTCTCTATGCCACAAGAAGGAGATGTGAAGACATGTACAATCCCGATCCTTTCAATAATAGTGGAAGATTCCCATCAGCTTGGTGAGATCCATTTGGACTGAGATCAGGGTATGAAAACCAATAAATGATCAATATAATGGTTGTAAGAAGCAACCATTCCCTCAGCTGTTTCACCAGAAATTCTTAAGGATTTCTCAGGAGGCTCAATGACAGTCGGTGTGCCTACCAGCTGGCACTAACCTCACCAGGACGTTGATAGACAAGGCTTCAGAGCAGACCCAGGACCTGTCTTGGGCACTCACGGCTGCTTCACACCTTGTGCAGGGGGAGCAGATCCCTGGACACGAGGTGGCTCCTCCGTTACAGCTGAGCACTACCCCACACTCCCAGCATGGAGGAGGTCAGCCCAGAGCCCCATTTTCTGGGAGAGCTAATGTAAATATTCTGGATTATGGGTCTCAAATATTCACCTCCAAGCACTGTTAGATGTCCAAAGCAAGGGGAAGAGCTGATGTTCAATTTATCTGGAATCTGACGCTGTCTTTTCTCTCTGGGCTCACAGACGTACGCCAGGAGTGCACGGGCAGGCTGTTAACCAGGCCCACAGAGACGTGAGGAGTATTTCATGCTATATCCTTTTAACAGAAGGGGGACTGCATAAATGCTTTTTTAACTCCCAGTTAATCCACAACAACGCTGCTGGTCCAGTTAAATCCACAAAAATGAATACGTGTGAAACTATAAAACTGAAGTTCCTTGGCTGGCGGCAGGGTTGGAAAGGGTTCAGAGAGACCATGTGCTTTTTAAGTTATATGTTTTCTGAGCATGCTCTTGGTGTTCCCCTGCTGACAGTGCTCCTCGGAGAAGAGGGCCAGCCTGACCTCCCTGGAAGTCTTTGTGCAGACCCAGTGTGCTCTTGCCCTTCCACAGACAGTGCTTTGGCACTGAAAACCTGACACCCAGTGAGCCAAATGGATGCCTAGCTCTGTGCACAGCCACTATTATTTCCTCTGACATGCTCCAGAGCTGTCCCAGGGGCCCTATACCCTCACCAAGAACCCATGACGTCACTTACATTATTAATAATTACAATATATTCACAGATGGATGGACAGATGGACGCTCCTATGACAGAGTTGTGCTTAAAGTCAATACCTCTCCTTTCTCATCCCTCCTTCCCACACCCCCAGTTTTCCCATTTGCTTATCTATTCCCTCCCAGAGAGGAAAGGTCAAAGCTGGTAGTAGAATGAGTTAGGTATTTTTTCCTCTTAAATAAACAAAAGCCACATTGATCAAATGACTCTTCATTTTTCACTCCAAGCTCACATTTGCTCACTGCACAGCCCTTACTGAGACTACATAATTTTAAGTTCTTGGAGAAAGAAATCACAAATCTTTGTTCTTTGCCCTATTACAACACTCACAGGAGAAAGATTCTCTGACGAAAGCTTTGCAAAGGGAAATGCAGAGCAATAGCTACGCAGAGCCAGCTCCAGCCACCCTCCTCGTTGGTCTGAGTTATTTCACAGTGGCCAAAAGTATGCTAAATCTTTGCAGAGCAAACAAGCTGAGGGCTGGGTCGTAAAGAGCCTGGCTCCTATTTTTATGGCATAGAAAAACATGAGGAGGGGAGGGTTAGAAGAAACGGGGGGTGATGGGAGACAAAGTCATCCCGTGATTCAATGCAAGGGTATGTGCTCACTTTAGAGGATTATGCTCTTTTGTTTCTCACTTCTTGGGGGCCTCCAGGAAAACACTGATTTTGGGGAGAGAGGTGGTGTTTTCACACCTAGCTCAGAGTTTCTGTGCTGGATGTAATGGAGGAGCTAGCACAGTTTAACCTGGAGACTGTCACCTTCAGATACATAAAGAAGTTAGTTAACGAAGAACAGAGCATCATCTGCTCCAAGAGGACTGAATCCATCTCACACCGTCCCAGGCACAGGCTGGTCGCATCCTGGCTCCAGCTCAGAGGACGTTTGGACTGAGCTCTGCTCCCCTGAGCACCCAAGAAGCTCTCTGAATTGTCACTATGCCCTCAGGGGTGCAGGGGGGAAGGGGTGAGCCGAAACAAGCCCCTGCCCTGAGCAAAGACTCACTCACTAAATGTGTCTTGACAAATCTTGTAGTCAGTATGCAATTTCATTCTAAGGAATTAATTTTTTTTTTTTTTTTTTTTGTTAGAAATTACTTGACAGGTATATAGTTACATACACATTTTTTTGCACAACCGTTTTGATGTTCTCTCCTTCTACAGACACTATTAACACACAGATATCCTGTTCTTAAGGTATGGATTGACAACCATAGTCTATTTACAGAGCATCTGTCCAGGGCTTCACCTAATAAATTACAGTGTATGCATCGAAGAAGAGCAGAAAATATAAACTGTTAACAGAGCCTTTACACAACACCATGCCAAGACAACATCGGCTGTGCAAACATCTCCGGCCACCTCATTTCTGACCTCGACTATGCATTAACCCAGCCCTAGGATGCTTTGGAGAAAATACCTCTACATAAATACATGGCAATAGTAAATGGCTTCGGGTGTGCCCGCACACCTGTATGTTGTGGCCAAATATTTGTTCCAAAGCAAGGTCCCCAGCTCCCAAATTCTGCCCAACAGCAAGTCAAGTCCCACTAGGTCTTGTACTGGCTCCTGTGCTTGCGAAGGAGAGCTCCATCTCAGGGAGATGATTAGAGAAAGTAGGCAATGAAGTAGATTACATCTTTTCTCATTAAAAAAAGAAAATTCCTGTAAACCTGCATGAGCTTATCATAAAAGAAGTATTTTCTTTCCCTTGACAGCTTTTGTTCTGAAAAAAAGTAATGTCTTGCATGCCTCAAAAGCAGACAAATAAACAAACATCCGAGTCACCTTGGGTTTTGGGGTGGTTGGGTTTTTTGGGGTTTTTTTTTCTTTGCCTACTGCTAGCAGCCTTACAATTTTCTCAGAACATGAAAATCAAAATAATATTTTTTATTTAAAAAGGAGACAACTTCAGATTTGACAAAGCTCTTTTTCTTAGTATCGACAAGCAATCATCATCTATCTTACAAATGGGTACTTGCCTCACAGCACATTTGTGCGATCACTGGATTTCTAGTCCTTCGAGAACTGAGATAACAAACGAATCTTCACCGGCTTCAATGATTTCAAAGCTAATCAGAAGATAAAAGGGCTGGCAGGACAGCTGACAATACATTACTAACCAACAACAGATCTTTGCAGGACATTTATGTATTTAGATTCCAAGCGTGGGGAAGCTTGGACACATGTTTATGAATATGAGGTTGCCAGAGCAAAGCAAGACCAAAGAAGTAATAGCGAAGCGTGGACCCCACGAAGGCATCTGGGTGCTCTGCCTGGATCCCACGCGGTTGCACAAGTGCCACCAGGATGGGGCCCACAGAGCGATGCCACAGGCTCCAGAGGAGGCCACAACTTGCACCCTTACAGGGGTTTTCCCCAAAGGCAGCCCACTACTCAACACTGATTTCTGCAGGAAGACAGACAAATAATAGAGATGGAAAATCCCAGTGACCCCATCCAAGAGTTCCCAGGACTCTCTGGGAGAGAGGAAGGCTCCCAGGACCAAAAACTTCCATGACACAACCGAGGAATAAACCACATAGCCCTTCCCGTGGTCTGAGTAATCACGAGAGGAGGAAAACTTCTTAAAGATGATGAAAAGTAACTTGGATATTGTGTTGAGAACTTAGTTGATTTCATGTGGTATCTTCCTGATCTTTTTCTCTGCCATCACCTGAGACCTAAAGTCCCCTGGTTTTTTGTTGGGTTTTTTTACGGGGTGTATAGATTTTAAACAAGGACAGAGGTTAAAGTCCTGATGCTTAATCAAGCACAGCTTTCTATTTGATATGGAAGTCCCAAATTTCTCTGCACGAAGGTCAACAGCCAAACTCCCATCAAATCTGCTCTGCAAAATGCAACGTGCTGAACATCAGCCATTCTGCTGCTGTCTGAGTTTGGGACCCATTTTTTTTCCTGTCAAAAAGATCAATTTAGTTACTCCTAACAGAGCAAGATAGACTATGGTCTGAGTAGTAAAACCTCTGCAGAATCTGGTGCTTTTTCTTGTGCCCTGCTCAGGACCCATCGCAGCAATGGGTCAACACACTGATCACGGCCGCTGATGGCAGATGTATACGCTCCGTCAAGGTTTTACCAGGAAAACTCTTAAACCTACAAATAGCTCACTCTTCAAAAGAGTTTCTTCTCCAAAGCAAGTGCCTACATATGTCTGACTTGAAATATGAGCATCTATATATAGATACCAGCCATTGAAAGTAATTACTCAAGTCTCCATCCAATCGAGGCACTGCAGAAGGAACAGTCTGTATTCCCCAGCGACAGTGTCAGGAGGCTGCTCATAATCCTTGCGACTTGGAAGAGGACCCCAGTGAGAGGTGGTTAGGGCATTTGACTCTGCCTTTGATGAGGGAACCGTTAGTGAAGAAGAGCTACAATAACCTCCTGACTCTAGAAAAATGTTAAAATGTGTCTCAGCAAGAATTTCTGATTGTTTTACTTTACCTCCTGACTCTTGAGTTCAAAGAGGCGAAGCCGTTTCAAAGACAGATTAATATATTTAGATTTTGGTGACTGATCACAAGCTTCCCAAAAGCTTACATATTCATCCCAACGGGGAAGAGATCACCGAGGGCAGCTGTAATTGGTCCAGGGGCATTTTGATTATCTGCAGATTACCTGTTTCTTGATGCAAAGAAGTATCTGTCAATTTGCTCAGTGGGGCTTGGGAGGAGTTTCGGTGGGAGACCAGATATCATGAGGAGCCCTTCTGACACCGGACCCCCCCACCACGTCCACTTAGAACCACTCCAAGGGGCTGTCACAGACCTTCTCTACCCTGACTAAATCTCAGCTACTGAAAGGAAAATAAATGGCATACGAGCTGTTTATTACTCACGGCAGCAGCCCCGTGGTTCTCCTCGCAAGGGTTGGCGCTGAGGACCTGCCAAAAAAACGTCTGGAAAAGTACCATGGCTGCAAAGGCAGAGGGGATGATGGGCCAGGGGGAAGCAGCCCTATCCCCCACCTAAGGGCCACTCCAGTTTATTACATTTTAATCTTCGGTCAACTGTGAGAAAACGTCTGAAGAGTGAGTTTCCATTACAACATACATCATTTTATCAACCTTATTTTTTGTGATATTTTGTAAATTACAATAAATTTGCTTTCTTCTGAATATTCAGATGCTTCAAAAGGTACCCAAAGGATGCAATTAGACCCTAGGGAAATATGCTATTATGTGCACATATCATGTTTTGCATAGGCTTTCCAGCATCTACATAATTTATGTTTTTCTGCATAATTTCCTCTTTTTATGTTTCCTATGTGTTTGTGAGATAATGCAGAAGTCAGTTCTCTACCACCAAAAATACAGAAAGAACTTAAGTCTGTATTCTTACTTCACCCAATCTGCTTTACTTCCCACAAAACCCTTGGAAAAACCCCTGGAGAAATCCTTTCATATGCACCAAACATCAATGCCTGAGGAAAAACCCAGAAGGTCGAGGCAGCTCTCTGAAAGGAACCAGAACCTTGTCCATTCCCGTATTCATCTGGGCATTCAGAGGGGCCTCTGATGGATAACGTTGAAATGGTAAAGCTTTTAAACTGTTTATAATCCTCGCTTCGTGTTTGAAACGTACAAAAATAATTCTCCAAAACTTTCAAGTTGCTTTTTAGCTTTCCATGCCAGTCACTTGCATCCAAGCTTGCTTTTAATAAAAAAAAAAAAAAGAAATAATAATAAAAAGGAGAGTTTTCAGTCAGGATGTAGTTAAAGTTGATGCCTGCTTTTCCTTTTTATTCTGTTGGCTGGAGTTTTTTGTTTATGGATTTTTAATTTATTTAAAACAAAACAAAACAAACCAAAAAACCCAAAAAAAAACAAACAGAAAAATAAACCACAAAAAATCAAGGAAATAAAAGTGGGGGGAAGACTTTGTGCAGGCAGCCCCGCAGCCCAGTAGCCCCAGGCAAGCCTGGCCACAGGCTGAGCCCCCACCAAGTACCTAAATGTGGATCCTCCTCTTCCCTGGGACGTGATGAACAACTAGTGGGCTGAAAAAAATTGATTATTGTCTTCTAATTGATTTTTGCTGCCCTCTCTCAGGCACCACCCAGGGAATCATCTTCCCCGGGAGGTGATGGACAAGAGACAGGGACCTCTTCTGCACTGCTCACCCCCAGACTCATTGCACCCCTCAGCCATGACGGCAGCTCCCTGTGCTCTGGCTCCTGGAGTCATGGAGAGCATGAGAAAGCTTCTTTAAAAGTAAAATTATTATTATTATTATTACTATTATTGTTATTACATAATAGTCATTTATTAATGATTAATAACATCTGCACCTCATCTTTGCACTCATATTTTCAAGTCTCAGAAGACTGAGCCCTGCAGATTCAAAACCCCAAATTGTGAAACACAGAAACATGTAACTCGCTCATTCCCCTCAAAAAAAAAGCCCAGCCTAATACAAATAACCACTGCCAAACACAGTCCCTGCAAGTGAAACTGGGCAGAAAAAACACTCTTGCCTTTGTACCTTACCCAGAATATTATGGGGTAATCCACTTATTTAAAACTCACTCCTGAGTCTATGTAAAATCAGTCATGGACCAGCAAGGAGACATTACAAGTATGTTTTCTTCTCCACAAACCATGACAGCCTTCAAATTGCCAACAAAAAAATGTCTCATGTGAATAAAAGAAAATATTTATGTTGTGAAACCCACAGTGTGAAACAGCAGGAATAAAATAATCTGGTAAAATTTAAAGAATAAGATTCTTTGTAGAATACATAAGAGAACACCTGCTGCTTTCCTTATTTTTTATTTATTATAATTAATATGTTCAAACTAAGCAGTATGCAGATGTATAAAAACAAACAGCTAAAAAAAAAAAAAACCCAACTTGTCATTAAAAAGTTCATTTGAAGTTGAGAAAATGTATGATTAATTAATCACAACAGAATCTGCTTACTTAAAAGCCTAGTGACATATGTTTTTAAATCATTTGTGTAATTCCAGATAACTAGCAGCGAGGACCATGCGCACCCAGGCGCTCTCCCCACGCGTGGGATGTTCTCCCAGCGCCACCAGTCCCCGCAAGCATGAGCTGGGACAGATGAACAGATAAGAGTCACTTGGTGGAATGTTTTAAGGTTAAAAATACAGGGGAGCAGGAAAATGCCTTTCAGAGACGATTTCAGTGTGCTTCAGCACCTCTGTTCATTAATCAAATACAGTGCAAGCTCGCTCATCCTCTCCCTCTTCTCTGTTTATTTATGAAAAAACACACAAGTTAGCACATATCGCAGCAAACACACATATGTAGCCAGAAACTGATTCCATATAACCAGCCTGTATTGATAATAAATTTGTGAATTAGATGAAGGACTTGGGAAAAGCTGGAGGTTTAGACTGGATAAAAGTCACTGAAGAGGAACTGATTTATTCTAATACAAAATGCTCTAGGTCAAGCCTGGGTTTGGTGTGGTTACATGGAAGATGAGGAAGATGAAATAGTCGAAAAGAAATTTCTTGAGGAAGAAAATGACAGGTGGGAAGGACAACGAAGGGAGTGAAAGTGGGGTTCGGTGTGCACGCTCATGGTGCGCTCTTGTCCCCTGCCCTTACACCCTCAGCAAGCATTTTCTAAGCTATGAGTGGAGCAATTTTTTTTTTTTTTAAAAAAAGCATCTCTTCACACGATGTGTAAGAAATATCTTACTTTTCAGGCATGCCTAGTATCTCAGGAGAGAGTAGAACTGTTTATACTGAAATGCCTGGCCTCACCTTTGTACCTCCGTAAGATGCAGAGCCTGTTCATGAAAGCATCGATCCCCTCTTGTTCCTATGATATTGCTCTAATCTAGAAATACAAAGAGGCTCATGTCATACATATATTGTACCGCATTTCCCAATGGAATAGGAAAATTAAAACAAAACCACAAGAACTCTGTGGGATAAACACCATCTTGCTCTCCATGGGCTGAGCAGAGGTGGCTGCTCAACACGGGGCTCAGCTGCTCAGGGAGCACCCAGGACACCCCCAGCACCCTCAGCACTGTGGGGTGCCCCATCTGCACCAAGGCCAGGATAACCCCCTGCTTGCCCACAGTCCCAGAGCAAAGCCGAGTCAATCACCAGCTGACCCTAAAGGTGCATAAATTAGAATTCATCTTTCTCAAGATAAGGCAAAAAATCGAAAGTACAAAGGAGAAGCCGGAAAGGATGCACTTTCTTCCACCCCTCCCCTTCCCAAAGCACTTCATTTCTGCTCCTCCTACTGCAGCCTCAGCATCCAAACCAGACCTCAACTAAATCATTGTCATACAAGAAAATAAAAATCCCTTACAAATCCCTTTACGCGAAGTAAAACAAATTTCAAAACAAACTCTTCCGAGCAGCAACCGCCACCAAGCTTACTGGATGTAAAACCTCCATGGGAAAAAAAAAAAAAAAATCAACACAGTCAACACAGACAAAACAAAATACAGCTGAGTCCTTCAAGCTCTCTGGTACTCAAACACCAACCCCTTGGTTATCTGAAATAGTTTAATTTTCAGAAGAATTCAGATCTGACACTTTCCACCATATCCCTTTGCAGCCTCTTCCAGCAGTGCCCGTGTGTTAAATCACTTTCATTTCTGAGGTGTCTGAGAAACAAGGCAGATAAGCAAGATTTTCTCAAAAATCAGGGTGATGTGAAACAAGAGAGAAAAGAATAATTTTTTTTCCTGGCACCAGCCAGGAGAAGGGGAAAGCAGACATGGCTCCTGCTGGTCCCCCTCCTGTTAGCTCCATGCACCTGTCTTCTCAGGATGGAGCATCCCTCTCCCCCCGTCACCCCCGGAGCCAGTCCCATCCTGCTGCATCCAGAAACAACATCAAACCATCTATAAAGCCCCCTGATAATATTTTGGTAGAGCTGTTTTTGTTTGTTTGGGGTTTTTTTTCAGCAAAACTTCATTTCACTTGGTTTTGGTTTCCTCTTGTAACTACAGATGAAGACCATCAGTGTCCAGGAGGCCGTAGTGTCACGTACTCATTGCTTGAGATCACACCTCACCACCAAGCTGGTGGTGCACACTCCATCCACGCATGCTGCCAGCCTCTCTCCCCACCATAAAAACCTCTAGAGTCTCTCACAAACCATTACTGGGTTGTTTCATTTATTACGATCCAAGAAGGCGTTATTACATCCCGCCGTCCTAACTGTGCTCTTAAATAACAGCTTGTACAATAATTAAACGTACTAGTGAGAACATTGTTAAAATCAATGACCCAGTGCATTAGCAGTTTAAACACATTTTAAGTGAACTTGATTATACCAACCGCAATTGGGGAGAAGTTAAGGCGGTGTGAATGGTGTGGACGAGCGTCCAGCAGCTGCATCCCCGCAGGTCTCAGAGGTGCCCCAGGAAACCCGTTGCCGCCTGCATTTCCGTGGGATGTGCTGCTCCTCCATCCATCTCCTGCACGACTGCTCGCTGGTGTTAAACAGAACTTGAATACACAAAATGTTCTCATCATTAACACCAATATTTCACAGAGAAAATACAGAGGAGCAGCTCCTATTCCCCTTCTGATGATAGCGATGCGCTGAGCATCGAAAATAAAAAGCGCAGATACACGAGGGCACTGGAGGTAGGAAGTTGTCACAATATTTTTTTTTTTTTTTTTCCACAAGCCTTTTTTCCCAATTCAAATGTATTCACCCCAGTTGTGACCACCACTTTTGCCTCCTGAAATCACTGGAGTGAGAGGGTTTTAGGCACAAGGAGGAGTGACACCTCACTGGCCCACAATTTATCCTGATGCCTCATCTCTGGGGGGACCTCAGAAAGTTCGGCTGAATTAAACAGAAGCAGGAAAACAGAGCGATGTGACAGGTAATTGGCGGCCTATGTAGCTAAACAAAAATAACAGAGCAATACAAAGCAACATCCGAATTCAAACCAAAACTGTGTGGAACTTGCAACAAATGGAAACTCTTTTAAAGCTACTTAGATATCATTTTTCAGGTTAATAAGTGAATAAACTCAAAAATTCCTAAGTTTTTCAAATAAGAACTATTTGTTATTATCAAATATATTGTTATTACATTATTATCAAATATATTGTTCTTATATTATCAAATAAGAACAAAGGCTGGAGAAGCAGACACCAATTCTTTTCTCCTCCTATAGCACCGTTTCTTGTGCCATTGTGAAATTAAGAAAATAACACAGGAAGAATCTACAAAGGGGGAAAAAAAAATTAATTTATTTTTGTTCAGGACTATTTCTTTTCATTTTTCTACAAATTAACAGTATTAAACAAATAGACAGATAATTGTTTTGAATCCAATATTCTATTCAAACCTAGGAAAGGGCCCTCTGGACAACTTAAACTCTCTACTTAAGTAAGAAGATTAATCAAAACTGTCTTCTTCTCATGAAAAATCCACTTCAATAAACTGTAGGCTTTCAGTCCAAAAGCATTCATCAGAAAATTCCCAGGCCAAAATACTTAACCTTAAAGCACATATAACTATATGTCAGCATTAAGAAACAATAGCTGAGGGGTTTAACAGATTTTTTTTTTTTGGTCCCTCTGAATTTTTTGGCATCTGCTTGGCATACCATAGTCAGTAGGATTTACGATGCATGGAGGAATACCTATATATGTTTTATGTAACGTACTCATAAAAATGTATTTCTTCTTTTCAGACGGGTGGCGGAGAGATCCCAAGCAGTTTTGACCTCTGCTATTTACAGAGACCTTTGCTGGCAGGGGCTGTGCTCCCAAGTACAGCAAAGAGATTATTTTCTCACTCCACTTTTTATTTATAATATTATAAAAATAAATGTGACATATTTAGGGGATGGCTCATATTTTAAAAAGCTCAACCAAGGCACACTTTGGGCTTTTTATTTTTAAGGTTTGCCCTTTTAAAAACATAATTTCCTGAATAGTTTTCTATGTAGAAAAATCTATCACAACGCTCGGGTTTTACACCACTTCAGTTAGCATCTTCAAAAAAACAAAATATATAGACGCCCTTATGAATCTCACTGGAACCAAGAACAATACTAAAATTCCCTTTTATAGTAAAGAGTCATGCCGCATCACTGAAACTTAGACCTGGCCAGTACAAAAGGGAGCTGAGCAAGTGCAGTTTTTTTCAGCAAGTTCCTATGCGCTGTCCCCATCCGAAGCAGTCACCGGCCCCAAAAAATAATAATCCTGTTTGTAAGGCCAACTTAGCTGCAAGTGGTTCATAGGTTTTATAAAAAAAGGTGGAAGGCACAGCTTCTGCTTTGCTGGGGTACAGCAGCTCTTAAAGCACCCAACGAATATCACCATTGTGCTCCAGCGGGTGCTGAAGAACTCCAGCACACCTCTGCAAGGACAAGGGAGCAACTAGGATACAGATTTTGGAAACCGAATTTCCAGAAATCACTGGGGTAAATTCCCCACAAACTGACAAGAAGTCAGTTCTTCTGACTTCTTCACAAATAGGCTGGACTTGGGCCGTCCTTTTATCTCAAAACCCACTTCCAGTAGTACCTCTTAACTAATGGCATATAAAAGAGATGACTATTTTTTAAATATTCATGTCAGAGGGGTCTATGATCAGGCTGTACTAAACCCCATGAGCGTAAATGTCTGCTCCACTCCCGTCCCTGCACTTTCTGCTCTGCTCCTGCCTTTAAAAGCCACCGATGCTGACATTTTCACTTTTCTCCCTGGAAACAAGGGTGGTGTAACAGTTCCTTGTGTCAATGCTGGCACAAACACACGAGGCAAACCAGGACATGCAGGGGTACTGCAGGTTCAGGCTAAAGCCCGGCTCACGCCTCCCTAATTCAGGTCTTTGAAATCAGCATGGACGCATTGAAGAGGTAGTCAATGTCCAATGATAACTTCCAGCCCAGATCATTCAGGCAGCATTGGCACCTCACACAGACATAGTATCTGACATACTCAGAATTTTCTTTCTTAACAAAAAAAAAAAAATAAATCATTTATTACATTCCTTGCTCTTTAAAGTGCAGTTGTTTTCTCAAATGAGCCTAGGGAATATAGCATCATGGTCTTCTCTGTTCGCCGTCTTTCAGCAATTCTTGACCAAATTTGCTCAGCTTTCACCAAGGTAATGTTTATCTCTTGGCTTTTCCCAGTTGTCAGACACAAACTGGGACATAGAACTGAGGATGGGTCCGTGTCTGGCTCACCCATCACCACTGGAAATGAGGATCCTGCAGACACGGTCATTGCATATTACCAACATCCAGTGCTCCAAGAGAGATCGTTCTGAGTGTGACAGAGAATGGCAAAGTCTCACACATCTGCTCATTCCGTAAATTCTCATCTACATACGTGGGGTCAGGTGTTATTAATGACACACCCAATGGAGAGCAGCTCCATGCAGTTGGATGTATGGGGCACCACAATGACCATTCCCAGGCTCAAAAAGCCTCTGTGATGTAAAATTACCCACCCCTTCTCACTGGCATTTTAAAAAATGACTGACTAGAGCCAGTAGTATTAAATGAGTGTGTGAAGAGGGAAAAAGCCAGAGTATTGTAATTGATTATTTAGTGCAAAAAAAAAGGAGGAAAATTATCACAGGTGGTGATGGCAGATGTGACAGCCCAGGATACTTGGCAAAATATTGAGTATATTTGATTACTGATATGGATGCTATGGTGTTGATGGTTCAACTTCTAAACCCTTTAAAAAGTAAGAAGTTACATATAATACAAAATTGCAGCTACAGAATTTATTTTTTTCTCTTTTTTTTTTTTTTTTAAATGCCTAAATCATTGCGACCAATAGCAGCCGCTGTGAGATATTAGCTGGTTAATCAAGGCTGTAAAATTCCTTCAGTAAAACAATGGCAGCAATTAAATGTTTAAAAACTGATCATCACTGTCAGGTCTCAAAATGGATGTGTGGCCACATGAAAGACAGCAGCCACACATATTATATCATGGCACAGGGCCAAAGCTACTATATTTCCAGGCAGCGATTCTAAATGATATTATTACAGTTAATTAGTGAACGCTAATTAATTTTTATGATTTATTTTTTTCCTTCTTCCCCAATATTTTAAGATTTTTACATAGTGAAGTTTTAGGGAGCAGCTGGTGGTCCCCTGGGTGTGAAACCCCCCTGGGGACAGAATCTTCTCCCTGATGGTGCAACCAGCCCGCTCCACCCCTGCCCAGCTTTCCCATTCAAGTGGGTGAAGAAAAGAGATGGCGGTGCTGTTTTTTCTAACTCCATCTCATGACCCGAGGAAGCACTGCTGCTCTCTCAGGATGCAAATTGCTGTCCAGTGACGTGCGTGATGACACGCATTTGCAGAGAGATGTTTTGGCACATACTTATCACTAACAGGACTATCACTGCCTATTTTCAAGCTATGCAAAAATCACATTTTCTTTTCCTCTGAACCCATGAAGAAAAAAAAAACCAAACAACAAAACACTAAAGTATGAGTGTATGATGTAACCACTGCTTGGAAGACAGAACAAGCTGTGAAAAACCTCACAATCTCCCCAGCAGCAGGAAAGCCCCAGCTGAGCAAAGACGTCCTTTTTCTCCAGCAGCTTCCACCAAGCATGGTTCTCTGCATCTATTAAAGGGATGAAAAGTCCACACTGACCTCTGAACAAAGTAGCAAGAAGCCCCTTATGGTAGCAAAGACGGTACAGAGACGGTGAATAAAAACACATTGCTTTTTTTTTGGCCAAGGAAGCCTTCATGTATGATCTACAATGTCAAGCTGGGAAGACAACATCTATCTCCACTGATGAAATTCCTGTCCATTGTGTTACACATCTGAAAAAAAAAAAAAAAGAAAAATCAGTATAAACTAAGTCTGTTGTTCAACCTTCCACGGGATGTGTGGATAAAAAAATATAAGACAGAATGATGACACAAATTAATTGCTTTCAGTAAAGCCTTTTCAAGATGAGGTTGTCCAGACAAATTGATTTATTCCGCACTCTTCACGTACCCGCAAGTAAAGAGTATGCAATCATGAAAGGTTTACGTTCAGAATACGTACATCATCTCACAACACCAGTGCAATTATTATTTTTAGGAAGTTTTACTGATCCGCAGACAGAGGCAAGTATGGGAAACACAAGAGCATCATGTGAAGGGGACTTGAGTAAGGGCTGCATCAGGGCAGTCACATGATGAGGTTTTAAAAAAAAAAAAAAAATGACTGAAAGACTCAGGAGCTGTGCTCACCGGCTTCATCTGTCTTTGCCTCTGTTAAGAGCAAACAAATTGTTCTTCATATAGCTCCAGCTTCACCCTTAACCTCCGGAAAGATCACAAAAGAAATATGCCACTGGTACCCAGGAAAACTCCCACAGCGGTTTATCCGTACTAGGTTCAGCATTTTATTTTACCTCCCTGAAATATAGACCAAATATGAGCCCTTGCCTCATACAAATCTTCGACAAATCTCCCTTTGTTCAGAGCCTTTAGACAAAACAGAAAATTTAATACAGTAAATCTACAGGGAGAAAGGGGAGGTGGAATGGCCCAAAACCAACAGAAAAAAGGTATTTCCAGGCCACGTTTCCAGGCCCATGTCCATCCCATTGCCACCAGGATCTGCCTACCTGGGCTTGAAGGAGACCGCCGAGCAGGACAGACACCGCGGCGTGGGCTCACCACGCTCCCACTATAAACTCCTCCGAGATACCACATCGGCCTGGACATCAGACAGCCTCCAACTCTGAAGCAGTGCTCCCACTGCGACGAACACAAATAAAATGCAATAGTATTTCTATTTTTTAAAAAATAATAAAGCCCTTGAGCCATCCATTCACTTGTAAGCAATCAGGATGGTTTTTTCTTTTTAATGCTCTGCTTGTCTTTTTCTTTTTTTTTTTTTTTTTTGTGCCATGAAATTGCATTTTCTAGTCTGTCTAATTCTAGGTACTTTCTGTGGTTGTTGGTTTTAATATAAAATCTCTGTGGTTGGTGAAGAAGTCAGAAAGAGAAGATATACTTCAATTCTTAAAGTGTTTTCAGCATCCTTGTGGTGGTATTGGCCCCTCAGAGAGCCATCTTCTGACTTGCTACAAGTTTTTCTTCACAGAGAGAAATAAATAAGGAGCCAAAATGCCTCGTTTTTACAGCATCACTCATTTGACCCAAACTGTGCTTTACTTTATTTCATTTATTTGTTTACAAGCACAAGCACCCTCGCCCCAACCCACCACCCACACTCAGCAGGAAAACCCTCCTTCTTTTTCACACCAACACTTCTTCAATTAAGCCATAAAAGATGCTTTTAAACCCCATCCTTTCCAGTCATTACCTTTTTCACCCCGAGATTGGATCCCTATAGCACAGGGACACATGGAGGAGCTTGTCCCCATCCTCACCCACAACTCAGCCTAGATCCCAGTGGGAAGAACAGTGTTTTTCCAAACTGACAGCAATGCGTGTGGAGAGGATGGTGTCTCCTGGAGATCAGTAATTACCAAGTAACTCTGGGGCATCCTTTATCCTAGAAGCCACACACTGATCTAACGGATATGAAGGGTTAGCAGGAGAGAGACAAACACACAGAAAAAATATTTACAAACAAGCACTACAATACCACATTAGCTATTATCTTTCCCTGTATTTAAGCACACATCTGGAAACACTGCCCAAAAGACTGGGCATGTTTAATAAGCCCCTGGTTCTCCTCTGGCTTTGTTGCATCCGTCTCATTCCTGCCAATATTCCACTTGCAACTCCAGCTCGTCCACACACAGCCATTCATTGAACAGAAAAACATTTAGCAATGCAAAAACAAGCTGTGATTTTTAAGCAATTTGATAATAAGTATTTTCTGAGTGCTAGATATTGTCCCTGCACATAGGAAGAGTCACTGTTTCACCATTGGCTGACAAATGACACCAAATTAACACTAATCAAATCAGGGCTTCAGCTGGTACCAAACTGTTAACTATAGACCAGTACTGTACATCACTATGGGGTAGCTTAGACAAAGAAAAAGGCAGAAAACAAGTAAAAAAAAAAAAAAAAAGAAAAGGAAAAAGAAAAAGAAAATGTTCATTTTCTCCGAATAAAGAACTATTTTCAGCCTCCTGCCAAGCAGAAACCTCCTGTAAGTACAGTGTAAGCAATATGTAGCTAAGCTACATAATGTTGTCTCGCAGGCAAGTGAAACTGGTTGAATTCAGCCCACCATCGCTATCTGTTTTGGTCAGCTTTCCTTTCCTTTGCCCTTTAAGCATGAGATTTTCAGTACACCCATAGCTCAGCACACCTAATTTAGAGGTAGCACCAGCTACTAGATAAATTATTGCTCTGAATTCAAACTCTTCTGCTGGAGGAAAAAAAATAAAAAATAAAAAAAGAAAAGGAAAATGAGACAGAGATCTTTTTTTGCCTTGCAACACAGTCCAACGACTTGCTGGCTCTGCTGAAGCATTTGGGGAAAGGGGAGATTCTCATCATTGCCCCATAATTTGTCCCACCGACTGCTCACCCCGATTCTTCTTAGGATACCTTTAGTAAAGCTTTGGATGGATTAGCTGGCATAGCACACATCAACCTGGATGCTGACGTTTCCCTGAGACAAATTCCTGTTTGATTTCTCACATGACCCTTTCAACTGATTTTTTCCCCATGTATTTGGGAGACTTGTATCTAAAGCTCAGCTGATCAAAATTCCTCAGAGGTGGGTAACAGCCCACAAGGTAAAGCAAGGCCATTAACAAACCACTGCTAGGAAGCATCCAAAAGGGTTTTAAACTTAATACAGGGCTCAAAATAATGCTGCACAGGAATCTCTCCCTTTCCACCAAGGCCACCAGCAAGGAACAAGGAACAATTTATACCACAGGTCTCCTTTCCCACCCCGCCTGTCCCCAAAGCTCCCTTCCTTGAGGCATAAGCCCCAGTGTCACCTGCGTGCTAATTGTGGTAGGAGAGGGCAAAGAAGGGCTGAAGTTGGGAGGTGGTTTCAAAAATACGAAGCAAGGTTTCCCAGTATAAACATATTTCATTATAAAGCTCCTAAAATGAAGTGTTTCACACAAGAGATTTTAAAAAAAATTCATTCTATTTTTTTTTAATGTAACCTTCTAACCTTGAGTTTTAAAATGGCATTTTTTTTCCACTTAAATATACCTAAACAGGGAGAAAAATAAGTAAATAGAAAACTTAAATAGCACTAAACTAAAATCAATGTATATGTAAGGGTTTATATTTGGCTTTTTGGTTGTTTTGGGGGTTTTTTTCATTTATTGTTGAAGCATGCACCAGCTCTGAACCGGGCTCAGGAAGATTTTATGCAGAGAGTAGTTATACCTCAAAAGGTCTCCTGCTGATGGCTGCAAGCAGAACTGAGAAAAACTGGCAAGAAAAACATTTGCAAATATTTTAATAGTTGCCAATTTTCATAATGTTATAGCAAGTCTGAGTGGGGCTGGAGATTTTCTTAAAATCTCAGCTTTCACAAGGAGCGATTAGAAGAAACTCGTGATTAAATGAGAATCAGAGCCTTCCTTCAGATAAGCAAGAAAATCACTGGTCCCCATAGTTGCAACAATTCTTAAAAATGCGTTCCAACTACAACAAACAGACTCAGAAACAAAAGACAAACCTCAAAAAAAAAAAAAAAAAAAAAAAAAAAAAAAAAAAAAGACAACCTAATTTTTTGTTATTAACCTGAATTCTTTTTTCTATAAATTATTGTTGGCAGTTTTTTCCCCTTCATTTTTTTGCAAGCATTTTTGGCTTTGTTTGCAGTCTGCAAGCATTCACATTTAAAAAAAAAAAAAAAATAAAATAAAATAAAAATCAGGCCAAAGATAGCAGTTGCTCAGTAAAGAAACTTATCCCCAAGAACCAGAAACGAGGGATTTATATCCCCTAGTTTCTTCTTCTGTATACAGGGCTCCAATACTTATCTTGGGGCTTTCATTGTCGGTGGGGAGAGGGGTCTCTCCAGAGGGAGATTCACGGCACCATCGGAAGGAGAAACCTCCACCTAAAGCTGTTTCTCTCCTTTTCCCCGCTGACTGCAGAAGCAGCATCAACGAGAAGCTGAAATCACATCTCTAATTGCTAACTTTCCAAATCCCAGCTGGAGGGACCGTGCCTCAACATTACCTGGCACAAATTATGAGGATTAAATTATCCAATCTGGGGCCAAGAAGTCGCTGCGCACCTTAAGTAAGCAAAGGCACAGCCCAGACAATGTCCACTGAGTTGGAATTGAGAAACACAGCTAATCTGAAATAATCAATAGGCAGAAAAATCACGTCAATTAATTCTTCAGGCAATTTCAGTGTTGTACAGCAGTACCCATAGCTGGGCTGACGATTCCAATGACAGTATTAAAATGTGTTTCCTTTTTTTTTTTTTTTTTTTTTTTTCCCTCTAATCTCTGCCTTTACCAACTCAAAAAGTCCAAGGATGATATGAATTTACAAAACCCTAGTGACAGGAGCGCTCGGAGCGAGCTCTGCCAGCCTGTCCCTGGCGCGGGCGCTTGCCAGCAGTGGGGTGGGCTGGGGGGACGTCGGGGGAGATGCCTGGAAGTCATTGCCTTCTGGCTCACCCCCAGTCATCCGCTAAAAAATCAGTCCTGGTAAAGTTCACGCCGTGAGCACTGAGATGCATTGTGAAGTGCAGGGAAAAACATGGGAAATGTTACATCTGCAGGGAAGGGGGTTAATAAATGTTTAAGGAAATGACTGTTCTCATGATCCCACTCTTCCCTGTAAAATTGAGATCTTGCTTAGATTTCTGTCATCGAGTTTGTTGTCTCCAAAACTACAGTTGTCTCAACGCATTTGTGGGGTCCTGTGTGATCGCCGCATGTTTATATATCCCACGTCAGGGCAATGTCGCCTTGTGATTTACCTTGAATCCTTTCCAACCCTCTTTCCCTGCTCCTCTGCAGTGAACATAGAAACATTTTTCGAAAACGCCTTTATTTTCAATTCAACTTACGCTGAGCCTGTCTGATGACCCCATTCAAAATGCAAATGGAGGAGTATTTCTGGAAACGCCTTTTGCAGCTTTTACCTCTTTCGGATGCATTTGCGTTGCTCTCCTCATTGTTAGGCAAAGAGCAAAGCATTTATGAGAAAACTTAAAAAGCACAATGTGAACCCAAGAGACCACATTGGATGGACCTGTGCATCCCCAGAAGCCGCGCTGCACGGAGCAGTGGCACAGACCCACTCGGAGAGCCCGTGCTACCAGCCAGCACCACCTTATCCTATGGCTTGTTTGTTAATTTTTCAGCCAGAGAGTGACTTATAAGCAGCAACACCGAAATAAAAAAAGCTTCTTTCCAACTTATCCCTATAGAGTGGGTATCTCTGCTTAAAAGAGGAAAATAACCTTAATGGATATCCTCATATATTGTTAGCAATGGGTCCAGGCTTGGGAGGGCAGCTTTGCGTGGCCCTGAGCATTGAGCATTTCCTTGTAGGTCAGAAGTTCAAACACAGCCTACGTTAGAAGTAAGCAAAAGTCATTTACCTGCTGATAGTTGTGTGTATGGAGCCAGTAGATCAAGTCCTCTTTATCACAGAATCACAGAATGATCTCAGTTGGAAAAGCCCTTGGAGCTCCTCAGGCCAACCATGACCCTCCCCCTGACCGTTCCCAACTCCCCCAGATCCCTCAGCGCTGGCTCAGCCCGACTCTTCAACCCCTCCAGGGATCCCGGGGACTCCCCCCTGCCCTGGGCAGCCCATTCCAACGCCCAACAGCCCCTTCTGCACAGAAATCCTTCCTCAGAGCCAGCCTGACCCTGCCCTGGGCAGCTTGAGGCCATTCCCTCGGAGCCTGGCGCTGGGGCCTTGGCTCCAGAGACTCATCCCCCCTCTCTGCCCCCTCCTGGCAGGGAGTTGCAGAGGGCCAGGAGGTCTCCCCTCAGCCTCCTCTGCTCCAGACTGAACCCCCCCAGTTCCCCCAGCCGCTCCCCAGCAGACCTGTGCTCCAGACCCTGCCCCAGCTCCGTTGCCCTTCTCTGGCCACGCTCGAGTCATTCAATGGCCTTTTTGGGGTGAGGGGCCCAACACCGAACCCAGGAATCGAGGGGCGGCCTCCCCAGTGCCGAGCCCAGGGCTCAGATCCCTTCCCTGTCCCTGCTGGCCACGCCAGTGCTGATATGAGAGAGTCCAGGTGATAAAAACCCCTGCGAGAGCCGAGGCGGTTTGCTCCCATGGCCAGCAGTCTCAGCAGAGGGGTCGGAATTGGGGAGTTCCCATTTGATCCCTAGCATCTGCTCTTTCAAGGAGCTACCCTGGCTAAATTATTCATTGGTCTTCTAAAGCAAGGCGATCAACTATGTTAAGCTATGAAAATGAGATAGATTGAATTTCTGAATTCACTAAAAACATAAAAAAATCAAGGAATATCCATCATTAAAGTTTGCTTGAAGGGTGCAAGTGTTACTTGTACTGCGACCTACCTCCGTCCAAGGCACCAAGGTCTCTGCCCACCCTAATCTTAAGAACGTGTCTGAGGCTTTAAGACTTCATGACCTCTCCAGTTAATAAAAGTAGAATACCACGTCTTTGACTTGCATGCAAAAATAAGGCAATACCTGGAGCAAGTTATGTCTGATAGATGCAACATAAACCTGTAAACAGTCGAAGAATGTGCAATCAGCAATTAGGACTATTTAATACTCCCAGAAAGAGAGAGAGAAAAAAAAAACCAAACAAAAAAAAACCACCACACACAGAAAAGTGAGATTTATCAGGCACTTAATTGCCAAGCATTTAAATTTAAGAGTTGGGAAACTGTAATTTTAATTATTACTGCATTATGCATTCATACATTTTCATGCTCATGTAATATAAGAACCTCAGACTGACATGGCACATTTTAATTAAAACACAATTATTTATTGACGATTAGATCTGTTCAAATAGTACCTACTTTTCAGTACCTTTCCCTGTTTTCTTCAATACCGAGTGACACATCTGAAACAGAAATAGGAATAACTCAGATGTGACGTGTCAATATTCTTTGATGCATGCTACACGTTATTTCCTTTTCTTTATGAGTTTTCTTTCTTAAGACTCTTCCTATATCTCTGGAATAGTATAATTTGCTCTGCAGAGAGTGATACAATAATGATCTCGTACAGCTACTAAATAATACATGGCTCTCCTTTAGTTATTGTTCAATTTGTGACTTAGTTTCCCTCTTTGCCAACCACATAAGGAAAAAATCACTCTAGTCTTTCATTTCTGCATCAGACTGAGCACATGAACCATTGTAAAGTTTCCATAACTCTTTGTTTTACCTGTGTTCCTCTTTTATGTGGTTATTTGCCAGTCGCTTTGGCGATCAACCCCTGCAAGGCCACTCTGGGAAGAAAACAGCAGCAAAGCAGCAGCCTCCACCCTGCGCCCAACCTCCTTCGTGCCTTCTCCGAGAGCGGGAGTTGTATGACCTTCATCAGAAATTCAAGGTTTGTTCTGTAGGGAAAACATTTCTGAAACTGTAGAGCTATTCTGGGGTAGATGATAGAATATCTAACTTCCCAGTGACTCCTATAATCTCAGCCAAACTTGTCCTAATTAGGGAACAGGTAATTGTATTTGCTTGGGAGATGACAGCTGTATTAAAAGGCCAGAAATGCAACTTTCTGCAGTTGCTGCAAACCGTTCTCCCCTTCTCCTCTAGTTCTCCCAGAGAAAACTTGGGAGGCCACAAAACAGGCATGTAAGTGGAACATCTGCGTGTTCCCAAGGCCCAAAAAGGGCTTTTCTCCGAAACGATCGCAAGTCCACTGTGTACCTGACAGAAAAAACGTGCAAAGGGAGTGCAACGCTGTGGAAGTCTCTAAAGGCATCAAGGAGAAAAGCAGCAGTTTTCCAGGATGATTGGCAAGAGGTAGGTTATCTTCAAGCTGTTGCCAAGGACTAGGACATAATTAGATGTCAAGCACAATTCAGCAACTGCCACCAGCTCCCCTCACCGCTCCGTCCCGAGCTGCGCAGTGCCGGGCTCCTGACTGGGGACCGTTAGGAGCATCACACAGGCACAGGTTGGGAAATTCTTCGCCTGTAGGCACTAATTTTAAACTGCTCTCACCAATCCCGTGTACAGGGGTTAGGCATGCAGAATTAAGGGCAAGGGGGGAAAAAAAATAAATAAATAGAACGTGGGGAAGAGAGAAAGAGAGAGAGAGAAGCATACAGAATATATTAATTTTTGAGATTCACAAAGGGGAAGATGAGAAGACTATACCTTAGCTGCTTTTAACAGTGCAGCAAGGCTTGTCGAGATGGTTTTGCATTCTCCATGCACTAGTTGGCCGAGGAGCCTGTTTCCATGTGCAGAGTATGCACCGAGAGATGATGTGTTTGTAGGGATTGCATTTCTTAAAGGAAGACAAAAACAATCAGCGGTTAATATATAAAAGCCTGACAGTCTATATAGAGATAAAAAAGAAATGACAGCTCCCGGTATGCAAAACCTGTGAGAAAGCTCTTCAGTCTTACCAGAGTGAATAGATGGGTGTTGAATACTACCTAAAATCCAGCTACACACATTTATTTCAAGTTCCTCTGAAAATCAAGATGCAGGACATGCTCTGTGCCTGGGTTTATTTAATTTTAGTGTCTCTTCAGTCACTGATGCGGAATTTTCCCCATGTATTCAAAGATCTGAATGGGTTGGTCGGGATCTGCAAGATTCCCCTATGGAGGTTCCAGCTTTCAACCCTTTCGCAGGAGGAACGCCTTCCTGTGGCAGTTGTGTGGGATATTATTGGGATATTTCCTAGTTTTCAGACAAAGAATCGAGTGCACCTGGAATGAAACAGTCATCTGAGAATTAAGGCCTGATAAGAGCATGTGCAAAGGTACTTACGATATTTTACCCTGCTGGATATTTGTTTCTAAGTGATTTTAGACTTCATGTACGAGAGAAATATATTATTGAAAAATCTACTTTTTAATACTTGAGGAGGAAAACGATGGCGCTCGCTGGGATATGTCATCATGTTTGGAAGGGATATGATGTCACATTTTCTTTTCATTAAAACCATACAATGGTGTAGAGCAACCCCTTCACTGATCATGTTATTGCCTGAATTACATATTTTACTCAAAAAGAACAATGTAAACCAGCACCTCTTTCTTTATTCACGCAGTGCAAATGATCACAACACTCTCTTTTGCAACCCACCTTGTGACAATAAATATGATTTGACTGAAGGTTCACCTGAGGTTACATGATCTTTGCCCTTTTTTCATAGACATTTGAACTTTGATGAAAGATATTCAGGGTGATTCCCCCACCAGCAATCTCCAGAGCTATCTGTGGAGACTGGGGTCTCCCGCCATACTGTTTCAGATAATATTAGCCCCGCCAAGGATGTGACTCTGTTTAAATTCAAGTGAAGGGATTATTAAAGACCCTGTTCTGCAGGGTAAATGGAAAGAGGCTTTTCAGACCCATCAATAGATGTGTTAGCTGGGAGTGCACAGGACGCCGAGCCAGGACACCCACCGTGCATGCCAACTGGCACTGTGACCTGGGAAAAAAGGGAAAAAAAAGGGGGAAAAACCCCACTTTCCTCCTCCCTGCCTCATTTTTGCCACTGATTAAAACAAACCAACTCTTTGTGCAGGATGAATCTCAACCACGGCATAACGGGCAGGAGGCAGCGACCGCTGCTGTTGGCTTACGTGGCTTGGTGGTGGGGAGCAGAAGACCCCGGGCCCGCCGCAGGCACCGCAGAGGCTGTGTATTGATTTTCACTGAGCACTGACCTGCAGCTCGTTGAGAGTTTTGCCCTTGTGTCTCCCAAGCAGCACAACTTAGCTCTTCATCTCTTTGTTATTAATTGGATAAAAAAATAAATCCGTACCTGAAAGCACTGTTTTGGCTGTCTGTCAGCATCACCTGCACTCCTTTTCGTACTTTTTGTCATTGATTTGGCTTCCCGCTCCCTCAGTTTGCAGCTTGTAGGGGAAATAGTTGCAGCAGCAGTTGTCATAAATCCTTTGAGGAGATCGTTGCAAAGGCAGGGCCGACAGCCACCTCTGGCAACACCAACCATTGCCACCACCGTGCCCAGACGTCGCTGGAACCTCCCAGCCATGGGACAGGAGCCAAACCTCACGGATTTTCACCTAAACGAGCCAGGTTCAATACTCAGTGCAGGCATGGAGAAGGGAGAGAGCAGAGATGATCATAATGCTTAAAAAAAAAAAAATCAAAAGCAAGAGTTACTTATTTCTGACTAGATTTCATTGAAAAGGAGAAACGTGTCCAAATAATCCCCAATCCCATTTCTGTATCAGCTGGAGAAGGGGAACATCACTCTCCGTCACTTGATGGATGGCTCTTGGGAACGTTTTACCTGAGCGAAGTCTTTGAGAGAGGCTTGCAACCATTCATAGTTTTCAGATTTTTCGCTGTGCACCCGTGGATTTGAGTGAGATCCTTCCAGTTGTTAAAAATGGTCTCTAAGCAACAAGCACTAAAACGTTTTCAAATCTATTTTACTTGACCCAGGATTTGTGCTGAGTTAGATGAGTAAATACTGGCATGATGTGACTTTCTTGTTATTTATGTTACATCCAAATAAGTGGAAGATAACCTAGGCAAATTTCCATTATCTAATTATAAAAACCTTCTCATATTCCCATGAAACTAATTTTAATTTGATGAAAAACAGACAACTTGGAAATGGATTTCCTACGATTTGAGAGATAAGATTCTTTCTCAGTATGTTCCCAATTTACCAAAGACTCCAAAATTGGAGATCTCTATTAATAAACATTGCTGGTTGCTCATGCAGTGACTTTATGTTATTACAGAAAAAAAAAAAAAAAAAAAAAAGGAAAAAAGATTGCTAGATTTAGCAGCTCCTCTACTGCATTTGGGGGAAGGAGGAAGGAACCACAGTGTGTTTTATTTTCAAAAGGGAGCCGAAGCAGGCTGAGGTACCCCACAACAGCTCCAGAAGAAACCAGGTGAAGCACTTGCTTTTTTAGAAGTTATTCACACCGTGTGATGGCCACGTGTGTTTAAAATGTTGACGAGAACTGGACAAAAAATTGTCTATATCCTATTCAAGGTCACAATCCTGCAATCCCTTACACAGGAAAACACCAAAGCAGAAGTCATTGCACGAGCAAGGGTTACCGTACAGACTTCCAGGGCCTCTCTTGAAACTTCTGAAGTGAGAAAATACGTAAAATGACCGTAAATAAGGAACAGCACGAGAAACCTCCCCTCCACGTCTGATTGATACACCGCAGTTCAGACCCAGGTTTGACCACCTTTCCTGAAAACTAAGCCACACAACCCCCTGATTTCCTGCAAAATCTAAGAGGAAGATCAATTTAACTAATGATGTGGGGGTTCTGTGTCCCCATGGACCTCACACATATTATTTATAGAATGCATTAATATTTCATTTTTCCCATCCCTAAACAGTCTTTGAGGGTGAAAAAAGAGATAGCTTGAGACAGGTAACATTTTAATTGAAATTAATGGGATTGGTTTGATTTCACCTCTGAGAATATAAAAATCATTCATTTTTTTGTCATGAAAAGAATCTTTAGGTCTCACTAGTACCTTGACAAGCAACGAACAGTGGGTCACATTGCGAATCCACCTCCTGCCTCTCACTAACCTGTGTTGCCCAGACCATCACTCTCCAATTCATGAGAAATTAGCATGAAAAAAAAAAAAAAACAAACCAAAAAACTGCATAGATTGTGAAAATGTAGAGCTAAACCTCTGCTTTTCATTCTTTTTTTTTTTTTTTTTTAATGTTGGTGTTGGTCTGCATGGGGAAATGCCATCCCGTGGATCAGATGGTGCGCGGGCAGCTGCGTTGCCATCTTTTCAACACTGCCTGTCAATGGCTTTAACCTCTGACCGGGAACAGTAAGTATAAGAAGTCTTTATGCTACCTCTGTGTTGAGCTAGACCTGGGCTGCGAAACGTGCCAAATTAATGTGCTGTACAGATTGCTGTTCTCTAAAGGCTTCGCTGAAGCGTTGTTGGACCGTTTACAAGAGGTTTGCCAAATCGCTGCAAAACTGAAGTATTACCAAAACTGAGAGTGCCGGCCAGCGGCAGGAATCATTTCATTACTATCCTTTTATTCATCCCCTAAATAGTTTCATGGTGCCAGAGTAGGCACGTGAACCTCTTCGCTTTAATTTATGTTATTAGTATTTATTTTTCTATAAAGCGTTAGAATGGGATTGTGTTTTCTAAAGCACCTAAGTTGCTTAGGAGCACAAACGCACCGAGGTTTGTGCTCTGAACTCGTTTCTCTCTTTGAAAAGCTGAGTCAATGGACCTCATGCTCCTAAGTCACTTTGGAAACCTCACTAAATCCTTTCATAAGCTCAAAATAGAAAACAAATGGATCACCACCCCCGAGCCCAGGTTACCTCACAGCTCAGTCCCAATTTTCCTCCAAATTCCCTCCTTCTTGCTGTCCGTTAGGAAATAATTTTCCTTTTTTTTCATTAAAATCTCTTCTGTAAAAACCTTTTACCATACCTTTTACAACCGCTCTGTAAACCAGAAGCTGTCTGATGCCTTCGCTGAGTCGCACCACACACGTGAATTCAGTCCCAGCACAGAGGAAGGTTTGGAAGTTATTTATCTTCTACTGTGATTTGCAAATTATAAATGGGAAAGTGAAATCCAACTCACAGACAGAGGCGAGCGGAGAGTAGAATCCCACGGAAGCTTCAAGAGAGTAGATGGACAAGTCAAATATGGCACTTTCCTCTTAGAAAGGGGAAAGAGGGCTGCAAGATTTACGTAAAATTTATTTTTACTGCCAGGCAATGACACTGAGTATAAAAAGGAACCCTATAGGATTTTCTGTTATCTTGTTTAGACCTTTGTTCTTGTTTGGGTAAGCCCTTGAAATATACATAAAACACTTCAGGAATTCTCTGAATATCCTTTTTTTTTTTTTTCCTCAGTCATCTTATCTTGGTTTGTTGGAGTCAGAGGGGATCCAGGGCACACGACACAGCTAGCGATACACACTGCCCATGGCCTGGTACCCCAGAAAACAGGGTAAAATGATGGTCCAAACACCCTCAGCATTTTTTTTTTTGTTTTGTTTTCAATTTCAAGCCACAGACCAAGGGAGGCTAGTGCCTTTCAAAGAATTAATAGATAATAATAACAATGAGAACCCTGCTTCTTACAAGGAAAAGTGACCTATATTCCAGGTAAGGAAATACTCACCCCGGTGACGCACGGGATGCACACTGGCATGAAAGGCTCTGCTAATAGCTATGGATGTATTATTTTTTATCTAGGTGCCCAAAGGATCTTCCTTTCCTATTCATGCCCAGTGCAGAGCCACCCTTTGTTACAACATTAAAATCTACTTAATATTTTTTATCATTTCACATCACAGCCACAGTAATTGCACCCTCAGGAGCAAGCTTTCTTCCTGCGTATGCTTTTCAATATTATTGGCATCTTCCTCATTTGGGGACCTGAAATGATCTTTTTTGCATTTTCCCCATGAAATGACAAACACGGCTGGTTGTGGCTCAAGCACTATTTGGAGCATGACCCCCTCGGCTCCTGGTGTTATCCAAATTAGATTTTGATCTTTGTCAATTAGGCTTTGCCACTGTGGACCTGCTGTGCCATTATCAGGAGAATCACTGTCAGGGTTGGTAAGTCAGTGAACTTTGGAAGCCTTTCTCCACCTTCCAGGGATGCAGCTTTTACAATTAGCACTATCTAAAAGAAAAATAATAAAATAAAAATTTCTGTCTGCAACCTTATTTCTGGCATTATTTGCACTGTTTGGTCTCTAAACCAAGAATCACTTGCAGCACGAGAGCTCTGCCTTCCCATGGCAAAAAACCAAGTAATCTTCATTTCTGCAAGCAATTTGGCTTTCCTTTTGCTCCTTTTAATGTTCCTGGCTTTGTAATGTACCCTGTGACGGATTTGTCTGGGGGCCAGTTTTGCTTCTGGGGGAAAAAAAAAAAAAAAAAAAGTGGCCAACAAAACAAAAAAGATGAACGCCAAGAAATCTTCTCTGGTTGTCGCACAGCAGGACTGTGAGGCTGCTCCAGCACAAGTGTTTTGTCATCTGGTTGGTCTGGAGCATTTAAACTGGTCAACTAATGGGAGTGTGTTGGTCCTGGCGTACTTACTGGCCTTGTACCTCGTCACCTCCTGCTACCCTGTGTGCCTCAAGCGCCATCCCAAGTCGCTCAATATGAGCAAGTTGGATACCAAACGATTTCATTTTCATTCTCACGTTTAAATTCGGTGTTTCAGCGAGGTGCACTTGCAAAGTTTTGTACCAATTTACACTGCTTGGGACATAGGGTCTGCTGCATGGTCTGAGGGGAAGGAGGAACCTTCCTTGCATGAAGAAAAAGTGTCACATGCTTCCCAGACCAGGATTTTGTTCCAGTGGGAGATGCCATTTCATAAGTTTTAACACCAGGAAGAGCCGCAATGATCATCAGGTCTGACTCTGTGAGCCCCAGAGGTCAAGGGGTTTGCTGAATCAGTGCCTGTCTGAATTACAGCATCTCTCAAAAAAAAAAAAAAAAAAAAAAAAATAGTTATGAACAAAACCTTCCCAGGATGAAAAGTCCCGTATCAACCTGCTCATGGCTGCGATGCTAAAGGTTGTGGCACATTTAACGGCTGCTCCTGTTGCCTTGCAGGCAGCAATCCCCCTTCCCGCACCCCGGTTGCCAGCACAGACCTCATGCTTCTTCTTCCTTGAAGGTTTCCAGCACTCGGAGGTGCAGAAAAAGCCCCTGGGCTCCCAGGCTTGGCAGCTGCTCTTCCACATATTGCCTCTGGAGAAACTGCTCTCCTGTGGGCCACTGGAAGTTGATAGGTGGCCTGTCCGGTTCCTACAACAACAGCAGCAAAAGTATAAGAATAACAGACAGAATTAATATGCAAAAAGACAAGAAGCAGCTATGGGATAAACAGGGAATACAGGTAAAATCTAAATACTGGTATGGCAAAGTGCACTAAGGAAACAAATAAGGGAAAATATATCTAATAGTTTAAAAATAATAACATGGAAAGCTAGAAAAAGGCACCACAAACACAGAAGCCAGAAGTGTTACAGCATGCAGAATACAGCTAAACAAGAGGAAAATCAGTAACTTTCAAACTCCAGAAAGATATGTGCTTTTCCAAATTTATCAAACTCACTGTGAAACGCTGGGAAAAATAGAAAACAGATCTAGAAAAGTACATAAAGCATTGCAGTATCACAACCACATAAAACAAATAAAAATAAATATGTCATATTACTATATTTACTTCTTTGTCCTTCTTACACCGGCTGGCTGAGTTATAAATTGAATATGGATGAAGGAGAAGGTAACATATCCTCAGATTTCAACCATAAATATGTAGTTGTAAAACAAGAACAACCCACAAGCACATATGCCATCCACCTGTCTTCGAGCAGTGAATATATCCTAGAAACATAATGTAGTTTTAACAGGACACACGAAACAATTATAGCTTGAAGGTGGGGAAATGGGCTGAGCCTTCTTTCTGGGGCTGGGTCTGGCTTAACAAAGGCAGGACCCAGGGATGCTTCCATGGAAGCAACTGGATTGAGCTTCGGACCGAGCTCCTGAGTTCTGCTGTCTCTGACACAAAGGACACGTTTTGGAGATGAAGGAGTCATTCCCCAAGCCTGTCCCCTTGACCGTACCCCCCCCAAATTAACAACCCTCCAGCACATCTGTCTCCACCACCCAGGTGATGCAGCTTTTGGCCATTTTCCACCTGCAGTAATCATTTTGGGGTTAAACCTCACATCAGTTGCTTTCTTTTGCCACAGCCAACCACTTTTTCCAAGCTGGATCCCACCTTTCCCCCATGTTTTGTTATTGGGTGCATGAAATAAGAGCAAGGTGGCTGGAGCGGAGGAGCCACGTGCAACCCCAGGAGCTCAGCTTCTTTCACAGTGACTTTCTTGGGGATTCTAGCGATAGCAAAATGAGCCCACACGACTTGGTCAGGTTTGGTCCCCTGCTGCCCTGTTAGCAGACAACACTGGGAGACTAAAGGGAGGAGGTTGGGGTCTCGTCTCGCAGCTCTTCTGACTGGCATACATAAAATTTATGAAAGCAGTGAGGACAAGAGAGTTTCTGATACCTGTCAGCAGGGAATTAGATGTGGGAAGAGCCCCAGGGACTGACCTTCCAGGGAGAGCTTACATACGGGGAGGCTCTGGGTAAACAAGCAGATGAAAAGGCTGTTTGGGAAAATGGTTGCCACAAGCTGCCTTGGATGGAAAGAATTGATTTTAGCAAGACTATTTATAGGGGATGTTGCAGAGGTTTGCAATGGTTTCGGGTATTATAACCTCCTTGTCTGTCACTTAATATTTTCAACCAAGTCAATTTAGCCTAAATTTTTCCATATTTTTGCGTTCAGTTTTAATCAGAACAAAACCTGTTCATCTTTCTGCAGGCACAGAGAGCAAGAAAACGCATTTTTCAAGTTATTTTTTGATAATAAAAACAATTTATCAGTTCTGAAAGACCTGTGTTCTGGAAGGTAAAAATGTGGCATTACAGCAAACCTCACGCAAAGAGTAAAGCAAGGCCAAATTTTGAAGAAACCTGATTTCTAATTGATCAGCTTATTAGGGTTTGATCCAATGTGCTTTGACAGTGAAAAGTTTTGGTCCAAGCCGTTAAAGTATACACTGCTGGATAGTTTTCTATTTCTCAGCTTATTCAGCATGTTTAAGAACATGCACTAAGCTGGTCTGATTACAAATTAGCTCGATAGAGAAAGCCAGTACTAGATTTTTAGGATATTTTATTGTATAGCCTGCCTAAGAAGTGAAGCACAGATTATAAGGTTCATATATCATTTTTCAGGATTTATTTATTCTTTCTTGCCAACACAGCTCCAAAGCCCAGAGGTCAAATCCTACAGATCTCGAAGCCCATAGTTTTGCCACTGACTTCACTGATGGCATAATTTCAGGCATGAAGGATAAGTTCTTGCTTGAGGTTTATTTTCCTGTTTTAACTGTGCTTTTAAGACCCTTCCAGAAAAATCTCTGTTAAAAAAAACCAACAACTATATTGAGTATTCATACAAATGGCATTCCCAACTCAAAAACCAACCAACTCTCCAAAAAGCGGATCAAAGAAAATGAATGGAAATATATATCCAGCCCTGACTTTGTCATCTCGTGCTCAAACTTTACAGCATGGTTTTTTGAATCACCTAGTGAACTATTGCCGCACACCGCTGTACTTTGCATTCTCCAGTGTTTTTAGCTGCTATTGACAATGTGTGATATTAACAGTCCTGCTGTAAGGTTATACTACTGCAAATTAAAGTATGTCTTGCCTTCCTGGCTAGCTCCAGCCAAAACAAGCAACAGGATGGGATGCCAACACAAGCCTTTTGTCCTGCTTAAATCCTACTTAAGCCCCCATTATGCTCTGAAGTGGCCAGCAGACCTTTTGCTGGACCCACGCATCGGACCACTGTCACCCGGCGTAATTCCCACTCAACATCCCAGCCACAATAGCATTTATGGGGTGAATGTCTTTCCAGATATGGACACGGACAGATGAGAATCATAAATGCAGCGTACGACTCATTAAATGTAAAGCGTATTTTCTCACACACCTGCAAATACTTGCATGGATAAGTTCTGGAGAACAAAGCCAAGTGAAAGGCAACTTCCAAATATCCAAGTGGAACTCATTAATGTGGAGGCCAAGACTCTGCCGATGGTATGTAAATTGAAAGAAAAGCACCTCATTTAGTGGAAACAATATTTTATATTCATTTCACATGTGTTTAAGACATGTAGGGCTAAAAAGAAATTGTACGTTGTATAACAGAAACTATATTAACTACTGTTATGAAATTAAAATTGGAGGTCATTGGCTACTGTGGTCTGCCCTGAACCTTCTTCTGACTTGCTTTGATAAATGATGTAGGAAGTTCTTTTAATGAGGTTCGATCTTAGATATTGAAATACACACGATTTTAATGTCCAGAGTGTTCTGCATGCTTATCCATACCCTCCTGTAGCAAGCAGAGAGTAGGTGATGGCAATTTGTGAGGATAAACAGGCCTGTCCACGTACACATATCTGTAACTTAGGGACAGGAGGCAAAAGCTGTTATTATTTAAGTCTACCATAACTTCTACACAGTTTCGCACTTGCTACAGCAACTGAAGCTTTACAGCTGAATTGTACAAGAACGGCAATTTCTGACTGAATATAAACCACAGCCAGTTGTAGCAGAGTACTTTGAAACACCAGCACTGGGTGGTGATTGATGAGTGCAGAAGCATTCAGATCCCCCCTTTCACCACTGCCAGTTCCACGGGCAATTTCTTGTCTCTAAAGCTGGCAATGACCCACTGCCATCAGCCTCTTTTGCTGATTTGCCTCAGTTTTCCCATCTGTGAAACGGACACTGCAAGATTTACCTCTCTGAACATTTACTCAAAGAATGCTTTGGATATTAACTTACTAATGAGTGTAAAACGATCACTTCAGAAAAGGCAAGGGATTATACATCTACATAAATCCCTGGTATTATTATTAAATTTCCTCATTACATGGTGCTTATGCACACACACACACACTTATGTGTGCTTATACACATTACATATATGTGTGTGTGTCTATAAAAGCATATTCAGACCTCTGTTAATCTAGGACCACCCTAAATCACAGGGTTAAGCTTCAGTTCTAATTCTATTTCTGCATTTTCCTGATAAACTGGGCTGGATCCACTTGTATCTGCTTGAACTCAATGGCAGGTCAACAGCAAAACCAACTGTAGAACTGCAACATCACAAGCTACACGAAAAATAAAATTACCTAATCCTGTTCCCTGTATCTTCAAAAGACTGGATATTTATGGCCACATCCTGACCCGTGCTGTGTCAACAGGGATTTTTGTCACTGACCGCAATGAAGCCAACATTTTGGAATAAGGACCTGATCCTGCAGTCGATTCGTGTGATCTACAGCAACAAATACCTCCTGAAAAGATAATGAAAGTTAGTGGACCTGGCTACAAGTCAAATTCTGCCTAGGCTGATCTGACAGCATAATCAAAGCTAGGTTAGAAAGCAAGTAATATTATACAAATATATATATATATTTTCTCAAATGACTCTACAAACCCACAGGAATTTTTTTTTTACTTAAATGGGAAGGAGAAAATCTATATCTTGGAGAGTGAAAAACAAATTAAAGGTTCTTGAAGGGTGTTTCTTAACATTTACCAGTGTTTTTCCCCATGGAAAAGATGAAAAATTAGCTTGAACCCTAGAGCATTTGGTCTTTTGTAATCCTCTCCTTTTCTTTTTCCCCCCACAATGAATATAGATTTTTTAATCCTATATACAGAGATTTCACATATTTAGATTTGAAAGCTTTCTTATTGTTATATGAGATTGTTTTAAATTAAAAATGCATAAGGGACTTACCTGTACGACCAAAATCTACTAGCACACAGGCATAAGCAAACACCACATGAATCTGAGTAATTTTTGGAGTGTGTTTTTAGAGTCTATAACAAAATAATCCTGGCATCAAGAGAAATACTGTGCTGTCAGGCTTCCCGTGATAAGATAAGAATCTTTGCTGTCTGCTTCTATTAGGCCACACGCAGGAAAACATCAGCGGTCGTTAAGGGGAGGTTTGCCATCTCCCATCTGGGTCTCATCACTGCCTCACGTACCACACCGGACCCTGGGAAGCGCAAGAGGAAATAATGCTCCATGCCTTGGAGCAGCAGCATCGCTCTGGGCAGGGGAAGAGATATATTCTTATTTTACTGCTCTGTGCTACTCTTCCGAGCTTGAGTTTGCTCATCTAGGACTCATCCACTCGCTGTCTCATTTACGATTTTTCAGGCATTTAGGTTTTCCTTCTCATTGCCAGTTTATGGGAGTCGGTGTGTTCACCACGAAGAAACTTCTTCCTGCACTTTCACAGGGGCTACAACACGCAGAAACCTGGTGCTACCGTTGTACAGCACGGGGAGCAGGGGATACTTTTTCTAGAAAAAAATAGCAAATTCTAGAGAAAATCTTAGCGTCCTTAAAATATGTTGTGAAGAAAGATATCAGCCAAATCACTTCTGAAGTGCAACCTTAAGGTTAAAACAAAGAACAGGGACTCAAAAATCTGGGTTTCAAATTTTTTTTTTGCATAAATTACTTAATCTTTAAACCAACCAGTTCTCTGATGGTAAAATGGGGATGGTGTTATTTCCTCCCTCTCTTACCCTTTCCCTACACTGCCTGTTCAAATGTAAAAAGTCAAAAAACCTTCTCAGTGTTTACATTTTTGAGACCTCACATGTGGCCAAATACTCGAAGTCTAGAAAAACAAGGTAAATACAAGCAAGATAGATTTATGGTGCACCTGATTATTAAAAAAATATAGAGCATTTACTGGTTAAAACAATTCAAATTATCAAACTGTAATAGCTATATTAGCTAAATATAACAAATTTCTTGCTTAGATATTCACTATTTACTTTTTCACACCTTCTCAAACACCCATTTCAAATCCCTATTTTGACAAGAATTCCTCTTAGAGGTTTGCTTGCAGGGATATTTGTGGAAAATGAAGACCAAAAAGGTTAAAATTTAATTCATTTAGAAAGAACTATGAACAGTTGTGAAAAATACTTTAATTACCATATTTCAGCTACAGGTCGATAACTGAAAACCAAATATTCTATAAATAGTTAATGAAACAATTGTTTAGGAGAAAAATGTGAATTGTGTTTGCAATCTTAACTCACCTAATTCACTCAAACACGTGCGTGACTCCCACGGTTTTGATATTTTTGCAATTATGCTTTTGTGTTCCTATTGACATCAAACGAACGGTTTTGTGTGTGTTTTCCCAACCGTTCAAATATTTGAAGAGAGATACACCATATTCTTCTACGAACCCTCAGAAACCACCTCTCTGGCAGACCCACGTCCCACCGACGCGTGCGCCTGCAGCAATGTCAGTGCTGCAACGTTGATGTGAGAGCGGACCCATGGGTGCTCCCCTTGGTCACCAGGATGGATGTCACCACGGTTGGAATGATAAAGGGGTCAGAAAGTACTTTAGGACCGTTTGGCAGTGCTGCAGGAAACATAAGATGAGACCTGGATGAAAATAAAGCAGATTTTTTCCATTTTTTCATGCATTATTAAAACTGAGATTTTAAAAATTAAAACTTTTTTTTTTTTTTTCGTTTTAAAAAAATGCAACAGATGTGTGCAAAGACAAAGCCGGTGCCTGCACTACCTCGTGGAAGCCGTTTTATAGTTATGTGAAGCAGTTACCGGAGGAGAGCACAGTGGAATGACTGCATGTATCTGTCATATGTTAATTAGGGGAATCTGTATAGAGCCAAGTTTTACAACCTTGTTCAATTTTAAGAGGTTTTTACAGTTACTGAATGCATTAAAAACCAGGAAATGTTATGAGGATTGTCCATTGAATTCCACACACTGGAAGGCTCACTTGTTGGGCCTATGGGGAGAGCTGATTTAGTTTTGCTATATAGTCGTATGAGTACAACAAGCAAAACAACGGTATAAAACTGTGCAAATCAGAGTCGGCATAAACCACAAGACACTCGGCAATAAACCTTAATTTGACTGCAAAAAGCAATTTATAAAAGAGAGCTCTCAAACATCTCTGGTTCCTCTAATCATATCTAATTACGGTTAGGTATGTTCTGTATGTAGAGCATCAGGAGAGACGCTGCATGTTCTCGAGCTGCAGTGGGGAATGCGGGAGCCCTCACTCAGGCAAAATTCCACTTTAAAGCCAGCCTGCATTTTGCCATAGGACTGCAGGTCAGACCCCAAGAAAAAGAGATTTTGGTGAAAAGCCTTAGGTAAGCAGAGGGATTGCCCAGCGAGCAACAGCAGCAGAGAACACAGTGCTGTGCTTTTCATGGGGTGGTTTGGTGGCTGAAGCAGAAGTGATCACATCCACTTTGTTTTACTCATAAGACCCATCCAATTAGTTTCCACGAGGCTACTGCCCCTGCACGCCTGTGGAGGGTGTAGAGACCCTCTCTCTTCTGCCTGAGTGCTTTCCCATGCACGTTGGCCCTGCAAAGGGTAGAGAGGAGCCACCACCACCACCACAGAGGGCAACAGATCCCCCTGAGCACCACGGGGTACCTCTCCAAATCACAGCCGAGGTGTCCGGCAGCAGCTGGAGCGGTTTCTTCTCTGCTTTCGTCACCGGGCATCCAAAACAATAATTTAATTCCCAGCTGGAAAATGTTTGGGATTTTGCAAGGAAGCTGGAGGTGAGGGCAGAGGCAGGACGTTCTCCCCGGGATTGACCGCAGGATGCTCTGACCAACTGCTGGGGGACAGCAGAGGGGGATGCTGCTGGGTCTCCACAGCCAACGAGGCCGGAGGGGTCCAGAAGCATCAGCAAGGAGAAAGTCAAACCTTGGGTTTCACCACCCACCCTTAATGGGCACCCAGGAGCATGGGGTCAGAGGCAGCACCACCCCCAGCGAGGAAGGAAGCAGCCACGGTGTGACATAGCGCAGTGTAATTCCCAAATAAGTTGAGTTAATAAAGCTGTGGCCTAATTAAACCCCATCCTTTGCTCCCTCCTTTCTTCTCATCACACTGTGAATCTGTGCAGCGTTTTCACTTCTGGCTGGGGAATCCCAGAGACTTTTCCCAGAAAAAAAAAAAAAAAAAATTCCCATTGAAATGTTTCTGCATACCTTCAAACTGGGCTCTTCAAGACGTTCAGGTGAAATGGTCTGAATAAGGAGAGGAGATAACGGCAAGCAAAATCAAAACACGGTCAAAAATATTTTGTCATGCAATTGCTTAGTAATTATATCAGAAATGGGCCAGGCTGTCCAATTAACTCCACCAAAACTGTTCAGACCAGAGTGAAAAACAAGATTTGAATGAGCATAAATTTTAAAATGAGCAGGGTTGGATACACAAATCGGGATAGTGACACGTTATGGAAATTTCATATAACTGAAATATATTCACACAACAAATGCAATTAAGATTTGGCACACCACCCTTACTTCAGGAGATTTAAAATGTAACAGCAACAAATAACACATTTTCCACAAGAAAAATGTGAATCAGCAGCTTGATCTGTTCCCAGTTTTCACGAGCAAATTCCCGTCTATTATAATCTTGTTTTTCTCAGCCATAAACACAGTGTGAAAAAAAAAAAAAAAAAAAAAAAAAGAGAGAGAAATTTATGTTGAATATGGTTATAGTTATTATTTCCCTTCTGGGGATTTATTAAGCATGTGTTAGGAGTTTAGGTATAAAATGAAATTGTTTTTTCACTACACGGATGTCTTCTGTGACTATCTGTAAAATTTCATTAAGGTGTTAGACTTGATATTGCAGATCAAAGTAATCCCAAGAGATTAAGGAGACCCTGCTAATTGACTAAGGTCATGTACTGCACTTCCCACTGGCACTTTGGCCTACATTGACAACAGAGGAGCAGTCCCATCTCAGAGGACCGTTCTATAAAAATACCATTTTCTTTATCTGTAGTCCAGTTTTCACACCGCTATGATAACAAGGGATTTCATAAATCCAGGTGGACTGATTAGAGTTTTGAGTATGTAACTTTCTGAGTAAAAAATATACATGATACTTTTGAACAATTTTGACATTTTATCTTACCCTTTAAAACTCACGGGAACATATTGCACGTTAGGTGTTTAAGAATAAAAAGTGTCAGCATATATAGCAAGTTCCATCATTCAAACTTGGCACTAAAGAGGATATTGAAAGCGTTGCTGCAGACCATTAAAACCAGCTAATTTACAACCAAAGACATTGTTGCATGAAGTGCCAGCTTGGTCAATAATTAGGGCTCGGAATATATATCCAGCTTTGACAAGAGAAAGTTCCTAAAAACCTTTCCCTGTTGATCAAAACATACAATATATTACTCTCAATTGGACAGTCACTGTTAGCTCCATATTGTGATATTATTGAAAATTATGGACTATCGAGGGGGCGTGGTGAGGAATTATTACTGCTGCCAGCAAGATTTGTGAACCCGTGGCTGAGATATGTGCTCCCTCTTGGATCCTACGCTTTGAAATGTGAATGCTGGAAAAGTTGGAGGGAATTCAGAAAACAACTACAGAAACGAAGCATGATTTGGAAAATATGGCTCTTTTCTGTCTTCATCATGGGAGAAGTAAGGAACTCATAGCCAATTGACCACAAGTTTAAGGGTAAGATTTACAGTTGCATGGAAATAGACAGGGGAGCTCAGATCATAGAGCTCATTAATTTAGCAGACTATGAATAAGGACGAGCGACAACAGCAAGCTGAGTGAGAAAGTTGCAGATTAGAAATAAGCTGCCATTTTTTAACTCGGTGATCTTGCCAGTGTTCTTTCACTAGAAGTCTTAAAACCAAACAATTATTTATTTCACACCCCCCCCCCCCTAAAAATTGTGTTGTTTCAAAAAGGCTTTTTTAGGTTTGATTCACTGATTGTTTTTCCTCAAGTTTATCCAAGTTCTGCTTGAAGGAAAGATTCAAACTTGAGGCAATGTCATAAGCAATGGGTTTACTGGGTACATTTTAACGACATTAATGGATGTAACAACCACCTTTCCATTCAGCGGATGAAATCCCCATCTAAGCAGAAGGATAGTAGAAGGCTTATGACATACATAAAATGTGTGTCGTTTGCATGGAGATGAATTTCAGACTTTAGAAGCCAACAGAATCACATTTTCCATTATGTTCACCCAGCAGAACGGATTTCATTAATCAGCCTATCATCAAGGGCTCAGTCCTACCACATTACTCACACTAAGTAATACCTAAGATGCAAATAGGTCCACTAAAGCAAAGGACGCATCTGGAGAAGTTGTGTCGTTCTATAAGTAAAGGTGCTTTAATGGACTTTGAGAAATCCCTAGTTTCACAAATGAAATTCTCATACCCTTTCAGCTCTTCAGAAAGGTCTTGAATAAATAAGCTGTTCAACAGAAGTATTTAATCGCCTATAGCACCGGAGAACTATGAAAAAAGTTAAACCGTTGAATGAGGTACCTGATGAAAACAGGTAAAATTTACCATATATTACTTCTTTAGCTCAAATAGTTTGAAATTCCTTTTCATTCAGCAATTGATGTTGAATTCTTTAAGCCACCATTTTGAATAAGATACAGGAGGCCTTAAGTCCTAGTAATAGGGAAAGATTGCGTGCAGATGAGACTTACTTTACTCTTGATTCATTGAAATGCAACACGCTGCCAGTATTTTTAGTGTTCTATATGCCCCTTTAGCCATCCTATTACTTGGAGTGGCTAGGTTTATCCGTGATAAGCAATATCTGTCTTTATGCTGAATAAAATGTTTGTTTTCTATCTCGTTAAAATTTTCCTGAAGTTGGCTGGATGCTGTTTCTTCGTTGTTTTATGTCCTAAACAGTACTATAAAGTTTGAATGACCAAACTGACTGAAGAACAAAGAATGAGAAATCCCAACTTTTACAGTCGTATCACATTGCCCTTTGGTAAATCCCATGAAGTTTTTTGACCTTCCTTGTCTCCAAATGCAAATGAAAAGTAAAAAAATATGTATTTTTCCCACTGAATTGAGTACTTGTGTGTCATTCCTTGCAAAATGCCTAATAGACGCTAGGTGAGTTTTGCACCTTTTCATATAGTTGGTTTTGTCAGTTGTTTCCTATTGCGATCGGCCGCATGTGAATCATTTGAAAGACTCTTTGGGATAAAATGTGGGAAAAGAATGATATATTTGTTAATTGTTGCCGTTCTTGCTATGATCTTTGGCAACACCTGCTGGTGGTAGTATGCAGTGCTGTAGCCACTCTACATATATGCCTTCAACATATAGACCTTCAACTGGCCGCACAATCACTCTCCAACCGCAAAGAGCACAGAGACAGTCAGGGGGCTTAAAAATACCAGGCTAAGTTCACAAAGCATTTGCATAGCCTTTACAGGCTCAAACACTTGTTCATGTTAAAATGTGCCTGGTTTTGTTTATCGGCGCATCCGCTGTGATTTGTAAAAGTTGCAATTTTATGGCAACTTAATCCAAAGAGAATTTTGTACAGAACATCTTCTGTACCCTTTCTAGTAACAAGGTATTTTAAGCAGCAAGATAAATAACATTTAGGCATCTAATAAAAACTGTCTGGGTTTTTCTTGGTCACAAATCCTTTTTTTTACATAGTACAGCAGCAAAGCCTTGTATTGTAGGTGAAAGTCTGTAAATTTGCAGTAACTGAAAAATAACAGAAGGCGCAGCAGCATTCTTTATGTTAGTCTATATTGATCGGCTCTAATGAGCACCAGTGGAGCTGTAGCTAATGGTGGTATGTCTGGTGTTAAGGGCAAATGTGGGAGAAGATTATCAACCCAAGGGGTTTAACAGTTGCTGGACTGCCCTCAGCCCTCAGGGCAATGATGCACTTGAGAGGTCACTGTATCAAATGAGGGAAAAGATTCAGCTTGTGCTGCTGGAAGAAATGCAGCAGGAGCTGTATTTCAGCTGAGACAACAGGCATAAACAGTCACTCTCTGCCGTTCCTTTCTTCCCCTCTCCTTTCCCCCGATCACCATCTACCTAGAGCTGCCTTTCTAATTAAGAATCATAACATCAGCGATCCGGTAAGGGGTAACACAGAGCTGCTCAGAATTAGTCAGGCTTGAATATGCGCGCGGACGGAGTAGGCACCCCGGCACAACCAGAGCGAGGGACCCGCGCAAACAACAAGGAGAATGACAAGTTACGGGGCAGAACGCTTTTACACCTGAAGCCTGTTTATTACCTGGGGGGGTCACGCTGCCATTTGATATGAATTTGCTTGATATTTCATTCACTATGTTGCTTGCCACCCCCTTCCGAGATCTGAGAGGGGCGAGATGAGTGACCACCAGAGCAGAGAAGGCCACTGGGCTTCAAGGGAAAGTTAACTGGCAGATACGAGAGAACGCTTGCAGTAAAATGTTAGTGCAGAAAGGAAGCTACAGGTATTCAAAAAGATAAAAATGAACCGAGAAATGCCTTGAGGTATATGGCATGTTGCACATTCTATGCTTTAATAGCATAATGGAATAATTTTGACCGTGTGAGGCTCCAAAACACACCAAGAAGGGTCTGTTGAGAACCAAGCAGTGAGATTTCAAATATTTACCACAATAAATACTAATATATAGGGGTTTTTTTAAAAAAAGAAACAGAATATTTTACATAACGTTGTAAACAAGCAAATTAAATATTACCTTATCTCCATTATGTCATGGTACCCTGTGGTTATGGCAAATTATTTATTAGGTCTTTAATAATTCTAAGACATGGAATCCTCTTGTTCCTTAGAGACCAATGATGGGTCAGGTTTTTAAAAGGATCTTCACCATTCTAATCTTTTTGCAGTGTTAACATGCAAGAAGGCTGAATCTAGCATTCTTTGTTCCAGGCAGGGATTTTCCAACCAGAGTCTTGCCTGAACAAGAACGAAGCAAGTCAGGATTTGGTCAAAGATGAAGAATATTTCCTACCACTGTCAGCAAAAAAAAAAAAAAATAAAAAAAAATAAGGCTTTAGACTGTTATCGGGATGTTGACACAAAAATACCTGAAATAAGTGGAGCAGGCACTAAAGCTGGCATGCACACTCACTGGGAGCAATGAGGCTGGAGACGATAAGAAACATTTTCTGCAAAGAAGCAGGAGCTGACATATCCGACACTCGCTGCCTGATGGGCTCCAGCTCAGGGGTTTTATGTCTGCCGGCTCCCACCACTGTCCATTAGACAGGCGCCTGCACCAGGGATGCTGCAGCCACAAGTGACACTAATGTGCTCAACTGTTGACACTGGGGAACCCACAGAAAAAATGTGTTCATGCCCGTGGTTGCATGCACGGTTAAAAAGTGAACCAGTCTGGCAAAACAGAATGAGGGAGGTTGCATCCCCGCCACTTCATCTGTCCCTATCCTCATGCCTTGTTAATGCTGAAATTTCCAGATATCCTTGCAAAAAAAAACAAAACAAACAAAAAAAAAAAACCAAAAAAACCCCATGTTGTTTTTAAAGTACATCCTGAAAAGTATTTATGCATTTTCTGTTGTAGCTTGAATTCATACTTGGTTTAGGCAACACAATGTTGTTTCTTTACAACATGAACCTATGAGCAGACTGTGTGGCAAATTCATGATATTTATTTTCTACGGACTTGAGCTCATAAGCAGCTTGACTGGACTTTTAATCTATACAGTTATTGAGATTACTTCCGATCGGAAGCGCTCTGTTGCTACGAGCTGTGCAACGTGAGCAGAAGACGACCACGTCTGCTGAGCCTGCAGAAACGTTGCTGCAATACTGACTTATTGTCAAGACCAAGGCTGGATTTAGAAGCTTCGGAGGAGAAAAAAAAAAAATATTCACAGCTCAAGATGAAGAAAAGAGCTAGAGAGTGTTTCAAGTGAGTGCTCATCCTCTTCAAATGTCTTTTATGTCAAGATATTGTTTAAGTATCTGGTTTTCTCCTGCTCATATTTCAGCCTTAAGAGCTCAGTTACCCATGTAGAATTTGATACCCAGAAACAAAAAGGACTGTTCAAGTCTGACAGGTGAGGCCTTGTTTGCATTCATGGACTCTTCTAATACTCTTAACCACTTCTACACTCTTATTGAATTTTAGTTTGGTCGTGTTTGATGTTGAGAAGGTCATAGATAAACTTTCAGATGCCTTTATTCTTCTAATGACGGAAGTCAGAATCAAAATCCTGTCTATACAGTAGAAAACTCCATAGTACAGAAGAACCAGTTTCAAAATAAATTTTTTAAAAAAGATCTCTATGCACCTAAGTGAAACATTTTGGTGAAACATTTCTCTGAAAGGATAATGTGAATAATAGAACAAGAACAGTTCTGTGATGGTTTGGGTTTTTTTTTTTTTCTTAAGGAGACTTTGCAGTTTTGTAATGCATTATTTAATTTATTTCATACCTTTTGTTCAACATGCTGTACTTTTGGACAGATGAATGTCTGGGATTTGAAATCAGCTTTTATTGGTTTAGCTGAACTGGCAAGTAATGTCCAGGTAAGAAACAAGTGTTGTTAAATCATTTGATATTTCTCTTTGCACAGCTCTGTCTCTCTGGTTGGAGGTTAGCACCGTGTGTGCATTGGAGAGTTCATCAAAGCCTGCAGAAGAACGAAGTGGAAGTGCTCACTGAGGAGCTGCCAGGACAGCGGGTCTATGCTGGGCTTACTTGGGACCCGGCTATATTTACCCATATCAGGGATGTTAACTTCAAAATCTAATTAGTCCAAAATGCCCCTTCCAAAGCAAATACAAAAATGTAAACGAGCACAAACTTTAATGTTACCAAAAAGCTAAAACAAATAACTCAGTGATCATAATGACATTTAGATAGCGGGTTTAGAAGTGATTGGTTTACTCAGATCGTTTGCCGTGACAGGTGTATAAGGGTAGGATCTTGCTCTGCAACGTCTGCAGCAAAACTCCCTTGGAGTTTAATGATGTAGGAGTCCAACTAAGGGACTCATCTTTTTTTTTTTTTTTTTTTTTTTTTTTAATAGCTGGTATTGACTAGTCATTTTGAAATATTTGCTTTGAAAAGGACATGCTATTTATTTTTTCTTTCCATTTAAATATCAAGAATAAAAGATCTCACTCTAGCTCAAAAAAATAATCCATACAACGAATAACCACTCGGTGGTATAACAAGTTCCCTCACTCGAATGAAGAAATATTTTAAACTCTGGAGATTATGTAGCCACAAAATCTACCCCTTTACCCATCAGTCTCAAAAAATCCTACCAAGTCATTATAACCTAGGCAGTAAATTAAATTTTGCCAGCGTATTTTACTTTTTTTTCCCCACATACATTTCAACCTCTTGAAAGAAATGCAGCTGTTTCAGGGGGTTATAGGAACTGCACCTTATTTTCTTTGCACTGGAGGTTTTCACTTTACAGTATCCTCGCCTTCACCCCTTAAATCCCGTAAGTGATCCCAAGATGATGCTGTTTAGCACAGTACTATTATTTTCAGTGAAGCAGCAAGTACTGCTGCATGAGCACTTGAAAATGCATGAGCCTTGCCAGGTTGTGAGAGGAACCCAAAACTTGTACCTTGTACATTTTAGAGAGAAAAAGAGGAAAAAAAAACCTCCAAAACCAAAACCCGTGCTAATTTAAAGCCACTTTAGAAATCAGTGGGGTTTATTTTTATCATAAAGTCTGTTTCATATCTAGAAATCACATGGAAATCCCCTCTTAAGGAAACAGCCCCTTTTTTACTTACTGACCCCCTTCTCAGATAACACTGGCTCTGCTCTCTGCATCCTAACATCTTCCCAACACCTCCTGGGGAATCCAGCCACAAGGGTCCTCCCATACACTTCCCTTACAGAAATACACCCATACTCCACATTAACCACGGTGGGGGGCGAGAAAGTTCCCTAATTGTCCTGCTTGGAGCATCTCGCTGATGATTTAAGACAGGGAAAATGCCAATTAAACCATTCAAACTCAAACCAGTGCCACTGGCCACAGTTTCTCAGCAAGGCTGCCTGGACCTGGAGGAGCTTGCCTGAACTTTCAGCACATTTTCCCTTATCACAAGGCTTTCTGTCAGATCTTTTGGTGATGGAAAGCTTTGAACCTTAAAAGGTTCTCACAGGTCATTTGAAGAATATTTAATAACAGCGTTCTCTGCTTGCTTTTAGAGTGAAATAGCTGAAAAATGCCAAATTGTCCCGGTGAAACACAACCCAACCAACGGTTTCCACTCCCTGGCTTCATGGGGTTTATAGGACTCTTTAATTCTGTGCATCTTTCCATCTCTGCAGTTGAAGCCCAGCTCAACAGAGAAAATCTTCATAACATATTTCCTAAGCACCCAAATATATTATATTTATAGGAATTCAGCAAAGTCTTTCCTGGCTGAGTTCTCCTCACTGGCTGATGGATTCAGGCAAGGTCTGCAGTGGGACTCACCCAGCGCAACTTTGCTAAACTGCTCGAGACAAATCTTAGGGTTCGTATGTAAACAAAGCTCCTAAATTGCTTGAGAACAATATAATCCACACAACAGAAAAGATGCATTTACCTAACCATTAATTTACTTTCTTAAAGATCAAAATATTAAATGTCATCTCAACTCTGAGATTTCCAGGACTTGAGGCTTCAATGGATTACATTATGCGACCAGACTTTTTGGTCAGAGGATGAGATATCTCTGTTTTCAGGAACTTTGTCCATTTTGACTTCCCATAGCCAAAAGAACAAGGTTTAGCGTATCTAATAAAGCTCGTTGTGATGAACTCTGTCAACAGATCTGTTAAATAAAATTACTAACACTAGTTCCCTCCACTAATTTTGACCAACAGCTTTCTGCTCTCGAGATTTATTTCTAAATTTTTTCCTTCCAAAATGTTTCTTCTGGGTTTTGGTGGACAATCTCTACGATGCTTTTATCTCTGTCCACATCAACTCCATTTCTGCTTTTGCTCTCTTCTTTTGTCCTCTGTCATTGTCTTCTCAGTAAATAGCCTTCCAGTGACAATTTACCTGCATTTCATGCAGGTTTCTTAGCATCCAGGCTCCATGCTTATGTCCGCTGCCACTTGATTTGGTCATTGGGTTACTGAGTTCTATCATGCCTTAATTTATCTTTTCTTTTTCTTAGTGCAGAGAAAGAGTAGTTTAAAAAATATTTCTTTCAAAATACAATCTCACAACATTCAAGCATGGGCTTGATGCCTTCCCACAATACATACCTAGTTCCCCAATACAGAAATGCACGTATGCCTAAAATTGAAGGGTGATGATATTTAAAGAATTATCAACAGCAGTGTCATTAATAGCACCTCGACCCAGAAAGCAGTAAAACCTAATTTAATATGGAGAAAACTTTGCGGATCGAAAACAAAGAAATACATCATTTCATTACCTGACCATATAAAATCATTAGCAGTAAAAGGACAGCAAGGAGAGGAAAATCAAGTGCTGAATCATGAAAAGAGTCAGCAGATCAAGGTCTTTCTTCTAAAAATCTTTAGCAGGGAAAAGAAGAAAGAGTGGATATTATTTCCAATTATTTCTCAAATTGGAACAGAGAAAGGAAAATAAAAAATACACACACACAGGAAAAAAAAAAAAAAAAATCCCTGACTTGGTGCTACTGGAGTTTGTAGCTGGAAGGAAAGTCCTTGCTTATATTGAAGTAAAGTTCTGAAAATAAGCAAAGAACAGATTTATTGATTTTTGGTGAAGTCTGGGTGTAAAAAAGAGAAAGAATAAAGAAGTGCTCTTTGCCCGCTATGTCCAAATGACATCCCCAGTGGCCTTCTTAATGGTGGGGGAGGGGAGGGGGCAGGTGCCTACCCCGGCACATGGACACAACTGCCCTTAGGCTAGGGCTAATGGTATTGGCTGAGCCTGCTGTAAGCCTCTCTTTTCTAATAGCCAACTTTCTCTGTGCGAGAAGACAGACAGATATTGATTGGTCCAAATGCCCTTGAGTTGACAACATCTGAAATGAAAATCCACAAGGCTAGCACAAACTTTCTGCAAGTTCAATTTCTGGAATCTGATTATGAGGCTGGACTGCGAAACCGTTCAGACATGTAAAAGGTCTCCTTTTGTCGCCGGCTTTATACGTGTAATTATCAGGAGGTAAGCGACTTCGTCAGATTTGCTAGACAAATGGCAATTTTAAGAGGCAATTTAAGGGTAATAGCATTTTGATTAGAGGAACAAAGCAAGCCGTCTCCGTCGTGAAGTTTAACGACAAAGGATCTAATTCGCAAAGACACAGGTCACATTTCCTAGCTCTGAGCAATAATTAGGTATAAATAAATAAAATATGCATTCTCTTTTCATCTGCTGCTACAAGGGATGCTTTCAAAAGTTACTGAATGGTGTTAGAGAAAGCTACACAGTTTAAAGAGTTCACCTTTCAAGGAAGTTATTTCATCCATGCAAAGCCCAAGTTTCAAACCAACATTGACTACCAGCAAGTCCGGTTTTATTTTCTAGTGACTTTGTTTTCCAGAATTAAAATATTGGAGTTACAGTTTGCAAAAGTTAAGGATGGGGAATGGAGAAAGCTGGAGGAGTTTATCTGTACCTTATTAAGCATTCTTTTTTTATTCTACAAATTCCTCCTAAATCAATACATTGACTACTGTATAAACCTTAAATAAAGCATTATTAAAGTAGAAGCAGTGTTCCTGTCTTAGTGGGTTATTTAGAAGCATAAAAGATACAGTCTTAAGAATCAGTCTCATGCCAGGTAAAGTACAGCTGGAATACACATTAAATTTATTCAGTCATTGATTTGTAATGTTGATCCTCCATGGCTTCATGTTTCTTTTCTCATTAATCTTAGTTAACCCTCTCAAAACAATGCCAACATTGTCATTTGATGTATTGAAGATCCAACATGCAGAGGATGCTGCTTTCTAGACTGTGATTCCTGCCATCAGTAGGGCTGAAGCCACAGAATCAGAGAATCTCGTTCGCTCGCTTTTGTGTTAAAAATTAAAAAGAAAGTTTTCTTTCAGAGGGAGAAATAGACAAAGAAGATGCTGTCCTAAGACAGGGCATCTGAATGATTTGGCTGTGGATTATTAATAGATCTGCTGGAGGTCTCCTATGGGGCAAGGAGCAAACTGCTGTGGTTTTTCCACTAATAAAGAATCAGCTCCAGAAGAAAGTCACTGCAGAGGAAGGCAGAAAGCAACAGAAGACCAATCCTAATTTAGAAATTAAGACCTCTGCCTATAAAGTGCCATTAGCTATTTTAATTTGACATGCTTTTTATTAAACGATTTTAATTTTCTACCTGCAGCTCCTTCCTATTCACCTGACATTGGTGCTTTTGGAGAGGAGCTGGCTGAAGAGGAGGAGGAGAGGGTATTTTTCAGAGGAACCAACAGCACACGTGCACGAGCGTGCAGACACTTGAAAGCCTCAGGCATGTATCACCGTGCTGGAGGTGGCACTGGTCATTAAAGCCCTTCCTTTTCTGTGTGGAATGAACTGGGCTTAACCCACCACTCCTGTGGACTTCACATCGGGCATGCAGAAACGGAACTGCGGCGATATCTAGCCACTACCGGAAATCTTGCCTTATGTCTTTTCAGCAAGTATGGGTAACAATATATTCCTCATCATGTGTCAGGATTCACGTGACAAACATTAGCTGTTCAGACTAAACGGCCTACTACTATCATATCCCTCGCTGCAAAACCATAACTGGGTTCAGAGCCATTCCTGAGGACGCAAATGTTTTTGTTGTGGATCCGCTCTATGGGCTTTGATTTTAGCGTCCAACCTCCTTTAATACCCATCTGTCTTTTAATTATCATGTCCAAACTTCCCCATCTGACTTTTCAACAAGCTTTGAATCCCAACAATATATTATAGGACAAAAATGAAAAAAAAAATCTCCAAGCTTCTATTTTGCCCATAATTATTTACAGACTGTAGGAGATTAAGACACAAATGAAGGATGGACATCCCTTTTCATATCCATAGAAGTTATGTTCAGCATCAAGGGGGAAATGTTTTAGCTGAAGATAAACTATGAAGTAAACCTTAGCAGCAAATGTGAGCCTTGTTTTCGGTAAATCCATCCCTTGGAACTGTTTCTTCCGTCAGTACCAAATAGTCTTTCTAATCTTTTGTCTTTTCAAATAGCTGTGATAATATTAAAACCATGCTTCACAACAAACAGCATTTCTGGGATTTTCCTAAGAGATGTGGCTTTGGATAAGAAAGTGCAATTGAGTTAAAGCAGTAGGAGAGCCCGGAGTCAGTGGGGTTTGTTGTGATCAGTTGACCACTTCCCAGTAGGCATCTCTGCAGTCGCTGAGAATTACTAAACACCATTTCAAGGAATATAGGTAATTCAGTCAACCAAAAAACCAAACAAAATAACCCCAGCATAAAATACATTTTAAAAAACCCTACTGGCATGTGAAAAGTAGAAATCTGTCGAGCCTGCTTTGAATCATTCCCGGTGTACTTAGCTAAGTAAAAATCAGACGGACAAAATTTCTTAGTGTGCACACGGATTAGAAAAACGATATTTCTGCAACCGTGTTTTTGAGATAGAGAAATGACAAAGCTGGCGCTTTTTTTTTTTTTTCCTCAGGACTTAGAACACATCACAGCTTTCATGCACGTATGTCATAACACTTTAGAGAGTAAATAAAAATACATTATTTGATATGACAATTCAGATAAGATATTACAAATGAAGAACTTCCTTGCTGTCAGATAAAAGCGTGTCAGATTTGCCCGGTGCCAAGCATGGCGCTCCGTGGCCTGGCCGTGATTTTTGCTGGAATGCCTGGAAAAAGCCTTATAATCCCTGCCATATTTTCTCCTAGTTTTTTATGGTGAATTGAAGCTGTCTGGCAACAGCTGAGGAGCATTCAGGTACAGCTCACACAATTCTCAGGCTGTTGTCTTTTCACTGAGACTTCCTGATCTATCATAAAAAAAAAAAATATCTGTAAGAAAAGCTCAGCAGGACTTTCATAGCCACTATTGACAAGTAAATGCATGTATGTATGTCCATATGGATGTCACACACTTCTCTAAAACAGCAGAGCATGCAAAATTGAATGAACAATATCTGTTCGTATTTTATCATTATTGCACTTCTAAGACAATACTCTGCTACCTCTATAAAGAATGATAGGACAGGCAGGCTGGAGTAGCTGCAGGGGATCCTATGCCTGTTGACTGCCAAAGCTGCTTACTACTTAACAACTGATCAACTGGCCCCCAAGGCAACAGCTTAACAAGCCCCAGTAGAAGTGGACTCGAGATTTCTTCCTCAGCAAAGAAAATGAAACCATTTACCAGGTATGACCAATATCTAGAAATCAAGGGTAGCAGCACCAACAACACTTCAGCTCCACAGCTCTTTAGAAACAGCAAGGTATTTTTAAGTTTGAATTCCTAAAGTCGAGCACAGCTTACTAATATTGTAATAAGAGAAGGGAACGTGGTCCAGGGCTGCTTTGCAGAGACAGAGCTTGGCTGGCTGCGCCTTGCACACTTATTGCCTCCAACAGCGCTGGCGAGGAGGGATGCTCGTGGGTGCTCCGGGCCAATACTCTGTCGTACGCGTGTGTGTGTGTGAGAGGGAGAGAGAGAAAGAAAGAGAGAAAGAGAGAGCTTCAGTACCGAAATCCAGCAATTCCTCTGGGGTGAGATGTGGCAGCTGTTTACCAGCACAAAGCAATTCTGTACAGCAGTTTTGGAGAGGAAATGAAGAATACTGTACTCGGCTGAAACTACAGGGGGGATTTTAGGAAGGCAGAATTTAATTACCCAAGCTGGAATTTGGCCAGGACACCAGGGCTCACACCTCTGCTCTCTTGAAAAGTGCCAAGGGGTCTTTAATAGTAACAAACGGTCAAGATTTTGGGTTAGTGTTTCACCTGAACGACAACGCCTTCAATAACATTTTCTTCCTTAACAGCACATTAACGAAACTTTATCCAAAAGTCCCTATTTTTTGCAGTGGAGTTATCATGAAGAACAACTTTTCTTATGAAGTTTCTGTTTATCTCAGGATCATCTAGACAAAATAAAAACACCTTATAACACATCTTCAGGTCCACTGCAGGAAATGAAAGGAATTTTTGCCATTTTCAGGCGGGGTAGACCGTAGAGACTGCCTCCTAATACATCCAGATGAGCTGAATCAGCTCCATAACCCACCAATAGCCTGACACGCTTCCTAAAGCATTCATACTCTAGTAGTTCTTCCATCTCTCAAGTCAGCAATGTTCTTCTTAGGAGATTTCTTTTTTTTTTTTTTTTTTTTAAGCAGTTTTTCAAGAGGAAACATGAAGCTAGAGGGAGGGTTGGCATTTTTCAATTTGTTTCTATGACTTTTTTTTTTTACAGTTTTAATCCTGCAGCCATCAGGAGAGGTGTAAAGAAAACCTGCAAGGACAAATCTTCTTTGAAAATTGGAACGACCTGTTGACAACCCACCTTCCTGCACACAGATTTACCAGCATATGTTACTTGGTGTATTTAGTGGGGTGTGTTACTTGGGTGACTGTTGAGTGTTCTCCAAATTTCTCCTCTGTTTTCACTTCTGCCATTTCTTCCTTAGCCATATTCTCCAAATTAAACTTGCAGCTTTTTTGAATGTTGTTTGATTCATGCCTCCCACTCTTCAATGCTAGATCATTATTCACCTTCTCCCTTTACAAATATACTAAATAACTTGACAATAATGAGGCTGCAGATTGTTGAAACTACCCTGTATAATGTTAACCACTAAGTGTCACATCAATTCTTTGTGTTTTCTACTTGTAACAGACTCTTTATGCTTAGATTGGAAAAAGAACTGTTTTCTGCTCCGTGCCTCTGCTTTGCCCTCTCCAGAAGGGTTCATAAACAATTTTGTAATGACCAAATAACTACTAACAACCATCAAACAAATATCAACTCTGGAAGTCTATTAAGTGTCCACACACTCTGCCATTTACAAAAGTTCCTTGGAAAAAGCGAGGCTTCAAAAACCCTGGCTAATTCTCAGATGTTTGTGACAACTTCTAAGAAGGTCAGAGTCCTCAAGCAGATGAAACTGTATGCACCTGAGGTCCTAAGTTTTTGGAAGGGCTGTGTCAGACCTTCAGAGGCAGCTTTTGGGTTTACCAGCAAGCTCCAGCTTTTCTCAGGTACACTCAAGCATATATATTGCAATCAAGTTTTCAAACGATAGTTGGCTGTTACAGCACTCTCAATTTATAGAGAGACGCGAGGACGGTCTTTAGGCCCCATGTCAGTGGGGTCCACTAATTTAAAATCAAACACTGGAGCAAGAAATTATTATAATGTCATACCCAGTATCACATTCAACACATGAGAAAGTTGGATGACATGCACGCACCTGACATGACCTCAGTGATATAACCTAAGCACAAAAGAAAGGAACAAAATAGTGTTGATTTACCCAACAAAAAATGTAACAAAAACTTTACCTCAAAATGCTAGGCACGACTGCTCTTGCGCTGCTGCAATAGTATGTGAAATGCGAGCTCCATGTCTGCCAGCACCAAGAGGATTTCAATATCACAAGTCCTAATGATTTCTATTGCCTCATCGTAGCATCCTCTGAAAGAAAACACAGGCCTGGATCAATGTAGTCATTGACTGACTCGGTTTATGGATAACTGATGCACATTAATACAGTCTACATTCAACCGGTGTGTTCCTCGGAATTACAACTAAAGGTATAACAATGCAATCTTCACTTTAACCCGAGCAATAGCCGAATTGACTTTTCCAGCTCTGTTTTCAACATGACACTGCTAGCTCCATCGCGAGGCAGTGTTGCAAGCCCCCAAGCATCCTCTCCATAAAAAAGTGGGATATCGTTTGGTGAATCAACCCTCAAACACAAACCATCATAGCACACATCTGCATCATTCAAAAGTACTTTTCACTTCTAAAGCATCTCTTTAGTGTATACTGATCTATAGGTGCTTTATATATACTCTTAAAAATCTCACAGGAGATGGTGAGAGATAAGAATCAATATTCTCATTTTATAGCTCAGCAACCAGATTAAGCAACATACCAAAGGCTACACAAATTTTTGTACCACGTGTCCATAAAGTGGAATCCTGTTCCATGGCTGGGATGCACACCGGATTTTCTCCTAAACTATAAAACTCATCTTTCTCTCAACCGCAATGGACTTGCCTGTAGCGTGTAACTATTCTGCAACTTTACGGCTTCCTTTTTTTAATCTGTTTGTTTGTTTTATTGACCTGCTATCACCTCTGAAACATGGAAACCCAGACACGCCATCAGGTCCTGCTTTCTGACATAGCAGAGCAAGGGGATTAGAGAATAACCGTTCAGCCTGTAAAATTAAATTACATGTACTGTACACGCCATAGCCCATTTTATGTGCCGCAGAAGAGATCTTGTCAGTGCAGCTGAGGTCTGAGCTGGGTCCTAGGTGTTACGCTGTTTATTTCAACGGAAAAGTGACCAGAAGGAGGAAATCCCTACGACCAATAAAATTAACACCGTAGTTCACTAGTACCCAGAGGCCAATGGCAAGCCATAGGTTTTAGATGTTTTGGGGGATGAATACCTAGCAACTAATAGTTCATCCAGCCAAGATAACTACTCAGAGTAAACAAATACAGAGTCTCAAAAGGAAGTTTTAAAAGAAATGAAGCCCTACATATCTTCTTCCCAAGTGTTCATCTTAAACTTGCATTAGTTTAGTGTTTAGTCCTTTTTTTTTTTTTTTTGCACAGAAGGGCAAACAAAAGCTAACTCTGTGCCAGAAGACTATCTTTTAAAGATAAATAAGAGGAAATTTACAGAGTGAGTTTAACCTTTCAAGATCCAGAATTTCAGAAAATAGGATTACAAACTGTGCTTCAGTGTGTTTAAGTTGCATTTTTGGATATATCTTTGATATTTTATTATATTTTGACATATTTCAACAGAAAAACTTCCTGTCTAATGAACTGAGTAGATTATCAGGGTAATATGAAATGTGATTACCCATAGCACAACTATTAAAACAATTACTGTTGTAGAATTCCTTATTTGATATATATCTTCTGTATTGATTGATGATGTCATTTGGAAAATAATTAATAGGTTAATGCCTCAAAATGTTAGCCTGTGAATATTTGAAAAATACTTTTGACAACTTTAAAAAAGTTTTATTGTTTCTTTTTCTTGGTTTTCCTTTATGGAATCTGGTAATTTTAATTTTACCATTAGAAAAAAATATCAATCATGAGAGTAATTTCTACCACTCAGTTTATCCAGCATGGACTAGTTCTAAATTTAAAGCAAAAAGAGTATTTTTTTGATGTCACATAAAGTCTACTGAGGTTAAGCAAGAACATAAGATATATTTGTGACTTCTTAGAAACAAACAAACAAACAAAAAACAAACAACTTTCCCTGTTGTAAATTATTTAGCATACAGTTATCACAACTCTTTGGAGAATCGTGTTTTCATGTAGATACCATTAGTCAGAGATTTATCAAGTAATAGTATACACACGATACAGACTTCAGCTCCATTATTCCTTCTAAGGAATGCTGAGAAATAATTTATCATGATCTTATCTATAAAAGCTTTTACTTCTTTAAAAAGTTTTCTCACACCCCTTAATTTTCTACTTTCATGTAGAAATGATGCCATTTCAGAAGTTCTCAGTAACCATTTTCCAGTTATCAGTAACTCTCACACAAGACAAAGTGCTATCAGGCTTAATAATTGTGGTATCTGCAAGGCTAAAATACAGATTAAAATAATACATTTAAAATTCAATATCTAACTATTTATAGATATGCTTGCATGTTTGCTCCTGTATCTTCCCTCACAATGAAAAAAATCCCAAAATACCTGTTGTTAAGTAGTCTAGACAGATGTTGGGTATGTTGAAAACTTCTGAATATTTTAATACTAGCCACTAAAAAAAAAAAGTTCATGAATATTTTCATGTCTAGAACTGCCAACAATTTTTCTTTTCCAGTGAAAGGATTTCGCTTAACATCATGGGTCAATCAAGTGGTTTAGTCTCAGGAGAAAGTGGAAGAAATCACTTGAAAATGGCTGGAAAAAATCTTAGTTCCAGAAGGAGTTTCGAAAAGGTGGACTCAAGGTCAGTAAAGTGCTAAATGCTGTTCCCGACTCTCACCAATCCCTTGGTGATCCAGTTCATACAGCAAGTTGATTAGAACAAGCAGAGCTGACTGCCTTAAAGATGTCTTGTAATTGACCACAGTGCATCTGTTAGACTTGTAAAAATAAGGTATATTTTATGGAAAGCCAAGGCATACTTGTTTACACATCTGAGAAGAGGAAGAACAGATGCTCAGTGTTTAAAAGATATAAGTACATATGCTGTGATTTAAGTCACAAAGATTCATAAACACATATTTTTTAAAATCATTCTCCATTTCCCTCAGAGATATGAAGGGCTGTGCAACTTTCATGCCTAATTGAAGTAGATAGCAGCCTTTATATGATAAAACTATTTTTCAGAACAGAACTTAACCGTACAGAAAAAGCATTTCCGAGTTGGGTTAGTCCTGTTTTGTTAAGCCTGTATGCATGAAGCACAAAGATCAAATTAATGAATGTCAGAGTGTTTTGGAGGGGACTGTTCTACCTAGCAAACAAATACTGCTATTGACCTGAATCCCAATAACCTGACATTATTACGTGCCAACCAGTCATTTTTATATTAAAAATAAGCTAGTACATGTAGAATTGATTATAAAAGCTAAATGCTCTTGGGATCCTCTACACTGAAATTAAGCTCAACAAGCTCCTAGAAAAGCTAAACAAACTGTCCAAGCTTGTGAAGCTTTGTTTAGGCTGGGAATACTGGGGGAAAAAAAAATTAAAAAAAGAAAAAAAGAAAAGAAAAAAAGGAAGAGATAATGTTAAGATTTTGGAGAAGGTCTTCCAAAAAGATCATCTTGCTTGTTAAAGCACCCGCTGGATTCCTTAGCTAGAAAGGGATTTTATTTTTTTTTCTTACCAAAATATTTATTAATTTTAAATATTCAGAGCCAGTTCAGAACATTTTAGACTGCAAGAGTTGACCTGGCAATTAACAGACTGGAGAAAGTCTCTGATTTTTACACCAACTTATCTTGTTTAACTTCAAGGACACTGGTTTTTTATGTCTGTAGATCATCAAAGGTGAAGTCATATGCACAAGGTTGTTAGAATAGGTGACATTTATAAATTATAGTAAAAGCATGTGTAATAACATAAGTAGATTCAGGGAGAAATCGGTACTTTTTTTTTTATATGTATTCATTTACATGTTTTCTAGACACAGTATGCATGTAGCTTTCAACCATAATTTCAGAATTTTTGTCACTAATAATTTCAGAATCTTTGCTTTGCAAACTTTCAAAATATATTAAGCGAATCCAACACAATAAAATTAAGTTTTTACCAAAATTGCACGTCTGCAAAGAAATTTGTGGTTTAACCAATTGGAGTCACTGGGATGTACCACATGAAAAATAGGGTGTTTTACCAAAAGAATAAATGAACATTACAGCGTTTTATAACTAATATGAGTTTAACAGTAATTCGGTAAAATTGCTTACCTTACTTCGTAACACAGCTGTCTGACAAAGCACCAAGTTAAATCTCTATTTCAAGTCAAAGTAGTTTTGTGATTGACATACCGTAAAAATAATGCAACAGAGCTATCACCTCTTATTGGGTGAAGCAGCAAAACAGAATGTGGACTGGAACCCAAGCTCGTTTCTATAACTCTGTCAGGACTGCACAAAGAGCCTTATTTTTGTCTCTAACGGGAAAGACAATTTGATACTTTCCCTTTTAAAAATTGCTTCAACCATACTGCAAAATTTTGTGGGATAACTCCGTAACAGTTGTATCTATGCAAACCTTGTCTTTTTCCATGTTCACCTAGAGCTTCTGTATTTCTACAGATTTTCCACGCAATAATGTTACAAAGGCTACAAAGTCAGTGTAAGCTTTTCCATCTTTATGGATTTCTTCTAAAAATAGCTGTTGAATGCATGAATTACTTGGTGGAATTCCATGACTGCTTATGTAGAAGGCCAGAGTAGATGACCATAATAGTCCCTGCTGGTCTTCAAATCCATGAGTCAATTAATATACGAATCTGATATAATTTAGAGGCTTGTTTTCGTGGATCCACTTGAGATTAAATATAAATGGCTAAGCTTTAATTATTTTAACATCTGATATTTGTCAAGCAAATTACTTCAGAATCAAACCATGACTTTCCATCTTGGTGAAAATATTTAATTACACTAACTACTAGTAAAATTAGTTCAATCTGGTCTCAAATGCTTTTGGTTAGTGTTAAATACTGACATGTCTATTTATCATCCCTCCGGGTTCTAACATTTCCCAGTTCCATCCAGGAAAATGTTGATGCACTCACCTGCAGCAGAGGTAACAAACGCAGCTACCTGTGACTAGTCATTTAGTGTTTCCAAAACGCTGAAGAGTAATAAATACCATTATTAGGAACGTGAAAACCTTTCAGAAGAGCTAAAACCATGAATTTTTGTATAAGCTTAAGAACTTTTTTTAAAAGCCCTCAAAACAATAACTCTAGGTCAATAAAACATTTGTCAGTGACAAGATACCTGCCAAGTCAGCTATTCTGTTCCAGTAAAAGGCAGCAATGTTTGGGTACACAACCAGCTGAAGGTATTCTGATTATTGACAGATCACCTTTCTGCTGAGGACCTGACAATTTTTCAATATCATGATTCAGCTGGAGAAGACGTTGGAACCGAGAGAAATAAATTCTCGTGCATTCTTTGATCTATTTTGCTTGCTGCATCTGCAAATTTCTTTAGTAAAATTCTTTCACATTGCAAAGATATTTTTGGAAGTGGACTGACTGTGAGCTGAGCTGAGCCGAGAAAGAGAGGAAGTCAACCGTCTGCCTAGAAGCAGAGTGTTGTTTAAAAATCAAAAGTTTACAAAGATCAGTGTTACGTTTCACTTAGGGTTATTAATAGGAGCGTGACCACAATAAGCTGAGGCAGCGATACGGCTTTCATTTGTTCATGCTGTACATTTCCTTCATGACAGTAAAAAACAAATTCCTCTGGATTTGCTCTAGCACTGCAATAGCTGGGAGTAGTAAGGTGAAATATGGTGGGAAAACAACATTCAGCCAAACAACGTGTTACTGAACGCTGTGACAAAAACGGGGTTTGATTTCAACAAGGTCACATCTTTAAAAAAAATCTCACATCCCGAATGCATAACTTATTCTTACACTCCGAGTTTCACTTACATGGTGGCCTGCTAAAACCTGCTTTAAATGCACAAACTAATAAAAATTAGCGTCACTGCTTTCACACGAAATGTTCTACAAACCCAAATGCTGCTGAAAGGCCAAACACCACCTGAGCAGCTGACTCAAAGTCTGGACAAACATTCGTGTGCTGATGAAAAATCAGCCATCACCTGTCCAACGAGCCAAGGTGAGCAAGGCACGCTGAAAGATAATTAAACTAATTTATGCCTACGTAGAAGGGAACCAAATTAAACATGAGCAGTTTTAAGATCGCAGAAAAAAACCCATACACTGTGCTTGTCCAAACCCAGTATGAGATAATTTAGGATTTTAACGATATATTATAATGTATAAATGTAGAGCTGAGGTTGGATACGTAACCTTACCTTGAGAACTTCTCTCTGACGAGATGTGTGCAGAAGCTGCTCCTAACAGTTTGCGTCTCCCTACGTTGTTTTGTTTTTTCCAGGACAATACACGTGCACTGGTAGAAAGGTGTAGTCAAATGCAAAATGCACTTCAGGCTGGTAGTTCTGATCTCTTTTAATCTCCCTCTCTTGATTAACAGTAAGGGCTTCTGTGAAGGACAATTGACATGGTGCAATAGGTCGTTTTCTGGTCTCGACCTTGACAGTGTAATCAGATACATGGCATGCTTAATAGAGGTCAGTTAACGCAAAGATTAAAATTAACTGGAATTCAATAAGGGAATAATAAAGGAAAATGATCACCCTGTTGCTCCTACTTTGTAAGAGTAAACCTTACACTGCAGGCCAGTAGTAAAAAAAAAAAAAAAAAAAAAAAAAAAATCTAGTCAGAAGCGATCCAATAGGCCTTCATAAGCCCTCCAGCAAACAATTTAATGATTTCAGGTACCCTTTAAACTAAGTGGCCAATCACTGTTAAATCCTTTGGTATTCATTGTAATAACATTGGTCATGATGAACTCTTTTGGTATTAATGTGGATGTAATATATACCTTTTTAATTATAGAACAAGAAAATCCAATTACCCCTTTGCCTCATCAAAGTTCTTTGCTAGCTGCGACTATTTAAACATACATTATGAAACATTCAAACTGGAAGAGATTTTTGTGCAAAGCAAAAGGGCCAGATGCTGACCACTCTTGACTCGCAGGAATTTTGGGAGAAAGTGAGTGTGCCGAGCGCCCCTGAGGAGGCACGTGGCTCTTTGTGGAATCAGGCCTTGAAATCACGTGGGAAGGTAGAGGATGTAGAGATCAGCTCCAGGAAGACCCTGATTTAAAAGGCAGAAAACATTTGTTTATATAATGGAGTGGAAGCTGTTATGAACAGTTAACACGATGATTAGTTGGGACACAATTTACTCTGTAGAAAACAGGAAGAAAAAAATTAACTGAGCAAACTGATTTGGTTTTATTCCATGTGCCACCAGCTGAACTCTCCCTATTTTTTGACCAGGCTCCAGGAAACGAGTTGTACTGAAGCCTAAGTCAACTGGAAGCAGAAGCTTGTGTTCTCTGATGTCACTAGCCTACTTTGCAGCCAAGCAGCCCGGCCGTCTCGCTGGCCTTTCTTACATGGGTAGAGATCTGCTCCCCACTCGCTGCGCCATGTGGACTATTTACACGAGTAACACCCCCAGGATTTTCCCCTACATCGACAACCAGAAATAATTATCTGGAGGGGAAAAAAAAAAAAAATATAGCCTTCCCAAGAGATCAGATCCTGCTTTGTTATTCAGTTCCTACTTTGGGAAAAGTCTGACAAGCTGAATATAGAGTCAAAAATTAATTATTGGGAAATAAAAGAAAAAAAAAAAATTAAAGTTCTAGATTTAAGTAGTCCTTTTTGAGCCAATCCTCTGCTGTCAATAAAGCTAGCTTCAGAAATATATAATTACACAGTGTATCAGTCAGGTTCCCATATGCAGTGGGAGTCAACCTTTTTGAAGGATGAGATCAGCCCGTGCCCAATGGTTACACTTCAGTAGTTAATAAAAAGTAGAGGGGGGTGGGTGTGCTCAAATGCATTTGTTGTTGTCCCTTCCTAGCAACTGGCCAGGCAAACCTCATGTCAGAAATTAAATTTTTTAAAATTTTTTTTTGCCCACCCTGTCAGTTCAGTCCCATAAAAGCAATATTTGCCAGAACAGTTCCAGCAGAACTTCATAACTTCCCCAAGAAGGCAAAATATTGCGGAAACCGGCTCTTGAAGGGAACCTATTAGGTGTTTTCTCATATTCTGGTTGAAAACGACCGCAAAAATCACACACAAAAGAAAATTTTAATGACACCTCCAGTAGATTAATCCAGGTATAGCTGTCCCAAATGGCAAGCTATAACAGAGGTAGCAAAGCACAGTGCTTGCAGGTAGGTGTATACTGTCTGACTAGGGATCAGGGGACTTACGTACCGCTATGACATATAAATATACTTAAACAATACATGCTTTTACAGCAAAATGGCACCGTAATCATGTCAGACTGTAATTTGTAAGATATCACTGAACATTTACGAGATAATTGCCTGATTTCTATAGCTCCGTTGCAACCAGAACCTGTTAATCTTGAAAGTAGTACTGAGAGAGAACAATACCAAATTTTCACAATGCTTTAATGCTCCATGAGGCAGTATAGGATTAATAAAGATATTTTAAATGTATTAAATATTGCTCTTTCTTTAAAAAATTACATTATAAAAATCTTTCTTAAACATTATTTGAATAAAGCCTCATTACTCACAGTCCAAAGAAGTTCATTAGGAGAAGATCACTTTGGAAAACATTCAACTAACTAGCCTTTCTTCTCAGCAGTGAATTACATTAGCTACTTCCTAGTTATTTAAATCTTGAAATAAAAGATGTAAACGCTACAGTGACATCTTAAGATCATTGGTAAGGCAGGTCTTGCATGCACAAAAATGCCCAGCTGGTCTGGAGATAAAACAGATTGATAATTAGTTGCAAAATGTAACATTTCATCAGGAATATTTTGAATAATCCAATTTATCTTTGTCAGATATGCGGCACATATTTTTTCTTTGGAGACTCTTTGTTCTTTAACATAATATTATAATTTCAGCCTCCTAATTAAAGCGCCAGTCGGTCGGCCCTGCCTTGATGTCACGCCGCAGATCGGCGGCTGACTGCACTGCGCGGAGATAAGGTGCCTGCCCTAAGCCACACGCCACCACTAACTACCGCGGCGCCTGCTGCCTCCCACCATCCTACTGAGGCTGTAACTGGTTTGATACGGGGGAGATCAAAGCCGGGCGGTTTGAAGGGAGGAGGGCCTGACTCTGCTGGCTGGTCTGCGCGAGCGGGGCCAGCGAACGGCAGCTGGGACCGTTATTGCTGCGCGTTCTCAAAGCCGAAAGAGCAACCCGACAGCGTGGGCTCCTACGGGCTCGGCTTGCTAATTAACTGATAAAAATGCTCCAGCCCCCCTCACTGCCCCAGCCAGCTCTGGTGGTGGAGGAGTCCCAATGCCATCCCGCTGCCCCACTGCCCTCATCCCGGCGGTGTCGTGCTCGCCCCCAAAGCCATGGGCAGAGGGATGGGGGCTGCCCGACTTTACCAGGAGGAAAGAGGCATCGAGGAGGGCGAGAGAGGGCTGAGTGGTGCGGGAGGGATGGGAACGGACCCCACGGTGCTGTCGTTGCCATCTGCGCCGGCGGCACGAGGCAGTCCCGGCTTCAAGTGCTGGTAGCACATTCCTCGCTGTGACCTCACGCTTGGCCTGTTGAAAAAAGGGGGATTCTGTGTTTGCACGGCTCAGAGGAGCTTCTTCACACTTGTGATGGGAACGGTGATGTTTTTCATCTTCAAAAACAAGCTACAGCTTGACCAGCCAGCGGCAAACACCGCAGCACAGGGCCAAAAAGAGATAAACCCACCAAACCACCCACCCAGGTACCTGCTACCGCTCTCTTCGGCCGTCCCTCTGCCTGAGAGAGGGCTGCGGGTCACAAACACGCCGCTGCAGGGATCAGCCTGGCTCTGCTGCAACCACAGTGAAGCACCCGCTGCCTTTCACTGCGCCGGGCTTCAGCCCCGATGCAGCTGAGGGTAACACTGCTTTTAAAAGCACCCATCGTGGAGGCCAGGTTTACTTCAGAGCTATCAAAGACACCAAAAAAAGTTGCTTTTGCAGCCACCGAGCACCTTTGGGACAGCCCTGCCCAGCACAACCTCATTTCCCGGCCTAAATCCACACACGTCGCCGTGTCACAGAGAGAGAGATGAGGAAGAGTATTTTTTTATATTGCAAAGACGAGGAAGAGTTCCCAGCCAAATTTTAGCAAAGCTATTTTCTCAGAAGCAATACAATAACCAAATATCTCACCCGACAGAGACGGGGCTGAAAGGTTTTCCATTAGCTCTTGCAATATAACAGTCGTGCTTCTCCTCCGCCTTGCGATTCAAGTACTCATTTACACCAGTGGGAAGTAGGTGCAAAGTGCCCCTCGGTCAGCGGGGCTCTGCATCTTAAGCTGTCGAGGGCTGAACAAGCATTTGTGATCTGCAACAACAATAACTCATGCCCACCCCGTGTGCTTTAAAACCTTCATCATGTTGTTGGCTGTAACACACGCAATCCATTAAATAAATTTTTTCACATGCAACGCTTTGGCTTTTTTTTTTTTGTTTTTATTTTAGCTGATGTTTATGAAAAAAAATTAATTTAGGGACCTAGATTAAAGTTTTGTGCTAGTTCTGTGCCAAACTATCTTCAATAAGAGATGGAAGTCATGTAGTCTTATCAGACTCTACCTCTGATATGGTAATGATATCTGTACCGCCCAGAAAGTAGGTCACAGTAATTCTTCATAGCAGTTTTTGTAACCTACTCAGGGACTACAAGGCCAGCTATTTTAAAGATAATTCTGAATTTCTTTAATAAGATTTTATTGGCTTCAGATAATTGATCCGATTATTGAAACCTGGGGAAAGTGCTATTGACCTGATTATACACAACAGTAATTCTCTTTTTTAAACGAATTTAGGTCATTAAAAACTTCTTGCCTCTGCTTAATGTCAGGCAAGATGCTCACTACAAACAGACACGGGCCCTGTACTTGCGCCCTTCCCATGGTCCTGTCCTGTGCCTGCACGTACTTCCCAAAATACGTGGGCGCCTCCTTCCTCCCGCTCTCACGATAGTTTGGGGGACTTGAAGCCAGAGTTAAGCACGTTTCATTTTGACAATGAGAATCATGTACTTTGTTTGCTTTAACTCTTTTTTCTTTTTTTTTTTTTTTTTTCTTGGTAGCCAACATCAGCAGATGCCCAAACCTCTGCAGTTGCTTGTCATCATCTTTCTGGTACTCCAACTATTTCTGACCATTCAATGCTAGACAACTGCAATTTATTTCACTTACTTTCCATACCATCATCTGTAAGATTTTTTTTTTTCCATCACCTTTGAAACATTTGTTTCTACAGAACCTAGCCCAACCAGCCCTCCATAACTCCTCTCAGAGAAGGAGAACCACAGCTTGGAAGTAATTTCTAATTACATCTCCTCATACCCCCTCTTGTTGGTGACCGGCTTTGCTGCCCAGTCTACTGCAGCGTGGTTCAGAGGAGACATCAACTCCACCACACGGGTCCTTTCGCTGACCCAGCAGACTCCCCTGAGAGGTGACGAGGCCCTTTTCAGAGCAGATGGTCCACAGGGATCAATCTGTCCTGCCCCGGGTGGGTAGAAGAGCTCTGTCTGCCCTCCCCTTTCCCACCTGCTCGATGCTGCGTGGACTCACACACGCACACACAGATAAAGGCTTTACCTAGGAAGGAAAAAAATGACCTATCTCCACTTCTTGAAGTTTATCAAGTCTCAGTTCAGGGCGGCAGGCTGCTCTGATTGTCTGGGTATGCCCCGCTGACTGGGCTATTGCTCACCCTATTTCCTTGCTTTAATGCAATGCACTTGATTAGATCTCACACACCAGATACAGCAGTGATGGGCATGATGGAAATACGCACGGAGACAGAAAACTGGAACAGCCTCATTCCCACTGGTCATATATAATGTTACTGAAATTATTTGTACAGCCGTGTTGTGGACCTACCTCTATCATCCTGGATCAGTTCCTGATGACTGACCTTCCACAGAAGCGGCGCGTTGCATTCGGGAGGAGTTAGAAAAAAAGTCACTTTTTTTTTTTTTTCTCCTTACACTCCACAGCTGTACAGTTCTCAAAACAAAACCTTTCCTTGACCTTAATAACCTCACTTCTAATTTAACTATGCAGAGTCATTTTTCTTTTTACTTGGATTTTGCTTTTTAAAAGTAATTTTTCCTTTCTTTTGTATAAACTCCAAGATCCATTCCTGCCACTTTAAGTATTTTTTCTTCAGATAGTTTCTGTCCTGAAGCAAAAGACTTTCTCCAAATACCACAATTCTAGCCTGTTAAGAGCTCCACGTTGGTAGCAGTGTTACCCTTCCTTAAGCCAACATCTTTGAATTACTTGAAACTCTGACACAATAGGAAGGTTTTGTCTATATAGGTATGAACACCAAGCTGTAAACTATTAAGTAATTGCCAAGTTCAAAATAAAAGCGACTCTGAAGTCTTATATTGCAAACCATTGGATGATGCTCTAGATCACGGTCCTCAGCAGTCCCTCAGACTGGTCAGGAGCGTCTCTCTCAGCTGCAGGTGGTGGTGCTGGTGGAGGAAATCTTCACACAGGATTCAGGTGAAAGTCCAGTCCCTGTCAGGGACCAGCTGGTAACCACCAGCTGCTGAGCCAAAGCCATCCTGACCTTTCAACCTTGAAGGTCCACCAGAGCTTTATTCTAGTCCTTGATACCCAGCCTATTTAGCTGTGTTTTTCTGTGATTTTTTTTTTTTTTTCCTTTGTTGCTGCTTTTTAAAAATTTCTCTTTGCGCTGTTGGGGAATCACATCTTTTAATTACATAAATAAACAGCCAGAAACCAAACCAAACCTCTGGAAGTCCTGGGTTTCCCTTCCCTGCAGACACACTGTCCATTTTCAGGTTCCCACTATCTTTGCTTTTCTCCTTTTTTTCCTTCTTGTGCTGCCTAGAGGGGAGAATTTGTCACTGAGCGAGAGCAAGTCTCAAACTTCTAACAAAATCATAAACAGGCTGCAGTCCCTTATGAAAGCAAAGAAAACAAATGTGTGAAAGGCAAAATCAACTATCTTTAATTTATTTATCAGTGAAAAGCTAATTGCATTCCTTCTTAGAAGCATCAAAAAAGCCTCAAAGTGTTGCAAAACACATGAGCATTTAGGCCATCCCCAGGGATTATTCCAGCCAGCTCCTGCTACCCTCCATCAGATGCCGAAGGATTTAGTTCGACCCTACAGGCTTCATCCTCCCCCCAAAAAAAAAAAAAAATTTGGTTGGGGTGCAGCTCCGCATCCCCCTTAGGTCAGGGAGTGGCAGAGGCTGTGTTCCTCAATAAGTTCCCCTAAAACATATTATTTTTTCCCCCAAGACACTCTCAGGTGGGGTGTGAGAGAAGTTTTCAACGTCATAAGGAGGTTGGAGATTTTTCCAAACCCTTTGAGGAATTAAATTTGCTCTTGGAGGAGTCCTGTAGCATTCAACAGGTGCAGCTCTTAAAAGTACACAAATATAAATAGAGACAATTCCTGCAGACCTTCCTTAAACGGTAACTGAACAGAAATGATAATGTTACCTGGGATTTTTATAAAAAACAAATTTCTACAGTAAGATAAAACCCTCGATTAAATTTTACAGTCTGGTATAAAAAGTGCCGTATAAAGGTTGTTATTTTCTATTAACAATAAGGTTTTCCTTTAAAGCTCTCGGGTAGCTCAGCAGGCTTTTTCTCAGGCCTGATTTAAGACAGCCAGAGCTCAGACCGAGCCAGCGAAGCAAATTTTCCTGAAAGTCGAGGGAAACCTCAGGTCAGAAGAAGAGCATTGACCCAGTAAGGATGATAATTTTCCCTTTCCCTATTCCAGGACACACAGGGCACGGACACGTGAAAGCTGGACCTGTCTGTGACGGCTGCCAAAGGAGGAAACTGCACATCCAGCACGAGAGCATCCCGACTGCGGCACTGGAGCAACCTGAAAAAAATGTAATAAAATACAGACAGTATCTTCTACAAATACTGGCACCCAGATATGAAGAATTGGGGGATCACTGTGAGCTCACAGAACTTTGGGGTTTTCTTTGCAGTTTGGTAGTGAAAAAATATGAAATATATGCTGTACCAAAACAATATTTAATAAAATTAGCAAATAATCTCTATTTTTTTCTAGTTTAGCTGCATATTATTTTGTTGTAGACTCACAAGAAAGATATCTATAAATCTCTAAATCTGAAACTTGGGGGTTTACTTTCTTTTTGTTGTATCCTTTTCCAGTGAAATAATTGCAAGTATAGTAAGTTTGTGCAGAATCAATATCCTCCTGCTGGTGTTAATGGGACATGCGATAACATAAAGGCAGTCCCTCTCCAAAACAAATTACTGACACTTACTATTAATCATTTCTCAAGTTTGGTGTGTTGTTTGTTTTTTTTTTCTCCAAACCAAAAATAAGCAAGCAGTATGTTCTTTGTACGCACAATCATAAAGCGATCATTTGAGAGAGCTATAGATTATCTGCGTATAGTACAATCTTTCATCACAGGTTTATGCTGGATGGGCTGAACAGTTTTATATAAACTGTAAATGGTATGGAACTCAGCTGCACGCTGAGGCGTGTTGTTGAGTTTGCAGATTAACAAAGTATATGTATAAGTAGAGAAAAATACCCTTTTTTCACCAGATAGAAGCCATCATCTTTTCATAGACTGAATAAATATGCCATTTCCAATCTGAAAACCACCATTTCAGGAAATTCTCAGAGCACATATAACCAGATGCCTTTAAAAAATATCTGTAACGTTGGGATATCTCAGCAATCCTCTTTTAAATTTTTATTTTTTTTTTTTTACAAAAAATAATTTCATCGGCTTCAAGAAAATCCTATTTTAATTCACTCATTTAAGAAACAGGAAAACAAATATTAGTTATGCCAAATGGAGCCGAGGTATACGCTGCAATACACACTCAACTTGCAATCTTGAATTAATCGTAAAGCAAAAGTAAGTTAAAGTCAGTGTGAACAGGAAAAAGTAAGAAAGAAAACAACACCTAAATTAAAGAACTCTTTCTCTCCAGCAGTTTGGTCAGCAGCTCTGACTGTCATCAGGGGATAAATCAATTTACAGCAGCTGTGGACAGCTATTTAAGTGTGAGCCCTGAATAGCTTAATTGGGGAAGTGTGCTAAGAGTTGAAGGCGCAGAGTCACACCAAGTTCAGGGCATACGTGCAGGCGTGCGCACAGGCGTGTGCACGCGTGGGCTTGTATGTGGTCCTTAAGGAAGCCTCTGGCCATGAGTTCCTGGAGTCGGCAACTTGTCTCTGTCCATCCAGGATGCTCCCAAATTATTGCTGTTACCTGATTTGCAGAACTTTCTCCAACAAAAGGGGAAAAAAAAAGAAAAAAAAAAATATGATGACGCAGAGGGGATTATGGACCGGATTTAAAAGTTAAATTTTTTTAAACAGAGCTGGGCCTCTTTTCTCCTGGTGATGGTGGTGCTGGAGACAAGAGGGCTGGTGGCAGGGGGCATGTCCAGCTCTGGCAAAAAGTTCCAAAAATCTTGGAAAAGATTCAAGAGACATCACAAAGCCCCAATGCAACCCTGAGAAACACCTTCCTCAGCCCCAGCAGCGAATGGAGAACGATGTTACACATCCCTTGGCTTTACCTCGTCCAATGCCAACATTGTTATCCAAATCTCCAATTGCTCATTTTTTTAAACCCGTGACCCTCTGAAATTCTTGAACTCTTGTAGCAATGCATCCTACATCCCATCCGCAAAATTTCCACCTCATCATCATCCTGAAGTGGTCCCCGCCACGTCCTTTGGCCCTTCCTGTCTTCTTATTTCAGCAGAAAGGGGGGGAAAAAAAGGTATCCTCAACAATTTTCCGAGTGCTATTCATTATTTGATACCTCTTTACCATTTTTATTCTTGTTAGTCACAAAATTCATCTTCCAATCTTGACAGGCTCTCATCATGCACAAATCTAGCCCTCTGTCTAATCATTTCCATCAACCGTCTATGAACTTTTTATACTTCAGCTGTATCTTTTTTGAAATGGAAATGAATACAGCGTTCAAGGCAAAGGCACATCACCCCTTTATGTAACAGTATTCAAATATTTCAGTACTATTTTCTCTCCTGTATTTGCATACATCCTATGCTGCCTTTTGCTTTTTATCAGTGGTGCTGCACAGGGAAAATGGTTTCAGTCAAAGGAACATAATGTGATGCCCACGAGGTGGACTTGGTAGAGAGAAGTGACCTGGTTATCACTGTGACTGACCTAGGGCAGGTCATCCGTTTTCTCCATACTGTTTTGCCCCCAAACGTGACGGTGATATGAAGATTAAGTCTTGTTGGTAAAGTACTCGGAGTCACTCTCTTATTGGGCACCGCAGGATCCACTTATCACCCGTCCGAAGAGTAAGTTACTCTGTGTGCCATCAGCTCTTACCTTGATGTCCTGGAGGGATCTGACCAGGTAAGGATTGCAGGCAAAGGCTGTGCTATTTCCTGATTCAACCTCAGGCAACTCCCGCATCTGAATGGACGTGGTGTATTGGGCACTGCAAGAAACCATTTAGTCTGCTCAAAAATGTTAACTATATAGCATAAATAACACTTAACTCTGCTTGTTGGGAGACCACGCTTGCTCTGTCTAAATCCATTTGCTTTCGAACGTTTAATAAAGGGACTTCAAAAGCTGTTTCTTTACTCGTGAATGGAAGTGACAAAACAGTATTATTTTTTTCCAAATATTGGAACCTCAATAATATATCACACTAATCTCCTAGCCACAAAGGTATTTTATAACTAAAGCAGGGTGGTTTTTATGGGTCAGATGTTGTTGTCCTACTGTACCACAGCTTGTATCCTCCTGATACAACACATGTTTGTTCTCTACTTAATTTTTAATGTATGAATTTGTTTTTATATTAAAATTCAATAAAATTTTAATTATAAAACATAATATATCACACTGTAGTATATATATCTACAGAGACACACATCTGTGGTTTTACAACAGATGCGTGTATCTCTGCAAATATTTAAGATGCAGATTTTACCACTAAAACGAACACATATCCAGCTTGCTTACAGATGAAAATTTCAGGTAGGCCCAGGCTGAATGCACCTAAACGGGTCCCTGATCTCAGCGGAAGCAGAAAGGTGATAACTAGATACTGAATAACAGCAGCGACCGGGAGGAAAAGGCAGAATTAGAGTCACAAGACACCGAAAGAAATGGAGACCATCCAACACGCTAAACTAATTTTTCCACAAATGGGTTTTTATAGATCTGAATACTTCCTAATTTGTTTGGGTGTTGCTCTTTATCACGAAGAGCATCTTTCATCCTGCTTTTTCTGAACCGTAGATCTACTTAAGTGTTCGCTGGCAAAGGAAACATTTTTTCTGTAGGTATCTCATGTAAAGTATGCACAGCAGATTGTGTGGAAGTGGCTCTTGGGCAGGACTCTGAATATGAGGAAATCCTCTGGTGCCTTTTGATTTGTAAACTAACATTTATTCTGCTGCCGTTGACACAAATGGATGTACATATCTGCCATGTCTCTTGCACTCTATCTGTTATTTCCTATAAACATTTCACAGATGCAAGAGCAGAGTCTAACATACAATTCAGAAGAAACCTGGGATGAGAGGGAGGGAATGAAAACGATAATTGAACAATCAAAATTAAAGGCTGGTTTTAGCACCTATTTAAAGTAGTCCAAAGTTTTCTGCACTGGTCACGTAGATATAAACCAAAAGTAGCTCCAGTGAGAAAATAAACGTGATGGGTGGAGAAGAGGGCCCTTTGCAGAGTAGTAACGTAGCATTTATCAGAGCAAAACTATATCAAGATGTTTTTTTCAGCTTAAACACCAGCACTCCCAGTTTTGCTGGTGCAATTTTTGAGGTGGTTCTTCTGGTGTTGATGGAGCACTCTGGATTTGCATTGACATAAGCAGGTGCTAAATCTGGTTCATGACATCCAGGGAGGCAGCCCTGGGATGTAACGTGAGCCTACACCATCACACCAGCCTTCAGAGCCCCTCGCGCAGTCCAAAGCACACTCGGGTTTGAGGTCGACAAAAAGCCATCGTGGATTTGGGGCTTGGCCAGGACGGAGAGGCCACCGAAAGTTCTTTTCTCAGCTCCTTTATCTCTCTTATCTCACAGAAACTTTCATCTTCTCAGCTTACACTTTCAAATGAGAATGTGGAATATTTAAATCCTCATCTGAATAATAAATAAAAACAAATCCCCATAAATTATCCAGAGCAGCCTACAACAGCACACTACAACTCGCTTTGCAGTACCTTGTGCACACACAAATGCTTAAATTGGCATCTCATACTTGGACTAAGCACTACCAGCATTTTCTTTAAAGACATATAAAATTCAGTTCCTGAAATGTAGCATATTTTCCTATTCATTGACCACATCATAAGGTTGACCCACATAATTTTAAGCAAGAAGCTGAAATCTTAACCAAACTCCACAGAGGTTACATGTGATATTGTTTTAACTGTTTGTTGAACTCTTTCTAGTATTATTTATCCTTAATTTTAGTCAAATAAAGTGAATAAGTAATCATGTTTCACCTGGGAGTATGAAATTCTAACAATGAGTTTTTAGCAATGAAACCATTTTTCGGAAGGGATAAGGGAGAAATCTGAGTCTGAGAGCAAGGTCTGCAGGTTGTCTATGTGTTTAAAATATTAATCATTTGGCAACCTTTCTCCTCTGGAACAGAAAAAAAAAAAAAAAAGAAGAAAAAAAAGACACGTTACATAGAGCCAATAACACTCACAACTTGAGAAACTGTAAGATGATCCTTTCCTCAGAAAAATCCATCACCAGTTTAACTCCTAAAACAGAGTTAGTTCTCAGGTTTGCTTTTTTTAAACAAATGAAATAGCTGTTCATTTTCTTAAAAGAAAAGGCTGATGCTAATGATTAGTTTCTCTCATAATTGCAGCAAGCTGTCATCAACCTGAAATTGCAGCTAAGACCCTGCGTTGGCAGAACTCTTGGGAAGTACAGCAAAAGAGTAAAATCTTCCACGTCAAACTTCTGCAGATGGTGCAGATTTATGCTATCTATTAGACTCCAATATAACATGCTGTCTTTCACCTTTTTTTTTTAAATTAAAAAAAAAAAAAACAACTATTATTAATAATCTCCTTGGCATTTACCACTCTGTGATTTGCTTTTTAAACTGATGACTCTAACTGAAATTTTTTAACACCATAAATAAACTAAAACCTTTATGCTTCAAGAATGTCAGTGCTGTTTGTGGGGAGCTTTCCCTTTCTTCTTGCCTTTTCCTTCTTGCAGAGAAACCTAAACAGACCCTCTTCTTAGACTTTCAAATATGACACACAGATCTATTTTTAAGCATCTATTTTCAGATGTAGAAATAAGCTCCATATTTGTGGGGGTTTTTTGTTTGTTTTGGGTTGGGGCTTTTTTTTTTAATATTATGGGAAAATCGCCTGATATTACGTTCCCTTCATTCTCAGCACTCCCAGCCAACTTGTTTGCTGTTCATACTGCAGACACTGGGAACTCTGAATGCATGATGAGAGCACATCAAGCCCAAAGTTCAGTCTCCCTCTGCCTTCATGACAAATTGGGTTTTGGCACAACCCTTAGTCCTTTGAGAATCATGGCGTTATGGATGCCACTGTTTTGCAAACCATCATTTTCATATTTCTTTTGCCGGACCCTCAAAACCCTTTGTAATTCAGTCTAGCAGCCATGAAAATACAAATATTTCCATAATCCAAGTATGAATTAAAAGTCAAATTACTTTATGGATTTATTTATATTTGTACACAAGGGACTTCATCAAAACAGGCCTCAAGAGCTGAAAAACAATTTTTTTCTCAAGCAAAGCTTTTCTCTTTCAGTTGTTAGGTTAACAGGTTCAACTTTGTGATATTGTAAAGCCAAAAGGGGCAAAGGAACAGTACTCCATGAATTTAATGAATTCTCTGCTTGTACAAGGCATCGAAATGCATGTGAAAGAAGCGTGAACATGTTACAACACTGTTTTAGTGAAAATGCTCTTCTCAGAGTCGCCTGGACAAGCGTGTAGGTGAGATTTGCATGTGGCCGTGCCATTCAAACCAGTACAACCCAGTGGCAAGGCACCTAAAAAAGCTCAGTCCCAGTGCCACAGGGGACTGAGCAGTCCGGATATGTTCCCCTTCTCTACCGCATAACAATGATACAATTTTATTCATGGCTTTGTGGTGAGTTTGCCTTTTTTTTTTTTTTTTTTTTTCCAATAGCCCACCTTTTACATTTGGGGGATTCTTGTCCTTTTCCTGATTAAAATTTGGGATTCTGAAAAAAAAAAAAAAGCAGTGACCTTTTGATGCAGTCTACAAAGTACTCCCACTAAACAGGCAATAAGTGAATCTAATAGACACCCCAACCCACGCCAAGTCCCATAAAATCAGGGTGTGAAGCATAAGGGAGAGAGGGATTCATATTAATAATTCATTCCAAGCAACCCCCTGGAGCAGTTTTACTATGATATGCTATGCAGAATGCTTCAACACACTAATTAATATTTTCAAAGTGTTCCACGAGACCCTTTTAAAAGCACTTTTGCCATTCATTGAGCATTCTGCATTTTATAAGGGAAAGATCAGTTCTGCCCCCCAAACCAACTGATGAACTGCCCTCTTCAACCGAGACTCGCCGAGCAGAGGAAAGCACTGCAGCCACCAAACATTTCACATTCACCAGATTAATAGCCTGTGCATTTTTGCTCCTCAAATCCAAAATTAACTGGAATAAATTATGCTCCCTTTGCAATACATGTAACCGAAAACGCAGGTGACCTCAAGAGATATCTTGTAATTGCAGTGAAGAGTCCCTGTCGCATTCCTCTTTCTAGCTAACACAGAAAGAAAAGCACTGTAAATAACTTGCTAGTGAAACAACACTAACTTCTTCTTATGCAAGTATCTAGTGTTTCTTGCAATAAGTTAGAGCGTATTTACTATATATTTACAAAACGGCCCAATTTCTTACTTCAGTTCAGAAAATAAGAGTAAGGTGGTGCTCAGTGATTGAAAAAAGCAGAGTTTTGTGAGTAAAGGACTTAATCCAGTATTTGCACATCAGTGAAAAAACATATCTGTAGCAATACTTCAGTGTAGGTGTCTCCGTCATATTTCTATTAAATGCTCTTCAACACTTAAAAAAAAAAAAAGAGAGAGAGAGAGAAAGAGACAGGGATGACCTGCTCATGCTCCAAAATCATAACAAAATAATTTCTTTAGTAAACATGAGAGAGATCATACCATGTGAGTGAACTCTGCCCAAATGATTGTTTCCTGGTTTGTACAAATAATCTCTTGTCTAATTAAGCGCTGAAGAATTCAACGAGCGAATTATTTTTAACCTCCGGTGTGCCAGGGAAAGTTTTGCAAGGGTTGGAGGGAGCTTCTAAAAAAAATGACCCAGGTCTAAGTTTCAGCAAAAATTGATTGGTTTTAGATGGAAAGGATAGAGCATGAAGATGCCTGTGATACCTAGGAGTACAAATGTCCCACACCCCTCTAAAATACAGGTCCTCCTTCTCTTTTGAAGATCAAATTTTTGCAGTTTATCTGCCCAGATCTCACTGTATCTCATTCTGGGGCGATTGTCAGGATTTGACCCAAAAGAGGTGCCGTCAGCCAGCCACTAATACAGATTGCACATTAAACTATCTTGACATTTATAAAAAAGCAAAAAAAATAAGATCATCCACCATGTACATGGATTAGCTGCTGCTCAACAGGCTCCGCAGACGTGCAGCAATAAGCAGTGGAGGGACTGTGATTCTCCACACAAATCTACAGTAGTTCTGCCAATGCAAATATTAATAATCAAGATAATCGTGTTGATTTTGGACACTCCCTCGAGAATGCCCTCTAACCCCAGCTTAGCAATTTTCAGAAGATGTAATCTGGCACAGCTCTGAAACCTCTCTCTCCCCAGCCACTCTCAAAAGTGCCCCCGTGGGTGCTGGGCGATAGGAAGAACAGGACCCTGCAGCCCACAAACCCCCAGAAAGCAGCAGAAACACTCAACGAGAAGCTCAAGGGCAGGTAGGGGTTGGGAACCATCGCTCCCAGTTCCCGCCCTGCCCCTGACCGGGCTGCCCCGCTACCCCAATATCCACCAATATAGAGACACCACAACAATGGAGGAGGAGAGTTTCTGCCTGCAGAGATCCCAGCCCGGTGCCAGCCCCAATCCTAACGTGCTGGTACCTTTAGGATGTGCATTTTACTGGTACCTTTAGGCCACGCACCTGGGAAGCATCCCCACGTCCCCACAAAGGGCTCATTTGGCGTGCAGGGGGTCAGAAATTTGTCCTTTTCGCAACATGTGCCGTGGCTGCCCTTGGTTTTGCGATGCAGTGACCCTTGGCTACTTAGTTTTTTAATAAGGGATTGTGCACAGTTTTGCAAGATTAAATCCAACTCCGGTGGTGCGGGCTGGCTGATAGGAGGCCGGTTGCCACGGGGGCTATGCTGAAGGCCCACTGAGCTTCACTCCTGGTTCAGCTGCTGCCCTGCCTGGTGATGATATGGCCCTTTTTTTTCCCATTTGTGATGGGAAAAACGGGTTGGCATACCCTGCCCTAGCAGGAGCCGTGGCCTGAAGCGCTGGTGGTCAAGACCTGATGGAGAAGTTTGAAGCTCCGTATCCAATAGGTAGATGATACCTTCAGGTGAAGAAGCGAACAAAGGAGCAAGGTCTTGTTTTTTTTCCCCGCCAGGAAAACAGATCGGGTCAGCAACCTGCACACAAATCCAGGGCAAGGTGCTGCCTGTGCAACCACCATGTACCGTGAGGCTGCAGACCCAGAAAATCCTTCCAGGGCCCTGACCACAATAGTCAAACCCACCTGGCAGGAGGGGAGAAAGAAGCAGAAATTACTTCCATGGCTGTGCTGGTGTGCAGTGATTTGCTGACTTTCCCGACAGGCACACACATACCTCCCAGACAGGGTGATGCAGCCGTCAGAGCAACTGCCCCGAGAAGGGCAGGATCTGCCCCCAACACCCCCCCACCTTCTTCCCCTCCCACACACGCTTTAATACAGAGTAAATTTAGCGCTCCTAGAAGTTGCCAGATTGATGGCAAAGGATTCTTGTTTTTAAGACACACTTAATAGTTAAAATTGTTCAAGAAAACAGCCCACACTCCTGACTTTTGTACAGCTTAGGCTGCACAGAATAAGCTACCAAAAAAAAAAAAAAAAAAAAAGACCTTTTTCCCCAATAAACGTCCAAACATGAGCTTGCTCTTGGGCTGCAGCGTTTGCAGTCTTCTTGCCACGCAGAAGGGCTTTTTTAAACAGGTTTTTTGGTGCATCTAAAATAGTATTTCCAGCTGCTCTCTGTTGCCCTTCAGCCGCTTGAGGGACTGAGCCCCTCTCCCTTCCTTCAAAACGGGGAGCACAGTGGGTGCCCCCATCATAGCCGGATCCAGCCCGTAGCGGTGGTGGCACTTGGGGTGCAGCCAAAAGGTCACGGCGTGGGGGTAGGCTGGGGACAACCCGGGACATTCAGATTTCAAGGGGGACTCCAAGTTCTGTGCGGTGCGTGTCCCCCATCTCCTCCGCCAACTCCTCCTTTGCTTTTGGCAGGGGGAAAAAAAAAAAATAATAAAATAGCTTTCACATTAAACGCCGAGTTAGATGAAATTATTTGAAAGCTTAAGAGTGCCATCGTGTGGATAAGGGACTCGGTGTCCCCGCTCCGTGGGCCTGGGATGGCAGCGGGGTCGGGGGTTGTCCCCACAGCCCCACTCCCCGGGTGACCAGACCCCGGCCGGGGCACTCACCATCCCCAAAAATCCCCAGGGGAGGGACTCAAACCCCACCAGCCCCACACGGGGATATTTCGCTTGTGAAAAAAGACCACTCCTTGGTTTTCTCAGTATTCTTGTTACACGGAGCATCTCGGGGACAGTGGGATTTGGTAGCAGGCAAAAATCTGACCAAGGGCTGAACAGCATCGGCCAGAGCACGGGACAAACCTTCCAAGATGCCCAAGTGATGTGTGAGCACAAATCCCCGCAGTTCCAAGGCAGCCCGTCAGCCCAGGAAAGCCAGAAATGGTCCTGAAGCCTCTTCTTCCCCCACCAAACACTGTGACCTTTAATTTCCTAATGAATCTAGTTCAGGGTCCCACTCACTCTCTCCTTTCAATACTCTTCACCTTTTTTTTTTTTTTAAATCATCGTTATTTTTTATCATCATTATTTTTTATTATCATTGCACTTCATTACTGGTTTAACCTTTTCCCTTTTTTGTTTATAGAACACACTTTGTCCTGGCACAAATCACATAAAACTAAATAAACCATGTTACAGGGAAGCAAGAAGAAAATAAATGTCTTCATTCTGAAGCCATTTCCTTTGTGCTTTTGGACTCCGGGGCTATTTGCATCTCAGCGTTTCGTATTTTCCTTGATTTGTAATTGGCAAATTAAAAAATAAAAAAGATAAACTGCTATTTGTATCTGTGGTTTAGCAATATGGAAAAGATTATATTTGTAATATTAAAAATCTGTAAGGTGTTAAATTCCATGCATTTTTCAGTAAAAGATGGAAACGACTGAGATTTCCTAAAGCAAGCTATATTTTCACAAAAAAAAAACAAAAAACGAACAGGTAAAGATTTATTTTTTCTTCAGATTTGAATGGTCATAGGTAAGCAAAGATATTTTCCTTTTTGTTAAAGTAACCAATGTTAATTAACAAAATACTGTTAACAAGCTATTTAAAGGCATGGGACTGATCCTTCTCGGAACTTGATGGCCTAATTCCATCTCGGTGCAGGTCTGGGGTAAATATCTGGGGTTTTTTGGTCAGAGAATTTTTAATCCAGGTCCACTGAAGTCAACTGAATGACTCGCATTGCCTTGACAAGGGTGGCATCAAGTCCCCAGAGAACACCTTGTCCTTATAGATCCATTATTAAACAATCTGGCCCCAAATTTGACCCATCTGCCTCAAAACCGTTATGCTCTGCTAAAGAGCAACTTCCCAAGGATTTGATTCTTTTTTAAAGAACTGAATTCAAAAACCGTGCAGGGGGGGTATTTGATACTTTTACCAAAAAAAAACCCAAAGCCATGTTCAGGAAAAAAAAAAAAAAAAAAAAAAAAAAAAAAAAAAAGCAGCATTTTACCCAAAATGCTGGTGGGGGCTTATGCTCCCGAGCGTGAAACAACAGCTCCACAGCTCCCCGCTGCTCAGCATCGTTACCAGGGCAGGTTAGGCACGTGCACCTCTGTATTACAATAACGTGAAGCAACACAGAAAGTGAGAATATCAGGGTAGAGAATTGCATCTAATTTGTTTTAAATTCACACAAGTCTTAATCTTTTGGGACATATTTTTACTTTACATATTTGTTAATGCGAAATGTTCCCGTTGCCAAATATGCTTAATATGCAAGTGGAAACCGATTCTGCTTTTGCGTCCTCACTCTTCCTAAAACAAAAATAAATCTGCTTTTGCCTTACACAGATTTTCCCTCATATACCCATCCTTTAAATTGCCAGCTGGGAAAGTACAAGCACAAATGTCACTAGGAGGGTGGGATTATCCTTTGTTGTAAAAAAAAAAAAAAAAAAAAAAAAGTTGTGTCAGAAAATTCCTGCTTTTCGAAACAGATATTGTTGTGGATTTGGGAGAAATAGTACACAGCTTTTAACGCAGGGCACATTTATTTCGAGTGTTAAATCTCAGCAACTGAAAAGTGGCTCTTATAAACTTCATTTTAAAAGCAGACTAGACGCAGGCTATTACAGCCCTGAAATTGAATAATTCATATTATTTGCAATCATTTAGGAAAGCTGCTGAATGCGAACGAATAAATATTTTGAAAAGTACTGAAATCTGTCCTTCAACAACAGAGGAAAAGAGACGTGCCAGCAGCGAGGAGGAGAAGCATCTCTGCGTCAGACAAACGCGTTCTGCTGCGCGGTGGCGGGAGTAAAGGACTGGTTTAAAGATCACCCACCCGGCTCTGCCAAATAAAAGTCCAGTAGGAAATCCTCTCTGGACGGTCCTAAATGAGTCTCTCCCAGCTTTGAGCCTGAATCAAACAAGGAAAAGCCCAAGCAAAGGGAAAAGGCTTCCCCAGGAAAAGCAGCAACCTGCCCAAAATGTCCCAGTGACCCCCCCTCCATCCCCAGTAGAGCTTTAGCTGCTCAGACCAGTCCAAAGCACGGAGCTATTTAGGGTCTGGAACAAGCCCTCTCTAATAGGCATTACTTCTATTACTGCCTTTGTCATCAGTCATATGATGGTAATAAAATTTGTAACTGTTTCACTTACACTAGTGCTGCGATTTACCTAGTCTAATAGACAATGCAAATGCTAAAAGGCACATATACATCTTCATTATATAAGCTGGTGCCTGAGTCATTTTCCTCCAGAGACAGTTTTATTCATTTTTATACAATTTGCCTACTGTACAGTGCAGATGGTTTCTATTAAGTAAAATATCTGTTTGCTTCCAAATTTTTAGTTTTCATGATTAAATTACTTTAAAATGATGGTACATTGTATTATCCTCTTTCATGACTTAATTTAGTTGCAATAGCACAAGTATAAACTCTAAACCCCAGTTTCATCCACTCAGAAGATAGATTTTTTTTTTTTTTTTGACCACATGCTGAGATTTTCTTAGGTCTGTTCTACATGTGCTGCAGCATTTTCCCGTGAGCCTGAACTATGGGTTATTTAGTAAATAGCTGTCTTAATAAGGGGTTTAAAGAAAAGTGTCGGACAGCATGACAGGGGTAAAAAAACGAAAAGTGGAATTATTTTGGGCTTGGAGAACACCCGCGGGGGCGGGAGCGCAGGGCCCTGCGGCGCAACATCCGCGGCCGTGCTGCCATCGGGTGGATGGCTCGGAAAGCTGCACACCCCGGCTGCCAAGGACCACCACCCCTCCCAGCATGGCCTCCGACCCCTGCTGCCCTACCCCTTGCCAGCGGGGACATCTCCTCCTGCACCAGGGGGAGATCGCCCTCAATTTATCCATTTGCCCACCCGTATAACCGTGGGGTCGCCCCTCGCCGACAAGGCACCCCCAGGGTGAGGTCTTGCCTGAATCTTTGCCGAATCAATGACAATCCTTGTGCCCACAGCTCAAAGAAAGTGGCAAAGCCCATCACTGGGGTTTCCCTCAAGTCTCCCGAGGCCCTCCCAAGGAGGGGGTTCGGGTGCCCACAGGGCAGCCCGTGGGTTTGCACAGGGTGACCCCACACGTGGGGGTTTACCACAAACGGTCAGATCCTGCTGGCACGGGTGTCGAGTGAACCACTGGTTCCTGTCACGCGGGGTTACGTTAAAGAGCAACTCTAGGATGTAAATCTACTGTATTTCACTGCTTTTGAAATTCACAGAAGTGGAAAGAGGTGCAGGAACCTGACTGTGGGGTGGGGATGGGGGAGAGCTGTGCCCTGGCAAGTGTCTGCTCCCTTGGCGAATACCCGTGTTCTGACTTTGGGGGCAGCCAAAAACCCACTGGCACGAAAGGCTGGCACAAAGAGATGAATAAAAACAAACTACAGGGTGTCTCTTAGCCGGTGTTTGATGCCAAACATAACCCAAAAATGAGCTGACAAAGCTTTCAGATGTACGTAGAGCTTCACTAAACGTTGGCAATGCAAGCAAGGCGAAGTGGGAAGGGAGTGAGTGATCCAGTGTCATGATCTGCAATGGCAATAAAAGTTCCCTCCCAGGGACTGGAGGAGAAAAGTAAATTCTAAACAAGCAGCAAGCCCAAGGAAAGCTGATACAGTTCTGGTGGCTCACGCAAACGGTAGCATAACCCCTTGCTGTTCTCTCCCCTACCCAAAAAGAAAGCTGGTTGCATCTGCCAGAACATACAAATCTTCTGTAGGAAGATAAGAGAAAGAAACATACATCTGTAACAAGTCTCTGCAACGTCAAGTAAAAATCCAGATAATCTACTGGCAATGGCAACACATACCCATAAATCAGACAAAGAAAAATATTGCTTTCATATCCATTTGAGTTGTTCAGGGAAATAAGGATCTCGTCTCTTCAGCTGACACAAAAATTATCTGTTATATCAGAAAAGGCAGATTCTGAATGTCAGCAAAAGGAAGAAGAACATCTGTTATGTTCAGCTTGTCCACTGCCTTTGTCCCTGAGAGTGGCTGGTGGAGAAAACCTTACAGCGACTAACAGGAGCTTCTGCTGCAGTCAGAGAGGGGCACCCAACAGCCACCTCACCAGAAAAGTTCTCTGAACGCCCACTCCACATCCCCAAACACCACACTGAACGTTGCCAACAGCAGACCACCAGCTCAAAACACCAGCAGTGACCACAAATACAAGGTGCCACAAAAGAGCAAATCTGGAAGTCAAACAGCTCTGTCTCCGAACTGGCAGGAAAAATGACCGGTGAAAATGCACAAACGAGCCTGGGAAATGCAGCCACACACATGCAGAAGAACGGAAAGCAACCACCAACACAGGCCATGATACAGGTTGTAATCTGACTGCTGTCTCATCTCTACATTCAGAGATTTGTTGAAGATCAAGCAGGACATTAACGCGCACAACACGCAGGGTACCACTGAAACACAAGATTCTCTTTTTTTCCATTCGTCATCTCTCAACACGGTAAAGAAATTCCTCCTACAACATATGAACGGTCTTCTATTTCACAGTTTTTTAATGGAACGAAAATAAAAACTCTCAAATTTTGAGTTTATCAAAACCATCTTGAATCATCTTTCCAAAGCCACCCTTTCTGATAGTTGCACCAGCTGCACCCAATCAGGCCGAATGATTCATTTGCAGATATCCATGAGCCTCAGGAATTAACCAGAGCAGCTGCAGGAAAATCCATAGGATGATTATAGGGGGTTGATAACATAGGGAAATATGATTTCCAACTGAAACAATACTGTGGACAAATTGCAGGTAACCAGTCTAAGTAAAACCGACACATTTTTTCAGAATTAAGTCCCATCATATAATAACCACAGAATAAAGTATTTTCCTGGCTCCTAACACACAACCTCATTCTCTGACTACCCCAGATTTTTGCAAGCACAGTACCCAAAATATGTAATTGTAAAGTTGCTATCAGAAGTACGATGTTACAGCTTCAACCAATCCTCAGCGTGAACCACATCACTAAAGAGGAGGGGTCTGTGCTGGTCGCAGTTAGCAAAAAATACTGACCTCAAATTCTGAAGACACTCCTCCAAAATTGTCATTTTTGAGCTTTTGTGCTCTCAAAATACATCTCCATTAGCAATTTAATGCTCTCCCAGGACAGGACAGAACTGCAACGCTTCTGAAGGTCTCTGGTCCTTAGAGTCAGCAGCAGTTTAAATTTTAATCCACCAGGATGTTTCAAACGTACTAAAAAAAAATGGATCCTGCAGAATGAATGGAACATACTGAGGTGCCACAGCAAAAGTACTAAATTAAGCATTGAAACAGCACTGCGAAAAGTAAACAAAACCAAAATGACAGAGGAACATCCAATAATTTCTTAGAGCAAGTGAGAGAGGAAGAAAGCAACGTAATAGTTTTAAAAGGTACGCACTGATTTTTAGATAACAAGCGAAAGTGTGATGAAGGAAGGAATCAGGACTATAAAAAAAATGGATGATGGTCATCCATAGCATCTAATCTTTTCCTGTAGCACACCACCACCACAGGCTCTAGGTAAGGAATACCACAGAAACAAGAGCTTTGAGTACAAACATGGACAGACAGTTCACCTAGAACAGAAATATGTCTGTTCTGGAAGCAACTTCTCTCTTGAATATAAGAGTTCAGAATAAAACCTGATGGCAAAAGGGAACAACATTATCAAATCATCCAGCCAGGGGACAGGTATAACTCAAACACCCCTGGCATTCCCCTTCCCCATGCAGTCACTCCCAGCAAGGCAAAATTGGGATGGAAGCAAGTTATTATCCTGGGATCGCAGCGGGCTTCTGAGCAGCTCTGAGTCCAGAAAGACTGTAAGGCAGAAAGACAGAATCCAACTGAGCTTTAAATGAATCAAAATACGGCCAAAGCAGAAAGGGTCTCTCCTGCTCAGTTCAAAGGGCAGAGAACAAAATAACTGGCTAAGTGTTAGTGATATAAAACACAGTCACGCCAATAAAAACTCTTACCAACAGAAACACTGTAAACAAAGTTGCCTTCACGGTTGCTGTCATTTCATTTGAAGTGTTTCTAATGCACAATGATTCCTTGTACTTCAACGGAACAGGAAAGAGAAGGAGTGTTGGGATTAAATACTGTTCCCTATCGATCATGTCAGAGTAAAAGTCCATCTTCTAATGAAGAATCAGCACTTGTCCCAAAAAAAAGTTTCGTGGCGCGGACTTCCTATGGTACTTTATCATGATGAAGGTTTGGGGTGATGATGCGTAAGTCAGAATGGAAATGTAATATTTCTGTGGTAAAAGAGAAAAAAAAATGAAGAGCAGATGAAAAAAGAAAACTATTCTCTTCGTGGAGAAAAAAAAAAAAAGAAAAAACTTTTTAAAAACCCCAACTTAGTAGAGTACATTTTAAATCAAGTAAGTGCAGCGATGTCTAACAGTAAGTACCACTGCAAATGGCAAGGTAGTGAATTAATCCCCAGTTCAGAAAAATGCTTAAACCGTAACCTCAGCAGAACCATTCACATACCTTTAGGATCAAATTCCTGGAGGGAAACTAATTCTTGATCTTCAAGTATTAGACTGAGTCGAGAAACATATTTTTCAGGTTCTGCTTCAAGGTAGGTTTCTCTGGTGTCCTAGGCAAGTCGCTTGCGCAGTCTCTGCATCAATTAAAATCTTAGAAAAGAGAGCATCACTTCTGTGTTTGCAGATAAAACCTCAGAAGTGCTGAGACGGCCTCTCAGTGGGCTTTTAAGGCACTCGATATATAGAGATCCAATTTTGGTTGAAACTACAACACAGAGAATAGCTGTTTGTAGGCGTTCACAGATCAAGGTGAGTAGACCATTAGCCCAGTCCTGCTATCACACCCAGAAACGTACACACGCACCTCTGCTCGCTGAAGTTAATCCAGATTTATATTTCCTATAATCAAAAACATGATTTTAGCTTGGCCCAGGTGGCCAGTCCAGCCAGAGTATTTTCTGTATCTTGCATGGCAGAAGTCCCTAAACCCGACGAAGGACTAACAGTTCCAACGGTAAAGAACTCGCCCGTCTGCTAAATATCTCAGGTTCTAGTAGAACAAGTGGATCCATCCTGGCTGCAGGCCAGCTGAGAAGTAGAAAGATTTATGAAAACTCTCAGGAAAACATTTCAAACAGCTGTAATAGAAAGGAAATCCATGCAACATCGGAATTGCAGAATTATTACCCTGCCACTCCATACAGTATTACCAGGGTCCCTCCAGCAACTACGTTATTTAATAGACCATTTAATAGACTATTATGAATCCAGTTGTCTTCATTACAGCAAACAGGCAAATGCACGGATAATGGAGCTATTTTGTGAGTGGAACAACTGCTTGGAACAAAAGGTGAAATAACACACTGATAAACACGGAAGTCTTGCAACTGGCAGAAGAATGTACTATACAGGCTGAAACCCAGAAAATTTCAGGTACTAAATAGCTTGATTACTACCCTGTCTTAGCGAGTGAAACTAAATAAATATGAATGGGAAGGGGGAGGCATGTGGTGCTAATTACCTGATATATATCACATTTTGAAGTGCTTGCACAGATGTTGAACGCTTTTTAGGATGAGTCATGACACTGACTGTTTCTTCGGGACAACCCCAACATCTGCAAACAATCAAGGTGGAGACAAGGTCCAGCATTTCACATTGTTCTTTCAGAACACGGTGATTTAATATTTGTAGGCTCATGATTCAATTCCAAAACAGACCAAGTGTGGATGAGCCACACGATGTCTGATTCAAGGAGGTACCAAACACATGAAAGAGAACAGAGAAAAGCCTGTTCAGGAACATGAGGAGCGCTCAGCACATTCCAGCATCAGTTCCTAAATCAGCTCTGCCTGTGCCCCTGCTGAAGCTTCACTGGCACTGCTGGATCCAGTGGCTGGAGATGACCACGAAAACTCAGGAAGCAGTGCTGAACCAAAACACCTCGATACGGCAGGCAGCCAGGGTAGGCTGAAAACTGTTTTCCATGATGCAAAAACTTCAGGATTAAAAAAAAAAAAAAAAAAAAGTGTCTTTTAAAATACTAAACTTGCAGCACTTTTTACAGTCAGAGTTTTAAAGAGTCGCTAGTTGAGAAAATATATGCTAAAATACAAATTTACAAAGAATAACTTTTTCCTTCACTGTTTCTGACAGACCTCAACTTTAACGACTTAGCAAAGGACGCTGAGTTAGGAGCAGCTGTCCCAGAGCCTGAGTCTCAGAAAGGCAAGACATCCCCTGCGTCTTCCTCATGATAATACAGGAAAATACATTTGTCCCATTTTGGGGCAAGAGCACTCTCCTCCATGATGTCCACCAAGGTTGCAGCGCAGTGGGAAGGAGATCCAGGCCTCTTGCAAGAGATCCCAGGAGGAAATATCAGATATTACTTCTCTTCCTCCTCACTCCCTTGGGCCGACAGGTCAGAGCTGTGACAGCCGTTCATCACAGCCCTCACACTAACGTGGTGGTGCAGCCCTTACTCAAAACTCAGACCTGCAATGTTTCTTCTTGACACAGCTTTTAACTAATCGTTAATCAAACATTACAGTAATTTGCCCAAAATTTTTTCAGTTTTATTACTTCAAGATTACCTTAGTATTTTCTACATTTTAATGAAGCAAAATTGAGGGAACTTATAAAACTTGTGCTTAGAACAAATAATATAACTTCTTTTTTCCAGATCGAAAACAATCCCACCGCCTTAAGTCTGAACTCTCACGTCTTTCCTACTAGTAGTAACAAGCCATTTACAGCCTCGAACCCGAAATAAACAATTTGGACGTTTTGATTCTCCACACACTTCAGCTTGAAAGGAAAGTAAAATAAGCATGTGGACTTGCAGCGCTGCCCACGTGCAAACAGTTTTAAAGACAATTAACCTTTCAGTTATAAGACTCAAACACAGCGCTATGCTGGAGCAATCTCTTGTGCCTGTGCTCAGGACATACAACATCCAGTAGCTCTCACTTCTAACTTAGAGAAAAAGCAAGGCCACTTTTCCAGAGCTCCTGCGGTAGCTTGAAACAAACAGGAATCCACTATTAGTCACATTAAATATGCTAATATAATCTGAACAGAAAATTGGATCACTAGGAAAAATACATTCATATATGAAAATTTTACCAGAGCCATCATTAACACAGATCAGGATGTCTAATGTAAAGTGTGTGCTCCAGTGGTCTTAAATACAAGAAAAAGTATGTCTTGGTAAATTAGTTCTCTGGAGGCCAAAGTTGAGAATGGAATAAGAGCATATCTTCATTTTCAGCAAACATCAATTCTTTTTCATGGTAATATCATTAAACAATCCTGTCAGTGCAAAATTTCTCTGGGAGTGTTCCAGGACAAAAGTACTTTTTCCTTTGGGATTTTTATCATGCCAAGTAATCAATATTTTAGCTATGTTTCACCCATTTAAGTGGGAGCCTTGCCGCAGCAGGAAGATGAGAATGTATTCATCCGTGGCAGAGTGCGAGGCATTTCCAGGGTGGGTTATTGTCACTTGGTGGATCACTGCGATGGGGGCACGGGCTTCACCTTTTACTTTGTCACCGAGAGTTAGCACGAGGTAGGGTGCCAAAACTGGGTATATAACGCACAGTGATTTTTCTTTAGATTAAGGAAAATTTCAGCTCCATCAGTGGCGTCCCTGGAAGGACTGGGCTTGGTGGTCAGTTCTTACCGAGGACTGGTGGCTATGGCGTGACCACATCTACTGCAAAGATGGGAAATCAGGGCTCGGAGCCAGATCTCACCATCAAATCAAGAAGGTATGTTCCCATCAGGATATTAAATGAGGAAGCAGACCTCTGTTTTGAAGGAAAACAACATCTAGATTTTACTGCCCCAACCATATTAACTAAATTTTGCTTTTTCTAATTTTACAGAACATCAAAACAGACGAAAAATTATTACAATTTTGTGTCGCTAATTTAAATCTGCTCTAGAGCTGATGACAAAACCCTATAATTTCCTAGGAAAATCACATGCTTCACCAAAACTGACTACTCAGCAAGTGCTAAATTTGTACCAGCATTTGTAATGGTGTCCTGGGCACAGGTGCTGCCTCTTGGAGAGAAAGGAGAGAAGATGAGAAAACGGAAGATTTTCTCACTTTGCAGCTAGGCTTCACCTTTCACTGGTAAACAATTCTTTCAAGAGAAAATATTTTCAAGAGATGGGCCTTGAAACAACAACAAAAAATTGTATTAAAGGGTGTCACCACCTCTACATAGCTAAATGAACTTTCTTACCTTGTGGTGCCCAATAAACATTAAAACTTTGGCTTTTGTTTGATCCAGTTGTAATCCACAGAGTGCTGCCATGTTTCCTCAGCACCTGGGACTCATCTCTCCTAATGACTCACTGGTCTGCAGGAAAGACCCGCGGAGGCACAGCTCTGTGGTGTGACACAGATTTAACAACATGCAAAGGGAACAAATAAAAAGGTTTGTGTTAACGATGAGGGGGGTAAGTGCAGATGGTTCAGAAGGTGGAGGGTTGGCACTGGGAGCCAACCAAGGCAGCCAACAAAGAGGTGTGACCAAGAGCAAACAGGTCTGACTTTCTCACTTAGGCATGGTTTTTAGGCTGGGTCTTGCTGCAGGCTAATGGGCTTCATGAGGAAGAGGAGCAGCTTAAGATCTCAAAGGCTTCTCCCTTCTCCGCGCCGCACGCTGCCGCCGCTCGCGCCGCACGTAGGCTAAGGCTGTGGATGAGGCAGATATTTATAAGACATTTATTGTTATGGCATGCAAGGACACATCAATCAAATCCTCTTTCTGCTTAAAGAAAAGGCAGACTTTTTCTAAAGTGGTTTGCTAATAGAAATTTGACTTTGTCGAAGACATGCATCTTTAAACCACGCTGCCGGAGAAAAGCTATTTCAACAAGTACATCTTTTATAATAAATACAAGGAGATTCACAACCAGAAAGGAAAATGTATTTAGGAATAAATTTGTGTTAGGATTTTATTACTAATTCATTACATTCTTAATCTGAAAAATCCTGAAGCAGCACAACTACTTTAGAATTATCATTAATAATTACATTGATACTGAATTCTTTTATGCAAATAGTACAGTAGACTTAGAGATAGGACTCTTTGTAAACCTCCTGAGTGTTTGCAGGAAGTTTAATTCATTTCATATCTCCTTTAGTTTGCAAATGAGGTGTGAAACAATTGTCTGTTTCTAGAAGGTGTCAGCATTCGAGTGCCACACAGAGTAGGTACGCGGCTCCGTTAAGTTAATGGATCGGCGTATACTGTCATCCAATATATCCAATGTCACGCAGCCATCGAGTGAGGTCATCCAGATACTATTAATTATTACAATTTATTGAGTGCTGACAGTGTGCCTGGCACTGTATAGATGGCCTGTGTCACTTTGCAGGTCTGTAACTCCCCCCGGCTCTAGCGGGAGAGGCGGTGATGGGCAGGATCACCCCGGGGACGCGGGGCCGGGCTGGGGCCGGGCAGATTGACACCGGGACCCACCTGATAAACCAGGGAATATCTCCAGCCCATCATTAGGAATTCCTCTGCCTTCCCCATGGAGGGAAGAGCTCTAGAGCACGTAAACATCAGGATGGCTGATTAATGAGATGCTGTAACCTCCCAGATTTTTCTTTTTTTTCTTCTTTTTTTTTTTTTTTTAAAGGAAGACATGCTATTGCCAAATATCTCTGTGAAGGAAACAAAACAATTTTGTTAAAGAGATTTCATTTGAATGTGTTGTGTCTGAGCCTCATCCTGGAGTAAGTATCTCAGCATTCGTATCAGGCTCTGCTAATGAGTTTAGCTCCCTGGGTAGCATGTGTCTGGTAAATTTTTCAAGAACTGATCATTAGCAATGTTTTGTATATTTTATTTTCTTGTTTTCACTGTATATAGAGTTGTCATTTTTAATTCATTGCCCACTGGAATTTTATGAAGGAAAACTTACATTCTCTTAAAAATAATACGAGCACATTGGCACAGATTTTAATGGATGCATGCTATGCTGCAGGTGAAATTCTGATTCTAACACAAGTATGTGAGAAGCGAGACGTTACGAACCACACCGAGAAAGCACAATGGTTACAGAGACAAGAAACTTCTTGTTCCCACAGCAGGAGGAACAGTGCACTGAGAGTTTAGAAGACAAGTCCCAATTCTTCCACATACATAACGTGGCCGTTGCCATTTCTGAAGTGCATCGCTACTTCTGGCCTCTGGCTTGAGATTAGAGAATTTGAGCTCAGCAAGTTGGGGATTTTGCTGGCACAAAAACCTGAAAATGCATGTTTAATCCTGATTTATTGGGAAGGGACTAACATAATCTTCTTATTTTAAGGCATTTAAAAACGCGTAGCAGAATCAAGTGGTTTAGCCTAATTTAGCTGTTTCTCTATTAGATTTCTAAAACAAGATGAAATAAAATTAATGTGTCCATGCACAGAGCTTCTTCTCATTATGGGTTGAGAAAGGATTCCAGGAAAGAACAGTAATAGAGTGCTCGTTTTTAACTCACTTTTCAATTTACAGTGCCACTATGGCATCACAACACTGACATTTTTCCACATTCCACCTCACAGAAGTCGATCTGCAGTTCGCTCAGCGTCTCCCAACTTGGAGCTGAGTCTCTGAAGCAGGCTCACCCTGTGGTGCTAAAGGAGAGCAGCCCTCCAGCAGTGCCATGGTGAATCTCCAACCTACCCCCTCTACAAAATGAACCCTACATTTTTTAGCCCTTCTTTCCACGATGCAGAAGGGACTTCTCCTACTGAAGATCTGCCCCTTTAAGTCAGGGTTAAAACAAGAGACAGCTCTCCAAAGCCTGTTGTGGTCTGCAGCAGGAAGATTTCCCCTCTCCTCTGCTTTCCTCACCTGTTTTGCCCACAGAGAAAGGCTGAGATGCACAGAAGCACAGAGCACTCCAACCCCAACTCCTTTCCATGGTGTGGAAGACTGAGGGAAGTCCTGTTGACGAATCCCATGTCTACCAAGCTCAGCAGCTGGTGGGATTCAGTCATTTCTTCCTCCCCTTGAACTAAACCTCATAACCACAAAACTCGGGATCTCCTCCCAGGGCAAACAGTTCTGTTTGTGAAGAGTGAAGATTCCTACCGGATCTGTAAAAAAGACCTCAGAAACATACTGACGGGAATGACTCAGTGGCCACCACTGAATTTGAAAATCAATTTAGAAACCATTTTCCCTTTCTCCACACAGCGAGGGAGAGCCTGGGGGTGTTGGTACCCAAAGCACTTCCCTAATGCAGTGCCAATCTGCTTTCATCCCATCCCACCCAAACCTCTTCCCGGCGTCAAGAAAGCCATTTTTCCATCTCTCAAAGTGTCACAAATTAAAAGAAAAGCGACCACAACGTCAAGCAGAGCGTTTCCTGCCTTCCTACTTGAAATCACAAACGCGTTTGCCATGATGCCCATTGATCACGAGGCCAAGCATTTAAAACATTGCAACAAAACACACTGACAACTCCAGTGTCTCTCAAGGAACATAGAGAGCAGAACAATACGGACATTTTGCAGAAAAACGTGCGTATTAAATGACAGCATATTTATCTGCTTTTGTTCTTCCTTTGAAAACACGTTTTATTGTGACTAAAGAAGATGGATAGGCGGAATAAGTTATTGGGTAACTAAGCCCAGATATCAGAGGACAAGGAAATATTTGACATCTTAGTGGTAATTTTTAATCAGAAAACCTGCACAAAAAAAAAGAAACGAATACATAATAAAATGATTCCACAGGAGAAAAATGTATGACTTCAGCCTTACCCATAACATTATAAATGTATTTTGTCAGCTTGCAGTCTTACAAGGCTCGTTGATAGTAAATTAAATTTGGTCAGTTTATAAAGGTATTGCTTTCATGTTTCTCTCATAAGATCTTACATTCCTCTGAGGTTTGGAATCACCTTGCTTCTCCTAGCTTGTCTTCTGTCTTCTATTCTTCATTACACAACAGATGACCTATCAGATATTCTTCTTCTACTCCAACAGATTTGCCGTCGCCAACCTTCAATGAGAATAAAGCCTGCAACCCTTTTTATCTTCATTCCGCTGCTGTTTCCATCGTTGTGTTTTGTTTTGTTTTTTTCCTAAAGATCGTTTGCCAGCGTTGCTTTCTCAGTTTTACCCAGTGGAACAAGCAGTGTCTTCTGAACTGACAATTCTGACTTTTTGCTGCTTGTGATTTTTCTAAAGCATGACAACTACTCGCATGAAGACATGGTAAACCTTTTCAGATAAGGAACTCAAAAAAAGAACGGCCTTTCAAAGAACAGTAGTAGTTGCTGCAGAACGAAACAAGTCTCCTATGTATTAATTTAATTCAGTCATACCTTTTCCATGGCAAGAACAATTAGAATCATGACTTTAAGACATTATATTAATTTTTTTTAAAGAAAAAGTGTACTATTACACAAAACAAAAACCTTTTTTTCCTAGCAACATTAAAAAAAATCTTCCTAATCTTTGATATATTTTATGCTGTATGAGACATGTAAACAGAAATAAAGAGGAAACGGATCACTGTCAATATTACAAGTAAAGGCAGGTCTGGGACAATATTTTTTTAAAGAAATAATTCTCCGCTGTGTATATGTCATCTTCCACTCTGCAAATTAATTATTGGTTTATGTGTAGGCATAGGAGGGTATAGATGGATGTGATGTTTGTTAATGGCTGTTGTCTCTTTTTGATAATTGAGGATAAAAGGGCTGACAAAGACCCGGCAGCATGTTCTTGCTCCCCATCAGATGCAGGAATGGGTGAAGCTGCAGAAGTGGAATGCACCCACCCCCGTGCGCTGGCTTTTCTCTCACAGAATAGTTCCTCCTGACCACCCCGCAAGGCTTCCACGCAAGCTGAAACAGAGGGGAAACCAACACTCCTGCCTGTAGCGTGGCAGAATTCATTTGGGTTTCACACCATTTTAGCAAAACCTCTCAGATTTTCCCCTCTCTTTCTCCCTCCTGTTTTGAAACAGCAATGAAACTACCTCTCTACCCCATCAGGGCTTGCCGTTATAGCTGCAGGGGATAGTGTCTATTCTTCAAAAGACTGTCCCAAACTAAGAATTGAAAGAAAATCACTGGTTTCTGAGTGAAATAAAAGGGTGCTTGAGTAGGTGCCTAGGAACTTCTTTAAACACCTTGGTGTGACTAATCTGTGAGTAATGAGGCCAGGAGCAGAGCGGGGGCATGGAGCTGCCTAAGGTGACAGCTATGTTTTGGGGCGAGACAGGGATTACAGTGACACATGAAATAAATGGGGGGTCCTCAAGCCCACAAGTCAGCCTGGATCGTCTGATCGAGTATCTGCTGGGCAGGGGGTGAGCTGTGCCAGAGCTCGGGTGTGGGTGATGTGGCTGAAGGCTGGGCTGGAGTGGCCTTGGGCGATGCTGATGGAGTGAGGGGTGCTGCTAGGGGGAAGACTTACTCAGGTTTGGACTCTGATCATTCTTTTACAATTCTCAATGGTGATGACGGAGATGGTATTTATTTTGCGCAATCCTTAATACAGTTAGTAGAAGTTCAAGGGGAAAAGCTGGATTCCTTTTAGAGTCAAAGGCATTACCCAGGCCTTTATCTCGCTCTTCAGAGGGAGCTTTCATCAATACTCCACCTAGGTGAAACGCTATTAAGACACAGAGTACTGAGGAGAGCAACTGCTATAAATGAGGCTGAGGAGAATAAGTCAATAGATCCTTCCATATAGAAACAAAACTATTTTATCCTTCTTCCATAATGGATTGGGAGAACAGCTATCAGGTTATATTATCTTATTGTAAATGTGAATGGAGGCTAATAGCCTTCTCCAGTGCTAAATTAAAAGGAGGATTGAATCAATATATGCGAGAAGATGAATCAAGTGTCCATTTCCTTGAGCTGATAGCAAAAATAATGTGATAACGCATGAGGAGCCCTACTCTAACGTTGCTAGCGTGTAACTGCAGAGTTTTCACTCAGCGCCAGCAAGACAATGAGACTCTTCTGACTCGGAAAGTCAAAAATGAGACGATGTAAAACGCATTGCAAAAAGAAACGAGCACTGTGAATTCAACTACTTACCAATAACTTTTGCTCAGCAGCAAATCTGTCGACTCCTTTGGTTTTCTCTCCTGCTAGATTGGAAGTGGAGCAAAACAGATCCTTTAAAATAATTTATTGTCATTTCTGCTGCTGTTTGTTCACGCTGACAGCACCTCCAACATAAGCTGTGGTCCTGTAACGATTTGGGTTTAGGAGTTTTTCTGCAAAACTAAAAGGCAGCTACCAGAATTACATCACCTGCTCTCTGCTGACTTTCCTAGGGCCAGGGAAGAGAGCATAAAAGGTGAGAGAGCATGAGATACAATCCAAGAGCAACTTACCTCCTCGTGGAGCATCTTCTGAACGCCATCAGCACCACTCATCACCTTAAATTTTAGAGAGCATTAAAGCACAACTGCAAAATGGTGCTGTTATGTTTTGAGCAGCACTGATTAATCTCTCAGGTGTTTTAACGAAGTAACAAGGTCCTCACCGAGGTAATGTGGAAGGGAAAAAGATGTGAGCGAGATGGCCATTGGAGTTCTTAACGTATTGATTGCAGTAAAGAGCCTGGATTCTGTTTCCAGCTCTGTCACAGACTTCCAATGTGACCTTGAGCTTCTCACTTACTTCATCCCATTTCCCTACTTGGACAATTAGGACAATAATAATTCCTCACCCCTCACCTTTGTGCTGTGATGGGCAACACAGGTTTTCTTTTGACAGTACATTAAATAACTGTCTTGAAGCTTCTTTGGTATGATATAATACAGATATAGCCTTTTCCTACACTGAAAGATAGTTTTCCTTTAAAAATAAACAAAACAAACCCACCCACATCTGTATGAGTATGGCTCAGAAGCTGATGAGTATTTCAAAGAGCCTTACCATATACTTACAGTGTTGGTATCTGTAAGAATCACACAATAATTGGGCTTGGAAGGGATCTCTGAACGCGAGCTAATCCACCCAGAACAAAAGTTTGAAGCTTTTGTTCCCAGATGATAAAATTGCACATTACATTTTCCTGTTAGCTAATCCTGACTGTAGCCCAGAATGGCTCAAAACAGGACAACCCTGCTGTACCCCAGCGAGAAGGCCTCCGTTTTCAGAAAAATTAAGGCCAGTTCTCTAATTCTGTCAACAATTTTCATCTTTGTTTCAATCTTATTTCAGCAGCCTCCACTCATCCTTTGACTAAATCCCAGGACTCATGAGCTTTTCTGGAAATTTCTGCTTCTCTCAGTCTTCCTCTTCAGTTACCACTTTCCTCCTTCGCCCTCTTCATCTTCTGCAGAATGTCCTCCTACAGACCTCCTGCTCCTGACGAGGTTGCTGGCTGAGCAGCTTATCCACATAGACAATTTAATGTCCATTTCTATACAAATGACTCTCACATTTACCTCTCCATTCCCCATTTGTCTCCTTTCATTCAGCTTTGCTTTTAAAGTCTCTCTGTTGACACCTATTCCTGGAGGTCTCCGTTCAAATTCTAATTTAAAGTGACCAAAATTGGACTCTTGGTCTTTCCTCTTAAGACACTCTCCTCAAATTCACTGTCAGCCCTGTCAATGCTCTCATCTTTCCTGTCATTCACAACTGTAAATGAAATGATCATAGGTGAAGACATCCTACCTTTAATATTTTAGCCAATTAATGGTGACTGGAATGACAGGGATATGAAGATAATGAGTATCTGTGCTATTATTTGTAAATGCATCCATGAACTTTGATTTTTATCAGTAAAAAGTGGTATCTTAGTACAGATGCATAGCCTTACACCTGGCTGTGGTACGTCTAAAATCTGGAAATAAAACCTAGAAGCTGTTACAGATTTTCTGTATACTGAGGGGGGGGGGGGGGGGGGGGGAAGTCAAGTATTAGCAAGAAAGGCTTAAAAAAAGTTCCTAATTAGGAGAGGGCGCTAACAGGTGGTTTATAAGATGCAAGAGAAAAGTTTCTATGTTAGGTTTGGGCTGTTAGAAAGGCAGTGCATTCACAATATCCAGATGTACAGCTGATGCTTTCCCAGTCCCAGCAAGGTGTTACAGAGGAAATAAGTTCCACACTGTGTTATGGGCGAGAATGAAACTCCTGTAAATTTATACACCCTACAGCAACGGGGACCTGATCAAGGTCACGTATGTGCTTCTGCTGTATTAATTTAACACAAATACTGTTCACCAGGACCCGCCTGGTTACACAGGTTTGCAGGGAGCAGGATCAGTGCAGCTCAGGCACAGGCCTTGCCGGACAGCTCAGCGCCGTGTCCATCTGTTCACGCACCGCAGGATCTCAGCAGTTGGCATGTTTTTCCCTGATCCCTGCCCATGTGGTGTTGTCAGACAGAGAGAGGGAAAAGAAAAGCTAATAAATCAGCGAAGAGAGGGAATATCAGACAACGTGAGACCGAATTGTAGCTCTTTCCACAGAAGGAGATGGGTGGAAGGACACACAGGAAGGATGCTCGCTTCTCAAGTCCTGCCACAATTCTCCAACACACAACTGCAGGCGTGTTCCTGGTTATCAGTGCAGGGGAAAGAGCAGAAATTCCTGTGAAACCTCTCATTTAAATATTTTTTCAAAAATCACAGATACTCTAATTTAATCACCGAGGTTTCATGCTTCCCTTCCTACTTGCTACAACAGTTTCTTAAACATAATAATTACTGACTTAGACTGCCAGACTCTGTCATGTGGAGAAGCCACAAACCTCTCCTGCTGCACGACTGTCGTCCTGCTGCACCTCACACATGCCTTCTGGCTGTAGATGCTTTCAAGATCCCCCAAAGGCTTCTCCACTCCGTCAGAAAAAAAGTAAGCATCTTGTTTCCGTGCAAGATGTTGTTTTCTAACCTTTTTTTTTTTTTTTTTTCAAAGTTCTGGAACAAACTAAAGCATTGTCTTGAAATGGAAAAAAGCATACACTGCTGTCTGCCAGGTCTTGCAGCTGTTTGAGGAGCATCAATTAAAGTTGTCCTGGCTGGGTTGTACTTTGGTTCAGAGAAGAGCGTTCAAAGTTCATGACAAGCATGAAATCAGTAACGGCAGCTTTGCAGAGATTGTTTCAGTTCTGCAAAGATATGTAACATAGATAAAACAAATTAAAGTCTTATACAACCTGAGCCAGCTCATTTAACTCAATGTAAATACACCTTGAAACTCTGGGTGATTGGATAAAAAGAAAGTAGTCTTCCTAGATAACACAAAAGAAAACTGAGAGTACAGCTGAACAAACTTTACCAATCAAAGACTGATTTGGGATTCCAGCCATGTTGTCACTGCAAATAAAAGCAAGGTTTGTCATATTTTATACAAAAAGAGAGCATACCCCAGGATTGCCTGTTGCTAAATGATCAGGACGTTCATGTGGTGGTAGGGACTTTAATCTCTCCCTGTGATCTGCCAGGTTCTGATGAAGCAGCATACAGGTGAAATTTCCTACCTCCGAGATAAATAATCTTGACTGTGCTGCTATTTTTGCACTCTTGTACCTTCAGTATCCTGAAACTGGGACATGCCTTGGCATAGAACCTTTATCAGAACTGGAAGTTTGGGCTTTTCTTGCATGTAAGCCTTAATCAGGGCTAAAACGAAAAGGCAGCAACTCAATTCCAGGCAGGCAAGTTCAAGGAGATGTAAATAATCAAATAAAGCAAATTGAATACGTAACTTCCACCAGCTATTATCTCTACTAGTCTGTTAGACTTCTCTAAACGGGTGCTGCTTTTGGCATTGCACACGTGTCTTTTCCATAGTCCTGGCAAGACCACCTCATCATCACCACATCCTAGTATTGACTGATTCTAAGTGACAATTGAGACATATTTTTAAAAATACAAATGCAGAAATAAAGAAGTCGCACCGGGTGCCCTAGCTATGACCAGCCTGCAGCAGAGGCTGTCAGAGGCAAGAAGTGGCCCTCGTGGGTTCAGGCCCTCCACATTTACCAACGGTTGAAGCAACGGCCATCGTTGAGGCTGCAGGACATTTGTCAGCTTTCCGTAAATCAAAAAACATATCAAGAAAAGCTGTGGTGTCACTCATAAAACTTGCAAGAAGCAGCTAAGTAAACAGCTTTAGAACCAATATTAGGTCAATCATAAAAAAAATAAAATAAATTCCTAACCTAAAACCAAAAATCAAAGAAAAGAGAACTATCTGCCCTGAGGCAATATTGCATTGTGTCACTAAGAGTTCTGCCTTTTAGCAGTAATTTACTTTACACCTATTTTTGGTGAAATCAGTGTTAAAAGCAATGGCTTCACACCTTGGCTCAGCCTGGCCTGTAGCAGCCCCCATGTGCCTTCACATCCCCCTGGCCCCTCTCCCTGCCAGCACCGGCAGCACAAACCTGCCCAGGAGGGGTCAATGCCACCGTTGCCCGTGGTGGGGGACAAACAGCCATCCCTGTCCCTCCGCAGCCTCCGCTTTCCCCAAAAAGTTCATCTCTTCCCTCCTGGCCTGGGGACAGGCAGAGGAGCGGGCGGGTCACAGCAGGGCCATACTTTATCTTATTTTGTCTGTGTCCGACAGTGCTATCAGGCTTTTACTAGCTGAAATTTAAACTCAGACATCTACTCTGTGTGCTAAAGAAACCCTTCTGGCACCCGGGCTGCTGCGGGTATGCCCTGGAGTGGGTGCAGTGCTCTGCAGAAGCAGCTGAGAGCAGCGTATAAATACACACTCGCAGTTTATCCCACATCCAAGTGCTTTGATTTACTTAGGAAATAAAGTATCTTCTCCGGCTCCATTCAAATGTTATATACAGATTTAATCACAAGCCCCACGATACTTTGGTTGCTCACAAAGCTGTGCTTTTGTACATCTCAGATTCCTTTCCTTTTCCTCTTTTTTTTTCTTTAAGTACCCATAAGGTTAAAAAAAACCCACAAGCCAAATACAGGGACGCCAATGACATTTTTCTTTTTACAATCTTATTTTCAAGCCAAATGACATGATCTGGGGGACTCACCTCAATCCCTGAATGCTTGGGATTGCTTGTGTGTTCTGAGACAGGCTCCATCATTGGCATATAGCGCATTATAAAGAACTGAATGCCACAGGTGACTTGACAATGCAGTATCAGAAAAGTACACAGGCTTCTGGGGGAGAGGGGAAGAGGGTAAAACAAGCAGAAAGAGCACAGAAGCAAGGATCTGGATTCATTCTAGGAGAAGAAAAAGGTCCCCTGAAAGCAATAAAAGCTTAGGAAAAGGAGTGAAGAGAAAAAGAGGGGGGGAAGAGAGAAGGTTGAAACAGTGTTATGACAGGGTCACAGCTTTATAAAAATACTTATCTGAAGCACCAAAGCTTTGTCAGGATTGAACTTCTGAACTTTGAGGTACCAAATGAATCACCCACTTCCCCAGACTCCAAACCACGTCCCCACTCTCTTCCCTCCCTTTCCCCCCAGCCCTTCCTCGCTGATGGCTCCCCAGAACAAGTTTCTCAGTCCCCAGGTAAGGGAGCTGGGATTCAGGTTCCCTCCCGCTCGCAGGTCGCCAGGAGTTATCCTGGAGAGACCTTCTGGAGCGGGTCCAAGGTCGGGAGGCGGGAGCCAGGGGCTGGAAGGCAGCAGAAGGAAAAGCAGGTGCAGCAGCTGAGCTAAAATCTGTTCAGCTCTCTCTGCTTCAGTAGATGCAGTATATTTAAGAGAGACTGCGCTTACTGCCTCTGCTGTTCCTAAACCCACGCTGTTTATGTAGATACCCACACGGATTCTAAAAGCATGTGGGATAACAGATGCAAAAGACACGGCACCAGAGAAAGTTCTCACATGTTTTTAGTATGATGCTGGTGACCGTCCTCCACCGGTCCCGCTTCTCAACGGCACGTGGCACTCCGAGATGAGCATGCCGTTGTTGGTTATTGAGCAGATAAAGAGATAAAAGCAACAGCAAATCTTGGCTGCTCTCTTCAGAAACACCTTTGGATGTGTTTCTCTTTGCTGGGGGCTGTCTCTCAACATTTTACCAAGCTTCCCCGGTGGCGTGGGGTCATTCTTAGATAATCCAACATCAACACCTTCTGGTTTCCTTGAATAAAAGTATCGAACGTTCTTGATGCTGGGAAAATGTACTGACCCCATCTTATCTTAGCGTGTCCTCTGACCTTGGGTAATTACTGATTTTCTTCATAAATACTGTGAGCGAATTTTCACTTAGACTATACTTTCGAGCTCTCACTTTGTTTGATTCAGCCACCAGGATCACAGCTTCCACAAGCATCAGTGGCAGTCATTTGCACTGAGGCCCCTGAAAACTTCTCTCCCTCTCCTTCACATGTTGTTTACATGTCTTAAATCATATTTTTGGTGCTTCATACACTGTCATGAGGAAAAAAAAAGCACTTTTTTTAAGGGTACAGCATCAGTTTTGCTGTTGTGCTAGCCACCACAGACATGCAGCAAAGCCTCCATGGCTCCCCACGTTAGCCAGGGAGGGTTGTTTTGAGGGAAAATCCTTTGATTCTGGTTCCTGCTGGGTCTGCCAGCACTGTCTGCGCCACGGGCAGACTGATTGTGGTTTGGCAGCCTCCCACATTGGCAGAGGGAAGTCTGAGAGCCGGTCTAGGAGCGAGTAGCTCCCCTCTGTGCTTTTTCCTTGGCTGCAACAGAGGCTGGTGAGTAGAACTGGGGTAGAGAACCAGGCAACACCGACAGCAGGTTATGACAGAAGGGTGAAATAACTTAAGCAACAAAGAGACTGAAATGCAGAAGTGGCCTTTAAATTTAACCACAAGCAACACACAGAATGTACCTGTTACTTTAAGCAGTTTTGTCTGGTTTAAGTGTCTGGTGGTAGACAGATTTTGTAGTCAAATTGAGTGCTGCTTTAATTATCATATCATTTATCTATACATTTTTCTCCATATGCTATGCTTGCTGTCGGATGCTTATTTCTAACCCAGCAATCATATCTGAAGGGGAAAAATAGAGATTTATGATTAATACCTCATGGCCATGATTTTTCCCAATACAGCTTTGTAACTTGACGAGCACTCCCTTTACACAGCTACAGCAATCATCACGTTTACACTTTTGGGGAGGAGTGCGCCCGGACTGCCTCATTTGCAGGTTAAATCTATGTCTATTAGAGAGAAATGGACACTCGTATTTCCATCAAAATCAAAGCCAGCAGCAGGTTGGGAATGGTTGGAGCTGGAGAGAGACCGACCCAGCGCCAAAGGGCATCCTTGGGAGTTGCCATCCAAGCTTTGCTGGATTGAGCCATTAGTGCCCAGGTGTAACATCACCCTCAGCTGTCTTGTGGTGAGCTGTAGCTGAGCTTTGATGCAAGAACACAATCATCTTGTTAAAAAAAAAAAAAAAAGCAATAAATTATTACAGCGCCCTTCAGCAAAGGCATTATAGGAACAAAATATTGGATCGTCAGCAAACATGTCAAGGAAAACAGACACCAAACTCGGGCTATGATGGGTTTAAGTCCCTTTTTTCTTTCCTGGGACCAGAGATAGACCCCACTGCACACCCACCCCGGTGCAGGATGGAGGGAAAAGGCAGGCTGAATGTCCCCGCGCTTGCAAAGGGGTCTGGTTAGAACATGATCACACCACAGAGCCAGGTTCAAGGTACGAGAGAAGCCACGGATTTAAAACTTTGCTCATATATATTCTTCAAGTGGTGTTTAATACTGCTTCTTTTGTTTGTTTTGACAATGGATCTTATCTTTTGGTAAGGGCTGTGTTCAGGACTATTATTACCCTCTATAAAAGCCTCATAGTCTTTCTTTCCACTTGTTCAGCACACCAGAGTGGCATAGCAAATTTAATCGAAGAACGCAGCTCCAGGGAGAGCCTTTGGAGACTCTCCCCTTTTTCATAATGCTGTTATCTCCCCTTCCTTGTGTTGGGGATGCATAAAAATCACAAAAAAGTCATTCTGAGTATATTCTTCCTGATAATTATTGTCAGACTCTGAGATAAGTACCCTACGTGATGTAATGTGTGTTAGACCCGGCTCTCTGAATGCAAATCCTGCAACACTTATAGGCCCAAACAATGGTCGCCCTAAACACTAGGGCCTGGTATTTTGCCACAGACAAGAGAGAGCTTTGATTTTTTGTGTTTCGATAAGGCGCAATCTGGGTGCCTTTATCTCAGCTGTTATATTTAAAGATGACATTCTAGCCTTGCAGCCTTGCCTATTGTTTTGACCCTGATTATCTCCAAATGTTGTTGTTTAGTCAAACTCACCGGTTTAATGAAAGGCCTGCTCCCAATTTAAGGCAAATTATTTAAATGCAGAGTATCCTATACACTGCGGTTTCGAAAAGAACTAGGCGGTTAATCAAAAGTTAATTGTATAATTCTCATGCAGATTAGGGCCTCTTGCAAATGAATCCCAGGTTGTGATTATTAAAAAAAGGGAAAGTGGTGGAGTAATGCACAAGGGTCTTCAGTCTGGTAAACAATCAGCTAAGGTTTAATTTGTGGTAAACAAAGTGCTGATACACTAGGGGTCTCCAAAGGAGACAAAAAGGTGAAAATAAATTAAAAAACAACATACAGATATGATCTTTTTGTTTTTAGGCATCTTTCAAAAACACAGGCTAAATGAATAAAAAAGTAATCCATTAATATTTACTGGCAGCATCCTGGCAATATGCAAATGATAACAGTTCTATAATTATACTCCAACCCTCGGACAGGGATCCTGATCACGCAATGCTGCCACCACCTCCAATAAATACCTATGTGGCGCTCCCGAGTAAAATAAATGGCTGTAATGAACAGTTTGATTAATCACAAACTGTTTCTCTATATGCCAATAAACAACCTTGGCAGAAAAGGGCACAAGCAGTACATTTAAAGCCTACACGTATGCTTTGGAGCTATCTGAGCAAAGAAATGACCTAGTAGTGATGCTTTCCATGCCAAAAAAAAAATCACTGCGATGTTAAAAAAAAAAAGAGTTGCTCAAATCAATCTTGAAAGCTTTTTATATTGAAGTGGTGAAAATTATACTGAACAAGGTGTTTTCACTAGTTATAGCTACTTAGGAAGAAAAGTAAAAGCGGTGTGAATGCACTTAGGGGAAGGTCATACGTGACTGCAAAGCCCACTGCTGTCGTGTGGGATGGTCAGGACCAGAAATACTTGTCTGTCTGCCCAGAATTAGTCTGTTATTAGCTTATTTATTTACTGATGACTATATGGCTGGTCCTGGAAAAAGCAGAGACCAGCAGCATCCCTAGACTAAGATATGAGTTACCGTTTAAGCCCGCACCCGCGTGAGCAGACGGGCTAACCACCGGCCCCTGTGAAGCCACCCAGAGAAGGGGACACTTCTGAAAGGGTCTGAATTTGAACAACAACAAGGTTTTTATGGACAAAGGCATCTCTAACCCCCAGCTCTTCAAACCTCAGTGGTGGGACCACCCCAGCTCCATGCAGCCCCACGCGCCCGCCACGGCAGCTCCGTCCCGGGATGTGGGTGCATGGTACTCACCTCCTCCCTCATCGCTTCGGGGAGAGAATCTGAGTCAGAATTGTTCTCCGTGATGAAAAGACTTATCCTTTTAGCTTTAAATTAAGAACAGGATCCTCAGCCAGATATGAGTGATTTAAGAAAAACTTCATAGCTGGCCACCCGCAGGCAAACTGAGCAGTACCCTAGAAGAGGGAAAGAGGTTTATCTATATTTGAAGAGTTTTATTTGTATACACACAGGCACACAAATATATATGCATCTATCCATGCACATGCATATGTATACGTGCATACATACGTGTTAAACCATAATATTAATTTAAAGTATTCTATACAAAGCAGAATTTAAGGAGAAAGGGCACTACTATGACAGTGGTCACTGTCAGATTCCCCAACGAAGACATTAGCAAAACACACTGAAGTTGTGCTGGAATTTGGCTCCGTTTCGGAATGCATGAAATTAAATATGACAGCAGGGATGTAAACTAGGACTAACTGCAAGAATCTATCTTTCTACCTTCAGTAGCAAAATGCTATCATAAACCAGAATTTCCAGAAGAAACAGATACAGCACACTTCAAAATACTCAGAAATTTTAAAATATATGTAATAATCTAGTAACACACCTGGATTTACCAGTAACCATTACAATATTTTGAAGTTATTTATATAAACAATAATCATAAAAGACAGACAGCCTCCTTCAACTAGGCTTCATGTTGGAGCCTTCATCTGAAGGTGCAGGGAATGCTATTTGACATTAATTAGTAATTAAAGACACACGTTTATTTGCCAGTAAATTGAAAAACATTACTAAGAATGAACAAATTTGTCACTAAAGGGAGTTTCATTTTTACACTATTATTCTTACTTAGAACATTTTACTAAGGAAAAGGAGGGAAAATGTTGCCTTCCAAATAAAAACTTAGGAACTATTAATTGCCTGTTATTCGCTAAAAAAAAAGTTCAGTTCCATATATGTGTACCCTTATAACTGCAGTAATTTTCCAGGGAGCTGAAGCCTGTCTGAAAACATTCCAGAACTCCACTGCAGCATTAATATACACATCTATGGGTACTCTTGCAGTGCACCACAACTAAATAACTGCAGCAGAAATCTGCTGTGCCGGGTCCTTTTCATGGAGTTTGTTCCACAGTGACCTCTGCAACCACCTCTGCAAGTCCCCTGTGACCATCTGCCCTGATTATTATTTGTAGGGGTTTGTTCTACTTTTGTAAGAGCAGAAACAAATGAGATCCCCTGAAAAAAAATAGTTGAAAACATGGAGCTGCGATAGCGGCTCCTGGGGCAGCGGCAGGAGGCAGAACCCAGGGGTTGGTTTTAAAAGATGAGGGAACACTATATAGCATTTATAAACTGTGCATCGCTCCAGACGTGCAACACTCACTGCCCGGAGTTTGTAATTGTTTCTTTTAACAGAGGAACCCCAGAACAGCAGAGACCTTTCAATAGCCCTTCCCGGGATGCAGGTAAGGGCAGTGTTGACTTTTTATATATTTCAATCAGACCATCGCAGCTACCTAATAAATCTTACATCAGAGAACGACTTCTGAAACTAAATTGTTCAGTAATATGCATTTTCGATCAAAACACGAGGGAGGCTTTAAAAATTTACTGCCCCAAAAATAAAATATTTGATCTTTCTGATTCTTATTTTCCAAACCCTTGCAGACACTTCATACTAATACTGACATTAAACTTCAATATCGATGTAGGAATGATAAAACAGAACTGCGCTCTATAAATATTTTAGTAGGATTCAGTGGGATGTTCCCACAAAAATAAGTGTTTTCCAAGTGGTTCTTGGGAATCCTTCTCCTCTAGTGTGATATGCAAGTGTACGGGGGGGGTTACTCCTTGCCTGACGACGTGGCTGCAGCCCTGGGCAGAGGCGAGAGGGCTCCCACGTCACCCCCAGAGTTCACAGTCCCTTGCTGCCAGCTGCTGTGGGTGAGTTTGGAGAGATGCTCCAAGGGGTCCCTGGCCATGGCTCTGGGGGTTGCACCTTCTCCTCAACAGCAGCACACACGGCAGTGCCTGGGAGCACAGAAATAAAAAATACCCTGCGGACTCATGTCGCTGGTGGGGTCTGGTCCCACCGTGTTCTTACTCATCAGGTGAGCTGAAAGCCACAATTCTTGCTAAAGCATGTTAGATACCTGCCTAGCACAATGAGTAAAAACAGTCTCCGTGGCATGTCTTCATGTTTCTACAAGAACATTACACAGTTCATTGCATTTTCTTTAAAAAAAAAAAAAACAACAAAAAACACCCACAAACCCACCCAGTTATTTACATTTAGGCATGTTATCTTTTTGTTGTGGAGGAAAAAGCAAGCGGCCCAAGCCAACATCAAAAATAGCATCTACTCTACTTTAAAAAGAGAAAAAAAACCTCAAATAATTAGAGGCAGGTTGCACGGGAATCGTTACAGAAATCAATATCCAGTAAAGTACTAGTGACCAGACGGTCACTAGTAAAATAAAGACCATGAGAAGTAAAATACTGTCTTTCAGGGAAAGAAGAAAAAAAAAAAGTGAATTTTCCTTGGGGGAAGACAAAACTAATGAAAATTGAATTCTTCAATTTCATAATGAGCTTGTTTTGCTAATCAATATCTGCACACAAAGGCCGGGCTGCAGGGTAATGGGCACTCGTGTGGGGAGCTGGTGCCCCCCACGTGCCAAGAGCTCCTCCTGGCTTCACATGACTAGAGAAACCTCGGGTTTTGCTACGCAGCCGGCGAAATCAAGGCAAGAATTTCTCAAAATGTATGTTTGAAAAAGACCTAACATAAGGAGTAAATAAGGGGTGAAGGAAATAATCACAGTCCCTCTTCTGGTGCATCTCCTGGGCCAGGACCAAGCCACCAGCATCCCTTGGCCACGTGCCCTCTCTGTGCTCCTGGAGCTCTGCTGCTTTTCCCCAGCCAGAGCAGGGACAACCAAGCAACCTCAGCAGCCTGTCCTCCTTGTACCGTGCGTTCCCACCACTCTCCAGTGTCCGACTCAGCTGAAGGAGTCTTCCTTCTTAAAGCAGGAGGGCTGGGCGGTCCGTGCGAAGGCATGCTGACATCCCTTTGGTTTTCCCACTCAGTCACATCTAGAACACCCACTTGGAGCCACGCACGGAGAGCGCAAACTTCAGGATCCAGCCCAGTGACAGGAAACTACGTACAAATAAACACGTTTAAAGAAATTAATTCAGGGTCTAATTCAAAGTTAAAATTCATAAAGAATTCCCCAGTCTTATGCAGTTACTTCAAGTGAAGCTCAAGTAGTTTGTTCCCCAGTTAACCTTAGATAACAAACTGAAGAGAACTCTTCCATCCTACTGAGAACTCATGCTTTATGCCATGCCTGTCGGTATCCTACAGCATTTATTAAAAGAGGTTTTTTACCAGATCTTCATGAAGCTGAAAAATAAACCAGGGGGTTTGTCATCTTTGCCAGCCTTTCTGTTAGTTATGGAAGTGCATCCATGTGGCCACTACTTCTATCCTGGAGTCTAATTAAAGTCTCTGTTAATAAGTGATTGCCCCCACTATAAATTAAAAAGACACCATAAATATTTAGAGATACATATCATGCTGCTGTTACTATTGCATATTTTTTAAAGTGGACTTCTAACGTACAATAGGAAAGTCGATGAACAGACCACGGTGGATCTGTTGTGAACAACTTTAGAGCATGTGGAGGTAAAAGTATCTTGGCCTGCTGAGGTTTTTCTGATGGGTTTTGCTCAGCCTGCCTTGAAATGATTAATATTTGCAAGCAAACAAGTATGCAGCAAGCACCAAGCAGGCCTACAGATGCAGACTTTAATTGCTCGTGGCAAAGGGGAAGCTCCGGCATGGAGATACCTGAGCAACCAGCCCTGGCCACCTGAAGGCCATGGGCAAACCCCCTGAGATCATCGGCTCTGCAGAGAGCAGTGGCACTGACAAGGAGTTTGGGGAGGGCCTGGGCTGGACATGTGGGCTTGGACCCCCACCTGCAGAGCTGTGCCCTGACCAGAGACTCAGTAACTCCAGCCCGGAGTTTAGCTGGTGGACTTTCCTTCTGCTTGGCCTCAATGGCGACCCAAGACTGGGACTCCTAACTCAACCCAAGTGCCTGATGGATGATGACTGTAGACAGCAGTCTGAAATCTGATTTTTAGATGAGGAACTCCTTACTTTATAAAACTTTTTACTAACCACTTGCTGAAGGAGTTAACAGCAAAAATAAAATGAAAACAACAACAACAAAATCCGGGGCAAGCTGTCACTGATTTCTTTGGAGGCCATGAAATGAGGAGCATTACCTCCAAACAAGTGTGAGTTGCAGCTCTGAGCTGGGGACACAGCAGTGAAGCGTGCCTCAGAGCTAGGGCCATGGAAGGTGGCCAAAAGAAAGTTAAGAAGCATGTAGTAAAAACTACAAACCACAACTCTTGACTTACCAGTTACTAAAGGGTCATTTTGAAATTCTTTGGAGGCGATTTGTGACTTCAGGTTGAAGCCTTCTGCAATCCGTGACCTCATTTACAGGAGATAACGCACAAACGGGATGGGTTTGATGCAGATTTTCAGCTGGTTTTGTTTGTATCTGGATATATCCCTCCGAGCTGTCCGAACCAACCAATATTACCGTTATTTCAAGTAAGGAATAACTTGATTACCTGGTAATGAATAGCTGGACAAATGAATGCCAAGCACACTCCCAATACAAATTGGGCCTATTTATAAAGGAGTGAGATCATTTTCATTATTTTATATTTATGTCAAGTTTTAAGGCGCTGAGGTCACCTATGCAAATTCCCCTACTGTTAGCTTAAGTGCAGAAAATACGCAGAGGCATTAATTTGGTAATTTATACTCTTCCATGAATCAGTCATAGGAACAGTTGATGGCTGTGTTCACGAATGCCAAGTCCGTAGAAAAACAGGTTAGACAGCAAATATAAGTTAAAATTATAAAGCATGCAATGATACAGATCTTGCAGAAATCCTGGTTTGAGCTGCACTTTATTTTTCCCATCTATTAGACACCAGATCAGTATTTCTGCTATTGCGACAAAACCTGAAATACTTATAAGCTCATGCAAAATGAATTTGGCCGTCTAGCTTCATGGACGCTACATTTTGTGTAACAACCTGCAGAGGAGTCATATTTCATCTTTAATTCATTTAAAATAAAGTGACGCCATGACATCACTCTGACATTTCCTAAGATAGTAACAGCTAGCTGATGTCACACTCATTCTAAGTAAATATGTCAAAATATATTAGCTAATATTTTTATCTGGACAGCTATCAAATTAAGTCAACAGAAAACAAAATGGGTTGAAAGCAAACATTTCCATTTTTACAGTCGGTCTCGAAAGGGAAAGAACAAATTATTTATAACACTCCAATTTTGACATGCAGGCAAGACCTTTCTCTTTAGACTTTAGGAAAAAGAAAACAAGGAAAGTATTACAAGCAAGCTTATTTCAAGTCTGCACAAATTCCAATTTCATAGGTGTACAAGCCAGCATTCCCAGGAGAATGTGATTCATAATTCTGTCTAGAAATGGGCTAAGTATCACTTGTTTTAATGTGAGCATTGTGAGAGCTTGGGAAAAAAAAATATCAGATGACTTTTTCGGTTGCTGTTTTCACAGAGACAGACACTGTGTTTTGTCTCTCTCATCCCGGTCCCGCTGTGAATCACACACACAAGCACTGGCACCTCTCAAATCTGCATTTCACCCAAGCCTAAGAGGCAAATGGCAGTGACTTTGCAAGCCTAGAGAGACTCATTCAGATGAGCCTGAACCTCTGTCACACAGCTTGCTGCAGCTTTAAATAATAAATAACACATTTCCCACGTTATTGACACGTTTGTCACACAAGCCAAGGGAGGCAGAGCGCCATCCGTGCCCAGCCCCGTCCCCACAGCCTCCAGGTCCCCGTCCCCACCTGTCGCACAGCCGGGAGATTCGACGCCCAACCTGACATCGGGCGGAAGGCAGCTATTGTGGTTTTATTTCCATTTTATTGTTGGCCTCATGCCCGGTTTTGTTTCCAAAGATAAAGCATGCTCGAGTCCGGACGCAGGACTATCTGACACCACGCGACGGCGGCAGCTCGAGCTGAAACCCAACAGTGATTAGAGCCCTCCTATCTCAGATGCTCTTAATTTTCTCAAATTCCTGTGAGGCTGAAATTTTCCACGTTTGCTCTCTGCCCAGAGGCAAACAGCTCCTTAAAGAGTCAACAGAATCTGTTTTGCTCTCTGCGAATGTTTACCAAAAAGTTTGGTTTAGTCCCACAATGCAGAAACGTTCCCTTGCAGTTCAGGGGCAGAGTATTTTTGACCATTTGCTGGATATTAATGGCTCTGAGGAACAAGTGAAGTTTGAAGGAAATGATCTTTCTAGGCTGGGAACTCCAGCTCTCACAAATTTTGACAGAAAGCTCAATTTGCAGTACTGGATTTTCAGCGAGGATTTTGATTTAGATCACAGCTGGGAGCACTGGTTATTCAGAAATTCACTTGAATTGTTGCTTATGCTAAACTAGACATATATTTTGACTTTTCTAATAACAACCAAAGAGAAGTGGGAAATACTACCACCATTCTACTGGAATCTTTTGCAGTCTGAGATCAATCTTTATCTCCAACTAGACAGACCAGATCAACCTACAGTTGACCTGGGTGCGTATTTCAGGGAACACCACCTAGACCAAAGCCTTTCCAAAGCCCATGGTGTGTTTTGTAGAAGGGATTTGGAGAACTGTCCTTGTGTTCAACACCTTTATTGCCTTTATCATTGGGCAGCATCCTGCACATCAGTGGGCTGCTGCTCTCCACTCCCAGAAATGGTCGTGTCCAGGATTGTGTGTAATGGTAAAGAGGAAGGAAAATGTTCTCGTGCTAAACTTTGCTAAAATTCTATGGCAGTAAACCCTGCTGAACTGAATTTTATACCAAGGAGACATCCATCCCCTAGGAAATAGATGAAGCTTAAATGACACTGAAAGAGAATGACTGTTAGTTAATTGGACCAGCAAACCCACAAATTTTACTTAATGGAAATGTGTTTAGCTAGTGCCAAGGAGTTAACCAGGTATTAAATAAGCAGAAATTATCCAACCTTTAAATACACATTGCCAAATAAAGATTAAGAGATTTCTTGGGCACTCAAGAGAGGTTGGTCAGAGGGAACTGAAGTTTCAGCAATAACAAAACCAAACAGCTCTAGAAGTTTCACTGTTAATTTTCAGTTTTCTCTTCAATTGGAAACAAAACCAAAAGTTATGCAAAGCATTTAACTGTATTTACAGTTTAAAAAAATATTATAGCCATGCTGTGGTCAGGAATTGCAGAGATATGGTTCTTCTAGAACCATCCCAGCCCTTCCTTTTTTTTTTTTTCAATTGCATCTGCCAGATATAGTCTCTCCTGATATCACAAATGCTTTGTTAAATAATATGACCATAGTGATTCATCATCATGTACATAAAACACGACTTCATAAATTGTACTTCCTAGCCACACCTGTGGAAATTCCTTATTTTCACAGCGGCAGCCTAAAGAATGCAAACAGTAGGTGGACAGTTCTGAATTTACCTCAGAAATGTCTGTTTATAGTGTCACAATTTTGTAACATTTGAACTAAGTGAGGAATGCTGAAAAAAAAAAATTGAATACTTTCTTCAGTGGGTTCTTTGCTGGTGGTCTCCTGACACACAAACCAGATGTGCCGAACAATAGAGCTGAAGCTGGACAAACTTAGTTTTGATGCTGACTTGCAGGCAATGGTCTGACACGTTGCTGTTCTGTATCTTTTTTTTTACCAGGATATATTACCAAGATCTAATTTTATACAAGGGCATGAAGACACTACATATGGAAACAACTCCAGAACATAATTTAATGACTGTAATTGTCCTGATGTCACAGCCACGCAGAGGAACAGCGATGACAGCTTCACTGTAGATATTTATTACGTTAGAAGTCAGCTACCACTTTCATTCCATGTATTGCTTTAGTGTCCCGAAGCTGCTCTGTTTCTGTTATTTTCTGCATAGCTTTATCACAGCCTGCGCCGTATTTTGAGATAGCAAAATTTATCTATAGGTTTTATTCCTGTGTTATCAATCCATAAGATTGTTCAAGGCTTTTTTCACCTAGGAGAGCCTGAAATAAGACCTAGCTTTTGTATGCTGAGCTCAGACCAAACCACCACGCCGTGCAGGCCTGGTCTGTGTGCTGCAACAAATTTGATCAAATTTGGTGTGAGTTGGCATAATGGAACCAATCAACAATATTTTCCAACTTTTCTGGGCACCTGTGTTTGTACAGAGGTTTACAAAAGCCTTTACTTCTATTGATAACCAAGGCTTTAATTAACACAGCAAAGCTCACAAGTCAGACCAAGAGCCAAATCAACTTTCTGGAGGACCCTTTAAAGCAGCCACACTAACAAATGAACAAGGTGATTTTTAAAATTTTTTTTTTCCTTTCAGCAAAGGTTTTCCTTCAGTGAAAAGTTACAAGATTCATGGGTGGCTAAAAAACACATGATGTATAATAATGTAAGTTCAACAAAACAAACATTGTTCCTAATGCTGTAAGAACTCTACTCCGACTTGTGTACATACAATACACACACACAAAGTTATGAGCTTGACTGCACATAAATGCATATTTAGAAGGCTAAAAAACACTACAAACACTAGACTGTATTACAGACTCCCCACGAAACAAACGTCCTTATTCAGTCTTTCTGCTGTGGAATGCACTGGGATTTTATGGGTCTGGTACAAAGCCTGCTGGAAGTCAAACCATTGACTTCATATTGCTTTGAATTAAACTCATCTTGACCTAAAGCACCAAATCCTACTGTGGGTTGGCCCCTGGAAATACGTGTTATTTTATCCACTAACCACAAAGAAATTAATTCCTAGTTATGTATAAAATTCCAGCTCTCTGTCCCAATTTTTCCATTTGCTGGTACGTTTCTGCTGTTGTGGTCGAGACAACGCAGGGTACCGAGCAGTGGGCAACTGCTACCTAGAGACAGGAACCTCCACAAAAGCAAATGGAAGTTTTCTGGCTCTGAAAGGCTGAGCTTTTGTGAGCAATCTACTGGCCCCGGGGTATGGTTTTAGGCTGAGGTGCATGGAGAAGCTTCTTGAGAAGGGGGAATCCTACCCAAGGTTATCCCTGGATGCTGCCTGAACCGTGTCACTGTAATGAAGGAACTGGAACAGGGGTTGGTAACAGTGTCTGAGCATTATGGCAGGAAACTGGATACATCTGTCCACCTTAAATATAAACCTATAAACCTATAAACCATTTTCACTCAATGTTTCTTTGAACTTAATCCTGAAGCATCACTTTATTCTCAGAAGCACAAGATCACAAACTATTCTGATAATAATAACAATAAAAAGCGTTCATCAAGAGCTGCTACTATATTTTAACAGGATTTCTCAGGATTAATGGAAAATACCTGGTGAAGTTGAACTATTTTCTTGAAACATCAATAAACTGTATAACACTCAGGCCACAAGATCTAACAGTTAATACATTAGGGTAATACAGCTGCAAAACATTTCACAGGCTCAGGTTCAGGCTTCATCTGATATAAATTAACATCAAACCCACTACTGCAAATGGAACCACACAATCACATCAACCCAGACCAGACGCCAGCTTAGTTCCCTGCATTTTCAACACCACTAAAACACATGCTTGTGTGGCAACATTTTAGGGCACAACACTATAACACATTAATGTTTTCCTCTCTGTTCCTCACAAAAATTTAGTTCTGCCTACTGTAACGACCCTAGCAAGCATGCCATATGGCTCATGAGTTCCCATGCATTTGCAGAAAAAAAATATTTCTATGTAAAATGAACATATTCACTGACAATTATGTCAACATTATTTTTGTACTTCAAGCTAAATTGTTCTTTAAGACATCAGCCCAAGATCTCAGCAGATTTGCATATGCAGCAGGTTGGAGCAATCTGTTTAGACAGATCTAGCTACTTCCCTCCATTTATCTTTTTGCACTGTAGAACCTTTCTCCTCCAGACTGGGCTTTGTTTCCTGCAACCTCCAAACACTGGAGTGCTACAGCACAGCATTTTGTAGGTTAGTGTTCACCAGCCACAGCACAGATACAAGACCCGAGGAGCAAGGAACCACAACATGAACACCAAGCACTGAATGACAACGCTGAAGTACAGGAGGGCAGGAAGAACAGCGAGCTGACAAAATACAAGGAGGGGAGAAATACCGCAGAGGGAGATGGTTTGGTTATGCTGAGGAGAGGACAGTCAGTGGTGAGTCTGTCCTGTGAATGATCTCAACCGTGACCTAGTTTTGATCTCCCATTTCTTTCTGGGGAGCATTTTGAGCATCAAAGCCACATATCTTCATTTTAGCCATCTCCATAAGCCACCACTACACAATCTGCTTGGATGCAGTCCCTAGGAACAGAAAAATATCTGTGTTCCTGCAACAGCACCTACTTATGAAGTTAACACCTTTGCTCAACTCCTGACTGGCCAATCATTTGGGATAGCTGTAGAGACTTTCAAGTCACCTGGTCTAATTCTCATTTAGGTCAACGTTAAAATTAATTTTTCTTTTCCTGAAGTGCTCTTTGGAGCACAAAACAAACCAGGTTTTAATAAATTACACATGGACAACAAGTCTGTTTGAATGTTTACAGAAACGTAGCTTGTAGATAAAAACCAAAGTGACTGAAAATTAAGTTCTGGCCACAGAAAGTACCACACTTCATTTTTGCTACTGCTTTTGAACAAGCACCAAAGTGCAGCTCTCCAGAGATGTGTACTCAATATGTGCTCAGAATCAATTTGTAGCACATGGCAGTGATGGACCGGACTGGAGCAGCTACAGTCTATCGTGTCAACATGTATTTTGGGCAGGCTTTAATCTGAAGGGCCACTTGAGCGTTGTGTAACTATGTACATTAAACTCATTACATTTTTGATCAAATATAGTAACTCCCTACTCACAGCAGCCCCTTTTAAAATGTGTGACTTGACTATTTAATTTTTTTTGACTAGCAAAGGATGCACAGTCTGCATCACAGACTGACAATATTCAAGATCATTGAATAGAATAAAGGCATTTTAAATGACAAACGTCCTCTGAAAAGACTCTGTAGCCTGAAAATACTGTGTATGCCATCATTACTTCATTCATCCCTTGCATATGTACTTAAAAAAGTAAATACCACAGGGAAAGTGGGGAAGTTTTACATTTCGCTAAACCAATTCATTATGCATTTGTACTTTAAAAGGTCAAACATTTGCAAATACTGACAAACAAGGAGCGATGGAGAGAGAATGATTGACTTGTGTTGAGAGAGAAACAGGAGAACACCAGTGACCTGACCCCACCTTCACACTGGCTTTCCAAGACAGCAACTGATGTCTACTTACTCTTTGGCTCCTGAATGTATGACTGCTTTTTCCTGTGATTCCACCCCCTGCACAAGTCCTCAAGGAAGAGCAATGGAGTTAAGAAACCTCTGCAAGTAAAACGGAGGATGTGGTTATTTGCCAGCCCTGACAAAAACACCTCTTCCTTCCCACTTCCCCAGAGTCAGCATGCTGCTCACAGAATTTACTTTTCTTCTAAGCGATCCTTTGCCCTGGGAACACAAAGAGATCAGACTCTTTATGAATACTCATACCCACTGTGACTGCAGTTGATAGTCTTCAACCTTTATTGACTGCTAAAAGCAAGGCTAGGGAGGGGCCACTGCAGCTATCATTCAATCCCCTGTTACCAACACACAAACCAACTCGCAGAAATTCCATTTAGCATGGATAAAAGCTAGATAGGAGAAACTGTATTAGCAACCCCATTCAACCACAGCTCTGGGTTTTCTCTTTCTCCGAACTCTAACCTAGGATGAACCGTAGACAGGGCACCCGGTACCTCCCCAGAGAAACACAACAAATCTCCCCTGTAGAACTTACGGCTGGCTTTGACCTGGATGAGCCAGACATGGAGCTGGGCTCTGAGGGTGTCTGACTTCACAATGAAGCTCTCAGCTTTCTCCCAAAAGTAGTCCTGAATGAAAAATCTGCTAGGAATAAGCAACCTGATGTACTCATCTGAGCAAATTACATACCCCTCGAATAAAGCACGTACCTGAACATCACCAATATTACTCAGAAAAGCTAAAGATGCATGCAAAAAAAACCATAACAAAAGCTTTGGTCCACTTGAGTCAAAGGTAGTAAAAGACCATATGCAATCAAAATATCATAAAGATGATTAAAATAATCATCAAGGAGGTAATAACAAGGACACAGATAAGCCTAGGAGAGAAAAGACAACACTACCAGCTACTAATTTTCAGTGTTTTCTCTCTTTTGCTGGACATCTCAGAGGAAGCAGGGCACGAGGCAGGAATTTTGCAATATATATCTGTCAAGTATAAAAAGAAAATGTGAGCACACGTGACATATACAGCGATGACTGTGGAAATTATGTAGGAAAATGCTTGCAATGTGTGAAAATCTGAGGGGTAAATGAGTGCGTGCGTTGAAACTGGGTGACAAAGGTGGTTTACAGATAGGCAGAAGTGTATATGATAGACACATATACATTATAAAGATATTAAAACACAGCTAGACCACGCTCAGAAAAAGACAAAATGGTTATAGAGATTTTAAACAGCTGCGACTTACTGATACCCCTTTAGAGAGTGGATAAGCTGAGCCACATGATGAATTTCTTCACCACTTAAGTCAAGCCAAGGAAGGGAGACTTACCATATGGATATCTTATGTCTTGGCTGACTGGTCTTTCTCTCTTCTGAATGGTCCCTGGCAAAGGTTCAAGCTAAGCGTCTAGAAGTGGGGTTCAGGGTGTAACATCTGTCTGTAGTGCTGTCACGGGAGTTTGGAAAAGAATGAAAGGATGATGAGTCGATTGTCCAAGAAATTTGTCACTTTTAAAATCAGTACTGCTTGTCCTGGGCTGGGTTATCAAAATGATGTGGCCTGAGACCTGTGTGAGCCTCCCAGTGGTCCTGGAGATTATAAGAACTGGAAAGAAGACATAAAACAATGCCAGGGCCTAAGACAAGGTAAAAGCGTTTGGCAGCAAGCCTGGACTTGCTTTCTCCATGGAGAAGATCTGTTGGCACTCGTACTAGAAAGTGATGAACAAAAGTTTCTGCTTGTGCAGCATTTCCAGGACAGAGGGATTAAGAAACCATTCTACAGAACAGACTCACAACGGGGCGTGTTTTGGAGATCAAAAAGGACAGCATTTGAGATTTGATGTAAAATTGAACGCATTGAGTCCACAGACAAATCACACCCTAGCATCAACGTGACAACTTTGTTCCTTCCTTTTCTGCTCATTGTTGCAGTAAGTGAAAGCACCTATAGTCTGCGATCCTAAGGACCAACGGGGAGATCGTGTTGGGAATTCTTCTGACCCCTGGGAGCACTTCCAGTGAACTTTCTGCTGCAAAAATGACAGTAGTTAAACCTCAACAGAAGTTCCCAACTTCCAATTGCGATATGTGTTATCACAGTCACAGCTGGCACCAAACATTGCTTTATCTCAAGGACATTATATGAAGAAGGGTGAGAACTCTAGTAGAACCCTAGCTGGTCTTCCTATATGTAATTGCATACATTTCTGCTCCTGACGGAGCTGTAGATGATGTAGTTTGACCATTAATTCAGCAGTTTGACCACTAATCTAATCCAGGACCTGAGGCGCACTGGGCAACACTGTTCTTGGATGCAATCTCCCTTTCCAGCTGGAACTGTGTCACCAGTCCAGACTGTCAGCCTGCCTGAAGGTGTGAGGAGCTGAAGGGAGCAATGCCTCAGACATTCATCGACACGGAGAACCTCAGGGACAAGCTGTGGGCTTGGATTAGTCTAAGGGATGTGCCCCAAGGAAACAGGAGGGTATGGAAGGCTGCACCCCCCACCCCCTTGCAGTTTATTGACAAACTCCTTAGATAGGCCTCGAAGCGGGGAAATGTGGAATCAGTGAAACCAAATGTTTCTCATCAAGCCCAAGGACTGCTAATCCCTGGCTCTGCTGCTTCAGCCCAGCACTTTGTGGCTCTGTTGTGTGAGCCAGACACCACAGGCCTTGCTAAGGACCTCCCCACTTCACTATCGCAAAGGTGATAAGGACTGATAAGAGGTGAATATTTCTGCCCCAGAAGCCCAATGATTGCTCAAGAAGTCAGCAAAAACCTGTGGGAACTGAGGAAAAAAACAAAGGCGGACAGGGTGAGCACAACCACTGGTTCATCTGGATAAGGGGTGGTGCACCCCATTTCCCCTCAATGCACGAGCAGAACCTTTTTCTCCACCTTTTTCCTCCTCTCTCATGGAAATGTATTTGTGGAATCCCTGCCCCTCCTTGTCTAGTATGTAAATCAGCTGGTAAAATTAACTTAAAGGGGACAGAAACTTTGCTGGGTGTGCACCTACCACCCAAAACCACCTGCCCTGACACAAGGCTGGATCCAGGGGTGCTGATCCTGATTTGACTCTCTTCCTCTGCTTTCTTTTCCTTTTCTTTCCTTTCTTTTCTTTCTTATAGAGACCACATCACTTATTATCCTTCCCCAAGTTTAAATTGTTTTCTACCAGAAGTAAAACATTTTAACTAGTCATTTGGTGTTGTTTCACTTTAACCCAAGGGGAATCACAGAACTACTACAACTCCCTGGGCTCCCAGTCTGGGTCGTGACGGAAGGCATATAGACCGTGTCAGGACTATATTTTTAGAAGAATTATTGTGAGGTGTTTTCAGCAAGTTAATTTACCACACAGAGTGACATACTTGTGTTCATGTCTTGTGCAAAGCAGCTGGAAATTGGCTTTCCAGCAAAAGTGTCTGCATTGCTCTGGCTGTTCTCCTACTTGCTCATGACACTTCAGAATATCCTCTGCTCCTCAGAAGTCAGCAGATTCTCAGAAGCAACTAGATTAAGTAAATCTAAAGATCTGAAAATTAGTTCGTACAAATCCTGTCTCTCCAACTTCTTTGGAAATGGATTGGTAATACACTAAGGCTGATACTTATGACAAAAAAAAGCCAAAACCACCCGTCACTCTTGCCACCTCTCTTTGAGACTCTATCCAGCTCCTTTTCCCTCTGGGATGTTGTCCAAGCATTTCTTACTTCCTTCAAATCCTACTTTACCATTCAACTTAGCAGAGAAATGCAAGAAAGAAGAGAGTCCTCTGCACGCTGTGGAGCTTTTAAGACTAGATATTGCTGTGGGAGGGTGAGTCTCTACTGAGGTGCAGGGCCTGTGCCATACAGCCCCTGTGAAGCTACAACCATGCTCAGTGCTCTGAACAGCTCCAGCACGGTGACATTCAGTCCAGAACCTCTGCTAAGCACTACTGCTATCCCCTGCTCTGGAAAGTACTCACAATTCTCCCAGAGTCGAGGCTGCACTTCGAAGACTTAGGTAAATATTTTAGTTTTTTGTCAGTGCTGAGGATGTTTCCTGCAATATGAATGAAGAAACTGATGAAGCAATAGAAGAATCTTAAAACTAAACGATGGCATAGGCAGGAATTGTGTTGCAGGAATCTAAACTCCTGTGCATGCAGCATTAAAAAATGATAATTAAAAAAACAATTAGGTGAGGTGTACATGTGTAGACAAGTATATGAAGAAGAAATAACCAGGCTCAGGCATCCCTGCTGTTTTCTTTCAATTTCTTCTGAGCAGAGGGAAATCTTGTCAACTATTCACATGCTAGAGGAGGAGGGAAAAAAAAAAACCCACAAACAGAAACCTAGACAATCTCTTTCCCAATCCAGGTGCTTTATGTGAACAGAATCACTGCAGATAACCCCGAGACAGGACGGCCCTGCAGACACATGGTGCCTCCAAACAGCTGATGGGTGGTCGGTCATACAACCATCAGAAAAGGTCAGTGATCAAAGGGCTGGGTGAAAAGCCAGCCCAAACCTGGAGATGAGCAAGGGCTGCCAGTGAGTCTTACCTGGTTACTTACCAAGATACTGATAGCCCAGCCCAGCCTTGCCCTGGAGAGACAGGAGTCCTGGAGAACAACCGTCCTCTCCGGCAGCTCTGACAGTCCTTCTGGCCCTTGGCTTTCAGACCCATGAAACAAGATTCCTGGCCTTAGCTGTATGAAACTTCTGGTCTGGGCTCTGTTGAACCTCTGGGGAAGAAACAGCTTAGAGGGTATTCCAAAAAAATCCCAAACACCTTGATCCACACTTGAGAGAGTATATGAGAAGATCAATAGGTGATGGTAGTATTAAGGAAAAATGGGAAAAACAACCCTCTCTTGAAGGTAAATGGAGGATTTGTGGAGAGGAGTCACAAGAAGCCAAACACTCAATATTTAGAGTTGAGGTGAGTTCCTGGCTCACTGTTTAGGAACAGTCTGAATTTTCACCTACTTTTCTGAAAGAAAAAAAAAAATCCAAATAATGAAGCCTGGGTTTCGATGAGGAAGGATATGTCTATCTAGAGCTTAACATAAAGAAGGGAACATTTGTTTGAACATTACATGCTCAAATGCTTATTAATGTTTAACCTTATTGCAGGCTCGGCCCACTCTCATTCCACTGACACTGGTGGTGTTCCCCAGGGGTGAGCTCGCTCTTGCCCCACCATGCTGTGCTGCCCGGCAGCTTCCAGTGACCAAATCAGCTTCTTGCCATTTTCAGCAAGGTGGGAAAAAGCCCTTTAAAGCTTGGGAGAAAAGCAGTGAAATTTATCCATCGTTATTACAGACAACACTTTTCTTATGGAAAGCGAGGTTTGTTGTCAGCTAACGTGGGTTTCCAACATCGGGTACATTTCTAATTGGAAATCTGTTAAACTACAAAGATCTTCAGCATTTTTAATTCTGGGTTAATGCATGGATATTTTTTTTAGGCATGTTCACCACAGAACCTGACTTACATTTCTATCACTTCCACTCCTATCAAAATTCAAGCCAATATATTGCATAAATTGATGCAACTTTGGAACAGAAAAGCTTTACCTAATACGTGATAAACGGAACTAATAAGGCTCAAACTGTCAATTGATGCCCACATGAAATAGTCAACAAAAAAGTCAGGAATCCTATTTCCAGGTATAGAAACTTCGTGAGTGGATTTCTGAAGATGGGGAACAGTATTTTGGTTTTGTTTGAGGAAGGATACTGGGGACCAGTGTCGGGCAAAGGTACATAGGAGGAATCTACTAGAATCATGCTGGCACTTACGCACTTGCCCAGAGCAGCTGGCAGTCCCCATCCCACCGTGCTAAAAGAACTGGACTAATATCTGTTAGAAATCACGAGTTTACCAGAAAGCCGTCATAAGGCAGGAAAAAAAAAAGAAAGTACAAATTGTTTGTAGGCTGATCCCAGCGAGACAAGAACTTCAGAAGAACAGAAAGGAGCTATACGTGCTTTGACTTTTCTCAATCTATTTTGGTATTATTAACATGGAAATGCCGGTAACAGCTAAAGGGTTTCTTGGCCAAAAGAAAAAGTTGAGAGAGTCTAAGGAATAACATACCCTACAATTTGGTAAGAAGATTTCAAAGTACTTATAACAAATACCCCCCTCACTTTTAGCTGCTTCATCTTTTCTAAAGCCAAATTCATTGTTAATTCACTTACACTAGCAAAATTGTTTCCATACAGCTCATACTGAATCCCTGAAAATAAGTCTTTCTTCCTATTACAGTCTTTTTTTAAAATATATATATCTGTGGGCAGAAGAGGTATTTTTTTTTTTTTTACCTAACAAGAGTAAACGCTTCTAGTTGAGGCAGCTGTAGACATAATTAATTGCAGGAGGAAGCCTGTTTCACATGCTACCTACATAAATCAGATTCGAGCACATGTATTTTTAATAAGTGCACCTTAAAAGCACGCGAGAAAAAAAGATCACCTCGATATTTTAAAAGCAAAATTATTAATGTTTGTGTGGTTCTATTTCTGCCTCGACCAAGCATCTGCTTTGTTGAGTGATGGGTGTCTCTTGCCATGGAATACACGTGAAGCTGAGGGAAAAAAATATCAGGAGAACGGTAATATAATCTAAAGAAATGGCTACAGAGTGATGTCTGTGTATGTTTTCTTTTGCTAGTCCATCAATTCCTCAAGCAAACCAAAAAGCATGTTTGAGTTTTGTTTTTCAAGTCTTTGCTTTTACTACTACTCTTATTTTTTTTTTGTTTTAATTAGTCGGTTTTGCTACTAGTTTATAGCAGGACAGTTTTCGTGCATGTCTACTGTATATCCAAAAGCAATTAAACTCCTAACAGTCAGGTATTCACAAAATCAGGTGCAGATGATACACAGCAACTGATGCCAGAAGATAACCTGAAGCAGGAGGAAGATGAGTCCTGGTAAACAAAGGTTAATAAAGAGACTCATCTAAGAGCAGCAGTTTAAGTAATCTAATGTTATATTTTCTTTTCAAGATTTTCCACTAGGACAAGAATGAGACTTTTTTTTTTTTTTTAACTTCTCCTTTACATTCTCAGCCTTCTTCACAGACCAATCTTTACTTACCTCTCGACATGCTTTGAGTGGTTTACATGAATGCCTTTTCAGCATGAAATCAAGTCACGCACTTCTGTGTAAAAATAAAGAGTGTGTTTTAATTCTGAGCAACCAGTTAATCTACAAACCAACTTTGAAAGGTGCTGGGCACTCAACTCCAGCCAACTTCAGTGGGCAATGAAAGTGTCCAGCCCCTTGCTGTTCCAACCACAGGTTTTCTCTGCACAGTAGAGCACCCATTAATTATGTACATGACAGTTCCTTCCTCCTACATTAGGCATAAATAAAACCCACAAACGTTTCTTCTGATAACATGCAATACCGCTTGCTTATCAGCTGTTTTCCACCTCTACAATACAGTAGCACCTTTGATAAACAGCAACGCATTGATATTTAGTCATGAGCAAGAATCTAGTAGCCTTGTTGCCAGAGCACGTTACACAAATAGGTGGATTTTGAGTAGGAAAAAAAACTTTTTTTTTGCCATCTTCAGTTTTGCATGCTAATTGTCACACTCGTACAGCTGAGAAATTCCATCAGGCATCGTAGTGCTGGGAAAGCTCTTCCATGCTGTTTTGCCAGTACACTTCAGTCCTGCCCTCCTGCATCCCTGTTATTCCAGCCTTTGCCCTCTCTTGAGCAGACGCTGCCAATTGCGCTAAATTGGGTAGTGGTTTTGGAAGCGAACAAATTGGGACTAGAAAAAGACCCCAAGCTCATTTTCAATTTTGTTCTGAGCTCCTATTTGAACTCAAGTAGTTAGGAAAGCAATAAATAGGCCAGGGCCATAGGGGAACAGCACTTGATGTACATTTGGGTCAGGGGCTACCACTAGGATTTCTTTAGAAATCCAGATGATATTATATTAAAAAAAATTCAAACCACAAAAAAGTTTTGTATGGAACATTTTGGATATTCACACACACACACTACTTAGATACTCCAATAATAGTCCAATCAGCACTGCAAAATAGATAAGAATGATATTTAAACAAAGTTTATTTTACCCAATCACTTGCACATTGTAAACTTACCTCTCCAAATGTCCCAGCTTCCATTTAAAAATGGGTGTTCTACACTTCTACAAATAATTACTATGAGAAGATAGTAACTGATGGAGGCCTTAAACTTATTTTTAAGAAAATTTCTCGGTTAGTCTGCAATAAGTCAGGAATACCTTAACAACAAAATGTCAGTCTATCATTATTATACAGACTTAAATTACAGTCATTGTTATATTATCCAAGTTTATGATAGTTGTATAATTAAACAAAATAACAAATCCATCCCTTTTTTGTTCTTCTGCCTCGTCCTTCAGATGCCAAACATGGAACATGTTGATGAAATTAGTTGTTTTTTTTTTAAATGGAGATATCAATCACTTGGCTTTTGGTGGGCTGTTTGTTTCAAGTTTCGTCTACTTTTCTCATATACAGGCTATAAAGAATTTGTGTTTGAATGGGCAAGGCTGAAGAACTGACCCCTGTGCTTTGACTGGGAGGATTTATGTGCAAACACGCTGGCTGGCAGGAGGACACGCTGGGAAGCATTCAGCCCACGGGGGGTCCAGTTTAGTGGATTTGTTCCCATAGAAACTTCCTCACGAAACTTTCATGAAAAATATTAAAAATATAACCTTCGTATCTTCAGCTGAAATTCCTGGAGCATCGAGAAGAAGACTCAAGCCTCCTCTTTAACAGAATAATAAAATGTGGCCATCACAAATATATCCAGGTTATCTCATGGGACAATCTATTGCATGGACTGATGTTACACGTTTTAGGTGTGGGGCGAGCCAAGGACTGGGATAAAAGCTTTCCTTCTATCTCCACAGAGATATTAGAATCTATTTTAGAGTGGTCCACTAGCTTCTTTTTTAAGGAACTTTTAATGACAATGCATAACTACTGGTGTATGCAACACCTCTCTGCTCATTGCTGTCATGCCTTCTGAAACAACACAGGGGATGCTTTGGTATTCATACAAGTAGATTTGATTAATGTAAACAACAAGCAACTGTTGTTTATCTTGACTCCTTTCATTCCTTCACAGTTGGACACTCTTTGTTATCGCTCACTGATAAAAAGAGTTCTTCCAGTGGAATGAATCATTCAAAGAAATGACAGAAGAATACAAAAGCCCAAGAAACATCCACCTTTACTATTATGGAGACAAGGTCCTTCTCCCTTTACCCTTCAACACCCTGGCGTTCTTCACTAACCTTAAATATGCTTCCAGGAAGAAAAAAAATTCTCCAATTTGTTTACAAATTATCAGAGTGGCCTGAAAACTAATCAGAGGTGCTGATTCTCCTCTTTCATATCTTGCTTGTATCACTTTAGCAGTCTGCTTGCAGCCCTTTGGATGATACAAAATACACACATTGGATTAGAAAGAAATTAGAAAAATAGTTCAGGAAACAGGAATAACAAAGCTTAGAGCTACATTATTAAACAAGGCCAGAAAGGCTGGTTTCAAAAATGTGATTTTCAGTAGCGACATGATAGATGATATAGGTGTATTGCATGATGGGTTGGCACCTTGGTGCATCAGGAGAAAACTGGGCAAAGGTAGTAATAAGGGTATTTAAGCAAAATGCTCCAGAGCCAGTTCACACCACTAAACTTAAATATCAGAGTGAGACTCGTGACCCCTGAAATAAATCTAAAAAGTCATCTGTCAAGGAACTAAGCCTTTCTTTTAAAAAGGAAGCATAAAGTTGGAAGAGCCTGTATCTGCATCAATATTATTTGTTGACATTCAGGGTGTGAAAGGGGATGCTGAAAAAAGTGAAGGCCTCTTCTCCATACAGTCCCAGCTCCTGAGGCAGGCTGCCACCTTGGTTTCACACCTGCATGCAAATCTTATCTAAAGAGAAATAATTTTCATTACATCAAATGTAGAAGAGGACCAGATTATAACGTTGAGAGTGTCTGTATGCTGACGGGTTTCATTCATGCTTGTTCCAGTGAAATAAGACCTCATAAGGTTGTGGCTTTTTTTTTTTTTTTAAATAAGAAAAGCATCTAGTCAGAAATATTTGACCAGGTTCTACGTGAATGGTAGAAAACCCTGAACAGCTTTCTTGCCAGCGTTTATCCCTGCGGGGAGACCTCCAATGACTTTGTCAACACAACTGAGCAAATACGAAAAGCTTCTTCTACATTTCTACCTTGGTGGCGTGACCGCAGCCTCTGAGCACGATGTGTGTTGAACAGAAAGCTGAGCTCACCTTGCCAGACCTTCACAAGCAGCAGGAGCAGCACTGTATGCCCGGGCGGGCAACTCCTGGAGTCTCACAGCTGGGCAGGTCTGCCAAAAATCCCCTCTTCTCCTTGGTAAGAAGAGTTCTGTCAGGTACAGCATGCAAACAAACAAAAAGTAACTGAGAAAATACAAGAAGTTTTGGCCTAGACTGACAGCCAGCACAGCACGATGGGGAGGGGGAGCAGAGAAATGGCATAAAAACTTACTGAGGTTGATAACTTCTTCCTAGTGTTGATCAGTGAGGGCCATGGCAGAGAAACACCTGTAATGAGACCTCCTGTGCACTTCATCTGCAATAAATAAAAATATATTTACAGATAACTACAACTAAATGCAAAAAATACTGCAAAATATCACAGTTGCATGAAATATAGTTACTGGTTAAAGCAGAAACAGGTTGGGAGATCACACCCTCAAACAATTAAAAGCACACAGGATGCACTGGTGAACGTTAAGCATTTTAAAGTTGTACCACCAATAATAAGGCAACAAAAAAATTGGAGAAGAAAAGAAATTAAGACTTTGCTGACTTTTATTACAGCTGTTTTCTGCTTCTCTGCATGAGAGCAGACCTCTTCATTTTCACACTCATCTTTTTGTGTTTTAATTTAAGTTTCAGTGTCAGACAATTAAAAAAAAAATCAGATAAAAACTGCTAATCCATCTATCTTCTCTGAATGTGGACATTTACTCAATTGAAACTAATTTACTTGAAATGCGACGGAAAACTCTAAAACTGCATCTTAAGTGTCCTTTCTCATGCAGTTTTGTGACTGAGGCCACGTCAGGATTGAAATGAATTAAATGATTTCAGTTGAACAAATCACTGCCCAGAGAACCTACACGTAAATATTGCACGACTGGTTACTCGCTCCATCTCTCAATGACTTAGAATTAACTCTCATTATTTCTCAAACCTGCTGTTTAAAATGATTTCTAGTAAGGGCTATTATGTGCTCTTGAGCCAACATAATATACATATATCTTGCACACTGAAAAAGATTTTTCTGTTTTTGTTCCCCAAGGTAAATGTATTTCCTTTTTCCTTCCTGCTTTTCACAGGGGAACTAGTCTTTTCAAAACATTAAAAAAAAAAAGGACCTGGAAAAAGGGTATTGCTTTTGGATATTGGAAAGTTCTTAACGTGTGTACTCTAATGACTTTTCTTTATTACTAAATCATCTGTGTCAGCTTTTTGTTCTGTGTCTAGGCACAGGTATGAGGATGAGAAAAAAGCTAATAAAACCCAACCAACCTCCATCTTTTGGGTTTGGAATTTAACACGGACTCCAGGACGGGAGTCACGGGAGGGATGTACGCTGTGAAGGTAAACAAAGCAGTCGGAGCCATTTCTTTCTCGTGCAGCAGCACCATTTAACCTGGCATTTTAAAAGATGATGCTCACAAATACGGTTAAGTCATGTATTCAATTCTGCTCAACTACTGGTGTGAAATTTTAATCAAAAAACTAGGGAGCTCATTCAAAAAAGAAATTAGTGAAAAAAACTTTGGTCGTCTCTCATCAGTGAAAACTGATTTAGTTATGCAAATTACTGCTATGAATATTAAACCACTGATGAAAGGTTTTTAATGAAGGGATCTTTTGTTTTGGAAATGCAAGGGTATATGCTTTAATTTCTTGCTAATTTACTGTTCTTTGATAATGTTCGCATTTTCCCCAAAGTGACTTCACTGATGGGTTTAATACTGTGAATAGAACTACAGGCCAACAATACTGGTTTTGACAAGCCTTCCCCTGTGTAACTATAGATCATGATTTGCAGCCCCTTATGCACAATTCTATTAGGGTGAATTTTGTCTACAGGGCTTTCCATGAAATGAATTCTCATTTTAATGTTAGCCTCCTGCAGTTTTTAATTTTTAATCTGTAATATGAAATTGCAAATTTTACAAACATCATTTGAAAAAGCCACTAGGACAGAACCGAATGCCAAAGTTTACATATTGCCTAATTAGACTGTTATGAGAAGCAGCTTATCAATGTCAAGCCAAAGATCATCAAAAAATCCAATTACTAATTTGAAAAACACATATATTTATAGGTTCATTTTGTTTAATTTGCATCCGATTAGCTTAATAATTGTTTAAAAATTGTATTAAGGTTAATAATTTTGGTTCAGTTACCAACACACCTGGGTTGCCAAAGTGGTTTAGCAAATTAGTCGGCTACCCTACCTAAAATAAAACTCAATTGTAATCTTTTCCGTCATAAAGCACAGAGAACTCATTACTCAAATGACAAGGCAATTTTAAATATGAAAAGGTATTAAATCCACTTACTAGCTGTCTCTTTTTACAGCTGTATTAGGGGTCACCCAGTCTGTGTGGGCTCTCCTGAACCTTTCTGGAGGAGGCACCTCATTTTACGACGCTGTATGTAGCGTCTTGCAAGAGACAGCCACGATCTGCTTTGATCTCCTCACGCAGTGCAGGAGGATTTGGCCTTTTAAAAGAAGTTGGCATTAAAAGGGAACGATAATGTGCAGCGCAAAGGCCTTTTTTCTTTACCGTCAATTTAAGTGAAACTTCAAAAGTTTACACTGATAATTCTAGCACTGAATAAGGCTGCGAATTAGGTCTCATGGTTGGACTCAATGATCTTAAAGGTTTTTTCCAACCTAAACAATTCTACGGTTTTATGAAATGGGTGCCTCATCCAACACAACTTAATTTTGACTCATGGGAGAGGTTCATCACTCTCCCGTTCCTCCCTGGTGCGTTGCGGAGGTCAGTGGTGGCCTGAGGCAGCACAGGAGCTTGCCAAGAGGGAACTGCTGAACCTGTGGATGATAGAACAGACCAGCACGGTACACCTACGGACAAAAACAACCTGGGGAAGGTGGAACGGGATGGTGGGGTCTGTGCTTCAGCGGGCGATGTGAACGGGCCCCTTCTCACTGCTGCGAAAGAGCAGCCTCTGCCCTGAAACAACAAAGTCAAACTCGGTCTGTGAGTTCCTTTATTAAAATGGGAGCGTGGTTGAGAAGGGCCAGCTTTTGCCTGGGGATGCCAGTCTTTCCCTTTAGTTAATGGAAAGAAGTAGGCTTCTCTAGAGGGGGAACGAGAGCAGAAACCCAAGCTGAAGCGCCCTGGAGGAACTGCTGTGTCTCTGCTGACTACACAGGGATCTTGGGAGGCAAGTCTCTGGATGATCAAATTAGTCTTTGTGCCTGCCTCATTCCCTAATTGGCATTAGGTATACCAGCTAATGAACAAGGTAGAGCGTAACAAAGGAAGCACACACTGGAAAAGGGGGAAAAATTAGCTGGTGCTAATTGGTGGTCTTGACTTAGCTGATAGTAAATACACACACATTTTAAGAGAGCTCTCAAGTGATGCACTCACTCAGAAAGACCCTACAGTGCATATATATATATATATATATATAGGGTTATACTATTCAGTCTTGGTAAAATGACAGACTTGAACTTCAACAGATAAAAGTTGATTTTTTTATTCACCTGGTCCAGCTACCAGATTAGACTGATGAAAGTCTGGGTTTCAGTTTTAAACTTAGTTGCAGGCTTTGACCAAAAACATGCTCTCAGTGGGTTCAATTAAAATTAATTTGGCCCTTAACTTGTCTTACGTATGTTTTCTGACAAAATGATCTGGTTGACCCTCCTAGAGGGTTTTCTCATTTTCCATTATTTAAAAATAGGTCATTCAGAGCTTTATGAACACATGCAAAATATTAATTACAAAGTTCACACAACAGTTTTGGTTAGCTTGTGGAATATCTTCTCTCTCAAAGAAAAGCCAGGATTTACAAGCGTGTGCTTTGCTTTCAGAGATTTACATGGTAAATACTCTTAGGTGGTTAAGAAAAGCCCAGTCTTTAAGTATAATTTATAGCTCTAATTAGTTGATTTTTAGGAAAATCTGTTTGACCATCTTAAGGGCAATGAAACCTGCATCTTCTCCTGGTATTCTTAATCACTGCATTTTAAAATACTTCTGGAGCTGCAAAACTAAGTATATTAGATAAAGATGTAGATGCAGCTGCCTTGGAAACTAGCAGGAGAGAAGATCAAGAACTCATTTCTGTGCCATACTGCAGCCACCTGGATTTCCTCATTATACATCCATACTTAAACAGCAGCCTGGAAAAGGCTCTTAATAATTGCAGAACATCCCAGTTTCCATTCCACCATGCTAGCACTTCTAAAACTATGTCTTTTCATAGAAAAGATAATCTTATTTCCTTCAGTGACAAGATCAAGAAAACTAAATATAAAAGCTAAATATTAAAATTATATTTCTTTATTAGAAATAAACATATTTAGAAATATTTTTCAGATGGCTGTAAATCTGTGCAGTCCTTTTATCTCCTACCATGAATGGCAAAGATGGTACACCTCTGGAAATCACATACAAGTTTTTTGTTTAACAAAATAGGGGTTTTTTAACTTTAAGAAGTTTCTCTTGCAGTAGAAAAACATATGTGTGTATGTTAAAGCAACAATCCAGCAAGATATTGTTGTCTGTTGGAGCATTCCAACTTGATTAAACTTCTTTCCAAGTGCTGTCCTACTGCAGGTCACTGAGCTCAGATCTCCCCTAAAGCTTGGCCTTTGGTGTGGAAGGATTTGTAGCAGTGACCTATTTTAAACTCCTACTCATAAGTCAGAATTGTTTTGGGGGTTTTTTTATTCCTAAATGAACACTTAAGAGTGAGATTTCTCACACAGTTTTTGTTTTAAATAGCCATAGACCTTGAGGAGGTAAAGCAAGCCACGAGGTATTTTCTGCCAAGGGTTTTTTTTTTTGGATTACTTGATCTTAGTATTGTGCTATAAGCTTAAAAATGTACTAATTTTATTCATGCTATTCTAATAGAAGCATTAAAAGCAGTGTTAAAAATGCTGATTTGTTGCCAGTGTTTCTTCCTTAGCACAGACAGACACAGGAATATTTGTCTCAGTGCTGAGATTTCTTCTGGCTTCGGCTAAAATATTTCTAGACAATCTAGAGTGATCTGGACAAAGAGATCCTGAATTATGATGCTCAGAATCAGATGTGACTGGATCCTGGAGTACTTTTTCCCCTCCCTGTGTTTATTTGGTATGTCTACCCTTTATTTTGAACTCTGACTCGAGTACAGAGTTCACAAGGCATCTAGCAGGGAATATAATTCGCAGTTTTCTGTCTACATTCTTAAATAGCACAATTTCTTTTTTTTTCTAAGTATAAAATATGCAGTATATGCCTTCTGAAAGGGTACAGACCTGCCTTTGTTTAGGAATCCCATCACCTAGATCAGTTTTTAAATGAGGATACAGCTGTCTTGTCCCAAGTGGCCAGTACAGGGAATGACCACATACAGGAACAAGAACCAGCGCAGCTCAGATCAGGGAAGAACTTTGTTTTCCACAGGATCACCACAGTTTTTACTGGGTTCTTTCCCCAGTTAATAAAACGTGTGACAGTACAAACTGTGTGCCAAGTCTGACGAGGTGGCCGTAACGTGCATGCTTAAGCCCTAAACACACATAAAGAGCTGTAGCTTGTAATAGCTTATGGTTGCATTTGCAACAGGTTTTAAATTCTTCTATTAAAACCGGTTAGATAGTGAAACACTTCGCATCCTTTTCTTGTTAGAAGTGATACTTCACAGTGAAAGATAGTAGGCTGTACTCATTCCTACTTCTGCCATCTATCCTCTAGAAGCTGTGGCTACCAGACATCAGTTTTGGACTACAAGGGTGTATTTTAGCCACTCTCCTGCATTCTACTGGAATTTAGAAATTCCTTCTTGAAAAAAAAACAGAAAACACTGTACCACATTAATATGGAGAACTTGCTTACACTCATTTAAAAAAATCAAATTATAATACTGAAGATCGGACCACTGATTTTTCTTGAGCTTTCCAACACACTGATATTTTTCCAAATTTGGTATTAATATCTAATGCTATTTTCTTTATCATACAGATGACTTAGTGAGGAAAATTGATGATGAGAGTGCTAGTCACAGACTGACAGGTACTAAAATACCTGCTAGGCGTAAGTACTCATGTGAACCATAAAAATATATTAGTATCTGTCTTGAGTACCATAAAAAGCTAGCAGATGACCCAATACACCTGACAGTTAAAATTCTAGTTGGGTTTTTGTTACGTTTTTCAGTACTATAAAAGGAAAGGTTACTTCACGAGATGTTCTTCAAGTTTATTACCTCCACAAATTTAAGCCTTTGAAGTGCATATACCTCTAGTTGCAAGCCTGAGAATATTCACTAATTATGACTTTTGGAGTTGCCCGTAACCTCACATGCGATTTTTAAAAAGGGTGCAAGTCCCACCTGTCTCCATTTTTCTTGTGACCTCCTCTGAGTATCGGCCATAAATTATATTCTAAAGAAGCAGGAAAAGAAGCTGAAGTGGGAATCTATGGAGACAACATCCTCAAAGATCATCAATTACCTGGTATCTTTTAATCTTTGAGAATTGCTTCCATCAGATCTCAGCCTTTGGGAAATTATCAAACCTGATAGTGTTTACAACTCAGCATCAAGGTTAACAGCTACAATCATACTGTTCTCTCCAAATAGCATTGCACCTCTGTGTCAAGTCAGGAGAGGAATGCCATGGAAAGATACAAATTAAAAGGTGGAAAATTCAAACCAATACAAGTTTTCTTTCCACACCTCATGTAATTAAGCAGCTGATCTTGCTGTCAAGAAACTCTTTCAAGCTGAGAACTCACAGTATTCAGAAAGGATATTGGATATGAAAGAGAACAGACAGAATCGTGGCACTGATTACAATGCAGGTTGGAAATATTAAAATTCAGTTTAGTTGTCAGGAATTTTTTGGAGGTTTTTAAACCCTCCATGACAACTAAGTTGCTTTGTCAACCTTATTTATGTAATAGAAGCAGAAAGTCCATATATTTTTAATAAGCGTGGAGATTAAATTTGAAGTACACATGTAGGCTCCCACAGCAAACTACTGTAGACCAGTGACAGTCAACAGCACGGTAGAGAAAATGCCATTAAAATCCCGTTCAGACTGCCACTCCTAGAAAAACAACATCTCCTACTTAAATAATAAATGCCCTGGAGGTATTTAAAAGATGTATAGATATGGCACTTACAAATATGGTTTAGCAGTGGACTTGGCAGTGTTAGGTTTATAGTTGGACTTGATGTTCTTGAAGGTCTTTTCCAACCTAAATGATTCCACGATTCTGTCTTTCTAAGTATCATCACCAGTCAGCTCTCTCTACTGAAAAAAGGTTTAAAAATATTTATTTCTTTACTCCTGGTTCAAGATCACTAAACAAATCTGAATACTGGGTTGACTAAGAGTCCAGTCTTAGAAGGCAATAGTTTCGTGACCACATTTAATAAGGTGTGACCACGTTCTTAAACACAAAAACTGAGAAATCTTTTGTCTGTATATTCACTATCATACTATATCCATGTAACATTTTATTTAAAAGTAATATATACCCATTAAAAGGCTGTTACTTTGTATTATCTACCATTCCTGAAAAATTTTTTGATCTTATATTAACATACTTCTGGTGTTTCTGGAATATTATTGCTTCTTTTGCACAGAAAAAAAATACATTTGGTTGAGTCTTTCATAATGTAATATTCAAATATATCAAACTGAAGGAAAAAAAAAAAAGTCCTGTGCACTGTTTGGCACCACATAGTTTCTTACACTGTTCTTTTCCCCCCCTCTTTGGTCTAAAGCAAACACGCTGCTGCTGAAAAGGCTGGCAGTTATGGTTTTGGGGATTTTTATGCTACCTGTCTGTGGATGTTCACCACCACTATTTACTATTTATTCTCTATTGTCTTTTTCCACATATAATAATTGCTAAAACAGATTTGTAGATATAAAAATATCTAGATATGTATACACAGCAACATGTAAATGCAAACACAGCCACTCTAAGCACATTTTTAAGCATCCTTGAAATCCAAAGTCACTATTAAAAATATGAACAGTCAAGTTTTTTCACCATCTAGGAACAAGGCATTAAAAGCACTGAGGCATATATAGAAAATGAATTAAATCCTTCCAAAATTTACAATTAAATCATCCTAGTTCGGTGGATAAACCACGCACTATCTAGGACAGCAACGCTTTATGGCAGACAAACACATTATGGCAACATCTGTCTGACACTTTCATCCCTCCTGATTTTTAAGAGTTGCAAAACCTCTTCCGACACTAGAGGTCAGCAGTTTACCCATCTTTAATTTCCACATTACTCCCGGTAAAAATTATACAAATGTTTTTTTAAATTAAATACAAACGGTATACTTCCAGCAGCACACTAAAAAATTAGTTGTATCTTTGCTGAAATCACTTATACACAAAAAAAATAGTTGTATCTTTGCTGAAATCACTTACAGCTCAAACTTTGGGATAGAAAATGACACCGTCACCTCACATCCTAAAGGTAAATAAATTGAGGTAGTTGACAGTTATAAATATTTCCTCACAGAATATATTATAAATTATATATACATTATTGGCATTTATAGCACCTTTGAACTCTTTTAACGTAGTTTATACTTTAACTTTTATTATATTTTAATTTTGCGTCCAGAAGTTTCACACAGGGACTCTTGTTTGTCCCTGGAATATTTACATATCATAACTGTTAGAATAACAGCCCATTTTTTAAGAGATGTTTTGGCATAGTAAGACAATTGCCATTTGCTTTAAGGACTCCACCACCTACCTGGGGTTCATCTTCTGATTCCAAGGAGTTTCATAGAAAAGAAAAAGTCACAAGTGCCCAGATCCATCTTTTGTCACAATGATCAAAAGCAGGTCTTTCAGAAGCAGCAAAAACCCTACCAGAAGCAAATATAATAGACAAAGAGTGAAATAGAAGTACAGTGGCTTAGGAATTAGTTTGTCAGCTGTTTTGCAGCTCCACAAATTAATTTTTTTTTAAACGAGGCATTCGGTTTCCTAAGTAAAAATATCTGGCCATTAGTAGCACTCACAACACTCAGAGGGTATGTATTTTGGAAAGACCAAAAGTTTCCTGAAAGGGACTGAGTACAGGTGTAAATTCAAGAGATAACAAACGGCCCTTGGCATGGGATGACAACCACCCATTTGTATTTGACAGTAAAGTGTTTGAGGAAAGATTAAGTTAATCTGAGACACACAACTATACTTAGAACAAATTCCAAGATATTATTATTTTTTGTAAGAAAGCACACCAAAAAAAAATATAGGGTTTGTATTTTCCCACGTTACAAGCTGTGAGCTTCATGAGATGAAGGCGCTTCCTCTCTGTCCACCTGAACTACTATGATGCTACGGCTAGTATTTCTCATTGCAAGATGGATCTCCAAAACAGAAGTTTTTCTACTACCACCTCCCAAACTGTCCCACACAAATTCGTGAAGCAATGCTGTGGCACCTCTCAGTATCCTCGAGTGTGATACTGGAGTGTCAGCAGCCAGGAGAGCATAGTCATGTTGGTCTGTGGATCACCCCTCAGTTAGGAATGGAGTATCAGTTCCTCTTTACTGGTGTAACTCAATCCCCAGGAAATATTATGGTAAAAGCAGGAAAAGAATTCACTGCCACACAGATATTAAATGTGTATCAAGTATTAACAGCACAGTTAGTGTGTTTACAAACAGGTAAACTGAAGTAACAGAAAACAATAGTTGTTTATGTTATACTTGTATTAAAACTGAGCTCTAAAAAGCAAATTTCATTCAGCTGCACTTCATCCAGCTAAAAACCAGCTAAAACATTTAAATAGCTCATACCTTAGAATCCAATCCACAGATAAAAATCTAATAATAATTTGTATTTAATGCAGAATATTGCTGTCATTGAAGAAGATCTTGACATGGGAGCGTAAATCTTTATTTAACTATTTTCTCCCTAAGGTCACATGCACATCAACTCAAAGCGGTTCCCCGAGAACTTCTTAAAATTCATAAACGCAACACAACCTAGACAGTGGGTTCTAACGCTTATCCCTAGGTTTGCAGAGTGTTCCTATCTGACTTGAGAAATGCTGCTCGTCATGGACACTGCCAGGCAGAATTTGGGCAGAAATCAAACTTTCCTCCCTCTGAGAACTGTAGTTTAACTAACTATAAATAAATGATTAACATACTATGAATGAAATGTTCTATATATATCAGCAAGGCAGAATCTGAACTTTTCTACACTGGAAAAAAATATTGATATTAAATATGTAACGTTGATAATCACACTTTAAATATGTGTAGGAAATAGGATCTAAGGGATTCGAGGCTGATGATGGGTTTGGGATGGAGGAATGAATTCTACTGCAAAAATCACAGATCCTTCACTCAGAAAGACCATTCTAATGATGTGTAGCACCAACGAAGTGCATAGCATCTAATGATGAAATCAAACATATTTAAATACCAATAACACCATTTCCATTAATAAGAACATAAATAAGATAGATACTGAGAATGTAGGAAGGTGCAGGTGGTTGCTACGATCATTCAAAACTCTGGCAGTGGAAGCTGGAAAATGACAGGTCATCACCACTCTTAAACTCCCTTTTTCTTCATCACCCAGCTTCAGAAATACATCGTACAGCAGCGAAGCAGCTTTAACTTGCCCTGCCAGCATCCTTCAGAGACACAAAAGAAGTGCCTGGAAATGGTGAGAAAAGCAACTCTCTTGGAGTCCTTCAATAAGAGCACGACAACGTCTGTTTTCTGACTTTATGTTCCATTTTTTTCTTCATTATAAGAAAGTAACCTGCCCAAATTAAAAATGAAAAGGAAAGAGGAGTTTTTAGAGTGGTTAGGTTTCTGAAGAATATATATTACTGGCCTCTGATGATATAGATAAGTTAGCAATGAACTTTTTCTACAATGTTTCCTTTTTTTAAAATTTGTGTTGGCACATGACCAACAAAAATTGTCAGTATAGAACACAGAAAGATAAGGTAATTCAAAAGGTAATTTTCCAGGGAAGAAGTTTTCTAGAGGAAGGAGACTTGTCAACCCCTCAGTTAAAAGCTTTGTCTCAATTCTTCCTGGGAAATTCATTAACAGAACTTTGGAAGGGCATTTGAGGCAGTCTTGCAGTTTCAAGTTTTTCAAGGGGAAATGTAGTTATCAACACAATATATCTTTATAGATTTAAGTCGATGAGAATTCAAGCAAAATAGGAGTTTTCCAAAAAAGCACTAAGTAAAATTACTTTGGAAATGCTCTGAACAGAGAGCAAAGCACTAGTTTGTATGTGTATAGTACTTTCACAGTTAAAAACATATTTATACAGTAAAATATGTCAGCCAGTTATCTTATTCTCCTGCTATTTCACCTGTTTTGCCAAGAATATTTCTACAACAGAGACGACAACATCACTTACTAAAATACTTCTGCAGACATTTTTGACATTAGGGACTTCACAAACTGTCTTGTTTATCTCTTCACAAAACAGATCTTGACTGCCATAGATCTTCGTAGGATATGCTTGTTCCTAGCATCACATACAAGAAGTTAGTCTTACAGCAGGATCTAACTTTAGAGATCTCTCCTCTTTCCAGAAACTCTGGGGTTACGCTCCTTAAGGAAAGACTCTACAGCCTACCTTAGAGAAGGCTGACTAGTGTTCCTGTTTTGCCAGTTACCAGGCCTAGCATAAAGGACAAAGCCAGCATAAAGATGAACCAATAACCAGATTGTATTTGACACAAAAGGGTCAGTACATGGGTGAGCACTGGGGGTACAAACAAGTCAGGTTATACATAATCAACATCAATCGCACTGACCCCAACAACGACACCGCACGACCAGCAATGGGTGGGATAAATGGTGACATGCAGTCTGCCATAGAAGGGACGGGAGACAACCGAGTCAACCAGCCAAACACATCAGACCAAGGAACCCACACACTGAATCTCTCCACAGCCCGCGTTTACAAAAGCCAGACCTGAGTGGAGCCCAGTCCCAGGGAGGCGGGAGGTCCTTCCCAACAGGGAACTCTGCACAGGGCATCCCCCTCACACACAGACACTGCCCCTCCTGCAATGGTCCCAGCTTTTATCCCTCAGGGGGAGCCCTGACCTTGGGTTACTCACTGCGGGACACCTGGGGCTCCTTTACTCTCCCTGCAAGGCCCCACCCTGGAGGGAAGCTTAAAGGGAAACTCACCCCCCTTTGGGAAGGGCTGTGGGAATCACCCAGATGTCAACCTTAATCTGGGGCTTGGGGTTGAAACCCCAGCATTTCAGTTCCTTGTTAGTCTTTAGACCAAATCTGCATATCAGTGAGGTAGCCTGTGAAAGTAGGAATGAGACTAGTAGACAATTCCTGAAAGACAATTTTGGCTGGAAGGATAAAAATATCAGCCATGGAGGAGGGTTCTCAGTTATTTCATCTGATGCAGCCCCCTGTTAGATTTCAGACTTGAATCAGACATAAAAAATGACATTGAACAATCACTGGAGAAAAAAAAAAAAAAGAAGACTCATTAGTATCAGAAAAATATTCCTCAGTGCTTACCTGTATTTCTCAACTGTATCATAGTTTGCAAACGTGCTTATGCAGAGGAGACCATTTTCCTTTTAGGTGTGATGGTAGGACTTTGATTTCCTCTGAGATTCTAGGCCTAAAGGTTTATGGATGTGTATTTAGGAAACAGAGTTAAAAACCCCCCATATTCCACCTCTCGTGTAATTTATATACTTGGCTCGCTTTTATTTTTACCTTATTTTTCCTCCCTCTCTGTGTTTACTACAATCCAAACCACTCTTTCTGTTCCTTATGAGAATGAAATGCACAAGCTGCTGATCTTCAAATCCTGCTCAAAACCCAAAATATTTCTCCGTTTGCTAGCTTTGAAGACAACAACTTCAAGACAAAACACTTCCAGTTTAAAATCCTCTTTAAAGCCTCTACTGTGACACACCGAATCACTGGTTCCCTGACATGAGACAATCACAGATTGTCTTACATCTGTTCTGAAGCATATATGCCTCAGAAGAGTGTGGCACTCTTTCTTTTAGTGTCAATTAGGACTAGTCTGGTTTTCCTAGTAAGAGCAAGGTCAAAACCAATAATTATCTTTTGGAGGGAATTTCTTGGACTGCCTAAACAGGTCGTTTGGACCTATTTTGTTAAGAGAGACATTGTCTTCTCTGGTTTCTCAGCAGACACAGCCAGCTGTTCCTTATGGATTATTTTTTAGTTATTACTTAGGTTTTAAAGTCCATTTAGTTAGAGTGGGCATTGCTGCTCAACAGAAAATGAACACAGAGCAGTTACTTTCTTGTGGACTGTAGCTGAACCAAACAAATTCCCCATTAGGCCCGTGCAGAGCACGCTCGGACACCACATCGCTGTGCTGTTACAGTGGCACAGGCACAGCTGACAGTCTGGATTCCAGCAAGGTTTGTTAGCTCTAAACTCAGCAGCAGCTGAACTGGTCAGAAATGTATCGTCACGGCACTTAAAACTCACGCCTGTAAGTCTGCAGGTTGGGGAAAGAGCGCTGAGAGCCAGCTCAGCTCCGGGCACCTAAAAAAGCACCAGGAGATAGAGCCCTCTGAATGGATCTGCAAGAGCCAGCTGGCCCCAGTGTCCAAATTACTTCATTTTTTCCCATTACAATACCCCCAACTTCCATGACCTCAGTAATGGGGAGTTGATTACAAGTTCCCTCTGACGGGAAACATCAAATCCAGTAGTTGCAGATGATCAAGAGCAATATAACCATTTCTCATCGATTTGTCTGAAAAGTTGAATGCCAATGCGGGCTGAGATGAAAACACAACCAAGACTGAACGTCTTCTGACACTGCTGTGAAATACCTATTGCGTTGGCAGGTTTCTGGCCTTTATCTTATTGTCCTCTGGATGTACCCCCGTATGCAGGTCTATGTACAGTGGGTTTTTGCACATCCTGTAAGACTGCTCAGTCAGTACGCTGGGTTGCTCATCTCCCTGACAATCCATTTGCTATGCACAGTTCTGCACCAAAAAAAAAAAAAAAAAAAAAAAAAAAAAAAAAGAAACCAATATGACCTCTTAGATCCTATCTGCAGCTGAGAATCCAAGAACTGGCATGCAAACTGGAAAGCATTCCCAAGCACTCTCTATGCTTTAACCCATCATACCAGAACTGCTCTAATTAACCACAGCTAATTTTTACACTGAATATGCAATAAATACCTTGATATTCAGAATTAGACACAGTTCAGCAGCCCAGGTTGCTGAACATGTCACAGTTTACCACTGTGGCTGCAGGGCTGAAATGGAAAACAATGGAACTACTTCACGGCAGTAGCAGAAACTTCCCAGTGTTCTTCCTCTACGAGCAAACCACAATGTACCTGCACAAGGCCTACTTCTGTGGTACGGAGGATGCTTCACCACTGAACAATTACTACCTTAATTAGGGAAGATGGGTGTGACCCATTATAATTTAAGAAAGGGTTGCATGTTATGCAATTACAAACGGAGTGTTTTCTCACAGAGCAGTAGCCTTCAGAGCTGTTTTGTGTCGTCCCGGAAAAACAGTCTTGGCCTCTGCCTTAAGACATGGATTTATCATTACACCAGAAATTACTGCCTTGAATAAAAGACCAAAAAAATGAGAGGTACAGCCACTTTATAGGCACTTGCTTCTCTTATATTACTGAGAACAGAGGAGAAAATTTACAGTTGTGAGCTCAAAAACCAGCAAGCCTGTGGGGCTCACGTGGAAGAAGGGTACTTACACCAGAAGCCTCAGAGGTTAAAGAATTACTCTGTTTCCTCTTTATATCCACATTTGATAGTGAAGGCTGAGCCAAAATAAGGAGAGCTTGCTGTATTCATGCCATCAGGACATGCAGTAGGAAAAACTCCTTATGGCTCAGTGAAATGTAAACGCAAAAGCTGAGCAGCAGTTGAGCAGAAACGCCAAGTTCTGAGCAGAAACCTTCATTCAGCTGGATCAAGTCGTGACCAGGATACCACAAACGCATAAATGATTTCTTGAGGAGTTGAATGACAAGGCAAATGTGAGTAATCCAAAGAGAAATATCCTCTGCAACATAAGATACATAGATTAAGAAACTGGCACAGACAAAAGCATAGCACATCAGTGCTCTCCAACCCATTTACCTTAATATCATGTTCAGCATTTCATTTTCTCTGCACGTTGTCATTTATTACCGTGTATGGCTAATTCTTCCCTTTGTTCTCTGCTGAGATCTAGACATCTCCTGCAAAAAATTCAGCCTAGTAGCTCTTGACTCTCTTTCCCATTAGAACATCAGATGTTGGGAAAAACAGGGTGGGAAATGATGTATCGACATTATTAAAAAAAAAAAAAAATCTGCCTTTTAGCACAACTTTCAAATAAAAGCATACCTTAAGGATTTAAACCTACAGCAGTGTCTGCAATGTTTTGGTTTGCAGGGTTTTGGGGTTCTGACAGTGATCTCCTATACATTAACTTCAAGGGGATACAAATGCAGAGTCGCTTTGCCCCGTTCTCCTGTGAATCAGTTGATGGTTGCAGTCTCTGGGCTTCTCTGAAAACAATGCTTCTAGGAAGCAGCCAAATGGGGTTGATAAATAGGCTTTATAAATAAATAAAGGGGGAGGTTTGGAGTCTGTTTTGCAGTTAGATAGACCTAGAGCCATGAACCAAGAGTGGGGAGAAAAAAAACATTTGTAGGGTGAAAGGACACAGGAGAAGCTGCTCAGCCTGCTGGGACTTAAAGAGTTATTCAGAATTGTACTTGGTTTATTTATGATTTATTGTATCTTTATAAACAGGTACAACTCTGAATAATTCCAGAGTAACAGCCCAGACCTCCTTCAGCTCTTGCTGCGACAAGAGGCACAAAGCTACTCAACCTGCCCTCGGGAGATCACAACTCCTGTACCACAGCCCCAGGGAAACAGGTTGGGTGCAGATGCTCCTCCCCTCTGGAAGGCTGGAACCACAGCTGGGGAAAAGACACCCCCATCCCAAAGCCATAACCATCACCAAGCGCTGACTCTAATCACAAAAAAGGGTTGGCGGTGGCCACTATTTCAAGAGGAACAGACCAGCTTCTGGTCCTGCTCAGTGGAAAGCAGAGCAAACACGTGTGGGAAGGATTAGAGTGAACTGGAAAATAGATCTTAACCTACAGCACTTACACTTAAAATCTACACACCAGAATTGAAAAACATAAGAACAATAAGCACATTGTAACAGGATAAATGCCCAAAGCCTTTAAAAATATATAGATGTGGACACCATGCATTCACCATATTTAAAAAACCCACTTAAAGTAAAAAAAAACCTTAACATGGTGTCACAACTGAGCTCTGAATGCCCGGGCAGCACCCAAGGCATTTATTATTGAATTCAGGAGTTTGATTACGAACAGACTCAACAAAGAACTCACCTGAAGGGCCACTGTCCTTCCCAAAAAGAAGAGTTAAGACCAACATCCAAAAAGCAAGCAGCTGCAGAGCCATGTGTAACTCCTCAGGACCCGACGAGCACTCCATCGGGTAACTCCGGCCTTCCAAGTGCCCCCAGGTTAAGATGCCCGAGGTGAATGTTCTCCCTCTCCGCCCTGAGCACAGCGAGAGGCAGCCCCCCGCCATGAAGCCGCCCCTCCCCGCTGGTACCCACAGCCCGGCTCCCAGAGCGGTGCCCAGAGCGCAGCAGCTGCTCCACAGTCATCGCAGCTCCACGGGGACGGGCCCCGTCCCCCCGTCACACCCTCACTACTCCCCTCTCTCTCACACACGGGAGCACTCGCACAGCCCGGCCGCGTCGGGAAGGGAAACGTCTGCGCGGCAGGAGAGCCCCGGAACCTTCCAGAAACGCGCTGCGGGGCGCCCAAGGGGGAAGCTCGGAAAGATGCTGCCAGGAGCGCAGCGCTCGGTACCGTTCCTACCTGGGCTTAAGAACCACAACACACACGCCCTGAAGCTTTTGCAAATTTAATCACCTAAAAACGCACTTTGCAATACAACGAACTTCTAACACTCATCAACATTTCTCTATAATAATCCTAATACATCTATATTGTTTAAAGAATACTTAAAAAACTGTGTTGAGAAATAAGACTTAAAGACATGAAAATAGAAACAAAGCTTAAACTAACAATAAAAGTACTATGGATTCCTAACTGCTGTACTGACCAAGAGAAAAAGGGGGATGAATACTGTAACAAAAAGATGGGTTTTATGCTTGGGGTTCTGCACAGGCACCCCATGGTTTCAGGCAGCACTAACACAGACAAGTCTATTAAAACAGATACCTACAAAGTATTGTAAACACATTAAAAACTATATTTTGATACTAAATCAGTGACTAATTTTCAAAATGAGTTTAAAATCTGAGTGGAAACAATTCTCATTAAAAGCTGCCATTTCAGTTACTGAATTGATTTAAAAGCTGGTTCTGTGACAGTTAAGATTATTTCCTCGTCCTTGCGCTTGTTCTTGTGCTTGATCTCGTCTTCCTGTCCATCCCTCCAGTCGTCTGAGGAGCCCTTACATCCTCTTCAACAAGTTCTTCTTTAGTTTTGCTTCTTCTTCAGTTTTGGTGCATCCATATATAGTCATCGCACTCTATTTGTACACACACAGAAAAAATAAAGACAAATTTGTATCACAACTCAAGCATTTCATACAAAATTCAATCTGCAGTTACGTTGTTTTTAAAGAAAATGGCCCTAACGACGACATTCCAGAGATTGCACCTATGAATTCAACAAACCAGTTACAAAGCCCATACTGCTGCACATCCATGATCCTTGAGGATAGATCCCCGAGGACTTACAGCTATTTCTGAGAGTAGGTTAACATTAATGAGAGCACCAAAACCAATTAGCTGCCACTTCAGCTAAAGTTCCTTTTACTGACATGTAAAACTAAAACATACCCACCACCGAAGATCGAGATAGCACAGAGAAGTTAAGCTACTCCATCAATAACTTAGCTCTAGTTAGAAAGCCAACTCTTGCCTTACCTGATCTTGGCTTTTTGGACGCCAAGTCATCTGCTGGCAACTGACATTTTCTTCTGAGAGAAGAGGCAGTTGCCTGTTGTTCAGGGGCAACTTCTTGTGTCTTAATCCTCTTCTGACATTTATCTCTGGGCAAGACGGGATCTTTCCCGAGAAAAGGGGAAGTAGTTTCTTCACATCTGGAAGCAATTCTTTTCTTTCTGACCACTCCTGATGGATTTCCTTTTGCCAATGGAGCTACTGCCATAAGTCTATTCTGCTGTTCTTCAGGAGTTCCATGATTGGCCAAAATCAGCTTCTTTCTAGTACTTTCTTTTGATAACCCCTGATTGCCCAGAACAGAACTTGTGCCTTCTACCACGAGGGCAATTCCTATCCTTCTGCCTCTTCTCAGCTGATCTTCTTTTACGGGTGAATCAAAAGTTTGTAATGGAACATTTCGATATTCTTTAGGAGCTTCTTCTCTACCACTATCTGCTGGCAAACGGCGTTTTCCTCGAAGAGAAATGGGATTAGTTGTGTGGGATGCCAGAGCAGTTCCTGTCCTTCTGCCCCTTCCTAATGGCTTCTCTTGGGCACAGAACACTGTTTCCCAAAACATATTTTGATCTTCATTAGTACCCTCCTCTGTATCATCACTTTCTGACAAGTCCATCTTCTCTTCAGGGAAAATGTAACTTTCTCCCTCTGCTGCTAGATCAATCTTTTTCCTTGCGCCCCTCGCTGATGCATTTGTTTTTGTGGGCAAAGATTTATTTCCCAGTGATGGATTTTCCTCTTCTCTCACACTCATCTTTTTATCATCACCTTTTGGCAACCCACGCCTTTTGACAGGAGGAGATCTAGGTGTTGGTGATGCTGCAGCAACCTCTCGTCTTTTCCCTCTTCTCAGTGGATTCTCTTGGGTTGAAGAGGGAGTAGCAGCCAAACCTGAATCTTGCTCTTTTAGGGAAGCCTCATCTTTGCTATCACCTGCAATCCGTGTTTGGTTCTCCATAGAGGGAACACAAGGTACTTGTGGAATGGATTCAACTTGCCTTCTCCTGCTCCTTCTCACTTGCAAAGAAGGATTTTCTGGAGTCTCACGCTGACCATCTTTGCAAGTCTTTCCTTTCTCACACTCAGGCAAACTCCTTCTTCCTCCACCTGCTTGGGAGCTGCCTTCATCAAGATCAAAATTCAGTTTCCTACCTCTAACTCTTCTACATCCTGTTCCATTTTTCTGCGCTGGATTCTCTTGCGGGATTTCAGTCTGCTTTGGTTTAAGTACTGCCTGTGCATTTCCTGCCCACTGTCGATGGTTAAGAGCAGGACTGTCACTGCCTGCAGCAGGTATCTTATTAAAGAAATGAAGCATTTCCTCTCTGTCGTCTACACCACAATCCGAAAAACTTCCTGATCCGACCTAAGGGAATAAAGCATCATCAATAAATCCAACTCTGACAGGACCAGAAATAATGGAGCCAACCAAGACAAAATTAATGTATAGGAATGGCTGAAGAAAGTCTGTTCAAACACTTTCCTCTACACCTGAAATCAACTCAGCTTTGTAACTGCATCTGTATATTCGGTATTAGCACACAAATATGTCACAAATATATAGATAAAAATATTTTTATGCAAAATTTATAGACAAAGCAAAACACCCCCCCCCCCCCCTTTGTCTCCTAGAAAGAGGGCATTCACCTGGACAGCTACCAAGGAATAAAAAGATTGCCATCTTTAGTGTTCTCACCCCAACAGGAGGTGCCTCTCCAGAAGGTATTATTTCCTCCAGAGGTTCTGGGCATGACATATTTCAAGTGCTCTAACATACAAGGTGGCATAAAAGGAAGCCTAAGAATTCATTAAAACCACGGGCCTCAAAGTTCACATACATTCCTTCCAAAAGCTAAAAAAGTATTTTACCTTCGCTTCCTCTGGTGTTTCAAACAACTCTGCAAGTCCAACATAGTCCTCTTCAAAATCAGACCATTTCTGCTTGGGTTCTGCCATCAGCCTCTGCAGACCCACAAAATCCTCAACCGGTGGGTACTTCTCTCTCCGAGTCTTCACTGAGGTACCAACACCAAATCCATCTGCTCTGCGTTCAACCTTCCCCTCTGGTGTCTTGAAAATGCGGCCGACCCCAGCCATGGCTTCTGCTGGTTGATGTTTCAGCTTTGGAGTTTTCCTGGCTGAGGTAACACCTGCCACATCTTTCACTGCTTCCCCTTCCTGGGCAGGAGTCTCCAGCAATCTCTGAGAGCCAATTCCCTCTCTAGCAGGTTCCTTCTCTTGATTTGGGGTTTTCATGGCCTGCTTGATGCCTGGGAGGACCTTGATGGGCTCTGCCTTCTGCTTAGGGGTTTTCACCAGCTTCTGGGTGCCCGACAATACCTCAAGTGGCTCTGGCTTGCGCTTTGGGGTCTTCCTGAGCTGCTTGAATCCCAACATGATCTCAATGGGCTCTGGCTTGCGCTTTGGGGTCCTCATGAATGCCGTGATGCCCAGCAAGGCCTCTGCAGGCTCCAACTTATGCCTCGGGGTCTTTCTGAGCTGCCTGATGCCCAGCAGGACCTCGATGGGCTCTGGCTTGCGCTCTGGGGTCCTCACCAGCGCCTTGATGCCCAACAAGGGCTCGACAGGCTCCAACTTCTGCTTTGGCATCTTCCTCAGCTGCTTGATGCCTGGCAGGACCCTGATGGGCTCTGGCTTGTGCTTTGGCATCCTCCTGAGCTTCTTGATGCCCGACATGCTGTCTACAGTATTGCCCTGAGGTCCTTTAACCTCATTTTTGACATCTGACTGTGTTTCAGTGCCAGTTGCAGTTGAAGTCTCCTGGGGTTTTGGAATGTTTTGTATATTTTCAAGTGCCAGTTCACAAATGTCTGCTTTTACCTCAGTTGAGGCCTTTCTGGCACTTCTTAAAAACTTCACTTTATTCTCTGTTGTCTTTCTCTCAAGTTTAGTCCCGCTTTCAGATTTTTCTGCTGTGGCAGTCTTAGTATCTTCCTTACAATTCTGATTGTCTCCTTCTCTCTTTGCTGACGGGCCTTTACGAAGCTGCCTTCTTGTTCTGGGAAGGTCCTCTGAAGCACCTTGTTTAACGGGGTTATTTCTAGCTCTTCCAGCTCTTTGAGGTGGAATCGGTGGTTCTCTGCTTTCTGCTGCTTTGACTCCACATCTTCTAGGCCACAGAAGCATTTCCTCACTGTCTTCTACACCACCTTGCTCAGGATTGTTTTCAGATCTTTTTAAACCTGTCTGCAGCTGACAGTTTTCATTCTGAATGCCCTTTGTTGGTTTCTGGGCAGCCCTGTCTTCACTAGGTGCTGCCTTCTGTTGAGAATCTTCACCTTCTGAAACATTTCCTTTATCTTCTAAAATAGGCAATTTTTTTCCCCGATTCAAAGTTTTTAGAAAGAAAAGAGCACAAACAAAAGTTACATATTACTATAACTTATAGAAGTATCTCTGAGTTTCAATTTTCCTAAGAGAGTCATCTTGCTCAAAAGAATCAAACTAGTATCTTTAAAAAATTTTAAAATAAATAAAGATGTTAACTCATTCCTACACTGGACAGGCTTCTGACCAAAAATGTTTGGTTTAAAGGGTAGGTAACATGCATAGGTTTAAGCTATGGAAGTCTGGGAAGTCTTTACCAAAAAAAGGTAATTTTAAGTGGAGAGGTTTTACACTGCTAAGTTGGGAGATGCCAACCTTAGCACACCAACAAATTACTGCACCATTACTTCTGCAGCAGTGCAATTCCAGCCCCTGCTGTTCATTAGGGATGACTGCACAAACTCCATGAGCTGTCCCTTCGCAGGTACAAGATACAGCTGCACACCGTGTACTTGGGAATTTTAACATGTCAGAACTTCACAGCAACATATATGACTTGGTATATTCATCATGCCTCTAGACAAAGTATTTGCACTTACCATATTTGTGACTGGAATTAGTACAAGGAGGGGCAGGATCTTCTTGCTCAGAATCCCCAACACTTCCTGATGTGACCTAAGGGAATAAACCATCATCAATAAATCCATCTCTGACAGCACCAGAAATAACGGAGCCAACCAAGACAAAACTAATGTATAGGAATGGCTGAAGAAAGTCTGTTCAAACACTTTCCTCTAAACATGAAATCAACTCAGTTTTGTAACTGCATCTGCATATTGGGTATTAGCACACAAATAGATCGAACCTAACACTCGTCATCTGAGCTAGTGCAGCAGATTTTTAACTGAGAGATGACAAACACTGTACAGAGTTAGAATAAGTATTAATGAGATTGAGTGAAAAGTGTCTAAGTGAGTGCTCAGAAGGAATTTGGGGTATTGAAGGCGAATTCTTGCAGTCTTTTCTAGTGTTTGATTGTAGTTCTACAGAGATGAGCACTAAGCCCAGTGATCCTTGATATTTTACCTACGGATCTGGCTTTGAACAGAAAATCAATACTAATACAATTCACAAATGATAACACTGATGAAGCTGTGAATTATAAGGTCAGAATGGTAACCCAGAGCAACCTCAGGAACTACTTGGGGTTCCTTCAGTGGAAATACATGTTAACACAGGCAAACGCACAGCGACAGAGCCCCCTCTCTGAAACAGGCATCACTCGGGGAGCGGGGACACAAACACTGAGGGGCACAGTGAGCAAGAACTGATCACGCGGGGACATGTCTTGGGAAATGCCCAATGCTTTGGGATGTGCAGAGACAGAGAGAGCTTCAAATGCCATCTATGGGGCATGAAGCAGCTGTACAAAACAACAAAAAATAACCCCCGTGTCTCCTAGAAAGAGGGCATTCACCTGGACAGCTACCAAGGAATAAAAAGATTGCCATCTTTAGTGTTCTCACCCCAACAGGAGGTGCCTCTCCAGAAGGTATTATTCCCTCCAGAGGTTCTGGGCATGACATATTTCAAGTGCTCTAACATACAAGGTGGCATACAAGGAAGCCTAAGAATTCAATAAAACCACGGGCCTCAAAGTTCACATACATTCCTTCCAAAAGCTAAAAAAGAATTTTACCTTCGCTTCCTCTGGTGTTTCAAACAACTCTGCAAGTCCAACATAGTCCTCTTCAAAATCAGAACATTTCTGCTTGGGTTCTGCCATCAGCCTCTGCAGACCCACAAAATCCTCAACCGGTGGGTACTTCTCTCTCCGAGTCTTCACTGAGGTACCAACACCAAATCCATCTGCTCTGCGTTCAACCTTCCCCTCTGGTGTCTTGAAAATCCGGCGGACCCCAGCCATGGCTTCTGCTGGTTGATGTTTCAGCTTTGGAGTTTTCCTGGCTGAGGTAACACCTGCCACATCTTTCACTGCTTCCCCTTCCTGGGCAGGAGTCTCCAGCAATCTCTGAGAGCCAATTCCAGCAGTAACAGGCTCCAGCTCTTGATTTGGGCTTCTCTTGACCTCCTTGACGCCTGACAGGACATCGATGGGCTCTGGCTTGCGCTTTGGTTTTGTCGTGAGCTCCGTGATGTCTGACAAGGCCTCTGCAGGCTCCAACTTGTGCTTTGGGGTCATCCTGAGGTGTCTGATGCCCAACAAGGCCTCTAGAGGCTCCCCCTTCTGCTTTGGTGTTCTCCTTTTTCTTCCTGATCTCAGCCGAGATGTTTCTTTGCCTGGAATTAGGGACAAACTCTCCACACCAACATTTTCTCCCACCATAGCTTTTATTTCTTCAGGAGTTTTCATGGGTAATGTATCAAATACAAACTTCACAGACTCCTCTGTCTGAAAGTGAAAAAGGTCTGGACTATCTTGTCTCTGTTCTGAAGCATCTGAACTATTTATCCGTGACACCATCATCTCTCCTGAAACAAGCAGTAGAGTTATGTACTTGGGAAAAAGAAAGAAGCAGAAAATCCAAACCTTCTAGTTGCCATATAACTAAGGAAAATGGATTCAAACAGCCAGAGCCTTCTACAAACCCAAATGGGAAAGCGTGCATCAACAAGGGGTTTGGTAATTTGATCCTACAAGCAACAGCAGACATTTACAAAATTGACTAAAAAAATATACTGTTTTCATTGAAACTGATTTTAAAATGCTTTCTATCGTCCCTAAAATTTCTAGTGCTGCAAGTTTTTTACTGCAATTCCCTCTGTTTTGATGCAATACCAGACATAAAGCAGAAATGCTGACATTAAAGTACATACATTTGACCTTTCTGACACCAAGCAAGAAAAAAAAGACATTTTTTGTAAAATTCTTATCACAGGATATCTCAGGCGGGAAGGGGCACCTGAGGATCACCGAGCCCACCGCCCGGCTCCTCACAGCACTGCCTACAGCTGAACCATGTAACCCCGAGGCTTGTCTGAATGCCCCCTGAGCCCTGCCAGGCCGGGTGCTGCGACCACTTCCCTGAGGAGCCCGCGCCGCGGAGCAACCACCCTCCCAGGGAAGAACCTCTTCCTAACGCCCAACAACAAACCAAGCCACCTCGGCTGCTCTTTGCAAGCCTTACCCTTGAGGCCTTGCGCCTTGGTCACCATCCTCTCCACACACTCTGATCTCCTTCCTACTTCCAGGCGCCAAAACTCGAGGAGGGGCCGCAGCTCTGCAGTGCCCAGTGGGACAGTTGCCTCCCCGACTGGCCAGCTGTGTTGTGGTTGCCGTCTCCTAGGACACGGATGGAATGTTTGGTTGCCACCACCCACAATGCACCTTGCCATCAACCCCAACCCCAACATGGCTTCCCATGGCGCTGCTTTCCAGCCCCTCATTCCCCAACTTAGAGGGAGAGCCAGGATCACTCCATCCCAGGTGGAGAACCCAGCACCTGCTCCTGTGCAGTTTCACACCTTTGGGGGTTGCTCACCTCTCCTCTACCGAGGTCTCTCGGGAAGGCCTCTCTGACCAAGAGGGAGCCCCACAGCTCCTCCTACTCTAACGTCACCGACAAACTCACTTGCCCCACGTTCCATTTCTGTGTCCAGATCATTTATAAAAGCATTAAAGAGCACTGGCCTTAAAGCTAAGCCCTGCGGGACCCCACTGCTGCCCGGCCACCAGCCTGCTGTAACCCCGTTTACTCTTCCAGCCCGTCCCGGCAGACAATTGCTCACCCAACATACGATGGACGTGTCTAGCTCTGTGCTGGGCATTTGATCCAGAAGGATGCTGTCAGAAACAGTATCAAAACCTTTACGGAAATCCCAAGCCACCGCATCTACTGGCTTCTCTTGGCCAACTACATGGCTGGGCAATTTGTCAAAGCAGGAGGTGACAGTTCTGATGTTAACTCTCCTGAGGCCAGATGGACACTGGTGCGGGATAATTCTTTACTTGGCCTGTTACTTCTCCTGGGACTCCTGGAATTCGAAAGAGAAACCGGAGTTTCAGAACGTTCCTCTTCTGACTTAACAAAGTTTGCCTGATCACAAATTTCTGTCAGCACTTCTTTTACAGCTCTTCCTGGGGTACACTGCTTACTGTTTCGTCTTGGCTTTAAGCATTCCTTTCCTGCCAGAGGCAGCTGTTTGGGGCTGTCATTTCCACACGCTGAATCTTCCCTTGGAGTCCCAGCTAACATTTCTGGAAAAGACTGACATTTCAAAGACTCACGTCCTCGAGTTGTTGGAGTATCGCTATATACAGGATTCATTCCACTGGTTTCTCTGGGAGGTGCTATGAAATGCGACCCAGGACTCCTCCTTCTGCACGTTGCTGTAGACAGAACATATTTATCTACGTCAGAAACATTCGCTGTGTTTGTCCTTTGTGCTAGTTTAGCTACTGCTGCTGGACAGCTGTGTATTGTTATTTTAGCTGCACAATCCACACACTCCATAATGCACGGCTTCAGTGAAACTGCTGCATTTGCATCCTTCCCCTTACGGGATCTGCTTGTAACTTCCGTACCTTTAGAGCTGCTGTGGCAGGTGCATCCGCCCAGTGAAAGCAGAGCTTCTTGGCTGCTCAAGTGTGGCAGCTCGGGGCTGCCTTTGTTCTCAGGGCCTCGTGGCAATTGGGGATTTTGGCCAATGAGAGCCGCTACTGACGACAGGTCAGATTCGCCCTGGGTATAAATGGAGTCCCCCCCCACTTGTCAGGGGAGTGATAAAGCGTTCTGGGTCGCCGTTGAACCCTAGAGAGTCCTTTGTTCTGCGTTCTGGGTCGCCGTTAAACCCTAGAAAGCTGTTCTGCTCTCCTCTCACAGATATTTGAACCTGTAATTTACGGAGAGCTAGTTACCTGTGTTAATAATAATTTTTTATTATTTTTGGTGGGTGGCTGTTTAACTGAGAACACCCATGACAGCTGCCTTCTGTACTTACTTCCTTATGATGCTGCAAGTGATTTCTTTCCCCAGGATCTCCTGCTATCTCCTTTGAAACAGAAGCTCGAGGACTCCTGGTAAAAGTCTTCCTGGTAGCACTTCCTACAGCCGAGATCTGGTTCAATTCTGAACAGGTTGCTTCTCCCTTTATTTTACATTCTCCAATATTTTCACTTCTACTTCGCGCTTTTTCTCTAGGCAGGCTTCCCAGATCATAAACACAACTCGGTGAAGTTCAAGCACTTGACTCTAGCAGAACACTCTTCCCATCTCCTCTTGCAGCTTGGTGACATACATTTCCCTCTTGCAGAGATTTTTTGCTCTTTCACATTTCAGTTTTTCATAAAGTTTACTAAATGGAGACATTTCCCTTTGCCTCCTGCTGGAGAGATGTGCTCTGCGTGCAGATTTGGGTGTTTGAGGTTTGACAGGTAAAGCTTTGCAAGTTTTTTCCTCTGTACTTTGTTTCTTGTCATTGGCATTTTTTTCTTCCCACTCAGCATTCTCTGCAAAGCAAAGCAAAAAGTAATACAGATGCAGAGTTACTTAAACATGGCAGAATTACAAATATGAGTTCCATAAATACAGGTGAAAATTTCATCCTTTCCTCTCCCAACGTGGTCAGCCGGGTTCCAGGATACAGTACTGCAAAGAAAGCTCTGTTAACAACAGCATTTTTTCTCATGATAGAAGTATTAGTACCTAAATATTTAATTAAATCTGAGATCTATCCCACATTCAGGGAAGGCACTCAGTATTTCATGCTTTTGTTTTGCATCAGAATCAATGGCCATCAAGTCACTGCCCACGTGCTGCCAGTCCACTGGAACCCGGGACTCACACTGCAAAGTCCTAAACCACGCTGCCTTTGCTCTCTGCAACCTGGTTTTTCTTCTTAGCCTAAGAATAAATGCAGTTAAAGGGGAAGAAGACAAGAGAGCCCCCATAACACAGCTACCAACCTGAAGCATGAAGACTTTTAGATCCCCAAGTTGGTTTGTGTAGTAATTCCACTTCTGCCACCTGCTGAACATGAAGAACCTGTAAATTTGCACAATATTACAGCAGAGCAACAAATATTTTACAGTTTAGCTTTCTCCTGTACATTGAAAATCACCATAGAAATACAGGCATTGTTTACTAAACAGGCGTAAAAGGATTCAGATGAAATCCTAGAATGTTTCCGAGTTGAAGGACACTGACCAATACGCACTTAAGGCCCTATATAGCAAGAGTGTCAGTCATGTTTTGCCACTAGAATTATCAGCTCTAAGAGCAGGTGTATCAGAAGAATATATAGAAGCACACTTGAAACTCACCTTCTTATCAGACCTACTGCAAAAATTTTTATTTAAATGAGAACTATAAAATAATAATAATTTTAAAAAATATCTTTCAGTACCCACAGTACTCTCAAATTAACATCATCCCCTTTAAGGGAGAAAACTTGGCTGAGAACAAAAAAAGAAACTAATGGAAATACATTATTAAAACACAGGCTTAGTTTGCTATTTATAAATTCTAACAACACCTTACTGTGCTAGCACATAGAACAACAGATTATTTTGGAATAAAAAGCATGCTCATTCTCTAGGGCAAGCATCCCTGTTTAAAATACGAGGCTATCCAAGGCTCCTAACTCTGCATTTCCTCCATTCCATCCTCTCTTCGAAAGAGCTATGGATTAATTTTTAATACTTTACCTGTGTTAGTAACAGCACAGATTATTAAGGAGCTATTACCAGAAACTGACAAGTCTAGAATTAATAAATTATTAATTTTTTTAAAAGTATTCATCTGAAGGAGTTTATTCGTATTTTCAAAATGAACCTGAGTCTGCGGCTGAAAAATTATTTCTAACAAGAAAACAGAACAAGGAAATAGAACCCTGGATCACTGCCAACTCCAACCTACTCGCAGTAAATAAGCCTATGGCCGCAAAATTACCTGCAGGGTTTCATCTCTTGGAGACCTAGAACGTTTCTTTCTTGGAGCTGATTGCAGAGGATATTCACGTCTGGAACAAATGTTTAAAACCACACACATTTTCTGTCAAATTGCTGAGGTCTAAATCCCTCTCATTAAGACAAATGACCTAGCAAGAGTTGTCCACTCCCAACAATACACACAGACACTTCTAAGGGCTTTAACTACATCAGACTAGTTCTAAATTTTCCCCTAAAAACGACCACCCTCGAAACAAAATCACAACGATCTCTCTAGAAAATTCTAGCTTTATTGGAGCTCTGCTCTCACCTGGAGAGCCACCTGCACCTTCTCTAAAAGCTGCTAGTAAGTGGAACTTACGTTTCAAAGGGTACAGGCTTTTTTTTTTTTTTTTTTTTTTTAAATTATTTTTTTTTTAAGCTTTTGAGGTGCTGCAGCTCGCAGGCAGCAGACACACCCGCTGTCATACCGGAGGTACTGCTGTGCCCAGAAGCACCAACACCTCTCCCTGATGCAGCTGGCAGAAATTCATGTTTGTACCGTTAAGTATCATCTCTCTGGGCAGCTCTGCTGAGGCCAAGGAACAGTATTCTTGACCCTGGAGTGCTTCCCGTAGATTTGCCCTGCAGAATCGGGTTCCAGACTGAATAATTAGTTCTTTAAGGTTTCTGGCAGACAAGGAAGTGCTGAACAGACCTAGTGTAGGGGAAGTATTATTATTTAAAGCCTATCTAGCGTAAGGTAATCTCGTCAAGTCTTCACAGACACCACTCAGGTTTATTAATTTTATCTCTTAGTGTGCAGTGCTGGATCAAGCTCCAAACCCACTAGCACTAGGCAGTGTAAGTCAAAGTGAGTTTCAAGACTGGAGGAGGAGGTATAAATTTTCCTTCCTATTTAATATCAATTCTAGATCTTGCCTGACGTATTCCATTACCGAGGTTTTACAAAAACAAAACAAAACGCTTGAGAAGAGCGCTGATGGACTGAAGATGGTCAAAACCAAGCCATGTACCTCACGGCACTACTCAATTCTCTGCCAACTGCCTCAGAATCAGGCTATACCATCACTTGCTTGTCAAACGTGTATTACTATTCATCCCTTCCCCAGACTTCCCTTGGCCAGAAACCTAAAAATAAAAAGTCGTAGTTCTGGTAAGGAAAGTACAAAAAGCAGTAAGAAAACTAAGTTCAGCTTTCGAGTCTTAACAGCTAACCTTAGTGCAGTGTCACCTTCCCTTCCCTGAACACCATTCACAAACAAACATTTTTGAAAATAAGTATTAGAAGATACAACCTGCAGGAAAAGTATCACTAATGTTATTGCGATGTACGCAAGTACTCAACCAATTCTCACCTTCCACATAAACAAGAACCTGCAGCGAGTGGGAAACGAATTCCATCAGTCCCATTCCGTTTAATTACGACGATATTCCCAAAGAGCGGCGTCTTTAATCTTACCTATAAAAGCACGTCCAAAACATCACTCACCCAAATACTGGAAATCGGGTGGGTGGGTATTTTTTCTTAACTTCTTTTCAGGAGATGATTTCTAAGGTACAGCAGAAGACTCTCGGTGTAGAAAACTGGGAACTCTTTGCCCTGAGCAAACAGGGGCAGCTGAAGGCACCCGGTAGTGGGAGGAACTCGCTCACAGAGGGCGGCAGGAGCAGTCACCCCGGGCTCCTGTCAGCTCGGTCATACTCCTCTGGCCTCTCCAGCAGATATTTCCTACCCATCAGAGCCTTTGCAAGGGTTCCGGGGCAACGCACCCGGTATTGCACAGCGTGCTCCACTTCACTGCCGTGTGAACAGTCACTCCACGCCACTCCAAGGATCAGACATTCTCTTCTCTACACGGAAATGCTTAGACGCGACTTGAGAGGAAAGGCAGAGCAACAGACGGGACTCGCGTCCTCCCGAACAAGGGGGAAAGAAACGGCGGCGTCCCCCCGCAGGAGCACCGGCAGGAAGGGACCGGAACGGCTGCAAGGATCGGCCGCAGCTGGGCGGGGGGCAAGTGCCTCTCGGCGGGCACGGAGAGGCGGCAGCGGAAGGAAGAGCCGTGAGCTCGGGCGGGAGGAGGAAGACAAGAGCCCCAAAGCCGCAGCGCCGGCCCCGCCGAGACGCTCTTCCTCGCCCGCCGAGAGCGCGTCCCCAAGGCCAGGCACCCTCGGGGGAGCGTCTCTCAACCGCCCCGTCAGAGAGCGCGGCTCTGGGAGCGGCGAGCGGCAGCGAGGGCCCGCGGGGACTTCAGGGCGACCCTCCGGACTCTGTCCCCGCGTCTCACCCGCTCAAACACGCGCTGAGCCACCCAGCCCGAAGGCGCGCACGGAGCGAGCGGCCAGGCCCCAGCCCGAAGGCGCGTCCCGGGCCCCGGCAGCCTTCCCTCGGCCTCCCCCGCGGCGTCTCCCCCGCAGCCCCCCGCCTCCTGCGAGGCGCCGGCCCCACACGAGCCGCCGCCGCCGCCGGAGCTGCCGCCGCCGTCCCAAGCCCGGGCTCTGCGAACGGGGCGGCCGCCGCCTCCGGGCTCCCAGCGGCAGGACTTAAGCTCGCCTTAAGGCCGCGCCCGCCCGGCCCGAGCCCCCGCAGCCCCGGCGGCGGCTCTTCCTTCCCGCGGAGCCGCGCTCACCCGCCGCCCCCCCCGCGCGCAGCGGCGGCCCGGACGGCTCCTACCTGCGGCGGAGCGCTGCCGGCTCGCCGAGGGGCCGCTGATGGCGGCAGCGGCGCCGCCCGCCCCCAGCCCCGGCGCGGCGCCTCCCGTCGGGGCGCGGCGCCGCCTGAGCCTTCCCGCGCGCGGCCGAGCCCGCCCCGGGCCCTCGCCCGGCCCCGGTGCCCGCGGGGGGGTCCCCGCGCCGCGCCCGGGCAGAGCGCGGGAACCGCGCAGAGCGCCCGCGGAGCGGCCGCCGCCCTCCCCTGCTGACAGCCGCCGCGGCGGGCGGGACGCACCGGGGCCGCTCGGCGGGGACAGGCGCCCCGCGGCGCTCGGACTCCTCGCCCGGGAGCAGCCGCCGGCTCGGCGGGAGGAGGAAGGAGCGCGCTGACGGCCGGCACGCACCGGCACCGCCCGGGAGATGCCCCCCGCTGCCGCGGCGGAGTCCCGCGGGTCGGGGCTGTGCCCCGCCGGCTGCATTTCTGCCGCGGACACTGCTGCGGCTCGGGGCGGTCCGGAGGAACGGCCCGGGGCTCCTGCTCCGGCGGGACGCACGAAGCCGCACAGCCGGCCGCAGCAGCACCGAGCGACAGGAGAAAGTGCCCAGAGCCTTCGCACCCCCTCGGGTGTGGGCACCAGCGCGGTCCGGCGCTTTAACCCCCGAAATCAGCAAACCCTTAACGCGGTGCCGCGACTGAGCTCTCAAAGCCCGGGCAGCGCCCAAGGCATTTCTTACTGAATGCGGGAGCCTGAGGACGAACAGACTCGACAAAGAACTCGCCCCAAGGGCCACTGTCCTTCCCCAAAAGGTCACACGCCAGGTCCCAGGCCAGTCCCAGGCTGCCTCTGGGACCCGCTTATCTCGCCTGCACACCGGGACAGTAAGGATACACCCGAGATCCACATGTTGAGTGCAACACCTACTAGCACAGTGGTTATCACTTAGAAAATACACAGGATTCCTCTGCAGGCCAACCCTGGCTTGGGTTTATGGTCCCAGCACTTCAGGAGAACATCCCCACAGCACCCAGCTGCAGAGCAATGTGTAACTCCTCAGGACCCGACGAGCACTCCATCGGGCAACTCCGGCCTTCCAAGTGCCCCCAGGTTAAGATGCCCGAGGTGAATGTTCTCCCTCTCCGCCCTGAGCACAGCGAGAGGCAGCCCCCCGCCATGAAGCCGCCCCTCCCCGCTGGTACCCACAGCCCGGCTCCCAGAGCGGTGCCCAGAGCGCAGCAGCTGCTCCACAGTCATCGCAGCTCCACGGGGACGGGCCCCGTCCCCCCGTCACACCCTCACTACTCCCCTCTCTCTCACACACGGGAGCACTCGCACAGCCCGGCCGCGTCGGGAAGGGAAACGTCTGCGCGGCAGGAGAGCCCCGGAACCTTCCAGAAACGCGCCGCGGGGCGCCCAAGGGGGAAGCCTGGAAAGATGCTGCCAGGAGGGCAGCGCTCGGTACCGTTCCTACCTGGGCTTAAGAACCACAACACACACACCCTGAAGCTTTTGCAAATTTAATCACCTAAAAACGCACTTTGCAATACAACGAACTTCTAACACTCATCAACATTTCTCTATAATAATCCTAATACATCTATATTGTTTAAAGAATACTTAAAAAACTGTGTTGAGAAATAAGACTTAAAGACATGAAAATAGAAACAAAGCTTAAACTAACAATAAAAGTACTATGGATTCCTAACTGCTGTACTGACCAAGAGAAAAAGGGGGATGAATACTGTAACAAAAAGATGGGTTTTATGCTTGGGGTTCTGCACAGGCACCCCATGGTTTCAGGCAGCACTAACACAGACAAGTCTATTAAAACAGATACCTACAAAGTATTGTAAACACATTAAAAACTATATTTTGATACTAAATCGGTGACTAATTTTCAAAATGAGTTTAAAATCTGAGTGGAAACAATTCTCATTAAAAGCTGCCATTTCAGTTACTGAATTGATTTAAAAGCTGGTTCTGTGACAGTTAAGATTATTTCCTCGTCCTTGCACTTGTTCTTGTGCTTGATCTCGTCTTCCTGTCCATCCCTCCAGTCGTCTGAGGAGCCCTTACATCCTCTTCAACAAATTCTTCTTTAGTTTTGCTTCTTCTTCAGTTTTGGTGCATCCATATATAGTCATCGCACTCTATTTGTACACACACAGAAAAAATAAAGACAAATTTGTATCACAACTCAAGCATTTCATACAAAATTCAATCTGCAGTTACGTTGTTTTTAAAGAAAATGGCCCTAACGACGACATTCCAGAGATTGCACCTATGAATTCAACAAACCAGTTACAAAGCCCATACTGCTGCACATCCACGATCCTTGAGGATAGATCCCCGAGGACTTACAGCTATTTCTGAGAGTAGGTTAACATTAATGAGAGCACCAAAACCAATTAGCTGCCACTTCAGCTAAAGTTCCTTTTACTGACATGTAAAACTAAAACATACCCACCACCGAAGATCGAGATAGCACAGAGAAGTTAAGCTACTCCATCAATAACTTAGCTCTAGTTAGAAAGCCAACTCTTGCCTTACCTGATCTTGGCTTTTTGGACGCCAAGTCATCTGCTGGCAACTGACATTTTCTTCTGAGAGAAGAGGCAGTTGCCTGTTGTTCAGGGGCAACTTCTTGTGTCTTAATCCTCTTCTGACATTTATCTCTGGGCAAGACAGGATCTTTCCCGAGAAAAGGGGAAGTAGTTTCTTCACATCTGGAAGCAATTCTTTTCTTTCTGACCACTCCTGATGGATTTCCTTTTGCCAATGGAGCTACTGCCATAAGTCTATTCTGCTGTTCTTCAGGAGTTCCATGATTGGCCAAAATCAGCTTCTTTCTAGTACTTTCTTTTGATAACCCCTGATTGCCCAGAACAGAACTTGTGCCTTCTACCACGAGGGCAATTCCTATCCTTCTGCCTCTTCTCAGCTGATCTTCTTTTACGGGTGAATCAAAAGTTTGTAATGGAACATTTCGATATTCTTTAGGAGCTTCTTCTCTACCACTATCTGCTGGCAAACGGCGTTTTCCTCGAAGAGAAATGGGATTAGTTGTGTGGGATGCCAGAGCAGTTCCTGTCCTTCTGCCCCTTCCTAATGGCTTCTCTTGGGCACAGAACACTGTTTCCCAAAACATATTTGGATCTTCATTAGTACCCTCCTCTGTATCATCACTTTCTGACAAGTCCATCTTCTCTTCAGGGAAAATGTAACTTTCTCCCTCTGCTGCTAGATCAATCTTTTTCCTTGCGCCCCTCGCTGATGCATTTGTTTTTGCGGGCAAAGATTTATTTCCCAATGATGGATTTTCCTCTTCTCTCGCACTCATCTTTTTATCATCACCTTTTGGCAACCCACGCCTTTTGACAGGAGGAGATCTAGGTGTTGGTGATGCTGCAGCAACCTCTCGTCTTTTCCCTCTTCTCAGTGGATTCTCTTGGGTTGAAGAGGGAGTAGCAGCCAAACCTGAATCTTGCTCTTTTAGGGAAGCCTCATCTTTGCTATCACCTGCAATCCGTGTTTGGTTCTCCATAGAGGGAACACAAGGTACTTGTGGAATGGATTCAACTTGCCTTCTCCTGCTCCTTCTCACTTGCAAAGAAGGATTTTCTGGAGTCTCACGCTGACCATCTTTGCAAGTCTTTCCTTTCTCACACTCAGGCAAACTCCTTCTTCCTCCACCTGCTTGGGAGCTGCCTTCATCAAGTTCAAAATTCAGTTTCCTACCTCTAACTCTTCTACATCCTGTTCCATTTTTCTGCGCTGGATTCTCTTGCGGGATTTCAGTCTGCTTTGGTTTAAGTACTGCCTGTGCATTTCCTGCCCACTGTCGATGGTTAAGAGCAGGACTGTCACTGCCTGCAGCAGGTATCTTATTAAAGAAATGAAGCATTTCCTCTCTGTCGTCTACACCACAATCCGAAAAACTTCCTGATCCGACCTAAGGGAATAAAGCATCATCAATAAATCCAACTCTGACAGGACCAGAAATAATGGAGCCAACCAAGACAAAATTAATGTATAGGAATGGCTGAAGAAAGTCTGTTCAAACACTTTCCTCTACACCTGAAATCAACTCAGCTTTGTAACTGCATCTGTATATTCGGTATTAGCACACAAATATGTCACAAATATATAGATAAAAATATTTTTATGCAAAATTTATAGACAAAGCAAAACAACCCCCCCCCCCTTTGTCTCCTAGAAAGAGGGCATTCACCTGGACAGCTACCAAGGAATAAAAAGATTGCCATCTTTAGTGTTCTCACCCCAACAGGAGGTGCCTCTCCAGAAGGTATTATTCCCTCCAGAGGTTCTGGGCATGACATATTTCAAGTGCTCTAACATACAAGGTGGCATAAAAGGAAGCCTAAGAATTCATTAAAACCACGGGCCTCAAAGTTCACATACATTCCTTCCAAAAGCTAAAAAAGTATTTTACCTTCGCTTCCTCTGGTGTTTCAAACAACTCTGCAAGTCCAACATAGTCCTCTTCAAAATCAGAACATTTCTGCTTGGGTTCTGCCATCAGCCTCTGCAGACCCACAAAATCCTCAACCGGTGGGTACTTCTCTCTCCGAGTCTTCACTGAGGTACCAACACCAAATCCATCTGCTCTGCGTTCAACCTTCCCCTCTGGTGTCTTGAAAATGCGGCCGACCCCAGCCATGGCTTCTGCTGGTTGATGTTTCAGCTTTGGAGTTTTCCTGGCTGAGGTAACACCTGCCACATCTTTCACTGCTTCCCCTTCCTGGGCAGGAGTCTCCAGCAATCTCTGAGAGCCAATTCCCTCTCTAGCAGGTTCCTTCTCTTGATTTGGGGTTTTCATGGCCTGCTTGATGCCTGGGAGGACCTTGATGGGCTCTGCCTTCTGCTTAGGGGTTTTCACCAGCTTCTGGGTGCCCGACAATACCTCAAGTGGCTCTGGCTTGCGCTTTGGGGTCTTCCTGAGCTGCTTGAATCCCAACATGATCTCAATGGGCTCTGGCTTGCGCTTTGGGGTCCTCATGAATGCCGTGATGCCCAGCAAGGCCTCTGCAGGCTCCAACTTGTGCCTCGGGGTCTTTCTGAGCTGCCTGATGCCCAGCAGGACCTCGATGGGCTCTGGCTTGCGCTCTGGGGTCCTCACCAGCGCCTTGATGCCCAACAAGGGCTCGACAGGCTCCAACTTCTGCTTTGGCATCTTCCTCAGCTGCTTGATGCCTGGCAGGACCCTGATGGGCTCTGGCTTGTGCTTTGGCATCCTCCTGAGCTTCTTGATGCCCGACATGCTGTCTACAGTATCGCCCTGAGGTCCTTTAACCTCATTTTTGATGTCTGACTGTGTTTCAGTGCCAGTTGCAGTTGAAGTCTCCTGGGGTTTTGGAATGTTTTGTACATTTTCAAGTGCCAGTTCACAAATGTCTGCTTTTACCTCAGCTGAGGCCTTTCTGGAACTTCTTAAAAACTTCACTTTATTCTCTGTTGTCTTTCTCTCAAGTTTAGTCCCGCTTTCAGATTTTTCTGCTGTGGCAGTCTTAGTATCTTCCTTACAATTCTGATTGTCTCCTTCTCTCTTTGCTGACGGGCCTTTACGAAGCTGCCTTCTTGTTCTGGGAAGGTCCTCTGAAGCACCTTGTTTAACGGGGTTATTTCTAGCTCTTCCAGCTCTTTGAGGTGGAATCGGTGGTTCTCTGCTTTCTGCTGCTTTGACTCCACATCTTCTAGGCCACAGAAGCATTTCCTCACTGTCTTCTACACCACCTTGCTTAGGATTGTTTTCAGATCTTTTTAAACCTGTCTGCAGCTGACAGTTTTCATTCTGAATGCCCTTTGTTGGTCTCTGGGCAGCCCTGTCTTCACTAGGTGCTGCCTTCTGTTGAGAATCTTCACCTTCTGAAACATTTCCTTTATCTTCTGAAACAGGGGATTTTTTTCCCCATTCAAAGTTTTCACAAAGAAAAGAGCACAAACAAAAGGTACGTATTACTATGACTGATCAAAGTATCTCTGAGTTTCAATTTTCCTAAGAGAGTCATCTTGCTCAAACATATCACACTAGTATCTTTAAAAAATTTTAAAATAGATAAAGATTTTAATTAATTCCTACATTGAACAGGCTTCTGACCAAAAATGTTTGGTTTAAAGGGTAGGTAACATGCATAGGTTTAAGCTATGGAAGTCTGGGAAGTCTTTACCAAAAAAAGGTAATTTTAAGTGGAGAGGTTTTACACTGCTAAGTTGGGAGATGCCAACCTTAGCACACCAACAAATTACTGCACCATTACTTCTGCAGCAGTGCAATTCCAGCCCCTGCTGTTCATTAGGGATGACTGCACAAACTCCATGAGCTGTCCCTTCGCAGGTACAAGATACAGCTGCACACCGTGTACTTGGGAATTTTAACATGTCAGAACTTCACAGCAACATATATGACTTGGTATATTCATCATGCCTCTAGACAAAGTATTTGCACTTACCATATTTGTGACTGGAATTAGTACAAGGAGGGGCAGGATCTTCTTGCTCAGAATCCCCAACACTTCCTGATGTGACCTAAGGGAATAAACCATCATCAATAAATCCATCTCTGACAGCACCAGAAATAACGGAGCCAACCAAGACAAAACTAATGTATAGGAATGGCTGAAGAAAGTCTGTTCAAACACTTTCCTCTAAACATGAAATCAACTCAGTTTTGTAACTGCATCTGCATATTGGGTATTAGCACACAAATAGATCGAACCTAACACTCGTCATCTGAGCTAGTGCAGCAGATTTTTAACTGAGAGATGACAAACACTGTACAGAGTTAGAATAAGTATTAATGAGACTGAGTGAAAAGTGTCTAAGTGAGTGCTCAGAAGGAATTTGGGGTATTGAAGGCGAATTCTTGCAGTCTTTTCTAGTGTTTGATTGTAGTTCTACAGAGATGAGCACTAAGCCCAGTGATCCTTGATATTTTACCTACGGATCTGGCTTTGAACAGAAAATCAATACTAATACAATTCACAAATGATAACACTGATGAAGCTGTGAATTATAAGGTCAGAATGGTAACCCAGAGCAACCTCAGGAACTACTTGGGGTTCCTTCAGTGGAAATACATGTTAACACAGGCAAACGCACAGCGACAGAGCCCCCTCTCTGAAACAGGCATCACTCGGGGAGCGGGGACACAAACACTGAGGGGCACAGTGAGCAAGAACTGATCACGCGGGGACATGTCTTGGGAAATGCCCAATGCTTTGGGATGTGCAGAGACAGAGAGAGCTTCAAATGTCATCTATGGGGCATGAAGCAGCTGTACAAAACAACAAAAAATAACCCCTGTGTCTCCTAGAAAGAGGGCATTCACCTGGACAGCTACCAAGGAATAAAAAGATTGCCATCTTTAGTGTTCTCACCCCAACAGGAGGTGCCTCTCTAGAAGGAATTATTTCCTCCAGAGGTTCTGGGCATGACATATTTCAAGTGCTCTAACATACAAGGTGGCACACAAGGAAGCCTAAGAATTCATTAAAACCACGGGCCTCAAAGTTCACATACATTCCTTCCAAAAGCTAAAAAAGAATTTTACCTTCGCTTCCTCTGGTGTTTCAAACAACTCTGCAAGTCCAACATAGTCCTCTTCAAAATCAGAACATTTCTGCTTGGGTTCTGCCATCAGCCTCTGCAGACCCACAAAATCCTCAACCGGTGGGTACTTCTCTCTCCGAGTCTTCACTGAGGTACCAACACCAAATCCATCTGCTCTGCGTTCAACCTTCCCCTCTGGTGTCTTGAAAATCCGGCGGACCCCAGCCATGGCTTCTGCTGGTTGATGTTTCAGCTTTGGAGTTTTCCTGGCTGAGGTAACACCTGCCACATCTTTCACTGCTTCCCCTTCCTGGGCAGGAGTCTCCCGCAATCTCTGAGAGCCAATTCCAGCAGTAACAGGCTCCAGCTCTTGATTTGGGCTTCTCTTGACCTCCTTGACGCCTGACAGGACATCGATGGGCTCTGGCTTGCGCTTTGGTGTTGTCGTGAGCTCCGTGATGTCTGACAAGGCCTCTGCAGGCTCCAACTTGTGCTTTGGGGTCATCCTGAGGTGTCTGATGCCCAACAAGGCCTCTAGAGGCTCCCCCTTCTGCTTTGGTGTTCTCCTTTTTCTTCCTGATCTCAGCCGAGATGTTTCTTTGCCTGGAATTAGGGACAAACTCTCCACACCAACATTTTCTCCCACCATAGCTTTTATTTCTTCAGGAGTTTTCATGGGTAATGTATCAAATACAAACTTCACAGACTCCTCTGTCTGAAAGTGAAAAAGGTCTGGACTATCTTGTCTCTGTTCTGAAGCATCTGAACTATTTATCCGTGACACCATCATCTCTCCTGAAACAAGCAGTAGAGTTATGTACTTGGGAAAAAGAAAGAAGCAGAAAATCCAAACCTTCTAGTTGCCATATAACTAAGGAAAATGGATTCAAACAGCCAGAGCCTTCTACAAACCCAAATGGGAAAGCGTGCATCAACAAGGGGTTTGGTAATTTGATCCTACAAGCAACAGCAGACATTTACAAAATTGACTAAAAAAATATACTGTTTTCATTGAAACTGATTTTAAAATGCTTTCTATCGTCCCTAAAATTTCTAGTGCTGCAAGTTTTTTACTGCAATTCCCTCTGTTTTGATGCAATACCAGACATAAAGCAGAAATGCTGACATTAAAGTACATACATTTGACCTTTCTGACACCAAGCAAGAAAAAAAAGACATTTTTTGTAAAATTCTTATCACAGGATATCTCAGGCGGGAAGGGGCACCTGAGGATCACCGAGCCCACCGCCCGGCTCCTCACAGCACTGCCTACAGCTGAACCATGTAACCCCGAGGCTTGTCTGAATGCCCCCTGAGCCCTGCCAGGCCGGGTGCTGCGACCACTTCCCTGAGGAGCCCGCGCCGCGGAGCAACCACCCTCCCAGGGAAGAACCTCTTCCTAACGCCCAACAACAAACCAAGCCACCTCGGCTGCTCTTTGCAAGCCTTACCCTTGAGGCCTTGCGCCTTGGTCACCATCCTCTCCACACACTCTGATCTCCTTCCTACTTCCAGGCGCCAAAACTCGAGGAGGGGCCGCAGCTCTGCAGTGCCCAGTGGGACAGTTGCCTCCCCGACTGGCAGGCTGTGTTGTGGTTGCCGTCTCCTAGGACACGGATGGAATGTTTGGTTGCCACCACCCACAATGCACCTTGCCATCAACCCCAACCCCAACATGGCTTCCCATGGCGCTGCTTTCCAGCCCCTCATTCCCCAACTTAGAGGGAGAGCCAGGATCACTCCATCCCAGGTGGAGAACCCAGCACCTGCTCCTGTGCAGTTTCACACCTTTGGGGGTTGCTCACCTCTCCTCTACCGAGGTCTCTCGGGAAGGCCTCTCTGACCAAGAGGGAGCCCCACAGCTCCTCCTACTCTAACGTCACCGACAAACTCACTTGCCCCACGTTCCATTTCTGTGTCCAGATCATTTATAAAAGCATTAAAGAGCACTGGCCTTAAAGTTAAGCCCTGCGGGACCCCACTGCTGTCCGGCCACCAGCCTGCTGTAACCCCGTTTACTCTTCCAGCCCGTCCCGGCAGACAATTGCTCACCCAACATACGATGGACGTGTCTAGCTCTGTGCTGGGCATTTGATCCAGAAGGATGCTGTCAGAAACAGTATCAAAACCTTTACGGAAATCCCAAGCCACCGCATCTACTGGCTTCTCTTGGCCAACTACATGGCTGGGCAATTTGTCAAAGCAGGAGGTGACAGTTCTGATGTTAACTCTCCTGAGGCCAGATGGACACTGGTGCGGGATAATTCTTTACTTGGCCTGTTACTTCTCCTGGGACTCCTGGAATTCGAAAGAGAAACCGGAGTTTCAGAACGTTCCTCTTCTGACTTAACAAAGTTTGCCTGATCACAAATTTCTGTCAGCACTTCTTCTTTTACAGCTCTTCCTGGGGTACACTGCTTACTGTTTCGTCTTGGCTTTAAGCATTCCTTTCCTGCCAGAGGCAGCTGTTTGGGGCTGTCATTTCCACACGCTGAATCTTCCCTTGGAGTCCCAGCTAACATTTCTGGAAAAGACTGACATTTCAAAGACTCACGTCCTCGAGTTGTTGGAGTATCGCTATATACAGGATTCATTCCACTGGTTTCTCTGGGAGGTGCTATGAAATGCGACCCAGGACTCCTCCTTCTGCACGTTGCTGTAGACAGAACATATTTATCTACGTCAGAAACATTCGCTGTGTTTGTCCTTTGTGCTAGTTTAGCTACTGCTGCTGGACAGCTGTGTATTGTTATTTTAGCTGCACAATCCACACACTCCATAATGCACGGCTTCAGTGAAAATGCTGCATTTGCATCCTTCCCCTTACGGGATCTGCTTGTAACTTCCGTACCTTTAGAGCTGCTGTGGCAGGTGCATCCGCCCAGTGAAAGCAGAGCTTCTTGGCTGCTCAAGTGTGGCAGCTCGGGGCTGCCTTTGTTCTCAGGGCCTCGTGGCAATTGGGGATTTTGGCCAATGCGAGCCGCTACTGACGACAGGTCAGATTCGCCCTGGGTATAAATGGAGTCCCCCCCCACTTGTCAGGGGAGTGATAAAGCGTTCTGGGTCGCCGTTGAACCCTAGAGAGTCCTTTGTTCTGCGTTCTGGGTCGCCGTTAAACCCTAGAAAGCTGTTCTGCTCTCCTCTCACAGACATTTGAACCTGTAATTTACGGAGAGCTAGTTACCTGTGTTAATAATAATTTTTTATTATTTTTGGTGGGTGGCTGTTTAACTGAGAACACCCGTGACAGCTGCCTTCTGTACTTACTTCCTTATGATGCTGCAAGTGATTTCTTTCCCCAGGATCTCCTGCTATCTCCTTTGAAACAGAAGCTCGAGGACTCCTGGTAAAAGTCTTCCTGGTAGCACTTCCTACAGCCGAGATCTGGTTCAATTCTGAACAGGTTGCTTCTCCCTTTATTTTACATTCTCCAATATTTTCACTTCTACTTCGCGCTTTTTCTCTAGGCAGGCTTCCCAGATCATAAACACAACTCGGTGAAGTTCAAGCACTTGACTCTAGCAGAACACTCTTCCCATCTCCTCTTGCAGCTTGGTGACATACATTTCCCTCTTGCAGAGATTTTTTGCTCTTTCACATTTCAGTTTTTCATAAAGTTTACTAAATGGAGACATTTCCCTTTGCCTCCTGCTGGAGAGATGTGCTCTGCGTGCAGATTTGGGTGTTTGAGGTTTGACAGGTAAAGCTTTGCAAGTTTTTTCCTCTGTACTTTGTTTCTTGTCATTGGCATTTTTTTCTTCCCACTCAGCATTCTCTGCAAAGCAAAGCAAAAAGTAATACAGATGCAGAGTTACTTAAACATGGCAGAACTACAAATGTGAGTTCCATAAATACAGGTGAAAATTTCATCCTTTCCTCTCCCAACTTGGTCAACCAGGTTCCAGGATACAGTACTGCAAAGAAAGCTCTGTTAACAACAGCATTTTTTCTCATGATAGAAGTATTAGTACCTAAATATTTAATTAAATCTGGGATCTATCCCACATTCAGGGAAGGCACTCAGTATTTCATGCTTTTGTTTTGCATCAGAATCAATGGCCATCAAGTCACTGCCCACGTGCTGCCAGTCCACTGGAACCCGGGACTCACACTGCAAAGTCCTAAACCACGTTGCCTTTGCTCTCTGCAACCTGGTTTTTCTTCTTAGCCTAAGAATAAATGCAGTTAAAGGGGAAGAAGACAAGAGAGCCCCCATAACACAGCTACCAACCTGAAGCATGAAGACTTTTAGATCCCCAAGTTGGTTTGTGTAGTAATTCCACTTCTGCCACCTGCTGAACATGAAGAACCTGTAAATTTGCACAATATTACAGCAGAGCAACAAATATTTTACAGTTTAGCTTTCTCCTGTACATTGAAAATCACCATAGAAATACAGGCATTGTTTACTAAACAGGCATAAAAGGATTCAGATGAAATCCTAGAATGTTTCCGAGTTGAAGGACACTGACCAATACGCACTTAAGGCCCTATATAGCAAGAGTGTCAGTCATGTTTTGCCACTAGAATTATCAGCTCTAAGAGCAGGTGTATCAGAAGAATATATAGAAGCACACTTGAAACTCACCTTCTTATCAGACCTACTGCAAAAATTTTATTTAAATGAGAGAACTATAAAATAATAATAATTTTAAAAAATATCTTTCAGTACCCACAGTACTCTCAAAATAACATCATCCCCTTTAAGGGAGAAAACTTGGCTGAGAACAAAAAAAGAAACTAATGGAAATACATTATTAAAACACAGGCTTAGTTTGCTATTTATAAATTCTAACAACACCTTACTGTGCTAGCACATAGAACAACAGATTATTTTGGAATAAAAAGCATGCTCATTCTCTAGGGCAAGCATCCCTGTTTAAAATACGAGGCTATCCAAGGCTCCTAACTCTGCATTTCCTCCATTCCATCCTCTCTTCGAAAGAGCTATGGATTAATTTTTAATACTTTACCTGTGTTAGTAACAGCACAGATTATTAAGGAGCTATTACCAGAAACTGACAAGTCTAGAATTAATAAATTATTAATTTTTTTAAAAGTATTCATCTGAAGGAGTTTATTCGTATTTTCAAAATGAACCTTAGTCTACGGTTGAAAAATTATTTCTAACAAGAAAACAGAACAAGGAAATAGAACCCTGGATCACTGCCAACTCCAACCTACTCGCAGTAAATAAGCCTATGGCCGCAAAATTACCTGCAGGGTTTCATCTCTTGGAGACCTAGAACGTTTCTTTCTTGGAGCTGATGGCAGAGGATATTCACCTCTGGAACAAATGTTTAAAACCACACACATTTTCTGTCAAATTGCTGAGGTCTAAATCCCTCTCATTAAGACAAATGACCTAGCAAGAGTTGTCCACTCCCAACAATACACACAGACACTTCTAAGGGCTTTAACTACATCAGACTAGTTCTCAATTTTCCCCTAAAAAACGACCACCCTCGAAACGAAATCACAACGATCTCTCTAGAAAATTCCAGCTTTATTGGAGCTCTGCTCTCACCTGGAGAGCCACCTGCACCTTCTCTAAAAGCTGCTAGTAAGTGGAACTTACGTTTCAAAGGGTACAGGCTTTTTTTTTTTTTTTTTTTTTTTTTTTTTTTAAGCTTTTGAGGTGCTGCAGCTCGCAGGCAGCAGACACACCCGCTGTCATACCGGAGGTACTGCTGTGCCTAGAAGCACCAACACCTCTCCCTGATGCAGCTGGCAGAAATTCATGTTTGTACCGTGAAGTATCATCTCTCTGGGCAGCTCTGCTGAGGCCAAGGAACAGTATTCTTGACCCTGGAGTGCTTCCCGTAGATTTGCCCTGCAGAATCGGGTTCCACACTGAATAATTAGTTCTTTAAGGTTTCTGGCAGACAAGGAAGTGCTGAACAGACCTAGTGTAGGGGAAGTATTATTATTTAAAGCCTATCTAGCGTAAGGTAATCTCGTCAAGTCTTCACAGACACCACTCAGGTTTATTAATTTTATCTCTTAGTGTGCAGTGCTGGATCAAGCTCCAAACCCACTAGCACTAGGCAGTGTAAGTCAAAGTGAGTTTCAAGACTGGAGGAGGAGGTATAAATTTTCCTTCCTATTTAATATCAATTCTAGATCTTGCCTGACGTATTCCATTACCGAGGTTTTACAAAAACAAAACGCTTGAGAAGAGCGCTGATGGACTGAAGATGGTCAAAACCAAGCCATGTACCTCACGGCACTACTCAATTCTCTGCCAACTGCCTCAGAATCAGGCTATGCCATCACTTGCTTGTCAAACGTGTATTACTATTCATCCCTTCCCCAGACTTCCCTTGGCCAGAAACCTAAAAATAAAAAGTCGTAGTTCTGGTAAGGAAAGTACAAAAAGCAGTAAGAAAACTAAGTTCAGCTTTCGAGTCTTAACAGCTAACCTTAGTGCAGTGTCACCTTCCCTTCCCTGAACACCATTCACAAACAAACATTTTTGAAAATAAGTATTAGAAGATACAACCTGCAGGAAAAGTATCACTAATGTTATTGCGATGTACGCAAGTACTCAACCAATTCTCACCTTCCACATAAACAAGAACTTGCAGCGAGTGGGAAACGAATTCCATCAGTCCCATTCCGTTTAATTACGACGATATTCCCAAAGAGCGGCGTCTTTAATCTTACCTATAAAAGCACGTCCAAAACATCACTCACCCAAATACTGGAAATCGGGTGGGTGGGTATTTTTTCTTAACTTCTTTTCAGGAGATGATTTCTAAGGTACAGCAGAAGACTCTCGGTGTAGAAAACTGGGAACTCTTTGCCCTGAGCAAACAGGGGCAGCTGAAGGCACCCGGTAGTGGGAGGAACTCGCTCACAGAGGGCGGCAGGAGCAGTCACCCCGGGCTCCTGTCAGCTCGGTCATACTCCTCTGGCCTCTCCAGCAGATATTTCCTACCCATCAGAGCCTTTGCAAGGGTTCCGGGGCAACGCACCCGGTATTGCACAGCGTGCTCCACTTCACTGCCGTGTGAACAGTCACTCCACGCCACTCCAAGGATCAGACATTCTCTTCTCTACACGGAAATGCTTAGACGCGACTTGAGAGGAAAGGCAGAGCAACAGACGGGACTCGCGTCCTCCCGAACAAGGGGGAAAGAAACGGCGGCGTCCCCCCGCAGGAGCACCGGCAGGAAGGGACCGGAACGGCTGCAAGGATCGGCCGCAGCTGGGCGGGGGGCAAGTGCCTCTCGGCGGGCACGGAGAGGCGGCAGCGGAAGGAAGAGCCGTGAGCTCGGGCGGGAGGAGGAAGACAAGAGCCCCAAAGCCGCAGCGCCGGCCCCGCCGAGACGCTCTTCCTCGCCCGCCGAGAGCGCGTCCCCAAGGCCAGGCACCCTCGGGGGAGCGTCTCTCAACCGCCCCGTCAGAGAGCGCGGCTCTGGGAGCGGCGAGCGGCAGCGAGGGCCCGCGGGGACTTCAGGGCGACCCTCCGGACTCTGTCCCCGCGTCTCACCCGCTCAAACACGCGCTGAGCCACCCAGCCCGAAGGCGCGCACGGAGCGAGCGGCCAGGCCCCAGCCCGAAGGCGCGTCCCGGGCCCCGGCAGCCTTCCCTCGGCCTCCCCCGCGGCGTCTCCCCCGCAGCCCCCCGCCTCCTGCGAGGCGCCGGCCCCACACGAGCCGCCGCCGCCGCCGGAGCTGCCGCCGCCGTCCCAAGCCCGGGCTCTGCGAACGGGGCGGCCGCCGCCTCCGGGCTCCCAGCGGCAGGACTTAAGCTCGCCTTAAGGCCGCGCCCGCCCGGCCCGAGCCCCCGCAGCCCCGGCGGCGGCTCTTCCTTCCCGCGGAGCCGCGCTCACCCGCCGCCCCCCCCGCGCGCAGCGGCGGCCCGGACGGCTCCTACCTGCGGCGGAGCGCTGCCGGCTCGCCGAGGGGCCGCTGATGGCGGCAGCGGCGCCGCCCGCCCCCAGCCCCGGCGCGGCGCCTCCCGTCGGGGCGCGGCGCCGCCTGAGCCTTCCCGCGCGCGGCCGAGCCCGCCCCGGGCCCTCGCCCGGCCCCGGTGCCCGCGGGGGGGTCCCCGCGCCGCGCCCGGGCAGAGCGCGGGAACCGCGCAGAGCGCCCGCGGAGCGGCCGCCGCCCTCCCCTGCTGACAGCCGCCGCGGCGGGCGGGACGCACCGGGGCCGCTCGGCGGGGACAGGCGCCCCGCGGCGCTCGGACTCCTCGCCCGGGAGCAGCCGCCGGCTCGGCGGGAGGAGGAAGGAGCGCGCTGACGGCCGGCACGCACCGGCACCGCCCGGGAGATGCCCCCCGCTGCCGCGGCGGAGTCCCGCGGGTCGGGGCTGTGCCCCGCCGGCTGCATTTCTGCCGCGGACACTGCTGCGGCTCGGGGCGGTCCGGAGGAACGGCCCGGGGCTCCTGCTCCGGCTCTGCTCCGGCGGGACGCACGAAGCCGCACAGCCGGCCGCAGCAGCACCGAGCGACAGGAGAAAGTGCCCAGAGCCTTCGCACCCCCTCGGGTGTGGGCACCAGCGCGGTCCGGCGCTTTAACCCCCGAAATCAGCAAACCCTTAACGCGGTGCCGCGACTGAGCTCTCAAAGCCCGGGCAGCGCCCAAGGCATTTCTTACTGAATGCGGGAGCCTGAGGACGAACAGACTCGACAAAGAACTCGCCCCAAGGGCCACTGTCCTTCCCCAAAAGGTCACACGCCAGGTCCCAGGCCAGTCCCAGGCTGCCTCTGGGACCCGCTTATCTCGCCTGCACACCGGGACAGTAAGGATACACCCGAGATCCACATGTTGAGTGCAACACCTACTAGCACAGTGGTTATCACTTAGAAAATACACAGGATTCCTCTGCAGGCCAACCCTGGCTTGGGTTTATGGTCCCAGCACTTCAGGAGAACATCCCCACAGCACCCAGCTGCAGAGCCATGTGTAACTCCTCAGGACCCGACGAGCACTCCATCGGGCAACTCCGGCCTTCCAAGTGCCCCCAGGTTAAGATGCCCGAGGTGAATGTTCTCCCTCTCCGCCCTGAGCACAGCGAGAGGCAGCCCCCCGCCATGAAGCCGCCCCTCCCCGCTGGTACCCACAGCCCGGCTCCCAGAGCGGTGCCCAGAGCGCAGCAGCTGCTCCACAGTCATCGCAGCTCCACGGGGACGGGCCCCGTCCCCCCGTCACACCCTCACTACTCCCCTCTCTCTCACACACGGGAGCACTCGCACAGCCCGGCCGCGTCGGGAAGGGAAACGTCTGCGCGGCAGGAGAGCCCCGGAACCTTCCAGAAACGCGCCGCGGGGCGCCCAAGGGGGAAGCTCGGAAAGATGCTGCCAGGAGGGCAGCGCTCGGTACCGTTCCTACCTGGGCTTAAGAACCACAACACACACGCCCTGAAGCTTTTGCAAATTTAATCACCTAAAAACGCACTTTGCAATACAACGAACTTGTTTTAAAAATCATAAAAATTTCAGTATCATAATACTAATACATTTATGCTTTTTTAAAAGAATATTTACAGAACTGAGATGAGAAATAAGACTCAAGCACATGGAAAATTAAACAGAAAATAGCTTAAACTGGCAGTGAAGTACTATGGCTTCCTGACTGCTGTACTGAGCAACCAAAAGGTGGAGGAATACTGTAACAAAAAGATGGGTTTTATGTTTGGGGTTCTGCACAAGCACCCCATGGTTTCAGGCAGCACTAACACAGACAAGTCTATTAAAACAGATACCTACAAAGTATTGTAAACACATTAAAAACTATATTTTGATACTATATCACTGACTGCTTATGAAAACCTGAGTTTAAAATCTGAGTGGAATCAATTCTCATTAAAAGCTGCCATTTCACTTACTGAATTGATTTAAAAGCTGGTTCTGTGACAGTTAAGATTATTTCCTCGTCCTTGCACTTGTTCTTGTGCTTGATCTCGTCTTCCTGTCCATCCCTCCAGTCGTCTGAGGAGCCCTTACATCCTCTTCAACAAGTTGTTCTTGATTTTTTTTTCTTCTTCCTTTTTGGAGTGATTTATTTTCATCGCACTCTATTTATACACACATAAAAATAAAAAATTTGTATCACAAATCAAGCATTTCATACAAAATTCAATCTGCAGTTACATTGTTTTTAAAGGAAATGGCCCTAACGACGACATTCCAGAGATTGCACCTATGAATTCAACAAACCAGTTACAGAGCCCATACTGCTGCACATCCACGATCCTTGAGGATAGATCCCCGAGGACTTACAGCTATTTCTGAGAGTAGGTTAACATTAATGAGAGCACCAAAGCCAATTAGCTGCCACTTCAGCTAAAGTTCCTTTTACTGACATGTAAAACTAAAACATACCCACCACCGAAGATCGAGATAGCACAGAGAAGTTAAGCTGCTCCAAGAGACCAACACTAACCCAAGCACCAGACATAGAAACCATCCCTGAAATCCCTGTGAGGAGAGATGACCTCACCGGAAGAGAAACTCCAGGGAGGCAGTAAAGCATCACGAGAGACCAACCCTTTGGGGAGTACCTACAGCAGTAGCAGGCAGCAGGAACTAGCAAGTGTGCGAAGGGAAACGGGAAAAAACTCAGTCAACCAAGACAGATACATGGCAAAAGAGAGGTATGTGCTCGATGAGGACAAGCACTGGCAGTAGGAAGGGGAAAGAGCCAAAGAGAAACAAAACAAAGGGCACTGTCCCATCACAAGAAGGTTTTTAACACCATTTGGCAGGAAATCCCTCAAGAGGTAGCTCTGAACATTGTCATTTCCATTGGCGTGCATTTCTTGAAGAGTATTTCCCAATTGCATCGTGGCAGTTTCATCGCATCAAGCTGAAAACTGCAGGGAAGGCTTTAGGTGTCTGCAGCGAGAATTCCATTGGCTTGGGGAAAGCAGAACAGGAAAGGAGGAAATGGGGACACGTGGAACTCTCGCTGTCTTTTCAGCCCAGATACACTTTCAGGCCCTTCTCGCATCAACTTCAAAACCAGCTGATGGCTAGAGAAGGTCCTCCAAAACCTAGAGCTAGCAAAGCAGGAGCACGGATGGAATTTTGCAGAAAAGATGAACAATGGGAGCTATAAACTTGTTCTGTCACTGCCACCTTCAGCTCCACGTCAGTTCCCTGCTGCAGTTACTCTAAACTACATTGTTTAGGATGGAGAGAATCTATCAGAGAAGAGCAGGAAGACATCTGAATACCCTCAGAGAGGAACAACCCGTGTCCTACCCCATAAAACCAATCCCTTCGACTTCGGAAAACCATCTGGTTTATATAAGGTAACACAGACCCTACGCACTGAAGTCTTCTCGCTATAGTGCACCCCGACTCTATATCTACGTTAGAGCCTGGCAGCCCACAGTAATACCAGAATTTTGTACGCAGTATTTTTACAGCCACCAATAACTTAGCTCTAGTTAGAAAGCCAACTCTTGCCTTACCTGATCTTAGTTTTTTGGACGCCAAGTCATCTGCTGGCAACTGACATTTTCTTCTGAGAGAAGAGGCAGTTGCCTGTTGTTCAGGGGCAACTTCTTGTGTCTTAATCCTCTTCTGACATTTATCTCTGGGCAAGACAGGATCTTTCCCGAGAAAAGGGGAAGTAGTTTCTTCACATCTGGAAGCAATTCTTTTCTTTCTGACCACTCCTGATGGATTTCCTTTTGCCAATGGAGCTACTGCCATAAGTCTATTCTGCTGTTCTTCAGGAGTTCCATGATTGGCCAAAATCAGCTTCTTTCTAGTACTTTCTTTTGATAACCCCTGATTGCCCAGAACAGAACTTGTGCCTTCTACCACGAGGGCAATTCCTATCCTTCTGCCTCTTCTCAGCTGATCTTCTTTTACGGGTGAATCAAAAGTTTGTAATGGAACATTTCGATATTCTTTAGGAGCTTCTTCTCTACCACTATCTGCTGGCAAACGGCGTTTTCCTCGAAGAGAAATGGGATTAGTTGTGTGGGATGCCAGAGCAGTTCCTGTCCTTCTGCCCCTTCCTAATGGCTTCTCTTTTGCACGGGACACTGTTTCCAAAGACATATTTTGTTCTTCATTAGTACGCTCCTCTATATTACCAGTTTCTACCTCTCCTCCTAGATCAATCTTTTTCCTTGCGCCCCTCGCTGATGCATTTGTTTTTGCAGGCAAAGATTTATTTCCCAATGATGGATTTTCCTCTTCTCTCACACTCATCTTTTTATCATCACCTTTTGGCAACCCACGCCTTTTGACAGGAGGAGATCTAGGTGTTGGTGATGCTGCAGCAACCTCTCGTCTTTTCCCTCTTCTCAGTGGATTCTCTTGGGTTGAAGAGGGAGTAGCAGCCAAACCTGAATCTTGCTCTTTTAGGGAAGCCTCATCTTTGCTATCACCTGCAATTCGTGTTTGGTTCTCCATAGAGGGAACACAAGGTACTTGTGGAATGGATTCAACTTGCCTTCTCCTGCTCCTCCTCACTTGCAATGAAGGATTTTCTGGAGTCTCACGCTGACCATCTTTGCAAGTCTTTCCTTTCTCACACTCAGGGAAAACCATATTTCCTCCACATATCTTGAAGCTGCCTTCTTCAAGTTTAAAATTAACGTTTCTACCTCTAAGTCTTCTACATCTTGTTCCATTTTTCTGTGCTAGATTCTCTTGCGGGATTTCAGTCTGCTTTGGTTTAAGTACTGCCTGTGCATTTCCTGCCCACTGTCGATGGTTAAGAGCAGGACTGTCACTGCCTGCAGCAGGTATCTTATTAAGGAAATGAAGCATTTCCTCACTGTCATCTACACCACCTTGCTCAGGATTGTTTTCAGGCTTTTTTAGACCTGTTTGCAGATGACAATTTTCATTTTGAATGCTACTAGATCTGGTTGGATCATCTTCAGTCTCTAATATGCCATTGATGCCACACTCCTGCAAAGTCTGTTTTCTATTTGTACGTTGTTTTCGTACCACTGAAGAATCCTTGCCACAAGATTCAAGATTCTCACTTGGATGCTTTAGCTCAGTAGGATTTTTCCCTTTACCTCTTCTTCCTCTTTGAGGAGCTCCATGTCCTCCCACAAATGAATCAGTTTCCACTTCTTCCTGATGAGGATGCTGTGAAACCATTTCCTCTTGTATGCAACGGTTTGCTCTCCTTCCTCTTCCTCTGCTTTTAGCTACTGAAGTACCGATCTCTTCCATCTCCTCTTGGGTGCTCTTTTCTCCCAGACTTTGCAATTCTTTTGCATTCAAATGATTTTCACGCTGCTTTGCTGAAGCAGAAGGTACTTTTTTCTTCCTTGATCTGCCCTTTGTTGGTCTCTGGGCAGACCCATCTTCACTAGGTGCTTCCTTCTGTTGAGAATCTTCACCTTCTGAAACATTTCCTTTATCTTCTGAAACAGGGGATTTTTTTTCCAAATTCAAAGTATTTACAAAGAAAAGAGCACAAACAAAAGGTACATATTACTATGACTGATCAAAGTACCTCTGAGTTTCAATTTTCCTAAGAGAGTCATCTTGCTCAAAAGAATCAAACTAGTATCTTTAAAAAATTTTAAAATAAAGATGTTAACTAATTCCTACACTGGACAGGCTTCTGACCAAAAATGTTTGGTTTAAAGGGTAGGTAACATGCATAGGTTTAAGCTATGGAAGTCTGGGAAGTCTTTACCAAAAAAAGGTAATTTTAAGTGGAGAGGTTTTACACTGCTAAGTTGGGAGATGCCAACCTTAGCACACCAACAAATTACTGCACCATTACTTCTGCAGCAGTGCAATTCCAGCCCCTGCTGTTCATTAGGGATGACTGCACAAACTCCATGAGCTGTCCCTTCGCAGGTACAAGATACAGCTGCACACCGTGTACTTGGGAATTTTAACATGTCAGAACTTCACAGCAACATATATGACTTGGTATATTCATCATGCCTCTAGACAAAGTATTTGCACTTACCATATTTGTGACTGGAATTAGTACAAGGAGGGGCAGGATCTTCTTGCTCAGAATCCCCAACACTTCCTGATGTGACCTAAGGGAATAAACCATCATCAATAAATCCATCTCTGACAGCACCAGAAATAACGGAGCCAACCAAGACAAAACTAATGTATAGGAATGGCTGAAGAAAGTCTGTTCAAACACTTTCCTCTAAACATGAAATCAACTCAGTTTTGTAACTGCATCTGCATATTGGGTATTAGCACACAAATAGATCGAACCTAACACTCGTCATCTGAGCTAGTGCAGCAGATTTTTAACTGAGAGATGACAAACACTGTACAGAGTTAGAATAAGTATTAATGAGATTGAGTGAAAAGTGTCTAAGTGAGTGCTCAGAAGGAATTTGGGGTATTGAAGGCGAATTCTTGCAGTCTTTTCTAGTGTTTGATTGTAGTTCTACAGAGATGAGCACTAAGCCCAGTGATCCTTGATATTTTACCTACGGATCTGGCTTTGAACAGAAAATCAATACTAATACAATTCACAAATGATAACACTGATGAAGCTGTGAATTATAAGGTCAGAATGGTAACCCAGAGCAACCTCAGGAACTACTTGGGGTTCCTTCAGTGGAAATACATGTTAACACAGGCAAACGCACAGCGACAGAGCCCCCTCTCTGAAACAGGCATCACTCGGGGAGCGGGGACACAAACACTGAGGGGCACAGTGAGCAAGAACTGATCACGCGGGGACATGTCTTGGGAAATGCCCAATGCTTTGGGATGTGCAGAGACAGAGAGAGCTTCAAATGCCATCTATGGGGCATGAAGCAGCTGTACAAAACAACAAAAAATAATCCCTGTGTCTCCTAGAAAGAGGGCATTCACCTGGACAGCTACCAAGGAATAAAAAGATTGCCATCTTTAATGTTCTCACCCCAACAGGAGGTGCCTCTCCAGAAGGTATTATTCCCTCCAGAGGTTCTGGGCATGACATATTTCAAGCTCTAACATACAAGGTGGCACACAAGGAAGCCTAAGAATTCATTTCAACCACAGGCCTCAAAATTTACATACATTCCTTCCAAAAGCTAAAAAAGTATTTTACCTTCGCTTCCTCTGGTGTTTCAAACAACTCTGCAAGTCCAACACAGTCCTCTTCAAAATCAGACCAATTCTGCTTGGGTTCTGCCATCAGCCTCTGCAGACCCACAAAATCCTCAACCGGTGGGTACTTCTCTCTCCGAGTCTTCACTGAGGTACCAACACCAAATCCATCTGCTCTGCGTTCAACCTTCCCCTCTGGTGTCTTGAAAATCCGGCGGACCCCAGCCATGGCTTCTGCTGGTTGATGTTTCAGCTTTGGAGTTTTCCTGGCTGAGGTAACACCTGCCACATCTTTCACTGCTTCCCCTTCCTGGGCAGGAGTCTCCAGCAATCTCTGAGAGCCAATTCCAGCAGTAACAGGTTCCAGCTCTTGTTGACGGTTCTTCATGAGCTGCCTGATTCCCGACACGGCCTCGAGGGGTTCTGCCTTGCGCTTTCGTGTTCTCTTCAGTACCTTGATGCCCGACATGCTGTCTACAGTATCGCCCTGAGGTCCTTTAATCTCATTTTTGACGTCTGACTGTGTTTCAGTGCCAGTTGCAGTTGAAGTCTCCTGGGGTTTTGGAATGTTTTGTACATTTTCAAGTGCCAGTTCACAAATGTCTGCTTTTATCTCAGTTGAGGCCTTTCTGGCACTTCTTAAAAACTTCACTTTATTCTCTGTTGTCTTTCTCTCAAGTTTAGTCCCGCTTTCAGATTTTTCTGCTGTGGCAGTCTTAGTATCTTCCTTACAATTCTGATTGTCTCCTTCTCTCTTTGCTGACGGGCCTTTACGAAGCTGCCTTCTTGTTCTGGGAAGGTCCTCTGAAGCACCTTGTTTAACGGGGTTATTTCTAGCTCTTCCAGCTCTTTGAGGTGGAATCGGTGGTTCTCTGCTTTCTGCTGCTTTGACTCCACATCTTCTAGGCCACAGAAGCATTTCCTCACTGTCGTCTACACCACCTTGCTCAGGATTGTTTTCAGATCTTTTTAAACCTGTTTGCAGATGACAATTTTCATTTTGAATGCTACTAGATCTGGTTGGATCATCTTCAGTCTCTAATATGCCATTGATGCCACACTCCTGCAAAGTCTGTTTTCTATTTGTACGTTGTTTTCGTACCACTGAAGAATCCTTGCCACAAGATTCAAGATTCTCACTTGGATGCTTTAGCTCAGTAGGATTTTTCCCTTTACCTCTTCTTCCTCTTTGAGGAGCTCCATGTCCTCCCACAAATGAATCAGTTTCCACTTCTTCCTGATGAGGATGCTGTGAAACCATTTCCTCTTGTATGCAACGGTTTGCTCTCCTTCCTCTTCCTCTGCTTTTAGCTACTGAAGTACCGATCTCTTCCATCTCCTCTTGGGTGCTCTTTTCTCCCAGACTTTGCAATTCTTTTGCATTCAAATGATTTTCACGCTGCTTTGCTGAAGCAGGAGGTACTTCTGTCTTCCTTGATCTGCCCTTTGTTGGTCTCTGGGCAGACCCATCTTCACTAGGTGCTTCCTTCTGTTGAGAATCTTCACCTTCTGAAACATTTCCTTTATCTTCTGAAACAGGGGATTTTTTTTCCAAATTCAAAGTATTTACAAAGAAAAGAGCACAAACAAAAGGTACATATTACTATGACTGATCAAAGTATCTCTGAGTTTCAATTTTCCTAAGAGAGTCATCTTGCTCAAAAGAATCAAACTAGTATCTTTAAAAAATTTTAAAATAAAGATGTTAACTAATTCCTACACTGGACAGGCTTCTGACCAAAAATGTTTGGTTTAAAGGGTAGGTAACATGCATAGGTTTAAGCTATGGAAGTCTGGGAAGTCTTTACAAAAAAAAAGTAATTTTAAGTGGAGAGGTTTTACACTGCTAAGTTGGGAGATGCCAACCTTAGCACACCAACAAATTACTGCACCATTACTTCTGCAGCAGTGCAATTCCAGCCCCTGCTGTTCATTAGGGATGACTGCACAAACTCCATGAGCTGTCCCTTCGCAGGTACAAGATACAGCTGCACACCGTGTACTTGGGAATTTTAACATGTCAGAACTTCACAGCAACATATATGACTTGGTATATTCATCATGCCTCTAGACAAAGTATTTGCACTTACCATATTTGTGACTGGAATTAGTACAAGGAGGGGCAGGATCTTCTTGCTCAGAATCCCCAACACTTCCTGATGTGACCTAAGGGAATAAACCATCATCAATAAATCCATCTCTGACAGCACCAGAAATAACGGAGCCAACCAAGACAAAACTAATGTATAGGAATGGCTGAAGAAAGTCTGTTCAAACACTTTCCTCTAAACATGAAATCAACTCAGCTTTGTAACTGCATCTGTATATTCGGTATTAGCACACAAATATGTCACAAATATATATATAAAAAATATATATATAGAAAACAGTAACAAACCCCCCCCCCCGTGTCTCCTAGAAAGAGGGCATTCACCTGGACAGCTACCAAGGAATAAAAAGATTGCCATCTTTAGTGTTCTCACCCCAACAGGAGGTGCCTCTCTAGCAGGTATTATTTCCTCCAGAGGTTCTGGGCATGACATATTTCAAGTGCTCTAACATACAAGGTGGCACACAAGGAAGCCTAAGAATTCATTAAAACCACGGGCCTCAAAGTTCACATACATTCCTTCCAAAAGCTAAAAAAGAATTTTACCTTCTCTTCCTCTGGTGTTTCAAACAACTCTGCAAGTCCAACGCAGTCCTCTTCAAAATCAGACCATTTCTGCTTGGGTTCTGCCATCAGCCTCTGCAGACCCACAAAATCCTCAACCGGTGGGTACTTCTCTCTCCGAGTCTTCACTAAGGTACTAATACCAAACAGATCTTCTATGGGTTCAAATTTTTCCTTCGGTGTCTTGAAAATGCGGCCGACCCCAACCATGGCTTCTGCTGGTTGATGTTTCAGCTTTGGGATTTTCCTTGCAGAGGTAACACCTGCCACATCTTTCACTGCTTCCCCTTCCTGGGCAGGAGTGTCCCGCAATCTCTGAGATCTATTTCCAGGCGTAACAGGTTCCATCTCTTGATGTGGGGTCTTCATGAGCTGCTTGATGCCCGACAAGTCCTCGATGGGCTCTGGCTTCTGCTTCGGGGTCTTCATGAGCTGCTTGATGCCCGACAGGTCCTCGATAGGCTCTGGCTTCTGCTTCGGGGTCTTCATGAGCTGCTTGATGCCCGACAGGTCCTCGATGGGCTCTGGCTTCTGCTTCGGGGTCTTCATGAGCTGCTTGATGCCCGACAGGTCCTCGATAGGCTCTGGCTTCTGCTTCGGGGTCTTCATGAGCTGCTTGATGCCCGACAGGTCCTCGATGGGCTCTGGCTTCTGCTTCGGGGTCTTCATGAGCTGCTTGATGCCCGACAGGTCCTCGATGGGCTCTGGCTTCTGCTTCGGGGTCTTCATGAGCTGCTTGATGCCCGACAAGTCCTCGATGGGCTCTGGCTTCTGCTTCGGGGTCTTCATGAGCTGCTTGATGCCCGACAAGTCATCGATAGGCTCTGGCTTCTGCTTCGGGGTCTTCATGAGCTGCTTGATGCCCGACAAGTCATCGATAGGCTCTGGCTTCTGCTTCGGGTTCTTTATGAGCTGCTTGATGCCCGACAAGTCATCGATAGGCTCTGGCTTCTGCTTCGGGTTCTTTATGAGCTGCTTGATGCCCGACAAGTCATCGATAGGCTCTGGCTTCTGCTTCGGGTTCTTTATGAGCTGCTTGATGCCCGACAAGTCATCGATAGGCTCTGGCTTCTGCTTCGGGGTCTTTATGAGCTGCTTGATGCCCGACAAGTCCTCGATGGGCTCTGGCTTCTGCTTCGGGGTCTTCATGAGCTGCTTGATGCCCGACAGGTCCTCGATGGGCTCTGGCTTCTGCTTCGGGGTCTTCATGAGCTGCTTGATGCCCGACAGGTCCTCGATGGGCTCTGGCTTCTGCTTCGGGGTCTTCATGAGCTGCTTGATGCCCGACAGGTCCTCGATGGGCTCTGGCTTCTGCTTTGGGGTCTTCATGAGCTGCTTGATTCCTGACAGGTCCTCGATGGGCTCTGGCTTCTGCTTTGGGGTCTTCATGAGCTGCTTGATTCCTGACAGGTCCTCGATGGGCTCTGGCTTCTGCTTTGGGGTCTTCATGAGCTGCTTGATTCCTGACAGGTCCTCGATGGGCTCTGGCTTCTGCTTTGGGGTCTTCATGAGTTTCTTGATGCCTGACAGGACCTCGATGGGCTCTGGCTTGCGTTTTGGTGTCATAATGAGCTCCTTGATGCCCAACGAGGCCTCTGCAGGCTCCAACTTGCGCTTTGGGGTCATCCTGAGCTGCCTGATGCCCGACAAGGCGTTTAGAGGCTCCCCCTTCTGCTTTGGTGTTCTCCTTTTTCTTCCTGCTTTCAGACGAGATCTTTCTTTTTCTGGAATGAGTGACAAACTCTCCACACCAACATTTTCTCCCACCATAGCTTTTATTTCTTCAGGAGTTTTCATGGGTAATGTATCAAATACAAACTTCACAGACTCCTCTGTCTGAAAGTGAAAAAGATCTGGACTATCTTGTCTCTGTTCTGAAGCATCTGAACTATTTAACGGTGACACCATCATCTCTCCTGAAACAAGCAGTAGACTTATGTAATTTGGAAAAAGAAAGAAGCAGAAAATCCAAACCTTCTAGTTGCCATATAACTAAGGAAAAATGGATTCAAACAGCCAGAGCCTTCTACAAACCCAAATGGGAAAGCGTGCATCAACAAGGGGTTTGGTAATTTGATCCTACAAGCAACAGCAGACATTTACAAAATTGACTAAAAAAATATACTGTTTTCATTGAAACTGATTTTAAAATGCTTTCTATCGTCCCTAAAATTTCTAGTGCTGCAAGTTTTTTACTGCAATTCCCTCTGTTTTGATGCAATACCAGACATAAAGCAGAAATGCTGACATTAAAGTACATACATTTGACCTTTCTGACACCAAGCAAGAAAAAAAAGACATTTTTTGTAAAATTCTTATCACAGGATATCTCAGGCGGGAAGGGGCACCTGAGGATCACCGAGCCCACCGCCCGGCTCCTCACAGCACTGCCTACAGCTGAACCATGTAACCCCGAGGCTTGTCTGAATGCCCCCCGAGCCCTGCCAGGCCGGGTGCTGCGACCACTTCCCTGAGGAGCCCGCGCCGCGGAGCAACCACCCTCCCAGGGAAGAACCTCTTCCTAACGCCCAACAACAAACCAAGCCACCTCGGCTGCTCTTTGCAAGCCTTACCCTTGAGGCCTTGCGCTTTGGTCACCATCCTCTCCACACACTCTGATCTCCTTCCTACTTCCAGGCGCCAAAACTCGAGGAGGGGCCGCAGCTCTGCAGTGCCCAGTGGGACAGTTGCCTCCCCGACTGGCCAGCTGTGTGGTGTTTGCCATCTCCTGGGACACGGATGGCATGTTTGGTTGCCACCACCCACAATGCACCTTGCCATCAACCCCAACATGGCTTCCCATGGCGCTGCTTTCCAGCCCCTCATTCCCCAACTTAGAGGGAGAGCCAGGATCACTCCATCCCAGGTGGAGAACCCAGCACCTGCTCCTGTGCAGTTTCACACCTTTGGGGGTTGCTCACCTCTCCTCTACCGAGGTCTCTTGTCTACAAACATGTTATTTCTGTGCCAGAAATGCTATTTCTGGAATAGTATACTCAAAACAAAGCCTTGAATGTTGAAAGGCGAACTTTGCTTTGGTCCCTTGAAAAACAGTGCCACAGGTTGAAATACACCTCTGGGCATAGGAAGAACAGGGTTATTGGAAACAGTCAGCTTGGATTTATCAGAGGAAAGTCATACCTGATCGATCCAATTACCTTTTGTGATGGAAAGGGCGTAGTGGCTATAATATTCAATGTGACTTTAACAAAGTTTTCAACACTCTCTCCCACAATATTTTGGTACTCGAGAACATCACAGGTATATGAACAGGCAACTGGTTGAATCAAGAACTGGCCGGTGGATCAGGCTCAGAGTTGCAGCTATTGAGTCTCTACCTGCCAGCCAGTAACAAGCAAGGGTACTGCAGGCTGGACGAACAGGCTAACTCTAAAAACTCAATCTTAAAACTATCCATTTTAAAATCATAACCCTCATCTTCAAGCTAGAAATAAAGTATGCAAGTCTGCTGGTGTCAGTTTTTAAATCAAGGCTTGTAGGACCTAGCAATAACTTGCCTTTGTAGTTCCTATCCTGGCAAGTCCTAATCATAAGAAGTTCAAGTCCTTCCAAATTCCTCGTCCAGCAACATTAAGAAATAAACTTAAGTTTTTCAACTCGTATTCCCCAAACGATCAAACTAACATATTCATGACATACAGAAGCACTGGCGTTTGTAGAATCTAAGATTAAGGGCTTGCTCACTGATTTAAGGAAAGCACTAAAGAGCAGAATAACTAACAGCTGCTAACAGACATCTTCAAGTGCATGACGATCACTCTACTAGTTCTTCTTTTCAAAGAAAACACTTTTACTGGACTCCCTTCTGAATTTTTAACAAGCTTTGTTATACCTAAGCCTGACTTCCACAACATCTGAAATAAACCAAAATATATTTCAATTATTATTTTAAATATTGGAGGACTTAATTCTTGATTTTTCGTGATGCTCATCGTCATTAGTAGATGATGCTCAATTTTGCTAAATTCTCAAGAACACAGAATTTTAATTTCAAGAGTTCTGGGTTATACAGGGACACAATGACTGGTAGACAAGCTTGTTATTAGGAAAAGATGCACAACAAAGTACCATCTCAACACAAATTTTTCTAACCCAAAACTTCTTTTTTTTTTTTTTAATGAACTTTTTCTACAAGATTACACAATGACCTCTTACCATGAAACTTTGTCACTGGATTTCGATGCATCCAGACAACTGATTAACGAAGTGCCACGCTTCAACATTTTGAAGTTTCACATCAAATAAATAAAGTAACACCCACTCAAAAATTAACTGGAACTACAAAAATATCTTAATACATGATAAAAGTCAGCGGTCCCTTTTATGGGTTGCCAGATGCTTTATCTCGATACATCGAGCCTGCCTAGGTTGAGCCTACTCGCTGTCTCAAGCAGCGGACACATCAGTGTTCACTGCTACCTCTAAATATACCAAAACATTTCCTTTCTTTTCAAATAACATACCAGATTCTTCAGGAGTCTGCAATTCAGAAGTTTCCACTGCGGTACCCGTTGGTGTAAATTCAGTCTTTTGAACAGAGGCCAAAGGTAATGTTTTTCCACTCTTATTTTCTGGAGTTTGAAACATTTCAGCTATTCCTATAAATTAAATTTAGAGAAATGAACATACACTTTGACAAAAGAACTACACAGTTGGCAGAGTGAGCAACAGATTTAAACACCTTACCTGTGAAGCTTTCGTCCATATTCATGTTTAGCATCACAATAGGATTTTTTACCACTTTAGGGACCTGTCCAACTGTTGTGACTGTGGTGGAATAAGCTCTACCTACAACTATCGTAGCAGGTGACTCTGCATGACCTGTACTAAAATGACCTTTTATTTTTCTTTCTGGAGTCTGCAGAGGGAAAAGGAAAAAAAAAAAAAGTTAGCAAACTAAGATAGCTTTTATATAAAATCTACATTTCTTATTTGCTGTGAAAAAGACATCAACACTCATTTAACATCATACTAAAAGCTCATAAGCTTCCCATTTCTGTAGCAAAATACCTACAAGCTGGTTTGTGGTTATGCAAAACCAAAAATAATACCTTTGGTGATGTGGTTTTCTTCTTTAGGGATCTTCCTTTTCGGACACTTCTTTTAACAGTCTTTGACTGTGGTCTTGCAACACCTAGTTTTACCACTTCTGCCCAAGATTTTGCAACTAGAAAGCAAAAGAGAAATAACCACTTTAATTGTCAGCTGTATAACTGGAAGTTCTCACTTATTTCCCTGTGAATTTGCTACAGTCAGGCACAGGGAAGCGGTTGCCTCACCTGACAACACCTACACTGAAGTGCTCTGTGAAACACTCTCAGTTGGAAGACCCAATTTCAGCTGAAAGTGTCCAGTTACCCACTATGGCTGTTTCCACAGCAAAACAACAAAAAGCTTTATACAGCATCAAATAGATGTTAGATCCTAGCACTAAAAGCTAACCCAGTTCCACCCTCACTCTTTTTGTATGGAAATATTTTTTTCCAACAGAAATTTGCCATGAGCCTTTCGGTCTCGTTCATTATTATACTTGAATTTTTCCCTGGTGGGATATGAGATTGACCATCAGAGCAACAGCTTCTACGTGAACACCACCTAGCTTTTCTTTCACCACCTTCCCAAGGATTTCACAGTCAGGCAATTATTTATACTGCTTATAGCATTTAGATCTACACAGACATTCCATAATTTTTTCTTATATCACCTTCTCTTTATAACATACTCTGAAAATTCCTGAAGCAAAGTTGCCTTTATCACAGCATCGTTCTGTACACAGCAGAGGAATAGGGAAAATAGTTACAGGTGGCTAATAAATGAAGCTGTAAGGACATCTACCTCCTTTACTTCAGAAAAGGACTATGAGAAGACAATGATTATATAAAAAACCACTGGTTTTCTTCAAGTGCAGATAACAAGGGGAATGCCCTTCCTGAAGAAAACAATGTTATGATTTTCTTGTCAGAATTGCTGTTCAAGTTAGAGAAAGTCTGTAAATAAGACTTTTTAAAAGCTGCCATTGCTAGGGCGTTCAGAATACATAGAAGAGTGCCAAGCATGCAGAAAATTATCTGAAAAAGCAAAAGGTTTTATTTTGGATACCAAGCAGACATCCAAAATTTTTAAGAACTGTGGCTTTCTTTTCACATTACAGAATAAACTGATGCACTGATATAAAAACCCACTCGCTTATTACAGAGAGGTGGTGAGAAATGATGGGTCACCAATATTTGTGAACTACTCTGCTGCTATGAAAATGAACGGAAGAACCAAAGCCACTGAAAAAAGAACCCTCACTTATTTCACTAAAAGACTCATACCACATTCAGCTGTATTAACCAGGAAGCACTGTGAAGGCCTGTGATTTTATCTGATCATATATCAACATTAATGATGACATCCTCATTGGGACACGTATGCAGCACAGTGTTCAAAAGTTTAAAGTGACATACAAAAAAAAGGAGACAGTAAAGAGTAACAAAAATTCCTGCATGAATAGTAGTGTTAGTGGGAAGTTTTAAATTTGACTTTGAAAGAGTCAAATTGATTTATGAAGCAGATGACAAAGTCACATTATCCGTAAGCTGCTTCAAAGATAAAAACATCAAGAACCAGATGTCCCCTATCATAATGTTTCCAGTGCTGTGAAAACCTTTTCAAACTAGTGTTCAACATTCAAATTCAAATGCTCAGCTTCAAACTATTCAAATGAACACCCGGTTACCACCCTGGTTTTTTAATTCTGTTATATACCACTGTCAAAAATTAAATGCAGTTCAGCCCATGGACAAAAGTTGTGAACTGCCTATAAAAAAGGCACAAAGAAAAGGCACAAAACTGAAGCTAGATTGCTATAAAACTCAGGTTTTCACATCAAAATTGATGTCATTGATACGACGTGATTTAGTTCAATACTACCTGAACTTGGAAGGACTGGGATTGCTATTGCAACTAACCTCACAAAGAGAACCTTAATTCTACCATTGGTCAACTTCTGAACATTAAGATGTGTTCTAAATAGAGTTTCATATATGCTTTAGTAATATGCTTTATGAATATGACAGAATGTAACACTTTGCAATTCCCAAGTTGTTTCCAGCAAGTCCAACAACTGCCAGAAGAGATATGCCAATCATTTGCTGGGCTCTGCATAACAAAATAACAGGCCTACTTCAGTTTTGTTCCTGTATTTTACAGCATTAAAATTGCTACTAAAAATTATCTGCTGAAACCAACCTAGTAGATTGGCACTAGAGGCACCGCTTCTTCTTTTTGCACTGATAACTGCTACAGCCCCACTTCTCCTCACGGGTGTGACCTTTGAAGCAAGTTGTGCAGTTTTTGTCAATTTGTCAGGTGTGTTTGTTGAAGAGGTTTTATCATCTGGGTGAACCTGAGAAGATTTAGGGGTTTTCACTCGGGGATCCCTTTTCTCCTTCATATTCACGTTTTCTGCAATGGCATCCTTCTCTTCTGCAATTGGTGATGGTGTCGTGATGCGAGAGACAGAGAAACGGTTTTTTGTGAAAGGTGCTGGAGAGCCTAAAGGAGGTGTAGGTCTTGCTTTCCCAGAAGCAGGGGATGAGGCAGCTGGTGACTTCCCAGCTGGCAAATGCTTTGGTGACATTGTTTCTTTCTGCAAATGTTCAGCAAGTTCCTGGTAGAAAAAAAAACAAACACAAAAGGTCAAGATAAAATGTTATTGCACATAGCTCAACTACATCCCTAGCAAGTACATACAATAGTATAAACTATCCTCAGATCATTTCAAAAAAACCTTTGAAAATATTATTTTCTCAAAACAAACTTGTAACAAGTTTTAAATTTCAAAACACTCTCACAAGAGAGAATCACAGAATCATCTAGGTTGGAAAAGACCTTGAAGATCATCTAGCCTAACCATTAAAACACATGCAAATTCCATCGAAGAAATTAAGAGAACTTCTAATTCTACTTTATTCAGAAGTTTTGTTCATATCAAGTACACGAGCTACATTTCAACCAGTTTAAATCAACAGCAAATGTTTTCCAAGTTCTAGCCAAACCGCATGGCAGTAGCTTCTGCAGTCTGTCAAACTTCTGTTTTCTGTTACTTAGGGTAAACTGGAGCTTGTAGACACTGCTGCTCAGCACAAACATCCAGAAATACACTCCTGTGAATGCGTGAAAATGAGCAATAGCATGTGAGGTGAATAAAAACACACCTCCTGTAGAGAGACAGGTGGATATAAAGTGTAAGCTGAGCCCTTTCTTACAACAGCAAGTTAAAAAAATGCTGATTACAAGTTGATTTTAAACACGATTTTAATTTGCCATTAAAATCTCCACTTCCCCGCATACACCTAACAAGGTGTTAATTTATAGAAGTCTCAGAATTTATAAATTCTGCACACATTAGTTGTCTTCACAACCTGATCAGTCTCAACTTTTACCTGGACTGCGAAGCGCTTCAACCCCTGAGCCTTTTTCAGAACGGCGCGTGGCGAGTCTCCAAACGGTAAGTTCAGTCTGGCAGGAATTGCACCTCTTTTAATGGGTGAGTTGGGAGGCAAACTTTTATCAAAAAGTTCTGGACTTAGATGACCACCAAAAGACACTCTCTTCCTTTTTTCTAAAGGCTGAAGTGACACACCACCACTTTTCCTCTTCTGAGATAGCATTTTTGTCTTGCCTAAAAATAACAATTGAAAATATTTCTATATATCTAAGAATCCAAGACAATGTTCTCACCAGCAGAGAAATCAGTGCTTACTCGTGCATTTTAAGGTTGGAAACATATCAGAAGAGATAAATAGATTCAATTGAGTAAACTTTTATACATGTTATTGTGCATTTTTATGGTCACTATAACTACATGATAAATATTTTAGCTAATACGTCAGCAATGAGTTCTACATTTCAGGTAAGTGAAAAAATTCCCATAAAAATGAGAATTCTTCAAATATAAAAGTGACAAGTGATTAAACATATGTACCTGAGTCTACTCCAGTCAGCACATCAGAAACATCCACTTCTGAGACAGCCTCATTGCCTTTAGGTAGGGCAGCATTTCCAGAAGACCTTCTGGAGGACAACCTCCGAGGTCTCGTATCACAGGCATCTTCCAAATCTTGCTGCTGGTGATGCCCCTTCGTGGCCAGCTCTTCTTTACCTCCCTTGTCGTTTCTGTTTGGAGTTTTACTGGGATTTTCTTGAACAGCACTTGTCTCCAAGACTTTTTCAGTTAGCAGACCTGAGGCCCTTGGCCTATCCCTTTGTCTTACAGACTCACAATACGGACTACCAGGAGGTGACAGTTCTGATGTTAACTCTCCTGAGGTCGGTGTCACCAGATGGACACTGGTGCGGGATAATTCTTTACTTGGCCTGTTACTTCTTCTGGGACTCCTGGAATTCGAAAGAGAAACCGGAGTTTCAGAACGTTCCTCTTCTGACTTAACAAAGTTTGCCTGATCACAAATTTCTGTCAGCACTTCTTCTTTTACAGCTCTTCCTGGGGTACACTGCTTACTGTTTCGTCTTGGCTTTAAGCATTCCTTTCCTGCCAGAGGCAGCTGTTTGGGGCTGTCATTTCCACACGCTGAATCTTCCCTTGGAGTCCCAGCTAACATTTCTGGAAAAGACTGACATTTCAAAGACTCACGTCCTCGAGTTGTTGGAGTATCGCTATATACAGGATTCATTCCACTGGTTTCTCTGGGAGGTGCTATGAAATGCGACCCAGGACTCCTCCTTCTGGACATCGGTGGAGACAGAACATATTCATCTACTTCAGAAACATTCGCTGTGTTTGTCCTTTGTGCTAGTTTAGCTACTGCTGCTGGACAGCTGTGTATTGTTATTTTATCAGCACAATCCAAACACTCTACAATGCACGGCTTTAGTGAAACTGCTGCATTTGCATCCTTCTCCTTACTGGATTTGCTTGTAATTTCAGTACATTTAGAGCTGCCTTCTGTACTTACTTCCTTAAGATCCTGCAAGTGATTTCTTTCCCCAGGATCTCCTGCTATCTCCTTTGAAACAGAAGCTCGAGGACTCCTGGTAAAAGTCTTCCTGGTAGCACTTCCTACAGCCGAGATCTGGTTCAATTCTGAACAGGTTGCTTCTCCCTTTATTTTACATTCTCCAATATTTTCACTTCTACTTCTCGCTTTTTCTCTAGGCAGGCTTCCCAGATCATAAAAACAACTCAGTGAAGTTCGAGCACTCGGCTCTAGCAGGACACTCTTCCCATCTCCTCTTGCAGCTTGGTGACATACATTTCCCTCTTGCAGAGTTTTTGGCACTTTCATCTCACATTTCAGTTTTTCATAAAGTTTACTAAATGGAGACATTTCACTTTGCCTCCTGCTGGAGAGATGTGCTCTGTGTGCAGATTTGGGTGTTTGAGGTTTGACAGGTAAAGCTTTGCAAGTTTTTTCCTCTGTACTTTGTTTCTTGTCATTGGCATTTTTTTCTTCCCACTCAGCATTCTCTGCAAAGCAAAGCAAAAAGTAATACAGATGCAGAGTTACTTAAACATGGCAGAACTACAAATATGAGTTCCATAAATACAGGTGAAAATTCCATCCTTTCCTCTCCCAACTTGGTCAACCAGGGTCCAGGATACTGTACTGAAAATAAAGCTCTGTTAACAACAACAAGTCTTCTCATGATAGAAGTATTAGTACCTAAATATTTAATTACACTTTAAGTCGTAATATGGAATTTATCCCACATTCAGGGAAGACACTTGGTATTTCATGCTTTTGTTTTGCATCAGAATCAATGGCTCATAAACATCTTCCAGGGCCGCCGCAAGACAAACCTGTGAGCCCAGAATCAACCCACCATTCAGCTCAGCTCACCACAATCCCTTCTGCTTTCCATCCTGCATTTACACAGGGGCTGTGCTGCTTTAGGGCAAAGTCAGCCTGCAGAGCTGCCACTTCCCAGCTGAGACACAGCAAGTCACTGCCCACGTGCTGCCAGTCCACTGGAACCCGGGACTCACACTGCAAAGTCCTAAACCACGCTGCCTTTGCTCTCTGCAACCTGGTTTTTCTTCTCAGCCTAAGAATAAATGCAGTTAAAGGGGAAGAAGACAAGAGAGCCCCCATAACACAGCTACCAACCTGAAGCATGAAGACTTTTAGATCCCCAAGTTGGTTTGTGTAGTAATTCCACTTCTGCCACCTGCTGAACATGAAGAACCTGTAAATTTGCACAATATTACAGCAGAGCAACAAATATTTTACAGTTTAGCTTTCACCTGTACATTGAAAATCACCATAGAAATACAGGCATTGTTTACTAAACAGGCGTAAAAGGATTCAGATGAAATCCTAGAATGTTTCCGAGTTGAAGGACACTGACCAATACACACTTAAGGCCCTATATAGCAAGAGTGTCACTCATGTTTTGCCACTAGAATTATCAGCTCTAAGAGCAGGTGTATCAGAAGAATATATAGAAGCACACTTGAAACTCACCTTCCTATCAGACCTACTGCAAAGTTTTTACTTAAATAAGAGAACTATAAAAGAGTAAAAAAAAAAAAAAAAAATCTTTCAAAGCCCACAGTACTCTCAAATTAACATCATCCCCTTTAAGGGAGAAAACTTGGCTGAGAACAAAAAAAGAAACTAATGGAAATACATTATTAAAACACAGGCTTAGTTTGCTATTTATAAATTCTAACAACACCTTACTGTGCTAGCACATAGAACAACAGATTATTTTGGAATAAAAAGCATGCTCATTCTCTAGGGCAAGCATCCCTGTTTAAAATACGAGGCTATCCAAGGCTCCTAACTCTGCATTTCCTCCATTCCATCCTCTCTTCGAAAGAGCTATGGATTAATTTTTAATACTTTACCTGTGTTAGTAACAGCAGATTATTAAGGAGCTATTACCAGAAACTGACAAGTCTAGAATTAATAAATTATTAATTTTTTAAAAAGTATTCATCTGAAGGAGTTTATTCATATTTTCCAACAGAACCTTAGTCTGCGGCTGAAAAATTATTTCTAACAAGAAAACAGAACAAGGAAATAGAACCCTGGATCACTGCCAACTCCAACCTACTCGCAGTAAATAAGCCTATGGCCGCAAAATTACCTGCAGGGTTTCATCTCTTGGAGACCTAGAACGTTTCTTTCTTGGAGTTGATTGCAGAGGATATTCAAATCTGGAACAAATATTTAAAACCACACACATTTTCTGTCAAATTGCTGAGGTCTAAATCCCTCTCATTAAGACAAATGACCTAGCAAGAGTTGTCCACTCCCAACAATACACACAGACACTTCTAAGGGCTTTAACTACATCAGACTAGTTCTAAATTTTCCCCTAAAAACGACCACCCTCGAAACAAAATCACAATCATCTCTCTAGAAAATTCTAGCTTTATTATATTACATTAAGCTAAACCAAAAGTGATAAAAAAAAAAAAATCTTTAAGAACTCCTGCCTCCTCAACAAGTTCTATAAGGAAATAAACTAGATTAACTTCTGCTGCTGAAGATAGGGAAAGGACATTTTAGTTTTCCCATTTATCTCCAGCCACCTTCTGTATGTCCATCCAGCAGCAGAGCCTGCGTCCACAAAGCTCTCTGTGCTCTTGGCCTGCACAACCCCTTCCAGGATAGAGGCACTAACAGTTTGGCAGTGGCACTTACCTGAAAGAACGATCAATAATAGTTAACACATCTCCGTGCTTCAGAGGTACAGGGTGCTGAAAACAATCACCATTCAGCTGCGTAGGATTTATCGTACTTAAATTAGTCAGTATTGCCTAAAAATAAAACCAACATTTTGGGTAGCCTGAGAAGTTGCAGACATGCAATGTACACCTCGTTACAATAGGTCAGTCTTACCTCCTTGTTTTCATTTACTTCAATTTTACAATGTTCTTTCGAGACCTGAGGCAACTGGATGCGAATATCACATTCTGTTCTCCTGCAGGTGAAAGACAGTTGGAGTTTCAAGACACACAAAAGACAGAAGAATCTGACTACTACAGCATTAGGTCATTTCCCAACTTTTCAGCTAATAGATGTGCAGCACCATGGTTCTTTCTTAAATTTGGCAATGGCAAGAAAATGAACTCCCTAACTGCAGCAAAAAATAGCAACTCCTGCTTCTACCTCAGCAGAGAATCCGTATCAGAAAAAATATGTGAAATACCCAAATTCTGAAAAAAGCAGGTCACCAGCTAAAGGAGACACATCTACAACAGGTATCTGATGCTTTGAGATTACTTATCTCCTGACTTGCAAGTTGCTGAAGACTTGCAGAGTATTTCTACAAAATGCCAGCATGTGCTTAAACCACCACATATTCTTCAGGTCACTCTTAAGCATTTGTTACTTATCACCCTCAGAGACAGACTATTGGTAGCTGGAGCTCTGCTCTCACCTGGAGAGCCACCTGCACCTTCTCTAAAAGCTCCTAGTAAGTGAAAGTTATGTTTCAAAGGGTACAGATTTTCTCTTTCTTTTTTTTTTAAGCTTTTGAGGTGCTGCAGCTCGCAGGCAGCAGACACACCCGCTGTCATACCGGAGGTACTGCTGTGCCCAGAAGCACCAACACCTCTCCCTGATGCAGCTGGCAGAAATTCATGTTTGTACCGTTAAGTATCATCTCTCTGGGCAGCTCTGCTGAGGCCAAGGAACAGTATTCTTGACCCTGGAGTGCTTCCCGTAGATTTGCCCTGCAGAATCGGGTTCCAGACTGAATAATTAGTTATTTAAGGTATCTGGCAGACAAGGAAGTGCTGAACAGACCTAGTTTAGAGGAGGTAAAATGTAATGAGACAGTCAAAAGCAAGACATGTACCTCACTGCACTAGTCAATTCTCTCCAAACTGCCTCAGAATTAAGCTATACAATCACTTGCTTGGCTAAAGTGTATTACCATTAAGCCCTTTCCCAGACTTCCTTTGGCCAGAAGCTTAAAAAAAAAAAAAAAAAAAGTAGCTCTGGCAAGGAAAGGACAAAAGTTGCAGGAAGAATCTGCAGGAAAAAAATTACTAATATTATTTTGATGAATACAAGTACTCAACCAATTCTCACCTTCCAAATAAACAAGAACTTGCAGTTAGTGGGAAACGAATTCCATCAGTCCCATTCCGTTTAATTACGATGATATTCCCAAAGAGTGGCATCTTTAATCTTACCTATAAAAGCACGTCCAAAACATTACTCATGCAAATACTGGAAATCGGGTGGGTGGGTATTTTTTTTTTAACTTCTTTTCAGGAGATGTTTTCTAAGGTACAGCAGAAGACTCTCGGTGTAGAAAACGGGAAACTCTTTGCCCTGAGCAAACAACTCGCCTACAGAGGGCGGCAGGAGCAGTCACCCCGGGCTCCTGTCAGCTCGGTCATACTCCTCTGGCCTCTCCAGCAGATATTTCCTACCATCAGAGCCTTTGCAAGGGTTCCGGGGCAACGCACCCGGTATTGCACAGCGTGCTCCACTTCACTGCCGTGTGAACAGTCACTCCACGCCACTCCAAGGATCAGACATTCTCTTCTCTACACGGAAATGCTTAGACGCGACTTGAGAGGAAAGAAGAGCAACAGACGGGACTCGCGTCCTCCCGAACAAGGGGGAAAGAAACGGCGGCGTCCCCCCGCAGGAGCACCGGCAGGAAGGGACCGGAACGGCTGCAAGGATCGGCCGCAGCTGGGCGGGGGGCAAGTGCCTCTCGGCGGGCACGGAGAGGCGGCAGCGGAAGGAAGAGCCGTGAGCTCGGGCGGGAGGAGGAAGACAAGAGCCCCAAAGCCGCAGCGCCGGCCCCGCCGAGACGCTCTTCCTCGCCCGCCGAGAGCGCGTCCCCAAGGCCAGGCACCCTCGGGGGAGCGTCTCTCAACCGCCCCGTCAGAGAGCGCGGCTCTGGGAGCGGCGAGCGGCAGCGAGGGCCCGCGGGGACTTCAGGGCGACCCTCCGGACTCTGTCCCCGCGTCTCACCCGCTCAAACACGCGCTGAGCCACCCAGCCCGAAGGCGCGCACGGAGCGAGCGGCCAGGCCCCAGCCCGAAGGCGCGTCCCGGGCCCCGGCAGCCTTCCCTCGGCCTCCCCCGCGGCGTCTCCCCCGCAGCCCCCCGCCTCCTGCGAGGCGCCGGCCCCACACGAGCCGCCGCCGCCGCCGGAGCTGCCGCCGCCGTCCCAAGCCCGGGCTCTGCGAACGGGGCGGCCGCCGCCTCCGGGCTCCCAGCCGCAGGACTTAAGCTCGCCTTAAGGCCGCGCCCGCCCGGCCCGAGCCCCCGCAGCCCCGGCGGCGGCTCTTCCTTCCCGCGGAGCCGCGCTCACCCGCCGCCCCCCCCGCGCGCAGCGGCGGCCCGGACGGCTCCTACCTGCGGCGGAGCGCTGCCGGCTCGCCGAGGGGCCGCTGATGGCGGCAGCGGCGCCGCCCGCCCCCAGCCCCGGCGCGGCGCCTCCCGTCGGGGCGCGGCGCCGCCTGAGCCTTCCCGCGCGCGGCCGAGCCCGCCCCGGGCCCTCGCCCGGCCCCGGTGCCCGCGGGGGGGTCCCCGCGCCGCGCCCGGGCAGAGCGCGGGAACCGCGCAGAGCGCCCGCGGAGCGGCCGCCGCCCTCCCCTGCTGACAGCCGCCGCGGCGGGCGGGACGCACCGGGGCCGCTCGGCGGGGACAGGCGCCCCGCGGCGCTCGGACTCCTCGCCCGGGAGCAGCCGCCGGCTCGGCGGGAGGAGGAAGGAGCGCGCTGACGTACCGGGAAATTTTTTTTCGAAAAGGCGCGCGGAAGCCCACGATTGGTGGGAAGTACGTCACGTGAACGCGCGGCGGAGCCAATCGGAAGCGGGGACGCGGTTTGATTTCAAATGGCGGCGCCGCTCCCCGACGCCTCCGCTATAAACCGCTTCTGCACCCGCGAACCCGCCTTTGGGTTTAAAGCCCTTGTCCCGCCTCCGCCCCGCGGCAGGACGGGGGTTCCCCGCCTCGCGGGCTCAGGTCTGGGCGGGTCTCCTCAGCCCCCTGTGAGGGTGAGGCCCCCCCGGAGCCCAGCTGGGCCCCAGCCATGCCCCGAACCTTAACCACGGGTGTTGCTTGAGCCTCCCGAGAACTCCTCAGGTCGGTCAGGAAAGGTTTAGAATCGGTTTATATTGCTTCCTCTTAATCTAGGCTCTCTAAACTAATTTAAGTAATCTGCATGTTCTGCACTGGTCTTCTGGTACTGAGATTAAAAAATTAAAACTTAGGGGCTTTAAAGGAGAAAAAAAAAGGAAAGAGGGAGGGAGAACGCAGCAGTAAAAAGTAAGCTAGCACTTTAAATGCCTTTTTAATAAACCATTTAATTACCTTCATGTATCTATATAAACTGATTCCCATCTCTAGTTTCTGACAGGAGTCCATTACTAATACTTCAGTTTGATAATCTGTAAGACAACTGAAAATCGAGATAAGCACTGTGCTGCTCTGTATTTGAAGAGAGAAAAAAATAAAAATAAAACAACAAACAAACCAAAACACAACAAACTGCCAAGTACCTAGAATTTAGTTCAGTCATACAAAGGTAGAAAGAGCTGTTACTATACAACTCCAGGTATCATTTCCATCCTCATCCTTGATCTTGTATTTTTTATATTCCTGTTGTGTTTGTATAAATTTAAAAATTCATCTCCAACCAATGAAATAAATTGCTGGTATTAAAAATGAAAAGAAGCTATAAGTTGAAAACATCCAAGGAGAGAAAAGTACTTTTGAATATAATCTCAGATCAGAAACATTTTGCAGATTGGAAAGGCTTTGAACTGTAGCCCTCTCCAGAATAGAAAATCTTTATTTTTTTAAAATGCTTTTAAAAATTTGTGCAAAAAAATGCAGATTATGCTGAGTCTGTACAACTTCCATCATTTTATTCAGTTCTTCCTGTAGTTTGAACAGTTGTAGCAGCAGTTCTGAAGCTGCAGAATATAGGCTCCAACTCTGTAATTTTGTTCTCTGGAGGCTCCTCTCCGTGATGCACAATATTAAGTTTTAAAAGCAAGCTCCCTATTTGCTTTCTCATTCTTTTTGACATGAGGCATGACAGCTTTTGGACTTTGGGAAAAGAGGTTGGAAGGTGTTAGTTTTGCCTCCATGAAACAGTGTAGGAAAATGTTTAAAGAACAAGGGCAAAACATGAGGATTCAGGTGATTTGACAGTCTCGGTCTCCCTGGTAGGCTAGCACTGAGGGGGACAGGGGGCAAGACTGTTCTGGTATGTTTGCTCAGACTGTCTGAAAACTCATCTTCTGGCCACAAAAATCTAAGCCAAATTAACCTCTGTTGTTGGGGAAGTAAGTAGAAATCTAAAATAAACACAAAACCGAAGTACTTCCAGAAACTGAGTAATCTGAAATAAAGGGAGAGCAATTTACAGGTAATATTTAAAATATACTTTACATAACATACATAAGTAAGTTTGAATTTCTGATATTTTCCCCCTCTATTTCCTAGCCACCAAACATAAACTTGTAACTAACACTTAAACCTGTTTTTTACCATTAAAGATGACCAAGGAGAAACATCCTGAAGGAGCAGCGTGGGTTCCAGTTGCACAGCTTTTTTGATATGCACATTATCAAAGACATATAAACCCAAAACATTCCAGTTACCAAACTCCTTCAAAAAACAACCCTTATTATTCCCCTAACTAATTTACAGCAAGGACAACCTCGCTCAACTCCTTTCTTCCTACCCCAACATCACACTTTTACAGTTCCACATCCCCACCCCAGGATGGCTGGGGGAGACTCCAAGGGAAAACAGACAGGTTGTTGAGTGATGCCTGATTTTTTTATTTTTATAATAAGTACTCATTACTGAGATACAGAACCTGGTGACCTTAATTCGAGTTAAAGTTCTATGCATGTGGGGGAAAGAGCTACAAAGGGAGAAAGGCCTTTTACAAGGTCGTCCAGTCTTTTGTGCTTCAGGGGATAAAATCCTACTATTCAGATCTTTCACAAAGCAGAACTCCTTTTGATATTACTATTTTATTTAATTACCTAGTTTGCCTCAAATACTATTTTATGTGGCATGATGACTTTAGGATACTTTAGATGTGATAGATGTAAGCAGCTTTTTAAATGTGGTGGGTTATTTTCACCTTTGAATTAAATCACTCTGAAGTCTACTTTATAAGCTTTGGTGGGGTTTTAATTTAGTTCAGTGTATTAAGCCATGACATTATACCTTCAGCTTGTCACAATAACTTTATGCTACTGGACAAACTCGTATGTAGATGTAAAACATTCAAACAGAATCAGCATTTGAACACTGGGTGTCGTTGCCAATAAATAAATATTAAAGTTGGATCCTTCCCGAGGGTCTTTACAAATGCAGTTTTATCTGAACAACGTATCTAAACCAGTTTATACCAGTAAAACTCATTGAAAGCCTAATTCCTTAGAGTCTCCACTAGCCCACATCTGATCAAACGGAGCTAGACAGCAAAGGACCAATTTTGCTGCTATTGTTACATGGGCGTTGTCATGTGGACAAGGACTTTGGTGATTTTAAAAAAAAATCAAAACCTGCAGTATGCCAATAATTGTATATTCTGGCATGACACAGAGTGGTTTATTAGTGCGCCTACTGCACAGAACCCTGTCACACATCCTTTGTGATAAAGGTTTGTAAACAGCAATACTTACAGGAGAACACAAATGATAAAGGTTTTAAGCACGCCTTTAAACCTGCTTTCCAGAGCAGCAGTGCTCTCTTAAGTAGTAGATATGCAAAAAGTAAATCTATAGGAGGGAAAAAACCGACATTTTCTTCAAGGCTTAAATTTTCTGTTAGGTTAGTTGGTATCTGTGAACACTGAATTTACTAGGAATACAGGCTGACGTCTGCATACACTCTGAGGTAAAACTGTCAACTTTCAAAAACGTCTTGAAAAATAGGCTATTTTAAATCAGTCCTTGAACCTCCTTGCTAGATTTTTAGACATTTTTAACTTAGTGGACCAATCAACAGGAAATTAGAAAAAAAAAAGCCACTTCACTGGCATCCAACAGGATGGATTTGTGAGTCTTTTGAGGATTTAATGGTCAGGATTATCAGTGGAATACAGTGGCCCAGTGATACAGAAAGGCCCCTAATCACTAAAGCATACTGGGGCTGGAGTCTTGAGCCAAGAGCACAAGCACAACCACAAAATAAAGAGAATTAGAAAAGTTAGCATCTTAATTCCTCATACAAAGATCCTTCCTTATAACAAGGTCATTTGTTCTGTTTTCTGAAGAGGTGGTTGGGAGGCACTTGAGTGAACGAAGCTTGTTTCTCACAGATTTGTACTACTACTGGTTGTTAAGTGAGATTCTAAGAAAGCACAAGTTCCACCTAAAGCTTTTACTAGATTAGGGTTTTTATAAGGTCTATAGGTATTAGGTAAATAAGGCCCTAAATTCAGGCAGCGACTTTAGTATTAGTGAAAGGCCTTCACCACTCCTCAGCCCCCGTTTTTAGAAAACTGTTACCTTTGGATGTACACCAGTGCCCTCGGAACATAGTGGTGATTTGGCCAGGGGATCCAGAAAACGCAGCAGGGAAGTGAACAGAGGCACAAACCACCCAACGGCGGGACGTCTCGCTCCTAGAATCACCAAAACTAAAAAAATGTTCAGACAGAATTACACCTGGTGAGTGATGATCAAACTGCTAACTTCTCCCAGAAAATCGTTAACGTGGGTGTGATTAGAATGGATGAAGTTGCACTGTCATCACAGATCGGTTTTCAATTTATGATCTTTTATTTAAAAATACATATTTCAGGCAATTCACACTCTGTAAAGCAAAGTCTAGAGATTAGTAAGTTATTGTATGATGAATCTCTGAAAATTTAATGTTTTGCAATAGACTTCCTCCCTTAAAATGATGGCTTATTACACTGACACATTATTGCACCTAAGATTTTTTTGAATGCTTGTATTCATACACAGAGTCTAATTTTGATGTCTTATGTGTGAGGAATCTGCATGAGTTAATGAACAAACGGGATACGTTTTCCAAACTGGTTTCTATTCACATTTGATAAATACTTTGAAATAATACATTTCTCTTTCTTTTAAATGGTGACAGAACAAGGCATAACAAACTACTAAGGGAAAGAAACTGTGAAAGATCAAACTTCCCTATGTGATGTGAAGCACTAATATTTTTAAGGAGAAACTTCTGTATTTCACAACATTGAAATTCATCTTGAAAACCAGCTTTCTGATAGGCAGTTTTCACATAAAGCCTTCCAAGCCATGAAAGATGACTGGAAAGCAAACTGTACAATGTCGTGGTGAAGTATGTAATTTTTTTAAATGTAAATTAATACTCTGTAATCCGTATCTGGGGCTGGGCAAGTCCTTGTTGTGTGTTTGTGTATCAGACTGCCAACTCCAACGTTACAGAATGGCCAAGAAACCACCCCTGACAGCTCTCCATAATAAACCAGCAAAACCCCCTGTAATCTGGAAACAAAATTCTTTTCCTGGGAGATTTTGCCATTAACTTCATTAGATGACTCGGAATCCTAAAGGTGACCCGAAGCGGGATTCTGCATTGCCTGTTCAGTCCTTCTGCACATCTGTTTGTGTAAGAGTTAGCGACTGGTGCGCTTGGTTTTATGATTGGGGCAAGATTCCACTGCATATTCAGCAAACGACATCAGCCTCTATTCAAGCATGAAATGCTCTAACAAGGGAGGAAAGCTGTTCAATGTGCTGTGTCCTTGGAAACAGCTGCACTTATCCACAGGCCACCACATGGTTACTGTAAAAATCTCAACTAGAAAATACTTGGATAAAATTTTGAAGCAAAATAGCATAAAAGCAAAAAAAAAAAAAAAATTATATATTTCATAGAGACAGAGACAGTATGGTGTCTCCAAGATGACAAGAACATGATCTTCTCCCCCAGGGACCACCAGCAGGACAGAGACAGCCCTCTCTCTTGTACCGAAATGTGACAGCTGTGGCCCGTGGCCTCTTCTGCTACACCCTGTCTGCTGGTACCGGGTCACTGCCCCCGCCAGCACCACCGCAGCTTCACAACCTGGTACTATTCCAACCCTGCCAAGTAACTCCTCCTCAAGCTCTTCTAGCCTGCTACAGCTGTGCTTGCTTCAGGCCAACCCAACTGGCATGAAGTCACCACTTTTTTTCAACATTTAGAAATAGTTTGAGTGGGACGTTCAGGAAAACACTGGAACAATTTCTTAATGCCATAGAAACAGGTGAAAGAAAAAAAAAAAAGATTATTTGTGAAAAGAACTTCCTTGGCAAAGTCTCAACTTGATTAATAATTTAGTAATTCCGCTGTGTGCAAAGCAGCACAGAAAATGTATAAAAGTCATTAGAAGAGAGCTCTTATGAAACTATTTAAATTACAACATAATCCTTTAATACCTAAGATGAAGAACATTCATGGTGAAGTTCAATTGCTTGAGAAATTCTCGACACATTGAGCAATTTCTGTGTTACAGAAAGCATAGCTTAGACTTGACATATATGCCCTACACAGAACAAATACGTCTTTGATCTTCTGTAGTCGATATTTAATAGGTTATTTAAACAATATATTTCATGAACCATTTACAATGAAAGTGCGTTTTTTCTAAAAGCTGAGTTTCAAACATAACTGTCTTCAGCATCCCAAAATGTAAATGCAAAAACTTGATAAAGAAGCACAAGGTCTTTATGGTATTTCTTTGTAATGTTTAGGAGAAGGAAAAAAAACAGGTGCACATTCTCATCCGATCAACCAAGAAAAATTAATTGCTGGAGAAGAGCAGAGTGATAAAATTTAATTCTTATGTGTAATTAAATAGAACCTATAGATAAACAAGATTGCAAAAGATACAGTTTCTTACTTTCTTAATAGTTGTATTATTTCTCTGTTCCAGTGAAGTTTTACGATTCTTCTGTTTGTTACAGATTTGCCATTGAAATGGGACATAGAACAGACACTATCTGTTGTGAGAAACACACTTCCACTCCTTGGATCCGAATTACACTGTCACCTTCTCACCAAAATCTCTTTTTAGGGGATGTTAGAGGCAAATACAAGAACATTCCCATCACCGCAGTATCTAAACAGCCGTATCTGAGCGGCTTTACGGAGGTGAGGATCAAGTGATCCCAAGCCCTTTCTGCAACTTTAGATTTGTTCTTACTAAAACCACTATGATTGGCTGGATAACAAGCTTTTTATTGTTGATCTTTAATCACAGAAACAGACCAACAGAAGCGCACTGAGATGAACACAAGAAACTCGTTCTTTGTCTCATAATTTGTAATCCCCGCTATTTAGCTTGAATAATCTAAAAATGGTGATTCTGCTACACTGCTACACAGAACCTTATTACACTAGAAACTGTGCAGATCTGTAGTAATGATTACCAATAATTATTTCAATTAACTTTTTAAAAATTAAATTTTAATTAATAATTGCTTAATATTTTCTATTTTCTGAAACCACACAAAGCCATCTGTCTGTGTGCATCCCACTATCTGCTGAAGGTACACGATCCAATCACACAAAATATTTCATCAGCTCACCTGGAATTATTAAAAAAAAAATTAATAGTGTTTACATGTAATGAAAAAGATTACTCTTAACGTGGTGCTATTTAGTGTCACAGTGAGAAACAGCAATATTTTCCTGAACACTAATTTCCTCAAGGCTCTGTATTTCAGCGTGGTGGATCCCTGTATTTAAAACTCTGCAGGCAGTGTCTTGATTAGTAAATCTATCTTTCTGATGAAGCAAAGACACCTCTTCAGGACAGACCTGCATGCTGTCTTCAGGAAGCAACACTTCACTACAGTTACTACTGGCAAACATGTTGCTACAGTTATTCCTGGATGGTTGAATTTGTGTTGAAAGCCAGTGTGATTATCAAGAGCAAATACCTCAGTGTTAGAGCAGTGCACAAGGAGGACATGCAAACTCAAACTTCTTCCAAACAAGTTTAGAAAAAATAATCAGAAAATTATCTACAGTGTAAAGGTAATTCCCTAAATCTTAGGTGTCAGGTGTAGCAAGATGCAACAGGGCTAAAGGAGTCAAACACATAAATATTGCTCCATTAAATCATACTTCAGTCAATTCATTAAGTCGTAACATTTAGTCTCAGATATCAGAGAATGATCTCGGCTGGAAAAGCCCCTGAAGCTCCTCCAGCCCAACCATGACCCTCCCCCTGACCGTTCCCAACTCCCCCAGATCCCTCAGCGCTGGCTCAGCCCGACTCTTCAACCCCTCCAGGGATCCCGGGGACTCCCCCCTGCCCTGGGCAGCCCATTCCAACGCCCAACAGCCCCTTCTGCACAGAAATCCTTCCTCAGAGCCAGCCTGACCCTGCCCTGGGCAGCTTGAGGCCATTCCCTCGGGGCCTGGCGCTGGGGCCTTGGCTCCAGAGACTCATCCCCCCTCTCTGCCCCCTCCTGGCAGGGAGTTGCAGAGGGCCAGGAGGTCTCCCCTCAGCCTCCTCCGGACTAAACCCCCCCAGTTCCCTCAGCTGCTCCTCATAAAACGTGTCTTTTCAAATCTCAGTGACATTAACTTGACATTAGGATTGTAATCTTTCACCATAGTTCCTCCTGGTTTACATAAATCCCCCGACACTTGTTACAGCAGTGGGCCATCTTGGTTATTTTTGGCACGTGAGGTCCAATATAAAGCCTGTGGAAATTAACGAATAAATTGCTGTTAACTAGAGTAAGTTTTTGATTCAGGATGGGTGACATGGTTGGAAGTTAAGCTACTATTTTTATCTTGGCGTGATACCATCGTGTACCACAGTACTATTAAAACTTAGGTACAAAAGAAGAGAGAGGTTTTGTGTGCTGGGAGCCAGCTCTCTGCCCTCTCACTAACCCTCCTGTCTCCCTCAGAGGCCGAGACCTGCTCCTCCATCCCGGGAGCAGCCTGAAATGCAAAATGGCACCGTGCTGGCAGGGCTTGAGCAAAGAGCCACAAATCATCAAATTTATACTCAAAAAGGGAAGGCTGCAAAGGGACGAGTCACGTCGAAGCTTGATAGTGTCAGGTCTTACTTATTAAGAAGTCATAAGACCCAGCCTTGCGCCGGCTATCACGAGTTTCTGTGCACTTTATACGCACAGTGCTTCAGTTCCAACGTGAATCGGAGTAACGCTGCCAAACAGCTGCCGAGGAGTACTGAAAAATTACTTATCTAGATAATGGATTTCAATTCTTTTAGAATACTTAATTTAAATGAGCACGCAGTACAGGAATGAAATGAAAAGATTTAAAGGAAACAATACAGCTGGAGAATAAAAACGAAGCTTTGTTCTTGCATCAGAATGTATTAGATCTTGCAATTTGCATGTACAAATAATTCAGCAACATTCACCGGCATTAAAAACACAGCAAGATGAAATTATAAATGTAATAAAAGAAAATAATAATAGCTGAAACTGTATAATACATACATATATTATAAAGATTTGACAAATTAAATACGGTTTGGTTATACAGAAAAGTTTCAATAACTTTACATTAAAAGTGGTACTAGGGAAATGAAAACATTTCAAAATACTGAACACAGGTGGTCAGGCTCATTTTAAAAGTTTAAAAAACTGATACGTAAAAATACCCTAAAAAACACTGGTAATTACAGTATGCATTCTTCGTTAAGGCCCAATTCAGCAAAGCACTTAAGGGATTGCTTCAGGAACAGAGGACCTATGGGACTTAAATGTTCTGTGGGGTAGAGACGTCGTAAAGCGAATGCTTAAATGCTTGGGTGAACTGGAACCTGTCTTAACACGTGAAAACAGACAGTCAAGTCACATAGTGACCAAAACCACATACAGATCAGAATGTACAACTTCTAATCAACTATTTGGCATTTTAAAGGAATTCCATGCAACGTAGGAAAATTTAAAAGAAAATTCATATATATCTATAGCAAGATACAGCTCCCCCGTTATTAGGCAGCTGCAATGACTGAACACAAGAACTGGAAAGGAAGCTTTTCAGATGGTTAAAAAAAAAAAGTCATTATGTAGCTATATTTGTGACTTCTGAAATATATTAGAAGTGTTTCTTTTTCCTCCTAGATATCTTAATACAGTTAGCGACTAACATCTGAGTACCCACTTAGTATCTGAGGTTCCAGCTTAAGTCCATCCTAGGACTTGCCGTAGCTCCCAGAGCTGCCTGTGCCCTGCAGAACGACCCCTCGCCGTGACCCCGGGGGCCGTGGGGGGGCCGTGGGTCCCCACTGACACCACACCGCCCGGCCACCACGCCTGGCACCTTCCCTTCCCAGGCACCTCTTAGTCCCGGCTTTTAGCCGAGGGACCCAAAAGGCCAGCCAACAGGCAAGTTATTGTTCAAATATATAGGCTAAACGTTTGGAGAGATCCTGACATTGCGATCTAACGGGACCATAAAACATGGTTCTCTGGAAAAACAGTGGGAATTTCTCTGCATTATTTTCTATCATCGTTTAACCTCTCCGAGTCTGTGCTGGAACGATCGTACTGAAAACCTCACTGTACTGGTTTCCATAGCAAATTTATTTGATGGCTTGTGAAAATGTGATGAAATTTTAGCATGCAGCAGTAATGTAAACTTACTTAGCATTCATTTTTGTTACTCAACACCTCCTGCGCCTTGAGTGTATCTTCTCATAGCAACTCATGACACAGCTTTAGTCTTTAGACAATCTTTTTTAAGTGCATAATTTACTGTACAAATAAATACAGAAGTGCATCGATGGGAAGACAAGAAGCAGTAAATGGCAGCGTTCGGAACAGCGTGCTTAGAAATTTCTAAACTGCTCCTTTTCTGTTGAGTATGAAGTGAAAGGAGAGGTATGAACACTCCCCCTTTCCTTGCATTGTTACAGAGGATAATGCTACTTGTTACCGGGAATGAAAAATGGTCATGGGCTAAAATAGTGCAAGAACAGTGAAATGATCAGTGTAAGTTGCTTATTTTAAATAAGGCTTTTATGTTTGCATTGAAAAAACTCAACCAACTGGACAAGACAGAACTATTGCATATTAGTTATGTAATTAAAGTACATATTCGCATACTTTGTGCTCATTAATTCATATATGCATTTTAAAGAGTGGAAAAGATAAATTTTTCGATTATTCAACATTCAGATGCCCTGTGATTTTTGGATTTTCTAACCCCCAAGCATATCCTGTTCAGGGCTACGATAAAGACTTTTAAACTTTATTTCACCAATTATATTATCAGTAGTACTTTCATTAAAAATATATCTATATACACAATCCTATACCCCTTTTAGATAAAGGATAATTTGATAATATATACGGGAGGGTGAGAACATCGAGGAGCTTTTTGCTATAATGCTTAATGTTGCAAGCATTACCCTTAGTAGATTTTTTTTTTTTTTTTTTTTCAAAATTTTAGCAAATACTGTTAATTATTCTATTGAGTCGAATCAAAGAATAAGAGTTCATCTCTTTTTGCCTTTTCTCAAAGAAGTGGGAAATTATGCACGTGTACATAGAGAAGCTTTAATTCCATTTCTGGCAATGGCTATAAAGCCTCTTCAACTAGACAAGTTCAGGTGCTGCAAAATATACTCTTCTGATATGCAAAATATTCTCAAAATAGCGGTAAACTCACATTATTGTCTTTCTAAATTGATTATAAGCTGGTGTAGTATTTAGGAAAGAACAAAATAAATGGACTTTGAAAACTATATTAAATCAAACATTCGCATCTGCATTTATACGGATTCTATCTTATTGACAGTAAGACTCAAAATAGAACTGCCATCAACTGGGAGGTTCTTAAAAACAGACTTTAAAAGCCGTTATATTTTTCAGTTGGACTGTACATTATCACACACAAAGGGCCATATTCTGATACCTTTACCATTAATAGCACTTCATTCCAACAGTCTCCTTGCCTTCAACGAGACTATTTCTGAAATAAATTACAAGTAAGCATGAGCAGGTTATCAGAACGTGTCCCCAAATAAACATCTCTTTTCACTGTGAAGGAGGGTTTACGGCCAAAAGATGTTTAGTTTAAACGTATGTACCACAATTCACTTTTTTTAGTATGAAATGGAAATCACCTGTGTAAAGTTTCAAGGATTGGGAGATAACATTATTGATAAATAATTTCTAAGTGGAAAAATTCAAACAGACCCTCGAGAATTAACTTACTGTTATCTAGAATAAAGATTTCTATACCATCTTATAGTGATATACTGTATATGAACATTATACTTCACTTTAGAAGATATTTATATTTAAGAAATAACTTTATACAGCAAATGCAACTTTTAGAGCAAACACAAGGTCGTATTTACAGTAAAGTCAGCCATGAAAATGACATGGAATAAATTAACAGCATATACAACTATTTATACAGAGAAATTAAAAAATAAGGCAGGAATTTTCATTTGAAATTAGCATAATCAGAAAATATGTCGATGAAATCTTGTACCACTCTGTAGCAAAATTCATACTGTTCCTGAAAAACAATAAAAAGATATCAAAACATGATTTTACAGTGGAGAAAGTCATACTTATGCAAATCCTAGGGATAAACGTACCACGTTCTAACAACCAGTACCCGAGGGTTGGTCTGTTCTGATTTTTATTTATGCATTTATTTTTTTTTTTAAATAAAAGCAATGGTATCTCACTTTTTCTTTTGTCAAATTCGGGCTGATTGTTGCTCTTCAGTTAAAATGATTTCTTTAAGCTTTCCAGGTGACGGTTCTTAAGCTGAATCAATCCTTAGACTTGTCTTACCAAAACGAAGCAGCTTCCTGTACCTGGCTGTAACCCGGCTCACGCCGGGGCAGGTCCCTCCCTCTGAGCCTGCCCGGTGAACTCTGGGCTCCACCCGCTGAGCTCTACAGCAAAACTAAGTGACAGTGTATAGAACACCAAAACCCCTCTGCGTTCGTTTTTCTGAACCCGAGTTCCCTCGCACAGGCTGTCACAGCCCCGTGTTCAGCCGCTGCCTAGGTGAGCCTGCTGGCTCGTCCTCCGCGTCCTACAGCTGGGACCATCCTCATCTCGTAGCCGTGCTGATACGCCCTCGGTGCCATTTGCTGTGTTCCCTAATCTCTAACAACGCTGATAACAAATGGAATTGGCACCTGAATTGACTCACGCTGGAAAGCAGAAGCCTTTCTGCAGGCTCAGCTGGGAATATCGGTGGCAATTACACCCTTAACTAACATTATTAAATCACAAAACGCCAAAAGAAATAGTTCATCCCTGTCTCAGCATGACTGGATAATCCAGTTCTACTTCTTCAAGCCCTTTCTTCCTATCCGTGTCAAGGAGAAAACATCTACCTGAAAAAGGTGTTTTGAGAGAATTGTGTCTGAAGAAGTTTCAAACTACTGAATGGAAGCTGCCATCAAAATACAAACTATCAGCATTTTTATTTTCCAAAAACCTAAGTCTCAAAACTTTTCAATATTTATTCAATAGGGAAAAGTGTCTGCACCAAGCCTCACATATTACTTATAGATGGCTGAAGAAGTCAAAGACATTTCTCCCTTTCAACAACCAACTGCAAACCAACTTAAACCCAGACATTTTACGGTAAGAAAAAATAACAACTGATACACAGCTTAAAACACATTTCCTTCATACGTTTTGTCACCCACAACAGGCAAAAAAATTTTCGTTTTAACTGTCCTAAAAGACATAGAATGTTTAGCCAAGTCGTATTTTTAGAAATGCTTTAAAAAAAAAAAAACCTGCAAAAATACAGATTTCTGATAATACCTTGTACATACACAGCCATCATACATAATTTATTTCAACCTGCCCAAAAATCCTTTGTTCTCCCACAAGAATATTTACAAACATACATCCTTTGACAAAGCCCCGGATTGTTAAATATCATACCAGTGTTTGCACCATATGTGGCCTTTGCAGTCTTAAGCTCTTCACAGCTTGAAATACATCTAAGAGCCCTTCAGCCTTCACCCGCTCCAGAATGTTGCTGAGTGCTATGAAGGTGCCTGTTCTTCCCGCGCCCGCGCTGCAACGCAAACACATTTGCTTGACATACAGTAGGATAAAAACGTTAAAAAGAGAAATAGCAGCGATCTAGAATAGCCAAATAGGACTGTTAGCCAACGTTCCTCATTTTTGGTGCTTCTTTTGGGGCTATGCTAGAAGGGAGCCAGAATTAAGGGCAATTAGCTCGCAGCCAGGCTGGAACCAATAAAGGCTCGTTAGGGACAGCTTCTGTGCCCGAGTGGGAGATCCTGCAGCAGCACACGGGCACCCTCAGCCAAAGTCTGAGCTGCAAATAACGAGCTGGCAAAGCTGCTTACTCCAGTCTGCGTTCAGATTTCAGCAAAGACAGCTCCCGGTGCTCCCACCCTCTGCTTTTGGTTTTATCCTTGAGGTGGGAGAACACAACCTTTAGACTTTCAGTTGCACAACTTGGTGATAACGCAAAGCAGCACCGTGTGATCAACCCCCCACTGCCCTGCTAGGTTGTGATTTATACTTCTGCACGGTGGACAGATGCGAAAGCATTATTATTATTATTATCATCATCGTTATTATGTTACTACTCCGAAGCAATTTGATGTCCTATCCACAGTCAGAAGTTCCAACCTCTCTAGTTGGAACCAGATGATCTTCAAGGTCCCTTCCAACCCAAACCATTCTGTGATTCTCAGAGGTATTAATGTAAGGACAAACTAAAGCAAGACTACAAATCAGACTATACTACCTACAAGAAACTAAAATTGCCTCTTCTGCCTCGATCTTGACTACAATAATTCACCTAATGTACTCCCAGCTAACTAGTTTCTCTTATTTCAGTATGTTTGACTCTCTGTTTTGTCCTTCTACCTGTTTCAAATCATGATACCATTGAACCAAAATGCATTTTAATGATTATTATCTGATTTATTATGCCTAACTCTAGAGCCAAAAAACCCCCCGATTTTTACAAGATTGCCTTCTCTCTCCTCATCACACTAATTAAGGACTCTTAGACACCAACAAAATAGTGACTGTGCACTGGAATGGCAGTAGCTTTGACGGGGAATAGTTCCTGAAACCAGGACGGGATTGGGAAATGGGCAGTCAGGGCTAAGAGGAGTGGAAGGTTCACTGGATTGCTGAATAAGCATCAACACAAAATAGTTTATTAAACTGATCATTTTCATGTGCTTTAACCATAAGTAGTGTATGTAAGTCATACTTGTGTATGACTTGATACACGACAGCTGGAATAAATCTTCATCCTATGCCAGGTTTTCATTTTTTGGTTGTGTTTTCTTTTTTTTTTTTTTTTACAGTTAATCACTGAACTGTAACCCCATGTCATTGCTTCTACCTTATTTCTATCAAATACAAAAAAACCCTGATGAGCACACGCCTTATGAAAAGATGAAGTGCAAATGCACGTGTCCTCAGCTGGATTCCTTAGAAGCCTCGTCAGAGGAAAAATGAACAGGTATGATGTATTTGATGTGTTACTCCCTTTAGACAACTACTTTTATCAGACTAAAGACAAACACAAAATCTAAAAGGCTTCAGATTTATTCGTAATTAGCTGATCTCTAGTAACCATTTGCTATTCCTAGAGCAACCCATGAGTGATGCATTTCCAAGCAGGTCTACAACTATCAAAAGATGAGGACGTGAAGGCATAAAGTAAACCTGTACACACACGTTGCTTATTTGTTTATGGGTAGAAGAGGTTTGCACTCCATTTTGAACGCTCCTTGTGCTAGGCTCACTCTCTCCAAAAAGCGTGCCTTTAGCAAATTCTTAAAGCCCATACAAGATAGGTGGGTTTAATTAATTTAAGATTTTTTTTTTTAATATGGAGGTATGGAAAACTAAACTGCATTTGGAAAGCAGAAGAAAATACGTATTGTCTCATGGGAACACAGCACTACTCTTTGCATACTCGCTTCTCTTTTTGCAATTAAAAAAGAAGACTTTAAAATTTTTCTCAAACCTCATTTCTGGAGAGAGAAAGTTCAAAGGCAAAGGACACGCAGAATGGGCAAAGCTGCGGCAAAAGACAGAAGTAAGGGATCTCTAAATAATTTGCATCGTTTATTAGTGTGGAAAGGAGGAGATGATGGAGAGGAGAAACGTAGGTAGCCATGAACTAAACAGAAGGCAGGTGCAGACACACACGCTGGAAGAGAAGGATTTAGAACAGATTGGCTTTGAGTTCTGTTGGCAAGTCTGTCAGTAAAACCCTTCTAAACCATTTAGGGTTACGTCTTGATTCTACTTAAGAATCATCTTTTTGTAGCTCCTTAAACTGTTCATAAGTAGTTGGAAAAAAAGAACGGAAGTTTTGACAAGTACACGCGAACGCTCTGAAAAATCAGTCTTAAGACTTATTCATAAAGTTACATTCATTTATATTTGAAGACTCAAACTTCACGGAGGAAGTTCAAGCACCTCAAAAGCTGTGATGTACATACAGGCTGCCCAAGCAGGGACGGGAGAGAATTCTCAGCATTAAAAATCCTAGAACACATTGTGTGGTTTGGGTTTTATCTTCTTGTTTAATTCATTTTAAAATGATTGCAGTAGATTTTTTTTTTTTTTTAACGTCTAGGAAAAATGCACGCCAGAAGATTAAGGTAAGGCTTGGGAGAGGCTGCAGCTCTAAAAGCTTGGAAAAGCAGCAGCAGATACTCAGCTACTCAAATAGTTCTTATGCAACCGAGTTGTGCATATCAAAGGCATTAGTTTTTATCTCTTATTTTACGGGCTAGAAGTCCTTGACGTTTTACCCACTTATTCAGAATTTTAACTCCCTAGCATTTCAAAAGAAATGGCTGTTAAAATTTGTCAAATCGCAGCATCAAACACAAAAAGTCACATCGCCCTCGAGTGCACCCACCACGGGGTGGGGGAACCCACAGTCCCCTGGGGAAAACGTATGAAAACAGCAAAGAGCAAAACACATCCGAAGTGAGAGGAGAAAGTTTTAGCAATGAATATGCATCGGTACAAGATCACATCCCAAAACACCACCAGATCTGAGTCCTGGCTCAAGCTCCTGGATCTCTTTGCTTCAACAGTGCGTGAAAAACAGAGGTGACGCTGCAGACAGCTGAACACAAACCACAGTACTCTGAGAATGAGACAGCACCTTTGAAACTCAAATCCGAGAAAAATAAAAGTCTGAGAACAGCCATAATATGCCCATTCCTGTTTCTAACTCTAGTAGCAAACAGGCAGGTGCTTCTGCCAAAATACAAGTGGTCAGTGAATCTACTTCCCCGTAGATGATGCTACAACAGTTTGAGTGTCACATGAATCAATATGCTATTTTTTTTTTTTCCAGAAGAAAAAAAAAAGTGGTTACTCATTCCAAATCAGATCGGTATTCTCTGAAAGGCAGGAAAAATCCAGAAGCAGCAACAGATTATTTAGCTCTGACCAAAGGTTGGAGAGGTTTATCCGTGCAGCCATCAGTCACGAGGGGGCTCTACCACAGTGTAGGTGCCAAGCGTTTCTCAGCAGTGGGATCACAGACAGGTAAAGAAAATATCACTATTAATTCCACAGATGTTTTTACATATAAAGATGCCAGGAATTTGACCTCCTTACACTGCTAGAAAATTCCTAGCGGTCCAGCAAAACCAGTTCATCTTATACAACGTGCCCAAGAGGAAAAGATTTTAAAGGTCGGTATTTAAAATTAAAAAAAAAAAAAAAAAGATTTTCAGCGCAATGAGAGATAAAACAATGATTGTTTTTTATGTCACGGTTGATCTTGCACGCTTCAACTGCAAGAGAGGCTCTTGCAGGAGGTCTTGGAGAAACAGGGGGACGTGGCCTCTCCGAGCTGTCGTGCTGGGTAAGGGAGCTGGGAGCCCGTCTGTCCTTCACCCAGAACAGGCCCAGGCAGTCCCCAGCAGAAAAGAGGCCCATAACAAAGGTTAATAGCTGCTTCTTAAAATAAATAAATAAATAAAAATACAGGAACTTCTCTTCTGGGGGCTCTGAAACCCTGCTGACCCTGTCCCTGTGTACTGTGAGCTTGACATTGTATTGACCAGAAAACAGAAAAAGTTTTATTGATTTATAAAATTTAAAATATTTTAAAAGCAAGGCATGATTTCTCAATTAGGAAGAGGCAGAATATTAGTTTTTCTACTACTTTGTTTTGTTTTTTTTTAAATCAGCAGATGTAGTACAAAAAAAGAAAACTTAAAAGACTGATAGGAAAAACCACACTCTGAAAAATATCATTTGAAAAGAGGAAAAGCCCAATGTACAGCTTTTAAAAAGTTGGGTCTTTTTTTTTTTTTAACAAAAAAAAAAAAGAGACAACAATTACAATTAAAAAGAAAAAAACTCAAAACAAAAAATGAAAACCTGTCATAGGACGAAGATAGTCATGTACCAAGTCACACACAAGGTCCCTCTCCGCGTTGATGCAGATACTGTTTCCTCTCTGCTTTCAGGGGCAGGAGTACATTTTGCCTTCAGCTTAGACTAGAAACACATTTCATTCTCCTGATAGGTCATAAAAACCAACAGCATTTTGATCCTGACAGAACATTTGAGCACTATATTGGGGTGGGGGGGTGTATTACACATCCCTACAACAGACCTACAGCTTCACTCCTCCAAGCGCAGCGTTTACCTACACTCAGGTGCAAGATACAACACCCCAAGTTACTAATGTGGTTGTTTACTCCCAGCCATTACGGCTACTATCGAGTTGTCTGCTTTGCTAATTTAGCAAGAAACAAATTGGGAATTCTTTATGCTAGATTTTTTTTTTTTTTCCCCCTATCTTTTTCTCATATTTCTTAATTCGTATTTATTTTTTCCAAAGGATGCGGTGTACGCCCTCGCAAAGGAAAAGTGCCATAAAAACAACCAGACTGGAGAAAAATCAAGCCATTCCCTTTGCTAATGGCGGGAAGAAGAGGTGACTCTTACCTGCAGTGCACGGTGATGGGGTGGTTGCCTGTCTGCTGCTGCTGCTTTTGGACAGCTGCAATCAGGTCGATCATCCCTTTGCCTTCTGCGGGAATCCCGATTTCTGGCCACCCATGGAAGTGGAACTGCCGAACGAGCCTGCTTTGCTTCTCCTGGTTACCCTGCGTGTGGGGAAACACCAGATTTACCCAGTTGTTACTTCAAAACAGAAAGACACTCCTTACCCGGAACGTTTGTAAGGTACATTTTACACCACTCCCGTGGAGAGGGCTGTCTGCAGCCCGGTCTGTAATCTATGGGTGATGCCGACCTGATAGTTCTGCTTCTAAATTCCCCATCCCCTACGCTGCCGATTTACCCCTATTATTGCCCTTTTCATTTGCACAGCTCTTTCATCCCTAAGGATACACTTAAAGATTATTCATCCCGAGTGCCAACGGCTCAAAGCTTTCACCAGGCACAGGGCAAAAGTGCCCCGAAAACAACCCAACCCATGAAACGCACTGCCCTCTGCACCCCACTACCTGCTGCTTTGAAACCTGACAATTATTTGCCTTGCCTTTATGCTCGCTGATCAAAAGCACACTAAAAGTTTAAACAGGTGTTAACACCAAGCTGACGCAGTTAGCTCTGGACAGCTTTGGATGCAGAAAGGCTCTTCGTTTTAACTACCCTGAAATTTCTGCTTGCTGCTTCCCACGGCTGCATTGTAAAGTGCGTGGATACAACATTAATATTCTGGCAGTTTTACTGGATATCATCAACTCTGGCAAGCCACTGGGAGTTGAAAACACGAGGTCTCTGCTGATGCTGGGTGCTTCCAGGGGACAACTGGTGAATGAGTTTGATGGGAAGTTTGATGGGAAGTTTGCTGGGAAGTCTCTGGACACTGTTTTGTACTGGAAGCCTAGAAGGTTTCACCATTAGGAGGAATAAAAGCTTGATCAGTCCCTCCCTCCTCCCTGCAGGAGATATTTTAACATAATATTGCTTCGAATATCACTGCTGCAGTCTAGCTGGACTCGGGCACAATACAAACGTTCCTCAGATTTCTTAGATCTGCAGCAGCAAACACTTCTAACGACGCTGCACTGTAGCACAAAACGCTCATTGCTGCTTGGATATTACCTAAAATGCTGTTACTTGAAGTTGAAATATTTTCCAGTGTGACCCAAGTCAACACACTGGCAAGGACGCTCTGTACTCACACCTAACCCACCACCCTCCTTCCGAAAGAAATAAAGTGCTTTAAAGTCCTTTTGCTTTGTGCGTGACAACTATTTAAGTGCCTAAATTACATGCAGTGAAATAAATAGTTAAATGAGTTATATTCTTAACTGCAAATTTTTTTTTTTTTGGTTGTTTTTCAAAAAGAGCAATGCAAATCAGATCCTAAAGAAATGATACCACTAAGAGAGGCACATCCAAAAGATCAAAAACAGGTTTTGAGTAGATCATGCCTGTAGCAGAGCAACATAAAAGAAGAGCTGGTAGGCAGAGGCAAGTACATGTGCTCTAAAGTGCTTCACAGATTTAGAAATCTTCAGCCAAATGTTCTTATATAGAAACGTGGGAGAAAATACAAGTATAACAGCAACGACAAAACATAAAATACCCCTCCAAACCCCACACCCCACTTTGATCAAGGTCATGTTTTACTGACCCAAATTTTCATGGAGATTTAAGCAAAAATGTTTCATATAAGTTTTTTTCTCGACTAATACAATGTCAACACTGATTAATCACATTTACCTCTGGATAGAAATTCCAGCATTTAAGTTACACAGTCATACTTGCAAATGCCTTCAAATGCAAAAAAACCCCAAACCCTCATATAATTTTAAAACCTTACCTGATTGTATGTGACTAGAAAGTCCCTTACACTTATGGCATCTAACAGACTGTCATTCTTTATTTCTACGGTTATCTCTCCGTGAGTTACAGAGCCCTCTGATGGCCAGTACTGGCAGCATTTCTCCTGCAAAATTGAGAGAAAATTGGAAAAGTTCCTTGAAATTTTTTCCGGTTATCTACATTGTCATGAATCTCCGATACAGGACGCGACATACAGCGTAATAAACGCGTCCTCAACACTTCATAATGAAAAGTCTAACAACCGAGAATACAGTAATATTTCTATAATATAAACCACGAAGATGGAAAGGGCTTAGAGTCATAGATGGCAAATACTGCTGTAAAACAGATTAGTATAAAATAAATAAAAAGCAATTCTGAAGGCAATGCGGTGTTGTTAAAAAGCCTCCTGAAACCACCACCAAAAACCATTTTTCAGCACTAAACCACCCTGGTTGCGGTGCTGAACCCCCAATCTTCCAGCTGCAGCACCCCACCTCTCGTCACTAACGAATGAGGCACCAGGAGAGGTTCAGAATGAGCCACTGGGGCTTCTACTGGCAGAACAGGGAGGGAAGTTGTCACAGAAGCTTTGGCCAGCTGTTCCCAAATCCCAAACCATCATCCTGTGTCAGGCATCCCTATAAATTATGTGCTTTTAATGTGAACTGGGCCTTTCTGCAAACGGTAATTTTCAGTAGTTTTGGTGGGTTTTCTGACAATTCAAGCAAAAGCAACCACATTGGCCCACACCAAATTGTGAAGCAAGTGCTTATTTTAGGAAAAAAATAAAAAAAATCTTGTATCGGTAGGATTTGTAGGCAACAAATAGTTTATCTAATGTTAATGCTCATATTTTACTGGTGCCAACAGCAGGTGCTTTGCTCTGGAGCCGGCCGCTGCGGGACACGTACCTGCTCCCTCTCCTGAACTTCTGTGAGCATGACGATGGTGTGGCACTTCCACTCCCACACCATCCGCCAGAAATCCTCCACCGTGTGCGGGAGCGGTCCTTGGGTGGCGATGAAGTAATCCTTCTGGCGATAGCCCTGCCGAGAGAGACCGGGAGGCGTTCACGTCCCGACACGGGGGGCAATGGTCCCAGAGGAGATCACAGCTCAAACTGCTGCTTCTTTTTGTACCAGCACTGGCGTGGCCAGCAGGGACAGGGAAGGGATCTGAGCCCTGGGCTCGGCACTGGGGAGGCCGCCCCTCGATTCCTGGGTTCACTTTTGGGCCCCTCACCCCAAAAAGGCCATTGAATGACTCGAGCGTGGCCAGAGAAGGGCAACGGAGCTGGGGCAGGGTCTGGAGCACAGGTCTGCTGGGGAGCGGCTGGGGGAACTGGGGGGGTTCAGTCTGGAGCAGAGGAGGCTGAGGGGAGACCTCCTGGCCCTCTGCAACTCCCTGCCAGGAGGGGGCAGAGAGGGGGGATGAGTCTCTGGAGCCAAGGCCCCAGCGCCAGGCCCCGAGGGAATGGCCTCAAGCTGCCCAGGGCAGGGTCAGGCTGGCTCTGAGGAAGGATTTCTGTGCAGAAGGGGCTGTTGGGCGTTGGAATGGGCTGCCCAGGGCAGGGGGGAGTCCCCGGGATCCCTGGAGGGGTTGAAGAGTCGGGCTGAGCCAGCGCTGAGGGATCTGGGGGAGTTGGGAACGGGCAGGGGGAGGGTCGTGGTTGGGCTGGAGGAGCTGCAAGGGCTTTTCCAGCCGAGATGATTCTGGGATTCTCACCACGTGGTGATGTGACAGTTACTGCATATCTGATGACACCGAGCCCACCCAACTCTTGCTCATTGCCAGAAATGCAGGAAAAAAAATAAAAATCCCTCAAATTCACAATCCTGAGTTACATTTTATGAGGTTTTTTTACAGTTGTGCCTGAGAGGATGAAATTCTGCAGTGACAGGTAACCAAGAGGATTTCACACCGCGATCATAACTGCAGGTATTAGTTTTACTACAGAATTAACCTCAGTTTTTGAGCTACAGTTCTCTTTACATACTGGCGTGATCTTCACAGCTGTAGTATCCACAGTCCTCAACCACTTATCGATTAAGGATATAATTAATTACTGTATTTAAATAAAAATAAGACACAGTGGAAGGCACTGCCCATGTTCCAACAGGACAGTGGGAAGAAATCTGAGAATTAGCACAGGTCTGCCCAGGTAAACCCTGGCTCCCAAACACTGTCACAGCCTTTCCCTGTGCTAAATATGGACTTTTCTTTTTCCTTTCCTCAAAAAACACAAATTTACATCCATTAACCTGAACACAGATCAGGGAACTGCTGGGTGTCAGTTGTATTGTTAATTTGTTTCGCTCCCCATTTGCTAAAATTTAATAAAAGCCAACAACAAGGATGTTTAAAATACCCAACCGTTTAAAGTGAAATTGGAAACGCCAGTTACGAAATATATTTGGAAACTCTCATAAGCCAAACCCAAACAAAAAAGCTAATGTTCATCATAAGCCCAGTTGACTGTGTCTCTTTAAAAGGACTTATCAGCAACAGCAAAATTTATGATTTAAATACATGAAATTTTTTTATACGTACATCTATGAAGGATGCATTGATGTAGTCTGTATACTCTTGCCCTCTTTTCATCGACAGAATCACTCTATTAAAATCATCTGGGGGGAAAAAAAAAAATAAAAGGTGAGTTTTACTTCTGATAACGAAAGAATGCTTTTGAAAACAAAAGCAACAAAATCTTTTCTCTGAAAGCCAGAGCGTCTCAAAGATCTTATCCAGGATTTAGTAAGTGTGGGGAGGAGAGCACTCGATTTTCCGTTCACACGGGATATGGCCAGCAAGGCCTGACACTTCCATTTCCAGGTGCAGATGTTACAGCGCCGCTCGGCTGCGCAGGGAATCACACAGAGAATACGTCGGTTTAAAAGGTGGAACGGCCGCATTATTTAATCCAGTCCAACCAAATACCTGATTGTAATATATTTTGCATTTGATAAAGCGAAAAACAATTCATTAAATTGTTTGCAGACACTTTTTAAGGGCATTACATTCTAAGGAGGGGGTAGTGCTGTTTGTATCAGTAAGTTCTCCAGAAACTTCAGAGCAGAGAGGACAACAAAGCCAAGGGGACAGCTAACAGAAACACCCCAAAATGTGTGTTCTAGCTAAAAAAGAAGGAAAACCAAAACCTACCACTCTGCACAGTACAAAAAGCCTTCGAATTTTACAGGCAGAGAAATGAAAACTTTTTCTCCCAGACATACGCAGTCGTTATTTGCAGAATTCCAGTTTCCAAGTGGGGCAGGAGCTCTGCTCTGGAGTTACCCCAACAGAGCCGCATCCTGATGTGAGCGGGGTTGTTGGTGACACACAGACACAGCCTGGACTGATGACAGCCTTAGCATAACCCGGTATTTATAGCACCTCTTTCCATATCTAAAAAGTTGCTCTCTTACATGGGATAATCTGGATGACTCTAGCTTTCTTCATGTTTGCTGGAAGGTTGCCAGTTCTCATGTTTTCTTTCATTATTCGAACGTTCGTTAACTTCTGTAACAAAACACACAGATGAGGATGAGAACTCGCTGGAAGAGAAGTGGTTCTGGCTCACTGTATCCTGTACTCAGAGGGTTCCCAAGTGCCTCTATCAGGTGCAAAACAGCAACACAGTCAAAGCCAGACTGAGCCTTCACAAAAAACACTTCACTGTCCTGCCTATAAAAATGAATTAAGAGTAACAGGCGTGTAATTTTTTCATACTGATAAAATATTTAAGAAGCTGAACATACTCCCAAGGCATATCAATAAAGCTGAAGGGCTGTAAAATGACAGCAGATTTTAGCATTTTAGGTCTGCTTTGGGTTTTTTAAGACACTTTTGGACGGCCTGAGTGTGGCTTTCAGAAGCAGGAGTACCCATTCCCTTTGATAAGGTCTCCGCTTCTGAAATCTGACAGTTAGAAACTTAAGTTTCATTAAATTAACCACTTTTGAAAACACCTTTTAACGAGGTCTGCATACCATTGTATCAAATTAATTGTATTTTTTAAAAAAATTCAAATTTCTATTATTACAATCCTGTTCAGAGTATTAAAACTCTGGTCCTTTAGACTGTGACTGTGCTTTCCCTGTTTCTGGCACAACGAGGTTGCACGAGTTTATGGACCGCTCTGCTCTATACATTTTCAAGCTTTTGCTAGTGAAGGGACCAATATTCCATATTTTTTATTCCGTTTGTGCTGACAGCATTCCCAGGACACAGAAGACAAACGCTGCCCTTGCCCCAACAGGTTTTTTTTTTTTATAGCATAGATGACACACGGCAAGACTGTGCAAGGTAACACAATAATGGGCTGCTTCTGCTGGGGTGGGGCTCACCAGAAAGCGATCATAGTTACACAATTGTTTTCAGCAACTACTTAATATTAATTCAATTTAAATTAAAATTAATTTCATTTTCAATCTGCAAGATTCTCAGGCATGTATTTGCCAGGTACTGAGTTTCAGGAGCGTGTCTCAATCCCAGTAAAGTATTTAGGACTGGCAACAAACTATTAAAAATAAACTCCTGCCCTCTGAGAAGTCACTTTTCAGCTACTTTGTAATTCTGTGACTTTATGTCAGAGACTCTCACACCAGTCACATCACAGCTCTACTTTTCTTTGGTGTAGGTGGGCTCAGTGCTCCTGGTGCTTTTCAGAACAGACTAAACGCTGCTCTCTCCACTTTAATGCAGCCTTGCTGGCACAGCGGGCAGCCAAAACCAACTTAGGAATTCTGAGGAAAGTAGAATATTGATGTTTTCATTTGGTTCCTTCCCTCGGACAGACCAATACTTTTGATTTTTGAACTTGTTGCTATATCATCCGACTTATTTTTATGTAACTTTCTTTTCCCAGTTCCCAATTTCTGACTAAATTAATCCTTTAAAGGAAAGGGAGAACTGCAGTTAACACCTACACGTTATTTAATGCTTTAGGCTTATATATTATATTTAGAGTAAGTATTTTAGCATAGCAAAAGCCATAGAAAAGTTCTACTTCCTCAGGACAATAAAGTCTATTTTAAACGATGATCACAGGCAGCCAGTGTGGTTGCTTTCTGCATCTGGGGGTTCTCCACTAAACAGAAATGATTTTTTTTTTTTTTATTTTCTCTCCTGACAGGTTGGGATATTCTGCACAAGATGTGTAAATTCTCTGCCATTCTCTCTGCCCTCAGTCATCACTGAGTCAAGGATCCCATTGAGATGCAAATTAGGCACATGTAATCCAGGTCCCTCCTCCAGCATTATCTGATCTGGCATCTAGTACCAGACTGAAAGAATAATTCCATTTTTCTTCTATAAATAAACAGAAAGCATATAGGAAAAGGTCCGTAAGACGACGTAGCTTTGAATGAGGATTTGCAGGACAGGATGTTCAGCAAAGCCCCACTCACCAACTCCACGGGACCTACTGACAACAAGCACAAAATAAAACAAGTTGTTCCGTTTAGATGGGCCTTTTCTCTTAAGGTTACACTTTTCCTGCTTTTGAAGTACCTTTTTTGGCTTAAATGTTTCCACACTTAGAAATCCTGTGCCAAAAGGACTTCCATACTTACTTTAAATTCTTCTTCTAGCCCTATTTTGACCAGGTTTGGTGCCGCGTTGTGTGATGTTTGTAGATGTTTTTCTAAGGATGACACATCAAGCTCCGTGTCACCGTAGAGGTAGTATTCAAGTAAGGCTTGATAAATGAAGGAGTATTGCATCTGGAACCAACAAAAACCAGCCAGGTAAGCATACTGCAAAGCAAGGAAGTGAAACTACCAAATCTGGCACTTTCACCTATCTCATTTGGTCTACCATCTACTAATTATCAAAATATCACAGAATCACCTTGGTTGGAAAAGACTGTGAAGATCATCTAGTCCAACCATTAACCTCACACTGACAGTTGCCAACTACACCTTAAGTATAGGATATATAAAATACCTTAAGCTAAAACAGTTTGCCTGTTGCACCAGTGACATTCTCTAAAAATTCCACTCTCTTGTGCATGGGGAAACCTGGGTGTGATACCTAAAGAGAACATCCCTCACGATGGTCTTCCCAGCCCCGACATGCCTCAATCTTCTTCCCCAACCCCAGCCTTCCACTGGGCTTTGTTGATTTTCCAATTATTTCACAAAAAGTTGTCATCTGTCAAACTTACGTCAGTTTGAACCATCTGCGGACGCTGATTACGGATTCTTGAAACAAACTCAAAAACATCAACTTTCTGCTCCGCGTGCATCATGTCAATGATGGCGTCTATAACGATAAACGTGCCCGTGCGACCCACGCCAGCGCTGCAAAAGGAAACAAAAGCAAACAGAAAGCTCTATGGAATTAACAAGTCTGCAGGAATTGCTGCTGCAATGACACAGGTAGAACTTACGCTGTATATAACGGGCTGAAATACCCACCGTGAAACATACAATTTCTTTTTTTTTTTTTTTTTTTTTTTTAACTACGATAGCAAAAAAAAAAAAGCGTGTAAGTTTTTGACATAAAAAGTCACCTCAACATCTCAGAAATTACATCAGAATTATTTAGTAAAGACCTTTGGAAAAAAAATTCTGCTTGACAAGCTGTAATAATTCAGTCTTAGATGATATTTTAAATATTCTTTCTTAATTTTTAGCTCTATTCTGCATGGCTGCTGCCGCAGGCTATTTAGATAATAGTTATTTGTTACCAGCTCCTAGCTGCCATCCCCAAATAGGGTTTGGGTTTTTTTTTAAATATCCTTCCAGAGCCACGAGAGGGAGCACGATCATTATAAATCACACCACTCCAGCCGACTTTCAGCTCTTCCCTGGAGAGGAAAAGGGCATGGCATCCTGTGCTAGGCATTCAGAGCTCTGCTTTAACCTTCTGTTAGCCTACTTTGTACAGCAACTGCTGTAATGTCCACAAACACCTGAAACACGGCTAAAATCTCTCCCCCCATCCCAGCACGCCCAAAGATAACAACAATTTTCAGCAAGAAAACATTAGGTTTTCCAATCATACCAGAAAAAAAAAAAAAAAAATCACCACACGCATAATAGGTGTCGGTTCCTACGTACACAGACGTACTTTTAGCTGCAAACATCTCGTGGAACCAAAGGCCTTGAGGCCTCCAGTTCTGGAGATCTGGAGGGACAACGGGGACGGGCAGAGCTGTGGAGCACCACGACCCTCCACCAAAACTTCACCCAACTTCTGCAGAGTGAACAAGCCCTCTCCGACCTTCTGCCTCCAAATCCCTCTGCGTTTAACCATCCGTTTGGCAGGTTCCCCTCGCTCCTCGCCCAGCCACGTCCCTGCTCCAGGGTACTCCAGGGTATCCCTTACTCAGCTATTCCTCTGTGCACCTCTGCTCACCGAAAAAAAAGTATTTCTGAAAATTTCTGGAAAAAAAAGAATTGGCAGAATATCCTGCTCCACTCCCTGCCATTTTATCTGCTTTAATTCCAAATGTTAAATGTTTTATTAACTTCCAAAAGATTCCGACTGAGCAGTTTTGGTCAGAATGATTAGGTGATGTTTTTATAAAAGCTCACTAAAAATGGACGGTTACTCACTATTGATGAGTTTCCCTTTCCTTTTTTCAACAATTCAATAGTGTCATATCCTGAACTGCAACGGAAATTAAGTGTCACCTCTCTCCTTCTTTATTTCTAACGCAGGCTGAAGCCCTGCATTAGCCCCCAGCACTGACACATAACGGTGCTACTCTGTTCCATTGGACCATTATAGGTAAATCTCTGCAGATTTTTTACTAAGATATTTCATATTTTCCTTTATTTTGTCTGTACTTCTGCTGATTAAGTACAGAATTTCCTGCTGGTGCTGGCTCAAGCCCAGTGCGAGTCGCCACAGAACATCATGGCAAAAGGCTATAAAAATATTGTGTATTTCAGGAAAGACTATGTGAGGCTACTAAAATCTTCTTTTTCCATTTAATGCTTTTCTTTAGGCCTCTTCTGTATGACACCTGGGAGAGAAGATGAATCCTAGCAAGGCAAGATCTGGCTGGAAACAAAGGAATAAAAAGGCTGGCTTGGACAGGACAAACACGCTTTTTTTTGATAGTACACACTTCAAGGACTCTTGGAGAGTATTTCTAGCTGTCCGACACAAGCAAGAGAAAAAGAAACAAACACATAAAACTACAACCATTTCCTTAAAAAAAACCAACAAACAAACAACACAAGAAGACCCAGAAAGACAAGGCTGCTACTCTTCTTTTTCTTCTAACCTCGCTACGATAATCGCTCCTGAAAAGACACTTCTTGCTCAGTTGTGAGCTTACAGTTGCTATAGAGATTGCAATTATTCTTTTACCACTGATTTGGAGTTTGTTTGTGGTTTCATTAACATAAGATTTCAAACAGTTTAACACAAGCCTTTAATAGCAGGACATTCATGTGTGCGTGTGTGACCGAATGAGTGGGAATATGTTCTCTCTCGGTATGTAGCAAATTTTTAGAATTGCAGAGTTTAAGACTCTTAAATGCAAGCCTTTATTTAAAAATTTCTAGGCATTTAATGGATAATTTACATAGCAAACTGCAATTTTATTGTGGGAGAAGTGGGGGATGAATTCTCAGAGGAGCATTTAGTGGCAAAGGGCGCAGATTTGTATTACGAGTCTGTTTTTCTGACAAAGAACATATTTATACCAAAGACTGGATATCACTCATAGATTAAAAAAAAAAAACAAACCACCACCAAAACAACTTCTGTTTGAGTATTAAAGTGACAGCAAAGATCTTTCAAAATTGTTTTTACTCTAGGATCTCAAAAAACTCAGCAAATTATTGCCTTTTACATATAAAAATATGTAAGTAAATATATATAGACATGCACACACACACAAACTTCATGGCCTATGAACAGAAAATTAAAATTCAGCCTTGATGTTATACACATAACTCCAGGCCAAGCTAAGAGAATGGCTTGAAAAGCACATACATACCTACAGTGAACCACGATTGGTCCAGCATGGGCAGGATTCAATGTTTTGACTTTTTTCAGGAATTTCAGCATCCCAATAGGTGTGAAAGGCACCCCGAAATCAGGCCAGCTGGTGAAGTGAAGCTGTGTAACGAGCCTCGGAGCTTTACAACCGTCATGAAGCTGTGGGGAACACACAGACTCGGAGTTTGACGTTTCATTTTTCATGCAAAGATTTATAAACAAACTTCTGTGCTTATTTATGACTTTAATTCCTGCAACACTTAGAGCCAGACTCAAGGATTAGAAGTTTACAGTATATGTAAAATATAAACACAGAGTAAAATTACCACATATTATTAAATTGCATCTTTGCAGTGAAAACTGGAATAATTCCAGGAAAGGACTGCAAAGAGTAAGACTCACAATTTATGTTAATAATGGATCAAATCTTAAGTCCTTTTCCGCTTATACAATCCTCAGAACACTTCCTTTAGCAGCCTCAGATAACAGTCACAAAATTCAGTCTAAACATTCCGGATCTGAATCGCTGTGAGATGCCAAATGAGAGATTTTGCCATATCACGTATGAAAAAACGTAAGAAGAGCTGCACCTCTGATGGCCAACTATTGACAGGTTCATGGCCTGACCTGCTCTTCAAGAAGAAAAGAGAAGATGCTACAGAAGCAACGACAGCAGAGCTCAGCATCGCGTCACCTGCATTCACTAACCACAACCTGTCCTGAAGGTCAGGAAGCGTTTCTGTCTCACAAGCTTTCAGGCTGTTGGCCAGGGTCAAGGCCGCTGCTTTCCAACTGTGGAAAGCCAGTTCATAGAATCATGGACTGGTTTGGGCTGGAAGGGACCTTAAAGATCATCCCGTCCCATCCCCCTGCAGGGCCACCTTCCACCAGCCCAGGTTGCCCAAAGCCCCGTCCAACCTGGCCTTGAACCCTTCCAGGGAGGGGGCAGCCACAGCTTCTCTGGGCAGCCTGTGCCAGGGCCTCACCCCCCTCACAGGGAAGAATTTCTGCCTTACATCTCATCTAAATCTCCCCTCTGTCAGTTTAAACCCGTGACCCCTTGTCCTATCCCCACACCCCTGATCCAGAGTCCCTCCCCCCTTTCCCGCAGCCCCTTTCAGCCCTGGGGGGCCGCTCTAAGGTCTCCCCGGAGCCTTCTCTCCTCCAGCTGATCCCCCCAACTCTCTCAGCCTGTCCTCACAGGGGGGGCTCCAGCCCCCCCAGCATCTCCGTGGCCTCTGGCCCTGGTCGAGCAGGTCTATGCTCAGTTGGTCAGGAGGTCACTTGGTTTTGTAAGGTTGCCTTGTCTCCACCAAAGCATAACCAAACCCGACAAACACCTACTCAGCAGAGATGAGCAACTGAGAGGCAGCCAGGCCCATTGATAAACTTTCCAGCCCTTCTATTTTACCCACAGTACGTACATCTCTGTACTGTTCCTTCTCTCCCATTCTCCTTTCTGAGCACATTTCCTCTGAACATTTTTATCAGGGATGCCTTATCAGCAATCGCTGCTCCACAGCAAAGTGATCTCCATGCTAAATCAGCAGAGACTGCTGCACAGCTCAGAATCTGTAACTGATGCTGAATGAACCCAGCCATCTTTTGAGGGGCTCTGAGCTCTCCATGTAGTTCTACACAGCTGCATGTGGTTTATCACCTCTCACCAGCCCATGTTTCTTCAGTTTTCAATCTGAATTGGACCGTCATTGTGATACAAACACAGCAGCCCTCCCTCTGGGGGCTGAGGATCTCTGGCAGTTTGCTCCTCTACCAGGCTACACGCTGTGGACCAGAGCAGAGTCATCCCCTCCACCTCTGCTGTGATCTAAAGCTTTAACTTGTGCCTCAGACCAAGGATACAACAGCAATCAGGCTGCAATGCTGGCTGACACCGGCCAACTCATATCCACACATTACTCCAACTAAACAGATCCAAATTCACTCATTTATTTATCTATGTAGTTTGTCCCCAACGCTTCTCCTGTGCTCCCTCCCTGACAGTCACAAGGAATGACTCTGGGGTCCTTGGCTACAGATGAGAAGAAACGGAGCAGAACCTCTCACAACCCCTTAAACTGCTGCAGATGCTACATGTGCTGCCCCGCAGAGCTTGCCTCCCTGCCTGGGAGAGCTGCCACACCTTTCTCCAGTGGAAAATATGCTTAACTAATTTCATGATTTTCTTTTAAGCAAATATTTGACATTGTAACAACTGGCTTTAAAAATTAAGACCCCCAACAAGAGATTTATTGTCACCTACCGACTGAACGCAGAACTTGCGGATGGTGTAGTCCACCAGAACGATGGAATCTTCCACTGACACGCGGATATTTCCATAAGTCCAGCACCCCTGGTCAGGCCAATACTGGTAACATTTTTCCTGTACAAATACACAGTGAGTTTTGTAACACTGAGTCCGCTTTCACTGTTGGTCACGCATAAAACACTGAAATTAAATTTGAGAATAGTGTCCATAAGCATGCATATGAGCAGGCAGAGTTTCTCATCTGGCACAACACAGCTTTCACACTTCGCTAGTGCTACTGGTGCTTCAGTTTGTGCAGAGAAGGTGAGAACAGCTTTGAAGTTGTTTTTTAACCTAGCCAGACCTAAACAGTTTTTGCTTCAGGGTTTTTTTTTTTTGGGTTGGTGTTTGTTGTGTTGTTTTTTGGGGTTTTTTTGTTAGGAGGTGCCTAACTGGGGGGACTGGGATGTCCTGACTCTTGATTTTTAAGCTTTAGGTGTAGTCAGTGAGAAACACGAGGCAGTCCTCGTTTGGAGTCATCTGGAACATCCTGACTGAACAGTGCTGGCTTCTCACATTGGGAACGGGCTTTTCTTACAGACTTAGGGACTGCCTTTGCTGTTTGAGCTTCATCAAGCAACGCTACACTTGAGGTAAAACACAGCCAAAGCACCCCTGTGAAGAGGCAGACAAGGATTGCCCGTCCTCTGAACCATCGCGAGTCGACGGGACCACAATCACCTCTTCATTATTGTACAAAAATGCACAAAATGGCTACAAAGGCCAACTCTCCCGCAGCGATACGGCCCATCATGTCACACAACTGGGTCCTCACCTCCTTTGCAAGGCCAACTACTGCTGCTTGCCCCGTATTTCCCCACTGGCAGGAGAGGTCACCTTGGAGGGCCAGAAAAGCCCAGCTCTGTGGCACGGGGTGGCTTCTGCCTTCTCCCTCTCCTCACTCCCCAAGGAAACGAGCCTTTTTTTTTTTTCTCAGGCACAAGTTTTTGAGGACTTTATAGACATTTCAAATAACAATGCAGCATGCTCAGTGTGGCAAACTGTCCCCCAGGGGAAAAGAAAATAATTGAAAAGTATCTTTTAAGTTTCTGATGGTACACTTCCTTAATGTTTTCACTTAGTTTCTCAGGCCTGTGAAGCAGGAATGGAATTAAATGTTTCATGCTTGTCCTGTACGTCTCAGCATTCAGTCAGTGAATGTAGAAAATCTCACACAACCGGAGGAGTGAGACACATCCGAGGAGGAATGGGGGGAAAGGAAGGAAAAGCATCACTCTCACAAAGCAGCAGCTTTGGTTTTTAGCTGTTCTGTGCGTGTGCCAAAAAGAATTTTGAAACCCAATACTCACAAAAATTAATAGAGTTTTTATCTTCATTTCTAACCAAACCCACCACAAGTGCAGCCTCACGCTGCGATAAAAACAGGCATGAGTATTTGCCTTTGGCTACGGGCTATGCAGGGCCAAAGTAGCTGTCAGTATTTTTTCCTTGGGAACAACTTATATAAATTTGTATTTTGGAAATGAAAACTACATTTATGAGCAGAAACTCAGAGGCACTAACAGGGACAGGAGAAGGAAGTGGTCAGAGAGGCGACTGGCCAGCTGCTGAGCTGCTTTTGGAGCATGCTCTCGTAGAGACATCCCAGAGCAAACTGACAGCTCTTTACCTCTTTTCTTTCTTTCAGGTTGGTTAACATGACGATGACGGCCGACTTCTGCTCCCATATCATCCTCCAGAAATCATTAACTGTTTCTTGCTTCGGTCCTGCAGCCAGAATACAGCTCTGCTCAAGAGGGGTGATGGAGCCCAGCGTATTGCAGCCCACAGACCACCCCCGGCCTCTGCCTGCCCACCCAGATCTGTGTTTACACCGACTGCTCAGGTTTTGAACACACCACCTACTTCTTAAAAAAAAATAAACAAATCGTATTTTCTTTTACACAACCATACGAACTCAAATCTACATCTCTAGCAGGTATCTGAGATTGTGGTGATCAAGTTCCCCAAATTTGTGACTAAATACAGTGTAAGAATTCCTACGAAAATGCTGATTTCTGTATCCAGATCATTTAGATGGACTGTATTATCAGAAGACATCGATTTTCAAACACCCGATAAGTAGATGAAAAAAAGGGAAAAAAAAAAAAAAAAGGTCAAGCAGGGGTGGAGGGGGGAAGATGAGCCTCTGAGCCTCTTTGCTCAGAGCAGTATCTGCAGGTCTGAAGGCAGTGGGTTACCTCAAGCTCACTTTAAATCTGTTTCAACTGTAGCCTCTAAATCCCACCTCACATTTGGCCACCATCTGCAGCTGAAAACAACCTTTAAAACACATCTAAAATGAAATACGTTCGGCCATAAGATGTACAGATAGAGAAATAAGAGTAAATTACCTTGTGCTGCTATAAATTTATTCTTTTCTTTATAACCCTATGGAAATAAATATCATAGCAGTTAAAAGATCAAATGCCAACGTATGTTAAGCAGAGAAATGCTTATTTAATAAAGTTTGCAGTTTGGCCAACAGTGGACAACTGTCAACTTACATCTATATAGGATGCATTGATGTAGTCTGAAGGTGAGACTCCATCGATTTGGGTCAGAATCACTCTGGAATGATCATCTGGAAGAAAACACATTATGAGCATTTTGCACGTTAATCGATCTGTAGTATGTTATTTCCTTGCAAGCAGGAAGCCAGGCTAAGCACACACTTCCCAAAGCAGCACTCTCCTGTGCTGTCTTTCGTCCTCATCAAGAAACTTTCTCCACTAACATCTTGCCTTGCTCCCACACCCGGAGGTCACCAGGTCTTCTAGAACACTGGAAGCCCAAAATTCTCCATATTTGCTTGTCCCCAGCTAACCCGAGGTCCTAAAATACCCACCTGACCTAGCGTGATTTGGTAGAGCCCCATGAGAGCTAAAGCTTTACAGCACAGCACCTGAGAACCCCGACAGAAAACCCTACCAGGAGAAGACCGAGACTCAAGACTTGCCACAGCGCAGAGAGGTTTTGCACACACAACATACAAAGGACATCTGTGACCAGGGAAATTGTATTCCTTGAATATTTTCAGCAAATGAACACTACTAGCAGCTTGCTCAGTGCCAGAGTTCATTGTCTGATTTAAAAGAAAAGGTAATGTCTTACATGGCAGGATGTTAGGATATCTGTTTTTCTCCCTGTTTTCTTCCTTATTTGCCATTTCAAATGTTCCCTGCACATATCCAGGTGTTAATGACTAAAAAAAAAAAAAAAAAGATACAGAAGTCAATGCGTTACAAAACAACTAACTCTTGACTGCACGTGGCTTCGGGAAAATCTGCATTTATACATGTCGCCTTGCATCCAACAGAATTGAATATTTTATTTTTTTTTTCACAACAACTTTCATTACTCTATAACAGGAAACCACAGAAAACAAGTTCAGCAGTTTTGGAAAAATAAGTAATTTTTCCACCAGAGATCGCAGTTATTTAGAAAATTGTGAAACTCTGAGCTGCTGCTTTAAGCTGCCATCTGCCGTGGTGATTCACAGCGCCGTGACCCAGCCGCGCGGATGCACCGCTCCCTCGAGCTCGGCTCCGACAGCTACTTTTAGCAGTAACAGTTGGTTCAATAGCATAAATAGAGTCTGATTGTTAATAGCTCACTGCTAAGAACATTAAATATCAAACATCTTGCCGAGATCCACAGGTGAGGGCCCAACTCTGAGAAAGGGAGGAGGAAAAAAATAAAATCGCAATTCTTTCGTGCTCAAAGTCGCTGTAGGAGCACAAGTCCAATTCCGCAAGTAATCAGCAAGATCTGAGACTGCAGATAAATTTAGTCAGGCTTAAAAAAAAAAACCCAAAACAGTTGTGCAGAGCAATCAAATGAAAGGAAGAAACGGAGAGGAAGAGGGTGAAGATGAAAACAAGGAGGTGCCTGAGGTGGAGCCCCTCCACCCTCACGGCGGAAGCTGCTGAGATGCCACCACTGGGGCTGAGCTCAGGAGCCCGGGACAGGGGGGAGTTTCATCAAGAGACCCGGCCTGAGGCTCCTGCCTTTAGCTGCTCCCTCACTGCAAACAGCGTAAACGAGAACCGAGTTTCATCATGTTTCTTGTCTCAAACTCCTAAAAAATAAGTATTAGCGCGCTGGATCCCACCAAGGTAAAATCCCAGCGGTTTGGGAACACACAACCACATTCTACCTCCCACAGCCCAGCCTGAATCATGTAGGGGAAGGGGAAAAAAATGGTAAGTGATGGTACGGCTTAAAGCAACTGTCCCAGCTTGCCCGGCAGAGAGCAGGGCTTGGAATTTCCCCTTAAAAGCAGCAATCTGTGTTGTCAGGGTGACATAGGATAAAAGAGGGGGTGCAGGGACAACTTCAACACCACCACAGAGGAAACAGCAATGTGCATTTGTGGGTTTGGGTGTTGGGTTTGGTTGGGTTTTTTTTCTTTATATGTATCACTTAAACTGGTGAATGTAAGTAAAAAGAAAGGAGAGAAGGTTAAAAAAGAGCTGAAAAAGCAAGCTGCTTTTAGAAAACTGCTTAATTCCTTATTTGAACGAAGCCCATGTTTTTGCTAATTAAAATACATTTACAATTTAGAAAACACAGAAACTTAATTTATGTTTTGCTTAAAAAGAAATAATTAGTGCTTCAAACATGATTTCTTTGAACTTCAAAAGTCAGGCAATAATTTCCCAATAAAGAGTCACGTAAGTTCTGCATCTTCATGTGAAAAAAAAGCATGAAAAGTCATTATCTCTGGCAAAATAACCTCTCCACTCCCTGCGCCACGCTCCTGCGGGGCCCTGACATCACCCCAGAAAGCTCCTGACGTCGCGCTGCGCGGCCGGAGCCGGCGTTGAACCCCGGCGCGAGGACACGGCCCGTGTCGCTGCTCCCATCTGCAGAGGGAGGGTGTGATTCATCGAGGATGCACTTCACCACGTCCTCTCCATCACCCCACGAATCACGAGGAGCCGATGAGTCCTGGTGGTGTTGGGTCATCCGCTGCCAGCGCAGTCGGATCTGCTCCCACTTCGCAGGAATCCTAAAATTCATCTGAAGCTTCCCAGGGGCCCCATCTACCCCAGCACTGATGCATTTTCTCCTTTTTTTTTTTTTTTTTTTTTTTCTTTTCTTCACTAAATGAGCCAAAGGGACATCTTAAGACAAAATGAAAATTTCAGAAGCAAATTCTTACAGGAAGATTTTCAGACACTAATCTGAAAAATCAAGGCAATGAGCTAGCCCTCACGAATTTCAAACATCCAGCTCATAGTGCATTACAGATGAGAAGTAGAGGTAAGGGCCCATATTCTGTAAGGGTTTTTTCCTGTGGAAAAAAAATGCACTTCCTCGTGCCTTGTGGTCACAAAGGAATCAAATAATAAAATAATGAAGCAACTGAGAGTAGGAGCCGCTGCTATTTTGGTTAGAGCAAGGGTAATTTTTAGAGCAAGGGTAATTTAGGCTTTAAGGATAAAATCACAAGTATTGAAGAACACCATTAGGCACAGATGTCTGTGCTGAAGGGTCTTGATTCCTCAGCCCCCTTCCTTCCAGTGCTGCAATAACAGACTTCAGTTTGTCAGCTTCCCTGGTTTATGCTACAATATCGCTCACGCTCATTTTCAACTGTCTTTCACCCTCTCTTCCCCGCCCAGGCTTGAGCAAACAGCTCAGATACCCACACAAGCAGCCACAGGAGACACAGTGGGATAAAAAAACCCCAACCAAATAAAAAAGCCAACCCACACAGAGCATCAAGAGGACTTTCTGTGCCATCACCCCCCGCGTCACTGCCCAGACTGCTCATTTATGGGGATCAGACCCCAGTTTTCAGACTCAGCACTTGTGTGCAGACAAAGTCACACACGCACAGCGTGGTGCAGAAAATGATCCAAGCAAAGCAAGTTTTAAAAATAAAAATAGCGGCTTGGTTTGCTCCTAACCGTAGAACAAATTAGTCAGGAGAGTCAAAATCCAAAAAGCGCACATCTTGCCAAATTAGTTTTCACATTCATTTTGTTGACTTTGATAAATATCTCCACAATGCTCACTCTCTGATAAGGCAAAGAAATTCTGTGTTTTAAATATATCAAACAAATTGCAGATATAAATATGCCACCAATTAAGAAGGTAATCTAACAGACTGTCTAATCAATGTGTGCATCAGCTTTGACAACTCTGTATTTGACATTTAAGCTACTGCTCTGAGCAAGTTGCTTCTGCTGTTAAGGGAAGTGAAAAGAAATAATAAAAGTATGGAAAAGGCCCCCAAATGCAGACGTGAGAGAACAGACTCATCACGCCGGGCTTCTCCATAGAAACCAGCTTTGCAGCAGCTTGCCACAGACTCCAGTTAAGACTCATCTACACAACCACACGTGCCTGAAGCTCAGCTCATGGGCAGAAAATAGAATCTCCTTTCTGACCAGGCAAGGCTTCAAAGAAAAACCCTTAAAGTTGAGATACTTCATAGAAATGTATGTGCTAGGGCACAGGGTGCTGCAAATAGGGAAGAGATGGGATAATAACAAAGAGCAAAAGGTCAAATAACCAAAAAAAAAAAAAAAAGTCAAACCTCAATAGGGCAATGTTAGAGGAGAGGACACTGTGGCCTTTAAGTACTTCCCGTAGAGATGAGAGACTCAGACTCTGAAAAAACCCTCCACCACCACCAAGAAAATCAATGCTAAAGAGATTTAGTTTCAATTTTCCTCTCCTCCAGCTTTCAGACAAGCACTAAAGACCTTCTTTAAATGTTAGCAAGTGTCAGGCAGTTTATATATTACCGATTTGTCATCACTGTGTCATAATGCAGTTTAACTTTTCAGATTTTGTCCAGAGACAGGGTTACCACGCGTGACAGGGCACTTACCAGCACACTCACACCAGTGCTGAGGCTCTGAGATACCAGCATCACGCGCCAAACTCTTCTAAAAGAATCGTTAACATTTGCAGATGTTTTGATTTGCCCGCCACTTTTCCCCAGGCAGCCATTCACTCCACATGTGAGAACTTACATTAAACTCCTCTCGGAAGAGCTTCCCTTCATCCGCTGAGCGCACCCGTATTTCCTCTTCAAGATTTTCCACTGGAATAGGGAAATACTTCTTTGGGCCCGAGGGAGACCTACTGAGCAGCATGACCCGTTGCTGTTCTGTCAGCACAAGGGAAGAACGTGTTAAAGGCATGTCCAGAGCAACAGATAACAAGCTATTTCCAACTACAAATTAATTTTTCTGCTGGAAGATGACAAACCATACTTCTCAACATGACACTTCAATCAGTGATAAACCAGAGGCCAAGTAGCTCCTTTAAGAAGATAATAAATTCAAGTAGAACCACAATTGGTAAAATTAATCGTTTCTGTATTTACAGCAGAATGAAATGTGACCAAGTTTTATTTAGAAAAGGAGAAGGTTCCTTCTGCTGATGAAGAGTGTTACATCCCAGAGCTGCTCTACCACAGGGCAGGGACAGCTTTTAGTATCTACCACTGAAAAGACATGCTAGATTATTTCACTTGTAAGGGGGGGGGGGGGGGGGGGGGGGGTGGGAAGAACAAGAAACCAACCAAAAAAACTCAAACGACTTTGTCAGAGGACAGAAACTCTGGGCTGAGACGAGCTGTGGCTCTCAGCTGCCCCAGCCCAGCATCAGCCCAGCCCCAGCACACAGTTGTTCCACGGCAGCAGGGTTTGGTACGGGGATTGCTGCAGGCACTGCTTGTTACCTGGACCTCAGCTCGTGCAGGGAAATAATAAAGGCTCACGTAGGGCAATAAAGGCTTTCATCAGGAAATGAAGCCCCAGGAAACCTTTGTGGCCCCTTGGGAGCACAACTGGCCACTTAGAAATTGAAACGAGCCTCCCCACGGGCAGCTGGAAGAAGTGGGGGGGATTAAGCTCACCGTTGGCGAAGACAAGTTTTATTTACAACCCAAGGCAAACAGAAAGGCCGACCACTTCCCTGCACGCTGAGCACGAGGGGGGCATTTCCACTTGCACATGAAACCTGGCTGGCGGTGGCACTAACCAGTCATCGCCCGAGGCCACCGGGCCACCGCGGGGATCTCCAAGCCGCGCTCGCCCCACGGGGTTCCTGTGCACAAGCACAGACCCAACAGGAAGCAGACGGGTATATTTAGAGGTTTGACTTTCTATCCGACTGCTACCATGTTTATTAACCCGCTCTTCAGTTCATACGCAGCGGTGCGGAACCGGCACAGAGACGTAATTCTTTATATCATCAAGTTTTTCTCTTTGTTATGGCTCAAATAGTTTGTAAGCAAGAAGCGAGTGGCCCCCTCCACACTTCCTAGATCCGCAGAGTAACCCACCCGAAGGGCTCCCCGTGAACAGATACGAACCCAGCACACTGAAAAAGCCACAGGAAAGCATTTTCAACCCCTAAGAGTGTTTTATTTTAGTGGCACTGCCTTACATCACTGCCCTATCTCATCCCCTTGCTTGTTTCTCTCCACGTTCAGGAACCAGCCGGTAAATTCACAGAGAGTTATGGACTGTTTTTTCCCACTTTTAAGAAGAAATACTGCAATTCTTTCTCTAAATACAAAGATCACAGGGCCAGGAACCTGGATCTCAGCTGGCATCCTAATAAAACATATATAAAGAGAACAAGAAACATTCACAAAGAAACCTCTGCTGTATTGCAACATAAAGTGAAAATGATTTAAAACCAACAAGGGAAAGTTAAGATTATATATACACATGCTTAATACGGACCTCCATTTTTTTTCAACCTATTTTCTCTTTAATAATGATCCTATAATTTATGTTATAAATAAAAAGGAAACATAAATGAACAATTGAATTCTTAATTAGCAAACAAGTGTGCACGTACACAAACAAAACTCACACAGAGAAGGAAAGCAAATCTCTCCATACCTTGTTCTTCTAAGATCCCATTTGGCATCTTTTTGTCCCCGGAGTTCACAACAGCTTTCCTATGTCTTCTGAACCTGAAATACACACACCACATTCATCTGAGTAACTACTTGGAAAGGCAACAAGCATTTTCCCAAACCTGTTTTACCAACCACATAATTCTGGAGAAACTCTTTCTGTTCATCTTGACAGCGAGAGCCACCACCGCCGCGGCAGCCTCCTCTGCGCTGTGATGGAGGCTCCCGCCTCACCATAAATACGCATTTCATTTCCTTGTTAGATCATATCGAAACAAGACTGAGCTAGTTCTGTCTGCAGAGCTCCACGCAGACCTACCTGAAAAAATAGCCAGCCAACAGAATGAAGATGATGAAGACCAGGAGCAGAATCAGCATTGAAGTCAGTAGGTCCTTGTGTAAATTGTTCTCCTCTGTGGAGTCTGTGGATTGAACACAGAAAACATGAAGCATTATAGACACGGATTGTCTAATCTGGTAGAGAAACTGTGCTTGGTGTATCAAAAATCTGTGGTTCTCTGCAATAATCTACTTGTACTTACTAAAAGCATCACAAATTATTTAATATAGGCAAAGCTGTAAGTTAATTTTTTTTTTTTTTTTTTTTTTTTTTATACCCCCCTTCAGAACTACCTGCTGCTGAGAATATCAAGGATATTTTTGGGGGATGATTAGTTAAGAACAGAATTTACTTGTAGTCAGAGTAAGTTTAATGGGCACAAGGTATTCAGCCACATTTGAAGCCCATTCAAAAGGTTTGCTGCAGTACCCTTATGCGCATGAGCTATTTCTCAGCCAGAAAGAAACGACCCAAGAATGCCACCCTTTGTATGGATTTTATTGACTCCAGAGACACAACATGCGTTTTAAACACTGAACAGTCCAAACCACTGCTGCTGGCTGTGCTAGGCTGTAAAGCACATGCTGAGCGTGATGGAGGGGCAGGGCAGGAGGGGACAGCGCAGACTGCAGCGTCTTCTCCTGCTTATTTTATATATCTCTATATCATACATTTCTATATCATATAGATATTATATAAGAACAAGTAGGAATGATGAGGCTTTTAACTCAGAATGGAGATTAAACAAATATATCTGTTATATCTAGTATAAATTGAGAGACTCCTCCTTCTGCTAATAGCGTTTTTATGCATGTGACTTCACATTTCCGTTTCATTATGCTTCTCTAACCTTTTAAAATTCTACTGAACAATTCAATATTTAACACATTAAAACCATTAAAAACCCAACATGTTTTATTTAAGAAAGCAAAACTCTCAGCCTTAGCTTTCAGCAAGCAAAATACAACCCTACTACCCATTTTTCTTTCCAACTAGATGAATAAATCCAAGTTATTCTCCTAACACCTCTTGCACTCACACTCCTCTAAAGTCTTTTTGCTTACTTGCAGCAAAGGTTTTTTGAAGAGATCTTGTCACCAGCCTCGACATAAAAGATCATGAAAGCACAAGATTACAGTAAATATCTAGGAGTACACAGCACCTACAATATTATAGAAAAGAGCACATATGGATAAACCAACTGTCCAGAATTGCTGCAAAACCATTTGAGTGTTGGTTTGTATCTTGTGAGCGGCTGGAAGCTCTCTGGATGCTGAAACAGGGTATTAGGGCACAGAAAAACCTCCTTTAGAGGCATATGTGGAAAGAAGGAGGAAAGAAGGTATCTCAAGTCAACAAAATAATACAAAGCAAGGGAAGGCAATAAAATGCATAAAACTCGACATTTAAGTGGTATATAAAGATAAAAGTGACAGGCACGACAAAACAGTAATCAGAAACCATCACTTGACAGGGTTTCAAACAATCACAGTTGGAAGGAGTGTCTGGATGAACGTGCATCACCAGAAACGGTTTAACAACTTCTGAGCAGTATTTAGCGACACCGCGCTCTGCACAGAAACCAAGGTCTGACAAACAGACAAACAGACCCCTGGTTTTGCCCCCCACAGGCAAAAAGGAACCACTTTAGCCCACTTTTGAAGTTTAAAAATTTCAGACTCAGTATCTCAGAATCCTCCAGGATGTAGGGGTTTTGTGTTAGTTCTCCTCACTGGCTCTGTGTCAAGACCCATGACACAAGGGGGGAAAAACAAGTTTGAGTCACGAGGGAATGAAAATTTCCCTCAGTTCATTGCACAATATAAAATCACCCGTCTCTTCCCTTCAGAAGAATGGATGTACCTCACACATTTCTGGGGTGTCTTTGGAAAACTCTGATTCCCAGACAAACACAAAAAGCCTCAATCCAACTCGGGGGGAGAGAAGTTCAACCTCCTTCCAGACCACTGTCTACATTTCGTTAGTTAAGGACAGAGCAGCCCTGCAACGGCCGGTGCAACTCTCTGCATTGAGATCTCACCTCTCCTCCTACCATGCCACAAGGAAATTAGGTCAAAACCCACAAACAGTCCCTTCTTCCTTGTACACGGTCACATTTTTCAAAGCCTTGCAGTGGCACACCACTGGCTTCATCTCTGCAGAGCCTGCGTGTAAGGCACAGTGTGGTTTTAAACAGTTTCATTTATTACCTGGATTTTCTTCAATATCTGCACCGGTAGTTTTATAAATGTAGCCCAAAAATTCTAACAGAAAGTTAAAACTAGGCTTAGGTCATTGTAGACTCAAAGGCTGAACCATCTTTGGGCAACACAACTGTCTACATATTAAGTGGGATTTTAAGGGGAGACTGAAAGGCAGACCTGAAATATTTTTTAATTAGTGCTGCTTCAAAAATTAACAACTGAAACATATGAGTGAATGCACGCAGAAGAGGCAGATGTCCTCTAAAGCAGATCTCTACTGCAGCCACTGCCAGGGAAAATTTTCCACTGCTTCAACACAAAGAGAGCTGTGGTCCAAAACCACAGGGCTTTCTGTTTGCAGCCACACAAAAAAGATCATCCCAAGGGTATTTTTTTCAGAAATACAATGAAATAGTGACTTCCATCTTGACAAGAGAGGAGGATTATTGCCCGGAGGATGGTGGCAACCCCTCGTGCTTCCCCTGCCACCCACCGAGGCTGACTCATGGGGTTCTTTCCCAGCTTCATTCCCTGAGCTGCTGGCCCAGCGCTCTGAACGGCTCTTTCTGGAAATGTATCACCATTTCCTTCAGGGTTATGATGTTCCCACTTTCCATATGTGTTAAAAACAAAGCCACCCACAAGAAAAAAGGGAACTAACAGCAGTGCATGCACATCAGGAACTGCCCTGTGAACCGCTCCCCACAATCTCTCCGTCTCTGATTTTCTTCATCGCAGCATTGGTTCCTGTGCAGGTAGGAGAACAACAGTAAAATGGCCCATGAATAAAAGTGCAGTTAAACCACTTTTTTCTCCCTCCACAAAAGCAAGCAAACAAGGCAAGGTGCGAGGGTTGCCCTTGATAGAAAGTCAGGTACCTGAAATTATTCAGGTGATTGTCAGGTAAGTTATTATTTATCCAAGCACACAAGAAATCCCTCAACAAGCTCTATTTATTCACAGGTCTGAAATTCTTTTCAGAAAATAGATAACTGAACCCTCTGCCTCTCTAAAACTAAAACTAAACTGCTCTTCGTGGATTGCTGTCCAACCACGACCCTCCCCCTGACCGTTCCCAACTCCCCCAGATCCCTCAGCGCTGGCTCAGCCCGACTCTTCAACCCCTCCAGGGATCCCGGGGACTCCCCCCTGCCCTGGGCAGCCCATTCCAACGCCCAACAGCCCCTTCTGCACAGAAATCCTTCCTCAGAGCCAGCCTGACCCTGCCCTGGGCAGCTTGAGGCCATTCCCTCGGGGCCTGGCGCTGGGGCCTTGGCTCCAGAGACTCATCCCCCCTCTCTGCCCCCTCCTGGCAGGGAGTTGCAGAGGGCCAGGAGGTCTCCCCTCAGCCTCCTCTGCTCCAGACTGAACCCCCCCAGTTCCCCCAGCCGCTCCCCAGCAGACCTGTGCTCCAGACCCTGCCCCAGCTCCGTTGCCCTTCTCTGGCCACGCTCGAGTCATTCAATGGCCTTTTTGGGGTGAGGGGCCCAAAACTGAACCCAGGAATCGAGGGGCGGCCTCACCAGTGCCGAGCCCAGGGCTCAGATCCCTTCCCTGTCCCTGCTGGCCACGCCAGTGCTGACACAAGCCAGGATGCCATTGGCCTTCTTGGCCCCCTGGGTAAAAATAAGCTATTTAGTTTTTGTTGTTATTGTAAAGACTTCTGCGACTTCCGTTTGCTGAACTCTCTGTTCAGATTTAACAGTTACTGTTTTATTATAATTAAGCCTCGTGCACATCACTGTGTGCTTTCTCTACGCTGAAAGTCTACAACTCAATAAAAAAGGAACTCTCCTCCTCTCTGTGTTTCCATCTAGCCACCCCGCCTCCTTGCTGTCCAGATGAACTTGTGCTGCAGTGGCTGAGCAGAAGCCCCAAGCCAACGGGGATACCACCAAGTCCAGACTAAGCCCTCTCTCGCTATTTTTGGAAGGGAAAACCCCAACCCTGCAGAGAACCACAGTGCTTCACCATGCTTTGGCCGCAGAGAGGAAGCAGATACCCAGCTGATAACCCGGAGATGCGTTTGGTATATCTGAAAAGCAAACCCAAATTAAAAAAATAAATAAATAAAGGAAGGGCAAAAGACAGGTAGGGAAGACAAACCAGTGTCCACAGCCTGCAGTACACAAGAAGGCAAGCAGCAGCAAAGGCAAGAATTGTGCCATTGAAGAGCCAAATGCTGCACAGCCAGACCTGTCACAGCCTCGCCTTGCCACCACAAATTTGCATTGGAAGAGACCTTTAAATGTCATCTATCCCAACCCCCAATCCAAAAGCATCTGTTTCTGAAGTTCTGCTTTTCAAACTACTTCTTGAAATTGTCTACCAGCATAGTATCCCTTTGGCTTTTAAACACTAAGTAAAATGAGCCAGCCTCCTTCTCCAAAACTCAATTTTCTGTTAATGCCTCATTTTCTACAAGAAAGCAGCACCCCGAGTCTAGTGTGAAAGTCCCCAGCTCTGGCTATCCTATAGGAATTCTTCCTATACATTGCTTCAGCTGTCTTCAAAGACACCCACTAACTTCTTGAAAGTTTAAACCAGCAAGCAAGAGGGCATCAAACGCTGCACCGTTTGCTGCCTTTTAACCTCCCACTCATCTGATAAATTTGTTACTTCTGCATGTTCGTACATCAGTAGTGGAAAGAAATGGTAAAGATGGGCATGAAACCCACGAAACATTCATCCAGTAAACACTAAAGAAATGGAAACATTTGGAAAGGTCTTAAAAGCTTTACTGCTGCAACTCCCAGACTCCTTTCAGATTTAAACTCCATAACAATTAAAACTACAAGAGGAAGTAATCCTGACTAAGAATACTGGATAACTAATTAATATTTGAGTAACAGGGAATTATTTTAATGCTATGGACAACATCATGTATAAATAGTCTGTCACACATATTTGATAGCATAAAGTTTTATCTACTTGAAATACACATTTATTTATGCAAAACCAAATAAATAAATACTGGTTTATATTTATTTAATACAGCTGAATAGTCTGAGTAAATGGCAGTGCAATTTCTCCAGTAAACGGCAGTACAATAAACCCCAGAATATTCTGATTTTATGCAAGGGAAATTTCATGGTACCCTTGTAAGAAGCAAAATGGCAGCAGTGTTGAAAAATTGAGCCATACAGGCTAGGTATCTATGTTTAAAGTAAGAATAAACCCAACATTTTAATTCAACAAATGTTTTAAAGAGCAAGTCAGCTAAAATAATGACATGCAATAAAACATAACTATTCCTTTCAGAATCAAAAGCATCTTATTCATCAACTTAGCATGCAGAAGGAAAGCTGGATGTTTTTTAGTATTCTTCAGTTCTTTCCATATTCTTTTAAACGGAGTTTTCTTGGTACTTCAATCAAAAAATCTTTAATTTTGCATTAAAAAATATTGTGTTAGTTCAATAGCTATAAAATGTATCAGATAATGCTATTATCTTGGAACTTTCTACACCGTAGTATGTTTTCAGTGTGCATGTATTTGGCTATCAGACAAAACTCTTTGCTTTTCACTGCAAAATAATGAAAGCTTTGATATTCGGGGAAAAAAGCTGTATTGTACAGCTAAACTGTCTCTAGATCGTATCACTGAAATTTAGACTTAATTAAAACATGGATGATAAGATTACTCTTATCCGTATTATCATACTTAAATTCAAGATAATGTGGAATTAAGCTTTCAAGATGAACAGCATCTATGGAGAAACTCCCTTTATACTGATTCTGTTAAAATTCTGGGAAGTGATACAACAAACGTGTTACTTCTCTTTCCCAATTCCCATATTCTTACACACTCAGACCAATATTAGTAACTTGTTCTTCTATTGTTCCAAGGGCCAAACAAGAAGTAAGGCACTGACAGCTCCTTGACCCTCTTTCAGCAGAGCAGTTTATTATCAATTTTATACTTAGCTAATTTTTTATTTATATTAGCAATGTATTTCTTTTGAAAGCCTCAAGCAAACACCAAGACAGTCATTACTCATGGCAGAGCCCCTGACCCTCCACCTCTGCTGTGTGTTAGTGCCCGGGCAGAGCAGGGCTCGGCTGTACCTCTGCTGTTCTCCAGCCTCAGATTTTGATGGAAGCAAGTGCCTAACACCTAAATTACTACATCTAAGGACCAAAAAATCGAAGTGGCCATCAGCCATGCCTGGCATTTGATTTGTGCTTGGCTCTTCTTCCACACGGGTGTAAGGGTCACAAGCAGATTAAAACCAAACCAATCACCCAAACCACAAAAACACCCTCCTATCAGACCGGGGGTCAACAACAGTTGTCTGAAAACTGACCAAGATTTCACCACACTGTTTATATGGAACATCATCAGCTTTATTTCCCTTTGACCAAGCCCACGAAGCAGCTACCCCTTCAGAAATCCCCCTCTGACATGAGCATATTGTTCATGAGCAGGAACAGCACACCACTGCCTGACCACCAGCACAGGGATTTCAAAGACATCCAGCTAGAATTACAAAGGATAAGGACAACGTGCAAGTAAAATATATCATCCCATCACAGAACAGAACAGTAGCATCGGTACCTTAAATAAAAACAACCCAACAAATCCTTATTTGACTTGAATGAGCCCCTCTCCAGGACTGTAATGTCTTAGGACATACTTGTAGGAGGGCTTGAAGCAGGAGGAATAAATTTCAGAAATAGAAATGAGGATGAATAAAAGATGCTGTGGTGGACTGGTGAGTAGAAGACTGCTCTCAGGTCTTTAAAAAGGGCTTTTATATTTTCCACCTGACCTAATCTTACACAGGACACCTGTGCTATTATCCATCTCCTCAAGTCTTGCTTTAGACAGCTTGTATCACTAGAAAACACAGAACACATATATAGACCGTAGTTCCTCGTGATGTTTAAATGTGCACATCCTGTTGTCTAACTGATATTTTATATTATCTGCATCCAGGTCCCATCACATTGGAGGATCTGCAGTGACACTCCTGGGCCATGGAGAGCTTGCAGCCCAGGCAGGAGGAGACACCCCGTGCCTCCCCACATCTCCCGAAGCTATCCTGTGCATTTCCCGTACGTGGGAAAGAGAAAGTTAAAGAGTACAACACCAGTCATATGGAGATCCAAGTACAGAGGTCATGGGTAAGATTAGAAGCACATTAGCGGGGTCAAAGTCCTGGGAAAACAGCCAGGACTCCGTCACCAGCGGGACCTCAGTAAGACCCTTTCCACACCCGCTCCCATCCCCACAAATGAAGTGATGCCCTTACTTGTTGTTGGTGGTGGTTTGGGCAATTCAGTTCCATTGGGTGGTAAAGCTTGTGCAAACAGAAAACTAACACAGAGCAGCAGGAGCAAGCAGGAATGTTCCATCCTGGACCTAAAAGAAAATGAAAGCAAAAAATAAATGCTCAGGTCAAATTACTATTATGTTTTTTTCTCACATCAGAACAAAGTGAAAAGAAAAAGCAATGTTTACTTTAGATGAGGAAAGTTTTAAAACTTGTTTTATACTCTCCCACTGCCTTATCACTTAATTTTCAGTTCTGATGCAGAAGGAAAAGAAAAAACACCCGTTGTGCACACTAAGAATTCATTGAGAATGTTTTAAATCCAAGAACAGGGAGATAACGCTCAGCATCATTCAAAGACAACGACTCAAATTGGGCCAGAAAATCTCCTTTACATCAGTAAAACACAGCAGCTGAGGACACCGAGGCAAGGAGTCTGGAAGTCACTTCCATAAATAAGAAGAAAACTCATGAGGACCAGCAGCTGGAATCGAGAGAATGAAAACAAATCTTGAGAATAAATGCAAACCCCACGTATTTTTGGTGGTTCCTGCCATAACTGCATGCATTATACCTTCTGCAAGGAGCAGCAGGAGGAGCGTGGGCTGCAGGGAGGGGAGAGCAGCCTAAAACCCCAGCGTGGCCAGACCCTGTCTCAGGGGTCCGAGGGACTTTCCTCCGTAAGACCAATACCATGGGGTAACTCTGACACACCATTTGGCATCACCGATGCCTGGAGACCAAAACAAAGAGGAAAAGCTTTTACGACCAGGCAGACCAGTAACAACCATGAGGTTTAAAGTACCTGTAAGAAGCACTTTTCAGAGCTTCCTTACCCCACCTTGATTTGCTACAGCCATATGTATGTACGGACATACGGTGCTTTGCAGATACGTCCCTTTGGAGAACACGTCTGCGAGCTATAAAGCATTTCACCAAAGCCTTCCAAACACACAGAATTTCAGAAAATCATTTCCAGTGTAGAGAAGGTTAGAGAAAAGGTGTGATGAGAACGTGCTGCTACTCTGAAGACTGTAGAGAAATTCAGGGAAATTAATGTCTATAAATGAGCTGGTCTAGAAATATTCTAGTCCCTCTAAATCAAGGTTTATGTGGAAAAAAATAGATGTTATTAATTTAATCTACATTTATCCAGTCTCTAATAAACATATTAATTATAAAAGGCTGCCATCTCAGCCATTAGCCAGTCTTGCTTGATTTGAAAAGATTTTCTTTGGCGTTCCACACAAACATTACTTTCTGTATTTCGCAAATGGCAGAACACATCCAGATGGTGGCTCTACATCCATTGCTAAAATGATAACCATTGTAATACTGCACAACAAAGCTCCCGATGTTTAAATATTATATATTTAATATTACAGTTTGCACAGGATATTATATAGTGCTGCCTAACAACAGACAGAAAAAAAAAAAATCATCCACGAACTTGGCAGTTTAGCATAACCATTAGAAAAATCTACTATTAGAATAACCATTAGAAAATCCTTCCTTTCAATGTAAAATGGGATAATTTACCAGAAATTATCTCTGGATAATCTTGATTGTATAAAAAACTCCTCTAACAACAACTTTCACACCACCTTTTCGCCACTTTCACATGCATTACTCGGCAGTGAACCTTATTCCCAGCCTCTCTGCTATACCTAGGACTAAATTCAAACTCAGCACACAGCCGGTACTCTTTAAAAAAGAGAAACAGACCTCAAAATTAATTCTCTCATGCTTTGAAGGGATGTTGGCAGTAGCAAGGCTCAGCTGAGGGCACCTCAAACTGCAGCTGCCTTAAGGAGCACACAGACCCTTAAAGGGTGGGCGTCAAATAATCTCATCTGATGTTACACTTCATTATTTGTCTTTCTCAAGGCTCTGTTCGATAGAGAGCAGCCCTTCTGCCTGCTGAAAGCACTTCGAGCACACTCTGTTTACCACAGTAACCCCTTCCAGAAGGGATTGCAGGATGCTTGCTATCCATTGCTCCTAAAATGCTACTTTAAATTCTTCCAAGTGTTCTGAGAATATAGGAGTGAGAAAAAAATAAACATGAAAGTTAAAAGACAAAATATATTTTCTGAGGAAAAAAGAAAAGGTATAAAATTTGTTTTTACACAGCAGCACACGCTTAACAGAATTTCTTCTTGCTTCTCTTGAAGCTCAGTGGATCTAGCTGATTTTTTTCTCTAACGTAATGAGTGAAAAAATAATAATAAAAAGTACTATTACCATCAAACTTTATTTTTTAATTTTTTTTTTTTTCTTTCCCCATCCAGCTTCCTACTGACAGATTTACTCATTCAATTCCTTCTGCTACTCTTTATAATTTAAGCAGACTTGATGTCTTACCCTAACAGGCTCAGCCAACAGCCAGGTTACCCCTGAACTAGCCGTTCTTAGGATTAGACAACTAATTATGCAGAATAGCTTATCACAAAACATGTCGGTGGTCCCATCACACGCAGACCTGGTCTGACAACTGCAACCCAGCTTTGACAGCAGGACATCCACCCTTTTTACTCCAAAACACTCCAGCTTCGAGAAATCTCTTTAGCCAGGTGTAACTGGATAAAATCAAACCCATTTATAGTTCTGTATGATAGTCACCATGGTGAGGGACCATACTGCTATCAATTATATGAAGTTTTATACCTAGGCTACTTGGGCTGAGTTAAACAAATATATTTCCTCAGTCTTTTCCATCTATTGTAAGAGTTGAGTAAGGAGTTAGCATTTTGATGTTGCAGGAAAAAAAACAAGGCTGTGTCTAACAAAAAAAAAAAAAAAAAAAATTAAGACAATCACCTGCTCTAGAAACCTGCAAGTCATTGTGAATTTTTCTGTTCAGCAAAACAAACATCCCCAGTGGAATTTGGTGTTAACTTTGGAAGCAATCCATATTATAAAAACCTGGTAAGGTGACACTGTATTTAGCATTACATACATAACCCTTCAAAATTTTAAATTTAGAATTATAAGCAATAGCGTGCTGGAAGCTCAGAACACACAGCAGCAGTTTACAGAAACTGAAGGGACGGAAAAGGAAGGAAGAGGATTTGGAAATCTGAAATAAAGCCAGAATAACCCTGGAATCAATAGGGAAAGGACTGGCGTTGCCAGGAATGAGGTGCTGAATGCTGCACTTGACTGATTTCAGAGCTTTACACCCTCGGCAAAGGCTGCTCAGATCCACTGGCCTTTCGGGTAATCGATCCTGGCAGTTACAGCGAGCTGCTTCGCTGAGTGATTTTACAGAACAGCATCGAGTTTGCTGGCTCAGAGTTAAAATACATCCAGCTCTTTAAGAAAAACAGAATAATTGAACTTGCTGGCAGGTTTCTGAGAGACTAGAAAGTGTAAGGAACATAATTTCTCACAAAATTACTGTTATGAGGGTTTTACAGATACAAAACCCACGCCAGACATCTTGTATCTGTTTCTCTTGAATGTACTCAAGTACAACTTGAGTGTACAGTTGATGCCCCACAATTTATCAGAAATAAACACAGCTATAAAGATTATGCCAATTCTGGGATCTCATTTTTGCCCGAAGCACTTTGCATTTCTGCTTGCTAAAGAAAGAAGGATTAAAATTTACAGGAAATTTGGGTGCCGCAGCACAGAGGCAGACGCAAGAGACTGAGCTTGGCACGACCGAGCACTATGTGCAACCAAGTAGTAAGTACTCCTCTTCAGACTGGGCTGGATGGGGAGGTGAGCAAGTTGCAATAGCATAAAACACTGTAAGCTTTATTGTATATGTATATTTATGTATTTCACATACAGGACCACAACGATATCATTTTTGAACCAAAAAACCCTATCATCATAGACACAGCAGCATTTGCCATCCTCAAGAAGGTACAATGTCATGGCACAGTCTGTTAAAAAAAACAAAAAACAAAAAACAAAAAAACCCAAAAAACAACAACTCCTCTCCAGAGAGGACAGGCAGGTAGAAGAGCACTGCTGAAAGAGAAAGGACAACCGTGTACTACAAAAGAAACCTCTTGTTGATAAAATCAGAAAGGACAAGACCCAGGTAAAAGGCACACACTGTCATTATTACACGGCTTTGCTGTAAGGCAACTGCTGCCCCGCCTGGAGAAAGAAATAGGAACTGCTTTCATAACCGTATGGGGACACAATGCATTTTTATCTACTTACATCCTCCAGCCTTTATTTCCTGGATTTGCGTGGGTAAATGGCCCAGGCACTTAAGCTTTAACTCCAAGGACTTGTACTTTTTGTAGAGTGAAGGATTCTTAGCTATTTCTGATTATCTGAAGCCTTAAAAAGGTGCCAGAGATTCCTGTTACAACCACAGTTCTAAGAGTCTGCATTGTTCTAGAAAAATGCTTCTATGTCCAACAGGGAACTTGATACCACCACCACAACGACAACAAAAAGACTGTAGAATCGCACAGCTAACTCAAATCCTGCCAAGGAGGCAAAGCACTGGAAATCTCAAAGCAATCCAGGAAGGACCAGCTCAGAAGTCCGGGGAGCATGTGAAGCCCCCATACAGCTCCTCCCAGCACAGGGATCGCTGCCACCGCTCCTCGCACGGCCCAAAGACATGCCCCGGGGGATGGCCCAGCTCCCCAAAACATGAGAAAACAGCATTATTTTGAAGGATTACCGGATTAGTACACATGCTTAATTTCTATTTTCGCTGCAGAACTGAATCCTCATCTGACCTGACCATTTAAGAATAAAATCTGGGGTTTAAGAAAATATGCTAATAAAACCTTAGTCATGCTGCATGGTGTTGCTACAGCCGTGTGACTTTTGCCTGATGCACAAGCTCCTTCAGAGCAGGTGAAATAGATACCCATTCCCCGCATCCTCCTGGAATAACACAGCGAAACATCCCAGCTAATAAAGAGGATGGTGGAGAGGCTGATGGGGTTTGGATTTTTTTTCCTCTCGGGCTTTAGTATCATGCAGCTCAGGTCATGCCCCAGATTTTTAGTGCTAAGAAAGTAATATTCGAAAGGATAAGCACCATCAATTCAGAAAATATAATTAAAAATGAGAGACGTGAAAGCATTCTCACTGTAGGCTGATTAATCTGTTGGCTCCTGGGATGTTGGCCACACCAAGAGCAAGCGCCTACCCAAAAAGGTTGATAGTTTAAAAAAAAAACCACAATACTTTGAAAGTGGAATAGGGGAAAACCATCCTCTCTCCTTCATCTTCTCCTTTTGCCCTTCCTGCTTTTCACCCATAAACCCCCAAACGCTGTTGGTCCTGCTCTAGAGTCTGAAGCCCCAGTGACTGTTTTCTCCTGCTGGCTGGGGGGCTGCCAGACCTGGAGCGGCATCGCCCTGCCCGGGATCCCTGGGCACCAGGAGCAGGTCCTGCCCCCAGCCAGCCTGACTGCAGCTACTTTCTTTTTCCTGAAGCCTTGACATTCCCACCGCACCTCTGCCGTCCCACCTGAGCTCAGCACCAAGTTATAGTTTAACTGGAATAGCTCTCACATGACTCCATTTTTGGTTAGAGCTTTATTGCACCATGACATCATAAAACAGGTCAGAAAGCATTGCTGCAGCATTTCAAAGAAAATTATTCACTTAAACTATGCTTTTACAAAATAACTAGAAAAGCAAACGCTCTTATCCATTCTAAAGAAACAGGGGGAAAGTGAGAACTTGCATGAAGATGAATTCAACTCGTGTGGCTTCAGGACAGATGAATATGGGGTGGAGGGTAGCGCTGAGTCCCAGCAGACCCCCCGAGTAAAGGCCAAGCTCTCCTCTGCCATCCCCACCCTGGGCAGTCAGCATCAAAGCCTGGAGAGCCGCAGGACCTCAGGCTTCATTTTAGAAAAAATGAATATATCAGGCATCTTTTCCCTTTCATTTTTTTGAATCCCTGCAATTCTGCCTCAGAGACTTAGGATGGCCTAAAATCCAGAAAACGAAAAAGGACTGAGGTATTTGATGAGCTGTTCACACGTGCGTTCAGCGCAGCCTAGCAAACAGCAAGAAACTCGGGCAGGGACCTCTCTGCTTGGGAAACGTTCCTCAAAATTCAGCCGTGTGGTCTGCTGCACGGCCAGTCCGAAAACACCTCGTGATGGAAAGTGACATTTTATCATAAAAAAATCTGTTTTTCATGGGACTGTCTACAGCACACTCACTGTTGGGGTTTTTGTACATGTAAATACAAGCTTTGTTTCTGACTTCTTCAGGAATAGCAAGAGAATTTAAGGGATAAATATCTAATAGATAAAATCATGTATAACTTAATGTAAATGCTCACAAAATTCTATCAGACAATAACAATTCCTCATGGATTCTATACAAACACTTGCCATAAAGATCATGGAAAGGAGATGGAAATAATTAGATTGAAAAAATCCGAATTAGAATAATCACTTACACGTAAGAGATTGAGTGAGGCAAAGTACCAATTAACTGAATAAAATGAATTCCCATTTAGAATAATCAAGCTCGATAGACTGTCTTACTTGCTTAGTCACTTGGTCTCTAATTCAGGTAGACAAACTAGTGCATTTGCTTTCACTTTCACGTAGGAGGTCAGCGTGTGCAGCACAGAGTATGTGCGTGACAAAAAGTTACAGCGGTGTTGAGAAACGACGATTTCCCATGTGCTGGGAGCTGGTTTCTCAGGTGCACGCACCAGCCATCCGCAGGGCACACGCATTCATGGGCTATATACAGTTAACAAGGATTTATAGAGAAAATCTCTGTTCAAAAAAATGTTATGTTTAAAGACACGTACCTTAATACAGACAAAAATTACCACTTCTGTAAGAGTAATTTTTAAATTCTACTGACCTGATATAGCTGGTCCTGTCTCTCTTTCTCAGTATCACGAACAAGTCTCAAAACCCAGTCTACCATGGCTCACACTAGTTCAAATCCATTTCAATTAGCAATGCCGGGATCTCCAGTGAATATAAATCACTGGTTGTCACCAGCAGATTAAGCACTGCATTAGCAAGTCTGCTCTGAAAAGGATTAAATGACAGTGTTGACAGTGGGGCTGACATGCCACCGTTACACGGTGACATTTGCCACACTAAAAATGGTGAGGAGTTTTTCAATACGATTCTACAAACGCACCCAGGAGCAGGAGGCAGCAGTGCTGAGTATGAGAGCGATCTGCTTTCTTTGATTTGCTTGGGTTCTTTGCTACTACTGCTCCCCAGAATTAGAGTCAAAGCAGTTACAAAGATATGCTATGTGCTAAATTGCATTAAAAAGAGGTTTGCTTTAGGTGTGTTTAAAACCAGGAGCATAACGAACTTTGACTGCAGCCTTAATTTTGGAAAAGTCTCCATTTCCACATGTATTATGTCTAGTGCTTATTTGCAGCCCCATAATTCTGGAAATGAAAAAGAAAAAAAAAAAAAAAAGAAAAATTTCTTTTCCATGCCATGCTGAGTGGCACTCAAAGAAGCAATGCAAAGGCTGTGACGATTTTGGGACATCATATCTAAAACTCCACAGGTCAGACTTGGAACAGTCAGCTTTCATATCATAAAAATCCAAAATTAAGAAAAGAGTGCACAGAAAAGAGAAGGAATTCCAACTTCAGAGATAGAGATTAAAGTTATTTTCAAATTAAAAATTGTATTTCGATGTGGCAATAAAAACGGTCATGATGATTAATAAATTCTCTCTCTCACAGATGTACATTTACTCTCAAACACTTTTTATTTGCTACTTTTTCAGTCGTCTGACCAGCTTTTGTAGGAAAAACCAGTCTGTGCAGGTGCAGTTCTGAAGTAAACATAATCCACCTCCACCAGCGAGCACGGAGACCAATATTGATTTAAAATGAGCTAGGCTAAGCCAGCCCACACTAACCAGAATAAATGAAGTATAAATAATCAGGATGAAGCCAGCAAGCAAATTATTATTTATAAAATAACCCCCCACTTGATGACGTAATGACTAACACTAGGTGTAGATGCAGCATTATTTTCAGGTGTGATGAGTACCATGATGGATGGATGTCTTTCAAGCCCAGATTGCTACAACCAGGAGCTATAGTTCAAAGTCAAAACACCGAGGAAACAATTTCACAACCTTCTTACCTGATGTACAGAAAAATGTTTAAATATTCCGAAAATTTAGCCTGATATATTTTTATAAGATTCATACTCGTTATGTCATGAACTGAGGCTTTAATCATTAAAGGAAGTTGAAATAACTCCTGTCTAAAGCTAAGTGTAAAGTCCTATGATTTCAGTGTAATTAATTAAATGAGTCATGTTTTTATTTAGGTTTTTACACAATTGCAAGAGGATTCATTCTAAATACAACCAACAGAGCTGTAAAGTGCTCAATAATATGGCAGAGCAAAGAGGGAGGGCCTTTGCAAAAGGTCCTTGACAAGTCACCAAGGCCACGTCCTCACCACAGGCTGGACTGACTACACCTGCCCCATTCTTGACCTGGAGAGTGCATCCAAACCTCCAGTTCTTCAGCACCCCTCTGCGCTGTATTCCAGTCCTTCACGTTTTGTATTTTAAATTGATTTTCCCCATGTAGAGTCAGCCCACTGCTCCTTCTCCCCCCACCTGGAGAGACAGATTACAAACTCTTCCCATTTGAGCCACCGATGCTTGAAGACAGGCATCTCTTTAATATTCTCTCCTGTAAAGTCATTGACCACAGCGAATCTCTCAGTCTCCCCAAAAAGATCACTTCTAAACCCCAGTAATTCGCATTACTGTCTGCTGGACTCTCTCAGCCCAAGATCCTTCCCGAAGTCCCGATGAGCTGGGTAAGGCCTCAGCAGCCCAAAATGCAGAGGTGTGACCATTTCTGCTCTGGATCTGCACGCCACCCTCTCCACAGTGTTTCCCTAATTAGTCAAGATTGTTTTCTATGTCATTAATACAATACTTGCCAAGCAAGCCAAGCCATTAATAGACACAATACAATATCCAGGCTGCTGTGAAGGCCACACACCTGCACTCTTCAGGGTAGAGTTCTTCCAATTAATAGCTGCTCTGAAAGCATCGTTTTCATCACATCCACCTTCTCTCCTAACATGCTTCTGAGAAAGCATCATCTCTTTGAGACAGGGTCAAAACCCCACTACAACTTCTACAGGTTCTGCTGAAATCTGTAAGGCATGTTACACTGTCACGGGAAAAAGCCTGATGTGACAGGATATGTCAGGCCCTATACATCTTTTCAGCAGTTTCCTGGGGGTTACTGATATTTAATTGTTACGGTATTTTTCCTGGCAACTGAGTTATGCTGAACTGTCTGCAAAACCTCCAGCTCTTCACAGAATCCCAGAATTATCTGGGTTGGAAAAGCCCTTGAAGCTCCTCCAGCCCAAACATGACCCTCCCCCTGACCGTTCCCAACTCCCCCAGATCCCTCAGCGCTGGCTCAGCCCGACTCTTCAACCCCTCCAGGGATCCCGGGGACTCCCCCCTGCCCTGGGCAGCCCATTCCAACGCCCAACAGCCCCTTCTGCACAGAAATCCTTCCTCAGAGCCAGCCTGACCCTGCCCTGGGCAGCTTGAGGCCATTCCCTCGGGGCCTGGCGCTGGGGCCTTGGCTCCAGAGACTCATCCCCCCTCTCTGCCCCCTCCTGGCAGGGAGTTGCAGAGGGCCAGGAGGTCTCCCCTCAGCCTCCTCTGCTCCAGACTGAACCCCCCCAGTTCCCCCAGCCGCTCCCCAGCAGACCTGTGCTCCAGACCCTGCCCCAGCTCCGTTGCCCTTCTCTGGCCCCGCTCGAGTCGTTCAATGGCCTTTTTGGGGTGAGGGGCCCAACACTGAACCCAGGAATTGAGGGGCGGCCTCCCCAGTGCCGAGCCCAGGGCTCAGATCCCTTCCCTGTCCCTGCTGGCCACGCCAGGGCTGACACAAGCCAGGAGTCATCCCCATCCCACAGCAGACTCATGTAACGCCCTCTGCCCACTCACACATGTCCTGGCTCCTGCAGCCTCCCAAACACAAACCCAGAGATGTCTCCAGCCTGGTCTCATATGAGAACTGCACACAAACCACTCAGTTTGAAAACACCTACCTTCACCTGAACGTGAATCTGTCCTTGGCTCACAGCAGCCCCAGCTCCCACCCATGCACCTGCCCCCGGAGGGTTTCGTTGCCTGTTCCCTGCTCGCCCCCAGGCAGGGAGGGCAGCAGCCCGAGGAAGGGAGCATCCTTGCTGGGGAGGAGAGCTAAGCCACCTCTCTTCCATACATTCTTTCACCTACCTTCAGCATTCACACACGCAGCCCCCGAAGGACCATTTCTTTCAGTGACACTTAAGCCCAGGCACTCTCAGTCATCTGGGGAAGGTACAGCTGTAAAGGAGCTGAATGTCACCAACTCTGCAAACCCAGAAGTCTTTTCAGAAACCAGAAAATTCACGAGAAGTTGATTCTTCTTCTTTTTGGTCCCAGGAGAGACTCTTCCTCATGTCTTAACTGCACTGCCCAGTCCTGCCCCAAAAAAGTAAACTGCAGCTCTGGTGAGAAAGCTCCATGCTGCAGGAACAACTTTGACCTGAAATGCCAGGTCTGAGCCCAAATTCCACTATAGCAGAGCAGCAGAGGCAGAAACTGGAAACCAGAACAGCAAAATCCTGGAGCTTGAGGCCACTGTCACTCCACCTGTACGTGTCCCTGTGTCACCACCCTGATAATCTCATCTCACCTGCTGCCTGTGCTCATCTCACACACCAGACACTGCCAGGTGACTCCCGAGGCAGGAGCGATTCCCAACCAACTGCTCCCACACAAAGCCCCAAAGCTGCTCTAGAAGTATTTCATGAGCTAAAGGATATTTCTTGAGCCAAAGGAAGAGCTGAATTCATTGTCTTCAGTATTTAAATTGCAATATTTCTGCAGGCTTGTCAGATAATGCTCTAACGTGAATCTCCGTTGTATGACATTTTTACAAGAACAAAGCATTTTCAGTTTATTGATGTTTTCTTACTTTTACCGTGCAGTTGCACTTGGACTTATTCCCTTTTTTTAGAACCACTTTCACCATTTCCTTCTTGCTAACGTGCCCAATTGCAGCAGCCGTTTCTGCAATGCAAGGCTGCATGCGTGAAAATTAAGAACTACGCCTTGCTCTTAGTCATTAGCCAAATGACTTAATGGAAAGCAGGTGATACGTGCTCTAAGTACTGCTGAAGGCAGAATTTTTGAAATAGTTAACAGAACGTTTCATAGTGCCAGTCACGTTATTTTATATATAGAAAAGCTTATAATCACTGAGGAGCCAGCCCTCCCTTGCCCCCCACTCCCCTGCGCAGGAGAGCATTATATCAGTGTTTTGATGAACATCTGAGTAACGCCAGCTTTTGGAGTGCACAAAGAGGAGCCAATTCAAAGGCGGTGTGGGAGAAAAGGCCTCATTTTTGGCAGAGGAGGTTTAGAAATTGCCTGGGCTATCACTGCTAACCCCAACTTGCCCTGTCAGTCTCTGTTCTAGCCCAAATCGCTAGGAATTCTAGATCAGAGGCTAAATCCTAAAAGACACTTTCAAGTTTAGAGACAGATACTCGGCACAGAAGAAATTATGTCCAGATAATGAGTTATAGATTAAATGAAAAGCCCTGAGCAATTCTGCCAGGAGGATAAGCTGCGATTCCTGGTTAATGAGAGGGGCAGCGGTGGCACGGGCAGCGGTGGCAGGATGCCGGTGCTGACTCAGCAGGAAGCCCACGCTCCGGCCGCTGCCACCGTCATCGTGTCCTGGAGCAGCGCACAGAAAGGAAGTGGTTGTGACTCCTGGGTTAGCAGTGGCCGCACTCACAGGGTGGCTGTGGCTCCTGACCACCGGTGCCACCGCCACATGCCCACGCTCCAGCCCACCCCACCACGGCCACACTCCCCGGGGAGTGCTCGCACCAGCCCTGGCGTTATGCCCAATGTTCATGTGGAAGACTGAGCCGTGAAAGACGGAGTTAAGATTAAAGCACAGAGAATTATTATGGTGGAAATAAAAGAAAAAAACATATGATTATTTCAAAAGTACCCGTTGCCCACCATTAGGCCCATGCCACAGCCGTTTTTACATTCCTATTTCATATCCAGATGTGTCTCGCCACATAAATATTCATTGTCTGTCCTTCTTGGTCTCATTTTAGATAAATAAAGATCTCCAAGGCTCTGTTTTGAATTATTTACTATTTTATCTGCAATCTCACCAAAGGAGCGAGTTCATTAACACAGAAACATGGAGAAAGAAAGGAGGCTTATCAGAGCAGTATTTTCGGGGCAGTCATCAAACAGTGCAACACTGGCCAACAAAAAAGTTCCAAGCCTACCTTATAAAATCTTACAAGAACATTTAAGGAAAAACATCTCGACTGATTTTAAAACCTCATTAATATCTTCTAAACAATTCCTATCCACATCCCAAATTAATTTCGGTTTACTGAATACATATGGAGAATCTTTCAAGCAAACACAAAAAATTGCATTTACATTTTCGCATGTTTCCAGCATCCCCCTCTCCCAACAGGCCTGTGCTGGAGACTGAAGTCACAAATTAGGGTCACCTTTCCCTGTGCATTGTCAGCAAATCAATCTGTGACGCCTTTCAACCGGGGCTCATACATAAATTAGGCAGTCTGCGATTGATTCGCAGGAGAAACCCTCAAGCAGTGGAGTGAAACACCAATAAAATCTTACAATTAACTTGAGAAGTTGCCTTTCGTTCCATCCCAGTGGTCCTTTTATTCTTCAGTTGCAGAAAACATATCATCATACAGATGCTCCCTTGTAACAGATAGATATGAATATTTAAAATTGCTTCTTGAAAAGGAAAGCTAATTGTATACGATGAAAAATACATACAGAAAAATTATATACAGCGCAAAGGCCGGATTAAATGCTTGTGTTTCGGCAGCAAAGTATTTCATTTTAGAGAAGGGAAGGAAGGGAAAAAACAAAAGCACAAGCGTGTGTGTGCTCTTTCTACATACTCAGACAAAGCAGAAAAGGAGAACACGACATCTGGATGTTTGAGAATTCGTTTGTAACACATCAAGAAGGTGTAATACAGAAAGGAAGGTAGCAGTGTTACGGCTTAAAGCTGTTCAGCTCAGCAGGGCTTGGAAACCTTACGGGTATATCCGAAGTCTAGCGTGGCTTGGCACTGCAGAAATTCAACTCCAACATTTCTGCACTGCAGATATTCAAACCCAAAGTCCCTGCAGCAAAAGCAACACTCAAGCTCCCAAGTAAAAAGATGGATTTTGTGGTGCGTCCAGACATGGGGAACTCTGTCACTGCTTTCGGTGCCATCGTTACTCATGGCCATTACACATGGACAGTGTCTCAGCTCGCTCCTGATCCTTCTGGTCCTCTAACCCCACCGTGCCCTGAGCCCCCTCCACACCAGGTCCTTGGAGCTCCAGGTGGCTGAGAGCCCCACGTCCCACTGTGAACCCCACAGCCCCTCCGGGCGGGAAGCAGCACCAGAGCTGGTCAGGTAAACCACTCGTTATCCGTGAAGAAAAGGTAAGCAGTCAAGCCTTGGGCATATTATTCAGGATCAACACCGTCACCTGACAAAATTGAAAGATAGAAGTATTTTTTCAAAGCTGAAGATTGAAATGGACACGATCAGCATTAGAGTTAATAGTAAAGGTTCTTCTTGGCTGGTGGGGGAGGTTAGCTCGCTGGTGAGACTGGTCAGGAGCTCCAGCCCCACCACAAAGCTGGCAGGGCTCAAGAGCGCTCAGATCTGCTCCTTCCCCCCATTTACTGCTGGAGAGAGCCCCAGAGCTGCTCAGACCAGCTGTCTCAGGTAACATGTCCATCCTCCTCTCCTCCTCCCTGCCCAGTGTCCTCCACAGGACCACGCCACTCTGCAGTTAGTGTGTCTCCAAGGTGTACTTTGAGTAGAATAAGTTCTTGGTTTTAAGCCTTCAGCTGCTTCCTATGTACAGTAATAATTTTTTTTAGCAAGAGTATAACTGGAGAAATAGTAATGGCACCAATAAATTTCAAGGCTTATAATTCCTCTCATCAGCTCTGCACCACATCTGCACATGGCTGACCCCCTGCTCCAGCAGTTCACCAGGACATGGAGCTGCTAAGACTAAAAGCAAGAAATTTTTTATGCTGAGGGTGGGAAGACACTGGCACAGATTGACCAGAGAGGTGGTAGATGCCTCCTCCCTGGAAGGGTTCATGGTCAGGTTGGACGGGGCTCTGAGCAACCTGGTCTGGCTGAAGATGTCCCTGCTCAGGGAGGTTGGACAAGATGACCTTTAAAGTTCCTTCCAACCCAACCTGTTCTGTGACTCTACGCTTCTATGAAACTTCCTCCTCTCAGCACACACAGGCACAGCTCGGAGGCAATGCCAGAGGGGTTGTATCAGCCTCTGACTGATGCTCTAAAACACAAAGGGTTTGATAGCACAAGGCTTTACACATTCTCATACCTTTTGTCTTCCTACGCCCCACTTGTTCCTACTTACGCCAACACAACCATACATCATACTGCCATCCGATCCGAGGGGGAGAAGGAAGGAAAGCTTATTTTTTTCTTAAATCTGAACCAGTTTAATGATGAAACTCACAAGCACAACCCAACCAACAGCTGAGCCAGTGAAACTGAGGTGCCCACGTACTGCAGTGCAGACACAGGCGAGGGACTGCGGAGCAGCGGCAGTAAACACCAGGCAGAGCATCTCAGACTGGGAACAGTACCTGAGCCAGCCTAGTCAGGAGCAGCTTAGCCACGCCTGCAGATCACACATGCACTGAAGGTGGGGTTCCACATCCCTCTTTGCTTACAAAGACTGTTTCTTCACAGCCTCCTTGGAAGAGCTTGCACCATTCTGGACTTTGCTGATGTCCTACAGGCAGACGGGTACTTGCTCTTCAAGCCGAAATAAGGCCTTACCAGACCCTATTCCCCGAGGCCCCCACTCCCAGCTCAACCCTCTCTTTAAGTGCAGAGTATTTTCTAAACCCAAGCTCAACCTTTTTCTGTTACACCCTATCTGTGACCTGGCCAGCGTGGAGCAGCAAGGAGGCACCATCCACACGCCGAGCTGCCAGCCAGGCAAGAGGGACTGCCACCGAGCCACGGGCATCCCCCACACTGGGAACCCCAACTGTCCCAGGAAAACCCCCCTCCACAGAGTGGGGGGTCAGGATCCAGCTTCCTCACACTGAGCCAGCTGTATCCAAACATTGACAAGAGCATGAACCAGAATCTTTGAAAATACAAGAGCACAGCACGATAAATGTCACTCTGGGGATTATTTTTAAAGCTCAAGCAACAGGAGTTCTTGATGTTCAGACTAAGCCACTCATCATGCGAGGCGAGCAGAGGACCACGCTTGCTTCCTACATCCCAGGGGCTCACGGAAAGCATTAGCTTCAAAACAGCACACGCTGCAGTTTACAGCCGGCAAAAATCCATACTCTTTGTAGCCTTTTTTGCTCCGCAAACTTAGGAAATCATGTGTGTGTATATACATATCTCTGATTTTTTACAAAACAGCGCTAGAACTTTAACTACTAAAAGTTACCCCGTAATATTTATCCTTCACACAATCTAACACTCTCCTGAGAGTGACAGCAGTCTCAGCAACCAAATCGAAGGTTTAATGAAACAAATTTCGCTGCTTGCGAAAATCTGCACCTTCCAACCAAAAGCACCTCCCATTGACCAGCCAGGCTACGCGGCAAATTAAATGCGTAAGAAACAATTACAAAACTAATGAAGCAAGCTACGCCAGATGTTAAACTCAGGCCCCAGACAATTTCATGTAACACCTGTTTTGTGACTGGTGTCATATCGTAATAACAGCATGCGGAAACGTGCACAGAGATTCAAGGGTAACATCTGTTTTTATATTAGTTGCTTGCTGAGCATTCATCAAAAGCCTGATACTCCAATTATTTATCTGAAAGACATCGCTGTCTCGGGGACAGACGGCAGCTCTCTGCTCTTCCAGCAACCCTGCACTAGGAACTAAAGCAACAGCAGGGCCTGCATTACATTTATATTGTGGCATCTGTCAGCAGTGTTCGGCATTTCTCTTTTCCTGTGACATTCACTAAGTTAGCAGATATATTTTCTTTATATAACTAAATTTATGGTATCAACAGCAACCACTTTAATTTGAAATGAGGCTTTGGGACATGAAATGAATCTGATTTTCTCATCCAATATTAAGTTCTAAACCTGCTAATAAGCCATTTATCTCAAAAAAAAGATCGTTACCAATGCAAATTTCTAGGGATAGTAAAGTTCTTTACAGCCTAGAGTCTCAAGAAATAAACAGAAACTGCATTTACTATTAAAATTAAACTAGCAAGCCTCTGAGTTATTAGAAATGGAAAACTGAAGCCTGCAGCACGGTTTGTGCAGGCAGCTCTCGGCGCCTGCGTTGAGTCCTAGGGATGCAGGCACTCAAGCCTGGCCACAGAAACGTTGGGCAGCATCCCTGGGGTGCTGAGTGCCTGAATCCCCGAGGTGCTGAGTGCCTGAATCCCCAGGACTCCCCCCCCACACCCTGAGGAGTCGCTGCAGGAGGGCAGATCGCTGCCCCAGGCACAGCTTCGGCATCGCCACAGCCTGCTGAAAGCGTTAACACATGCTGTTCTTCTGCACTGAGAAAATAAAATCCCTCCCGAATAACCTATCTGCAACTTTTCATGGTGTAACAGAAGATTAAGGTTTCTTGGCAGGGGGAGAAGATTTATCTTTGCTCCAGTCTGAAAAAGAAGAATTGGTATCATAAAAGAGGAACAACAACCAGGAAAAAAAAAAGTTAACCCCAAGAGGAAAACGCTGATGCAGGCTGGAAAAGCCACCAGATAGAAAAATTGCATTAGTACCAAGCTCTGGAACACCCTGGGCTCTGCAGCAGGGAGAGGAGGTTAAATGCAGCAAGAACTCCTACCTCCTCCCCATAATACCAGCTCTGACGGCAAAACACTGACACTAGACCACGAGGGCAATTCACCACTGAAACCATCTCTGTAGGAACACAGTGAATTTTCCATCATTTCAGCTCAGATCAGCACTGGCCTGGGAAAAGTCAAGAAAACCCAATAGAACAGTATTGAACTGAGCTAAGTCTTTGGATCATCTTTCTAAGTTTGAAGCCTTCTCAAAGTTTAAGCTTGTCCTGGATTTGGAGAAACGGAACTATCTTGAAAGGTATTAAAACAGAAAACCAAATTACTTTCATCCTTTTGGAGAGAAGTCCTCCCTGAGGCATGTGTGACACTCCAAGCCTGGGCAGCTGCTCCCCTCCAGCGCTCTGTCAAAAATTAACCTTTTCCATAGAATGAGAAAAATGAGAGTGTAAGGGGCAGGGCAGGAAGGCACAATTTAAATGTGTGAATTTCCATCTAAAACACCTCCACCTTCAAAATTAATAATGCTGGCCACATGCTCTTAAAAAAGTATCAGTAAGTGGGAGCTCATGGAATGTTTTCCAAACTCAGATCATTGGACAAAAATCAGTCAATTCTGTTGTAAAAGGAAATAAAATATAAACCCCATGAAGACAAAAAAAAAAGAAGAGTCCGATAAAAAAAGTACTTCAGCACCTCTGAAGGGCAGCACATAGCCTGCAGCTGCTTATATTAACATGAATCATTTCTAGGAGTCAAGACTCAAAAATTCCGCTTTTTTAATATAACATTATTCAATCTATCAATCATTTCAATGAAAATGATCAGAAAAAAACAAAACAAAACCAAATCAAAAGACAATCTCTGTACAGGCAGCAAGTGAAAAAGAACCGGAGCTTTGCTGCTGCCCCCAGGACCCGGCCCAGGCAAGGCAGGACCACAGAGCTTCCCCTCACACCAGCAAAATGCCTCAGACTGCAAGGACGGGGTGAGAGTTTTGTACAGGTCATCTGAAAAGTATAGTCTGAGCACCGCACAGTAGTAGCAAGCTCCCTAAAAAAAGAGATTAAAAAAAAAAATAATTTTTTTGGGGGTAGCTTTAATGTAAGAAAAAGGAATGAGAACCTGGGTATTTGATGCAATGCCTGGAGCAGATATCTCCAATGCCTTTTTCACCAGGGAAAACCATCTTTCTTCTTCTCCAGCTGACCCAGGATTACAGCTTGGCTTTTACTACATGTATAGGAAAGGAAGACCAACCCCCCCAAGTATAAATGTGGGGAGATTCTTTGCGAAGCTTCTCCCAGGGGGAAGCAAACACCACTTGCTTTCGCAGTCCTTGGGCTCTCCAAGCCTCCTGTGCGTAATTCTGCTCTGCTCACACAGAGGTGAGTCACTCCAAAAACACCACCACCCCTTTCTCACCCCCAACCTTGTTTTTCCTTCTCCCCCCTCTGCTATATAACTTATGCTGGAGAGAAGTCTTCACTCAGCAGAACATCTCGTTTGGCCTGAGTTGGATTTACAAGCCCAACTTAGCCAACCTGGGCTCTATTCCAACAAATCACTCGCCCTTTTTCTGCAGATTACAACGTACCCCCAGTGCACTGGAATTAAATATGCCAATTGTTTTGTCGTGTTATCTAATTGACTTCAAAATACTCTAGAATTAACAAGCGTCCTATTAGCAAAATCTCCTTGCAATGGGACAAAGAAATATAGATTGAAGGAGGTGAGGTACTGATAAAATAATGGGCAAGATTTTGGGTCTAGAAACATCCTGGACTGTTGTGTATCATTTTCCCTGTACTTACTGATTACTAAAGAACACAGGGACTCTTTAGGATAAGCTGCATGATACAGACAGTCAAGTTTAAAAAAATTTTACGTTAAGCTTAGAAAAAAGGATAAAGCTTTGCACAAGTTTTTTGTCACACCACTACTTGCACAGTTAAGCTTAAAAGTTGAGCAGGAAATCAGTATATATTTAAAAATGATGCTTGGTATCACCTTCAAATTACATGACAGCTGAACACCATTTCAGATAAATGATTCTGAAATCAAACATACAGAGAGCTGGGGTAAAATTTACCAAGGAAGATGATGATCTCTGATGGTTACGCTGAGAGCAGACATCGAGCTGCCCAAACTATCGACAGCTACACTGCTGGAGATGTCCTTTCCGTGGGCTTAACTCACCTCCCATTCATCATCATCATCATCTCGCTTTTACAGCCCTACAATTGATGGATTCATGTTAGTTCCTCGAGGCAATGACATTCATATTCGCAAAGCCAGGCTCTTGATGAGCTATAAAAAACCATTTGTCACCCCTTCATATTACAGCTGGAAGTGTGGACTCTTCTCCACAGTTACCACCACGGCCAGCTCGGGTGTCTCTAGGGTGAAGGCAAAAGCATAAGCACCTCTGTGCAAGGCCACGCTGCTCCATTTCCTACGCTCTTCCCATGAGAAACAGGATCGAGCCTCAGCTTGAAGATGCTCAGAGCAAACAGTGAGAATTCACGTAGAAGAAAAAAACTAAGACAAAGATAAAACAAAACAAAAAGATGTACACCCCCCAACAAGCCAGTTAACTATGTCCCTCGTTCTTGGTGTTTAGGCCACACTTTGGGACCGCGTACAAACCTAAGCTACAAAGAAATACAATAAATAAGAATGGGAAAATGTCCAATATACGGAGCGAAAGTGTAACAGTCTGAGAACCACGAGAAAAGAACGTCAAATGGAGATTTAAAAAAACCAAAAACAACTACAACTGAAAAAAATAATTGCTGCCAGTGTTCCCTCTTGCCCCACTGAGTTATTAGTTCTTATTTCTGGGCTCCCCTCCACCCCTCCTCAAGCACCCCCTGCAAACCTTCTCGTCCTGCCGCCAATCCACCTGCCCGGCCGCTCTCCAGCTGCGCTCTCTGAACCTCTCGCCTTGCAAAGCAACAGCTTTCTCAGTAACCATCCATCCAGTTTCATGCATTTTTGTTATTCTAATACAGGAAATAGCTCAAAACAAAACCGAAGGCTTCCAATTTTTGTTTCAGTCACCACCAAGAACACCCCTGCTTTAGCTGAGTAAGAGTTGTCATCATGTTGGTCAGAAGCTGCTAAAACACTGTAAGATTGCTTTTTTTCTATTAAAAAAAAAAAAAACACTACATTTTTGTACTTGTATTTGATACAGAGATAAGAGAGACATCCAGTTCTTTTTATGAAGCCAAGGAGTTACTGAAGCAGTAGCTTGTTGAGCTATCTGACAATGGTGCACTGAACAAAACCCTTTAACTTCCATGTCAAGTCCCCTGCTGAAGAAGCTGGTGTTACACATCTGCTTTCAGCACAGGTACAGCAATCCTGTCCAAGACCAGATTGGGAAAAATGTGAATTTATCTGCAGAATAAACACTGTGATGGCATTTCTGTAATTGTTAGTTGCCACTAAAAGCAGGAGCATAGCATCAAAGGAAAGAAACACATCCAGAACCACCATTTTACACTGGGGCCCTAAGAATATTTAGGGTGTTATCAAAATAAAAAATCCAAACCCAAACCTATTTTCCTAGTTGTTCAGAAAATCTGGTACAGGCCAATGTTTTTGTGCTACTATTCACAAAGGAGGTATGCAAGACCTGACTGCCCAATAAATATCAGCTCATAGCGTTTTAACCATCTTTTAAAAATGCATTTTTAGGGAAAAATAAACACCAAAAATACTCTATGTTTCTAATCTACGAGGCAATAGGTACCAGCCCACACTGGCTGTCCTCAGCAGCCCAGAGCACCACCAGCCCCATCACTGCTTCTTAACCAACGCTTGCTTCCATCCAGGTTTCAAAAGCACCTGCAGTATCTCCAGTATACGAATACCCTCTCTCAAATGATGGTAAACCTCCTCACTAAACTGCAGAGCACATGTAGGTTGACAACAACAACAATTTTTTTACCTTCTCAAATTTGCTAGAAATTCTGGGCTCTCCCAGATGCAGACAGCCAGTGTGTCATAATGCCCCTGCTCATTAGGGCAATGAGTAGCTGAAGTGAAAACTGGAAACCTTCAACTATTAACTAGAAAAATTATTTACATTCTCAACTATAATTCAAAATATACTGACAAACCCAGAACAGTCCATTTGCCTTCTGTAATTAAATTTCCCCAAAGCTGTGCACTTCAGGCAGAAAGCTTAAGGCTGAAGCCTTTATGCATCAAGAAGCACACAGATAATTCTTCTTCCATAACTACTTCTGTCTAACGATGGGTGGCTGCTAATTTTTTCTTCTGAATGAAAATATAAACTTCATTACTGGAACATTATTGAACTTTTTTTTTTCCTCCTATCTGAACAGTATCACTGTCTGAGCATCCCGCCTGTCAATGACAACAGCCTTAGGCTCCGATCTGCAAGAACTTAACCACTTAGTAATTAATTGGAAACAAAGCTGAGTAGTGAAACACATGCTATAGTTACTATATTTACAAAAATTCAGGTTGTGACTCCTGGTATCTGTGAGCAGCTCTTAGCGTTTGCACTACAAAGGACAGCCAAAGTTCATGATTTCTTATGCAAGTCAACAGAAAGCTTTCTTTAAATAAGGGCTGAGGGCTGCATTGTTTGTCCTTTTTCTCCTTGGAGTGACATGACAAAACTTCTGTTCCCCAAATATATTCCTCTTCTGCAGACATCTGTAGGATGACAGGATGCCTTGTGACAGGCAAAGTTTCTGCCTTACACAGTCCTCTGTTCCTTTCCACTCAACTCAGGCTTGAAGGAAAAAAAAAAAAAAAAAAAGTTACCCTGCCTCCAAGATTTCTCTCTTCATCCTTGATGGCTGAAAAAGTCTTCAGTACTGCAGACAGTACAATTTCCTAAAATTATTATTTAATTTGATTTTCATCTTCACGAATATTTTATTAACAACACCGTACAGCCGCGCCTCGTACAACAAACGGTTCCTCACGCTCAGGGAAGGAGCAGGCAATGACAGAATCCCCAGCTAACAGTCTCATTTTTTTATACTGTAAATTTGCAGAAGAAACAAGGCCTTTGCAAATGCACCTTTCACTGCTCTGCCTCCTCCCTTCCATCCTCCCCTCCCTCCCCGATCACCACAACTTCTCCAAACCACAAGCCAGCAGGCACGGGCCCGCCAGGGCAAGGCACGGAGGGGGAGCTCCCAGCGCAGAGAGCGGCTGGCAGGCAGCAGCAAGGGAGTTCAAGTGGAAGAAAAATAAAATACACACCGGAGGGCACATCTGCAGCCTCTTTAGTGCATTAGAGACACCACTTACAAATGTGAGAACGGCAGGGGGAAAAAAAAAAAAAAAAAAAGTCACTGTTCATGGTATATAAAAACCGCCAGCATCTTAGGAGTAAAGAAAAATGTTTCTCTCCCTAGTGCTTCTGAGCCTTGAAAACACTTGAACTGTTACAGCCAGAAAATCATCTCCTCTGAAATATCCATTCCAAAAAAAATTAATGAAAAGTAGGCATAATATTCAGTCCAACACAGTGCACTTTACATCTGTTCCATGCCTTCACGCTAAATTCACATTGCCAATACACAAACATCCAGACCAATGATAAATTGCAAGATTTTTAAAGAAACTGTGTAATAAATACCGAATAATGCAAGCAAAGTCCGTGCAAATGTATTGGGTCCTGTAACCTTAAAAATCTCCAAACCCCTACTGATTTAGAGGGCCAACATTAAGATCATTTTTACTTAAAAACCTCCCTGTAATGGACTAGTTCTCAGATAAACATGTATTTAGGTCAGTGGCTTCCCCGCCTTCTCCAAAAACTGTGCTACTTACCCAAAATACAGGAATCTCTCTGCAGTGGAGCTGCTGCATCTTTTGAGAAAATGTATCATTAGATCAGGCAACCAAGGTCATATTATTTATTTAGTTCTGATGGCTTCACTAAATTACATCAGGATTTTTCTCTCTTCAATGCCACCTAAATACAAACAGCAACCTCCAGTACCGAAACAGGTTTTTTTGGTCAACTGTGATATTTATTGTGAACTAATAACACTGCGACTCCTGTAACAAGGTTCTTCTTGAAAACCTTCAGGAAAATAATCCATGGTACTCGCTGTTGCTCAAAACAACATACTTATGCCACAAATTTTGTGTTTGTGAGATCTGAGGAGGTGCCAGAGACTTCACAGCTATGGAAGTCCCACCATACACTGCTTTAGCAAGGGCAGGCGATACTCTCATAAATATGCAAGATAACTGCACAACCTTGACAAGGTTTATATTGCCTGAATGTTCAGAAAAGAGCATACTTCGACTATTTTAGATCTGCTTCCAAAACGCTGATTGCTACATTATCTCTTACTTTTGACTATTCAGTGTTTCAGCCTACTACATTACGCATCTATAAAGGCCAAAATTGTGCCAGAGAGTGGAAATTATCTGAAATACATTAATCTATTAACAAGAAAGTCAGGAAGAGCAATCGTAAGCATTGACAGCAAAGCCAACCTATAGCACTAACAGACATTTCAACCCTTCCAGTTGTCTCTGTGCAACTCCCATCCTACAGCACTGCCAGACCAGTCGGTCCAAGAGACGTCAGGAAAACAAAAGTTGTTGGCTGGGGGACTTAAAAAGTGCTTAAAAAGTGTCCCTTGGACAACAGCAGAACTTGCAGCTTATTACCACCATCCTTCCCAACGGTTTAATTCAAACTCAAACGCAGCAGCAGTGCACTGCTTGCAGGTTTTGTATCACAAAAAAAAAAAAAAAAAAAATCAATCACAATCTGATTTATTCAAAATGAGTGAAGTCATTAGGCCATGATAAATATTTTAATACACATGGCCTAATTTTAAATGCCAGCCATTTCTGCAAGAGCTCCTGTTTAAAAAACTAAGCTTAAAATGCTAATGTAGAACACGGGGCTAAAGCCAAGGATGCATAACGTTAGTCAACCAAAGGGCAGCTTTCAAAAGTTAGATCCTAAAGCAGATTTAATCATGCAGTGGCACTCCTCCAGCTGCCTTCCCGCAGGCAGGACTCTCCCAGGGGCAGGACTTGGCACATCTGTGTTGGGCTTCACCAGGTTCCTGCTGGCCCACATCTCCAGCAGGTCCCGGTCCCTCCGGACGGCGGCACAGCCATCAGGTCTACCAGCCACCCTTCCAGTTGGGTGCTGTCGGTAAACTGGGCAAGGGTGTGGCCTGCCCCACTGCCCAGCCTCCGAATCACGCGGCATTTTAGTACGGCAGGGGAACAGCATATGAAATTTATGTATAGCCTCCATGCCTACAAATTACTTCCACTGCTGCCTACACATTCAGTAGTCATATTCACCAACTCAGAAACTTGAGCAGGAGAGTGAGCTTTTCTTGCCCCAAAGAAGAGGAGAGAATTATAAATTAAATATCATCACTATATTTAGAAAAGAAGCTCTTATGCGAGTATCATAACATTTTGAGCTTCCTTGGAAGTATTATCTGCAGCAAAAAAAACATTTAAACATGGCACATTCTCATATTTACAGCTGTATCAAAGAGTATAGTTTAAAAATGCTTCCCAGGAAAATCTGGCACAAGGATCCAGTGTCAGTCACTGCTCCTGCCCTTGGGCTGTACCACCCCTCCATCCCCGACACTCCTCAAGCCACGTATTTCCTAACTTGCCACCTTTTACTTTTCCTAGCCCCAGTGAATTCAGAGACTTTTGGTGTTGGTTTGTTTGCATTATGAAAGAAAAAAAATAATGTTTTTCTCATCAGAGATTAGCACAATGAAGGCTGGAAGATGCTAGATGGCATCCTTTGATGTTGAGAGGTTACACTTGACCTTCTATTTTCCTTCCTAGATATTTATATCCTGTTGGCTCAGAAAACTGAACAACAGTATGATACACGTAATGACCTGCCAAAGTGAAGCTTAGATCCTTCTCCTAAAAGTGTATCTGTGGCACTTGGTGTTAACATTTTTTCTTCAATCATAACTACAGTGATAAATGATAAACCTTCAGTTTAGCTCTCTTGGAATTTGAGCTAGTTAAATAGATGATTCCAAGCAAAATTTATCCTGCCAATAATTCTAAGATATTGCCTCAAAAGGCAAGGATTAGTATTTCAAGATTAATCTCAAAAAAATTAAAGAGCCCCTGAAATGTAACAGCTGCAAAATCTAGCACACCGGTGCTTTGAACTGCACCACGCTGGACTCAACTTCACTATAACCCAAGAAAAACCCCAGAAAAAGGAGAATGTTCACATGTCATTTCCAAAATGCATATATGGTCTGGAAGTACAGCTTTATGCCTCATTTCTCCATCAAAATGAAAACTACTTGGAAAACAATGAATCTTTATATATAAATAACTGCCAAAGATTACTTTCATGATGCATGAACACTCATTTCTAAGACATCTGCAGGAGTTTCATTGCTCTTCATATGCCCTATAATCTTTAATCCCTTTTAATCAACATGAAATACACTGTTTATCCAAAAGTAAGCCAATTTTTTTTTGGTAATAAGGCAGTGTCATGCATACAAGAAAAGCAAGGCACCAAAAAAAACCCCCCAAAACTGGGGAAAAGGTAAAATATTACACCTAAATGAGGACAAAAATCTTTGATGCAGGCAATCTGTCGCCTCCCAAGGAAGGTGAACATTTGGGGCTATCTCCAGGCAGTTCGAACAGGAAACACTTGAATATTCATTTGCCCTGCAGAGTATCTCTGCAGCCCATGCTGAAGTCAGACTGGAGAGGACATAAAACACATAAAAATTATTTTAATTGTGGCCCCATTTAAATTACTTAATCATATTATTTTAATTGTGGGTACATCAGCTTAGGGAAAAGACTGTATCATATTGTGGAAAGCAGCCCAAGACACGTATGCTCCTGAAAATGGAAGCAGTAAGCCTATAATACTTTTTTATTCCTTTCTTGATAACCAAACAATCCACTCCCAACACTGTGTTTTTCTAAGCACTTAAGCTAACACAGCCAATACATGTTTATGAAAATTCTTCATGCAAACCCAGCAAAGCCCCTGAAATTTAAGCCAAAAAGCATTAAAATGATCTTTAAGTCTTCTTTGGGGCTTTTAAAATAGGTATTTGATATAGTCTCATATCAGTGATGTGATAATCTAGAATAATTCTGAGGACTCAGCTGCACATTCACAGAGCGTTCTCAGAAATGCTCAAGATCACCTGAAAACGTTGTTTTGATGTTAACTTGGGAACAGTTCTTTGAAAAAAAACAAAACAAAACAAAACAAACCCAAAAAACCCAACTTCAAACACTTGAGCAAAGTCTTACATCTACTGCTAACAGTGTACAGTGTCCTTGGAGACCTGCTTGTTCAAATGCAGTACAAGCTAAGGTTACTGTAATCATTAAATAACTTCCTTTTAGAAGCGTGGCCAGAGACTCTCCTCCATCTCTTAAGGACAGGGAACTGAACTGGATTGCAAACGGGAACGCTGGCAGGGTTCAGCCATATTGACTTTTGATTTAAAAAGGAAGAGGCTCTATTTACTTATGTATTACTTGTCCAAGTGATACCCAAGGCTGAATCCCTGCAGCTGAGCACGAGATCCACAAATTACGTATCACTCGGTCAAACTGTTTTATCAAACCCGAGATCTTCCAATTAGTTTTCTTATTCTTGAATTCTCAATATTTAAGTAAATGCCTACTCTGCAATAAAGGCAACTTAATCATCGATTTTAATATCACAGTAGTGATGACAATTTTTAAAATAATAGGTTTGAATGATGAAGATGATGTATAGTCAATACTCATCCTATCTATATGAAAAAAAAACCTCAAAATTCCACTTTCTCAGGAAGGAAATTGCATATGGAGCTGATCTATCCAACTTTTCTCCATGTATAAACAAACAGAGGAAAACCATCACAGGCTTCAAATGTTAATAATGGGAGGAAAGAGGTAGGGGTCAGGTCTTTATTGCCAACTCCAAGTCCTCCACCTTAGGAAAGGCAGATTTAAGGGATTGAAATATATTTCCTGAAAATAAACTAATGCTAAGATTACATTTATGAAAAAAAGTTAGTATGTTTTTCCGAGTAAAATCTTGGAAACTTTTTATATGCTGCAATGGAAGCAGTATGTAGAGGGCTAAAAATATTTCAGCAACTTTCTTCAAAGTCTAAATTTTCTATGAGAAAAGTAGCTTTCCCACAGATAAATTCACAGTATCCGTAGCTATAATTTAAAACCAGTTTATATTTATTTTTATATATTGTAAGTGTGAATAAGGCACCATATCAGATCTTCAAGTCAGGTATAAAGGTAATTGTGGAAGGGTAAAAACCCTGTGTGTTACATCTGACAGCTGGCACCTCGATACTTTGGAAAATTTCACTGGGCAACATTCAGTTCCTTTAAGTACCTAAAAATGTATGGATTTAGGCTTTCAAACCAGAACATACAAGTAGTTTGTGTAACGCCAGAAAATAAATCCAAGACTCCAACCCTCCAGACCAGTGGGTACTATTATTGGGAGACCCATGTATTTCCCCACACCAACATTATGAACTAGAATAAACTCAACTTTTATCACTTAAAATATGTAAGCTTTCATTTATAAGAGACACACAGAAATCCAAGCAGGGTCGTATCTTCATATATATATATGCCTTCTCCATTTGCTAGCTGCAGGCTCTCCTCTACTCTCCTTCTTTCTCCTTTCCCTCATCAGCATAGATCAATAGTTAAAATGCAGGAGCCAGAAATAACTGAAAAAGATCCCTGATCTTCACCTGAACCCACATTTAATGAGGAGCTGTCACTAACTGTGACTAAAGGAAGAAGAGGAGGAAGGAGGTGGCCGCCACAGAGCCCCACTGCTTCAAGCACAGCATGACGACAAGGCTCGGGAAGACCTGGTGAACAAATAATCATGCTGATAGGGCAAGAGTCCTCCAGTTGCACAGGACTCACCCCTCTGCTCAAAGAAAAAATGAAAAAAAAAAAAACCAAAAAGCATGGTCTAGCTTGCCAGGCAAACTTGACTTTCCGTTAGAAATGTAAAATTTCACATTTATCAGTTAGGCTAAGCAGTAGCTATGTAAAATAGGTGTTATTAAAATGCCATATGTAATATCATATGGTATTTTCTTACATAGTTCAATTTCTTAGCTAAAGAGGACATGAAATGGTAATTCTATGCAAAATAAGATCTGACTCAACAGCACACTGCTTTTGTAATTCTCAAATTCCCCATTTTTATTTACATGTTTTCAAGTCTTGTAACTACCTGATAAAAAAAACCCCAATATCCAAAACCGAACAATTTCAGAAATTTGTGTACAAAGAACTAGAGAGAACTGATACCTTGAGGACTGGCAAAGGAGCCCAATATTTAAAAAAAGGGTTCTCACATTCAGAAAATGACTGGATGCATAGCTACTTCCTCCAGTGTCTTAAACTAAAACCAAAAAACTAGACCTTAAGCTTCACCTACAGACTCAAGGTGTTCTGATTTTATACGCAGCCTTATGCACACATGGCATGGGGCTACACACAGAACTGAGGACTGTGTAGACTTTTAGATTTTAATCTTGCACGTAAATAGCTTGATATAGGCAATTAACGCAGTAGTTCTTCTGTATTTTTGGCTTAATCCCATTCCTTTTTCTTGAACCAACAGTACAGGCTTGCAAACACCTTCACCCAAGCATTAGAGAAATAGCCATCACCATTTGGTTTGATGAGAAACTTTGAAACAAGGATGTGCTGGCGCTGCAATCAGACACTAATAATAATTCTTGGCTGCAACAAAATTTGAAATATCTCGTTTTCCCAGAAGGGGCCCTTATTTTCGCTGGTTGCCATGGTGATGTTGCAGTATAGCTGCTATGGGTTTCTGTAGCTTCCCACTTGGTCGTGGTACAAACTGGGGAGAGGAGTCCTTGGGGTGGATGGGTAACCTCTACCAACTCAACAGAAAAGCAACCCTCTGTCCTCTGCCAGGGCCTTCCAGGCAGGACCACAGAGCTCCAGGCAGCTGGTGTTACACGTGCTTGACAGGCTGGAGCGATGGGCTGAGGTCAACTGGAGGAGTTTCACTAAGGCCAAATACTAAGCTCTGCACTTGGGGGACAACAACCCCCAGCAGGGCTACAGGCCTGGGGAGGAGTGGCTGGAGAGCTGCCGGTCAGAGAGGGACTGGGGGGGTTGAGAATGAGCCAGAGTGTGCCCAGGGGCCAAGGAGGGCAACGGCATCCTGGCTTGTGTCAGCACTGGCCTGGCCAGCAGGGACAGGGAAGGGATCTGAGCCCTGGGCTCGGCACTGGGGAGGCCGCCCCTCGGGGAGTGGGTTCAGTTTTGGGCCCCTCACCCCAAAAAGGCCATTGAATGACTCGAGCGTGGCCAGAGAAGGGCAACGGAGCTGGGGCAGGGTCTGGAGCACAGGTCTGCTGGGGAGCGGCTGGGGGAACTGGGGGGGTTCAGTCTGGAGCAGAGGAGGCTGAGGGGAGACCTCCTGGCCCTCTGCAACTCCCTGCCAGGAGGGGGCAGAGAGGGGGGATGAGTCTCTGGAGCCAAGGCCCCAGCGCCAGGCCCCGAGGGAATGGCCTCAAGCTGCCCAGGGCAGGGTCAGGCTGGCTCTGAGGAAGGATTTCTGTGCAGAAGGGGCTGTTGGGCGTTGGAATGGGCTGCCCAGGGCAGGGGGGAGTCCCCGGGATCCCTGGAGGGGTTGAAGAGTCGGGCTGAGCCAGCGCTGAGGGATCTGGGGGAGCTGGGAACGGTCAGGGGGAGGGTCATGGTTGGGCTGGAGGAGCTTCAAGGGCTTTTCCAACCCAGATGATTCTGGGATTCTGTGAGCCCAGCCATGACATTGCAGGGAAAGTGTCACCAAGCAGGAATCTCTGTCCTTGCAGTATGGGTTAACTAGAGGTTTCTCTCCAGCAGCTTCACATAGGCTCTGAGTAGGAACATCTTCCTAAATGTCTAAAGCAATGAAACTAACCCCCATCCACTTCTTACACCCTAGTTTCTCATCGACAAGACAAGGTCTGCATCGCTTCTTCACAACTTGGACGTGCATAAAATATTTACTTGAGAACATTCTCCATTTATTCCCACAAAGTCACTGCTGAATCAGAACAAGAGATGCATATAGTCACGTTATTCATGCTGTGCAAACTTCCAGTCAGGCTTGCTTTTGGCACACCCTAAGTAGCACATTTTCTCAGAAGACTTTGGACCCCATTACTAAGAGGTCTCATGTAGGACCAGCAGCTTCAACTCAAATTCAGGCAAAGGTACAAAGTGCCATCACCCATGAAGCTTTACTCAGGAGAAGTAAAGCCTCATATAAGCTGGCCACTACATCTGTCTTTGCTTCTCGAAGAGTAAAACAGGGGTTGGCACTCTCAAAACAGACTTTATCCCCCATGGAAGAGAAACGAGCAGACTGCAGTCTGATTTACTGACAGGTTTATCTGCTCTTAAATGGGAATATTTGGCGAGAGCAGCAAACTGCAGGTTACAAATCACAGCCGGGGCAGACATCTGCAGCATCCTGACAGTGACTTGTTCTGCAGAGGAGAGGGCCGCATCCCTTCTGCAACATCCCCAACTCCCCAAACACAAGGGCTGCCCTTTCCTGAAGGAGTCGTTGCGGGGAGAAAATGGATCTCTGGGGGACAACATATAATGAGGCTGCAATGGCTCTTTCTCATCCCGCAAGTACGACTGCTTCGAGATCCATGGCCTGTCTGCATGCACACATACGTTTCCACCCACTATTTAGAAATTAGTCGTGTTTCAGACTATAAAGCCCAAAATGAAAATACAACACAAAGTAGTTTACATCCCAGAGTCACACCTTTGCAACAGAAAATATTCTATTAAGTTGTCAGACTAAGCGTGAACTTCAACAATTCCTGATGCCAAACTTAAAATATTTATGTGACAAGACATAGTTAATTTACAAGTCAAAAAAACCCCACAAATCAAAAAGCCATCAACAAGCTGGTTTTTTTCACTTTTGTTCTCTTACTTTTGTAATAGTGAGGAGTCATATGACACCAGTGGAGTCATCAGGAGAATATCTAATGATTTCAAACCTGATTCTATATTCTTAATGAACTGGTTTGCATGTGTGGTTCCTTGCAGCAACGTGTCACTTGTACCAATCTGCCACATAACACCAAACTGGACTGTTTAAACGTAATGCCCTTCGAATACAAATGTGAGAGGGCTTAACAGACAGGCTGAAAATAAAAACCAACAAAGAAAGCTGCTTCCTTCCCTTTTTACTGCTCACGTTTCTAAAAAAAAAGAGGTCAAATCAATTCAGTTGAAGCTGGCTAAAACTGTGTATTTAGGTTATCCTGCACATCCAGCACTGTCAGCATGATGAGCAGACGCCTGGCTGGGCTTCGGCGTAAACCCCTCCTCATCTTGCTCAGCAAAACCACTTCTGCGCCTTCACGCGATGCCTAAAGCAGAATGCTTAGCAAACCGGGTAATACAGCAGTAATACAAATAATTAAATAATAATATGTAAGCTTATTATGTAAGCATACACCAGTAGTCATAGGGTGGAACAGCTGTTACTGGGAAAATACTGAAGAAGCTAAATGAAGATGAATTCCCAGCATTGAAAGAAGAATCCTGCTGCTGAATCCGACCACAGACAAGGCTCTCGGGGCTGTTACACCTCCCCTCAACATACAGAGCCCACAAGAGCCGGTTTGTTTGAAACATTAAGGTTTTCATCTGCAAGCCAAGCTGACAGCAAACATATGTTCAAATAGTGCCAACCCAGACAGCAAAGCCCAGACAGTCAGCTTGTAGTAATTGTAATATTTTTTGGTTTGTATTTCTGTTGTGCACAGACTGTGTTACAGTAAGTGTCCACATCAGTGCGCATCACGGGGAGATTACTGCTGATTTTCTGAAGGACACAAACACTGTACAAAGGTGACTGTCGTAAACAGCCACCTGAAAGGCAGATATTCCCTAATTTACAATACCAAGGTCTTTTCTGACCCCACAGACTAAGAGCAGATGGAAATGAAAGGTTCTGCTTCCTCCAGACCTTGTTTATACCATTTCAACACACCTGGTATATTATTCTGTGCGTGACAGTCCCCTTTTCACCCCAGTTTTGCCTGCCAGCTGTAAAGCTTGCTTTAGATCTTGGCCCACAATCAACAATATTCAATTACTAATGCAGCTTGACAGGGGAAATGGTGAATTTTTGTTTCTGCCATTTTCTTGCTCCATACCAGCACAGGTTTAGCTGTGACTGATGTTTGCTCCCATTCATTTCTGATTATAGTCAGTATGGGTTTAATTAACTGGCATAGCAACCTCAAGCTATTTTGAAATATTTTATGTGGAGAAAGCCAGCAAAGTTCTTTAAAAATGGTAAAGAGTATTGTACTGTGCATGAACCACAGCATCACATAGGTCTTCAGCTAGGGAGAGCTTCAGCCCTGACAGCTTGACCCCATCAGAGTCCAAGCTCCTGAGATTTTCTGCTAAAATACTGAATTTCCTCTTCATCACCTTAACATTGACCTGTAGATCTAAAGAGCTACAAAAACCTGCGGCATACAACTGCTCTTTGAACCAAACTCTTGTGATGAGCAGAGTTCACCGTGGAAGTTCACTCAGACCACCACCACCACAGCTTTTACTGCCACGCACATGACACAGATGAGTACAGTCCAAGTCAACAACAGAAGGGAGATAAAGGTCAACCCATCCTTCCCTGATATCTGCAGATGCTCTCGGGAACAATTCCCTCCTCCGGAGTCTCCCTTCTACACTCACGTCAATGCCACCACCTCCGGGAAAGCACTATACTCCTGCCTCCAGTTAACAAGACTCCTCAAGAATTAAGACAATGTTTTTCCAGAAACAAAGAAGCTAAGGAGGAGTTTTACAACCTTTATAACATTTTCACTGCACACTTTTCCACTATAATCTAATTGCTTCATTTAATGCTTTCAAGAGACACACAAGAAGGCAGAACCACGTGGAGACCCATAAACCAGGCAGTTCTTGGAGATAACACTTGGCCTCACCCAGAGAAGTTTTGAAAGTAAAATCATTTTAAAGCAATTCCAGCATTCACTGGAAGTTGCCACTAACGGTGTAGTTTGCCCAGACTTTTGGTAATTACCCATTTCAGTACAAAACCCAGCAGATCGCTAGAAAATGGAGGCACATCCCCAGGTGTGCTGCTTCATGTTTTGTCCAATGTTGCAGTTCAGACGGAAGATAATTCATTAGAGTAGATATTCAGCTGCTTATCATGAGCAGTATTTGTTATTTCACCTCAAAGTCAGACCTGGTTAGCACCTTTCTAATAATCCTCAAGAACCTGACACGTTGAAGAAGAAACATTACAGCTTTGTGATGGGAGTAAGTATTCACCAGCATAATTCTAAGAGCTCAAAACACTACATTTTTCCCTTTATGCTAAAAAAGAACTGAAAGAAATCTTATCTCCTCAGAACAACGTGACCCTCTGGAGAAAAGAGCTGCTGTATTTTCCCACCGGTGCCTGGAACAGACAAAAGTGGAAGCTGATGACTAAAGGAACAACTAAAAATATCTGAAGCAGTCTAGATCTAGAGAGTTGCTTGCCCCCACTGCAATTACCAAACAGCATATTCAGTTTCACTGATGCTAATGTGCGCAACAAGTTCATTTACACTTCAATTAACTTCAATAAGCACTTGTTTTCCACAATTAATAACAGTTCTTCTTTCCTTTTGCTATAGCTCCTTTTTCTGCCTGACCCTTAGTGCAGTAAACCACTGCCTCCCTTGTTTCAAGCGTGGTTTGAAGGGAATGGGTGAAATAATTAAAAAAAACCCACATTTCCAACACACGTAAAGAAGAGTAAGAGAAGGAAAACCTTGTGCTGGATGGGAGCAGATGGATGCCAGATGGTTTCTGAGATACAGCTGTAATTGTGTATATTGAAGCAAAAAAATCAGGAAAATCCACTAAAGAAAAAGTCCAGCACAGAAAACAGGCCAACTCTGGTACCAGTAGGAAGGCTGGTGGCTCCTCTGGGACCTTACCAGGTACGAATACCACATTGCATCAGAGGCTTAAAGTCAGTTTTCAACTCAAATTGAGAGGAAAAAAAAAAAAAAAAAAAAAAAAAATCACAGCCTGTACAAGAACTCCCCACAGCCACATTAGCAGACAGGGCCAAAAGGCTACAATTCACCATTGCATGAATGAACTCCCCCTAAGCCCTCAACATTTTTTTTTTTATTATTTTTTTGGAAGGAGACAAGAAAGAGGTTGGCAGGGGCTGGACTTCAAGCATTTAATCGTCAGATAATTTCAAGCAGCAAATTTCAAGCAATAAAGTAAGCTTGAAAACATCACTCAGAAGGAAAAACAACTGGCAGATGTATGATAAATGGGAAAATATGATGAGAAATAACTGAAGAGATGATGAATCTTCCCCAAATCACAAGCAGGGGCTGACCTCCTGGACACTCACGACTGCAACACGCTGGGGTAGGAAACACTGATGCTCCCCAACCCAGCCACCAGCAGCCCCCACTCCTACGCTTGCATTTGTCCCATCCACAATTAATACAGAACTCCCTTTTTCTTCTACTCAGATTTCAACAATATTCATTAACAAAGAAGTGCGCAAACGTGCTAAATTGAAGCGGTTTCATTCAGGAGTAGTTTGGCCTGATGGAAAATCCAGCTATTGATTTTCCTATAGGTTACTGTCATCACTTCTGCTGCCTACAAATAAACAAAGAATATTTGCTTTCCAGTGACAGCTCGTGTCAACAACGGTATGCCTTTACTGTTAGGCTTGCTGCATAATAAACTGATATTTTATTATTTAATGTGCTTTAAAATTGTCACTGGAATTCCTGATGGCATTACCGTTGATAAAATGTACATGTATCTTAAATCCCTGGCAAAGCACTAAACATCCAGAGCCAGTCAGCATTCAAACTCTCATCAATACTTTTCAAGACATGGTATTAAAAAGAATTGCTACTCCTGAACGTATTTACTAAGGAACAGAAGAAAAATGGTATGTGATTAATAGTACAATAATAATGGCAATAATATAGAAGCATACTCTCGGGAAATACTCAGCAGAAGCGAATTTTGAGTGCTGCTCTGGGTATTTAGAGCAGATTTTTTTATAGCTCACAAAAACATAATTTTGCAAGAATACCTAAAATCATTTACTTCTATTCCTTACTCTTTAAATTGGATTTTTGCATGAAGGAATGTTTTTCTTTGAGGATAGGGATTAAAAAAGGCAGAGCGTTTTCCCACCAGACCTTGACAGCTGTCTCTAAGACACCATGTGTAGAAAATACAGAAGAGGGTCCCTTTTTTGAATGTCCTTGAAGTGAAACACATAACAAAGTTGTTGATTTGACCATCGTCTTTAGAAATGCTGGCCCATTTAATCCAAAAATACTATTTGGTGGAAAATACCCGTTGGTCAAATGTGGGTTATTACCACGGGAATAGCTTTTTGGACTCAGACTGTACTCCGGATCTAAGATCAAAGAGAATTACATTTCTATTTTGGAAGTTTGTTAACTTAAAAAAAAAAAAAAAAAAAAAAAATCCAGCATTTGTACAGGACACTCAGATCCAAATCCTCAAGCTTTACTTTCACAAACCCAACAGCAGACACCAGCAAGAGCAGCACCTACAACCTGGTACTGTCTGGCAGGCACATGTCCTGCCCCTTCCATGCCAAGCACCAGCAGCATCCACTGAAATAATGGGGTAGGAAAGCTCCTCCCTTTCTAAAACTAGTTGCTCCCTGAAAGGGCAAATTTTATTTTTTTTTCTTAATAAAAAAAATATATTTTTTTTTTTTTCTCTGCCCCAGTGTTTATTATGGCATGTGCTGAAAAAAGGAAGCTGGCAAGAGCTCTGCGTCTGCCCAAGCCATCTGTTTCTGCTTACTGGAAACCTGCTGGTAGCCCAGCCTCACGTGGAGGATGCACAAACACACACTCCCCTGCGCTTCAGACAGGCTCCACGTCCAGTTATTCACTTACGTGATGTTTGGGCCCCTTATTTCACATTATACATTGAGGATAAAACACAAGCAGGGGTGTGTTGGGGAGGACAACACGAGGATGGGTAAAAAAAGACATGTTTCACACCACGGGAGGAGTATGAGACAAAATGAGGCTCCTGGGATCAGCTCCACAGAATCCCAGACTCATTGAGGTTGGAAAAGCCCTTGAAGCTCCTCCAGCCCAACCATGACCCTCCCCAACTCCCCCAGATCCCTCAGCGCTGGCTCAGCCCGACTCTTCAACCCCTCCAGGGATCCCGGGGACTCCCCCCTGCCCTGGGCAGCCCATTCCAACGCCCAACAGCCCCTTCTGCACAGAAATCCTTCCTCAGAGCCAGCCTGACCCTGCCCTGGGCAGCTTGAGGCCATTCCCTCGGGGCCTGGCGCTGGGGCCTTGGCTCCAGAGACTCATCCCCCCTCTCTGCCCCCTCCTGGCAGGGAGTTGCAGAGGGCCAGGAGGTCTCCCCTCAGCCTCCTCTGCTCCAGACTGAACCCCCCCAGTTCCCCCAGCCGCTCCCCAGCAGACCTGTGCTCCAGACCCTGCCCCAGCTCCGTTGCCCTTCTCTGGCCACGCTCGAGTCATTCAATGGCCTTTTTGGGGTGAGGGGCCCAACACTGAACCCACTCCCCGAGGGGCGGCCTCCCCAGTGCCGAGCCCAGGGCTCAGATCCCTTCCCTGTCCCTGCTGGCCACGCCAGGGCTGGTACAAGCCAGGATGCCATTGGCCTTGGATATCATTGGCTCTATCCCTCCCCAAGGGATTCTGGGGACACTGAGGGGTCCCGAGGTCCCAGTCATAGCAGGTAGGTACACGCTGGGGTTGCTAATCCAACCTTGGTGCTTGCACAGTGCATGGCTGCTCACAGGCTTTTACCAGGGAATATTACACAAATAATTTGTTACTCCAAAATTCACCCCCTCCAGACTTCCGCTTACCTGCAGAACAACCAAGCACCTGCGCAGAGATGCCATACACCTCAAGGCCCATTTCAGAAGATGAATTTTCTTTTCATTTGGAAAAGAATTTGAATTTTGACTAGAAGTGCAATTTTACAAGTACGGAGCATCATAGTATGTTACATCTGCTGTAATAAAAATACACTACTGGTATGATAGAGCTAATTAAACAGTAACTTCTTAATAAGACAACTATAAAACTTCCAGACTGCCTTAGGCTACAGAAACATAAACGCTTAATTTTAGTTCGTCAGATAGAGAAAGACCCTAAAATTACTTAAATGACACTTTTAGCTTCAGAGGATATGAAACTAAACCAGTCAACCTTACTTCCTTTTGATAACCCTTTCTGATGAAGCAGGATTAAAATAGCCTCATCAAAATCTGCAGTATGAAAGCAGTATAATTTACAAATGCACAGGTACTAATATTTTCACTTCTTTCATTTGGTTGGTTTGCATTTTCATCTTACATTTTGAGTAATCGGCTACCACACTTAACAACTGAATTTCTCTAAAACAACAAATCTTTCAAAGCAGTGAATATTTAAAATACTTTCCTAGTTCTCTGTTTTCCTTGTCCACAGAACACAACCTTGGTTTTTTCCCTGGTACATTCTGAACCACAGTCACTCAAGCACAAATAATACACCCGTATTTTTAAGTCCAAGCCACAGTACCAGCTTCACAGAGACAAGACACACACATGTACATCTTATGGTAAAAAACATATAGGCCTGTGAGAGTAAGGGAGGAGATCCTCCGAATTGTATTTTCCAACTCTTTTCACTTAAGTAATCCATAGTTTGCTGTTCTACAGTCCTCCCCCTCATTTTTTTTTTTCCTGATTTAATATTCCTGTAGAGATTATTTCAGGTCAAGCAATGGCTGAGCCTACTAAAAGTAATTCCGATTCATTCGCAGTCCTTCAGTCTAAATGCACTTGTGGAGCTGTATTTCACCAAGACGTGCTTCCACTGTCCCTCCGGTCCCTCGCCACCTCCCTGCACCCCCAGCTGTGCCCTCCTCTTCCACAGCATTTGGGCAGGTTTACCCCAGCATGACAAAATACGAGACACGCAATGTCTCCTGTATTTCCCCTCTGTGCTCCCAAAGATGACACATATTTAGAAATACAGGCACACTTCATGCAAACTGATAGTTTTTATTTTCCTTTTATTTACCTGCTTTCCAACTGATGCAGAGCTGCGCAAGAGCAAACGCCACTGCCCCAGGGGATCCATTTTTTCAGATCAGTTGAATGCTGCTGGCTGTCAAACTCGTCTTTTGGAGTGTATCAGCCAAAAAAAGGGTGAGCTTTTTTATAGAATAAATTCAGTGTGCTTGTATAGTCCCACCCTGGTGATGGAAAACCTGATTGCTGAATGTTTTGCTCACGGCTTCAGCATGTGATAAGTGCTCATCCCACGGATTCAATGGAATAACCTGAGACGCACTGGCCACGTTATAACATCAAAATTTCCCTCCTGTGACTGGAAAAGGAAACGTTCAGGCTGATCAATGACTGGCTGAAGCCACAACAAAGTGAAATCCCCTCTTTTTCTCAACAGAGCAGCTACTGAGAACCTGGTCACATATTTCTATCTTAGGAGATAACAGAAAATCTCCTTGTGGTACAGGTAAACAAAATTTTCAATATACCGTCCTTGGTCTCATCACACCCTACTTACAAATGCTGGGGGAGGAGGAAAGGGGAAGTTGCAGGATTTTTTTTTTTTGTCTGCAATTTTCCCTTTTCCCTACAAGCGCACTGTCAGCGTGCTCCCACGCCGGCTGCCTGCCCCCTGCCCTGGGAAAGCCCAGCTTGGGAAACTGGGGCTCAACTTCTTCAAACCCAGTTAACACAGTTCCCTGCCCCCTAAAGGGGGTTCCTGCAACATATGTGCAAGAGATTATATTCAAAATCCCATCTCCAACTACTTTATTTTTTCATACGTGTCAGGGAACATCTCACAAGACAGAAAAAGGAGAAAAAAAATCATGTTTGAAAAAGATGCACAAGCTTGAGATAGCAGGAAGCAGTAAACCAGGTTTTTATCACCAGGTCAAGGTAATTTTAACTATATTCTGAGAGTCCAGCAGGCTCCAGAGAACTGTCTCTTCACAGGCATTTAAAAGAACCAAGAGCTGAACTCAGTGAGCTGGAAAAGCTAATTTAAAGCCTATTAGATGTCCCAAAGCAAGGAAATTGCTTTCCGGGAAGCCCCACCAAGCGATGGTGTAACTCACACTCATTTTGAGCAGGGTGGTGGGAAGAGGAAAGCTAAGAGTTCACCCATGTGCTCTGTGGGACTCTATGTTTCACATAACAAAAAACAAGGTCTTTTTCTTCGACATTAGCAATTACTAATTGTGGAAAACTCAGAAAGGCAGCAGATAAACTTGAGTTAATGAAGTCTCAGTAAGACTCATGTGGAATTTGAAGCATCGTTAGATGGAAGGCCAGAGTTGATTTTTTTTTTTTTTTTTTTTTTTTTGCAAGAAATCTTTCTATCAGCTGCAAAACAACGGGTAGTTCTGATTTTGCTAGGTTGAAGTCAACTGCTTTACACTGAGAAAGAAAAAAAACCAAAACCAACAAAAAAAACAGGATAATATGCTCGTATACTTCCAAGCACAGCACGCCTGGCAGAACCACTCGCTCCTGCACTGGTAAGGATTATCCCAGAGACCACAGGAGACACTGCCGGGGTGCTGAGGGCTTCTCCCCATCTCACACACTTTTCAACAGAGAAAAAAAAAAAAAAAAAAATATATATATATACATATCCTATATGTGAGATACTGCAGTGATGGAGAGAAATGGAACCAAGCTGCATTTACAAGCAGCTCTGCAGTCTGTGTCTGAAACATATCCCTTCCTTTCCTATCACATCAGGCATTAGCTATAAAAACCTGCCCTGGGGCATGCATATTTTGTGCTTATGATCTGCTTTTCCAGCTCAAGTCATTAATGTACAATTTAATGCAAGTAAGCTCTTTCATAAAACATATCTTAGCCTTATCAGAAGTAGCACTGGAGCAATTCTGAAAAGAAATTCTATCCTCAATTCTTCTCTCTTCATACTCAAATGTACCGCATACCTTTCCTCAAAGGGCACGGAACAACCATAGTCTGAAAAATGAATGAGACAAAATAATGGGATTGTTACTAATTTCCAGGCTCCAACTGATTTTTTTTCACCTATTTCACTGTCTTAATTATTTGGCTGTATTAACAGCAGTAAGTTACATAAAGATTTAAAAAAAAAAAATTAAAAAAAAAAAAATTGCTGGAGAGCAGAGCACCAAGTCTAATTATCAACAAAACTGATGTTAACTACACTTAGGTCAATAGTACTCTGCAAAAAAGTGCTTCAAAACAAAATCAAAACCCAACAACATAAGAAAATCAGGACACACTGGCTTCCAAGAGACCTTTTGTTCATAGATCAAGTAGATCAACTACAAAGGAAAGTGTGGGAGAAAAGCAAATTAAGTCATAAACCTCTTATAAAATGAGCCTCCTCCGTGTCTGAACAGCAGCTTTCCGGGTGTCACCAAAACCATCAAGAAAGCTTTAAAACTTCATGGAAAAAGCCAAACTCAATCACCTTCCTGCATCTCCTGGCTGCTCAGTCATCGCCTGCTCTAACCAGGTCAGCAAAATAAAATGCAGATGTACCATGACAGACTAAGGCAGGAGTTTTCCTGCTAACGACAGGTTTAAAAGCAAAGCACATGGTGTCACCGGTGGGCAACTCTTAGGAGAACAGTGTGTTGAAGGAAAGAGAAAAATCGTTCAACAAAGCTACACAAAATCCTGAGATATACCTCAAAATTTATTTTATGGAAAAGTCTTTAGTATTTTCATTTACTGTCACCCTAGAAATTCTGTTTTTCCCTCTCACACACACAGGCACAAAGCTTTGATTCTGTCAGGGAACCAACTACCAACTAAAGGCATTAACTAAAAATAAAAAGCAAACCAGATCAGCCTAAGTTGCTTCCTTAAAAAAAAAAAAAAAAAAAAAAGCAGAAATATATATATTTTTATATATATATATATATATTTCACAGCATGCTAATTAATAGACCAGAACCAATATTTTGATATCATGATTAAGATCAGTCCATTATCAGCATTTTTCTCAACAGCAGATCAATGCAACTGCAATTCTGGCAATTTGCTCACTAAATGACTTTCCCAGATGCGTTTCTGAGATAAGGCAATGCCTTCTTTAAAGTGTTTTTGAGCCAGTGAAAGATGAATCCTCGGGGAGTATTTTCGAAACAACGGCCAACTAGATTCCTAAGTAATAAAGCAAAACTTTTGGTTCACCTGTATTGAAAAAAAAAAAAAAAAACGTGAAGTGAGGTGGAATGGCAAGACACTGTTTTTTTTTTCTCCTTATTTCACAAACACTGATCGTCAAAAATAATATTGGGATGGAGGACACATCCTAAACATCATTTTTGGAAAAATGTAAAACTGAAATGCTTGACTTCATTGTATTTTAACCAGAGGACACAGTTGAAGAGCTGCCAGTAGGTGAATCACTTTTTCTGCCCTTTACTCTTCCTGCTCTACTTACTGGTTTTCACAACAGTGTTTCATGAGGAGCTGCACTGATGCTGGACAATATAAATAAAAGGAATGCCATTCTTCAGGGTTCTGGAAAAAAGGATAAAGAGGGAGGTCACAAAATCTGCAGGTTTCAAATTTTTCCGTTTGGACAAAGTTCACACTTCCTGATCAGATTTTGGGGACGGTTATCACGCCACTCAATCATGACCAATGCAAAGTGGTAAAATAGGGGAAAATGTTGACTATACACGCAACTTGTTGTCTCTAAACAGGATAAAAAGATCCTGAGAAGATGTTGTTGGCTCTGAAAAGGCCCCTGGTTTTCTGCCCATCCTTGAGAACTAACCCACTGCACCCGGGGGTACTGATGGCTCAGGGTGCTGCCTGAAACCCGAACAATCTGCAAAGTTACCTGCACAGGCATGGATGGAAGGCAGGAGGCCCCCAGGCAGGCTGCTGCCATGTGCTTTCTGGAGCAGAGTGATTTTCGACCGAAAGGCAGAGGTTTGGGCGCTCAGTTAAACCACACACTGCATGCACGGGAGCTGGCTGCAGCGGCTGAGAGCTACGGCTGTAGCCCACTGTGTTCCTCCACCTCCCAGCACTGGTAACGAAACACTTCTGTGGCCTCTTTCGGGCAATATTTAGAGGAGATCTTCCAGTGATTCATTCATTATCAAGCCTTTCTAAAACAGCATGATTCCCCCAGCAGAATATAATTCGAAACTTATCTGCATACCTTTCTGTGCAGCTTCTCAACCTCTTCCTCCTATGAAGATCTAAATCTAAACACATTTTCTGTTGACACTTTTGATACCTGCAGAGCTTCCTCCTTCAGAGGGGAACCCTTCATCAAAAAGATCTGAAGAAACTCATTAAAGATCCAAGACTTTTACCCCTCGATGACTTTTAATTAGTGCATGCTCACCCACGCAGGCAAAATGCATCGCAAAACCCACAAAAGTAGATGTATTGTAAGACATAACTGTACCAACTTGACCAAAACTGACTTTTTTTCAACACTGAAAATTCAAAGCAGAGTAGAACTGTATATTACCTTTTATACATGTAGAGCTATAATAAATATATGTATACTATGATATATATGCATACATAAATGTATCTCAGCTACCACACAAGGTTATATAAATATATATCTTACTTCCTTTACAAACCGTTTCTGGTGTTACACATCCTGGTTTAATGGGCTAGAAACAGCACTATTTTTGATATAAATATGGGGATGGTGCAAGAAGATAAGCTCTTTGCAGAGGATGGGTGGTGGTGAGTGACCGATATTGAAACATGGTACCTTTTGATGACTGAATCTCAGAATCCCAGAATCATTCAGGTTGGAAAAGCCCCTTGGGATCACCGAGTCCAACCCTCAGCCCCACTCTACAAAGCTCTCCCCTACCCCACAGCCCCCAACAGCTCATCTAAACAACCCTTAAACACATCCAGGGATGGTGACTCCCCTCCCTCCCTGGGCAGCCTATTCCACTCTCTGTGAAAATTTTTTTCCTAATGTCCAGTCTGACCCTCCCCTGTTGGGAGTTTAAACCCTGAAACATGGGTTCACCTCTCAGTTTCTTTAAAACCATTAACTACGGTGTGTAACGCTGCTTTGACTTCACTAAGTACACCAGACTTAGATTACAACCCTTTTCACATTTAAGCTGAGCTCTCACTTTGCCCTGTAGTCTGTTAGAAGCATTAATAATTTAAGCATTACATAAATGTCAAATTTTACTTTCCTCTGAATCAACAGAATTGTTTCGGATTTCCAATATTACACCAGCTAACAGCACGGCTCAAAAAAAAAAAAAGCATAACAGTACACTTACTTCATGAAAATTTATTTATAATTCAATTAAAACATCCTCTGGTTACAGTTGTTAAAGCAGTGCAGTCCCTCAGAACAGCACAAACACCTGCTGTGATAAGCTACCCTATCCTGTCAATACAGCCTCTTAACAGAAATGTGAACCATTTTTCTTAGACTAATCATAAGTATTAATTATAATGAATAAGTATTAATAATAATAATAATAATAAAATTAAGCAGATTGATGATAAAAAGTGTCAGGATCTCCAGCGTTTTGGAATCCCGCTGTATATACCTGAGTGCAGCTGGAGTTGCACACAGATGTGAACTCCCTTTCATAAGTAATTTTTTCTTACTTCCCAGTTAACAGTAACCAGTCACTTAACAGCACGTACAGCTTCTGGCAATTATTTCAGGTGGGCATCCATGCTGAAGGAGACAGAATAACTTAGGCCAAGAAGGATTTTCAGGGTCAATATGTCCAACCTCCTGCTGACAGCAGAGCTGAGCTCCAGGCTGCTGGGACGTGTGCTCGTGCTGGGGGGGCTCCGAGGAGGGGATGGGATGCTGCAGCCCCCCTGCGCTCCTGCTCCTGGGCTGCACACCACCTTCATGGAGAATTTTTGTTTTTTCCCCCTCATAGAACCAGTTGCTTGTGCCCACTGCCTCCTCCCCTTGCACTCTGCACCTTGGTGTAGGGCTTGGCTCGGTCTACTCCATCCCCTTCCTCCAGGTAGCTGGAGACTGCACTTGTCTTTGCCCAGGGCCTGGAGGCTTTTTCATGTCCCTCTGCAGAGCAGCCCCGCTCCTCCCAAACCGGGGCCATCTGCCAACCCCTTGAGCATGTGCTCCATCCCCTCACCCAGGTCACTGGCAAAGATTTTGCATATGAACACACGGCTGAACAGTCTCCAGTGGAAAATGATGTATAAAGACCTTTGCTCTCGTGTTTGTTCAGTTTAAATAAGGAACAGCTGGTGGGCAAACCTGACTTCAGAGTTTGCTCCCTGATAAAGCGCAGTAGCAGTCGTTTCATTTTGATCCCATGTGTCTCCAGTGACAAGATGATGGTATCACACAAAAGTCCTGAGTGATCTCCTGGAAGGACAAGAACACGCAGAACATGTCGAGTTTTACTACGTTCGATGAGCTTCCACAGATGTGAACTTATTTGGTAGTTGTCTTCATGACAAAATAAACAATTTTTTTTAAAGCGTCTTGGCCAATGTAAACAGGAAAAATCCACTGTGTTCAGAGGTCAGGCTTTGCTTGTCTTCTATGTTTTTGATGTGCAAAGGATGTTTGTTAGGACGTTTTAGATGTATACACAATGCAAAATGAGGACAACATTAACTAACATCCAACTCCTGTACCACACCTTAGGAAAAAAAAAAAACAACAAACCACACAACAAAAATTGTATCTTGATGAATATAAACCACTTTAAAACCTGCAGTTATTTCAGCAAACTTCAATTGCTGATGTTTTGCCCATTTGCCACAAGCACTCAAGAGGCAAAATCCCAAACATCACTACACCTCAATGCAGCAGAAATACAAAAAAAGCTCAACTCAGATGTTCCCTGATGGGTGTGCGACCGCATTTATTTCCGACGTGCTGGTTACTCAGTTGAGTTAATGTATGCGCACCACTGCCACCCCTCCCAAAAAAAGACAAATGCTTGATACGAGTTTAAATGTGCCTCCCCAAGGCTTCTTTTAAGCACCCTTCTCCACCTGAAATTAATTAATTGCATCTACTGAAAAGGCTGCAAGTCCTGAAAGAAACATGCCAAGTGATTTTAAAATTGATAATAGGAAAGCTGGAGTTGGCAAGGAGCTGTGGAGACCTGGTCCAATCTTCTGTGGAAAGCTGGGCCTTAGATTAGGTTTTCCAGGGACTGTCGGAGTTTGAGTATTTCCTAAATTTATTTTAGAACAGTAATTATGAAAATGACTTTTACCCTGCGCTCATTAAGGAACTTCCTTTCATACACGTATGAGAAGACAACAACTTTGCAGCATTCACTGCATATCCAGCTTTAGATAAACTCAAGAGATGAACTCCTGATCAGAAATCCTGAACAAAGAGGTGAAGTTGCACCAGAGCAGACCCGGCCAAAACCCTCTGCAGTTACAGCGGTTACCTCCGCATACCTTCCCCTCGCCTTCAAAATACAACAGCACTGCCTGAAGAGCAGTGAACGCTGCTTTGTGGGAAGCCTTTAAGGCTGTTCATTAAACTTGTAGAATTTCCAGGCACTTCTCTACATCCTTTTGTCCCAAAGCAGCACATCAGGACAGCAGGATACGTCTCTTCAACTGGATTGCCAACATGATGGTCCTTTATTGGATGCTGACACCCACCCCGGGCAGCAAAACACAGCGTAAATGCCATTTTTCTGGGGATCATAATTCACACCGATGCCACATGGTGGTAGCACTACTATAGGGATAGAGAGCAGTGAGCTCTCACAAAGCATGTGGGGTCACACTCAGCTGCAAATTGCGGTATTTGATGTTCCTCTAGGAAGCCCATTTCATCCGACCTCCCCAGAGTCAAAATAAGACGACACCATCCTCATTTCAAAGAGAATAACCATTTGCACTGGAGTTTTACATAACTCCAGTCATTTTTCTAACATCTGTGCCTAAATGAAACAACAGAGCACAGTAGATGTAACACAGATGGCTCACAAAGTCATTTAAAGTACACAACTGCTACGGTTTTCATCACAAATGCATAAACTGGCCCTTCATAAAGCTGTATGCGGAGAGCTGCCGCAAAGTCCATTGTCTTAACAGCCTCCAATTTCACAAGAAATGACCCTGCAGCAGCATGTTTCTTGGTCTCAGATGAACACAATGCCAAACCAGTCATTTCTGATATCTATTTACAGAGTAACAGAACACAATTGTTTCATAAGATGGTTATAACCATCTTTCTAATTCAGTCAAACATCTTATTCAAGGTAAGAGTCAACTAAAACCGAGAAAAAAAATAAATGAAAGGCCTTTTCAGCTTTACCATGCACCTGTATTTTTAAAATACAGTTTTCCTACTGCCTAACGTGAATCCAGAAAGCAAAAATTCACAGATTCTCAGGCCAAAGTTTGCAAGAAACTTCTTACGGGAAACAAGCCACTCCAGGTCTGAAGAAAGACTCAACCACCAGAAATCTGCTGCCACCGTAAATCACAGAGGCCAGAAGAGCACACAGCAGGGAGAAGGTGGCATATCTGCCCTTAGGAGACACTTTACCTCACAATGGGTTTCACTAATGCTTCATCAAATACCAGTCTTCATGTGTTCAGTCACTTTTATTTACTGGTTTTACCAGAAAATAATATTGAGACTTTATGGTTTTGATTGTAGAGTAAGAGATGGAGAAGATGTTTGGGAAATAATGGTGGAAGAAAAACAAATGAAAAAAACCCACAAGCCTCAAACTGAATTCAGTAAACAAAAATTCACATATTAGGGAAGGAAATCCTGCAAGTTGAATTGTCTGCTTGCTGGGAACACTCAGTTCTTGCTACACAACCACAGCCTCCACCAGCACCACCTCTACCCTACCTGGACAGCTTCTGCAGATGACTGCCAACAGCTACAGAATTGAATCACATCATTTTTTTCAAGATTGTATATTAGATATCCATGCGACGATTCCAACCTTTCCAAATTAAACCCCTGAAAATACCATCCTCAATCAAACTACTGAGCACAGCCATCTCCCCTCCTCCCAGATCCTCAGCAAGTTCTGTGAACTCCTCATGAATAACTCCTCCGTAGAAACCAACACTGCTGTATTCATTTCGAAAACAAAAACGGTACTATAAGAAAATATGCTGCTCACAATTCTGGTGTAATATCTTCAAACAACAGTGTAATGTCAAAAATGGCATTTTGCTTACCCGAACTTGAACAGTGAAATTTCTGGCGCTCTATAAACAAGCAAAAGTTTCGGGTTTTCCTTGACAGTAGAAGACCCATTTTTTCAAGATACAATTTTATTATGAAATAAATATGTCTAAATTGTTTTAAGGACTTTATTCTGTCTCTCCATTTTAATTACCACATATTAAAAGCTCATGTTACCGTTACCAAATTTGTACAACTGCCTACGTCGTGCAAAAGCACACAGAGAACTTCTGCCTCCAGCAGACTGTGGGTCGTTACAAAATGTCCCAACATTAATGCAGAGCTGTCTAAACTAATGAGCATGAAAAAAAAAAATATGTTAGCATCTCTGCCGCTAAAGCTTATGCTTCTTCCAAAAGCAAAAGAACCAACATAAAAACAATTTTTCCAGTCTCTGGAAAAATTCAGCATTTGTGGATCCCTGCTCCTGCCAGCCTCCTGCTCTCTCCTGCTCCTCTCTCCCAGCACCGGCTCCATCATCTTAGCTGGGGCATCAAATTCCCACCCAAGACTTCGTTATCCATATGATTCCTTAGACTTCTTCAGGTTTCTGTGCTGATCATCAGGTTTAATTCCACAGCAAATAACCAAAAAGAACAAAACCACCGCAGAAGTAATTTAAAATATGGGTATTTCCCTGCTGATGACCCTATTTCTTCTGTTCTTTAGTATCATAGAATAGCAGGTGGGAAGGGCCCCCCCAAGGAGCATCTGGTCCAGCCTTTCTTGGCAAAAGCACGGCCTAAATAAGCTGGCTCAGCACCCCGTCCAGCCGAATCTTAAAAAGTGTCCAGTGTTGGGGGAACCCACCACTTCCCCGGGGGGAGTATTCCAGTGGCTGATTGTTCTCATTGGGAAAAGTTTTCCTCATATGCGGTCAGATACCCATCACCCCTCATCTTTTCCACGGACTCCTTGTAAAAAGGGAGTCTCCATCTGCTTTGTAGCCACCCTTTAAATAGTGGAACATGGGAAGGTCTCCCCTTAGTAATTCTTGTCGAGTACACAAGTAAACTGTAGTGCAGTACTGTCATCTTTAGGAAAGGTTTTTCCTCATTTCTGAATATTTACAGTGTATTAAGATCAGCTATTTAAAAGAAAATTAGCATAAACTAACTACACATAGGAGCTATGTAACAGTTTCCATTTTAATATATCATTTTTATAGCATTTTGGCTGGGAATTTTCTGCATAGGTGCATTTCCTTTTGATACAAAATAAAGGTATTTACATGATTTCTTCCTCCACCTTAATGAGGCAGCAAAAATAAAGCCTTGGCTATTCAAATATATTATTCAGATAAGATATTTATGGAAGATCAATGTTTACACTTTGGACTGCAATCTCATTGAGATCAAACCTGTACACTGCTTTATAAGTTGCACTGTAATGGGGAATTGTGGTTCTAAAAATGCTAGTAGAAAAAAGGAGGGTAAAACTCACTTTCATACTTCAACGTGAAACCTCAGCATCACATGAATATGGATTTTGCATTTCATATATATAATCACAAGTTTGTAAGGTGCCTTGGGACCTTTGAAGAAGGCACAGAATAAATGAAAATCATTTTAATTAAAAGCAAATTAAAGGGCTTCCTAATCCAGGCAGCAGTAGCAAATCCATGGAGACTTTTTAGAATATGGATCCTTGAAATTACATTGCTTATAGCTCTCCCTAATTCCAGCATCCTTCCCCCCAAAGGAGGCTCTGAATCTGCACAAGATCAGGTTTATTATGAAAATTCTGCTCTAGTTTCTAAAAAAAGATTTTGTTCTAGTTTCTGAGTGGCCAGAAGCACGAGCAAATAAAAACAATGAAATGAGAAAGGGAATGTTTTTCCTCACTGCAGGGGAAAAAAAGATAAGATTCTATTTTATGCTTTTAAGAAGTCATTTCAACACTGATTAAGAAAGTTGGAGTTTTCCTCCTTGACAGGAGGCTTTTGAAATACAACTCAAAAATAAACTAGGCAACCACATACTAAAATGTTGTCACGGAAGGGGCTTCATGTTAGAAAACTCACAAGGTAAAAGAATGTGCAGAAGTAAAAAGGCCTTATAACTGTAATCTTTTTCATTAGAGTTCTCACAGCAGGAGGACGTTCTTGGTGAATTCTCACAGGTCTCCTACTGTCTGCCCCTAGTTCACCACTGCCTATACCAATAAATAAAAGAATGAATTTATGAATATTACTAAAAATAAGCAGGAAACTAAAACTGGTAACATTATGTTCATTTTTGTCTAAAAGGCATTTTTACATGTATTTATCTCATTAAGTGATTGAATTCCTCCATTACGAGGAAAAAAACAACCCAAATCACAACCTTGATGGAAAAAATCCAAACATCTGAACAAGAGGAACAAAAAAAGAAAAATGGGCAAAACGCCTGGAGAAACGCTGCTTTGATTTTGACACATGGGAATAAATGGAAAAAAATATTCAGCTAACCCTTTTTTTTTTTTTTAATCAAAACATCTTCCATCTCGTGTGCAAATTTCAGCAGCTGAGAAAGCATCCTACTCAATCTCCCCAAAGTGGCGTCAGCATGTTTTATGTAAATACTAGTTAACAAGGGATGTGTGTTTGCAGCAAACATTTTAGGGTTCTGCTTTTGTAGCTCTGGATTTACCCTCTGTGTCAGAGGAGAAATTGTACTTCTGAAGAAGATAATATGAAATATTATCTCTGTAAGGACATAGGAGATTTTTTTTTTTCCTTTTCAAATAGCCCAGATGTATTTGTTATTGAAGTTTTAAACAGTTATTTAACAAATTACCAGAAGCAAAACTTGATGACTAAGCTCTGCATCAATATGTGGCAATATAGATCTTGAAAACAACCTTATTTTGCAACATCTGGAAATAATGTTAGGGTTTGATAACATGCTCATTCTGAAAGGATTACGGAGAGCAAGGCAATTTCCCCCTGGGACAATGAGAGAAGTGTCACAGGAAGTGCAAACCTGACAGGCTGAGTGGTACAAGAGCGTGCTCTCAAACTGGGATATCCAGGGGAAGCAACGATTTTAAGTCAGAATCTCAGTTATTGGGCAATGCCAGTTCCCTCTACCCTAAGGGCAGTCCTGGCGACAGCACCTACTGCCACAGCCCGAGGAAAGGGTGGCTCTGTCACAGTCATCTGTGCTTTTACAGAAACATGGTTCTCCATGTCACGTTTCATATTGATTTAGTAATAATTAGTTTATTATTCTTCCTGTTCAATCTTTTTATTTTTGTCTTTGCATGGCGTCTAAGACACGGCCACCAGTTGTGACGTAGCCATCTAAAACACCATCTAACCATGGGGGACCTTCTTTTCAACATTAGGCCGAAAGGAAGCACAGCTAGCAGCACTGGAAAAACAAAGAGTGCAGCACGTGCATGAATACAAACAGCAATAAAAACAATATCCAAGATCAGAGGCTCCTTTTTCTTCCCCTTTGTCTCTTCTCTCCTCCCTCCGTAGCTGAGAACCTCAACCGCTCCACACCACACCATCCCTGGTGTTGGCAGAACTGTTTGCTGTAAGCCAGCCTGAGAAACTATCTGGGTTAAAAGAAATAAATAAAAGATAAATAAAAGAGCCCTGCAGAAGGAAACATTTCCCTGATCTGATTTACAGCCCGCAAATAACAACATTACACATCTTCAGTGAGTGGCAGCTCAGGGGCATGAATAAGTAACTGAGGACAGGCAGAAACCTATTAACAATTTTTGCTGGAAGAAGACATTCATATAACCCAAAGAGCCTTCATTCAAATCGACAAAACAAGAACACTGTTAGCTCATTTACTTCAGCCTTTGTCTGTCGTCTCTGTTTAGTTTGTAACTTTTCCTGTCCAAAAATCTCCTTCACATAATGGCTCCCTGTGGGCAAAAGGGAAGATAAACAGACCAGAAACACCGACCATGCCGAGCAGAGCAGCTCCTCTGTGGAGCCAGGGAAACGCAGGCTCTGCTCGCAGGTCCTTGCGGTCATCTCTGTCTGGTGCTCAAGTAAATCCTGAACCATTTGCACAGACATCGGAATAGTTTTTTCCAGCGTAATGCAAAGAGAACATTAATTAACCCCTCTCCCATCCTGGAGACCGGCACTGCCAGGTCAGGTCTGCTCCAGCAGACACTCGGCCTGGGCGCAGCATCCACAGCACCAGATCACCGGTAAGAGTTAACAAGTTATTTCCCTCAGTTCCCTCTTCCACAGCCCATATAATGCAACTCTACTTCATGAACATGATAGATTGCATTCAATATTATTTAAAGAATATATTTTTCCATCGACTCGAGCCTAGAAAACCTGTTCCAAAAGAGATGACACAACTCAATGGATGGAAATTTCTATTTTCAGTCTCCTCAGAATTTTATCAGCTTGAAAGAAAGGTAACTTCCAGATAAGTACATACAATCTCCCGTTTCTGAGGCATTAAGTTTTATCACAATGGGATTCTCACAATCACATACCTCAACAGCAGGAAACGTTTAAATATCACCTTCATCTTCTTCATACTAGCACAGCCTTGCCTTAACCATTCCACAACCAATCTGTAAGATTCAAGGAACTATTTTGTCATTTAACGTTGCAGTACAGGAGACATGACCTCCTCCCCTTAGAATTGCCAATTTTCATTATAAATGTGCTTTGATGCTAAATTACCCTATAGCCTTTTCTTCTGTTTTAGAATAAATGTGATGCAAATAAACTGTTTCTCTGACTTAGTGCAGAAGAAAGTTCCAACTTCACAGATTGAGTTGACTGGAGAGGACTTTTCCTTGGAGACTTCTACATGCACAGGAAGGAGGCCAGCATCCTCCAGAGACTCACAGTGATGCTTTAAAGAGCAGAAATTGGTTCCAAGTTTGTTTTCTGTAACATTGAGGGGATAAATACAAGTTACTGCCCTCAAAAAGCATTTCATGATTTATACAAAATTTCCTTCATTTGAATATACTGGATACATCTGAACCACCGTTTGCCTAATGTGGGAGATGAAAACTCAAACTTGTATCAGTCTTTGCTTATTTCAGCTATTCTTCCATACAATTATCCAAAAAGAAATGGTGAGCTTCGTTCTTCCTTAAGTCATTATTACTACTGGCTCCAGAAGCACGTCAGATGTTCATGTTTGAAGGTTGGATAAACAACCCAAAATCCAGTTGCAAAACAAAAACTACCAGTGGGAGAGTGAAATAAAAACATATAAAATCTCCTTTCAAAAATACAGGATTTCACATGGACTCTCACTATTTTGCAAAAACAGGAGGAGGGAGGAGTTCTACAACTCCAAGCTGAAAACACATAATGAACACCGATATATTTTCTGAGATCTCCAGAAGCTGTTCAAGGCTGAGGATGACGACCAGTACAGTGACTCCTGCCACCTCCAGAGTCCCATAACTTCCAATGCATGTATTACATTTTTTTTCTCCAGAGTGAAGTCCACACATGACAGGGTTTTAAAGTCAAGGGGTAGACTTGACTCTCCATGTGCTCTTCTGCTACCCCAGTCCCTTCCACTCCTTAAATAATGGAGAGTTATGCCCAGCTTTTGGCACAGACTGTCTATTTTTCCATGAAGAAAACACCCTCTTCGACTTGGTTGCCTTTAAAAGGCTCAATAACAGTGCCTGTCTTTCAGATGAACCTTTCCCTCCAATACTGGTGGTCAGATAGGCCTACACAGATGAATTCAAATATAAACACCACAGAGTTAGAAACCAATCAGCTTAGAAAGGCCTTTCCTGCTCGTGTGCTCTTCTTTCCCTCTTGCTCTGAGGTTGAAGCTACAGGAAGGACAGACATGGTGACGGGACCTGGCAGGCAGGTCCACAAACCAGCAACAAAAGATGTGAAGCGCTCAAGAGACTGATGGACTACACAAGAATGCCTGTCCACACTCCACAGATGTGGAAAAAAAAATCAACACTCAGTCTCCTGGGTCTTGTGTATCCCTCTCTTACATCTCCCTGTGGAGTGTAAAGTGCCACTACTGCAACCACAACTCCCAGGGAGATCTGTTTCAGGGGGACAGAAACCCAAAGGGTCTAGTTTTAAGGACCTCTGACTGTTCTCATCCCTCAACCTAAAATTCAGGGCCCTCAGGAACCCAAAGCCTCAGAGCTAAGGCCGGTTTAGCAGCTTCCCAGTAGCTACACCACAGCTGGGTGTGGGGAGGGGGAACCGAAGAGAAGAACCACATCCCAGCCCAGAGCATTCAGAAGTAAAATGATGGCACGAACGCCGGAAGATGAGGACTATTAGCAAGTCATCATAAGCTCCTCTAATTATTAGGTTTTTTAAAAAAAAAATCTTCTGAAGGCAATATGAAAGACGTCCCAGTCACTTTTACTGATGGCAGCAAATATATTGGTGCATCTAAGGAAAGATTTTTCTCTCTTCATTCCTCCTGTGTTTACTGTAAGGAACAGCATCTTTCTGTAGCTCCTCTTCTCCAAATCCTCCATTTGCCAATGAGATTCCTTCAGCCACATGGCAAATTCTGTATGTAGTCACGAAAAAGAATTTTGACAGCAGCTCTTACCTCTTCTTTTGATGGCTATTTCCTATCTGACAGCTATCCTTGTTCCTCTAACAGACACGAACAACAGAAATAGAATTTTGTTACCAGGAATGATCAGTTTATGCCTCAGTCAAAAATATAAGAAAGCTTCTGCACAAACCACCCTCACCAGGTCAGTGTCAGAGACACTCTCAAGAGTACACAGCCTAAGCCTCGGAAGGTAGCAGCACAGAATGCCACAACATTAACCAGATATCTATCCCTGTTAGTGTCTTAATACCATGCAATAACGTGCCCTGTATCTTCACAATATCATGCATTATTTCACAATATCAGTCAACTTTTTATTTCAAGTATTGCTGAAACAGAGTCTGCACAGACTAAGTTGGCTCCTGGCTGGTCCTTACGGGTTACTGGGAACTGAGGTTAACTCAGCAAGAATATGCAGTAAATTTGTTCCATTTGTTATGCAGAAACATTGTAAAAGGAAAATGAAAACCAGATTATTTTTTTTAAAACGCTAACAGTAAACATGTTACCGAAGACATAAACGGAGAGAAGGTATCCCCCAAGAGATGAGCCAAAATGAAGTGTAACATCGCTCAGACACAGCCCACCCACGCGCAGTAACAACTGCTCAACATTCCCAGCAAGAAAGTTGTTCCTTTTCTTGTAAAAATAACCCTAGAAAACGCCCCAAATCTGCTAAATTAAACCCAGACAGCATCAAACTGGACCGCTGTGCTGAAGTGCCGTTCAAGTCCTTCCCTTCAGGCTGGAGCGAGGGAGCCCTGCCTGCCCTGGGCCACTCAGTTAACATGAAACAATATTTTAAAATAAAGTTTTAAAAGACATCTACAAAATAATGCCTGCTAATAGTATTCAAGGCTGGGAGGAGAAATAATTTGGATTTGGATCTTTGGACCACAAGGCCATGACATAGTTTTAGCCCTCTCTAGGATCCAACATTATAAAGGTTCCTCATTCATTTAGATGACATTTGAAAGACTTGATCCTGGCTGAAAGCTCACGGACAGACAGACACGCAAAACAGTCTCAAACAACATCCATCATCTAACCCTATACTCAATGCTCCCTCTTGTGATGCTATTTATCTGCATAATTTATTTCCCTTTTTTACTTTCTGCTTTACCGTCTGGCAGGACACTGACACTACATTAGCTGGTTTCATTTGTGTTGAGAATTGTTTTTTGACTTAACATTTCAGATACAGTGGTGCACCATCAGTAGATAAGCTGGTCTGGCATTAAGAACATGACCTGCATCTCAAGTTAAAAAAAAAAAAATAAAAAAAAAATGGGGGGAAGCAAAAACATTTCCAAAATAAGGAAAGCTAGCTCTCCACTTGGAATTTTCTTATATTGCTCAGGATATCAGGTCAGAAATATTAAAGGCTATTTCAAAATAAAATGCAGTCGCAGAGTCCCAGAGGCCCAATAACAATATCCTTTCCCCATTGTCCTGACTTTGTTTGCTTGGAAACAAAGCACACAAATGATTCTAGCGTTCCAGAAACTTTATAAACAGGCAATGCCTTGTTTGCCCATTCTTCCTACAGACAGACATGACAGCATAGACATATTCAATACCTGCTTGCATGCCTTGGGAAAAAAAAAAAAAAAAGAACAGCTGCCAGACAATCCAGAAGCAATGTGGGCTACAGGGATTTGGGACGGAGCAACCTCCTATTTTGAGGCTCAGCCACACTAGGGAATTGCTGCCATAAACATCATCCTTGCTCAATTATTTAACTTTGGTATAATTAAAACGGATCAAAAATAGACCCCAAACCAAAGAAACACAACAACTTTTTTGTCTCAAAAATCCCAAAATTAATTTTACTGCAACAATTACCAATTGCCCCCACTTAGTGCCTTGGTACTAAGCTTGAATTTGATTATGTATTTACCACGACCTAGGTATGAAGTTATTTTAAGAATACACTGTTTCACAAATCATGTTATCAAACAGCACATGTTGCAATTAAACAAGAAGAGTTTCAGTATTTAAAGACTCTGATCAAAGAGCAGGCAGGTGATGCAATTGTTTATATGTTTCCAGGGAGACCTAAAAAGCTAGAAAACAATAAAGACCTAAAAAGCTAGAAAACACCTGTTGGTTTTAAGAGGTTCCCATGGGAGTTCTTAAACACGGAATCAGAAATTACACAAATGCCTCTGCGGTTTCTGAGTTTTGTTTCTTTTTGGCCCTGAAAACTAACAGAATCTGTTTAATACTTTTGAAAATTTATGAGCTACTGTTCAGCTGCTGCAAACCCCTAAGCAGCAGATTCTGACATGCCACCAATTCCCTGCAAATGCAGTACTACTTCTGATGTTTACACGCTGTATCATTTCTGACTGTTGATTTTAGATGCTGAAACTACCAAAAAAAGTTCCCTTTGCCTTCTACCTGAGATCACAACAGTATTTTGAAACCACATTTATATTCCATAGATACAATTCATCAATACAGCGTTAAAAAAAAATAGACCAATACTATAAGGAATCTTTCTAGAAAGCAGTATGCCCTTATGACCTAATAAGATATGAAAAAAATAAATAAAAAGCCTCATTTTTGAGAAAGATAAGCATATATAAAACACAGCCATTAGCCCCATATACTAAAGAGCTGATACCACCTGCCTTTGGCTCAGGGAAGTGGAGGCTTCCCTACGCTCCCACCTTGCCGTTGACAGGATGCAACAAATTGGTGCTGAACACGGTCATTTTTCCCCTCGAGCTTTGTTGCTTCTGTCCCAGAGGAAAATTCTAGTTTCTATGCAGAGAGAAAGATTGCTGTCAGCCCCTTGGATCAGACACTGTGAATAGCTTCAGTGTTTGGCACTGTGTGACGAGCGAGCTCCAGAGCCTGTCGTGTTGCCCAACACAATGGGTGTTTGTGGTTCCTCAAGGCAGGGTTGAGCAGCAGCCTACTAGACATCAACAGATGTGCTTGTATCACCTCCGGTGAAAAATACTCAAAAGAAATACAAGATTTTCTTAAATTTCAGGGTTTTTTCTTTCGTCCTTGTGTTTTGAAGCAACTTTCGATAAGCACCAAAGCCACAGAGTGTCTCAAAATGAAAGTCAGTCAGGAAATGTGCTTACCTAAGGGAAAGCTGCAGCACAGCCAGATTCAATTCATTCAAAAATGAGGGCAGATCTTGCTATAAAAAAAAAAAAAAAATCATTTTTACGACAAAAATCTTTAATACATGTAAAGATACAGTTGCAAAGTGTTCTTTGGCTTCAGGTTGTTACTCAAAGCAGAAACAGGAAAGCCCATCACCCTTACTAGCTGCAACTTCTGCCCTGTACGCGGTTATATCAAGGAGGTGACGACCACCAGAGCCAGGAACTCGCAAGCCCACTTCCACCTTCCAAACCCTGCCCCTTCAGGGGGTTTCTCATACCCTCACCCACCTGCCACTCGACCCAGGCATCACCACAGCCCTCTCTTGAATTCACAGTTATCTGTTCTCTTTGTCTTGCCTTTCCCCAAACAGCTTGACATAAGCCACCTCCATCCCTGGAAACTAAACATCAACAGCCTGAAGTTTCACTTCATATCTTAAAAAAAAAAAAAAAAAAAAAAAAAAAAAGAAAATCACACCTTGTTTATTCCCATTCAAACTATCCATGAATTTTGTCTACCAGTCAGGTTATCATTGTTATTCATATATAAAAAATAAACTGAACTATTTTAAATGTATCTGTCTTGCTCTGTTGGCTTTGATACGTTTCTTTTAGCTGCAAGAATCAATCTCTCTATGTGAATAGACACAAATAGATATATAAAATGTACATTGCTCAACTCTGGAACTCGACCAGTTAATCTCTCCGTGCTCCCTCCCCTCATCAGAGGGAGGGACAAGGTAAGACAAGTGTCTTGAGGCCAGAAGTGCCCTCAGTACAGGGCAGAAGCCCACAGGTTGTCTGAACTATCCCTGCAGAAGATTCTCTCTAGCAACTAAAGGCAGAGCTTAAGTAAACCAGCCTGCCAGTTTAGGGGTACAGTGCTGGGGAGTGCACATACCTAAGTTTATAGACTGGGAAATACAAGTTTTCAAATTTACAGTAATATTAAGATAGCAATGTATCCAGGTTCCTAGAGGCTTTAATTATGTGACATTCACCAAAAAATTGCCTTTGAAAACACATAAATACATTAATCTTGGAAAAAACACAGCACTAATACACTTTTGAAGTTCAAATGTCCTGTTTAACAGCAGCATGCCTCAGTCTGAAAATTTATAGTAGTCTGAAAATTTACCCAACCACCAAGTTTCCATTCTGATCATGGCAAAAGCAGCAGTGTTAAAATACAACCAGTGTCAAAACACATTTCTCATATACCTAAATTCAGCATTCTGTGTGTGCAAACGCCAGCTGACCATCGAGAGACAGTTCAAGGGCCTGAGCCTGCTCTGCCAGAAGGATCGGGCACAGCCTCCTTCCATCCCAGCAGCAGCTGGACCTGCTCCCAAACACAGAAATATAAGACAAGCTCAAACCCACACGTTGTGTGAGAAAGGACTATTTCTCTGAGGGGCTGCAGAGCATATTTCATTCGCCTTGTTATGAGAAAAACCTGACTACTGGGAGGAAGACAAAATATTCCAGCTTCAGTTTTAACCCCGATGCTCCACGTGTGAGGAACTGTGATACAGCACCTATTCTCCACTGAACTTCAACTTGTCCATCTGTTTAGTAAGGGAGCATAGGAACCTAAGCATTAAAGTACCATCAAAGGGGCACATCATCCTTTCCCAGACAGGCCATTCAGGGGCTTGGGTTTTTCTTAAAAAAAATGTTTTTAAAAGCAAAATACAAATCTAAGCATTTTCCATAAATCTACTTTTATAAAAGGAATGTCTTCAAAGGGATCACAGACTGGTTTGGGTTGGATGGGACCTTCAAGACCATCCAGTCCCACCCCCTGCCACGGGCAGGGCCACCTTCCACCAGCCCAGGGTGCCCAAAGCCCCGTCCAACCTGGCCTTGAACCCTTCCAGGGAGGGGGCAGCCACAGCTTCTCTGGGCAGCCTGTGCCAGGGCCTCACCCCCCTCACAGGGGAGAATTTCTGCCTCAGATCTCATCTAAATCTCCCCTCTGTCAGTTTAAACCCGTGACCCCTTGTCCTATCCCCACACCCCTGATCCAGAGTCCCTCCCCCCTTTCCCGCAGCCCCTTTCAGCCCTGGGGGGCCGCTCTAAGGTCTCCCCGGAGCCTTCTCTTCTCCAGCTGATCCCCCCAACTCTCTCAGCCTGTCCTCACAGGGGGGGCTCCAGCCCCCCCAGCATCTCCGTGGCCTCCTCTGGCCCCGCTCGAGCAGGTCCGTGTCCTTCTGCTGTTGGTGCCCCAGAGCTGGACCCAGCCCTGCAGGGGGGTCTCACAGAGCGGAGCAGAGGGGGAGAATCCCCCCCTCGCCCTGCTGCCCACCCTGCTCTGGGTGCAGCCCAGCACACGGGGCCTTTCTGGGCTGCCAGCGCACGTTGCTGGCTCACAGTCAGTTTTCCATCCACTGATACCCCCAAGTCCTTCTCCTCGGGGCTGCTCTCCAGCCACTCCTCGCCCAGCCTGGATTTGTGCTGGGGATTGCCCCGACCCACGGGCAGGACCTTGCCCTTGGCCTTGCTGAACTCCATGGGGTTTGCACGTCCCACCTCTCCAGCCTGTCCAGGTCCCTCTGGATGGCACATCCCTTCCCTCCAGCGTGTCACCGCCCCACACAGCTCGGGGTCGTTGGTGAACTTGCTGAGGGTGCCTCGATCCCACTGCCCATGTCGCTGACAAAGATGTTAAACAGCGCTGGTCCCAACACCCACCCCTGAGGACACCACTCACCACTGCTCAACACTTGGACATGGAGCCACTGGCCCCAACTCTGAGTGTGACCATCCAGCAACTTCCTTCTCCACCGAGTGGTCTGTCCACCAAATCCATGTCTCTCCAATTTAGAGACAAGGGTGTCCCGTGGGACTGTGTCAAATGCTTTGTCCAGGTAGGTTACATGATCCTACCACAGATTTGACCAACAGACACCTATTAACACATCCTGCCAGTCTGCTGTCCCATTGACCTTAAATCATCAGCCTCTATTTCTTGGCCATAACAACACACACCTACAGAAAACAGTAAATAAGGATAAGCAATTTTCTGTATTACAGTCCAGACACTTGAAAACCACTTGAACTACGCCGGCCCCTTACTTTCTGTTTGCTACAGAGATGACGTTTCCGTTATCAGTCATGCAACGGTTATTACGGGGTTTAGCACTGCGTGCATAAACTCAGGGAGGAAGATGAGAACACTGCTACTCACTTCCAGGCAGCGTGCACATGTGGAAGTAACTGTCACGCATCCGAGTCACTGACAGCTTCAGAAAATTATTTTGTAAGCAGAAAAAATCCAACCTGGTGGATTCCATCAGTGATGGGGATATTAATTACTTGGATGCAACAAGGGTTGAGAGCAGCAGGACGAAGCACTGTCAGAGCCTCTCACCAACACTGTGAAAAACGTTACTGCATGTTGAGCAATAAGTTAAATGAATAAGCAGAAATCCACCAACCTTTCAACATGTCTTTGCGTAGTAACATCATCATTTAAGATGTTAAAAGCTGCCCAAAGCACTGCTGGATAGATATGGGGCTGTGTAATAGCACAGGACAACAGCTGTAAGAGAATAGGAGAGCCTGGAGGTTTTGAAGGAGACTACAGAATCTTGAAGGGACCTTAAAAATCGTCTAGTATCTGTATTATAGGTGTAAAGAACTATTTTAGTAGAAGTCATTAAATTTAAGTTTGAAATATATACAAAATTCAGGTACGAAGGCAATAATTGAAGTCCGCAACACCCCTCTGAAAACTGCTACACCACTGCAAATGCATTTCTAGCTGAAAAACTGACAAAGCATTGCTTTCCCCGCTGCGGCCCCTGGACAGCTGGGCACATTTCTGCAGCCAGCCGTCCGGCAGGACAGTCCCTTCCTGTCCCACGCTCCGGAGCTGGTTCCGACCGCAGCTCCCAGCGGCGGCAGCGTCCCGTGGGGCTCGCAGCCCCAGCGCCTTCTGCAACCAGGAGCCCTGGGGACAAAAGCTCCGCCACAGTCTGTCCCCAAAGCACACGCTGGATCGTTTTTTAAGGGGCTGAACAGTTTCTCTCCGGAGGGGAAGATCTCAGCAGACCACAGCCAGGCTGGATAGGAGCAGTGGATTCTTATTTATCTATCCTCCAGAACCTCCAAAGCAATCTTTGTCTCTAAAAATGCAGAGTCGCTTGAGGGTCTTACCTTGCCACAAGGGCCAAAGTAAATAAATGCACTGTCTCAAAGACCAGTAGATTTTTCTTTTGCTAATCTATTGCTGGAATACTTTTCATCTCATTTTGCAAGCAGGATACTTTCTCCTTTAAAAAAGATAAAAAAAATCACAGCCCTCCCCCCAAGGGAATTTTCTAATCTTTCTTCTCCCTTCAGCATTTCATAACCAGCCACCTTTAAGTTCAATTACAATAAAAGTACACGGAGCAAAACTCTCCTTTAAGAACATCTTCAGCACCAAAGCATCCTGCACAGTATTAATTACTTAAAGCATTAGCCCTGTACAGATTACAGGGGCAGGTTGAAGATAAACCAGCAGCGATTCCCAGGCTCTCTGCTCTCTTCCTCCTGACAGTCCCGGTGTTTCAGTTCTCTATCATATAATCCCCAACGAGGAACAAGAGGTATCTCCATTCCCCATCAGGGCTGACAGCTATGAACATATCCACTGCAATCAAATAGCAGTTTGAAAGCATAATGCCCCAAAGAAGTCCGTATATTATCAGGGAACAGTACAGTGCAAGCTGTTTCCAACTTTGACACCAATGTCACTCCTGTTTTCTCTCTTAAAATCCAGAAGATGCCACGGATGCTCAGCCAGTGCATGATCTTTTCCTTGCCACTTTTTTAAAAGCAAAACCAACATCAGGAATATAGACATTAAGCTGTCAAAACTGATGTGAAAGAGCCTGGCAGATGAGGGAAGCACAGAGTACCAGAAAAAAAAAAAAAAAAAAAAATCTAAAAGGTATTGTGCACAATTAACCTGCTAAAATTTGTCATATTTAAATACAACATCACAGGAGGAAAAAGCAGTATGCTGGTGGGACAGTGGCACACAGGCAGAACTTAGCCTGAAGAGGTTAACTGCCTACAGAGCTACACTAGACAAAATATGTAATCTCTTTTGGAAGGCATTAAGCTTTCATTTGAAAGAACAAACTGCTAACCAATGCTAACCAAGGGCCTTTAGAAATGTAAAACACTGTTTACAGAGCAAATTTTGAGGGTTCAGTGATTTTTCAAGGAAATTGTTCAAGTTTTTTTCCTCTGAAGATCCCGGTAAATGAGGCCAAATTTCAAGGGCTAATAGCTCAATACAGTACAACAATTCTGCAGCTCTTTCAGCACAAATGACAACTCAGTTAAATCACATGGACACATAACTTGTAAATAACTTCTGCAGTTTGCTGGTCAAAGACATTAAAAAAAAAAAGAAAAGAAAAAGTGAAGAATCTGACTGCCAAGAGCCCTCCTGCACATCACTGTATTCCAGGTTAAGCCACACTGTGCTCCCTTGAAACAGAGAGGGACTTACACTGGAGTAGGAGCAAGTCTCCTTGAAAGAAGAAAAAAAAAAAAAAAAAAAAAAAAAAAAATCACACATTATAACAGTACCAATTATCTCAACGTCACATCTTTCTAAGTTTGCTTCTAGTAGTTCAAACTAAGCAATGTAAATAGGTCATTATTTAAATATAGTTCCCTGTTTCCACCTTTTCCTTTCCTCCCAGCCTTCCTAGAAATATCTAAGTCACTAAAACTTCCTCTCCCCCCAGCCCTGCCGGGAACCGGAGAGGTGCTGGAGGTGGGAGGTTAGCCTGTGAAAACCAGATTAGAATTAAGTGTTGTATCTGTAGCTTTGAAATGTGCCCTCAGCTGAGTTTTTAATTTGGCTTTTCAAGACTGATCAGCCCATGCGTAATTTAAAAGCAATTTGAAGCAGCAAGCTAGGTAGTTTGACTTAAAATTAATGAGTTTTTGACAACTGCAAACAAAATGATAATGTGAACCCATTTAAAGTCATCTCTATGTTTAACTGGAAAAGCATATATCATTTTAACTTGTTTATACAAAGGCTTTTCTTCTGCATTATGAAAGCTTTTTTACGGCTATCTTGCTCTCAGTAGCAATTTGCAAACTTGGCCCAATTGTACAAGATTAGTAGAAACAGGCAGCAGATAAATTAATATTGTTGAGTAATTAAATATTTTAAGTGACACTTAAAATAAAAAAAAAAAATAAAACACACAACCCCCAGAAAGTACCCGAGACATCTAATGCCATAGAACACGGGATACAAACATTCTCCGTTGCTTTTTTAAATCAACAGCCTACTACTCAAAAAAGCACAGCATTAGAGCTCGAGCCATACACAGCCTATTACAGCGGAAAATAAGGCTGCGAATGCACAGAAAAATAATCAAAGGACAAACAGCAAAGACAGTAAGATTAAAGGGTAAAAGAAAAATTTCTAAAAAAGAAATAGCAAGCAAGATGAAAGTAGGGTTAATAGATATATTTGTATTGGACAAGATTGTTTTTGTTTGCTTGTTTATTGGCACTGTTTGGAATTCAGCTGAAAAACAGCTACAGGTGAAGAAATCATCATGTTCACCGAGAAAATCTGTTAGGAAAAAAAGAATTTAAAGTACACATTGAAAGGTTCACACTCTCCTAACCAGTCTTACAGCATCTGAAGTCTAAAAATTGCAACTGAAGCACACTGGAAGTGAGAGTAGACCTGGCATTACTCAGACAAGTGAGACAAGAAAGTGAATAAGTTATGGTGAATTCTCTGCAGATTTTACACACAGATATGCTTACAAATTGCCACATTTTACCAAAAATAAATTAAAAGACGGAAGGGTTGATTGAAAAGTGAATTGCCCCTCTAAGAAACAAATTAAAATGCATCCCATGTAGTAGTGAAAACTGTTCTGAAATGGAAGAATCACAGCTCTTGGTAAGGAAATATTTATAGAGCCTTTATCAAATGTACTGAAAACAAGAGGGTCTTTAACCACAAATTCTCATCGCTGGCTTAAAGTCGTGATTACGTGGGCTTTCTCTCATCGCCGAAGAGTTATCTTTTGTTCCTGATAAAAAAATTCATTAAAAGAACCAAGAGAGGTAACAAATGATAAGAGCAAACGCCAAGATAAGAGATGATGTAGCACGAAGCTCAGGGACCGTGGTCCTGCCCGCAGGCAGGACACGAGCCGACCACGGGGCACCACGTCCCTTCGGCTGCCAGGCCACAGGCCAGGGAAGTACTAGCTCTGTGCAATCAAATTATAGTGGCCTTGTTACAACCCACATTACACCACGTCCACGGGAAAGTGATGTTTAAAAGCATCGTGCTCCCACAATTCACCTCAGTCTGATTATGCTGGCCGATAATCAAAATTATTCTGCTAGTCTTCAGTCAGCCCCCTGCCAGGCACTGTCATGAACGATGGCAGCGCTCCATTTTAGTTAAGTTTTCTTTAAAAGCTGAGTTCAGATGAAAGAGATATTGATTTTACTGAAGAGGAAGAAAACTCAAGAACCACAACAATTAAAGAAACACTCAACCATCAGGAAACCTGAAACCGCCTGGTCTCAAAAAAGAGTAAGATCTTGTCATGAATGTGGAGTTGCATATTTCATTCTGAATTATGCTCTGGTGCCTCCACAGCAACAAAACCTCGAGGCAGGAAGAGACCTCTTAGTTCGGCTAACTCCCTTGCTGTGGTAGAAAAATTTATCCTCCAGCTTATCTAATCTTTTTTTTGTCCTGATCTTTTTTCTGTGACAGGAGTAATACAATTTTCACTGGCTTCCCTTGTAAGTCTTCTGCTAGTTATTTGCTTTTTCTTAAAAATTCATAGTACTGTTGACCCAAAGCCTTTTTGAGACAGCATTTTTCCTGGTGATTCTTGACGTTGCTGCATCGTTGTCTGTGTGTGTCACCTTCAGTGAACAGCAGCACGACTGGCACAGCTTTGCCCAGCTGCTGGGGCATCCCCACTCTCCTGCATGAAACAGCTGCTGCTTCTCGGTGCCAATAATCAAAAAAACCCCATCACTTCCATCACTCATATGTTTTTTAGTTCAGATCTCATCTTTACCTGATTTACACTCTTGTTATTTGGTTTTTACCTGCTCAGATCTCTCATTCTTACCGAAAATTATTACTTTACATTAGAAAAAGAAAATCTCTGATAACCCAGGTTTTCAGGACTGAGCACTTTTTCCTTTTTTACAGCAGGGATAAAAGGGATTGAAAAGCCCACGACTGAGTTGTGCCACATTTTCCAGTGACAATAAGCTGTCACTGCAAGCAACAAACTCCCCCAACAAATTTCTTTCCAGTTTGATTTCTTCCTTTAGCCAGGAGCCACCTTTGAGCACAGACACATCACCTCTGCACGGGCAAGCACTAGATCTCTGCAAGTGTTTTACTTTGCCACTTCATCAGTGAGTCACTAGCCAGGAGTCAAAGGTAAAAGGGCATTTTTAGGGCATCGCTGGTGGACAGGGGATGTAGTTGGTGAGGAGCGGAGGCAGCTCCCCGCCATGCCCGACGGCCACAGCACTGGGGAGGGTGAGGGCTCCCATGCCTGTGCTGCGGGTGCCAGGGCAAACCATCAGCGAGGCCACTCGTCCCCTCGTGTGCTGCCAGGGCCAGAAGGATAGAAAAAAAAAATAAAAATCAGCTTTTAATGCTACACTTGCGCAGGGAGCTGTTTCACTGGAGGTAATGGGTTGGCTGGCTTACAGAAAGAAAAACCTGAGCACGCCGCAACCAAAATACAGTCCAACAGCATCACTGTCTCCCATCAGCAAGAAAATCTCCCATCTACTCTTCCATTGCCTAGAGGCATTCTCTGCAGACCCCACTGAGGATTTTGGCAGGCAAAAGGATACTGTGATGGAATACCTGCAGTAAATGGACTGAATTAAAAAGCACAACACTGTGCACATGCCTGAAAAATATGTTCCATGTTGTGAATAACTCAAAAATAAATCCTGTACGAACACTTCAATAAATTGCTGCCGCTGATCTTCTCCTAATCTCTGCTTTATCAGTATCTCATTTCAGCTCTGGCTTACACAAGTTTTCCGGTCTGTTGTACATATATATTTAAAAGATATCTACATTTTAGCAAAAAGTTTGGAACAAACACAGGCACTTCTTTTTTAATATTAACCCGTATAGAATTTGGGATTATACAATACATTATCAGACAGGACAAAGACTACACCTGGATGAAACCTTGTGCAGAAGGGCATAAGCAATGAGAAAAAGAAGATTACAGTTCAAAAGGATGCAGAAACCCTGCGCAGAGCAGCCTGGTGGCTACAGCCACTTTTCATTCAGCTGGAATTCTGCTGCATCACATCGCAAATCAGTTAGAGCAATATCTGAATCATTCCCCAAGACAGCTCTCAACCCATAAAACAAGCATCACATGCCGGGTACCCATACACGGCGCTCCACAAAGAATACGTAATTCAGAACTCTTTAATAATGCATCCAGTCAATTTACAAGACGTTCGATTACGGGGCACCAAATTATATTTTAAGTTACAGAGGGACTCTGCTTTCATTAATATTGTATCAAGAAATCAATCATGAAATGTCTGTCAAGAAACAAAGACCTGCTTACTGCAGGCATCCCACCGGCACCCTCAGGTTTGGCTCCTCCGCTGCCGCTTCCCGGCCCACGCCGGAAAACCGCAGCATCCCGGCGCCCGCTGGACGCGGAGCGAGGAGCCAACTTTCAGTTTGCATCCATGACTCCCTGGGAACACCGTGTTGGGCTGTTCCTCCTTCACTCTTTAGGCATTAATTTATAAAAAAAAATTCCAAGTATTTCTTTAGGCTCCAGGATGGGGTAAACTGCGTGGTTATTTCTAAACAAGACAATTATGGTAACGAGCCTTCCATTTTAAACAAGCAGCAATTTCTCACGCCGCTCTCCATCTACTTTGAATGCCTCACTCCTGCTAACCCTGAGAAAACTCCTAAGAGCCCCTTACACCCTTCACTAAACTCAAACATATAACTGTACACTCAGCAATCTCTTTGCCTTGCCCCCTATCACTACATATTGTTTTACACAGAAATTAAAACCGCCAGCATCAGCCTTCTGAAAGCAGGGGTTTGTCTGCAGGCGCCTCGGTGCGTGGGTTTGTCCTGCTGCTGCTTTCCCCGTTCCTGGGCAGGAACGAGAGCCCAGCCTGCCTCAACTCTGGTGCTCACAGAGATAAGCCCCCACCGCTCAGCCGGCCCCTTCTTATCAACCCCCAGCACCTTCTACCAAAACCAGCTTGTTTTCTTGCCAACTGCTTTCGTTGAGGAATTTTCAGGGTACTTCCAGATACAGAGTCATTCACCTTAATGTTTCTATGCAAAGGCAAGTTGGTTTTTCTTCATTAAAGCATCTTCATTCATTGCTGATGGCCTTCAAGTGCTCTGATACAACCTTCAGACACAGTATCTCCACCTGGTGTTGAGCCCTGTCATAAATCTGTGCTGAAGAGAATTTTGGAAATAGACTGAAATATAATACCATATTTACAAAATGACAACATCATTCAAAAGAAGTACAAACGTAATCCTCAGGTTTATAATACAGCAGTTTGTCCTGCAGAACCTCCGACTCCTTCAGTGAGGAAGGGGGACTCTGCTCACATCACTAAGGCAAACAGTCACTGCTCCTTTTTATCATTCTGTTTTTCATCCCACACAGCATTCAGCACTCCCCTCAGCTCTATTTTGTTCTACGCCACACTACGACTGACCCGCTCCAAAAATCTTAGTGAACAAATTTACGTGACATCAAACATGAAGAAGTATATAAGCACTTTACTGATAACATAGCTGACTTCTCTGAAAAGTCCAAGGACGCCTGTGACAAGGCGGGATTGCATCACTGACTTCCTACAGCTCTTTTTCACTTTGCAATTTGTCAAGCCCCGTCCACCATTTTTCTTCATATAACCTCTTAAATGAAAGAGAAAGGTCACCATGTACACCAGTTGAAGTACTTCCATCACATGTTCTAAAACAAGTTCAGTTAATAACACAGCTCTGCAGCTTTGATCCATAAACCAACAGCTCCAAAAAAGCAACTCATGGCAAAACAGAAGAATCAAAAAGCGCACGACGAGCGCAGCGCAAGGCAGGTGTCTCGCAATCACCAAACTTATTTCACAAGTCAACTTTTGCTATAATGAAGCACACACCATCCTGCAAGAAAGAGGCCAAGAAAATACAAACTTCAAAATCCCCAAAAGCCACCGCTGTCCCCTTCCAGCTGGGAACGTGCCAGAGCCCACTCGACCTGTGCAAGGCAAGGACCACAGCTCTGCCTGTCCTCCACTTCACCTTCACGAGAACCCGCGAGGAAGAGGAAGGTCTTACACAGACCTCAATCCTGCAGAGTCCCTGAACCATCATCTTCCAGCTCCCCACAATTTCAGCCCACGTGGTGCATTTCTGACATCACCCAGGCCGTATAATCCAGGAGCTGGCAATGGAGCGTGGGGGAAGAAAAATAAAACCAAGAAAAACACGGATTCAAGGCAGCTGTTCTGGCAGAGGTCAGCCCTTAACTCATACAGATGAAAAACGTCAGTCGAGCTGGGTAACGCGGACATAAACATGTGAAGTAGAAAAGAGGAGAGAAAGCAAGATACAAGAGCAAACTAGGACCCAAACGTGCTAAAATGATCCACTTTGCACCTGCATTTCACAGGCTGAGGATAAATTACTGTAGTTCAAACAGCATCAGTACACTGATTTAAGGAATATAAAGATGTTTGGTTTTATTAAAGGTGTCAGGAAGCTTTTAAACTAGGATTCAGTTTTTATATTGGAAGAATATATTAAACGTATTTCAGGAATACAGAGTATGTTAGTCAAAGCACAGCGACCAAGGATGGCTAGTGTAACACAGCTCCTGTGTAATTCTTTTATTTGTGATCAAGGACAGAGCAAATTAAGGAATCAAACACTACACCCACACCATTTTGTTTCTCGCATTATTTTCTTTCCCTCCTCCCCCTACATTTCTAAAACAACTGATTCTGTCACTTGTGAAAACAAACGTTTCTAGCTTAACTCCCTTGGCTCTCCCTCACGCAGAGCCCCCGTACGTGATGTCTGCATCCACACCATCACAGCCCCGCTCATCCTGGGCTCCTCAGCCAGACGGTCTCTGCTTGTCCCACCTCCATCCTCACCCTCTTCCTCTCCTGGGACACAAGGGCCACCACCCCCAGCACAAAGCAAGGGCAGGTTGTCCAACGCCCCCCCCCCAACACACACCATCAACAGTAGTTAGTAATTAACGTTACCCTGTTAGGGACTCCTCGAGGCCCAACTTCCACCTCCAGCAAGAACAACACAGGGCTGGTGCCACTGGACCACCTGCATCTTCCTACATTAAGACAGAAGCGGTTTCATTTCTTACCCAGCAAAGATAACTGGGCACTCAATGCGCTCTCCTCATCCAGGAGGCTTGTTATATCCACATAAAAATCTCTTTTCATTGACACCAACTTTCCAGCTGAATGTCATTAATTTTCATCAGAAGTTGTGGTTTGGTTTTTGTTTTTACAAGCTAAGATTGCCATGCACATAATAAGTATTTTTCAATTCTCAGCCTCTTTATTTCCACTTTCCAAGTTTTCCCATAGACCTTATAACATTTTAGGGGAAAAAAAAAAAAAAAAAAAAACAAACCAAAAAAAAGCTCGGTAAGGCATGTAATTTCTTTTTAACTCAGCAGCCTCTACCCCATACCAATCAGACACTGGCAGTGTTTTAGCAGCTACGCAGCTGAACACACAGCAAATCACCTCACTCTATGGAAATAAGCCACAAGGAGAGCAACCTCACAGAAAGATTTTAAAAAATTAAGAGACACCCCTTCCCAATTAAAACACACTGTCCAATCGCACAGCAGATATGCATTAACCCTTTTGACAACCCACAATTAAAGTGAAAAAAAAAATAAATCCAATGATGTTTACATTATCTTTGTGAGGTTTGTTATTATTTTAAACTAAACCATATGGGGGGGGCGAGGAATACAGTATCTTTAGTTTTGCAAGTAATAATTCAATTTTTCCCGTGAAAGCCTCATTTGATTTCTCCCTCAGAGCCTGCATAAGGAAAATACAAAGTTTTTCACCAGCTGCAGGATTTACACCTACCTCCACACAAGCAGGTGCTTTCCTTGTCAGCAGCCCCCGGGCTCAGCGAGCCCCTGGCTCTGCCCCAGGGAAGGGGTCACCGGGGAGCACAGGGGGTGACCCCCTTCCTCCGGGCACCGTTTGGTGCCAAATCTCAGGGTTTGCCCAGGCACCGTGTTGGCAGCAGCGGGAACCAGCCGGCCAAGGTAGCAGCAAACCCATAAACAGCACCAAGGGAAACGTAAAGGTTTTAAACAAGGCGAATTTTACTCAAGGGAGAGTGAAAGAGTTTGGACGCAGCCAGGACCCCCCCTCAGTCCTGTACCCCTAAAGGCTGCACGGACCCACAGCCCCGCTCACCCCGGCAGGCGCTGGATGAAAAGGGGCCGGAGGCGCTGGCGGGAGACAGAACACCGTTAAAGCGGAACGTGGCCGGCGAGCCCCGTGCTGGGGCCGGGGGAGAGCGGGCCGGCATGCCTGCCGGGCGGGCGGCCTGGAGCCCAGCTCGGGGCTGCCCGGCAGCGGGGCACGCAGCGCAGCGCCCCAAAACCCGGCCTCAAGGCCAGGGCGCCCGCTGGCCTCCCGGCTCGGCGGGAAGGCGCCCAACGCTCCTGCCGGCACTCCCGAGGACGGGCATCCCGCGGAGGAGGGGACCCGCGTGTCCCCCAGCGCCTGGGGCCGGCCCCGGGAAAGCGCCCGCAAACCCCCGTCCCCTCCCGGCGCGCACCCGGGGACGGGGCTTCCCCCCGCCGCGCCGCGGCCGAGCGCCGGTCCCCGCCGCCAGCACCTGCTGACGGGCAGCGGCGGCCCCGCCGCCCCCAGCCCGCTGCCCGGGCGGGTCCTTCCTCCCCCCACCCCGCTTCCCCGCCCTCCGCCTCCCGCCCTCCGGCTCCCCTCACCTCGCCTCGCCGGCTCCCTCGGCCGCCGCTCCGCCGGCCCCTCGGCGCCCCCGCCCGCGGGACGCCCAGCCGGTCTCCGGCCCGAGGCGGCGGGCAGAGGCGGCGGCAGCCAGGCAGGAAATTTCCCTTCGCCGCCGCCGCCGCCGCCGCCGCCTCCTCCTCCTCCTCCTCCTCCTCCCCTCAGCGCCGGGCGCGGAGCCGCCTGGCGGACACCGTCCGCATCAGCGGGAGCGGGACCGGCGAGGAGGAGAAGACCCATCCTGCGCACCCCTCCGCGCCGGCCGGCGCTTAAACACCGCTGTCACCTCCCGCCCCCCGGCCCCCTCCCGTCTCCGCGGAGGGGAAGCGAAGGGCCAAGTTTCCCTGAGGGCTTTGGCCGCCATGTCCCAGGCCAGGCCCGGACGCGCCTCGTCCCTCCCCGCGCTTCGCCGAGGCTGAGCGGGAGCACGAGGGACGGGCCTTGGGTGGTGACAACTTCTCCTTGGGCCGCCCGCGTGAGGTGACCGGTGTGAGGGAGCTTGGAGGGAGCTGCGAGGCCTCTGTGGCGACCAAACGGCCTCCCGGGAGCCTGCCCCTTGCCGCTCGTCCCGCCATTGACGTGCCCGTCGGAGCCGGGGCGGAAGGGCCGAGCCTGGGGCCTTTCACACCCACCTCCCCGCCAAGAAACCTCTGCAGCAGCTTGGGCTGCACGGGGCCGATGAATCAAGACGGTGAAACCCAGAATAGAAACGTCAGGCTGAAAAGTAGGACAGGGAGGAGGGAATTACCGAAGGAAAGGCGAGAATCGGGGAGTCTGGAGGCACAACTTGCTTCCTTTTGTCTCCAGTCCCCAGGATACCGCCTCTCGCAAAACAGGACAAGTCTCCCTGCGGAAGAAATCTCTTCTCCAGGAGCAGTTCAAGGAGACGATACTTTAAAAAAAAACCATATCCACGTGCGCCGTATTTATTTTAAGTGTACCAAAAGATGTCAGACACTTAGGGACTGTATGAAAAGCCCATCAAAACAAAATATTAGAACGTCTCTGAATATTTGTGTCTCCTGCAGAAAACCTAATCAGACCCTAATTACGTCCCTTTGGCATCGTGTTGACTAGGAAACAGCAATTTAGTAGAAGGGTAAAATTTTTCAGCAGACATGGCAGTGTAAATGGGCACAGTACCAGGAAGGCGTTTGATTTTAATGAACGTGTTTGTAGATCAAATGTCTGCAAGTCAGCAGTTTTCTCACTAGTAACCATTTGCAAGAAATTGTGTATTCGTTTAAGTGACTGCTTATATCCAAGCAATAAAATAAATGGAATTATTATACATGTTGGACAAAATTACTACATTTTTTATTAGTGCAGAAATTAAAAGTACTATTATACCGTGTAAAAAATTAATTAGTCATGAGAAAGAAATGTGAAGCCAAGTTATACAATCAAGAACCAAAGAAAATGCACATTGTCGTTAGTTGGGGGAAAGAGATTTTCTGTAGATAAGGGGAATATCTAAATAAATTCAACAATCATGAAATAAAGTTGTAAGAGAAACTTCATCCCATCTTTCTTGCTCCAGCACCCTATACTCAAGTCCTAAATATAAGTATTGATAGAGCATGACAGAAATTTAGCCCTGCTCATCCATATCAGTGTTCTTAGCTCTGCTTTCTTGCAGTCACATCCAAGAAACTTCTAAGCTCGGGTTTATGCCACTGATGGGTTTCAGGATACACTAATGAGCTGGAGCCAACAGGAGCGAGTAAGCCTGAAGCTGATTTTATCTTCAGTTGTTGGCTAGAGAAAAACAACCTAGTAGGATGTTCTCTGATGCAGTTCTTTATCCAGAAAACTAGATTAGTACTCCACAAAGTCTAGGAGCTGGGGATCTGAAGAATGAAACATCTTTAAACCCATTTTCAGTGCTCTCCAGATGAGGTCTGAAGAGAATTTATGCTGGCAAGTAAGGGGAGAGGATGAAAAATGAAGCTGCTATGGGATTTGAAGCAATTTAGCTACACTGACAGAGTTCACTCCATCAGAAAATAAATTTTAAGAAGACTGGAAGACTGAAATGCTGTAGGAAAAATAAGATCATAACAGGTAGATATCCTCTGTTTAGCCCAACAGAGCTCCAACGGCGGCTTTTCTTTGTTCACCTCACAGTCCACTGGTCATCTGTCTTTTCCTTTCTTTCCATCACAAATCAAAGACATTCTCTGAAATGTCAGCTCGTTGGCAACCGTTTCACCCTTGCTTCCAATTTGCCGGAGGAGCTGAAGGACCTCCGACAGCTTCTGGCAGGACCCGGCACCTGCAGCCCTTGTTTTGCCCTGGTGGATGTAACATTAGTCCAGTGGAAGTGGTGGAAACTTTCCCATGAGCAATTACAGTCACTTTGCTACTCTCTGTTACAAAAAGTAGCTTCTCTGCTTCAAGCTCATTAAATATATGATAGGAAATAGGCAATATTTGAACACCGAAAATTTATTTCTGATATTTCAGCATGATAGTGAACCTGATAGCACCGAGCAAGAAAAAATTGTGTTTGCTGCTTTCTTCACAATGCCTGTAAACCCAAAAGACAAAAATGCATGGTCACAGCCTTGAGAGAAAGGATTTCAAGGAAAAGCATCTATAGTCTAATTAAAGCATACGATACTGAGTATAATCCTACCACTTTCCTTCACTTAGACAAAAGCTCTCCAAATATTTACCAGGTTTCCATATTTACTGAGAAAAGGCCACTCTGCCCTTGGTAGCGGCACAGTCGATCTCCCTCCTTGCCGATATACTGGGACACAAATCGTAAATGTACTGAAGAAGTTAGAAAATCAGAGGCAGCACAGCAAATAAGATACAGACATGTGGTTTCTGTAACTGCAAATATATCTCAGCCTAAAAATACAGGAAAAACTCTTTAAAGTACAGATAATTGGGCAAAAGTATGAGAATATGTAATGTCCTAGCGGTAGCTAATTTAATTACTTCAGAGAGGTATTTGTCTAAGATTTCTACATTTGGAATCTAAAATTATGAGTATCTGGGAATATATTTAAGTATTCAAGACTTCATATCTTTATAATTGTTACAGAAATTGCAAGAAATGAAAGCCTTCTCTGCCAGCTCTTCTCTCCATCTCCACCTCCAGGGTTTGTTCTAAACAGTACAAAGCTTCAAAGCCACATTTTATTAAACTGAAATTATTGCAAATGCCGTATTTTCTGCTTCTTACAGGGCCAGAAGGCAGTTTTCCCCACTCTTCAATAAAGTGTACTTGACCACTCAATTTGCACTATTCAATCATGAATGACAGCAACTTGTTAATGCCTGAACACAGTATTTTAAAGTTTTCCATGTCATCTTTTGTGGAAAAAAAGAAACCCTTGGACATCTTGGAGGCCTTAGTGAAGCTCAGCTGTTTTGGTTACTGCAGTCACTCACCTTTGGGGTTAAAGAAAAAAGGAAAACGTCTCTATGCTTTAAATATTTTATTTTAAAGTTTCTTATTTTACCAGAATGGCCTATGCTGTTCTGCTCAGCCCCCCAAACTTTTAACGACTTGGAAATGGAGAGAAACAGGATGGGCGAGATGCAGTTCAGTGAGCTGCTACCCAAGGTGCGGCTCTCCTTCACCTGCCAGGGCATGTGTTGTGTGAGAAGTTTTAGGAGATAAACTTCCCGATGGAAGAATTAATTTCTTATCGAAACTTAATGCTTAATTTCTCTAAAAGTCTTCGAGAAAAGGGAATGTGAAGGGCTGCCCCTGCAGCCGCCACGCGAGGCAAGTGGTCTTCCCATTTGGGAAGGAGCGCTCACGGCAAGAGGAGGAGTTGCTGAACATGGCTTTTCCCCCTCTACCAAGACCAGGCTTATTTGGCCATCACCTCTGCAGGTGTCTGAGTACAAAACACAGATGTGTTGTACATATCTTCTGGAGCAGCACAGGTTATGCCAGATCAGACACCGGCTAGCTTAGTCAGATGGTAAAACTGAGGAATGCCTTTGCAGCAAGCAATCGTTTGAATATAGGATTTTGCTCATCGTGTTTGTGTTGATACCAGTGTGGTGGCTTTGGAGTCCTCCACCTTTTTTTTCTTTCAGGATGGAAAGCAGCAGTCACTGTTCCTGCTGACTGCTCGTGTGAAAGGATGCTGCTCCGGAGAGGCTGGTGGCAGCGCAACGTTCCAGCTGTCACTCCAATACCAACCAATACGCTCCAGCGTCAGAGCCCAGAAATCAGTAACTATCTAGTGATGGAGATTTCAGCTGAGAAGGTTTAGTCACTTTCTGGGAAGAAATCCAAACAACATTTAAAATGCGCTTGGGTTTTTTTCAATAGTGCTTTAAAAAAGGTCAGAGCCAGAGAAGAATGAAATTAGAAGATGGAATAGTACAAATCCACCTCACAAGGTATGGAGACACAACAATTGTTGTGATCGCAACCCTCTCACTTTCCCAAACAGTTGTTGCAATAATTTTGCAGTTCAGTTGAGCTTCAAATTTTTCATCTCCAGCTACAATAAAATTCATGATGCTTTATCCGATTTCCTCACCCTGTCCAAAAGGCATAAACAAATCCTTACTTCCATCACCACTCAGAATGCTGGCTGCAAAGCAACGGGAGAAAAAAAAAAAAAAAATCAATCTTGTTTTTAGTATTCTATAGTAGATTTATAGTAACTTGTTTCAATGACAATTTATCCATCTTAGAAGAGGTAGAGGCAATGTTAGTAATGCAAAGCCTGATCCTGCAGTTCTGCACATACATCTGCCTCACGTGGGGCTTCATGGACTCCTTTTGGGTCAAGTGAAGCTCAAGGATCCTGCCATCGCAGGTGCTGAGCTCCTCTGCAATTAGACATAGACAGTGGAAATAAAAAGGGTGTGAAAGCTTTGTGTGATACACAAGGGTGTACCCCAAAGGTGGTGTCCAAGGAAAACCAAATATCAGCGCAACTGCCTGCTCAATCATCTTGTCACCTGTCAGTTGTTTTTTAAAATGAAAGATTTTAACTAAATATGGATTTTTTTTAAACCACCAGCAACCGTTGCTAAACATTGCAGTTGCAGCAGAACAGAAAATAATTTGCAGTGGCTTCATCTTGAATTTTCCCAGCTGCTGCTGAGCATGGCTGAGTGCACTTACTTGTGAGCCAGCCTGGAGTGAGCCCTCGGATCCTGCCTGCCACAAACAGGAGATGGCATCTGTTGGGAGATGGCCTCCATCAAGAGATGGCATCCGTTGGGAGATGACCTCCATCAAGAGATGGCATCTGTTGGGAGATGACCTCCATCAAGAGATGGCATCTGTCGGGAGATGGTCTCCATCAAGAGATGGCATCCGTTGGGAGATGACCTCCATCAAGAGATGGCATCTGTTGGGAGATGACCTCCATCAAGAGATGGCATCTGTCGGGAGATGGCCTCCATCAAGAGATGGCATCCGTTGGGAGATGGCCTCCATCAAGAGATGCCATCCGTTGGGAGATGACCTCCATCAAGAGATGCCATCCGTTGGGAGATGGCCTCCATCAAGAGATGCCATCCGTTGGGAGATGGCCTCCATCAAGATATGGCATCTGTCGGGAGATGGCCTCCATCAAGAGATGGCATCCGTTGGGAGATGGCCTCCATCAAGAGATTGCATCCGTTGGGAGATGGCCTCCATCAAGAGATGGCATCCGTTGGGAGATGGCCTCCATCAAGAGATGCCATCTGTTGGGAGATGGCCTCCATCAAGAGATGCCATCTGTTGGGAGATGGCCTCCATCAAGAGATGGCATCCGTTGGGAGATAGCATCTATCAGGAGATGACATCTCTCCGGAGCTTTGGGCAAAGCAAACTGCTGTGTGATTTTTTTTTTTCCCCACATGTAAGAATCTGCTTGTAACACAGAAAAATAAATGTATATGAAATATTTGCAATTAAAAGCTTTCATTTTATATTTTAACATGTCCGGTTGCTTAAAGCGAACTAACTTGCACATAAACTGAAGAGAAGCAGTCACAGAGTCTACCTTTAAAAATACAGAGCAATATATAATTTTATATAGCAAAGGATTCCAAATCTCTCTGCTGTCCATCTGATTCATAACAAATTACTCTGCTTTTTCTGTTTGACTGTTGTACAGAGTTGGTAAGGTGCTGATCGGGAAATATTTGAGTTGGAGAAAACCAATCACTTCTCTTTTCTCTCAAGTGATGGGGTGTGTCATGTCAAACTGCAATTTTCATTACAAGTTGTATGATGCTTTTTTAGGTAGCTGTGAGGAAAAAAAGACACAAGGAATCATACCACTGGCAGAGAATAGATTAACTTCAAGGTGGCAGGGAAGAAAAAGACAAATTACGGTCTCATTTACAGAGCAATTCCCCTGGCCACAGGAGAGTTGTAATGATTTGAGCCACAAAAATTTGAGCTGAGTCACCAAAAACTAAATAGAATTGAATAAGATTGCATAGCAAAGACTACAGGCTATCCACTACAGCTCTTAGTCTCTGTTATTTAGCATTTTTAGAGGTGTGGATGCTCAGTTCGTTTAAATTTGGTTCTCAAGTCTGTCAAATGACAGCTGAAAATTTATTCCCTCAAAGTTAGTACCAAGACAAATAGCAAATCTTAAATATGTATTTTAAAAAATGTATTTCACAGGGGACAAGTGGCACAGCTGACAGCACAGGGCTGATGGCAGGCAGGCAGATTTTTACATCACTTTATTAAAAAAAAACAAACAACAAACCTTGGACTATGCTCTTTGTATGCAACTAAGCAGCAAATAGAACTAGTGCATTAATAAACCCACGGAGGTGGATCAGTCTAAAAAAGCCCATACTGCTGTGGTTAAAATTTAACTGAAGTACAGGACAGAAAAGGAGAGGCAGGTGTCTTATTTCTTATGCCTTTCCAAGGGCTGAAAAGCTTCCCTTTGCTCTTCAGGGCTTAAATTGTACACTGACTGATTTCCTCTACGCTATGTGTGTTAAGTACATATATGAAGCATATGAATTTTTTATGAATAAAATGTATAAACTCTTTAAAGCAATGACATCAAAAGTATCATTAAAGTCCCATATAATTTGAAAAAAAAAAATACACAAGACCATATAACATTTAAAAAAAAAAAAGAAATTAATTACATTGATTTCAAAGATGATTACTGCTTTAAAGTTTTGACTCAAGAAATCATAACACTAGAAGAATCAGAGTATAATATCACCGCATTACAGAAGAGGTATTTTCTCCTCCCAAGCAATTATTTGCCGTTTCAAATTCATAAAACTTTAATCTCTCAATGTCTTTACAGTATAAAGCAGTCAAGCTTCAGGAAGATAGCTCAACAGGTTTATTTAGAAGCACCGTTAAAAGAGACTGCTTCCTAAAGGTTAATTAAAAAAAACCTCTGGATGATCCAGAAGCATAGGATCAGTATAACCTGGGATAATGACATTATAATTAATAAAAATAAAAGCTAATGTAATCGCTGTTACTTTATCCTGACGATAGATTATTAATTTACGTTTCAGGTTTCACACAGACAAAATGGGGATGCTGGTGCCTAGTTTAGTTCAAATTCCAGAACTTTGTCTTCAGTGTTTTTATTAAGCAATATATGTTCTGTGCGATATCATGTTGTTACTGTCTTTTGTCTTTGTTTAGGTCAATTTGGGCTGAACAAAAGAATATATTCTCTTGTTCTGTAGTCCAGAACAGATTTTCTTCAGTATCGCTCCCTTTACATATCCACTCCTTCAGTGAAATGAATCCCTATTTGTTCCCTCCCTGTCAAAAAAAAAAAAAAAAATGTCGAAAAGAAGGGAGAGAATTATTGTGTGAAAACATGTGGATTTTAATTACGAAATATAGCTCTTCCTTAGAAAATAATCTATGGAGAGTAGATAGAACCTCCTTACCTCTGCCAAAGCCAAGACCAACTTGGTGTTTTCACAAAGAGCATGAAGAGTTTAAAACAGGACACAAAGGAGATCGTTGAGTAGCTGTTAAGCAACCTGGGAATTTGAACAGAGAAGGAACTTTTTATTACTCTTTAATATAACGCATTAGATACGGATTAGATACAGATTTAGCAAAAATTCTTTCCAGCCTGGTTATCAGCCTTTCAAGAGAAAAAGAAAGAACAGGCCAGAAAATTTTATCGAGGAGTAAAAACTGTCCCAGAAAGCAGTAAGGCGAGCTGGAACCCGCAGGAGTCAGGCTCTAGAAGATGGCTCCAGAGCCGTGATCTGAAAAGCTCTGGCTTGGCAAAGCAATCATAAATCATCGGCCGATGATTCCTCCAGGCCTTTGCCAGGTTGGTTTTGTTGTAACTATGGCAACACCTTTTGTCCAGACCAAAGTTCAATTATTTTGCATTTTTATTACCACTGCTGTTTGCTTAAAGTTTACCAGGGTAACTTCGTGCTAGCACAGAGAGCAGATCCCGGATAGCGAGAAGGAGGAAACAGCCGCATGCTAAACAGGACTAAAGAGACAAAAATACCCTGAATTGGTGGGAAATCGCCGACTGACAAAATGCCATCCAGAAAAAAAACAGCCATGTTTGCATCTGCTTTTCTGACCTGTGCGTGCTCTTTCGTGCTGATTTGTGTCGTGCTGGCAACCCAGCACTGGATGAGCAGTCAGGTTCGCTTTTCTGGCACGAACTCCAGCGTTACCGTGAGTCTCACCTACGGACTTTTTAGCGGCACCTGTGAACAGTTCGTTGATGCGGGCCTTCAGGTTTCAGAAAAGACTTTCCAAGGTGAGTGGTGTTGCGCCTGGAAATAGATGGTGTCTTCTCGCTCGTGCAGGTGATGGATGTAGGAACCGTGGGTCATTCTTGTGTTCCAGTCTGGGGATTTAAGTGGTATAAAGACCCCCCAAAAAGCACAGAAATGCCGCAGCGTTCTTGCCGATAGCAACTTCTTCTAATTACCTGTGAACTTAGCCTATGCCTAGGAACAAGTTAAAAATACAAAATAAGAACTTTGTGGAAAACCAACTTTCATTTTCGGAAGATTTCAGTGTGGAACAGAAAAGCAACATCATTCAATTACTATTTTATTAAAGGATTACATACCTAATTCACCTTCGGGGATTTTTTTTTAATTTTGTTAAGTTAAATTTGTTGTTTGATTGAAAATATTTTGCCACCTACTATCAAATGTAGCATCGTTTTTATAGAGGAAGGTTTTATGAGGCTGCTGAAGGGAAAAGAGCAAAACACGTAAAAGAGTAATTTAGATAGATATGGTGTTTATAGGTGTGCTGGACCTACGTATTAATGAAAATATTCCTTTTATTTCTTTCCTTAAGAGCGTCTCATTTAATTTTTAAGTGATATTATGAAACTTAACCAGTTGATTAGTGTATTTTCAAAACTTAGGCTTGCTCATGTCTTCTTTTTTTATGCTAAACAGAGAAGTATGGATTACAAAATAGCTTCTAATCTGTTACAAGGCCTTTCTTCTCCCACCCAATGCAGAGTTTTCAGGTGACTTCTCGTCATCATGACTTTCCAAAAAAACTCTGAAATGAGATTTGGAAAGAAGGTTATTAGAAAAACATTTCAGCAAGCATCCAGTAGATTCAAACTGTATCTTATGTTGTCATGCAACAGATCTTAGTTTTTGTGCATCTGCAGTTCCTGGTATTTATCCTCAGTGGTAGAATTATTATAGAAGAAAAAGAATTAAAAAATAATTAAGGAGGACAGAAAGACTGAGAGATAAGGGCAGAGGGATGATACCTGGGAATAAAACAAAATTAAAAAGGGGAAGAGGAGAAGGGCTTTTACCTAGAGCAATCTTGGCTAAAATTAAGACAAGCTGAAAAAAACCCTAGCATGAGAAGCAAAACATGAAAAAAAACAAAACAGAAACAAGAAATTATATACCGAGTACAAGCCACAGACTCAATACTGGTTTCACACGGTTCAGCAAAGGTTTCCTGAACTCTATGCACAAGTAACTACTGCTGTGAAGAGCATCCACAAAGCCCAAAGGCAGATAAGCCTGAAAGCTCTTGCAAGGATCAAGGATTTGCACTCATTTTATGTATCTTGCTGGCTCACTGAGTTCAGAGCAATAATGATGATACACACGTGTGAAAGTGAAAAAAGCTGGTCGAAAGGAACCTAATGAAAACTTGGAAGAGTAGGTCAAACAATTTTGAAACATGAGATGTACCTTAAGATATTCTGTTGGTTTGGGTAGGCTGTTGTAAGATGTCCCATCATGGAGAAGCCACCAAGGTAGCGTACAGCAGTCTTAAGCCTCCAGATGGTTCCCATCTCCGAGCTCTTCCCCATCTTAACTTAGTACAGAAATTGTATCCATACAAGCAGGCACCCAAGCTCTTAGAGCAGCAAAGCCAGTTCACATTATTACAATTATATTGCAGTGAAAAATCTGAGCACAGCGGTGTTCCTAGCACAGCATACATTGAGATCATCACATAACAAATACCAAATCACAAGTCATTCAAACCAGTCATAGCAGAATAATCAGAGTAGTTTTTAGAAGAGTAAATATGCATTTATAAAAATAGTTTATACATGATTCTATCTCCCCACGCCGGTTGGCTCAAGCCCCAAACCTCGCGCCACATGCGCAGACTCTTGCTGGTTTTAACAGGGCTCCGTGTGAAACCAGGAGTCCACCCGTGGAGAGCTGATTGCAGAGCGAGGCTGCAGTCTGGCAGGAATTCGGGGACATGTCTTGCCTTTGCACAGAAGCTAACGCAGCCCAGTCCCAGGGCCTGGGCACTACCATCGGGTAGGTTTTAATTACAGTTAACGGCAAGCACTCACAGAACACTCGCATCAGTAAAGGATTTCAGTTCTTTGCACGGGCTACATGCATTTTGGTGGTAGTGATCAGATTTAGGTTTTTATGCTTATTTACAAAATGTTATCTCAATTCTCACCTACCAGCCATTTAGGAATGAACAAAACGAGTGAGTTTCAGGAGTTTCTAGTTGCTCTCAACAGCTGCTGAAAGTAAGTCATGCTTTATGACTAGCCTAAATAGCGATTTGCCCACATCCCTCACTAGTTCAGCTGGGCATATATCCAAGATGAAATGAACTGATTTTAAATTAATTCTTAAGCTCCATACTAGGCATGATTGTCACATATTAAGTGTGATTCCATACATTCTTGAAATAAGAAAAATCACGGAATTGCATACATACCATTTTTAAATTCAAATAGTCAGGTCCTCCTAAGAGTAGATGTCTTTCCTTTGATGATATCCTTAAGTAAATGGATTGCCTGTGCTACAAAGGAATGAAGTAAGTGCTGTGCTTTCTCCACTCTAACACTTCAGACACCAGTAAGAAGAGTTATAAGCATCCTCTTAAATCACGGTGCGATCTGTCACTCAGCAAATATGGCCTGGCTGGGGGTCTCTGCTGCGCATCCTGAGTGTGCTTCTCAATAGACATTGTCATATTTGCGTGTGAGAAAGGGAGAATGGAAATCACAAAAGAGTAAATCAAAGACTAGAGCTTGGGCCTAGAGATTATTAGTTAGCAATAGCCCAGGTTGGCTTTTATTGATGGCCATACAAAAGCAGATTATCAACAACCTTTACAAAGACCATAACTTATTCTTTCAGAAACCACAACATTAAGAGAAATTTCTGAGAGTAAAGATGAAAAAGAAACAAAAGAATATGGTTTCTCCAAGTGTACAGTGCATGAACTGCCTGGTCAGGGTAGCCTCTTCCACTGACTGCCATGAGTGACCTTAATAGAGCAATAAATCAATAAGGCTACTTCAGAGGCTCAGGGGATGAGCAGAACGATCTGGCAGAATGATCAAGTTATTAAATAACTTAAGTCCATCGAGTCTTCGTTAGCCATTTTAATGATTTGTCTTAGAAAGGAGCCACCTATGACTATAATAGTCTGTAAAAAGTGTTTCTTTACAGCTTTGCTTCCCAGTCAAACACGTAAAAATTGTGAGCAAGGTGCAGGAAGAGGCACACCCAGAGAGTCTCATAAAGTCAGGATTTATCTGACTCTTGGCAACCAGCAAGGCCAACAGCACACGAGGAAGCCTTTGAAATTTCCTGTCGCAGGACGAATCGATGAACTTTCTAACTTTTTAAAATACGTGAAAAATGCTTGAAAATTGCTGGAACTTTGTTAACGTTATCATCGGTTTCCAGATGCGAGATGGGATATCCTGAAAAGTAGAAAGCTAGGTTGAACTCTACTTTAGTATTTTTTGGTTTTGTTTTCTTTAACTGAACCATCCATTTTGTGTTGTAAGGGATCATAGACCTCGTGAAAGTTGCCAGATCAGCACTGCTTAGAAAAACCTCCAGGCTGGCAGCTGGATGTCATTCACACTGGTCAGTAAAAGTTTGGGAAATTCTCTCCAACCGTACAAGAGTTAAAGATGAAAAACAAAGATACAGAAAATTAAAGTGAGACCTGGCAAAGGTAAAAACCTCTGGTTTTGTTCTGGAATGAGGTTATGGTACATGTAATGGAGGTTATATGATGTGGAAGTTATCCAGCTGTGGGTTACTATCGATCCCATTCAAGTAGATCAGCTACTGTGCGTTCCTTCAGTTTGCACAGACACTTCATTTAGGAAAAAAAAAAAAATCTGCCACCATGAAAACAGTATTTTATTTATAACCTTTTGTCTTGTGCTGTTGCAGACGTGCTTACAACAGGCAGAGTCTGACAAAATTACATCCCCTGAACTGCGAATCACTGTCAGAGATAAACAAGATCAGTTAGGGGGAGGGGGGCAATAGGTGTAAGCAGCCAATTCTGGAGATGTTCTGAGCGATAAAATTAAGTGAGGCTGCCAGAGGGAAATTACACAAACCTGTCTGATTTGGTTCCAGTCTTATTTCTTGATCTAGGAAATGCCCAAGCAGTAAGGCTGCTTCAGCGCAAGGACATGGTACAACCAGCAGTGTGCTCTCTTCCGTTTAATTGAGTGATGTCCCCTGAACGCCCATCTTCCCTATTCTTCAGGGAAAATTGCTTAAATTTACAACTGATTTCCGTAACACATCCTTACCTGCCATTTCCTCAAACAGAAATTAACTTCTACCAGGAATATTATATAAAATGAGAGAGAAGCTTTCCTTTTCATCTATTTCCAATAGTTCTTCTTTTTGTTATGAGTGTTTATTTTCTTTTTATGGGCATTTTACTATCTTTTCTGAAATGATGTCTCCTATTTATGCACTAACTGAATACTTTGCAGTAATGGCTTTGTATTAAAAGCACCATAGAATGGAAGGTTTCCTACAGATGGCTGTCTGTCACAGCACCCATTTGAACAGAGCTTGAAAACATTGTTTTTGTATTTGTTATAGGGTAAGGCAGCCACAGGCATATTATAGTTGCCTTTTCAATCTTTAGATTGAAAAGGGGAAAATAATGTATTGCAACGCAGCTATGCTGCAATTACACTTGGGGTGTATTACATTCACATTTGTGTCTCATTATCAGCAACGTACCAAATAACTAGAAGAATTTAGGCAAAAACAAAAAAAATTGGTTACAGTCCTGGAGAGGTTGGCTGTACGTGCTGTGTATATATGGTCAGCCACGCCACTGCCTCCACCCATTTTTTTTTTTTTTCCTTGCAGGATGTGGAGACAGATCTAGTGAGGGTGTGAACACCAGCTCAACCTTGCCTCATCTGCCCGTGAATGACCATGCTCAGTGACATTTGTCCTACAAATGCACCTCACCCCTCCAGGCTAATGGCTTTACTGGCCCTTTAGAAGCTGTTCCCTCTGTCACATTTATTCCATAGGAGGTGGAACTGCTGCTATATTTAAATGGAATAATCTACAATTGGAGCCAAGTTTTAAATGTGTATCTGTAGAAGTTACCAGACATCTCAGGAATGATGGGCAGAGGAACACCTAGTTTTTTGATCTGATTTAGGCATAAAATTTCTGTCTGGCCACATCAAGAGAAAATATTTACAGAAGCATTAAGTAAGAGAAATTTACTACCCAGCCTGATGGCTGGGAGGTTTGTGTGCCTGCAGGATTATCAGGCATGTACTTATATCAGACTAATGTACCTTCACCCCATTTTAGATTTGGGTTCACGTGCTGTGTCCAAACCTACTGTTCCTTCTACACCCTGATCTCTACAGATCAGCCTAATCTCTGGTTACTAGCTTTTAATTACAGCCACGTCACTAAGTCATGAGGTCATCCGGGCCCACCAGACTGTGCAGGGAAGGCTGATTATCGATGCTGAGCCACTGTATTTCAGTTGCAGATAACCTGAGGAGCACCAAGGCAGAAAGCACAATCACTGCGATTATTGTGATTCTGGTTCTTGGTTTACTGAGTTCGCTTCTGAGTTCTGGATTTACCTGCACTAATGCTGTCAGTAATCCCTACCAGACATTTCTGGGACCTACAGGAGTCTATACCTGGAATTCCTTATGCGGTGAGTAACACATCCCATGCTGACCACTTTCTGCCCACCATATAGATGAATATTCTCATCAGTTCCAAGATTAAGAACTATGTATCTGTAAAAGGAAACACCTGGAAAAAGTACTCTGTTCGTTTGCTTTTGATTTTCAACCATGTCTGCTGGGATACCTGAAAACTATCTTTTAAGTAAGAGTAAAATAGGAGCATGTACTTGAAGTGACACCATCGATCAGTAAGAGTCTGGATTCACTAGCAGGAAAAATGGAAATGAAAAAGCCCCAACAGGTGTAGCATCCTTTCATGCATGATGCACATCGAGAAAAACAGAGTAAGCTGACAAATAGAGAATGACACTAACAGAAGAGTATGAACTGGATGTGACTAAAGTGCAATTTGTAACCTCTTTAAGACATTACGTCACTATTTTGTGGTATTTGCAGCATATCTGTTGCTGGGTTACATACATACCAAATTAGGCCTCTAAGGTTGAATCTACAGGATGGACTCTAGCTTCATTTCCAAAAAATGTGTTGAATCAAACACATCCACAACAGCGTTAACACAGGGAGGTGGCAGTTAGGAGGACTGAGTCATGGTAAAATTTATTTCCTTCTCTAAAAAACACTTTCACACATAAAAAGTAAGTTTTAACATTCCCTAAGCAGGAAAAAAAAAAAAAAAAAAAAAAAGACACTGAGCTCTTAAGAGACATGAAGTGTGTTAAACAGGTCCCTGGAGGTGTAACCCCTCATTCACCTGATAGACTTGAGCCCGACTCCTCCCAAGGAGCCTTCCTACCCTCTTCATCTCGCTGTGGTAATGACTTCAGCTCTCACACTCAATTTGCCTCAAGAGGATTATGCGTCCCTCTAATACTAGGTTTGCACTCAGAAAATTCTCTTTAAAGACATCTGATTACAGAATACTTCAGCGTTGGCGTTTTGTCCTTCAAAAGCTCTTCAGGTCCGAAGACACTCCGCTGGCAGAGCGGGAGCTTGCTCGCCCTTGGGCTGTGTCCTCAGCAGCATCGTCCTGTCCTGGGGCTGCACTCTGTGAGCTGCCTTTGCCAAAATCAGACCTTGGTGGAAAGGGAATCGTATAGATAAATGTAGTCGTATTCATAGCAAGTATTGGTGGGGGTGTGAAGCCCACCCGTTGTTCTCCAGCCATGGCTAACACAGCGTATAAAAATAAACGATGAAACAGCTGTGGATGCCTTGAAACAGAGTAAGAAGAGTGAGCAAAATTCTAGGTTAGACAATTATTTAACTTTCAGGAGAAGCAGATCATTGTCTCATCACATGAGAAAGTTGTTAGTTTCCTGAGCCCAGCACCCGTTACGCAGCCTGAATCTGCAAGATTGGACCTGAAATGAAAGGACAGTGGTCTTGCCAAAATAAATATTAGTGAGAAAGTAAACCCCCATGTTGACTGAAGATTGTGGTTACTTTTTACAGCCCTATAAGTGCTATGACCTGGAAGTCTATTCTGCCATGGGTATGTTTTTATGAAAAATCAGGCATCACTTGATGTGTGAGTGTATCTTGAAGGATCCTAATTCTCCTACCAGATGGCCTGAAAGTTCAGTGTCGTCCTGAAAAAAACCCTGAACCTGTTTCAGTGGGAACATGCATAGAATGGTGTACCTAGAAATATTTTCACCAATGATCAGAGATTATACCTCCATTAGCACTATGAAAGTAGAGATATAAAAACATTATTTAGCTAAACGTCAAAGTATCCAGATTCCATGTATATTCAGAAGGGTATAGGAAGTAGATACAGATCTAATAAGACCTCATTTTGAGTCATCACAGCGTCATTGAATCATTCAGCTTGGAAAGAAAATTAGGTCTTTAAGTCTATGCTCTTGAGCAAAGCTGTGCCAACCCTGAACACAGATCAGGTTGCTCAGGGTTTTATCCAGTTGTGATACTGCACACTTCATAAATTTGGGCTCATATCAAACAGGCTTTCTGAAAACCACCCAAAGGGTGAATATATTATATTCATCAGCACTAAATTCAGTGGGAAAAAAAAAATAATTAAATAGCCTTATCTAAGAAAAGTCAGTAAGAATCCATTAATTTTAGAAGATATAGTTGCCAATGTCAAAACACCTGACAGATTCTGTTAGGTGGGATAAAAGTCCTTTAAATGACCTCATATTTTACTAACGGGAAGTAGTAGATTAATCTTTGTTTTAGTCCAGGTATTCTAACTAATTTAACTAGAATATCTACAAGTAGCTACATAAATAACACTAGTTTCACCTCTAACATCTGTACTTACATTTTCTAGGAATCTTCATACTTATAGCCATGATACTTTTTCCTGTGAACATAGAAGAATATGGCCTGTCTACAGAATTGGCCAAAGGATGTTTTTCTTTTCTGCAGACACATATCGAATCTGAACACGCTTACGGATATTCATATTGGATCATGCTCCTCATCATTTTTCTGAACATTGCTTCTATCATCATCATATATTTCTATGACCATGCCAGATATTCTAAGAAGAAAGAACAGGAAAGGCCCATTGAAAATGCACCAAAAGATGTCATTCTCTTTTAAGGATACTGCTGAAAAGAGGATGTAAAGAAAAATGACTATTTAATATGGACAATCATGGCTGATCATTTCCATTCAAATTGAAGCTGTGTGTATAGTTCAATTAACAAAAGAGCCTATTTTGCCTTCAGAGTAATTTGATTTTATCTTTATGGTAGGCATTAGCGTAATACTTACAAGTTTCCATTGGTAAACGTGCCACTTAAACACCTCCGAGTAGATGTGGCCTGAAGTATGTAATGCCGGCGCCATCCCATAGGAACAGACCTCAAGGACCTTATGGATCTGCTCTTCCCTGGAGGCACCGCCGTGAAAACATGCTCCTAGACAGGCTCCTCCTCTCCGTATCACCACCTCTTGCCCACACAGCACAGAGGGGCTGGCTCCCACCTCTGCTTTCTGGATTTTTCTGGACCCTGGGAAAGCGGTGGCTGCCCTGGCTTTCTGCAGGGGTGCACCAACATCAGCATACTGTGGATGTGCTTCTGCTTCAACCCGTCGGGCCTGAAAAGGAGGATCAGAGCCACGGTTTTGGTTGCGTATGTAATTTGGGATCTCAAGAGGCAGGGCGGGATGAGAAACGCTCATGAGGGTATTGATGCTTCATTTTGTCCTGAAATTCACAGAATCATCTTGGTTCAAAAAGCCCTCGAAGCTCCTCCAGCCCAACCATGACCCTCCCCCTGACCGTTCCCAACTCCCCCAGATCCCTCAGCGCTGGCTCAGCCCGACTCTTCAACCCCCCCAGGGATCCCGGGGACTCCCCCCTGCCCTGGGCAGCCCATTCCAATGCCCAACAGCCCCTTCTGCACAGAAATCCTTCCTCAGAGCCAGCCTGACCCTGCCCTGGGCAGCTTGAGGCCATTCCCTCGGGGCCTGGCGCTGGGGCCTTGGCTCCAGAGACTCACCCCCCCTCTCTGCCCCCTCCTGGCAGGGAGTTGCAGAGGGCCAGGAGGTCTCCCCTCAGCCTCCTCTTCTCCAGACTGAACCCCCCCAGTTCCCCCAGCCGCTCCCCAGCAGACCTGTGCTCCAGACCCTGCCCCAGCTCTGTTGCCCTTCTCTGGACACGCTCGAGTCACTCCATGGCCTTTTTGGGGTGAGGGACCTAAAATTCATCGAGGCGTGGCCTCACCAGTGCTGAGCACAGGGGTCAGATCCCTTCCCTGCATTTCTTACCACTGTCTCTTCCTTGCTTAGGGATTTTCTCCTGCAGGTCCCCATGGCACTGCCCTGGTGACTGTGGGCAGGCTTGTGGGCTCCTGTTCACAGGCAGGAGCGTGAGTGCTTGGACAAAGTCACTTGTGGTCAGTCACTGCCACATCAAACCTCCCAACAGCACCAGCACCGACCCCTTTCCGTGCTCCCTTTGCTCAGTGCTTTTGTCCATGGCTGCTGTGGCAAGAGGAAGGGCCAGGGCCTACATAAACAGCATAGGAGCCCAGTATCTGTAAGTTATTAATTTGTAGAAATAATAGCAAAATGCTGTTTCAGGATGCTTATAGACCCTTGATTCATGTCGACAGCAGAGCCGCACCTTGAGCAGGTGTGGTCGTCTGCTTTCCCACCCACTACGGCAGACTGGCATTTTGCCCCGACACAAATGCCAAGTAGTGGGTTTTCATAGCGATGATTTATGGCCGGTACCACCCCCATGCCTGGTTTAATTAGTATTTCACATGCACACAAAGACACACAACTGTAGAACCGCACAGAAGTGGGGAGCTCCCTTCCCGCCCCACGAAGGGAAGGTGAGCAGATGAATGTGACCTTGGGACAGATGCCATCGTGCAAAATCATGCTTAGTGCTCATGCCTCGGGAGAAGTGCACTGTGCAAAACGGTGGTCAGCACCTTCTGCTCCTTTGCTCCTTACCTCTGCAGCTAGCAGCACAATTTTTTTTTTTTAATGGTGTGGTTTTCCTTTACAATATTATTTTCACGGTCACGCTTGACAGCTGTCCTGAGATGCAAGAGATATGCATGAACTAAAAAAAAAGCATTTCTGAAGAGGGGATAAGAAGATACAAGAGGTGACTTCTCGCTATTTATGTCAAAAAATAAAGTTTCAGGATTAAAATTCTCAATACTTTATGCAGCTGTGCTCTTTCAGAGGCATCAAAGCAGAGGGCTTTTCCATCCGGCTTAAGCGTTTAACTGGAAGTACGATGAGGGCAGAGCAGGGAAAAAAAAAAAAAAAAAAAGAAGGTTTCTGAGACTTGAGGGGTGGCATAGGTCAACAAAATAAGAGATGTTATCTGCTCTCCACTGCTGACAAGAACCATGCCTAGAACTGCTTTCCAGTGCTGTAAACATTGCAGTTAAACCGGCGGATACTGTGCACCCACGAGCGAAGCTGGCGCAAAGCCAAACATTTGCCAGTTTTGCTTTGGCTGCAAAAATTTTCACACAGTTTCAGCATGCATCTGTCACTGTTGTACTCAGCCAGCATCCATCACACAATACAATTACACTTATATCAGGCACTTGCTTGCAGAGAAATAAAGTCATTGTAATAGAATAATACCGGAGGAGCAAGAGCTCCTGCTTCGAAATGCAGCGACTTACCGTTGGCTTGGGCATTTCTATTTCGCTGAAGTACTAATTGCCACACAAGAGCTGAAAAAACCCAAACCACATTCCCACTTTTGTGTGCCTGTTGGAACCACCTGGCTCTGTTAAAAATCAGTCTGGAAGTCTCTAGAGACCTTATGCTCACCTGCTGACACGTACGGCTGCGAAGCAGAGGAGATGTGTCACTGGAAAGTCACTGGGTCGCCTGCTTTGATGTGAGCTACAAATCAAAATCATTACTACAACACTAAACAAAAATCAAATTTAAATAGTAAAGTCATAGGTGACTAATGAGGCTACCTTGATATTCTTAATCTCGATGTTCTGTTTAAAATTGACAACAAGACTTTCCTTCTCAAGCTCAAAATGACCCTCTCTGCCCTATGCTACGTACTTTGTGCTTCATGCAACGGCATCAGCTTGGCAGATGTTGCTGACGAAGGTTTAGCAGGCGGCGATGAGGCCGAGGAAGGCAGCAGCCCCCGTGCCCCAAGGAGCAGCCGCCTGGCCCTGCCTGCATGGATGAACTCATCCAACCCCAGCCAGGCTGGCGGAGAAGCGACTGTGAGAGGCCAGTGAGGCAGTGCAAGGTAAAGCATAAAATTGTCACAAACTTCCTCCCTGTTTCCTTCAAAATGCCACAACAACTTGTAAAGTGGTAGCAAAATGGCTGTGTGCCATGGGGATTGTTGTATTTTATAATGAGGCCACAGAACAGTTAGTTATCAGGTAACTGCCTGGATTTGGAAGCACCTGCTCCAAATGTAATTACAAAATAATAGATCTCTGGAATTACACATCTCCTGGAAGAGAACAGACTGCCCAGGAGCCATCCAGGACAGGGCTGGCCCTGACAGGAAAATATGTGGGATGAACAAGCAGGAGGCCAAACCGTTCCAGTATCGGTTTGCTGAATCAAAAGCTCAGTAAGAAGGGTTTGTGCCTTTGTGCCTGTGGGTTACAGCCACTTCTACCAAAGGAAGAAAAAAAGAAAGAAAGAAAGAAAAAAAAAAAAAAAAAAAAGGATGCAACATAATCTCACCTTGCATTAAGGTTTTAGGATATCAAAAAGTAACTGGTCTGGCTCTTGCCAACCAGGAAGCCTTTCAAATGAATGGAGCTGTGTTCAGTACACTTATCCTCTTAATGAGGACAAATTTTGGCAGTTTACCCTTAGGTAAAAAGGGAAAAAAGCTTGCACTGTCAGCTTGATGCACTCTTGGAAGAAAAATCAAGCTCCCATCTTATCTAAACCCGGGGTAATTTTACACATTCATCACTTGCCAGTCGTTGAAGCGTGTTGCTTTTCACCAGGAGCTGTGTCTGATCAGGTTAGGGGAAGAACCCAGGCTGAAAACAGCTGAAAGATCAATCTTCCCTTCAGCATCTGAGGTCCCAGCTCCGAGCTTGCCAGGGCTGGGGCAGGACGCGTGCGACGTGCTCCCTCGCCTTGCACCTCAGGGCTAGGAAACACCAAAAGCTGAGCTCCAGCCCTGTACCTACACATGTGGGTTCTGCTGCCTGCCTGGCTCACCCCGCAAGGGCTTTTGGTAGGAAAACGTGAGATCTGGTGTGAACGGGGCCGGGAGTGGATTTGGTCCTGCCGAAGGAACCAGCACCATGGGCAGGCTGGACAGCCAGTGGCCTTGGTGCTCGGGTGTGACTTGGGGCAGCAGCACCGCCACACACCGCGGAGGAGGGCTGAGCTCTCCGGCCGGGCATTTGCAGCACGCCTGGGAACCCACAGCTCACTGCAGCTATTGCAGTGCTCTGCCAGGAGGTTGGCAGCTGGAGGGGAATGAAGGGAGAGGATTATCCAGTAAGACAGCCAGCAGCTCCCCTCTGCTCGCCTCTTGGATGGGCATAAACCATCTATTTTCTTCCCTTTTCTCCCCAAAGGAGAAACCCCTTGCTCCCAGTCCATGCTGACCTACCTATCACAGTTGCTCCAACTAAAGTGCCTTGCTTTTCTCTGGCTAAATAATTCATTTGAATGCTCCTACTGAAACAATCATGATAGAACTAACAAATTTAAAAATAATCATATATACCATTACTTGATAGCACATTCCCACCTCGGAAGCTCTGCTTCCTATTTATGCAAGATCTATTTTAGCTTTAGGGTTCACTTGAAAATTTTCACACTAGATAAAAGTTACACCAAATTCAACAGCTGTAGAAGTGCTGAATAAAGGCAGCTTTTTCTTTGGGAACACAGAAGATCCTCAATACCTAGTAAATTATCAGTTACCTTAATGTTTAGCAGCAGCTGAAAACATTTAATAAGACACATTGCAAACCTCACAGCAGGCAAATGCAATAATTTTTGATGTAGGCATATCTACTTGACAGCACGGCAGAAGCTAGTTAACTTCACAATTACAGAAAAAAAGAGCCAGCACAGCTTTGCTGTTACCCACAGGCGAAGAAACTCAGTCAATAAAACCAATCCCCGTCCCCTAGGAGCTATTCTGCTAAAGAGTCATCCAGCTCCTGCTATTTAAAAATCTCTGCTGGTAGGAGAACTGCCAGAATTAACAATTGATGTTCTAAATCAAGCGCAGTATCGCCAACACAGTAATGATTTTTATTATAGGGCTATCAGAGAATTAAAAATAAATATTACTCTTATGGCCCTGTGGCTGGTTTGGACAGTGGATGGAAGGGAGGGGAGCCTGAAACCAGGATCACCACAGGACAGCGCGGCAGTGTCCCCCCGTGACGTAGGCTTTTGTCACGTTGACCAGGTGCAAAACACAAGATTTCAGCTATTTCCCCAAGTTCTTTCTCTAGGTGAAGCCTCTGGGACAGCACTGACGTAAGGCAGCTCGGGGAATTGTGGCATGAAGATGGAGAGGCGAGCTTTAGACTGGCACACACGCCGGCAGTTTATTCTCATGATGAGCCAGACCATCGTTGTACCACGTTTTCAATATTCACTGACTTAGCACCTGTACTTTTCACTACTCAAGTCCCTTCTCTCCCCATGAGCCCCCCTAACACTCCTGCCTGCTCTAAACCTACATTACCTAAACTGGTGTGACCCGGTTTGTCACACTCTAGGAAAAACGCAGAGGTATGATGTAAGCTCGGAAAGCCCATGTACTGTCAGGGCCTAAGATTTGGGGTTCTTCGGTAAAGAATTTCAGCAATTTTAGCAGTGCTGGTGAAGCACACATCGACGCTGCTCCAGCATGAGTAACAGAGCCCCCAGCAGTCAAGTACCAGATGAGTTTTCCCCCTTCTCAGACAGAGGCAGAGATCTACTGCATGCATGAGAAGCTTTAAAACCTGCTCCCAGCATCATCCAAGCGCTTACGATTCTGCAAGGCTCTACCAGGGGCACACTTGGAATGGGGGTTCCTCAGGTGGTTTTGCTGCAGCGTTTCCACCACGGTGCACACAGAGCCTGGCACGGGATGCTCGCTGGCTTTCACGGGGTGCCTCGGGCTGTGAGGTTAGTCTGGAAGGGAACACTGGTACATAAACATCCCAGAGGAATCCCTGCTTGGAAAAATGTGCTGCAAGGACAGAAACAAAGCTTTTATCCTCAGTTTAATTGTCCCTTTTCTGGATAATATTTGTCATCAACTCTCCTAGGTGAGCTGATTCAGTCTTCTACAGATCAGGCACAAGCCAGCAGTCCCATTTCAGGGATCATCCCACCTCTCCTGTCTACTCATTTATCTTTTAAAAGGGATTTAGATAAGAATTGCAATGGCGTTCAGTGAGGATCTCTTTAAAGTCATCTTTTGGGGAGGATCTTGTGGTACCTCCTCATATTATCCTGGCAAAGAGTACTGGGGGAGGGGGGAGCAGCTTCCAGAGGAAAGACAGAAAGATCAGGTATGTGCACATGGTCTTAAGCTGGGTAATAGGGACAGAGGCCTTTTCAAAATGAAAATAGGTCAGGATCAAAACTTAGTTCAAAGAGAAAAAGTCTGTTTATAAAACAGAGTCCAACCAGGCAGCACTCCTCTCAAGGGACACAGCTCCAAGCTGAGCCCCGTGAGCCACGCAGTGATTAAAAACACCCCCAGCTCTTCTCCCCGCACATTTTGCTAAGGCTAAACTTTACCCCCTCCTACGAGAGGGGCAGAGGAGCAGAGCTGCCTGTGGGGACAGAGCAGCAGGTGCTTCGACGCTTCCAGGCAAGTTGTTTGACACCAAGGGCAGTGGCTCTGCTCAGACGCCGCAGGGCTGCACACACGTCCAGGCTCTTTGATAGATCACAGCCTGGTTCTCTTTATTTTTTTTTAAGAAAGCAGCTGAAAATCTTCAGACATTGAGGAGATGACTTGGAATTGACCCTTCTAGGCGGGCAGGATTTAGGTGGCAGTGACAGGTATTTCTATAAGCAGTGCTGAGGCACCCCCTTACCATAGGGCGATGATCCCTGGGCATTAATGGGCTCCTGCTGCCGGAGGAGCAGTTACCCGCAGTGAGCAAACCACATCACAATGACCTCTTAGAAGAAAAGGAATTGAAAACTAAGGAAAACGAATCCCACAAAACAGCAGTCTCTGCAATAATTCAGGACTCTCATCCTGCTCAGCCTGTTCAGTCAGAGCTGGGTTCTGTTCCTGTGCCTTGCAAAAGAGTTTTGATAGAAAATAAGGGGGATGCTCTCGGTTGCTCATGAACCACTTTGCTCCTGGCTCTTTGCCTCGGGAGCCGTCAGAGGGCAGCAGGCTCCTTCCTAGGCTGCCACCAACTTGCCTTTTTTTTTCTTTCTTATTTTCTATTTTGTTGTCCTTTGAAGGGGAGAATGAAAAAGAGAGGGAGGGAGAGAGAGAACTGTCTTAACTGTACACACAAAGACAATATGTATTTCACCTTCTTCTCTGAGACACAAAACCCCCAAAATTGTTACCTAAATTTCCTGTTAATTTTAGGTGCTCTAAGCAGCACCCCAACTCTGGACAACCTGGAAATGAGCACAGCGGGTACAGCATAGAGTGGTGGGTTGCTTATACTTACACTGGAAAAGGTTTCTTGTCTGGTTCCCAATGTTAGAAGAGGAAAATTAACAAAACAACAAAAAAAAACCCAGAGGCATGTGAGTCTAGAAGATATTCAAAGCCACTTAACCAGAGCTGCTGGTGTGAATTCTGCAGAGTTACCAGAGCTATTGATTAATAAAAGTTAGAAATACAAACTCAAAGAGAAAATAGGATTTTATACAGTTCCGGTCTTCAGAGTAAAGGGGAAAAATACCATGTTTTGAGAAGGTGACTGAGACAACATTCATTTATTTCTTGATCAATAGAGTATGAGCAAAACCAGCATCCCAAATAATAAAGCAATGTTGCTCAAAATTATTTTCCAAACATTGTTAATTATCTCCTGGATATAGGAAAGACAGAATACATCTGTAACCACAGGAGTGGTGGTTTCTCCCATTTTTCATCGAAGATTTTAAAACAAGGATACTCCCTCAGAAGCCAAATCCAGACAAGCCTCCTTTCCATGTCAAAAGCTGGTACATTCAACCTCCCCACCAATGGAAAAGGTTTTTCAGTTTCAAATAGGCTCTGACAAAAAACTATTTTTCATAGAGGGGAAGTAAATATTCTGGAATGAATATCAACATTTTTCAGACTCCAGATTTCTGTACCATGAAAGAAATAGATTAAGAAAAAATCCTAGGAAAATACAGGGTGATTGTGGAGATTAATGGCACTCTGAGAAGTATTTTTTATCTTGTTCTACATACTAAGGCCTCAGAAAAAGCATCAGACATATTAGAGTGAATATTAGCATATTCAGATTTAAGCTTCTAGGGATAAGAGCAATTCTACAAAAGTCAGCAGTGCAGAAGAAAGCTGAACATAATTAAAAGTGAACTTCACTCAACATCAAACATCGATGTAGGAAGATGCACAGTGGAGTTGTATTACTCTGCCGTTTGTGTGCATTTCTCAGTGCTGAAGCAATATTTTCTGATGGAGTGCCTGCTTTGCTTAGAAAGAAATTAGACAAAAAAAAAAAAAAATCAAAGCTTAGTTTCCAAAGTTTTAGAGATTTTTCTGAAACTATCCCAAATCAAGGGATTATTGTTTGGAAACATCACCAACCCTTGTCCCCCATTCTTCGTTTTAGTTTTGTAGGTGATAAAAAAATGAAAAAGTCAAATAATTTTCCATGTTTCCAAATTTTCTGACCAGCTTTAGGATGCGTCTGATAGATTTTCCTTATGATTATCCATGCTGCATGCATATACTTCTGATGTCATATATTATTTCTTGTATAATGTCATTTAAAGGAACAATTTACCCTAGAACACGTTATTTAGAGTCAATTTTTCACTACTTAGAAATATTTAAAGAAGGTGGTTTAACCTCTGTTACATGTAAGTTTTCCCTATTTTAAAAAAATTTAAAAACCTCACACCTGTGAAGCCGTGTAAAACAATAACAAACAACATAAAACAATAAACAACAATAACAACAATTAAAAAAAAAATCTTCCTGTGCTTTCCCAGGTGCTTTCTGAAGAGGTGAGTGGTCTCTGCGGATCCCTGCTCCTGCAGCAAAGCACCCCGTGTTGTGACAGCTTCGTCCTGAGGGGCCTTTCGCCATGGTGGAGATCCCACAGCAGTGACCCAGTTGCCTCTGGGTTTGTTTCCACGTATGTTTTTATGTGTTAAGGATCAGATTCGTCTCCCCTTGTTCCCATCTGCCAAATGGGACTATTTGAGAAGAAAAATGTCGTTCAGTGTAGAGAAACTGAAGCGATGGGCAACGCTCGCAGAATTTGCAGCGTAGGGCAATACATCAGCGCACTGGTGCTTGGCCTGTCTACAGCCCCAAGGAAGCTGTCAGTGCTAATAAAGACACTGAAAGATGGATGATATCCTAATTATAAGAACTTCAGAGAAAATCACTAATTATAATAAAACTACAGCTTAATTTCCTAAGGACTTTGGGGTTCAGCCTAGACATAGCCTTCACCTGCCCGTGCTCTAAGTACGCACAGTGTTTCTGGCCTCCTTCCTGAATCTGAGGATTTCATATATGAGCTGTCAGGGCAAGGAGAAGAAAAAAAAAAAAAAAGCATTTCATGTAAAGTGGCAAGAAATCATGGGTTTATATGCAGTCACACAAAGAAAATTAGCAAATTAGTGAATCCTTTCACTGCACCATTGCCAAATGCTTCAACAGAAACTGTTTTAACAGTGGCTTTTGGCAGCAATTTCCCAGCTTGAATAGGCTACATCCAGGCAGAGGGTCAAACTGTAAAGAGAAGAGGCAACAGGACAGTAGTATCACACGGGAAATGCAGAATTATGTGATTTACACTACAAAAAGTGTTTTCTAAAATGGCGCCTAGCTCTCCATATGAGTTTATATTTAGACACTCCCTGCAGAGGTCAGACTTCTGTCATCCGAAGGTTTCACCACACCATGAACCACACTACAAAAATGAAACGAAGCAATGTCACAGGGCCAGCCCTAGGGTTTGGGAGAAGCCTTGAGGGAGTCATGTTGGATGATCCATGAAATGTATGTGACTGAATACTCAATTTCTGTGAATATACATGCACAACAGACAATTCACACAATCAGCAGCACAGTAGAGTAAGATGCAAGGCTCGTTACACCCGTGTTCAGCCTAACAAAGATCGGGTTGTCCAGATTATGTAGTCTTCCTGGATTTCCAAGAGGTTTTTGTGCAGTTGTAAGGAAGCCGCATAGCTGTGGCATAAGGGAGTGTCTGGCCCTGATAACACAGGTAAGGCAGGAACCTAAAGGAATTAGTGACTGGATCTTGCAAAGGATGGAGGTGACCGTTACCGTTTCACAGGAACATGTGCTGTTCAGTACAGCCACATACTGAAATGGGAAGTGGTGCATACTGGAAAAATGATCCCTCTGTCACGTTTGAAATTATGGACATTGAGTTGACTCAGACTGAGTCTCCAGTGTTCTCAGCTCAACAGCTGTCAGAAATGTTGGGGAAAGACAACAATAATGAAGGAAAAGAATAGAGAAGACAGCATGTAATCTGATGACAGACATCCATGGTTTGCCTATACAGGTTAGATATGCCCATCTGAAAAAAAAACCCAAACAAAAAAAAACCCCACATAGTACTGGAAAGGGTTCAGAGAAAGGCAACAAGGATGAAGAGCAACAGGAAAAAGCTCCCTCATGATCAGTAAATAAGGAAGCGGGCAAGGAACTTGGCTGGTTGAACCTCCAACCCAGCTTATACCAGTGCAAGAGAACAAGCTGAAAGCTGGGACTGGAAACAGCAATCCATGTCCCCTCTCAGACCCCACTCGTGTAGGCTGCAGAACGAAGTAGGAAGCGATGCAATATAGAAGGGAGAATGTCTAGAACCAGTGTACAATACCGGAACAATACATTCAGGAGACGTGATGAAGACAGATGAGGGATTGCACTGGGAGGCTTGTTCAACCCAACAGAGCAGGAGGTTGAAGAAAGGCACGTCAGGAACTAACAAGTTATCCACAAAGAGTCAGTGTTGACTTACAGGACTAATACAACTTTAAAGAATAATGTTCCATCACATACATATTTCTCATTAGTATCCATGCAGACATTACTGTGTATAATTTCATTCTTTTTTTAGAATAAGTAATAAATCCTATATAAATGCAAGTGGGTAGTATATGCAAACTCTGTTGGTCTCTGCACACCATTACTCTGTGCAAGAAAAACTTGAACAACTTGTGCCGGAGCAAATCAAGAAGAAAATTCCTTCTTTCTGTCAACACATACATTAAATGTAATTAAAAATCATTTAAAATTTGTTACTAAGGCAATAAATTGACTTTTCAAAGATTCCATAATCCCACCCCTCGGAAAAAAAGAATAGTTACTCTGGCAACTGAACAAATAGACGAGCTAACAAAGCCCACGGGTGACACAGGGGAGGCACACGGAGTAGGTGCACATCTCTAATGGTATCTGTCCAGATGGGAACCTCCTACCACCATATCATCTCTAATTTTGCTCAGTTAAGCACTTGCCAGTATTTTAAGCTGCCTTTTCAAGCCTCTTCCCAAACTTTAAGGTGACTTTTGATTCTTTCTGACAGAAGCACGGTACAGAATAGTGACTGAAATCTTCCTTTCCTGGTGGGTGAGCTGCTGTATCTTTCTGTTGGGAAAAACAGTTCTGCCAGCTTCATGCAAAATAATTGAAAATAGGAAAGAATAGGAATTTTCATTGACTTGAGAGGGCTCTGGATCAAGTGGCGAGCAAATTAACAGAATCCTTTGGGTTGGAAAAGCCCCTTGGGATCACCGAGTCCAACCCTCAGCCCCACTCTACAAAGCTCTCCCCTACCCCACATCCCCCAACAGCTCATCTAAACAACCCTTAAACACATCCAGGGATGGTGACTCCACCCCGTCCCTGGGCAGCCTATTCCACTCTCTGAGGAAGATCATCTTCATCACAGCTCAGGAACGTCTGCGCAGAAGACATTTGCAGTCTTCTCTATCCATTTCCCTCTGGCTCAGGGAAAACAGAAACAACAAATGCCCTCTACTCCTCAAGTGCTCAGCTTGCTCTTTTTTCTTACAGCTCAATCACGAAAATGTGTTCAATGCAGCATGATGAAACTAATATATAAACAACATTTATCAGTCATTTTTTCTCTCCCTTTTCTAGAAGTAGCCTCTGCTCTTTTTTTTTGACCAGACCGAAACACAAGCAATGCCCTGGCCGTTGTCACATGCCTGTAAGATAAGACAGACAATGTGTCACCACAGAACTATCAAATTATCCCATTGTGGTTGCAAAATAAAACACATTTCAGTGTGAGTGAGAAAGATTGAAACCTGCCTATCTTCTTTCTCAGCACAGAAGAGATGACTCACATTTTTAAGAAGCAAGTCTCCACTTCCCGGTAGATGGCTAAACCTGGAACCTCACAAATACCTCTGAAATGGAGAGCTGAAGATAAGGGCTTAGTTTTCTTTCAATTTTGCACATGTGTGATTTCTGCCCTTTGGGATGTGGAGATGTCTCCACTTTTATGTCTAAATCAGAGACAAAGAGCTTGTGGTTAAGGGTCTGGTCAAGGTCAGAGAAATGCAGGGACTACAGATGCGAGCATCATTCTGCCACATGGTGCAAAACTTCCAGGGATAAGATTGCGTATTTTAAGACTACAGTGCTGAATTTAACCACGTTACAGCCATAAGAATTCACCCTGATTTTCCAACAAACGGTTTAGGTGCTCAGTTTACAGAACACAGTTTCTTCGGAGAATTAGAAAACTCTGTAATATCTTCCACAGACTTTGAACTCAGGGGAAAGCAGCAGGTTCTGTTCTCACCCGTCCCTCATCATGCTGCACCCAGGTACCTTCCATATATATCAGACAATGCTTTAGGGTTTGCAACATAAAATAAAAAGCCCTGATATTTCTATTATTCCCTGTTGCTCCCACTCCCTGTGCAGGCAGGCTGGACCAGAGGCACACAAGGGACGCAGCCCTTGCCCAGGCCAGCTTGGCTATAGCCTTTGCACCACTATTTTAAGGTGGATGTTTTAGCAGCAAGCTAGGAGTAAAAAACCCAAGATGTTACGAACAAGCCCATATATTTATCAGATTTAGCTGTCTGTCTGTAGGGAGGAAGCGCAGCAAAAGAGATTAAATGAAGAGGGTCATGGTATGTACCGCAGGTTATGGGTTAGCTTTGATGCTACTATCAAATCCCCAACCAGCAAAGGGAAACAAAACAAAAACCACTATCTACAAGAATAAACCTGCTGCTGGCTGAGGTTGTCTGTAGAGTTAGAGCAGCTTGGTAAAATACACCTCTCAAGTAGCAGTTTTAATTTATAAAGGCTTCTCGTCCCATAAATTGCTATTTTCCAGGCATGGCATGTTACCTGCAATATAGCTGTACAGGCAGACGAGAAGAAAACTGACAACCCATATTCATCCATCTTCATTTGTCTTCCATGAATAGGAGAAGATAAGTGGGGGCCCCATTTCCCAGCGCTAGCCTTTGCTCACTGATACCATCTCGGCAGTTACTTATCACCATCTCTCCCTTTACTCTGCTTCCCTCAGTCCTGGCCTTATAAGTTGAGACATGCTCAGGTAACCACAGCTCCTAGATTTTGAAGTAAGGTTATTTTATTTTTCTAACAATTCGCTGGAAATGAAGCCTTGCACAGGAGAGAAAACACCACAAAGGGATATCATTCAAAACATTATTTAAATGGACACATCAGTTAAGTTTTAAATGCTATTTACTTCTGTTACAAATATCACAGCGCTCCCTGCAGATCAAAACGCTTGCACAGAATATTGGATTTTAATAGCACCTCCAGGTTTAATATGAGATCATGAATGAAATCTGCCCACAGATGTCAAAGTATCCCGCAAGCAAATATGCATTCAAATTATTTTGCTGCAGCCAGAGGGTGACTATTTCTAATTTGGAAATAATTTCCATTATTGAAACCAAAGAAAAAGAAGGTTAATGAAAAGGATCTATAGCTTCTGGTTAATTCTGGGGTGACTATTCAGACTTTTTTTAAAATGAAAGCCAAGTTGAAAACACTTTCAGGCAGCTCATTGCTAAGCAGCACAGCTGACACAGGTAAGGCTTACCAGAAACTACAAAATGTAAGAGTATCAAAGTCCTTAATCAAAGAGGAGTGCAGGAGGTAAATAAACTCAGGTATAAGAAAGGAGCTGAACAGGGTAGCATCATCTGGTTTTTGTCAAAATGCTTTTTAAAGGAGAGTCAGGGAACAGGGCATTGACCTTTTCTGTAGATAATACTCTTCATCCCTCTTTAGAGCAAAGAGGATGTCACCACTTATTCCAAGAAATGTTCCCTGGCGTGGACTTGTAAGACTAAGCCCCAGAGTTTTATTTCATCATTTATACTGCTTTATTACATGTGTCCAAAATAAAGAGCAAATTTTTTCTAGAAAGCTAACAAGTGCCAGCCATATACTTGCAAGGATGCAGAAACCCTCCTTTTTTTTTTTTTTCCCCACATATACACAATCATCTGGTAATTCTGAAAAGCAAAGCCATCTTCTGTATAGACAAACATACTCTGTGTGTCTGGACTGTTGTCCAAGATGAATTTCAAGACTAAATATGTTCATCTGAAAGCCATAAAACATCTTGAAGGAAGATTTAGTTTGAGAGATTTTCTTCTCTTGTAAACCTCAAGCAGCTGTAGCTACTTGTTAGCATTCATTAAGACTAAGAGCACTCTCACTCTCATCTGTGGAACAGCTTGAAGCTCAAGGATGGGTTTATTTCCCCAGGTTGAAAGAAAAGAAAATCCCTCAGGCCTGATAGTGCACTGAAACTAAGTATGGCTGAACCCTCCCCACACATGTTCAACATTTATGAGTTAGTTTTCATAGCACACCAAATTAAGACATGCCTAAATAAATGTGGGACATATCTATGACTGTACTTAAACATGCTCAGGAGGTGGGGTAAGGGCTGCTTTTGTGCAGGGGCAGCATGGCAGGGTCTCCTCCTCCCTCAGTGGCAGGTGCTTTGCTGATCAATGACAGGGAATTTGCCTGCAGGGACGCTGCTTCCTCCAAATCCTTTTTTTGAGGAAGATATTGAAGCCAGTACATTCCTTCATAGAAATGGCAGGCAAGTCTTACGTTGAAAGTCTAACAAATAAAAGGACTCAATTTGTCAGTGTCAGGATGGGGCAGTGATCTTTCTCCCTTCAAGCAGTAAAACCCTCTCAGCATCTTGTGGTGCCTAGCACTGAGATGTGATCAGATGAGAAGTGTCTCTCAAACAATTAAAACAAGATCCACTTAAAAAAAAAAAAAAAGTAGTTTTAGACTAAAATATGGGAAATATGTCATGAAAAATATTATCAGCAGTACTAAATATTTCCAACAGGTGTATGAATGAGGAAATGGTGCCCAAATCCAAGAAAATAGAGTACAACTCCAACAAAAGACTTTGGGTTTAATTCTGCTTTTTGTAGAATTCCAAGGTCAAGACCTGTAAACTTTACAACATATTTATTCTAACACTATGCTTTCTGTTTAATTTCCCACATATCTGGCTACTCTGCAAATCTAAACATCTGGACTCCTCTTCTGAAATTCTTAATTCTGGAACCATTTAAAAAAACCCCAAACATTGGAGGAGAGTGTTAACCACACCAAACTAAGGAGATACTCAGATATACTGTGGAAGGGAAGGGTTTAGACATCTAGTACGGAGGGGGTAGTGCCAGTGTTTATCCAGCTTCAGTTTTGAAGACCCCCCCCACAAAAAAAAAAAAAAAGGGGGTTGTGTCTTCATGAGATCCAGACCTGTCTTCCAGCTGAAGGAAATCCAGTTTAGTGTCCTCCTCACAGCTACACGCTCTACCATCCTCTAAGGGAGGTTAGTGCATTCTGAGGAAGAATTTGTTGAGGTTTTCCCAGCCAGGAAGGGAGATGGCACAGAGGTCCCCTTTGCCACATTACTCCATGGCGGTGGGGTGCTCCTGAATTGCTTTCCATCCCAGGCAAGAGAGTTTGAATCCCTTCAAGCAAGAAGCAGCAGTTAAACCTAATACAGGTCTGCCACTTCTCAGCACAAAGGCCAGCATCTCACTGCCTGGAAGGATGAACCGATTCCTGCGGATTTGGCCTCATTTCAAGCAGAGCATGGAAGCGTTGCCGGACTTCATTCTCATCTCCAGCTGTGAGCTCAACGTGCCTGCAGGCACCATCCCTACTCCTGGACTAATAGTCATCCCTGTCCTCAGGGCTTTGCTGCTGGGTTGTTTGAAAGCCCACCCTGAGCTGGGTTCATGGGGAACTCTGGTGTCTGACAAGGGTTTCTGTACTCCGCTGGAGGTGTTCGTGCCGGGAGGTTGGGAAGTCTTTGATCAGATCACAAGCCAGATCCTCCCAACCTGACTTTTATTTTACATTCCAGCGCACTGGAGAGCACTCAGGTTTCTCATGTGAATCATAGAAACTGAACAGTTGGCTTTTACAAGCCCACAGTTGCATTTTATACCACTTTTATGGTTCCTATGTATGGGCATAGAGAAATAAGGAGCACTCCAGCTGATTTTCCCCAGCCTGGATGTCTTGTTAAGAGATATCAAATCTCCTTCAGCTTTATTATAAAATTGACTCAGAATGGTTTTTCTTGAGCGCATGGATAAGTGTTACAAACGAAACCACACACAATTTATCAGCTAAGCTATCAGCCAAAATGAGGAACAAACCCCAAATGCTTCATATTAAACAACAGAATATTAAAGGCACTAAGGAAGACACCAGCACGGTTAGAAAAACCTCACTAAGTATCCAAGGCACATTGGCCATAATCCCCAGAGGAACTGAATGCCTCTGAAAACCATCCACATACTTTTAGGGGGATAAATTGGCTCTCGCAGTGACCCCAAGAGCCACAGTCTACTTCAGAGTAGCTCTTCAGAGAGCAGATTTTTTTTTTAAAGGCCAGTATAATGAAGCAGCATCACCTGGGTCAGCACCCTTGTAGGTTGGAGACTTCAAAATAGCTGTGGCTAAATTTTGTAAAGACAGTCTCCAGTGTGTTTAAAAATATATAATGAGGAATTCTCACCAATAGGCATGTGATTCAGGTAAATGCTAAAGAACTGTGAAACAAGAGGGCTTAACGCACTGTTCTTCTGTAGTGCCCATGGGAACTTCTGATGAACACAACAGTGTGAAACGAAGAATAAAGAAACAGCAGAGGTCACGGAGGTCTAGGGAAGGGGTGAAAGAGCACAGGAAATTATGAAAGGGAGTAGAAGCATGGAGGAATGCCATAAGGCCAAGACTGGAGGATCTTGCCCAGCAGAGCACTGCTTGCAAACGGTGGATTAAGATTTTTAACTATGCGCTGCCAGAGGCTGTCACAAGGATCTGAAGTGTCATTAACCCACAGGCTGTATTTTTCTTTAGAATTCTTTCTTGCTACACTACCCAAAACTCTCGGGTCAGTCTTAACTCAAAACAAAGAAGCCTACAATGAAGTCACAGTCTGATGGGAAACCAAAGCTTCTCCCCAAGCAATGCGACGCTGGATTTTGTGCGGGCAGGTGCAGCCCTGCCATTGCCTCGGTTAAGAGGAGCCTGCACACTGCAGACATCTCCGCAGTCCACCCAGGGAAGGTGGCTCCTGCACGTGAGAAAGTACACGACATCTGCAGTCAGCGTTTGCTCCTCGCAAAGGCCAGCACAGCACTTGTATGTAGAAAAATAACTTGCTTTTTCCCCTGCCCCGGGTTACAGCTCCCCTTTGCATCATGCCTCAAGTTGCTTTACATAGGAACAAGAGGAAAAAAACCCATAAAATAACATTATTGAAGACTCAGTCTGTCTTTAGGACCTTTCCATTCAAGGGACTCCATAATTGCTTTCTCTCAGACAGCTCCCGGCTTGCAAAGGAGTATCCTTTGAGTTGCAATTCTCCAGTCAACTACATCATTCGACTTATTTTTAAAAGTATTCAGGCTTTGCAATTTTAAGTTTGGCTGTGGCCTTTCCTTAATTCCTCCACTGGGAATCAATTTAAATTCACACTGTTCCAGTGTCCTGCTACAGGCTTTGGAATCGTCACTGGTGTAAACAGGCAAACCAAACTTCAAATCCTAAACCAGATCCATGTCAGAAAACCAACCCTAAAGTGCAGGCTGCAGAGCTCAGGTCTGCCAATGGCTTCTTTTTAGAGTTCAGAAATCCTCTCGACCCACAAACAGGTAGAAATACCATGACTTGGACATACATGTGTATATTTACTACTGTGTAAGTATGAAGTTTGTTTGAATTATCTATTCTTCAGCCTCGGGCTTAGACCTTTGTGTTGTTCATCAGGTAACACACCGATTTTATTTTCCGGACTTAAAACCCTTCCTTGGAGTTGGAGCCAAATCTCCACAAACACCAACTTCACTAATGAAAATGTCTTGAAAAACCTACGTATTGCCAAAGAGATCTGCTTAGTTCAGAGGCACTTCCCCCAACAAGCAGATTCAAATGACTTAATCCAGGCCCACAAATGGCTCATTTCAAATCCTGAGATTTACACTGTGCGTAAACCATGCAGTGTGCCTCCAGTCCATAAATTAAAGCTCGATGCAGAAATTTTATGTCCTTATTTTGCTGTTTTCTCCAGGCAGGAGGGGAACTTGAGTCAAGATTTTTACTTTTTGTTCATCTCTAGGACTGGGCTGCCTACTGATGCATTTCAGTCCTACAAGCAGAGAGTGGTTGGGATGTAGAGGACTACAAAACCCCCTGGCAGCTCTCTGCTGATGTTCCCTACGGCAGGCAGGGATTTTGCACTAGGAGGGAAGGGCTGTGCACCCCGACAGGCACTTGCTGTGTGGGGTAGTGTCTGTAGGCAGGCAGCTCCACAGGCTGGGGCTCCACCATAGCAGTATTTGAAGCAATTTTATATTTTAACATTTCTCTACCTTCATTTGGCCTCTATAGGTGTTTTTGTCTTGACCGTTAGATACCCAGCCCTGTCGATTAAAAATTCACTGTTTGTTTAATTAAAAAGATATGAATGGAAAACTTCCAAAAAGTGTAACTGTATTTTAGTCTCTTGAAGTTTAACGTCAGGGTCACTGTAACTAGAATACTTCTGGAAGGTTTGGGTTTGTTTTTTTTAAATAAAAAAAAAAGGCCCCACTGTGAACCCTTTAGAAAGCAAGCAAACCACAGTTCCGTGTGCTAAATCTCTCCAACTGCATTGACTTAAGGTACAGCTACAAATATTTGGTAGTTAGCAGAAGTAGCAACAGTAAATGCAAATTATATGCAAAGCTGGGTTTGAAGAACTGCTTTATGGGTGTGGGGTTTTTTGTCCAAACCTTTTCTGAAGCTCTCCCAAAGTATTTATTTCAAGGACTCAGAAACACGCGGTGCTAGCTGGATGAAGATATTACAGCAGAAACCTGCTGAGATCATGCACAAGTGATTAAGAGTGAAGAACAACCCGGCCACTGTCACTCCGGCTCTGGGGATCACGAGCCAAGCAAGAGGCAGCACAGGTCTGTACTGTTCAGAAAGTGATGAACATCTTATTACTCCCTAAAAAATTGACACACAGCAAACATGACTCACTGGCATTTGGTTAATCACGTTTCAATGAAAAGAAAGACTGAGCACAGTAGGAGAGGGTGAGTCTCGTTTATAATCAGTTTAATAAGACTGAATTAAGTCATCACAACTATTGCAGGGAAAACTAATGCTTTCCATTCTATTATTAAAGCATTGCTGCTAATATTAGGAAAAGGGAGCAAATAAAAAAATAGTTGTGAAAAGACATGGAGAGCATGCAAGCTCAGCGGCATGAAGAAATACTGTTAAAAATAGCAGATGTCTAAACAGATGAGGTTGTTCCTCTGACCTCTAGTGACCCCAGTGAGGTACTAATTACAGGCTGCTAATACCCTTAAAGCAAAAAAGTGTTAATTCCGCCTGGCAAAGGATTACATAGTCAGGGAAAGGACTGGGGAGGAGGGCGGAATATGCCGTTACCTTTCTGTTTACAATATTGATTCATTTGCAAACTGACTTGTTCAATATCGGTTTATAAAACCAGACATGAAGAAACTTTGCTTTGTAAGATTCACAACTTAAACTGCAACCCAGGACTAAACCACCCTGACTACCGAGTTACTGCACTGGAAGCAAAGCAAACAGGACTATAAAGCCTCTTCAACCCCAAGCTCTAATGTGAAGCTTCCTATCATACAATATACAATCCTTCCAGATAAGGATTTCTGAGTGCAACCACAGGCCAAAACAAAGAGCTTTTTGATCAGATACAAGACAAAGTCAAGACATCTGTCCAACAAACCTGAAGGGATCATAAAAGACTTTACAGAGCCACAATACAGTCTGTAGCTTCTCTCCCGCACATGCTGGTAGGACAGAGAGGGTCAAGTCTTAGACCTTTATGCTATTCACATCATTATTTTCTCCACTAGTAAGTTATTTCCTGAAATGTTTGCAAGAAAATCATATATCTGCAAAAACTGGAATGAAAGAGATGCAATTATTCAGGCGGCTATGAAGAAAAAGCTAATTTTTAGTTTTAGGGCCCAGCATGGAAGAAGTTGCTAACACAAGGCTGGAGCTGGCTGCCTCCTGGTCAGCATGTGGTCAGGCAGGTCACTGCCAGGAGAAGCAAAGCCCAACAGAGACACACCAAGTTGCCTGTACTGGCCCTAGAGAGGGGCACAGCTGTTGCCATTATGGGGAGAAAGTAGCAAAGTCTTTGATTTTGCCCCATGACCCCAACCTGGAAATGGGGAAGGAAGAGCTGGGGTAGGGGTGGCGAGGGTCCAGCATGGCCAACACCAACAAGCATGCTGTTAACCAAGCCTGGCCATGCCTATGGCCTGATGGCCTGTTTGTACCTAGAGACACAAAAGCATACCAAAGGATGACACTTTTTGAAGCAGGGAATAGTTATTTTTGAAAGTTTTGAGTGTAGATGTTTGAACTGGGTGAGAAAATTGAGTCCTTTTTCTGTAAAGCAGGAAAAAGGTCAGACCCACCATAAAAATATTCACGTGAAAGGGCTACCACAGCTCATAGTGTTGGAAATTATCAGGCAAAGATATTGTTCCAGGCATTACTCCACCAATGAGACCTTCAGATATTAACTGCAAGGACGGGGAGGATTTCAGGTCTCCAACAGAAAGGGACAGCAGCACAGATACACTTTGCTTAAAGAGAAAACACTTTATCCGAAGCATCTTCTTAGGCTTATTCTCTTCAGCTTTGTGGATGGGGGTTCTGCCTCTCCTTGGATGATCTCCAAATGACAGTTAAAAACCCAAAAAATAAAATTATAAAAAAGAGTCTCATTGTAGTAGGAGTTTGGCTGATAACCTCTCCTCAGTTTTTCCGAGACTGGCACGTCTGTTTTGATGTTACCGTAGTGACAAAGAAATAACACTGCAAGCTGAAATAGATATAACTGTGCTTCGAAAAAGCCAAGGTAAAGAGGAAAACAAGTAAGTAAAGGTTCTTAAAATAGTGCTCACTGGAGCATAAAGTCAGAAGACTTTCTAAGCTAAAACATCAGGATTTATAGAGGCCCTGACTTCAAGGTCAGCTTCCCTCCTCCTGCCCATTTCTGAAATGTGTTTTACCCTCTGGTGCCACGTAGGAAATTATACCGTCTGTAGAGAAACTAGTATTTCAGCCCCTGTGGGAAACATTTGGACAAGTGTACTTTCTGAAAGCAAAGAAAACATTTTAAGACCCACAAGTATTTTGCCTCAGGAAATTTCCTCTTAATCTTCACACTGACACCTCTCTCAAGACACTTCTCAGCACTTTAAACCATCCAGGAGGCCAGCAGGGGACTATTCCCAAGGTATTTAGTTTCTCCCCACAGATTTTTGCAGTGATTATGTGACTTCAGATCTGAAAGGCTGCTCTTCTCCTTAAATGACAGGTAATTGGACGGGTGTGCAGTAAGGGGCTGAACAAAGATGTTCCCTCCACACCCGCTCCATCCTCCCCCCTTCCAAGACAACAACAAATGCTTCTTACCTGAAATCAGGGTACAACTCCCAGCTAATGTTATCTTAAAATAATATATTCTATAACAAAGTATAATAGATTTGGATTAGAATAAAAAAGAATATATTCCATAATATAATTGCAGATTTGGATTAGAATTAATAAAAAAAGAATATATTCCATAATATAATTGCAGATTTGGATTAGAAATAATAAAAAAATTATATATTCCATAACAAAATATAATTGCAGATTTGGATTAGACTTAATTAAGAAATATAGCAAAGATTATTTTGGGCATCTCATGACAGAGTTAACCAACCCGAGCGACACAGACAAATCGTGGCTTTTGGGGACAGCTCCAGCTGCAGCCCCTGGCATGGCGTTATACTCAGGTGGAAGGTAGGAACATGGGGGGTGGTACCTCTGCAGGGACATGGTTTGCTGTTGCTGTCCAGTCCCTGCTGCCAGATAAACACCTTCAGGTGTGTTGCAGATGCTGGCCTGGAAATACTCTGGGCAAGGCAGTAATTTTACTTAGAGTGCTAAAAGGCAGCTTGTATTGTCCCTGGCCCTTATTTTAGCTGTAATTTAAGTGTGCAGTGTTTATATTTTCTCATATATCCCTCTCCCTCTGTTGTGTAGGTTTGAGTCTCGGGGAAGGAAGGTGGGTTTTGGCATCCCAAGGCTGTGAAATGCCTGCCGGGCTGCCTGCCCACGCTGCCGGGGTTGCTGGATGGGTAGGGGAGAGTACGGGAGCTGGGAACGCCAGCCTGAAACCATACCCGTTAGCACTGGGCTTTTTATGAAGAGCATTATTATAGCTGACAACGCAAGACAAATTACAGCACTTCTGAGAAATCAGCATATAAAGTTAGTGCACTTATATAAGGTGGCAGATCTTTTATAACAGAATGGGAATATATTGTGAATTTCAATTAACATGTTCAAAACTCGGAGCCATTTAAACTCTTTTCAAAAATCTCATTCACTCCGGCTTTAAGTAATTCTGTGGTGCAGCATTTTATGGCAAGATTAGCTACTTTCACCGTTGTCTCAGGTGAGATTTGGGAAGGACACTGCCCAGTCTGCACTGCCCACAAACTGCTACTCGGTCTCTGCTTTCCACCTATGAAACAAAACAAGATCTGGGGACATGAAAAATCTGAATTCAGTAAGGAGACAAATACCCTGGAGTGGAAGCTTTATAGAAGTTACTGTAGAAATATTTCCAAAATGGAAATTAAAAAAAAAAAATCTCATTTATATCACCATCTGTAAGAGAACCATTTTAAACATGACTTTCTAGCCCTCTAAAACAGATTTCCTTCTTTACCAATCTAGAAATTATCTTACTCTGAAACTCACTTTAGCAGCTGAATTAAAAGATCAAATAAATGATTTTTGAGCTTTGTAATATGTTTTTGATAGAATGAAGCAAGGTCCTGAACTCAATATCGATGCGTTACATTCAGTAGGCAGAGAAATACTGTAATTTTTTTTTTCTAATCAGTACTGAAATTCCCAAGTCTTCTAGTTTCTAAGGAAACTGGAAAACCATAAGGTAGAGGAAGTCTCTGGGTAGAGGTATATTAAGTAGCTCTTTTATGACAGTCATTTATCACCACTTTCCAGCTCTTTCACCTTGGCTCTACCCATGTTATCAATAGTTTTAAGCATCAAGCAACTCCTGTCTCAGAAAAGAAATAAGGCAAGGAACTGCAAGGAGTGAGCACACGCGAGTGCACATGTGAGAGCAAGAGAAGGCAGGGCAGCTGCCCGTTTGCTAGGGTGGGCTGAGGTTAGTACCCACAGGTCAGTGTCAGCACCCACGTCCTCACGGCTAAGGATCACCGGTGTACAACCAGCGTGGCCTCTGAAAACAGCAGGATGTGAACCGAGACATGGGAGAAGAAAAAAAACCACAAAACACCTACCACTGAAGAAAGGATGAAGTGTGGAGATGGGGCTGCAAGCAGGGCATGGACCAGAGCACATAGTACCCTTGCTCTGGGGTAGCCAGATCTCCAAATATTTTCCATATCTCCAGTCATTTTCCTCCTTCAATGCCTTGTTAGAAGCATTTCAGAGCATTTTTCTATTCTTGTAACAGCAGCTATAGTGACAGGCAGTGAAAGGCAACAGGTTGACCTCAAGCCAAGACGACCACAACTGATAGTTGCATTGAAGTGTTCCAGGAATTATTCAAGGTTTTCAATCAATTGCTGCTATCTCCGTGCCCCCAAGTTACGAGGTATAGAGCAGTTTTGCTTGAAAACAGGTTTTCCCTTGTGCTAGGGATGGGTGAGAAAGTTCAGAAAAGGAGTTAGGAGAAGGCTTTCCTCCTGGTGAGCTCCATAACCACCTGCAGAGGATGGATGGCCCCTGGGACAGTCAGTCCCCAAAACCTTCTCCTCCCACTCCTTGTCTCCAGGAGCAGCAGCTTGTGGGCACACTGCTCCCTTCTGCTACAAATGACCCCACAGACAGGCAAGACCTGCCCAGCAACTGGGACAGACCTCTGGTCCTCAGGAGGAATCCCCCCATCATCTCATCCCATCCCTGCCTCGGGATCTGAACCATCAGTCCTTGTGAAGTTACTCACTACTGTAGCCTTCCCCACACAAGCTTCCTGGGGACATCAATGGTCAGAGATAATCAGCAATTTATTTACTTCTGTCTTAGCAGCAATCACAGCAATTCCTGTGGCGTCCGAAGAGAGCCAGCAAATCATCACCTCACTGAAAACCAAGTTTTCCTTTTACATTCACTCTGCTACCTGTTTAAGCTTCATTAAGCTCAGTTCTGTTGGCCAAACACAGCTATCTGATGCCACCTGATTTACCCTGGGTATCAGGCAGCTGCCCAGGGATAAGGGATGTGATGTAGAACATAAAGGAAACCCACAGGTTTAGTAGCTGCCAGGGGCCATTGGGGTGAAACGCCACTGGGCGTCCGTGCTCAGCCGAGTGAGCTGAACCCTGGGAGCCCACACGCAGATTTACAACATGCCTGGGCTGAAGTAAAGCAAAGTAAAGCAAACTCTCCCTCTCAGGTGCTTACCCTCAGCCGGTGATGTGTTTTCCATCAAAACTCAAGACCCCAGAAGCAGAAAATGGAAAGTAACATTTCGGTGGAGGGCACAGGACTGTGAACCCCTTTATAATTTGTAATGTTTCTGCATTTTGATGCCTGGGCCAGAGGTGAAAGGCAGCACAACATTATTACTTTGGATTATATTGACAGTAAACAGTCTGAAACCTTTTCAGCTATTACCTAGGGAGGGAAGACAGGCCTCTTGATGGCTTTTACAGCTGTGGAAAACCAAGAATTTTATGTCTAAATGTTTACAGCAAGTGATACCTTCAGAGCACATGAAATGGTAAAATACAGGTTTGCTTGTGGATGGCAGGAGCACAACAGACAGCAGCTACAGTTCCTTGAACTGCCTTTCTGCTATAACCAGCCAGTTGCGATAGATGGTACAGGACAAAACTTACCTAAAATAGCACAAAAAGCCTCCTCTGGAATAGGCAAAAGTGATAAAAATTTAGTCTGTGAGTTACATTGAATGCCATCAGTTCAAGTACCAAGAATTGTATTGAAGGAGGAGGAGATGAGAATTTATCCCCCTTCCACTTCCGAGAGCAAACCAGCACTTTCTGGTGACTTTGAAGGTGACTCCCAATAGCTCTACCCTCCTCCTCACTACCCGAGGCAGGATGATGTCTTGGCTGTCATGGTCCAGCATCTCTCCACAAAGGCACCACAAAGCTAATTTTAGTTAGCCAAGCTTAAAATTGATTTACGGAGTCCAGAAGTTAAAAGGGCAAGAGATATAAATCAATACAAGTAGAATTGAGATGAGGGAGAGGACGTGAGCCAATGCTGAAGACACGCCGTACCATTTGGCTCAAGACGTGCCGTACGGACATGGCACCCTATTGTCGGATCCTTGCAGAGAGAAACAGAAATAACAGTGCTAAAATAACACCTCCCATGCCACATTTGCCTTTCAAGGGTCTTTCAGAAAGGATATGGCCTACCTGAAGGGCCCTTTATTATCTTTTTTTTTATTTTTTTAAGCTGTAAGGAATAAGTGTCAGAATTTTGTTACATTGGCACAAGTAAGTTTAAGCCTGGCATCTTGTTTTGACAAGAAGGAAAAACAAAGAGCTGTTTACATTGCACTATCAATAACAGTCATGAAATAGTGCTGCAGGACATTTTTAATCAAATACTGGTATACATCAGGCACGACAGATTTCAAGCTTTAAATCATTCCGGAGAACCATGTGGTAAGACAAGCTGTCATGATTTTGTCTGAAGTTTTCTAGCTATAGGATATTTTTAAGGGAACCTGGACCTTGGCAGAGGCTCTGTGATGGGTGGCACACTGTCTCTTAATAAGGCTTTCTTTTATTCTGTGCAATTTGTGGCAACGTATACCTTGACATTGTTTTCATAGCGACAGTAAGCTGGCGCTCGTTCAGTTTACAGTTTAAATGACCGAGGCGTAGATGCAGTCTAAGATGACTCACCAATAATTTCTTTTAAAAATCCGGAATATGAGGTGCTATCGACTGTCTCACCGAACAGTTTTAAAAGCTCGCTCAAGTTTAAAGAGCAACCCAAGAATGAAATGAATCACTGGGAAAGCGTTTTGGTTTAGGTCTTTTTTGTAATTAACCTGCTCCTTACACACAACTAGAGCAGAACCACCAGGGCTAAAGGCAAATCCCTGAAGTTGGTGGTTTTTGGATCACAATCAAAGGAGCATGATTTCCGTGCAGTGAGGGAGGAGCAACAGCTCCTGCTCCACCCCTCCACCCAATAAAAGGACAGAAAAAATATCATTCGGTCATTTTGTTTGGGAAAAAAAAAAAAAAGTCGTATTGCCCAGTCATGACACTGATCAATGGGAAGAAGCTTGGTGGAAGCCACATACAGATCTTGAATTAGAAAGTTTTCATCTCCCTTGCAACATCAGCTTTTAGCACTGCCTTTTAAACCAGAAGAGCAATCTTTTCACATCACTTCACCCCCACAAGCTGTCAAATGATAGATCGGCTTCCCTTGCAGTTGGTGGAAATTAAGGGAGTTCAACATTTTATAGCCAGACTCCGACAGCCCAATGGGTGCTATATTATATATTATTTGATTATTCCATACACACACTACTCAGATCCTTCCTCCCAGAAGTACTTTTTCAGAAAGACTACAACCCTGATTTATTCCTAGAGCAGTGGAAAACCACCCAACAGAATTACTCATGGGTAAGCCGCAGTATTATTAGAATTCCTTAAAAGCCCAGCGAGCAAATTAAGCTGCCCCTACACAGTGGGGCAAACTCAGAGCCTGAAATCAAGTCCCACGCTGACAGTCTGGGTGCATCGCTGGGAGAGGTGCGGGCAGCTTCCTACAACGTCCCCTCACAGCTGTCTAGCTTTGAGATATCGAGCCAACAAGGGGAAAAGAATAATTTCAACTTCCTTCTGGAGATAGTTACAGAAGGGCTGGAAAAGGGTTTTACGATAATAAATAAAAAATAGGAAATTAATTTTTGATGGTCCTGAGCTACCATAGCATTCTAGGCAGTTCATAAGCAACATTAGAACCATAAAACATACAACAAAAAGCACAGGGAAACAGAGGAACATTAAATATTTAACATTTTATCACTGCGTCTTGCCAAAAATGTGGTTAAGCATTACAAAGATGCCTTTGCACTTGTCTTCAAGCACGTCATCGCCTTGTAAGACAAGGGCAGGCACCACACATGTACTGGATTTTTCTTCAGACAAAACCTGCACAGCCATTTTCTCATCTCAAAGAGGATGAGGATGCTCAGGAGGATACCAGAGTGAAGGCACAACCCTCTGTGATCTTCACGTCTTGTATACAAACATGTTATGCTGTATGCAGAGAGCTATTCAGTTCCCCTCCAGTTACCCAGAAGAAGTAAGGCTTTTTGAGCCACTCACAAAACAACACTTTCGCACTAAAGCTGTGGGCTGCGAGTTACAGCTAAAAGGTGTCAGTAAACACCAGGATGGGTGGCAGAAGCTCCAAAAGGCAGAAGCCAACGTTCCCTAGTGTGTTGGGGTGGCCACTGAAGAGTCCATGAGCCCCAAATCCTTCCCCTGCAATGGGACAGGAAACTATGGAGGGCTGAAAACCAAAAGTCTTCACCCTTTAGTAGAGCCCAGGTCTGGATCCAGACCGTGTGCGTGTCTTAAAACCTCTTGTGAAGCAGAAACAGGTTCCAATCTCAATTCTCCATCACATCTCTTACAGCTATTGAAGCAAAGACCACAGAAAAACAGGACTTAAACATCCACATAAACCCCCAACAATACACATTATCTCACTGCATTCAGATTTCAAGAACATTCAAGTGCTGCATAAGAAGAAGAGATTTTCTTGATGCTCTTTCAAGCTGATAGTATTTACTACTGCTGCTTTCAAATTATTTAGGAAATAAAGCTGAGAAATTCAACAACTGCTGCTAAAACAACAATTATCCTTTGAAGCCTTTTGAAATATTACTAGAAAGTAAAATTCTCATGCTCACAAGAATAATATAAATTAAACCTCCATAAAAAGGGCTGGGCACTGAAGAAGTCATGTGTCAGTGGGTTTTCACCTCAGGACTATAGATTGAGATAACACTAGATAGAAAAACAGAAGGAGAACTGGGAGTCAGAGGAGTATATTTCTAAACCAGCCTCTACAGGGTTTCTAATCCAGAAGCCTTCATAAGTGACAAGATTAATTTACAGACAGTGAGAGGTTTCAATAAGCAGCTCATAGCATTTTTTTCCCTATGCCACAGAGCAGCTTTTATTGATAATCCCAATGTTTCTGCAATATAAAAAGGAGTTGAAGATAAACTTGCGCAATCACATGATTCCCAAAGTCAAGATTTGAGAGAAGTCAATAATTCACAGTAAGACAGTGTGCTAGCAAGCCAACCCCTAACACCACTGAGTATTTTAGGGTCATGGTCCTAAACTCATGAAGGGTTGAAATAAGCATAACTCCTTGTTTATTCCATACCAAGAACCATACACTGAATATTCAGAAACGTGCATTGACTCACTCAGCTATTGTTTTGCTCATCACTCCCTAATAAAGAGCTCTTGAAATAGGGAAAGAGGGACAATATAAATACAATAAGACACATATACTTATCTTTCTTCTGCCAAAGACCTCCAGTTCTGGCTGCTGCAGTGAGGATTTCCACCCTAAAATAAGCCGTTTTCATCAGAAAACTACTTCCCAGGGACCTTAGGAGCCAAGAACCAAACATGTGCCATGGCTAGCATCGCTTCAGCTGAGGAGCTGATGAAGAAGCAGGAGAGCTGACTATTTAGCACCTCTTATTGCTTGATTGACAAAGTCAGATTTGGGGTTAAAAATGGTGATTAGAGCTGTTCTCCTTGCAGGTGGTTACAGGCTCATGTAACTTCTGGCTCGAGGGCCACAGGTTATGATGGAAACAATGAGAATGGATCACAGCTGGCACTGTGGTTAGGGCAGACCTTTGTTACACATTATTAGGTGAATCCTGCGGGCCTTACCAGCTAGTTAAATAAAACAATTTCAAAAATAAGCCACTGTTGAGCTTTCTAAATAAAAGAAAGATGAAGTACAAACTTTATGACCCCGCTACCAGTGGATGGGTGGATTCACTGCTAGCAGATTTTTGAGAGGACTTTCTCAGCTGAAGTTTGACCTCAGAGACACTCTTTTTAGGACTTTTTGGTTCTGAACATTTATTCCAAAATTCTGAGAGCGCTGGAAGCCTAAAAAATAAATGAAATGCTTCCGAAAGAAAAGTGAGATGTACTAATCCAGATCTGAGAAGATTTTAATGTAAATCTATAATTGGACTAGTGATCTGTCAGGTCCTCTTTAAACCTGTGCTACATTGTGTATGTGTCAAAAAGATGTGGAGGTAGTTTAAATATATTTGACTCCGGAGTTCAATTGCTTTAAGGATAAATCTTTGCCTGGCTGGATGTTGCATAACAATTTGTGCGGGCCCCTGCTCTAAAGAGACTGGGAACAACTTTTGTTTCTATAAATACTTTGTACCACTCTGCTTTAATTTGCTCAGAATTTGGCTTATTCCTGATGCCTGCCAATTTCCACTCACTTTAATTTGCTTGCTTTTTTCTTTTCTAATTAACTGCTCTTATTACCTTCTGGTTATACAGTTCTGGAAGCAGCTTTGTAAATGGGGTTGGCTTTGCTGTGTGTAGCAAAGCATTTATTTATAAGAAAACTTCCAGCTGTCGCGAAGGCAAAGCTGAGAATAACTCTCTGGTGTCTGAGTCACTGCTCGCAGGTGCTGCTGGCGAGGACCGAGGTGGTGATGGAGGACAGCTGGAGCACAGTGACATGGGGGCCTTGTCTCGTTGCTTAGGAGGTTACAACCGCAAGGTCTAGGGCCAAGATTTTGTTAAGAGTGTGAAGTTATTAAAAAAAAAAAAAAAAAAAAAAAAAGTTAAAAAGTTTTACTATTTCAGTGCTTTAGATTGTTTAAGGCTGGAGGGCAAGGCTTTCACTGAGCAAAGATGAAGTTATGAGGTGTGATGCATGATATTAGTAATAAAAAATTTTACTTCAAGGTGTGTATATTTTAAACTTCTGATCTGTAAAGTCCACTTCCTCCCATTTTATTTAGTTATTTATTTTAAATTTATTGCAAGCCCAGCTTTTTTTATCCCACTGCTTATTTGCAGGGAAATGGACACAATTGTACCCCCTGGCTGTGGCTCGGCTTTCTTTATCCAAGGGATGATGGACACTTCTTCATCACCCTCCTCCCTCTGAGTGCCCCTACGTGCTCTGTCAGTGAGATGGTCTCTGGAGGATGGAGCAGGGGATTGGCCAGTGCCCTGCGTGCAGAAGGTGCTTCCTGCACCTCATGCTGTGTGCACAGGGCTCGATTCTCCTTCCTCGGCGCTGTAGCATGCCAGATCTAACCCAAAATCATCAAAATGAGCACCCTGAAGAGCCCCCCCTCTGCTAGAGCCTAAATAAAGGCAAACAGACTGGCCTATTGGGGTGTAAGACTGGTGAGACATCTTCAAGAGCGTAACAGGTCACGCAGGCAGCGATGCATGCTGAGACTGGACAAACAAATAAACCCTAGTGGATAATATTCTCTGAGAAACAGTGCACTTGTGTAGATATTCCTGCTTTTCAATATATAGATACAGTGAGCTGTGCTGAGCTCTAATTTATCTAATATTTCAGTGTTTACTTAAAATATGTGCAATTTAAGATCTCTCCTAGAACACGTAAATGCAAACTAGATGGTGTTGCTATACCCTGTGTATCAAACCGAACCTGAGCAGACGGGCAGTAATTTATACTTCGCAGAGAGCACAGACTATTAGGGAAAGCAACATATGTGGAAGGGTGGTGTTGGGCTTAATTAACGATACAAATGCAGGATGCAAATTTTACTCAAATATGGTCATTAGAAGTCTTTGATGTACGTAATTTATCCACAGCAATTGCTGACATGTGCTTACGGAGATAAGTCAATGAAGCATCATTTTATCAGTGGCAAAGGGATGTTTTCAAGGACAATATTTGTTTTAAAATGAGAAGCTGCCGCCTTGATAGAAAATAATGATTCTGGAAGGTAAAAGCCAGCAAGCGATCTCTGAAAATGAGGTGAGAGTGTGGTTGTCCTCTGGAAGGTCACGTGAAGTTATCCTTTAGCACTCTGTCATCCTCAACCAGGTACCAGGAAAGTATGAGATTTCAGCTTCCCTGACACTGCCCATCATGAAGATATATTAAACCGCCGGAACAAGACATTTAGAGGGTAGAGGTAATCCCAAGCATCTTGTCTCAGTCTCAACAATGAGCATAATTCAGCCGTTGAGATGAACCCTATCCAAAACATGGACAAAGCAGGACTGTTTCTTAAAAATCCATGTCAAATATGTCACTTTTTGTGACATATTTAAAAAAAAAAACAAACCAAAACCCAACCCAAAACAGTTGCCAACAGAAAAGACAATGTGAAACCGTGAATCCCCATAACCACAAGGGCTCAGCCTCCAGCACTCATCTCACAAAGTTGGATTCCCAAAAGGTTGCTCCCCAAACAAGCCTTTAGCATCAGTTAAAAAACCTCAAAGTATTATAGCTGAGGAAAAGAAAAAGAGAACGTCGAGAGGGATATAAGTCTTTTGCGTTACTAGACTTCTGTTTGAATCACTGCAGAACAGCACAAGCTCCTTTAGGGGCCATTTCCCACCCCTGTGTCTGCACCAAGCACAGTGCAGCTGCCTCGTGCACCTGGGACACACGGTATGAAGCACGTCCAAAATAATTCTTGGCTCCACATTAAAACGCTACCTACAGGTGCAATATTTTTTTCCGGTGCATTGCAAGGCATGCAGTTAAAAACACATCGGTAAAGCTTTTTTCCTAGTTTCTATTCCCAGAAATTCTGTAACAACCTACCCATGCTTACAGTGCTGGAGACAAATCCTGGGTGTCTCCCTCACCTCAACACTCCCAACACTGAAATTTTAACTCAGGAAAGGGAATTAAAGCAAATTTTCTAGGTACGGCTGAAAACAGCTGGATGCTAAGATGCTCTAGGGAAAGGGAAAGTTAATTAACAGTGTATTAGCTTGACAGTGTCTTTCTGAAGCCCTGGAGGTGCCAGCCAAAGCCATTGCTGCCTCATTTAAACTGACAGTCCTCTGGACTCTGCCGTCACCTCCCTCCAGTTTTGGGGCAGAAGGAGTCAGGTCCTCATTACATATTTGTACTTCAGAGCTTTTTTCACTCTGTTGTTTGCCAATATCTTTCATTAAGAGGACTTAGCAAAATATTTACTGCACTAATAATTCCATCCTTGCTGCTGGATAATTTTTCTTACACAAAAATATATCAAGATCAAACCGCTGTTATATCCCTGATGGGATCACCCTGGTACCACAGCTACTAATCAGCATTTGGCTGACTTAATTTTTTTTTTTTTTCACAGCCAGATGCCTTAGGGGTATTGTTTTTTCATTGCCTCTTCTTTACTCCCAGTGCTCTATTTTCCTTCTCTCTCTCTCTCTCTCTCTCTCTTTTTTCTTTTCTTTAAATTTTTATTTTTTCCGTTTCATTTCTCAGACTACAAAATCATTTTAACCTTTTCAAAAGATATAGGTGTGCTGAACTCCAATATGGAGTGAAACTATTACACTCAGGAAAATCTCTTCCCCTGCATGAAGGAGACTCATTTTACTCTATGCTTCTAGGTACCTGTTTTTTGTTTCCACTGATACCTACCAGAAATATCTTCTGGGCAAGACACAGACATTCAGGTCTCTCAGAACTGCTTTGCCTTAAGAGATGTGACACAGAAGACCTAAATCTCAGTGGTAGTGGCTTGGCACTGCTGTGGGCATAGCAGCAAAGGAAATTCATTTAAGCAACTTTAGTTGTGTCAGTAAAATATAAATGCAATGAAGTGTATCTTGAATTTCAAGAGTCATTCCAGCCTCCTACATCACATCACCTTGCTGAGCAGAAGGCAGAAGGGGTGAGTATAAGTTTTACCTGTATTTCTTTATGAGAAGAATTAATGAGTTTCTGCTGCCATTTGCAGGGAGAAATATGGACAGTGCGTATTATTTTCAGGATCTCAAGAGTGTGAGAGAATTTCAGAAGCATGAAATATCTCACCCCTTTAGCAAACCCTTTGTTTGGTTATTTTATAGCCAGCAGGAGAAAACTGTTGGAACTTACTCTGAAAATTGATGACTACAGGTAAGATATCGTAATGATTTGGGTCACTTTGAATTATGAAAGTCATCATTGTACTCTTGGCTATTAACTGTTTCCAGAATACAGTGTTGTAAGTGTCAAACCTGAATGGTAAGTGATGCATTTAGCTAGCCTCTGACCCCCAAAGTATCCGTCTGTCAGATTATATCCCAGAGGTGAGAAGTGCAGATACCTGGTGGGGTGTCCTGGACAGACACGGCACCAGAAGGAGGGGCAGCGTGGCACCCCGACACCCACTGACATGGACGAGGCCAAGGCTCTGCAGTCTCCCCACACATTTCTGAGACTACAAAATCATTTCAACCTTTTCAAAATATACAGGTGTGCTGAACTCCAATATGGAGTGGAAATATCACACTCTGGAAAATCTCTTGCCCTGCATGAAGGAGACCTCCTGCACTCTGTCAGGCCTCCGAGAGGACAAGGGATTGCTCAGCCTTTAAGGCGTTGATAGATTCCTAGCACAGAAATAACCCTCCCAGTCTGGGCAGACTTGAAACACCTGCTGTCTAGGGTCTTAAAACAGTTTGGACCACCCCAAAACCTTCAAGAGGTCCTTAGTTCATGCTCTAGTTCCAAGCACCAGGCCATGATTACAACCTGCATTTCAATCGTGCTGTTGCTACTAAGCCCTTACACCCCATACCCCAACTCTGTGTTTTTCTGGGGTTACACACACTCCTGCCTCACTCATCAGTTTAATCTAAGACTTCTGAAATGGCTCAGCTCAGGGACTATTGATGATGAGTGGGATCTACAACCCCAGTGCCCATCCATCCTTCTCTCTCTCCCAGGAGTCAGCAGCAGTCCACCCTGGCTGGCATGGGAAGCCACGCAGGTCAGCGTGCAGCACCCCAAATCTCAGCTTCTCCTCATTGTCGAGATGATGAAGACGATATTGCTTTTAACAGAAATTAGAGTAGATACAGTTTACTCTTTCCAGCATGAGAGATCCTGCCATCTCTAGAGAAGCAACTAGTTGGAAATGAGCAATGTTAGAGATGACCTAATGCCTAATTAACTTGTTTTTTGCTGCAGTTGCTGGCACTTGGGCTACGATACCAATTAGTTTCACCATGATGAGTCCAAATTGTTAGCTGTACGTAAAATAAAACCCAGGCAAGTTGTAGGTGGCTGTGTCTGGACTCTAAGTCACATTATTATCCTGCCGACTGGAACAGCCTGATGCAACTGCCTGCAGAAGTGCCAGGGATTGCTCTACCAAAGCACCAGTATAGACCAGTACAGTTCCCGTGTCTCTGGCTATGCTCTGAGCACTATTTAACTTCGTAGACACAGCCAGTATGTGCTCCATTTTTTTTCTGCTTCATTTCCTAAATTAGCAGGATAGTGAAAGCATTGTTTTAAAGGCAAAAGAGTTCTTACATGAAAGATGATGAGTTGGAAGGCTAATAAGGATGGGGATATAACCAGTCCTCCAGTAAATACATAAGGTTAAACAGAAACTGGGATATAATGCTAGATTAATTTATATTTCTTTGATAAGATAACATTTCCTTCAAGAAAAAAAATGCAAGATATCTATCTACGCTCCATCAAAGAGTACAATCTGTTGTAACGTTAAAAATGACTCGAGAAAATGGGGAGTACAAGAATTAGGAGATGTCTCAAGAACAGGCTGAAAGCGATGCAAAGTGTACGTCATGCTGAAGGAGATGAGGGGGCAGCCCAGGACCCCCCCAGGATTGCACTGTGTAGGGGTGAGTTATTTGCATCTGCTATTCAGACATTATCTAGAGGGAGAAAGGGCAAACGCCAACGACAGAAAGGGTGAGATGTTATTTTACAAAGGTAATGTTTTCATATTCAGCCCAGCGCAATTATTTTGGTAGCCAAAGCTCAAGGGAAGTGAGCATGAACTTGGACACAAAATGCCAACTGCATCACTTCAGAAAGCAGCAAGCTTGGTTTAAGAGAAAAGACACTGCAATTCTGATGAAAGCTAGAATGCAGGAGAAGGACTATGTAAGTGAAAGGAGAATTTTGTGGTACCAGAAGAAAAAAAATGTTCCAATATAGTTATGACTGAATTTTCATCAGAAAATGGAGGAATGCTTCTAACTATCAAGAGGACTGAAATAATGAAACCGGGTGCAGGAAAGGAAGGTCAGTGCCAGGTGAACGGTTGGACTGGATGATCTTCAAGGTCCTTTCCAACCTAGATGTGATTCTGTGGACAGATTTTAAGGTGGGTGTTAATGAGTTGATGACCAGGATTAGCCATCTGCACGTCCCTGGGCAAAAGGTGCTGCGTCAGAAGAGCGCTACAACGCTAAAGGGGTTTAATTGATTTAAATTTCTTGCAGTGTGTCACAGGGAAGAGGGAGCGAAGAAGGGGTGAAGTGGATTTGATTTGGCAGGGACTGGCTTTGCCATGTGCCCAATGGCTTTGTAACTCCTCCTTCATCGCATACATCGACTTTAGGATGGAAAGAAATAACAAGCCTAAATCTTTGCAGGATTAGGCAAAGCAGGATCTGGCAGGAATCAGGGTGGAATATAGGAATTATCCCTAGGAAACAGAAAAGTCTGCTGAGTCGCATGGAAATCTAGTGCTGAAACAACCATCATGGAAAAAGCAAGAAGGAGTTCAACTGCAACATCTAGAGGGAGCTGGCCAGTCTGGCCCAAGGGGTCCAGGCCTGCTCTCCCAAAAAAAGCCAGCAACATCCTACAGGCAGAGTTGGTGAAATCACGTCAGGGATCCCATTTATGGTTGCAGAGAGCCCTCAGACTCAGCCATCAGGTAACGCATTTCATCTTTTTTCAGTGGGGTGGGGAACAGCCATCCCGTTTTCCTCCCAGCCCTGCCACCCAGCACGCTGCTGGGGGCTGTGCCAACAAAAAAAGGGGCTTCCACATAACCCCGCTCAGCGTTTGGTTGGCTCCCCAAGGTTCCCAGACAAATTTTAAGTAAAAGTTGTCTAACTAATCCTCCCAATTAAAAAGCTAATGCTTATTCCTCTGTAGACCCCTCTCAAGGACCGAACGGCAAAGACAAATGTATATTTTCAGCTCTGTGCTTGTTGTCACAGGCTCACCGCTGGGAAATGGGAGGGAGAAGAAATTTACTACGTGGGAAGCTAATTGTATAATTATTTGATGAAGAAGGGAATACTGTATTAAAGTATCAAAATTTGTCACTAATGGATCGTTACAAAGCAAAGCGTTATACCGTACAGGCAGGAACTAGACTTGAAATGTTAATGAGTCATACCTTAGCGCTAGATAAAACCCACCTGTTTATTCTGTATCCTTAACAATTCTTTTGAGTGCTAGAAGGAAATATTAGCATCAGTTTGTCACTAAATCACTGTTATACCCTTCCATTTAAATTGAGACGGATAAAAGCCACGAATGATGTAGTTTATAAGATGTGTAATTATTAAGAGTTGGATACTTTGTGAAAAACAGATTTGTGTGTTTAAAGCAAAGATTAAGGTTGCATCCTATTGTTTAACATATCTTACTGTTTAAAATTGCACTTTGTGGCCCAGCAGTCTGACCACCCTTCTGTACCCCTGGCTGAGACTTGGTGACTCAAGGAGACCCTTTGCACAGCTATGACTGAAGGGATATTTTCACGTAATACGTGCCATTTTCTGACTATTTTTAGCCTCTGTTTATGTGTAAAGGAGTGTTGGGATATAGAAAAGTTAAGCACGTGCTCATTCTGTGCTCGGAAACAGGGGCTGCAACCTGCTGACACGGCAGGACTAGAACCGCCGCTCCACCACGCCGTCACGGTGTGGGAAGCTGTTCTGATTCAAACTTATTTATAAATGCAGTATTAGTGCCCTAAGGGAGATAATCAGATAGATCTTTGATTACACTGTGGAGGATAGACTTGCAAATTAATAGTATTAGCAAACCCAAGAATGCTCTGGTTGAGGACAGATGTGGATTGGGATGCCAGGTAACATTTTTTTTCAGCAAAAATGCAAACTGCTTTACCGTAGGATGCAGTTGGCTTTCTTTTCTTTTTCTTGTTTATTCTTCTTCATTTACATCTGTAAGAAATATGCTGGACCGTACCTATGCAGATAAAAAAAAAATCTACTGTGAATTTATACCCGCTGTGGCGCAATCTGCAATGACAGAAAAAGCCTGAGGCACGAGCCATTGATTTATCCTCGCCTCCAAGTACTGTCACTCAGTTAAACTGTCCTTTAAAATACAACTGCAGAGCGAGAGATAGAAATTGTAACAGCATCCACATCTTACGCTACACCCAGGGATAGCTGAATTGGTTTTGTTTCAGCTGGCCCTGGCAGCTCTCTCAGCAGAGGGCTTCCCCATGCCCCTGCCTGTTCCCAAGCACGCAGAAATCCCCAACCTTGGGGACAACTGGAGTGGCCCCCAGCCCCACTGCATCTGTGGGGGTAGCCCCCTTGGATCTAAACTCAGCGTTTTCCACTTGCTGCTGGGTAATTCTCCCATTTTAGAGCTTCAAGTTGCAATATTGCCTCCTCATTCGAGGGATTGCTACATGCTGAAGAGAGGGGGATACACCACATCACTGAAGAAAACTACCCAGTGCCAGTAAATGGTGTAAAATGAGCAACTGGGAGCTCAGACATTTAAATTTGGGGTGATACTGGCATGTTCCTGGGTGTTGCGGATGAACGTATCTCACATGATTTAACAGCAATTTAAGATTTATTAATGGTTTGAGGTAGATCAAAGTTTAGATTTTATCAGCACTTAATGCTTGATTGATTTAAAGATTAACAAAGTTGGTAAAATATGATTAAAATAGCAACTTGGTTACAGATTCAAGAATGACACAATTCACACTGACTTACTACAAGGTATTCTGAAGGGTGTATATATATATATGTAAAACTCAAGACATACGCACAAATGGGTCAGAAATATTGGGATATCCAGTGAAATATATAAACACCCACACTTGTAAAGGTAAATGTGCATAGTTAAACACGTGGACAGGCAAAGAAGTGGGTGGGAGAGGCCAGCCTATAATTAAAAATTCCTTCTTCTTGAGTTTGGAACAAATACTCACAATGCGTTGGTATGTCTTAATGGGTGATAACTGAGAGACTAACAGAAGTCTTACTTCACCCTGGCCTTCCATTGGCTTTGTGGGCAGATGATCTTCAAACTTTGAGAATTCTGAGCCCGAGAGGTGTTCCAGCTCAGGGGAGATGCTGGTCCTGGTCTGCTGCCATCCAGGAGAGCTCAAAGTTTCTCACTTAAGGTCACTATTTATAGGGTCCAAGATAATTAATTTTCATCAGGTAATTTTCCATTTTAGCTCAGCTTGGATGGTGAAACACTTTGGTGCTTTACACCAGTTGTGCAGGCCCAGAACTTGCTAGATTTTGGAGATCTGGTATCACCCGCTTTGGGCCACAGGTACAGATGTACTGGGCTGGCAGGAGGTGACATCCTCATGATTGTTCCCAAGCGACAGGGAAGGGAGGAGCTGTGCATGGGTCAGGGCGAGGCATTGCACCATCACACCAGGGCGGCTTGGTGGCGTAAGTCAGTGCAACACTCAGGAGTCACCATGGGGGATATATGCTAGTAACGCTTCAGGAGGGGTCCAGGGCACAACCTCGTTAGCACGTTCCTTAATGACATTTCCTCGCACAGTAGCTGCCTGACGGGTGTGCAGGGAGGCGAGAGACAGGAGGGAGGCGGGTGGGCAGCTCTTCCCGCTGAGGAGGGGTGGCCAGGACACACAGCACGTTCCTCAAGGGGACCTTATGAGACTGACCTGAGGTCTGGGGTTACCTGGGTGGTGACTGTGGGCCAGGAGGAAAGAGGGTCTCCAAATCTGTTTTCATGTCCAATGGACATAGTACTGCTGACACCAGTCCTTGATGGGATGTCCTTTATGGTTCAGACATGGAGAACTTTGACTGGACCATGAGCAGAGGTACAGCTGAGAGTGAAGAGAGGACACCAGAAGAGTTTAGGTGATTAACCTTCATGGAAAATAATTTCTGCTGTCTTGCACGTGCCTTCTGGATAATGAGTTTCGACATACGGAGATCAAGTTTTCTTCACCATGGTAAAACTTCAGGAGACCTTGGCAAGCAGCTTGCTAGAGCCCCCACTCATGCTGGCCTTTTACTGTCAGCAGACTTCTGCATGTATAGATTTTTCTTTAAAGGGGGAGATTACCTGACAATTTCTTCTCCTTTACTGTGGTCTTGCCAATGGCTAGCACTTGAGAGCTGAAGAAAAAAGGAAACACTCACTGAGGAACAGCCATTACCTACAATGAAAGCACTGAGGACTCCAGCAAGCCAGCAGAAAGGGAGGTGACTGGTACTGGGGTAGTGTCTTGCTAACCTGCTTGCATTGAAGGGTTTTTAAGCTTTCTGCTGTGAGTATTTTCACGGGTTCCATTTCTGTGATGAAGCCAATGCACCTACTCACAAAAGAAGCTCAGTCAGGGAAACACTTAAAGCAGCTCCTTGACTATAAATACTGAAAGCTAACCACTTCAGTGGGAATTAAGCACCTTCTATTCTTAATAGGTGTGATTTTCTGAACAATTTCTTCCTCTAAATAAGGACAAAATCTCTCCTGTAAGGTTCTATGTAACAGGTAGGAAGAAACTGGGATTACCTAGCTTCCCACCCTGAAACAACAGCTTTAAACCCCCTTTTCATGTATTGTGTCTTAACAAACCATGAGATGCTTAATTATCTCATTATAGAAACCAAACTGGGAAAAAGAAACAGAAGGGAAGGCCGTGAGCCCCATCAGGATTACAAGGGGAACTTGAAGGGCCAGGCTGTGTAATTTAATAAAAAAGAAAGCCTGTAGTTTAAAATTGCTCATATGAATCTGAAACCTTTAATTAAAGTATTAAAACTCTTCCTTCTTAAGGCTGTTTCTCTCTTCACCACCAGGCCAAGCGGTCTGCCCCAAGGCTGCTCAGAGCAAAAGGATGTCCAGGCAGCAGACCGGGGTAAGCCCCAGGGGCCGGAGTGGCTTTGGGGCAGGTGTGGAGTTAATGGGCGCCTTGGGCGGCCCCGGCCGCGCGAGCAGAGAGCGGGCAGAAGTCAAACACGACGTGATAAATGGCTTTGTACAAAAAACGACCGCAAGCCAAAACCTATAGGGGCTAAGAAAAAAAAAAATAAGCATGAACTGCACTGAAGAATCAATTTGTCAAGAAGTCACCCTGAAAGTAAGCCTCCTCAGCAGCAACAGCCTGTGGATCTCAGCACGGATACATACATTTTTATATAAACACAGCTATTATACTGCCAGCAGAGACACACACAGAGGAAAGAATTTTTTTTTTTTTTCCCCAAACAACTTTCTTGTGTGATTTTTTTGTTTGCTTGTTTGATGGTGCTTTTCTTTCAGACACTACCCGGAGGAAAAGATGAACGAAGCTGAACTGTCAGTTCGTCTTGCTCCTATTTTACATGTTACAAGATAGCATCAGAGCAAATCCCTTTTGCAGAATGCTCACCTACACACCTGGGCATTGTACTGAAATTTTAAGCAGACATTAATTACATTCAGACTTTAGGAAAATTGTCTTAACTGTCTTAATCGTCTTAAATGAGAAGGTCCAGGGTAGAGTTATAAGACATCTCATAAAACTCCTGATAAAATTTACTGATCTTTCACAAAACACTCCAAGGAAAATAAAGACTCTATGCTGATCACCTGCTGTGAAGTGATCAGATAGCCACACTAGTAACTAACTGTCCAGCACCTGAAACATTGGCTTTTCTTAGTCTGAAGAAAAACTCATGAGTTCATCTGAACAAAATGATGGAAAACTCACAAGCCTCAAGTGTCATTGGACTCAGCATGAGCAGCAACACCTTGCAAGTTAAGGCCATAATGAAAATACAATAAAGTTCTGTCAAAACCTGACAGTCATAAATGAACTAGGATGTTAACAGAGATAATAGTATGAAATCTTTCAGCAAGCACAGCAGCAATCATCCTAAAATAAGTAAAAAAAAAACCACCCTTCCCTTCTTCTATCTGGTTATGCAGGTGATAAACAAGTGTTTTCCTTGCAAAAATAATAATAATAATAATAAAACCCAGCTAAGTCATGTGTTGTCATTTTGAAAGAAAAAAAAAAAAAGTCAGTTTGATCTTGTGAAAGGAACAGATTAATTATTTTTGGTAGATATAAATTCATTGTAAATGCTACTGCTGCAGGTAGGATTAGGGAGTCTGTAGTCCCTACTATGGCCATACGATCTCAAAGCCAGTACCAGATAGCGTTCTTATCATAATTCAATTTTTCCGTTACTTCATTATATCACTTCCCCTCTACCACCCCCACTTCTGCAGTCCTCTGTTCAGCACTTACTGGAACCGTTCCCCTCCACAACGAGCTCTCGCTCTTTGAGTCACCTCAGGACATTATTCAGAACCACTGAGCATCTCCAGTGTCCCCAGTCAGCGTCCCACCTGCTCTGCTGGCGCCGGCAAATCCGGGTGCCCACGTGACCTGAGTGTCCAGAGCAGGGACAAGCACCTCAAATTCACACGGAGGCGGTTGTACTCTTGCACCATTTCTTGCCATCCCTGCAGGGTGTTTTTCTGCCCCAAAGCAGTAAAATCCAGGATCCTCAGCAAGGAGAAGCTCCGGGGCTGGGATGTGACGCCGCGCTGGATGGGAGCACTGGGAGAGGGGCTGGGGTCCTGCGAATCTCTATATGCAGAAGCAGCATCTGGCCCCTGGGTGCTTCCCAGGACCCAGAGGGAGTTGGCACAAGCCCAGGGAAGTGGGCATGGTGGGTAGAGATTAATTCCTACAGGTTACAAGATGAGTCGTTCACGTCTAACTTGCTTCCGTGTATTTTTCTTTGGTGCTGCCAGAGCTAGGAATGCCATCTCCTGCAGCGTGAATTTCCATACAACCTACTGAAAAGGATGAGTTGTCTGTTATTTTTATATAACAAATACATAAGCCTTGCTTTCTTTCAGCCCTTGCCCTACTGACTCCAAGGCAGCGACTAGAATGTGGAAACTTGGCTTACGTATTGATTTTACCCACACAGTGCAGCTATATAAAATTTGATAGTCCCTGTTCTGTTTTGACAATAAAAAAATCTTGGGAAGCAATGTCATAAGACAGTAAAGCACAGGGAAACCATAATGCTTAGCAAGGGTGAATTGCATGCAAGTATCAGAGCTGATGGAAAATTGAAATAAATTTGATTTATCACATCCTGTTTGCATTTATTATGGACTGCCTCTTAGTGACAATCACTCTAAAATACAGAATTACTGCTTTTGCAATTAGATTAAAATATAGCTAAAACCAAAATATAGGGAATTAAACTCAGTAAAATAATTCACAGTTTAATTTATTAAGAAGTCAAACCTTCATTTCTCCTTTTCAGCCACTGTCTGTCTTCCCCTGCTTGGCCAGCGAGAATTGCAGGGACAGACCACATGTGTTTTTGGGAACTTGCCATCAGACTTTTCCATCTCTCCAAGTTAAGTCAGCAGACACCCCATGGGCACTGTTTGCACGCAGCTAAACCCCCTTGCACCATTACGAGCCAGAGGTCATTACACACTCCCCAAGCTTTGTCCAACCCGTTTCATGAGGAAAAACTGCCAGGGACGATAAGCAAGTGATGTGTGGCTGGGTTTTGTGAGGACAACTATTGTCTTCTAGGATCAGAGGCGAGCCCTCCAAACCCACTTGGCTGCAGACTTGAAGCTGGGCTCAAACCACAGCCCAAGAATTAAGCGTTCAGCACATCAGCTGCTAACTCACCAGCTTAACCTTGCAAGCAGAACATCACTGCCTGGTCCCAGAAAGATGATTTATCATTATACGACCATCCCTCCTGTTTCATATGTAGGGCAACATGTTGCTCTAGAGTAAAGAGATCATGGCTTGTTTTATCATGTTGAACTCTATCTGGGTAAGGAAACAGTCTAATTCCTTATTTCCAAAGGTTTATCCTTGAATAACGAACCAAGGCTGTTGTTATTTGATGCCAGTACTACAGCATCCCCTGTCAAAAGCAGTGTAGAAAGAAAAGCTGCCATAACTGTGTTATTTCCCGAACTTTTCCACAATGTATTAATGTAAGTCCAATTCTCCAGTGCGTCCTGGCTGAAATGAACCATGAGCACAGTTTCCTGGGTACTCCCTCAACCAGTGAAACCTCTTCAACCCCACTTCCAGTTTATTGTGGGGAAAATGGTGAAAAGATGCTGAGCTGTTGCCTTGATGCTACACCCAGCCCTGAAGAGTTAACACTGCAGTAGGCATGAGGCTGCTCTAAACTTCAGCAAGGGGGTGGATTTCTAACATTTCCAGGATCAGGTGATACCAGAAACAGAATCTAACTGCAAGAGCATCCCGTAGTCTTACTTGTGTCAGACTTCTCACCACTCAGGCACAAACTTTTACGCCATTACGTTGAACACACTCACCACGTAGCTGAGGCTCTTGGCCAAGGTGCTCATGGGGCTCCAAGGCCCCTCGACCCTTCTCTGGGCCCTGACGTGTCCCTGGGCACACACCACTCTCTGTTTGCATTTAGCACTCCCTCACTCCCAGTCCCCCATTCCCAGGGCTGGCGTTCCTCATTCTGCACTGAGGCAGGCTCTCATTGCCAGGCCCACACCCACCAGTGCCTGCATTTGTGTTTATCTTCTTGCACAGACCCAGAGGAATACCTGCCATGGGTTTTTTTCAGACCAAGTCTGGTCATTTGGCTATTGCACAACATCACTTTGATTCTATCGTGTGCTTGGGAATAAGGGGACAGTAAGAAAAAGGTTTCAGAAGCTTTAGCTCACAGAGACATGCAAAACCAGTGGCAAATCATCAGTCTGTGTGTCACAGGCTGTGGTGGCATTGCACACCTCAGGGCACTCCATTTTTGTCACCCGTGTCAACTCTCCCAGTGAAAAAGCTCAGCTCCTCAGCCTTCCTGCCCTGCCCACGTGGACGGGTTCCTTCAGAGCCTCGTCTGAGCTCCTGAGTTGGCTCCTTCTTCTCAGGGACCCTCCAGAGGAGCCCACCCCACCTCACAGCTTAAGGAGGGAGCTTAGAGGAAGTTGGTCTCAGCTTAAGTGAAAAAAAAACCCACCCAGAAATATCTTCTGCCACACTCAACTCTGAATCCCACTGCAGTAACAGCGTGGCTGCAAGGAGAAATAATTCAGCGAGGGGCTGGGTCAGCAGTGTTTCATACAAAGACAGCGGAGGAGCCATCAATCTTCTGCGGTTGGGTTTCTAGAAATCCAGTGAAGCTCAAGGAGCCCTGGGATACCCTTCCCGATGCCCCACAGCCAGTCCCTCCTGACAGCAGGAAGGACAGAGATCTCTAACTCCCTACAACCCGACCCTCCCTAAACCTCCAGCAAGGACCCGTCTCACCCTCCCTCAGCCCAGCAAGGACCAGTGTGGAGCTCGGGGAAGCGTAATGGCCAGGCTGCACCCGGGGTGTCCCAACACGTCGCGCGGGCCTGGGGGTGTCACGGCTCAGCAGAGCAGCTGGGGGTTGGCAGTCTTAAGAATTTTTTCTCTGAGAACTAAATGAGCATATTTCTGGGCTTCCGCGGGAGTCTGGCCCAAGCGAGGCTGGACCAGAGCATCCCATCCCAGCATCCCATCACCCTTTTTCACTAAAATCTGCCCACAGATTCATTACCTGATGCAGTTCTTCCTTCAAGCAGTGATTTTGCTGAAGGGGACTGCCACTTCTCTGCTCCAGTTAAGATTGATTTATTTAAGAAATTATCCTTCTCTTCCCAAAACACAAAACCACAATCAGAATACAACAGAAGCACAAAGAAATACAAATGACGGCCACCATGCGCACATTGAATCATCATCTTAAATGGTCCCTGAAGAAAAGTTCTGGCAAGGCAGCGTGGTCCTTTCACCGAGCTATCCCAGCGCAGGACCCAGCTGAGCTGCTAACAAAGCTCACCCTGGGGAAGCCTGAGGCACCTGCAGCCACTCCAGATCCTCTTCTCCCGTGTTTTGCTGCATTGTGGGGCTGGCATGGCATCCTGCCCCAGGGCAAATAGCCTCAAGGTGAAAGTAGGAAGTTCAGCCCGTACGGTTGCATCCAGAACTTTGTATCCTGAAGCAGAAGAAAATAGGGGTTGAGTGAAATCAATCCCAGCTCTGAGGTCAGCGCCTTCGCTGTGTCTTGGGAAGGGTCCTCCGCCTCTGCCAGGGCAAGAGTTTCTCATTCTTTCCTGATTAAAAGAATATGCCCACTCCTCAGCAAACAAATGTCACAATCCTAAGGCAGCTTTTTAAAATTTGAATGCCAACCTAAATACATGGCTATTTCACAAAAAAATTCATCAACAATCCACCCACCCCCCTTCTTTTTTTTTTTTTTGGTGACAATACAAAGCTACCTTCCCCTCTTCACTCTCTACATGACCTGCTTGCCACAACCTCAGTCACCTGCAAAAAGCAGCTTAAAAGGCAACTAAGTGCAAAATTAACTTTCCCTGCACCCTTTATTATGGTAGCTAAAGGTCACCCTGCTGAAACAAGAGCTCGAAACCTTCAACGGGATTCTATTCACTTCAAAAAGGAAACAGGAGTTATAATTTAAATGTCCTTTTACTGGATAGCTCTGGAAAACAATAACATGAACAAAAAGATTATGCCTCAAATATTTGAAAAGCCATTTCAGAATAGTGATTTTTCTTGTCTGAAGCTTTTTTTTTCACGTAGGAGATTAATAAATAAAACAAAACTGACTCCATAAACTGACACAGGATACTGGCTGACAAGTTCAGTTTGCTCTTCCCTTCACTTCGGGTCTGCTAAAGTTGGATGTTTGTAACCAGATACTTTATCATACTATTTATTACATTTGGGGCCAGAAAAAAATCACTTGTACAGCTTATTCTTTCCTCCATCAGGGACTTGCTTCCCCAACATATTTTAGTTTCTTAGTTTGTTTATTTATCGGGGGTTTTTTTTGATCAAACTTACTTTCTGGTTCCATTATAATGCACAAAAAGTTTGCGTTATACCAGTTTCTGTTTGGGATTTTTTTCTTGTAAACAACAACAATAATGCTTTTAGCTTTTTATTTAAGAAAGCTGCAGTTTTGTCATATCCGAGGAAGAACGGGCTGGAAGAGACAGAAAGGAAAGACAACAGATTATACAGTTCACAATTTTCTTTCCTTTGAGCTCAAGGACCTCCAAAGAACAACCACAAAGCAAAAGCAGGGAACAGGCAGGGAACAGGGGTGGCCAAACCCCTCGCATTTGAAGTATTTTATAAAATGCCCAAACATAACCACTGTGGCTGCAGTCCACCGGTGCCACGTTGCATTTTTCCAAAGCTTCACAAAAAAATGCAGAAACCACATGTAGGTGTGGGTGCTGTGGATAAACCAGAGGGGTTAAAGCAGCTGGAGCCCCGGGGGTGCGTGGGGGGGCTGCATGGGGACACCCCCACCATGGGCCACCAGCTCCGCACAGGCAATCGCGAAGGCAATTAGCAGGAAAACCAGCAGTTAAAGAGCTCCTCAGCGGGGATCCGGCTTCATTTTGGAGGCTCGATTAAATCTGAAATTCTTCTTATAAATTATTGTCAGCTCCGCAGGCTGGCACAAAGATGATCTTGTGTGTTTGGAAAAAAAAAAAAATGGGTTTTATTTGGAAATGCTGCAGATAGATGGAGGGGCTGGGTGCCCCGCACACCAACCCCCTGGGAGTGAGGGTGCATCCCTCCATCCCTCCCTGCACCCAGGGCGCTCTCCTTGCATCTCCAGAAAGTCCATGCTGCAAACCTGGCAGCTTAACCCCCCTCAAACCTCCCCTGAACCACCCTGGGGGGTCGTGGCTGGCATCCCTGCACCCCCAGGGCTGCTGTGGGGAGCGCTGCTTCGCTCTCGGCCACGGAAAGGTGAGAAAGCCACCTGGACACCCACATGGAGGGGCTTAAAGCCTTTCCAAGGTGTTGGTGGGAAGGGACAGAGTGAAAAAGGAGGGAAAGTGGCCAGCCCCAATGGCTTCTCTCACCTCTCAGCATACCCCATCCCCGATCCCTTCCTCCTGCGCCTCTCTGATATTTATAGATGATATATAGGAAAATATACACTTACACATTATAAAAATTTGCCTCTCTTGGGCGTTGACACATCTCAGTGCACCCAGGGAGCTCCACTCACGCCCGGGCCCCCGGCCAGGCCGCCCGTGGACCCCCACTGCTCCCCCCGGTCCCCTCGGGCACACCGGCCTCAGCCCGTCTCTTCCTCCTCCTCCTAAAATTGCCATTATCGAACATTTTCTCACAGTTGGGGTCGAGGGTCCAGTAGCTGCCTTTGCCTGCGGAGAAAGAAGGATCCCGAGAGTTGCTCACCGCCACCTCCGCGCCACGTCGGCGTCCCCATCCCCATCCCCTTACCCGGGTCGTCCTCGCCCCTGGGGACCTTCTTGAAGCAGTCGTTGAGGGAGAGGTTGTGGCGGATGGAGTTCTGCCAGCCTGCCTTGCTTTTCTTGTAAAAAGGGAAGTTTTCGGCCACGTACTGGTAGATCTGGCTGAGGGTGCGTTGCCGGCCCGGCGCGCTGTGGATGGCCATGGCGATCAGCGCCGAGTAGGAGTAGGGCGGCCGCGTTGGGCGCAGGCCCTCCTGCTGCGCCGGCCAGCCCCGCTCCGCGCCCGCACAGCCCGACGGCGGGAAGGGGCTGCCGGTGAGCAAGGGGGTGCCGTGGCCGCCAAACCACAGATAAGGGCTGGTGACTTGAGGTGGGGATGGAGGCCGGCCCGGCAAGGAGATACCGGGGCGCAGAGCCACGTCCAGCAGCTCCTGGGCGTGAGGGGGACACGGCCCGAAGGCCTGCATGCTCCACCGGCCACCCGCGCCGGCCCCCGCGCCCGTGCCCCGCTCCGCGTCCCACCGCTTAAATACCTCCTCAGAGGAGCAGGGCGGGACCCCCACACCCCCCCCAGAAAACACCTCCCCTACGCCCGCCCTCCCTCCCCAAACCCCTGCGACCTCCAGCCCCTGCCACCCACCGCCGCTCCGCCGTGCAGGTGCACGAGCAAGCGGTCTCAGGGCATCCCCCCTTGTCCCCCCCCCCCCCCACCTCCACCAAAGGAAAAGTTTTCTGGACAAACGGTGAGAATTTGGGAAAAACAGCAAGGGGAGAGCCGGTGGGTGATGCCGCCTTCCGTGCCCTCCCCAGCACAAAAGTCCATAAGGAGCCTTTGTCCTGGTGAGAGAGAAAATCACCGGCAAGGCAGGAAAAGCACAAGAAGTGCCTAAACCCTCCCTGCAAACATCCCTCAGAGGCTGGATGACAAACTGGAGTTGCCGTGGGTTCCTGATTTGAGATTTGGAGTTGGCTACAACAGCAGTTACAGGGTGACCTGCTCCCGTGGCATGGGCGATGCAAGAGCGTCAGCAGGAAAGCTGAAACGTCCCCATTTGGTACCTTATAAAACAATTTCTGAACTTCCATTGACCTGAGCAATCCCCGCCCTGACTGACACCTCTGTTTAGGAACTGCAGTGTAAAGCAGCCTGACAGACCCAGCTGCCCCTTCAGCAAGCTTTGATTTCCAGCGAATAAATCTATTTGCAAGAAAACATCCACGTGCTCTCCCACATTTCCTTTTAAGCACAAAATAAAAATTATTATCGTTTGGAAATTAAAATTTCCCGTCTGTGCACACCCTAAAAGCACGTGTGGTCCTGTATGCACATATGAACTCTTAACACTGAACTCCTTAACTCAAAATAAACTTCTCTTTACACTTGCTCATCCACATACCCTCAGCACTCACAGCCTTGCTGCCCCCCCCGGCAGAGTTGTAACACACCAGTTAAACCAGTGAGTGAGCTGGGCTTTCTCTTTAAGCCAGCGCTCACATGCTGGGTTGCAAGGGAAAGAAAGGATTTTCTTCTTTTGCTACGGCTGGCATTGACTTTAAAATAAAATTCGCACTATACTTTGGTCCATGGCAAACCACAGACCTGTACAGAATGTTGCAGCTACAAAAAAAAACCCCAAACAGGTGCATAAATCAATTTTCGCTTTTTTTGACATGTGTGTGACATCCTATAAAAAATTGTCCTTCTGCATTTCTTCTGGTCCTGTAAAACCAGAGTTTGGGGTTATGTTTTCTCCCGCTGACATTAAAATAGCAGAAAAAATTCTAAAATTGTTCATCTTTGATAGAAGATATAGTGTGATCTGATGGAAAATTGATTTTAAATTGCATTTCTGTATATTCTCTTGCTATTCTGTCCTTCTGAAATTCCAGGCCATTCCTCAGACACAGAGCTCAAAGGCAGGGCTTTATCAGCAGCTGTAGCTACAGACAGGTAAATATAAACAGGGTACTGCTCTGTGGTAGACAAAATACTTCAGGTGACATCTTGTACAAATAAAATCATCCCCAATTCTCAATCTGTCGATCGAATGCAGGTGTGAAAGGTGTGAAAGTGACACACCTGTGTCACTAGATCTCTGCCTTTTCAATATCATTCTTATGCCTGAACTCTTTCTTTTGAAACCACGTTAGTGGTGTGGGTGTGCTGGCGAGGGCATTGCCCTGGCAGCTCTGCCTAACCCCCTGCCCTTCCTCTGCGAGAGCTCAGAGCAGATGCTTCAGAGACGCAAGAAACACTTCGGAGATTTGGTTTCTTCCTGATGGAAGACAGTTAGGGGATAGCTTCTGCCCCAGAGCATCAGTGTTATCACCGGTTTTACACAGATATATATAAATAAACACATACATAAACATGTAGGCTTATGCCAAGGCAAGGATTTGTTATTTTAACCCCCTCCTGGAGCCATCCCAGAACCTACTCCTGGGCTGTGCCCATCACCAGGGCAGCAAGCTGTACCTGTTTGTCTGAGCTTTTGGGAAATGCTTAGTTAAAACAAGGCAATTGTCAGTAATCACAGCTGTTTGCATCTTCACCGGGTGGAAAAAAAGTAAAGAAAAGTTGAAAAACATTGTTCTACTAATGTAAAAGTTTGCTATATGCACACTGCAAAATTAGAAAGAGCTGATTCATACCACTGACAGCATGTTCATCTGAATACCAATAGTTTTAGGCATATTTTTAGATCTGTCTTCAAATCTCAAAAAGTGCAAGGGACAATATTCCTTCCATTTCAGCAAAAGTAGTTCAGGAAACAACCCGATCCCAAACATTAAATTGAAAGTTAGTTCATTTCCCTGCACTTACTGATTACCTGGAGACATCCAGCCCCACATTGGCCTCCGGGTACCCCCAGCACGACTTCCTCAGGGATGCTCCTGGGGCTCAGAGAGGTTGTTTTATTTTCCGTGGTGTTGCTTGTCTACTCGCTGCCCGTCTGTGTGACAACTACAGCTGCAGCCACAGGGCAAGGTGTAGCGTGGGCTCGTATCCACCAGGTTCGAGCAGGCCGGCATGGCGATGCTATTTGTGTTAGCTGAGGGCCCCGGGGCAAACTTCAGCGTGGCTTACCTGAATTTTCATGTAAGTTTTAGACATTTACCGTATGAACAGGAGAATTTATTTCCTGTAAATTTGTGCATTTAGCAAATACAAGTCTACAGAGAGCTCATTAAATTCTCTCTTTCTCAGCTGAGCTGGCACCTGCGGCCATGAAAATCCTCACGCATCATGTATTTGTTCACCCTGACTTCTTTTTTGCTTCGCAGAAACCCTTTTACTAGGAAGCAGCGATCCCTGGTAAACACCCAAACATAACTTCTCTACGATATTGTAACCCCCAGGGAAAAAGTTATTCTTGTTATGGAATGCGGAGGTTTTTACAACCTCCTTCCATTTCTCGAGCGTTTCACCTGAATTCACAAGGTGTGATGGCACGGTCAAGGTCAGCAACCCCAGCCGTAGCGTGGCAGGTCTCTGACCATCATTTCACACACACACACACACACACACACACACGCGTGTTCCCGGACACGCCGGACAAAATCCCGCGACTCCTCGGCCAAAGCGGGTCGGGAGCTCCAGAACCGCAGCCCAATTACCCCAAAACCCGCTGCCTATTGCGTCACTGCTACGTCAGAGCCGGCGGGTTCGGGTGACTTGTGGGAGGGCGATGCCATCTAGTGGCAACGGGCCCGGCTCCGCGCGGTGCGCGCTTTGCGCTGGCGAGGGAGCGGGTGTCCGCATCCTCCCCGCCAGACTGCGCTCACCCCAACCCCTCCGTCACGGGCCTTTAGCCTGAGAAATGAGGCGCCTTACAAGCAAGCCTGAGGGACAGAAATATTTCTAACAAGCAAGCGTGAAAATCCCAAATCTTTCTTTCTTTCGCGGCTCTCTGCGGCTCCCCGAGGAGGGGACGGGGAGAGGGAGAGGCTGGTCCCTTCTCCCTGGGACCCAGGGGTAGGACATCCAGGGAATGGCTCCAAGCAGGCCCAGGGGAGGGTTAGACTGGACACGAGGAAGCGTTTCTTTACCGAGAGAACGCTCACACCCTGGCACAGGCGTCCTGGAGAGGCAGGTGATGCGCCCAGCCTGTCGGGGTTTAAGAGGCGTTTGGGCAATGGCCTTAATAATATCCCTTAACTTTTGGTCAGCCCTGAAGTGGTCCTGAAGTTGGAGTGGATGATTGTTGTATGTCCCTTCCAACTGAAAATAGTCCTATTCTATTCTATTCTATTCTATTCTATTCTATTCTATTCTATTCTATTCTATTCTATTCTATTCTATTCTATTCTAAGTGATGTTTGCCAGTTTTGTGGTGAATGCCCATCAGATTACCAAGCTTGTTTAGCTAAAGGCAATGTGCACAGCGGCACAGGCACTGCCATGCCTGGTCTGCTCCCAGGTGTGGAGGTGAAGGATGGTGGGGTGTGAAAAATTGTTCAAGCCCAGCCTGGGCATCCTCTCCCTTATAATGACATCGATTCGCTGCATCTCTTACTCTTCAAGCTGATGATCCCTTCCCTTCCCTTCCCTTCCCTTCCCTTCCCTTCCCTTCCCTTCCCTTCCCTTCCCTTCCCTTCCCTTCCCTTCCCTTCCCTTCCCTTCCCTTCCCTTCCCTTCCCTTCCCTTCCCTTCCCTTCCCTTCCCTTCCCTTCCCTTCCCTTCCCTTCCCTTCCCTTCCCTTCCCTTCCCTTCCCTTCCCTTCCCTTCATTTTTTTGCCACCTGTGCTTTTCTTTTCTTCTTGCAATGCCTCATGCAAAGTGGTTTCCAATTATTATACTCCATTTCTTTTTCAAAAAATGCGATGCCATGCCTGTATGGCTCTGTGGCAGTACACGGGACCTGTTCTTGGGGAACTCCAAGCAGAAACCTGGGACTGGTCACTGTGACACTACCTAAGGTGTGTACCGACTACCCTTGGCAGCATTTGGTTCACTGATTTTTGTATTTAAATTTAATGGTAGCCACAGCAGGAGGCCATGGTTGTCTTCTAGCTGCAGTGGGTATGATGCATGGTTAACACTTTACCTGGTTAGTATTTTAGCACCTCGTTCTATGAATAAGGTGAACTAAAAGATCACAGTAAGTGCAACCAGTCAAAGGCAGAGCCAGAAATCAGCACCTCGGGACCAGCCCGTTACAGCAAACCATTTCAAACAGGGCAAAAAGCAGAAGAGGAGCAGCACTCTTTCCAAAATCAGGATCCATGAAAAACAATCTGCTTGAAAACTCAGGACGGACTGTGCCAGTGCCATGAGTTCTCCAAGCTTCTTTCCCACACCTTAAAATTAGTATCTTGAAGACCACTCCATGCTCCAACACAACAGCAGAAAAGCAGACAACTCCCCAAATCGATTAGGCCCTAGGTTATTTCTCGCTACCAGTCGATCCTGAGCCCCTGTGTTTTCTGAAAATGTCACAGCAAAGTCCCCAACTTTCCAGCTGCTGGCAACGCGCGTGTCAGGAATTTGGGGCAGGACAATTCCTCCTCCTCCAGCTGTGTTACCCCACGGCTTTGGGTGATGCCAATGGGATTAGCTGCTCTGTATCAAGAGGGAATAAATTCCCCATCTATTCCTCTACTCAAAATAAACGTGACAGAGGGATGTGTCCAGAGGCTGGTTGGGAGATTTGAACACAGTAATTCACTCAAACAAAGCATTTGATACTTTTCTGGCAAAACTGACTGAAATGTGGGTGGTTTGCACCAAAAAAACATCAGTCTGTGAGTTCTCCTGAAATGCCAGACATTAGAATAAACTCCCCTCAATTAAAATAAAAAGAAGCGGCAGAAAATGAAATACAAACACATGGCGAGAAATAACAAACAACAAGTAATCTGACATGAAGTATCTGGATACCATGTGTTTATATAAACTTTGAAGTTAATCAAAACAGAAAGAAATACAGCAAATATGAAGAATAGTAATCCAAATATTATTTTGAATTCAACACAACTAGGCCCATTTGGCATAACAATTATTAGCTCACAAATGGACATTTCTCAGGTCAGTCAAGCTTGAGCCAATTATCCTGTGGCAATTAACTAAATTAACTCTAAAATTGGAATTCAAATAATCTCAGCAATTATGGTTTAATCCTGAAATGTGTCTCTTCAAAAGAAGCCAATAAGAAACACAAATCCACTGGAGTTCGCCACATTTAAATTACACACTATATTCTAATTTATTTTAATATCTAACTTCCAACGGATCAGTCAATCCTTTTTCATGACCATGTGTTAAAAATGGCTTTGTACGAGAGAAATGTCACATGCATTTTTCAATCTTTTGTAACGCGAAATAATGAAATTTGCATACACCAAAGCATTGAATCCAGCCCCTTAGGTGTCATGTCCTGATTATTTGAATTTATATACTTTACATGGGTAAATAATTTCATTTATATGCACTTCTGATTGCTCATGAAAGTTTATGGGTTGGATTTCATCCATAATTTTTTTTTCTACCTTTATCTGAGTTTGCCTTTCAATATTTAATCCAATCAGTTAATTTTCTTCCTGCTCATCTATCAGCAAAAGTTGTAAGGACAATTCTTGTTTCATTAAAAGTTTTTAAAGTCTGGAATGTTCTTTTAGAAACTTCTGCAATTTAGAAAAAAAAAAAAACCAAACCCAAACTAAAACTAACCTTTTCTGTTTCATTTATTGAAAAAACTATAAGCAATTTGAAATTCATCTGCACTTCTTTATCCCAGATGGAGAAGAGATACTACGGTGTGCGAAGCGAGGGCTCTGCTGCGAAAGGGGGCTCAGCGTCTCCAGCACCCCTGCGGATGCTGGTGTAACAACACGTGGGCAGAGAGTTATACTTGTATTTATCTACTGAAATAGGACTAAAACTGCTGAGCCCACTGGCCAAGAGCTGAAGGAAGGACGTGGGATGTCAGCCGAGGGTGTATGCGCGGGTCCTACATGTGGGGCGTGAGGATGATGGATGATGGCACCAGTGGGCAAAATACTTTCTAAGGAGAGGGTGACTCTGTAGCTCTGCAATTAATGCGAAGAGCCTTCTCCCCTGGCCTCCTCTCACAGCCTTTCTCACCCAAGGCTTCTCAAATACAGAAGGTTTGCACATCAGCAGCCGGCAAATGCTAAAACTCAGCAAAACAGCTTGTTTTTTTTAACACATAGAAGCGATTCAAGTTTCTCCACTAAGCAGTCACCATGACCCTGTCTGCCCTGTGCCTCTGTCATCAGTGGGACATGAGGTCTGTGCTGCCGGTACCTCCTGGCGGGACACAGATTTGTGTCACCTCCTGGGCTACCAGGTACCACTTTTCTGCTGTTAATCATGAGGGGAGATGCAAAATCCAGAGGTGCCATGAAACCAAAGATGAGACAGACGTTTAACTGTTCCAGCAAGTCAACCCACTGCTCATTACCTGTCTGCAGGGCATTTCTCATATTTAAGTTCATATTTAATACCTGCAAAACTTGTCAAATTTTTATCATAAACCAGCAGGTGTAGAAATTAATTTTGAAAACAACGAAGCAGCTGCAACGATAGAGAATCAACTTCTGGGCATGTGGTGAGTACAGTAGAGAGAAGACATGGCCTGTAGCAAACAACACTGCACCTACCATACTCACATCTGTCTTCTTAAATTAGTGGGTTTAATTCCTCAGTAAGCAGCTCCTTCTTTTCTAAACTGAGAAAGGATTAATCTTTGCTTAAGAAAACCAGGGCATAATGAAAAAAAGACATGAGGAGGCACCAGTAATACTTTGGTTTAACATTTCTGAAGTTTACCAAAGACGCATATAAATTGTCCCTTATAAATTTATATATTGCATATATAAATTGTTTTTCATGTATAAATTGTTGCTTTTATATATAAAATAGAGTGCATTTTTTCTCCTGAGTAAAGCTTGACAAGCATAAGCACAAAGAAGTATTAATATCCTCACAACGTGATGAGAGCGTACATTTCTTCATTAAGTTTTTCTTCAGTCACACTACTCAGATTTTGTAATTTCTTTCCTTTTTTTTTCAGAAGAGTCCTTATTGAAAAATGAATTCCCTGCAGCGCCATTAAGGGACAAACGTGATCAAAGTCACTCACCAGTGATTTGAACATGAGAAAGGCTCCAGTAGCAACTCACCAGATGCTCCAGCCAAGCTCTCCTTGCCTTCCCCTATGACTGGTGTATGAAGAGCCTGCCAGGAAAATCAATCTAAAAAAAAGGAAGTGGAAAAAGCATTGATTTATTTTTCTTCCCCCCCCCATTAAATACCTTCTCTTCTATCCTAAACAGTTGGGGGTTTTAGTAAAATCTTGTGTTGTTATATATTCTGTATGTGCAGTATTGATTTCAGACCGCCCATTCCAGGCTGCTTTAACACGTACGATGTTTCACCTGTTTCCACCTATAACTCCAGCCCGCTTTAACGCTGTGACCTCAAAAAAAGAGAACCAAATTATAATTAGCACCTTTCAGAAATACCTACAATTACCTAAAATAACTTTTTCAGACACAACAGGATTCCATTTTTCAACAATTTCCGGATCTGCCAGACTTAGAAAACATGTGGTATAAAAATAAAGGTTACATAAAAAAGGACATTAAAATATTTTAAAGTTCTATATGTTGTATTTCTGTTTCCTGTTTTATTTCCTGTTTTACTTCGGATCTGGTATGAGAAAGGCCCTTTCAATTTTCTGGTGTTCATACCTATTGATACCAAGCGTCGTTGGTTTGTTGAATTCTGGGGGTATACCATCAGTTTTCTGTTGAGGAAAAATGTAAAAAAATAATATTAATTTAAGGAAATAAATTCATTAATTATATATAAAGATGCTGCTTGTTTATGACTATGTGTCCCATCTAATAGTACAAATCTTTCACACATGAGCACTTAAATGCAAAACTCACGTCAGTGTTAGGTTTTGTGTGGATGCAGCAAGAGCTCTGTGTGTTTGTGAGCAAAAGAACGGAGCAGCTGGAGGATTTCTTCTCTGTATTTAGCAAAAAAACCCACATTTGTCACAAAAAACCCAGCCGCCTCACCCGAAGGGCTGGTATCACTGTGCCCCTCTCTTGGTGGCTTTGCCACCAAACGTTGCACATGTGCAGGACAACAGAGCATCATCCTTATAATCCTTACGCGTGTGTGTGCTTATATATAGCTGCGTATTTAACGCTGTCGAGTGAAATGTTTATGGGCATTTTGTCAAGAAGTGCTGTACAAAAATGACCCCATTAACTACTCCTTTTTCCACTGCTCACCTGGACCACAGAGCAGTATCAAACATGGGGTGTCCTGCAGCAGTTTCACTGCCGACGGGGCAGCGCTCGGGGAGCATCGTGTGCTGCTGCAACGGACCACCAAGGAACCCCTGACTGATTATTGAGGGCTGGGGGTTTATATTTGTTATTAAGGAGGCTATTCATTACTGCAAAACACGTGTTTAATGGAAAGACTGCAGAAAATGTCTCCTCGAGGACCTGCTTTGTTTTTGAAAGTCTTTATGAGTGTTTACATCATGCTGTGATTTATTTTCAGATTGGCTGAGGCTTGTTATGCTGGATCGTGGACAAAACCTATTTGTTTCCCGGGCCAGGAAGCCCATCTATCAAAGAGTGGAAGAAGGAGGAGGGTTGCCAGCTGGGAGCCTGGGAGCTGGGCAGCGTGGAGAGCTGGACATCTGCTCAGCCAGACACGCCAGCTTGCCCACCTTTCTGATTTCCACCCAAGTTTCAGCAAAATAATGGGAAAAATATTTTTGGTCGTGCTATGTGTACAATACCAACCTCATCCTTGCAGTGGTGCTCGGGGAGTGCCTGGAGAAAAGGATATGGCTACCAAAGCCCCACTAAATAATGCTCGAGCATCCTTGGCACCCCCTCCTTTTCCTGCTGCTCTGCTCACCCTCCGCGGGCAGGATCTAGCCCGAAGTTTGCATAATCTTCCTGAAGGACAATATAGAGAACCGAACAGCAGGGCTCAGGCCTTGCCACCACTCCTTGGGCTGCTAGCCATCATTTGGAAACTCCTCTGTGGTCGCTTGGAGGAAAAGGTGTTACCAGCTAAGCCTTAGAGGCTCTTGGCTTCCTTTTTTGGGCAGCTTGAGCTGTAAGATGGGAGAGACAGTTTTATCTTCTGCTGGTTGTTTATGGTTCTTTAATGCCCATTTTCATAAATACCACACAATTGCGTTTGAATTGACTCCCTCTGGCAGTTGTTTCAAGCCCAGACTAGCCTGTTTTCTCCAGACTGGGTCAAATTTCGTGATGATTTTGCTGATCACCTGAGATCTTACAAAAAAATCTGCTTGACAGTGTTTGTATGTTCAACCACTCACCTTTAACTCTTCATTTTTCAGCTGGTATAAAAACAAATAAACAGCTGAAAGAAAATCCAACCTCGTTTCATTGACACAGAGTATTGCTAATATTAGTAAGTTCACGACCTTCAACTAATGACTGCGTTTTATTTAATACACTACAATGGGGTTTGCTTTCTTGAAAAACTGGCAAAGGTATTTGTCCCTGAAGAAAGCCCAAATGAAAGGAGAATTTTGACATAACATTTTGCACTCGTTTAGCATATTTTAAACAGCTATAACTGCCTAATCAATGCACAGGGAAAGAATCTGAAAGTAGTAAAACTCTTAACAAGCAACTGATACAACTGATGATCTAGAAGTACTTAGAGAAATGTATCGTACTTACAGGAAACTGTTCTACAAAAGAGGTCTGCAGCCAACATTATAGTTTCCTGTACTGTTGACGTGTTCTTCATATATTAACATTATAAATCATGCTTATATATAGTAGCATTATAAACCGTAAATCAGGTTCAGCACCTTAACCATGATGACCAAACTGACGGTCTTTTAACTGTTCATTACAGTATATCCTAACTCAATTTGCTAATAATGCAGAAAGACCAGTCTTTTCCCAGTCTTTTTCTTTTTTTTTGGGGGGTAGGCACCTTATTATGCACTTCAGTGCAAAAACACAAGTGAAAATAATAAAGTAAATAGCAAATAATCCCACAGGGCAGAGCATGTTGATGTGATGTACGTTGTAATATGTGATTTCTGCAAAGAATCCAGTGATATAAAATCAACTTGAAATCATATTCATGGTTCAACAGGTCTGTGATTTCACTTCGAAAAGGAAGACTATCTGTGCTTTATGGCATATCAGATTTAGTTATTTTAAATCATGTTTTGCAGTATGCAGTGTAACTGGGAGGAAACTACAAGATGAATTGTTCACTGAAGCATTTTTCACAGAAAAGGAGTCACGGACATTACCCCAGAGAAAAACATTTGTGCATCAGGTGCAATATGTTCCTGATGTCACCCAAAGCCAAAGTTCTCGCTCCCAAGCTCCCCAAAGACTATTTTTTTCGTTCAGAGCACCACCTTCCCTTACACACTGTGACAAATTTATGCTCTTCTCACCTGTTTTTGTACGAGTAATTTGTTGTGCTGCACCAGAGCCCCACAAAACGGTGGGTTGGGAGAAGGGCTGGGCAGAGCAGAGCGATGGGTCAGGCAACCCGTGTCCTGCCGGCCAGCTTTTGCTCCATGATCTTGTACGAGCCACTAAAACCCCGTTCAAAGTCACAGATCCCACGTCCCATTTACTTTAATGGATTTGGTTCGGCCAATTAGGCCCTTTTTCCTTCAGATCTCATCTGTGTAAAGGATGGCATTAATACAACCTCGTGGGATTAATTGCCTGTAAAGTCACTTTGAGACCTTGGGTAGAAGCACTAGTGTTATTAATTATTGTTATAGATATTGTAATGTTAAACATAAGTTCATACATTTATTTAGAAAAAAAACCTTCCAGAATCGAGGGAACTAAAACTCCCCCAGGCTATTTAATTATTTTATTGCCCCTCAGTGGAAAGGTGATGCCTCAGCAAGATTTTTCTCCTCACGCTGCAGTATGCCAGCCCCTATAAGCCCATGTCCACGTCAGAAATGTGGTTCACTGCCTCACAGAAGTCAGAGATAAAAAGAAGCATTGTTCACTTCATAATTTCTTTTTCTCCATTTTCTACAACCTACGTTCTCTCTTTGTTTGAATGCTTTAGTTTTGTTCTCAAGAGATACGATTAATTTGCCACTTTAAAAAGTCAAAATGAGCGGGGATTCAGAAAGTTGGGATTTAACAGGGAAAATTGTACTATGCAAAAGTGTAGTGCTCATTATAAGTATGAAATACTTGGTAAGCAGTTTTCTCTGCATAATGAGAAGACTTTTAACCAATGAAAAATTCAGAGAACAAAATGACTCTCTGCCCAATTTACTAACTCTGATGACATTGCGCCAGGAAGGTACCAAAGTGCCACAACACAGCATGAAAGTAAAACAAATGAAGGTTGTTTCTGAGGATGGGTTACAAGTAATGGTCATCATTTTTGTAAGGCAAATGAGAAAACAGAGGAACTACCTGTAGAAAATAGGCAGAAATAGAAACTAAAAAGATATTATTTTGAGGTACTAATGGCAGTCCCTAGAAGAACTGATATCTAGATTTTTCCACCAAATGACCGGGGTAAATTAAAAACCAGGCACTGCGGCTAAGGAATAGTGAACATTTGCCACTATACTAAGAAACCCCATTTCAAAACTGGCGTTTCCAACCCAAGCTAGGAAAGCAGCTCCCATTATAAGCTGGGTACATTGGCTGACTTTCTTGCCAGTAAAAGTCAGCCAGCAGCCTGTAATTATACTGAATATCTTCCTGGAACCTTGCTTCCATAAATGGTGCCATCTTTTGAGTAATATATCTTTGGCCTGCCTCGCTCAGATTATTACACTAATATATCATTAGAGCAACAGCTTGCTTTGGTGATGGATTGGTGTAATGCGGTGTGAGAGCTGCAGCTCACTCGGGTGACGTATGATGCTCTCGTGCTGATGTATGGGATGGTGCATCGCGGAGAGGAGCCTCTCGGGTGATGCATTTTCCCAGAGACAGTCCAACCCTACGATGAATAACCCCAGGACGACGATTATTTGCTTTGAAAGCTTACAGGCTGCTTTACACTCCCAAGGAGGGAGGCTTGCGGGGTCCTTGGCCAACCCCCAGCGCCTCTGAGCTTTGGCTGATGCAGTGTCCCCCAGGACCTACCTGGTGTCCCAGGAAGACTTGGGGCTGGTGCTGGGTGACTGCAGAAAACTAAATTAAAGGGACAAAACTTCCTGACTTTGGTTACCTTCAGTATCATGCTATCATGCTGTCCTAAGCACCAAAAAACTCAGAGACAATCTGCTATGCGCACATATAACCTGTGCAAGTACATAACATCACTCGTCATAGCGAAAAAAAAAAACAAACCAACCAACCAAACCTCTCATTTTACGGGAGATATAGAACTAAAGCAAAATCTTCAAATACTTATTTTACTGTCTCTTACCACACATATTCTGGACACTCAAATCATGGTGCAAACTCCCTCACTCAAGGATTAGTCAAATGTTTTACCAAATATTACCGATGCAAAACTTTTACACTAGTAATCATTAACTAGCTTACGTTTTTTTGTTAAAAGGTCCGTGGTAGTATTCTCTATTCTTCCATTTTCTGAGTTGTGCCACAATACCTTAGGGTGAGAAATATGACAGCTAACTTTTGAACTGGGAAAAGGATTTCTTTATAGCTGAAAGCCTAAAAATGCCCTAATGGATTTTTATCTCAAAGTGTGCAAAACAAAAAACAACCCCTAAAAAAAAGCCCCAGAAACCAAGCCATCCTGGATTCGATTAAGCTTCCCTTCCCCCCCCCCACAAAACCAAACCATCACCACCCATAACAAAAACATACAAGCCAGATTTCTGGCAGAACCCAAACTCAGCCTAAAAAGGAAAATATTTGCACCATATGACTCAGTGCAAATGATTTACCTGCAGTTCTTTTTTCCAGTTTTAATTACTCAGCTTGTTGACTATAAACCACCGAAATTCTGCAAGGACACGCAGAGGTTATCATTGTCTTCTATCATGATACCAGCTCTGTTACTCCAAAACTGTGAAAACATTTAAAATCATCAACAATCACTTCAAAAGTTATTCCTTCTGTAAACAAGATGATAAAACCTGCAACAAAGCAATCGGTGTTGTCTGTAATTTGTTTTATTTTTCAGACATTCACCTGACCTCTACCTGGTCTTTCTGTTAGCCTCCAGCATGATGCTGCTGCCTTCCAGCCACTATATGCGTGGAAATTAAATTAAGTAGCGGGTGGAAAAGTGAATTAGATTTAATAAGTTAAACAATGCATGGGAATTGAACTATGTGTATTGTACATAACCTCTCCTATGCTGATCTCTTCAGCTACTACTAAATGCATTCCAGGGCGGCAGGATTAAGTTACATGACTAGCATCTTGCCACGTACTTTTCTTTTTATAAACTGAATAATATGACCATTGTATAATCTTTGCTGACCCTCCTTAGTTATCCTGAAATCCAGGCTGATTTGTCAGCCAACGCAAACCAGCCAGTGCCTTCTCTCCCCAGCACCAAAAGCTAGGGAATGTTACCCTCGCGCATGCAAACCCAAGCCTTTGCTAACAAGGGAATGATTTTTCCTGCCAAGGCTTTGCACAGTTAACAGAAAATCGCACAGTTAACAGAAAATCATATTGTTTCTCCTTCCCTCTGCCTCCAGCGAAGGTGCCCAGTGGCTTTGGCCCCGCGCCCGACGGTTCCAGCTCTGCCTCCCCGCGCAGTTGGGTTGGCACTGTGGCTCGCTGCCTGCCCTTTGGGGTTTTGGCTCCTGCGCCGTGTCCTTCTCCTGCTGCCAGTCCTGCAGCCCAGGCTGGGCTTGCTGCAGCACAGACATGCCTGCTGCCTGCCTGCAGCTCCACTCGCCTCCTGCTTCCCTGGTGCCGGGGTCCGAGGCTGCCAGGGAAAGTAAAATCGACCCCACAACTGGTGCTGGGCGTATTGCTCCAGCCCTGAGGCTGATCGCTGCTTCACCCCCTAGCCTGCACTACCTGGGGGAGAAGGAGCTCTGCCTGGGGCAAAACCAGCTCCAGACTTCTTGACCTAAGAGGGGAAAGAGGGAAGGAGCTGCTGCCAGGAGCAGCAGAGCCGTTATGGCTGTGGCTCCCTTCCTCCGTGCAGCGGCGAGGCATGGGGAGATGTTTGGTGCATCTGACACCTGAGCTACAGCTTGAGGAAGAGGATGAGGGATATCAAGAAACATATATGCTATGTAAAAGGAGGGTAAATTGCCAGATATACCTTGATTAACTAATAACTTATTGACCAATAACCCGCTGTACCTCAAGGCAATAATCAGGAGTTAATAAGCTGTATGAAACATAAAGGAACAAAGGGGAAAAAAGCAGCTCAGTAAGGTATAACTTGGCTCTCCAGCCTTGACTGTCTTCCGTCTGCCCAGTATTTAGCCCTATTTAAGTTAAATGTGCAGTTCCCACGCACTTTGTACCGCAGGTGCTGAAGGAGCACAGACAGATAACTAACTGTTGGGCAGTGCCTCTTGGAGACATGTTCAATAGTGCCTACAGGATGTACAGTAGCCCAAACAGAATTACCTGCGTGGTTGTTGGGGGTGTCTATGTGCTGCAATTTGACATTTCGTATTTCCTAAAACCCCCCACTTTCCCCTCCCCTGTCTAGTATATGGAACGGGAGTTCTCTAAGAGAATTATTGTTGGTAGTAGCAGCAGTAGTAGTAGCATTTGTCTTGCAGCTGGCTGAAGATCAGGGCTCTAACAACACACACAAGTGACTGCTAACCCCCTCAAAATACACAATCTAAGAATAATAGAGGAGAAAACAGAGGCACCAAGGAAAGAATGAAATTATAGTGGTCAGCATGGAAAGCGAGAATTTTTTATTGGCATCCCAGAAGATTAATTAGTAAGGGGAAAGCTAGAGGACAGCAAGGTGACTGTGCAGCAGAGAACAAAGCTGAAGAATATTAAGAATCAACAGCCCCAGTCAGCACCAATCACTGGATGAGTGCAGGTGCTGCGGCTCTGTACTGCGAAGGAGATGATAGGTAGATGGATGGATTCGGCCAGAAAGGCCTTAAAATGAAGACATATCATTCAAGTCTGCTATGTATACAAGAGAAAAACAGTTCACATAGTCAGGGTGGTGAGACACAGGCTATCCAACAAAACATGAAAAGGCTCTAGGAGTTTAAATGGTTGAAATGAAGGCTAGATTGGACTGGAAAAGCCAAGGGCAACATGCAAAAATCTCCCTGATGTGTTAGCATCCCCTACTTTCTTCTTTACTATTAGCTCTGAAAAGCAGCACACTTGACATTTGCCAGAGAAAGGTGCTAAGATGAGCTGAGGTAAGAGACCTAAGGTGTAGGAGTGAAGAGAAACAATACGGTTGTAACTGGCTCACTGCTCCAGGAAATAATGTGATACTATTTGCTAATTACTTTTTGTAATGCTAAGAGTTCAGATTAGTTAAGAATTGCACAAACGGTCAGTAGCAGCACCACGTTACAGATATTTCAAATAGCCAGGAAGGCTGAAAATACGCAGTTTCAGAATTCCCTATAGAATGGCTGGTTTATGATTTATGTGGATACAGTCTGCCCTCACAAAATAGTGTCCAGGTGTATCAAATCAGCTGAAACATGAGCCAAAACCTTAGTATTAGTCCAGCTGGCAGGGGGTATAAATAAGACTGTCCGACACTTTCCCCAAGAAAATTATCTGCTCAGTTTGGTTGTGAGTGAAAAAGCTGTCCATAATTCATTTTTTAAAATTTTTTTAAATTTTTTTTCGGTTTAGTTTCATTCACCTGAAGACAGAAAAGGAGAGCCTTGGACCAGCTGAAAATTTTGCTTCATGAAATACAAAGAACTGATTGAAAAGATTCACCTGAGAGGGAGTTATAGCCTTTAATAGGAGTTACAGCTGCAATTAGGTTCCATGTAATTATCCTAGAAATCCGAGTAAGGTAATGAATCTCACCTATGTTGGGATTCTCTGTTATCCTATGGAAGTGTAAAGGTAAAGCTTTAGTTCTCTCTGAAATTCTGTGAGTACTTGAATCATGCTCTGAATTTATAGGCAGAGCTGGGAATATTACACACAGTCTTCCGAGTCCCATTTTAGTATTGTATTTAGGAGCTGCACTCTATCTCTTTTTTCTCTAAAATTCTTCTGGGCTTTCAAAACAAATCTGTGGTTAATATAACTTGCAGAGCATAATATTTGAACTTTGGTACTTAGAGCTTTCCATTTTTTCAACATCTGTTCCAAGATAGAGTGACTTCTACTTGATAGCAATATCTTTGACACTGGAAACCTGAAGGTGAAAACACTGTCTCAAGGTTGTAGTTTTTCTGATTTTGTCCCTTCCAGTTGCTCATAAAAAATTCCTAGAAGTGATTTGGTCTTTACTTATGCAGGGTAATTATGTTGCATAAAGCGTCTCCCTATTATGTAGCTAATAAAAACAATGGCAACGTATATTTTGGCCCAAAGAGGTTGGGAGTTTATTAAAGCTGTAAATTACGGATTCTGCTAATGCAAGGTAATAAGATCAAGCAGCACAGCATGAGCAGTGATCATTCTCCTATTTTTGTCTAATATTGTGTAGTTATTAGACATTCTGTTCCTTATTAATCTTCTTTGACCTTCTTCCACAAATTCTCCTTCCTATAAAAATGAGTAGCTGCTGAGAATCGTAATGTGCCCATGAATGCCCGTAAGGATAACAGGGCACAGTGTGTGACAGACTGCAATTGATAAAGCAAACGCCCTGGGGAGACCACACCGACCCCCTCTGCTCCTCTGACCTGGGACGTGACCTGTTGGGCTCACAGGTAAGGAGATGACCTGCAATAATGTAGACCTCTAAAATTTACTTCAGCAGAATATCTAAATGTAATTTCTTAATGTCAAGTAAAGGATTCGAATGGCAATGATTTGAATAATAACATCTTGTTATTATCTGAACATTGTGAGAGAAGAATAAAGAAGAACCCTTCAGTGGAAGGGAAAAGCCAGGCGGGACGTGACAAAGCAAAAGCAAAATCTTTCTGAAGTCTTGCAAATTCAGTGCAAAAATCTCCGGCACTGGAAGACAGCCAGCGTGTTTCCCTTTTGTTTTATGAAAGACTAAAGGAACAAGAATGTGGTCACCTGCAGCGAGGATGTGACATGGAAGAGTGCTCAGCTCTTTGCTCACACCTTGTCGGTACAAACTACAGTCCCAGACCCTGTTTCTCTGGGAATCCATGTGGTACCAGCATACAGTAATATAACTAAACTGTTCTTTTTGCTTATAATAGGACTGTGTTCTATATAAATTTAAATATTTAGTGACTTTATAACTTATTTGGATCAATCACAACACTGCAATTAGAGTGACTCTTTATCGTGGGCTGTAGGGTTCAGACAAGGGGTAATGGTCTTTAAAAAGAAATAGGATAGATTCAGATGAGATGTAAGGCAGAAATTCTGCCCTGTGAGGGGGGTAAGGCCCTGGCACAGGCTGCCCAGAGAAGCTGTGGCTGCCCCCTCCCTGGAAGGGTTCAAGGCCGGGTTGGACGGGGCTTTGGGCAACCTGGGCTGGTGGAAGGTGGCCCTGCCCGGGGCAGGGGGTGGGACTGGATGGGCTTTAAGGTCCCTTCCAACCTAAACCATTTGATGCGTCCGTGATTCTACAATTTTATCAAGTCTCTGTCAAGAAGTTAATTTCCCAAAAAAGTTTAATTCTTGTCTCTTGATTGTTTTGGGTTTTTTTGTTATGGTTTTTGGGTTTTGTGTTGGTTTTTTTCACTTATGTACGGGATAACAAAGGGAAAAAACTGTAAGCTTGGACTTGATCATTCTATTCTGCTTGTCTGAACAAATGTTAAATTCAATCTTACAAGCCACAGACAGATTTTTAAATAAAGTGCATAGGGCATTTGAATAAATAAATAGCTAAGATATTAAAATTTTAAAATCAGCAGTTCTGCATACAAAGTAGATTTGTTTCCAAATGTGTTTGCTTGCTCAGTCCTTCCTCTGTGAAGTCGATAACAAGCCAGTGCTTATGTGCCATAGCAGAGATCATTGTACTTACAGTCTCTCAGGAAACCTTGATCTTCACACGCCCGCGTCACCAGGAGCTGAACTCAGAGCCAGTTGAAAGCTGCTCACTCCAAATGATGCTGCTATGGCTGAAGCCGTATCCCTCTGGGGACTGGAGGCGGGGTGACACAGAAAATGCAGATGTGTGGCCACATCTGGCTGGAGCTGGTGACCACAACGTGTCAAATACTCAGTGGATGAACAACACAGATAAATAAAATTAGTGTCAATGCTCTTTATGCTCACCCAGGAGTGATGCAGGGTTGGGTGTGCAGAGCCAGCCTCTCCCCCAGTCTTCTCTTGTGCCCAGGGATGTTCCAGGTGGAAAACTCAGTGCTCGGAGCCTGCAGGAGGTGAATGAGTCCCAGCTGCAAGGAGGAGCATGGGGGTGCGGGGACAGGTACCGGTGGAGGGTTGGCAGGAGTGTGAGTGCAGCGCTCCAGCTGCACAGCAAAACCTTCTGAGCAGTGAGCGTTACTATTCTTACAGAAAATGCTGTATTTGAAACATACTCTGTAGAGCAGGTGGGTAAAGAGTGTTTTCCCAGCACGGGGAATAACAGCTTCTAAGGACTATTACAAGTATTTTATGCATAAGCAAAAAAAAACAAACCCAAAAAAACAAAAAACCACCACCAACCAAAAAAACCCCAAACCACCAAAATCCTAAATCTACAATTTTCATCACTAAATGGGCTCCGTGTGAACGCTGAACAGAAGGAAGTGACAAAGAAAAACATATAAAATGGATGCACGTTAAGCAGCAGTGAACCGTGAGCTCTCCGTGGTGGATGGTACAATTCAGCGGGCAGCACACGGACTCTCACCGCCCAGAATGGAGGTGATTTTTTTAGGATCCCATGAGTTTTCATATTTCGTATTTCGTGCAGGTGTCTCTGTACACCTCAGGCGGTCAGAGGAGGCTGTAAGCTTTGGGCATGAGTTCACCTACGGCCACTTGAAACATCAGCGCTCGCGCTGCCAGGCTGCAACGCAGAACAGGAGCTGCCACTGCTTCATGCTTGGCTAAAGGGCTTATAGCTCATGTGTTTGCTTTTAATTTAGCACCCTTCATGAGGTTTTAGTGAGTTTGGACACGTCCTGTGGTGCTTCTGTATTTATATCCAGCGCGTTTTAAAAACCACTGGGAAAGAGCTGGTTTGCACATGAAGGGGTGACAGGAGGATGCAAAGGCAGATGGCAAGGAAGGTAACCACGCTGCAACTTCACTTTTCTGTGCTATTCCCTCTCGTTCATTTTCCATTTGCTCATTCATGCGGGGCCTACTCGTCTTTTCCTTGCTTTCAGTGTATAATATTTTATTCCACTGAACCAAAAGTCCTACTCACAGATCAAAGACAATTTAGGAAACCTGACCAAGGCTGTTCACGTGACTAAAACCACCGTGAAGCTTTGGTTCCCAAACTGGAGGATGTTTGGAAGAGCAGCCAACCCCCGGTGGGGCAGCCTGGGCTCGGTGCCCCTGGGATGCACAGGGGACACCACTACAAGGGCGTGACGTGCCCATGGGCAGGGACAGGGTGGGCCTTGGGATCTCCTCACCATCTCCTCGCATGGGGGGAACAGGTTGGAGAAGAGAAGCTCTTTTGGACAACTACACTTTCTATTTTAATGCTCAAGAGAGAAGGGCTGGCTTTTCTCAGGAGGAAACAGGAACATGCCAGTGTTGTAGCAGTTGGTTTTAATTAGAGTGATAGAAATCTTTCAAAAATTGGTTTTGGCACTCGTGGTCCAATAGAGGCAGCTTGGCACCAGAAGAAAAAGAGAAACAGCAAGGTGACTGATCTAAGGAAGGAGCTGCCTTGGGTGCCAGTGTGGGCTTGAGCCTCGGTGTCCTCCTTCTCAGGTGACCTCTGCAAGAGGGAGGAGGGGGACAAAGCACTGCCAGCAGGATGCCAACCCCCTTGCTCAGATGTCAATCATGGGGTGTGGTGCAATGCAGAGGTAGAGTTCAGAGATGCTGAAAACAAGCAATAAACAGTTTATACACAGTTTTGATACACTGGGACAGATTTACTGCCCTGCTCTGTTGACTTAACCCATGTTAAGGGCACAGCCTCCTCCTGTCCCATCAATACATCTCTTCCCCAAAGCAGGGAGGTTCATGGCCAAGAAGTGGATGCTCAGGACAACTGGCACCAGGTTTTCATCCGCGTGTTTTATGTGCCCCTGACAGACAGCAAAACCAAGAGGGACATTAGCATCTGTGCCCTGTCCCATGCTGTCACGACACCTGGGGGAAGCCTGGGCAGGTGTTTCAGCCAGGGCACAGGAGGAACGAAGAGCAGGGGTTGATGAAGCCATGTCCACGCTATATGGCACACTCGGGGCAAGAGCTTTCGTCAAGAATGGGGATGCCCGGGAGCCATAAAGACACAGTGGTGTGGATCAAGAGCTACCTTTAGACCCAGCATAAGCCATCTCTCTTCCATTTCCCTCTTGCATACCAAAATGCACAAAGAAACTATTAAAACCTTGTCTGGGATTATCCTATAAAGCTTATTTACTCCCATATAGTCAAATACTTATTTACTTTACTTAGTAGCAGTGTTTACTCATCAGCTCTACTTTCTGATCAACCTCAATTTTTTTCTCTCTTTACAGAAGCAACATCTGTCACAAATTGCTTCCTCAGTCTGCCCTTTTTCTACTCCTCGGCGTGCATTTTCTCTCATGCAAATATTTGTGTGAAAGCAGAATAAAATGAGCTTTCTCTTTCCTGTTTGTGCAAAACTCCCCCCGCCCCAAGCGGATTGAAGCAGTAAGCAAAGCAGAAAATATATAACAAAAAAAAAGCCGAGCCACGTCCTTCACTCCCAGAGCACCCCTGAGTTGAACTGAAATGCTACCAAGTGAAAATTAACCTCAGCATCCTTAACCACAATGCCAAGGTCTCTGCTGCTGGTTTTAAAGAGGTATTGGTGGTAGGTTGTAGAGAAAACACCAGAGGATATGATCCAGTAAGCCAACCTGTTCACCTCCGAGGCGCTTCTTTGGCCAACATCCATGAAATCTGAAAAAAAAAAAAGTTTTTTTCAGTAATACTCCTGTTGTCTTTTTGACCCTCCACCCAGGCTACTGCAAAGTGTAGGAAGTGTAAGAGATGAGGAGTATGCTGCTGCTTGATGCACATCACAGAGTGCCTGGAATTCCCAGGTTCTGCCCAGCAGCGTTGCTGGGGTTCAGCCAGGGACATCATCCTCGGCTCGAACACCCCTCCTGCTGACAGAGCAGGCTGTCAGAGTATGACGTGTGCTGAAAACGTCCTTTCATCCTGCTAATCAATTCCTCTGCTTTATCTATGAGGACCATTGTTTTGTTTTTAAGCCAAAATGTAAATGAAGTGCTTCAAAGTATGGAAAACATTGATTTCTAAACATCTGCAGTTATTCCATGGGAGAATGTCTAAGGACAACAGCTATGAATGCTCACATAATGATTTCCTTTTAATGTAGGACTAACTTACTAAGAACTTTCAATTAATTCAAACTAATTAGAAATAAGCAAGTTTCCTTTAAGCTGATCCGATACCCATGAAATTTCTCATGGGTTTCAATAACATTTTCTGCAGGACAACAGTATATTTATAACCACATCTCATTAAAAGCCTTTAAATGCATTCTTATCATAATTTTCCATATGTTGCACATGACTGCTATTAAGTATTGTTTTCACAGTGACAATGCTCTGATCCAGAGCAGGTCCCACCATGCTGGATGCTGTCCAAATACGTATCCCCAGCTCCAAAGAGTTTATGAGAATCTCAGGCCAGCAAGGCCTGTAACAAAAAAAAAGGGGACACGAAGACGATGGTGGAGGGATAAGCGGTTTACGTTCATGAACGATGCTCAGAAAACATAACTCATGCTATGAAATTAATGAGATAAATATATGAAATGAATCTGCAGCACATCCTTGTCTACAGAATATTTTCCAGTCCATTTGCATAATTGTAAAAGCCTGTTAGTCTATTAACAATCAGCACAAACAACTTTTTGGTGTTGACCTTTCCCAGCCTGACTTGCAAATTTTATGCAGGCCAAGCCCCACAGATGTTAGCAGGCACGACCCCGTTGTGTGTGCCACAGGCCCTTCCAAGCTACCAGAGCAATGCCTGCTGTAATTTTTGCAGTGTTACGTTCTCCAGGTTTCAAATGCCCTGGTTCAAATGCACAAATGAGGAAAAAGGACAGAAAAAGGTTTATGTTTGTCCTAGAGTCATGCAACAGGCAAAAGAAGTGGTAAAAATACCTGGTTATCCAGATCAGCTCTGGACAAGGCACGACGGTCTGCGCTGGGATTGCCCTGGCCTGTTGCACGGACACACATAGACACACACTGCTTTGGTTAAGACTGGCCTTTCTAAGGGAATGTTATTCATGATAATATACATGCAGTAGTGTCTTTTCATTCTAAACTTTCATATTTTGTAGTCTTTTCTCATATCACTAGTACTTGCTATAGATTTTAGATACCTAACGCAAAATTTAATCTGCCTTTGATTTTCTCCCCTCCAGAAAAAAAAAAAAAAGAAAAAAAAGTGTTCCCACCCTTTCCTAAATATTCTTCTAATCAATTCCTAGTTTATCACCAGAGTCACCTGACAGATTTCAGAGGGGAAGTCTCAGCCTTCAGTCTGTTCATGAAAAGAAACTCCCAGCAAACACTGACTTTTTAATGATATTTATGTTAGAGCAAGATTGTCTTGTTCAAAGTCAACAGAAAATTAAGAGCATTTTGAGGTAACATCAAGCATAGAAAGATTCAACACTGAAGGAGATTGCTCTGAAAATTTATCCAAGTTTATCAGAGTAATTCTGTGATGTGAATTAAACTGGTCATTAACCAGCAGCGACAATGAGTAGATACACATTTTGGATAGGAACTCAGGGTAGAGATTGATGCTGGGTTTTGTTAAAATATAAGTGCCTTCCAGTTTTATCTCTTGATTTCAGATTTGGGGTGTTGGTCTTTTTAATTTATTTTTCTTCTAGTTTTACATATTGCTAAGATGATAAATGGAAATGTATGTGCAGAGTTACCAGCAGTGAATGTACTAGCCAAAAAATCTTTAAGCAAAAGTTCTGTTATTTCAGTTTCAATAAATAGGATGATGTGACTTTATTAAAACAGAAGATTGAAAACTTTGTGATGTGAGACAGTTTTAAATGGAAACATGTTAAATTATTTACTGTGGTAAAATAAGTATTTAATGGAGAAGCATTTAAAATTTAATTGACTGCTGACATATCAGTTGAATTATGTGAGGCCCCCACATGATGTACAGCTTTCTCTTGTAATTGAAAACACTAAGAAAAATATTTTTATAAATCTGTTTTGAAACAAACAAACAAACAAAAAAAGATAATGGAAGATTTGTTGTAAAATGTAGTGCCGTGTTATTACTCAAGTCACTGGAGAAAACTAAAACTGCATCATCTGGGAGGAGCAGAAGATGAGTAGGGCACTGCTTATATTTAGAGGGCTATGATTGAAAGTTCTGTCTAGAATTTTAGATGGATAATTAAATAATTATTTAATCTGCTATGTAATCTAAGTTTAACTGATTTACTGAAAACTCTTAATAAAACTATAGACTCTTGTTTGATCTTGTATGTACCCTCTTCCCACCCTATATCACCAGCCACGGCATTTTTGAACAGCAAAATGCATTCCAAGGATGGCAGAGGTCCTGCTGCAGCACACCATGCTCCCCTGAGTGACACCGGGTCTTTGCAGAGACCCTAGACCCTGGGTGAGAGGAGGAAATCATCTCTGTTCTCACCTGCTTCAGGCTGCCCTGGAGTTCCCACATGCAAGGACACACAGTTACGGTCTACGCAATACTGCCTTTACTTTGTGCTTCTTTCTTCTTGTGCTTTGCCAGTTGCCAGGCCTAGCATAAAGATGAACCAATAACCAAATTGTGTTTGATACACAAGGGTCAGTCCATGGGTGAGCACTGGGGGTACAAACAAGTCAGTCAGGTTATACATAACCGACATCAATCCCACTGACCCCAACAACGACACCGCACGACAAGCAATGGGTGGGATAAACGGTGACATGCAGTCTGCCATAGAAGGGACGGGAGACAACCGAGTCAACCAGCCAAACACATCAGACCAAGGAAGCCACACACTGAATCTCTGCACAGCCCGCGTTTACAAAAGCCAGACCTGAGTGGAGCCCAGTCCCAGGGAGGCGGGAGGTCCTTCCCAACAGGGAACTCTGCACAGGGCATCCCCCTCACACACAGACACTGCCCCTCCTGCAATGGTCCCAGCTTTTATCCCTCAGGGGGAGCCCTGACCTTGGGTTACTCACTGCAGGACACCTGGGGCTCCTTTACCCAATGGCTCTGTCTGCAAGGCCCCACCCTGGGGGGAAGCCTAAAGGGAAACTCACCCCCCTTTGGGAAGGGCTGTGGGAATCACCCAGATGTCAACCTTAATGTGGGGCTTGGGGTTGAAACCCCAGCATTTCCTTTTGTGACCTTGTGAAGGTAACGCTACAAAGATTCTGACAGATTCAAGAATCTCTGTAAGTTCAACGGCTGGGTCTGAAGGACATGCCCCAAGCCCTACAACCAGAGTGAACCAAGAACAACGTCAGGTCTCCTGAACGTGAACTACCCTCCCGCCCAGGCCAATATCCTGCGTATCTGCTCCCAGAGAGGAGGATGGCTCCTGAGCTCTGTAAATCCATATACATTACATTTTAAATCTGTCTCTAATGGGAGACTTGGTTGACCCAGAGCATTCCCCATGCACCTGCATTTTGGATGAGATACGTCACGTTGTTGCTCCTCCTCGTGTGAAAGGACTCCCACCAGGTCAACAGGGCAGCGCTATAAAAGCGGAATTCCTCCACTTTACAAGGATTAATTCCTTTGCAAAATTCTAAGAAATTACAAGTTTTTAAAAAATGACTATGTAGTCATGTACTGATGAAAAACTTACTGGGAAGCACCGGCTGAGTCAGCTGTTAAATGATCCTTCCAGACTATTTCTAGATTATTTATAACACTTGACAAAATATTACTAATATTAGACATTGCCAAACAATGTGACAAATTGCCACTCTAATTACTCTACCAGCAACACACATCCTTTTGCAGCCAATCACATTTGGATATGTTTGTAAAAACCCAATAACTTCTTTGTGTTATTTTTAAATTGTTGTAATTTTATTTTAGATTTGCTGGCAGCTGTAGAGCTAGCATAGGGCAATAACCATTCTTTTCATCACAGCACACATTTAACCGACATTTCCATCTATCCAGGGACTTTTCAGAATTATTTTTTTTTGTTTAAACCACAGCGCTTAACGCGTTCACATTTTAAGAACAGTAATTTTGGCTCACAGTTTAACTTGTGATCTGTGCTTAGGATGCACAGCATGAAAATAACACTTCATTCTAGAAATTTCCTTTGCTTTCTGTTACACGTTTTGTGGGAGACAGCAAAAGTAAACCTTATTCTGAGCAATTAAAGGCGTTCATTTTTTTAAATCGCTATCACCCTGCAAAAAACCCAGCAACGTGTATCACAAACAGAATGATTTCTACGGACCTGAAGCAGCATTCTGTTATTACCCTCAAAATGATAAAAATGTAATGAGTGTATATTGGAGCCGTCTGTCAGCATTAGTGGGAGCTTAAGATTTGTGGCAATTTATTAATTCCCGCTGTACAACACGGTGACAGTGAAGCTGGACTGTCTGAACTAACATCTGGGCTACACAGCCGCTGTCAGTTTTGCATCCTCTCCACCGGGTACCAAGTCCCCCTGGCACATCTGACAGCAATTCCTACACCACCCGAGCGTGACTGACTTTGGGTAAGACCAAAGGGCTGCCCCTGCCCACCCACCCCAGCTCCTCGGGGACCTCCAGCACCCCTGGTCCCCCCCCACCCAGAAACGGGCTGCAGACACATCCCTTGAGCAGTTTGCTATAACCCAGACCCCCTTGCAATCCTCTCTTGAGCCGTGCCTGCCTATGCTCAGGCATATTCACAAAGCCAGACTACTATCTGCACCCCAGGCTTTAAAACCTTTAAAACTCTTTTATGCAGAAAGAAAAGGTACTAGAAATGTTGCCTCCCTTAATGTTAAACCCCCCCCCACACACACACTCCAGTTGTATAATCCGTCCACGCTGATCTTTTCGTTTAAATTTAGTAATTAAGTTTAGTCTCAGATGAGAATCAGTATGCCAGATTTCAGCCTGAAGAGGAAATAAATGGTTGAATTATAAATCCCTAAAAATAGAAATTCAGAGCGCAATCACTGCCACAACCTTCATTTGGGCCCCTGTAGTATTATAAAAGACATTTAGTAAACAACAAGGTAGCTAATGATGCAGTAAGCATTTTCATACAGCACTTAGAGACAACTCACTACACATAATTAGAGCATTACTAGAGTCATCAACTGTCTAGTACATCTGATAAAGAAATGTCACCTGCCTCAAAATATGGTAGCAATTCAAGTTGCCTTATGTGCAAAGCTTTAAAAATCAGAGAGAGAAGAAGGCAAAAACAAAGCTAATGACATAGTTCACATCTTGTTGTTTTGAAGGAGCACAGAAATTTGGAAGCGAGAATTTTTTTTTCTTCGGCGTCATCTGCTGAACTTTGTAATAAGCTCTTGTGGGGATAAATAAACCAACCAGACAAAAATATCGTGTCCACCCATAAGCAAACATGTTGAATTATTTAATGTCCAGGCTGAGAGCCTGTCCTGCAAGGGCTGCATGCGGTTGAAGAGTGAGCGAGGAAGGTTGGGCTCATCTCAACCCCAAGATGACTATCCAGATGCTGAGCATATTTATTACATAAGCTTTTCTTACAGGATACATTGACAGATGTGACTCAGGAGGATGATTCATCCTCTTGAGGTGTTAACTGAGATGGAGTTGAACTGCCTTTGGGTGCATCGGCCTCTGTCAACTAGAGAGGGAGGGAGATTGTTCATTTAATCAGACATCCAGCTCTGAAATGACTGGAGTTAAATGAGATGGATTCCACCCTAAATTCGCAGTTCATACAGGTACTCTATCTCCTCCTTTTCTGAATGTAATGACAGAGCAATTCAAGTGATTGCTACCTTGGTAATGCATGAGTCAGAAAGCCTGGAGCTTCCACCACCGATCGATTATAATACGGCTGGGAAAATCTGTGTTAGGCTTTTGTCTCGGGCTGGGCTCAGGCTGCTGACCAAGATGTGGCATTTATGGAATTTTCTACAAATACAGATGTGCCTGAGTGCTGAGATCAGCATAGCAATGTTTCCAAAAATTGGTGAAGGCAACAGAAACTCAGCAAGCAGATTAGCATCGGTGATGTGGAACCACAACGTACACATAACAAACACACTGAATGAACAGTAAATAACTCCAGCTCTACAGGATCTTTGGCAGTAATGGCAGGATTTCAATTTTTTGCCTGTTTGTTGGACAAAACAGTATTTTCTACCCTCAGAAACTAATTCATCGATTGCTTTTACACTTGGGGATAATCCAATGTGCATCCATAGGAATCTCTTCTTGGTCTACTTCTATTCAGTATTTTCATTTATGACTTGGATACAACAATAGAGAGTGGTCTGTAAAAATTAAAATGGCACAAAATAATAATAACAGAAAAAAAAAAAAAAAAAGGACAAACAAACATCCAGAACTCAAGATTACCTTAGTAAAGCGAGGAGATGGTACACGTTCAGAAAGGTGAAATTCAGGTGGGGAGTATCTTTCCACGCAGTGATACTTCAAGACGCACTGGGAGCATGAGGATGATCTATCCAATATGAGCCAGTATTGTGGCTGCTGCAAAAGAGTCGACATCATTTAAGAAAGGTCATATTTGACAGAAGACTAAGGAAGGCTGTTTCAGGCAGGGGAAACCAGCAGCCAGTCGTTCTTGTCCATTGAAAATGAGACCAACTCAATGGTAACAAGGGACATTTTAAGAATTCCTAATCAAACTCCAGGAGAGGTCTAGACAGACAAGATCTCCTCATTTCCCGTAGCTCAAGTGTTGCTTTTTGCTGTTGTCACAGCAGGACAGTTGGCTAACTTGATATTTAGAAGAATGTGGTTTTGCTTGGAGGCGACACAAGATCTGGGGCTAAACCATCTCTCGAGCCTCCTTCAGCTTTTCGTGTGAAGGATGATTTTTTTTTTTTTTTCTGACTCATAACATCAAACCCCCCATATTTGATCATTTATTACTGTCGAAAGTCAGGCAGGAGCCACTTGGGAGAAGATGAAACCTCTTTTGAAGCACAACATGTGTGATGACACATGGAAGATTGCAGCTGTCCCCTTGCCTGGATTAGAAAGATGTAATGAAAACACTCATTCTCTGTTTAGTCATTGGGAAACAAGTGGTTTCATAAGCCTGTATTTTCCATTTTTCTTGTTATTTTCCCCCCTCGGGGTAGTTCTTTCCCTCCTTTCTAAAGCTTCATGTTACCATGGGAAACGTGACAGAAACCAGCGGGTGTTGTTAGCCTGGGAGATCTTGCATAATTTCTTATGTGAAAACATTTTAATTCCTAAGGTATAATTTTAAGGTGCTGATCTAAAGCCCATTGTAGTCTGCGAAAGGCTTTTCAACAGAGTTAAATGTGTAAGAGTTAACTGATTACTCCTGTATTAACAAATTCCTGCAATGAGAACACAAAGGACACGCTGAAGAACCCAGAAATAGCTCTTTTGAAGACTGAAGAGCTGAGTTTATTAACAATGTAGAAAACCTTTGACTGAGTCAACACAAAGCATTCTTCAAAGTGTTTGGCTCACACAATTCAGAAGTCGATTCCCTGTCAGAATATTTGTTCTGGACTTGTCAGGAATATATTGTAGAAGTAACAGCTCTGTTTGCAGAATTCTCTGCTAAACCCTACCACCATTTCTACTGCCTGATCAGATGTTACCTCTTGCCCATGATTTTTTCTAAATATGGGGATATTTTCTTGTTCCGCTTTTAAAGTTTACTGGGTGTCCATAAGGAGGACTTGGAAAAATAAGTCAGCTTAATAGCCTGATGCTTAGCTAGTAACCTGCTGAAGTACAACACAAAACTTTGGTGAAAATTAACTTTCATTTTTGCATGAGTAGACTCCAGAAAGCTTCACCACTGTGTAAAGTATGCAAACACTTTTTAAGTGAAACTATTTCATCTTTTATTCTATTAATTCATTTATCAAAGGGGAATAGGAGCCCCTATGGGTTTATTTACATCTTATCAGCAAGCAAAACATTGCAATCTAAAATAATCCTGAGCATAAATCTGCCAAGAACGTAGAGAAAACAGCGTTTCTTGCAGGTGTTAATGTGCTGAATCAGAAGTGAAGCCTCAGAAACAGACAGAGAGAAAATAATGATATTTGTAATGCCTGACACACTACAATTTTAATTTTTTCAGGATGAGTTTTCTAAATCTTACCCTAAAGTATCTGTTTGAATTTGACTGAAGGTCAACATATTCTCTTTGTAAAATGAAAAGTATCCAATTACTCTCTACATTGGGGAGCTAATGCAAGGACAGTTAATGAGATCTGTACAGAAACATGAATATTAAACAGTCTATATTGCATAACTCATGCTGCTGTCCCGGGATTTGATCCAAACTCCGCTGGGATCAATTGAAGGAGCAGCACACACCATCGAAGGGGTTTGGTTCAGTCCCCTCTATGCGTGTACTTTCGGGGCAGACCCACAATTCAAGCGAAGGGCTGGAGTTGGCTGCACCAGCCTTGAGCACCAGTCCCAGCCCACATGAGCCTGCTCCAGCCAGCACGTCCTCCTGGGACACATCAGCTTTGCTGTAACACAAAATCTGGCCCTTTGCATCAGTTATCTGTGTTTGCTGAACAATTGCGTTCCGTCCCTTAAATGCTCTATTTCTCCTGTCAGACTTTATGGTAATTATAAGTGCAATTAGTATTACTGTGTAGCTCGTAATAAACTATTGTGTAACACAAAGTTCTCAAATGTGCTAGGTAATCTGTAGTTTAGAAGATATATATACCCAGACAGTCAGAGACACACACCAGCATGAACTAAAAACTAATTACCCTGAGACGCTTAATGAGTTACCATATAACGCAGACTAACCTGGATGCCAGTGTCCAGCAAAATAAAGCACTTCCAACAGCAAAATGCACATATCTGCCCCAAAGTAACCGTTAGCTACATATGTGCACATTTTCAGTTTAGATTTGGCCATTTCATATCCTGAGTCAGACTTCAGCTAATTAGCCAACTTCAAATATTCAATTACCTTTTGTTAATAAGAAACCCTCAAACTGAGGAGTAACATCAGGATCTACAGTGACGCCTATGGATGCTGGGAAGAAACAGGTGTCTAAATATCATCTAATGGTTTAGGTTGGAAGGGACCTCTCACAGCATACCCTTATCCGTAATTAACGCTGAATTAATATTCCCACCGAAGCCAGCCTGAAGTCCCCACATCTCACATTTCAGCAGTGCCCTCCTCGCTGCCCTAAGGATCTTGAACACCATTTCACGGTCACTGCAGCCAGGGCTGCCCTTGAGCTTCACACTCCCCACCAGCCCCTCCTTGTTGGTGAGAACAAGGTCGAGCATAGCACCTCTCCTCGTTGGCTCCTCTGTCACTTGGAGAAGGAACTGATCATCAACACATTCCAGGAACCTCCTGGATTGCTTCGTCCCTGCTGTGTTGTCCCTCCAACGGATATCAGGGTGGTTGAAGTCCCCCAGGAGGACCAGGGCTTGTGAACGTGAGGCTGGTCCTATCTGTCTATGGAGGGCCTCATCCGCTCAGTCCTCCTGGTCGGTTGGTCTGTAGCAGACCCCCACCATAACATCTCCTGCCCCTGCCCCCCCTTTAATCCTGACCCCTAAGCTCTTGGTTGGCTCCTCATTCATCCCCAGGCAGAGCTCCAGGCACTCCTGATGGTCGGTGACATAGAGGTGACACGGCCATCTCCTCTCCCCTGCCTGTCCTTCCTAAAGAGCCCGTTCCTTTCCATTGCAACACTCCAGTCGTAGCAGCCATCCCACCATGTCTCCGTGATGCCAATAAGGTTGTAGCCCTGTGCATGTCTTTACCTCCTCTTGTTTATTCCCCACACTCCCTGTGTTTGCATAGAGGCATTTAAGTTGGGTCCCCGATGAAGCTGACTTACTGACTCCCTGTCATGAATTCCACATTGAGAATACTTGATTTTTTTTTTTGCTTAATTATGGAATAACTTTTCATTTCATTTAGCTAGCAGAGATGCTACCTGTCCCCTGGCTATCCCAAAACCCTTAGAGATCAGAAAGTTTAAAGGTCATCCCCCCAGAGCCGTGCATCTGAGACTCCCACGTCATGCTTATGTAGGCAGGCTTGGGAAGACAGGGTAAACCACACGGCCGTGTGAAGTCAACGGGTATTTTTCAAATTATACTAAATCTCTGTGTGAAGTCTGTCATTTGGGAATAGAGTGACCTTGGTTCACTGTAGCTTAATCCTCCTCTAATCCTCCTCTCTAAAACAGGATTACAGTACAGTGAACTAAGAATTTTCTCCTCCTGGATGAGAGCTTCCTTACAGGAGTTTAAGGTGTTCTAACTCTCCTGCACTGACCATGTGCCACCCAGCACCGCTGCCTGTGCTGGCAGCATCCTCGGCAAGGCACGGGGCTGGCTCCCCTCTTCTATCCACTGGCACCATTTTTCAAGAGCTCTATTGAAATCATTGGGACCACTGGGAGAACATGGCATAATCAGGACGAATGTTATAAAATGTTGTATGTCCTGAATTTCATCCCAGAGGAAAATTTTCACAGCCAATTATATGGACTTGAATGTGTTTGCATTATTGTTATTGATGAACAGCAACACTCTACTTAGGCATTTTAATAGATATGAAGAATAGGATACATTTAGTGTGTGGAAGGTGCATAGACAAAATAGTTCCAATTTTCCGATGGTTTAAAGTACTATGTTTGCTGTCAGCACACAACAAATCAGGTGCCAAGGAGGTCCTCCCTGGACAAACCGTTCTCCAGCAAAAACAGAATTTTAGTGTTGCCTAATGAGATATTGGATCATTAGAGAAATGTTAGTTTCCAAGGAACAACAGGAGCAATTATTTCGGTCTCACATCATGGAAGGCTGGAGCACACGCTTGTTTGGGGAGAATAATACATCATGAGGAGCCCCAAGCAGGACTTGTGGGCTGATGGTTTGAAACCGTAATGCTTGGAGAAGACTTGGAGTCATTTAAAATTTTATCACTACCTCTTGTTAAACTGAATGACATGAATTCTTTTAAGTCTTGTAGTATTAAGGTAAGAGGGAAAGCTTGGCGGAAACTTGTGGTCTATGCAGAAAAAAATGCGGTATGTTCATTTTCCCCCAATAATGGCTCAGGTATCTAATTCATTTTAAAAGTTTTGAACTTTAAATTGGTTTATTTTCTTGGTTCTTACCTTTACTAATGGAAGATTTTACCTCAAAAAAATAAACGTACAAGTAGAACATAAAGATCCCAGTCTATGAGTACAAGCAGTAAATATTTTTGAAGCAAACTTGGAATTACTTCCAAGTTAAGAAAATACCTGCAAAGACCTTAGTGAAGTTACTTACCTGGTGTGAGGACCTGAACCAGTCCTTAGCTAACTCAGCTTTCTGCTGACTACAAGTGGTATTAGATGAGGCCTAATGAGCTCTCAAGACAATCATGCACATGTCATGTATTAAGAACAAACCTGAACTCTGCTGTAAACCAACAGGCTTATTGTTTTTAGACATCGCAGTCAGAGATCTGCTCCTCATTAAGGCTGTCCTTGTGGGGTAACAATTAACCACATTTTAATGACTGATAAACTGAGAGGTTTTGAGATATTAACTTAAAGGTGCGTAGTGATACCTGAACCCCAGGTGTTCTTTGAGTCTTTGCTTCAAATGCGAGCCAGATTTCATCTACCTGTGAGCTTTCATCCAGGGATGGAAAGTTTTACTTTACCTACAGGAGTATTTACAGATTTCTGTGTTGAGCACAAACTGCTAAAAGATATATTTCAAAACAGGAAGCTTGAGGGTTTATTTTAAATCTTTCTATGCTTGTATGCATGTTAAGGAAAAAAAAAAAAAAAAAAAGTTGTTTCTATTGCAATGTTTCTACTGTGATATTGACATTCAGAAGAAATCAATAAAATACTCTTCCACTGTTGGTTGTACAAAAGAAATGGATGCTGCTGTTTTCAAAAATTGAATTTTTGTTTCATTTGCAAAGGTAACACAGCAGCTTAAAGAGCATCCCCATCGTGTGCAAGGTACATGCCACCCCCTTGATCTGCGATACATATGGGAAAGGGGAGCCCACCCATGGCTGGGCACCCTGCACCAATCCTCTGCTGACTCCCTGTTCTCCCACCCCAAGCACCAAGCCCCAAACAAGACCATGCTCAAACACCTACAGTGAGCAAAGTTGTAACTATTTCTATGAAGATTTACGAAGAAAATTCAACTGTTCTTTAAAAACTCCCTGTGCTACAGTTGGGAGCAGAAGCCACTGCTGAAATGTGAGATGTGGGGACTTCAGGCTGGCTTTGGTGGGAATATTAATTCAGCTTTAATTATGGATAAGGTTATGCTGTGAGAGTGCTGAAACACATAGGAGGAAATTAAAGGGTCAATTTAATTTAAATTGGGAAATTAACCTAGGGAAACGAGATTTCCCGTGCCATGGGAAAAGCAGCTTTTACATAGGAGTGATGCAAGCACTCGTATGTCCGGTGGGTCTATTGCTATTTTCCCACTATATTTTTGAAAGCCCTTGAATTTGCAGGGGAAACGCTGCTGAGAAGGAGGATTTGTCCTCAGTGGCAGGAGTGTGCCCATCTGGCACAACCTCTCGCAGGAGGCCGTGCCAGCCGTGGTTCCTCCTTCTTGGCAAAAGCGTCTGGGAGGAGGAGGAGGATTGACAGCAGCAATATTGTGTAACCGGCAGATCCCGTGCAAACCCATACAGCTTTCAGTGGTGCTCCTATTGTAAATCACAGAGGGTTACAGGGATATATTTTATAGCTCGGTTCAAACGCCCTGGTATATAGAAAGTGACGTTTTTCTTCTTAATTTTAAAATGAAAAATTGATACCTCTTATTGGAAATTTAAACAATCATTGGGATTTAGTGCTAATTAAGTGAAAAATGCCTGAAATCTAAGAAAACCAACTGGAAGCAGCCAGCCATTTGGAAATTTGGAGGCCTGGGGAAAGGACAAGCCATGCTGGTGCAGGAGATGGGATGGCTGTCACTGTTCTTCTTGCAGAGAAGATTGCACAGCTGATGGCAGAAACTCCCTTGCAGCTTTAAGCTCTTCAGCTGCAGGCAATGGTGACATCCCAACCACCTGCTGACAACCCTCCTTTGAAGTTTCAGTTTGCCCTGAACTGGGTATTGAAGCAAAAGCCTGGGAGCAGCCTGTGCTCCTGGTGCAGAAGAGAGGCTGTACAGAGCCGTAGCACAGACACAGGCTTTGCGGGTATCAAATATTCTCTCCAGGTCAAAGCTCAGGGGGAGGGTTTGGGGCCCTGGAATTCCCCATGGCTACAACATGCTGAAAGAACTTAAAAAAAACCCAAAACAACAAACCAACACAAAAAATAAAAAACCACCACCAAACAAACAAAAATCCCCTGCCACTAGGTGAGTCTGGGGTCAAAGGAGATAGTGAGTTGTAAGGAAAATGGCATGCTGCAATATGAAACACATCTACTGTTGGACTGGCAAATGCTGAGACTGCAATATATCCGCTTTCTCTTGGACACAAGATCAATTGTGAATCTCTCCTGAGCACAGAATTACCCCTTAGAGCCTCAACCTCCGTTTACAAGACTTTTTTTTAACCTTGTGATTGTTATGGCAACTTTAAAAAGCTGAACCGCATTTTTCTGGGCTCTGCAGAGAACCTGAAATGATCACTTCGAGCACATGAATTGTCTCAAGCACCGGAGGAAAAACCAACATGGCAATTGAAATGTCAACGCTGCCAAAGCGTCTTAGCCACTGCTGATGTTTTAGCAAAATCACACGTAAAGAGCTGATGACATTTATGACACCATCCAAAAGTCTCAGCACCAAGACCCATAACTGCGCTGTCTGCAGCTGTCATAACACAGAGCTGTCAGGTTTTATTCCAGCCCCAAAAGACATGACTGAACAAAACACTGGCCATTATTAAAAAAAAAAAAAAAAAGTGAAAAGGAAATTAATTTCAACGTATTTCAAATGCCTCAATTGAAATAATTTAACTATTAATTTAAAAATAATCGGTTAGAAAACCTGGAGGTGTCTGAACCAAGGTGGAGTCTGAGATGGTCACAGCAGTTCATGAAGGTGGAAGATGGCAAAAGTACCTCATTGTAGTGGCTGCCTTCCTCTGCTGAGCTGAGCTTGGTCCTGAAGGGTTTTTTCACATGTTTAAGGTAAAAAGCATCAATTGTAATTTATGTACCATCATGTACTTATATTCGAAAAAGTGATGGAGGGTACAGATAATCAACACTCTCTATTCTGAAAACATATTGGCCTAAAATATCACTTCCAGCTTAGCTGTGGGTGTAAAAAAAAAGAAGTGTAACTCTTTCTCTGTAAAATTTTAGTCAAAACCGTTTATTAACCAGCTGGTGGCAGTGTTTTCATTAGGAAAGGATAAAGGGTATTGAACTCATTTTCCATAAAATCCGCTCTTTCAGCTATTAAAGTAGAAGAATCTTACTTGTTACTTGGTTTCCCCCATTAAAATTCTAAGAAAAAGAAATAAAGATCCCTCAGTCATTGCCACAGCATATTCTGCTTTTAACAGGTTACATACTGTCAGGAGAGCACAGATATGTTTTATTTCCCTTCCGAGCTTGGCTGTTTCTGTTGCCAGAATGCTGCTTTGTTAGAGGGATCCTTGCTTTTCTGTGCAAGTTAGTTTAGATTTCAAACAGAGATGTTAAGAACGAAATAAAAACATGACAGATTTAATATTGGTTTCTACCCACTACTACATTGTGTTTTGAAAGAGACTGTTCGAAATTGTTTCTGGAAAATGAGAGCACTGCAATATTTCCTTGCTCTCCCCACACATTCAGCAATGGCGTGTTCCCATCACTCTCCTGAATCTTAATTTAAACCAGACCGTAGCTGTGTGGAGGAGGACTTCATCTCTCCTCACGGTAGTTATTAAAAGGAAATAACAATTAATCGGCATTTATCAGAAATAACTTACAGACTGCAGGCTGCCTTATCTGGAAATACCTCTCGCACGCCCGTCCCTCCCAAGCTTCCGGCAATGAGCCTTGACATGTGATATTTACAGATTTTTTCCATCCTGAAATAAAAGGTACCAAGAATACTAAGTGATAAGTGAAAGCTACTCTGACCCCTCTGATTGAGAATAACATCGCACTCCTACTCGGAGGAATCGAACACTCCTCCCCATATGTGATAGCCATGCCATCTGCACTAGCTCCATCTGCTAACAGGCATCTTAAGCCTACACATATGTACCCAAAACCGATGCCAATACGTGTCGGAACACCTCCTTTATGTCTGGGAACCACATCACGCTATAGCTAAGATGTAAAAAAAGAAATGCTTATTATAATGCCATAAACACCTCCCGCGGTTTAGGTGCAGAGCCAGCAGGGCCATTAACTGCAGATCCCACCGTTGCACCCCCGTGCTCATGCTCTCCCTCTACATTCCCCCCCACTGCACCTAAATTAGTGCAGGTGCAGTAGCTGCAGGGCTAATGCCTCCATGTAGGATAGAATGAGGTTTAGAAAAGACTCATGACCCACCGTTAATACCAGCACTGCACTTCGGGAATGGCAAATTTAGGAGGCAGCTCTCCAAGTCTGGGCACTTCTCTCTCTTTTTAGCACCGTGAGTCCTCCTCTTGCTTTGGATAATCTGAGAATCACTGAAAAACAAAGAATAACACTTATTAACTTCAATAACCATGCTCCTCTTTTAGAGAACAGGCACTGGAGGTGCTTTGCTAAACCGGGAGATCTTTTCTATAGGTCGTGGTCATTAGCTTTCAGCTTGGGTTTGCTTCTCCTTCCTTGTACAGTAGACCTGTGCAAATAACCCTGAGATTTTAAAAAATACGTTACTAAATGGGAAAAAAACCACGCAGATGGGCGTATGGTGCCTCAAAAGAGGAAATCCATCATTCAGTTTAACAGAAAGGTCAAAGTGACACTTGGCTTGAAGGGCTCTGAAGCCCCTCGCTGCTTCCAGGGCTGGGGAGGGCGCCGGCGCGGGTGGCCGAGCACCATCGATCTGACACCCGAAGGAGAGCTGGGGAATGGGGAGCCTGACAGGCAAGCTGGCAGGAAATCTTCCTCGCTGTGACTTTGTCAGGATTGATTGATTTTCGCAGATCACTTCATTTTTTATGATCTGGCATTTTCCAGTGGAAAACTGTTTGGAGGAGGTTTCTGGCCAGCCCAATTTCAATCCCTTTGGGGTTGTATTTCATTCCTGGCCTTTTTCAATACTTGATGAGTGAACAATTTCTGCATAGATTGCAAATGTTTGGAATAAAATTTGCCCATAAAACCCCCCTAGGATGCACGTTTCATTATTCCTTCCTCAAGTTAGGAAATACTGTAAATATTTCTCCGTGAATAAGTGATTGATGTTTCAATCATGTTTGAATTTGCATCCACCTTGGTGTTCTTTCCCTGTGCATATTGCTACGAGCTGGCTGAATGATCAGAAAATTAAGCATTGGAGCCAGGAGTGTTTGTGGAAACACATTTCATGTTTATTCCCCAAATAGTTCTCCATGGTTAAGTAGCCATGATCCCAGGGTGAGAGAGACAAGCCAGCGTGTGAACTGGTAGCTGCACCATAAACAACCCAGCAGGAAATCCACAGAAATCTGCTGTCAGTCAACAATGGAAAACAAACTCCAAAAATACAGTGGCGCACAAACCACAAAAAGGCAGAAAAGATGATGTGTATGTAAACAGAGCGGGAGCTCACACCGGGATTCATGCCTCGTGTTCATTAATCTTTGTTATTTATTCATTAGCATATATTTATGCTAATATCGATTTTTCTTTTTTTTTCTTGTCTTTTTTTTTCTTGTCTTTTTTTTTTTTTTTATCTAATATTTTTACAGGGCACTTGTTGCAATAGGAAGGTGTAAGAGATCCAATACACATTTACTTAATCTGTTGTGTTTTGACAATTGGCATCATAATACATATATATATATATATTTAATTTTTTTTACCTTTTCATGGAGTACAGCTTTTCAGCCAGCCACAAATTAACACTTTAAGTTTTTTTTCTTGCCGCTCGCGGCACTGCTTTGTTTTGCCTCTAAAGCATCTTCTGTAAGAACACAAGTGGCTAGAGGGGCTGACAGCAGCGTGGTGGCATAACTTAACAGGGCTGCTGCGAACATCAGAAACCTTCTGCAAAGTCCTTGTTGGGCCCCAGTTACTCTGAGTGATCATTCCCATCCCATAAATGTGAGGGTACGATATCGCTGAGATAATTGCAGCGGCACGTTCCTCAAGGACCTGAGTCATCTCATAGATTTCCTCATGTGTTCAACACCAGGAAACCTTGGGGCTTCTTTTCTAAACTGTTCACTCCAAGGAAGACGATCAGAGCCGTTCAGTTGCTGCTCCATGCCATTCAGTGCCAGCTGACTTTTCCTGCTAAAATAAACCTGAAGACCTGCTTGCCCACGAGCCCTCCCCTTGCTCAGACTCTAACACTACATTAGTGCACATCACTAAAAGACAGCAAGGAAATGGCTGAATCCTTATCTGGGGGAGGATTTTCAAAACAAGAGTTTGAGGCTCAGATTTGGCTTTTACTGTGTCCTGGCATCTCAACACCGTTTGATGCTTTTGAAATCCCCAAATTTTCAAACATTACTCTGCTTTTCTACTCAAAATGCTGCTCATCCAGTGAAGTTATGGCCAATCCTCACTACCCTCCACAGCCCTTTGCTGCCTTTTCAGTTCCCTTTGGTTGGCTCTGTTGACGTTAGAGGGCAGTCTTCCATTTTACTGCTTTTTTTTTTCAAACATATTTTAAATAGCGCTTATTGCAATGTGCAGAACCACCAGCGCTTTGGCAAGCTAGGGGTGAGGGGAGAAACATGTTCAAAACAAAATGATGGTATTTTCATTTTAAAAACTACTATAATTCTGCAAATATATTCTCCCAAATATCACATTTTCATGATCTTTGTATAGCTAGGAGGGTATACAATTAGAAAATGTAACAGACATTAACTATTTCACATTGTAAGAGCTATCTCCGAAGGCTCGGTGATTTCCCAGCAGGAATCAGAGAGAATTAATGCAATGCAGCCGTTCCTTGACATTGCAGGGTATTAAACCAGAGGTGGCTAAAGGTGACTACTCTGTACCTAAGTTTTGTGATGAATATCTCTGAAATCCTATGATCTCTTAAATTCACTTTAAGAAGCATTCTGAAATCAAAGATGAGCCAAAAAAAAAAAAAAAAAAAAAAAAGTCAAAGACCAAAAGTTGCTTTAAAATGTGTAGGAAATGTATTTCTGAATCAGAGACTAAGAAATGTCTCATAGTCATAAAACCATAAACCATCTATAATGCCATTCCAACATTCAAAGTGGTAATATTCATATATCAAAGCTGAGGTGCTGTTAGCTTCCAACTTTTTTAGGATGGCATTCATCTTTATGACAAAAATAATTATGGAATGCTAACCTGCAGCGACTTCAAGCTCGTGGAGAAAAAAGTGCCATGTCTCTCATCTCCAGCCCCACCGAATTTAAAAAGCTAAGCTTGTGAACATGAAAATGAAGAAAGAGCAAAATACACGTATGTCATAGGCTTTTATCTCTGGTAATTTTTTTTTTTTTTTCTTGTGCAAGTAATCAAGGAAGAAAAAAAAAAAAAAAAAAGGAAATTGCTCAGAGATTCAATTTTAGCCTGTCCCTTCTCCTCTGCAGATCTCTTCCTTCATGCCATCACACGCAGGTTATCCATCGTTCCCACAATTAGTTATTGTTTGCACTACAGTAGTGCTGACATACCAAATTAATTTGCACCGGCTAGACACTGTGCAAATTCCAAATGGAGAGCATGTCCCAGCCCCAGCAGCGGACAACCACATCAGTGTGACAGGAAGGAAAAAAGGACAAGTTCATATTGTTTGGATTTAAAAAATAGCGCGTAACCTGCCCAAGGTGACATAGGGAGCTTGGGGAAGCTTCCTTTAGGAAAAGGAGAAATAGCCCCATTTTTAAAGTGATTTTTTTTGCAAGGCTCCATGTCAGGTGTCCTGTATTCTAACCTGGGCTTGGCACTCCTGGGTTTGTGCCTCTGCAACTGCACAGCACAAAAAAAAAAAAAAAAAATTAACAGAATGAGAAGAATCTATTCACTATCCCCCACTGGCACGTGAAAGTCATTGTTAATTTCTGGTAAACTTGAACCATTTCCTGAAGGTCAAGAATTTTAAAAGTAACTCTCAGAAATAAGAGTTTTGATACACTGTGAGACAGGATCCCCTGGAGAGCAGCTGTGTTTGCTTTTTCTTCCCAGTTTTGTTCAGTTAGTCATGAACAAGTACTTACCTTGCTGCTGTTACTGACCATTACTGTATTCAACAAGGCATTGAGAGAAATATACAACTCTACTGGGGTCAATAAAAAAAAAAAACAACAAAACAACAGAATGCAAAACTAGTGAAACATCATTTGCTATGACCGTTGGTAAATGCCAGCATTTTAATGGTAACTAGGGTGAGTCTTTTGGAGGAGACCTAATGAGGACGACTATATTTTTTTTCATGATTTGCACAAATAACATGTCTGCGTTTGTTGGAAACACATTTTTACAAAAAGCTTGCCACCAGGCAAAAAGCTACTGGCATCAACTGGAAAGGCAGATTCTGGTACTGTCACAGACATATCAGAGTCAAGCTGGTTCACGTGGAGAAGGACGTGGATTTGTGAAGTCAGACTTACAGAGCACGATTCTGTCCTGCGGTGGCACAAAACAAGTGTCAGAGGCCGGGACCTTGTTCCTGCCCAATTCTCTGTACTGCAGGGAGGAGCTGCAACCAGCTGATGCCAGTGCTGTGATGGTAATGAAGAACCATATCATATTATATTCCCCCCACTAACTCTGCAAGCACGGAAACAAACACTTGCTGATTAATGTGTCAAATGAAATTGTCTTCAGCCGCAAGACTCTTAAAAATACTGTTGGGCTTGTGTTTTTGTTTTTGTTTTTGTTTTTTTTTTTTTTTTTTTAATGTAGTATGACTATATCCATCTAAAACACAACGTATTTTAATTTACCTAAATAAAAAGCGAAATAATTGAATATGGCTTAGCAAAACATCCCCATTTGGCTAGTGACCAAAACATCCAGTTTTTATTTTAAGGCTGTAGGGTCTATGGTATTGTTAATTAAGCAGTGTTACAGGCTCCAAGGTACAGACTGGGTGACGGGCAAACAGCACGAGCACGGCAGCAAGAGCTCGCACTGCGCCAAGACACCTGACTTCATTCTGGGGACGTAGTGAAGATAAATGTAACTCGTTTGCTTAACACAGGCACGTAAATGACACCTTGTTTGTTGATCATAAGGAGTGATTTGTAAAGTTCAGATACCCAAATATGCAAAATGACACAATGCTTTACATGCAAAAGACCAAACTGCCTAAACTAACTGCTACGGAGCAGACCTGAACCTGCTGTATACCTCGTTCCCACGCACGCCCTTTCCCTACACTGGAAAAATGCACTGTGCAAAGACAACAGCGCATTACAAAGCACCTGGGCATCAAAAGCAATAGTTTGGTGGCAGAAATTTAGGAAAAGAACAGCTTGATACAAAACCAGAGGAACAGGTTGGGCTTTTCGAAGTGCTTAGTGGCCTGGTGCTTGACTTGCATCAATTTGAAATGGAGATCGTGGTCTGACACTGGCTCGCCCAGCTGGTGGCTGTTAGAAGCATCCGTGAGAAAGCTGGTTACACTATTGTACATATTTGCAGATAGGGAAGGAAAAAAATAAAAAAACACCAAAAACCACCAAACACTATTGTACATATTTGCAGATAGGGAAGGAAAAAAAAAAAAAACCAAACCACCAAACAACAAAACAATCCACATTTGCAAGTGGGAAAATAACAATTTTTGGGGGGTTTATAAGTATCTTTTCATAGAGAAATTACACCAGTTCCACCCACATGGGTCATTTGTCTTCTTTCATTTAAGGTTGTTTAAAGTAATCAACAGGATCTCTGTGCATCAGTTAGCACACTTCATTATGTTCAGCAATCAGGATTTGGCCTTAAATTGCTCCATAATCTCCTCCAGTCAATTTTTCTACGTTGCCCCAAGTGACTGCAAGGAACTTTATTAATAAATGGACACGATTAGATCATATAACCAAAAGTAACCAAAGATAAGAGGGAATGTAAATAGTGTATTGCGTGAAGCTTGCTTTCTTCCAGTTGTGCTGTTTTATTAAAAGGTAGAGAAATATAGCACTTGTAATTCTCTTGCACATCTCAAGGGCAGCAATGTGATAGCAGCCAGAGCCCAGCACTCGGGGCTAGCCCACGCTCGGCACGGCTTCTGGTGCCAAACCATAACACTGAGTCAATAACGAGCAGTAAAATAGCTTGTCCCGTTGACTTACACATTGCTTCTTCGCATTATGGTGCTCTCCAGCCAGCACCAATTGCTGGCTAATTAAGTGAATGACTTAGCATTCTTCCTGATGTGCTATGGTGTCTTGCGCAACAATAATTTTGCCATATTTTGAATGTGAAAATGAATTTAAAACTGAGAAACATGAAGTGAAGTGGCATTTCACAGGGTGCACTTTGCCAACCATCACTGAGAAGCAGAAAATATGCTCGTGACTGTGCTGCTCCCCTCATCCAGAAAGCTAACAAGATTCACATTGCCAGCAGGAAGGAATAATTTGCAGATCTGGCTAAAACTAAAGAGGAAAATGACCAGCAGAGTCAAACGCATCCCTTCTCATAACATGGGGAAATCGAAAGGCACGCCTGCCCAAGAAGCCAGATTCTTTTATCCAAAATATGTAGAAATGTAGCAAAAGCCCTTACAACTTCAGACCGAGAACACGTGGTATCTCTGATGCATTTCCACATAGTGGGGAATGTTACCACAACTGCCATTCAGTGGCTTCCATTAACAGAAACGGTGGGACTCGGTTCAAAATTAAGACAGCTAAATTTATAGCCTCAAAGGAGATGTCTGTATGTGAATTCTATGTCTAACCTCCCACAGCAGTCAGCTGGGCTCTGTCTGGTACATCTGATGCTTCGATGGGTTTTCCAAACCCATGCAGAGATGTATGGTTCAGAGACACCGTGGCTGTGCATTGCAGACTGTGCCGAGAAAGACCCATCAAGCACCACAGATGGGCACGGACGGGAAGACCCTGGCATGGAAAAGGACCTGCATCAAGCAGGCTCCTACCAAAACATTTCATGACTCCAGTTCTTTGTTCACTGTAAAAGTTTTCTAAAACAGCACCGCAGAGGATTATCAATGAAATCATCAGTGAAGAAGAGCAAATATCACTAAAGGGCAATGACTCCTCCCCAGTAGTCATTTTGATCTGTACATATTCTCCCTTTCCCCCTGTATTTTGAATCAAATTGAGATCCATTTGTTCTTTACATTTACTTTATGGTTTTTACTTCAAAACAAAGTAAACAAAACTCCGCAACATGCATAACCATCATCTACTTGCTAGTGTATTTTTTTTATTTTAAAAAAGCCTACTTAATTAATTAAAAATAAAAGAAAAAGAGTGGTGGGGGAACTGAAATCACTCTAGCATAACTCACTCCTGTATTTACATCTCTGTGTTTAACAATAAATTTAGACACGCATCCTTGTCGACCTTTGGTTCATCCAAGTGTCATGCTACTAATTACAATGCAGTGGCTGCTAACGAAGACACAGAGCCAACCACAGCGGCCTGGGCTCCTCACAGAGCTCCCAGCTCCAACATTTGGCTGCGGTTTTTGCAACGCCACTGATGCTACGGTCCCCAAATTAGGATACGATGGTCTAAAGAAGACAGTAGCCACAAACCACAAAAATCCATGAGGATGCTTTCCGGGAAGAAAACTCTATTAGCGCACATCGCTGCTGTGAGGTGCTCAAGGGTTGCCATAGAGATTCACTTGATTCATTTGACCGACTGTAAGAAGCGAACACAAAATACTCTTACCGTTAATATGCTGAATGTCTGATCCAAAGCCCGTTGAAGATGCTCAGTAGCTTTCTGTTGACTTCAAGGAGTTGTGGATGACGTCTCAAGAGCAGGACTTGATAGCTCATTTCTTATCGCATTGAGCCCTTTTATGTCCTCTGAAAGATTCATACTGAAGACTTTGAGAAGATGGGGCTCAGTTGATCGAGCTTTTAAGATATACTTAATTTTATCCATTATCAACCCAATGACTTCAAATCTCACAGGGTATTAGAAGAAAAAGCCTTTCTATCACCACAAAGGCAGAAAAATTCCCCCAGACTCCAAAACCGACTACCAGAGTGAAGTCTAACGTACAGCTATATCATTTTTTCAGTCAACAAGCTACATTCTCAGTTTGGTTGTGCTCACTAACCATCACGTGTTAGGGTAGGACAATGAGCTCAGCTTGTTTTCTTAAAAAAAAATAATGTAATGCCATGCTGTTTCACTAGTAAAAATAAATTTCAATATAGTGAAACATTCTGTCAGACTAATAAAAAGCATATCTTCGACTTTTTTTTATCTTTTCCTAAACTCTTTAAACGTTTAAGCAGACAGCTCATCAATGACATATTGCATAAATGCTTCACTGTTAAAAGTAATTTTTCATGATGAATCTCTAAAGTGCCAGAATATCTGATAAGTTAAATTTTTATTTTCTTTATATGACAAATGCTTAATAGTTGTCTTAGAGTCTTTCTGCACTATGATTTTTATCTGTCTTTTATTATGGTAATAATAACATCTAATATACTCTTTCATATCTGTCTTGTTCTTTCTTAAGGTCAAAATTATATCCAGAGCTAAAAGCAGCAAGAGACTTCTTCCTTTCTTTCTCTCAGCATTTTAAGGCAATAAATTACCATCTACAGGCAAATAATAGCAAATTAGGCATTCTAAATGTGATGTGTGTATATATATATATATACACTTTAATATATGCTTGGTAATCAGAAAACCAAGTATTGGTATGTCATTACAACAACTAATTTTCAGTCTCGCAAGTAAATTAGATGCTATTACATCAGGCTATTTAATTGTCTCTCTTGCCAATAATCTGTGAAGAATTAAAAAAATGTTAATTCCTCCTCCTGTCTTCAGGCAGATTTCACTCGTTCATATTTTATTGGATTTGTTCTTTTCATTCTCACCTAGTGGTAACCTTAGCTGCCTCCTTCAAAGGCACAGATCAGTTTGAGGGAGCAGAGGAGCAGAAGGCAATATGCAATAACGTGCACGGCCCTCTGCAAGGTGCCCTTCCAGGGGTGGGGATGGGGATGCAGCACGGGCTCCTGCAGCTGCAGGGCCGTGGCAGCCCAGCCCCAGGGCTCAGGACAAGCTGGCTGCTAAAAATAGTGACTGCTGTGCTCAAAGATGGCTCTCACAGCCTAGAGACAAGGATTCATTAGTGGAAACTTATGTCCAAAGCCTCCAAAGGTAGATGTGAGTTAAAGCAAAGTAGAGGGAAAAAAAATAACCCTTACAGATTCAGGGATTCTGCATGTCCTTCAAATGCATTTTAATGTGTTTTACCAAAGGATGCATGATCAAAAAAGAAGAAAAAACATAATATTATTAGCTCAAGGTTGAATAAACTATAGCAGCTTCGCTTTGAAAGTGCAGGTGTAGAGGATGCTTCTCACTCAGCCTTGTTAGGAAATGAGAATCTCACCCGTTTGTTTGGCAGCAGCTGAAAACAGCCCGTCAACTTGGGAACTGGCTTGGCTGTGAAATCCCCAGGGCTCCCTGGGGGTCAGAAAATGAACAGGGGCGTTAGGACACTTGGTCCCCTGCCGAAGGTGATGCTGGAGCTCACACCTTCATCCCAGCCCCAGGACACTGAGCTGGCTGCAGAGACCACCCTTCTCTGCCCCAACATCTCCAAAACCCTTCACAAATCCACCAGTCATGACACTGCTTAGGCAAGGTGGTTTGACAAAGACAGCTTCTTAATTTTCAGATGAAGAAGTTGAGTAGAAATTGGGTGACTTATCTAAGGTCATAGACTGAATTACTATCAAAGGCCAAGACTGGTCAAGTCATTTCCAGCTTCCCAACTCGCTCCTCATTCCCTAGACAAAGCATTACTCTTCCCACCCTCTCAACTTGTTTATCCTTTCTCTTTCCCTTAGGTTAAGCCAAGAAAAATAATAAAGAAAATCAACAAAATATCTTTTCACAGGGCAATTAATGTATATTCTCCGGAAAAGAATATAATTCATTGCAGCACATTAATTATGCTGTAGGCTAACATTCCCACAGTCATTCTTATTGTCCTCTTTGCACTGAAAAAAAAAAAAAAGACATCTCATGTTTCCCATTTCTGTCAGCATAAAAATTAACGTGCTCAACAATGGCACCCTTAGATCCTTATTTTCTGACAGAGATCACTAAGGTTACTCTCTGTTCTTTCCAAAATAAAGCCACCTTTAAAGTTCAGAAAAGAGTTTAGCATTTCATGTCGAAGGCAGCGTAAGTGCTGTGAGTTTTCAGTGGGTGGTGATGGCAAGATCAGACTGCCAGTGACAGAACCGCTTCGCTAAGTCAGCTGGATAATCTGCATTTTCCAGGCTTGCTTGGTGTGATTTAGGTGAGTGCAAGACTTATGGCTCTTGGTGGCCTCCTCGTACCATCTTTTTTGTATATGCAGATGCCTCAAGGTGGAGTGACTTGTCAGGGAATGACTAAATCATAAATAACAGGCTTTTTCCTGTAGCCAAGAAGCTATGTTTCTTGCAGCACATTAAAAAAAAAAAAAAAAAGAAAAAGGGAACGAAAGTCCATACGAGCAGGACACCGGCTCTCCATCCCTCCTGAACATGACCTGCTCAAAGGCAACTGCCAAAACACTAAACGAGTTAGTCATATACCTGCACAATAAATGAAAAGGAAGAGGCTGATTTTCAAGGCTACGTATATAGCTCTGTGGTCTTACAGGCAACCTTGTTTAACATAAGCTACCAAGGCAGAAATGTATTTGATTATGTAGAAAAAAGTTAACTAAAATGGATGTGAAAGCCCAAGACAAAGATAAATTTGGACTTGTTTCTGTTTTTTTTTCTTGCCTGAAAAATAAGTTGGGTGGCGGTATGAGCTTCAGGGAGCAGGACAGAGCCACTCCAGTTAGCTGCACTGCGACAAAACCACCTCCACCTCTCTGAATACAGACGTGCACAGATGCAGAGCACAATCCCCGTTGCTTTTTTACCTGAAGGACTGAACCACCCCCGTTGGGACCCTCCACTCGGGACCTGTGTTTCAGTTTGGTCCCTCTCAGCAGCACTCACTGCACGCTCAGCAGTCACCCACCAGGAGTTATTCCCAGCCCTCCAGTTGGACATCTCCCAACACTGATTCTTGGGCAGTTCTGGACAGAGCTGGACATTGCCTGAGTTGGAAAATTGCATTTTCAGGACATCTGCCATGGTTGAAATCACAGCAGCCAAGAGTGAACAGGGTGACTGCCCCGCGGCAGTGAAACTCCTGCATGCCACCACGTTTGTTGGTCTGGGCTTCCTCCCACCCAGACATTACACGAGGCAGAGCGCATGAGAATAATAATTATCTAACATTTTCCTTATACATTTTTAAAGGTCTCTAAGTGTCACTTGACTAAATTGCAAAGAGCTAAGTAACCCAGACACCAACAGTACCCAAAAGGAATCTAAGTGTTTAAGCAGTTTTAAAATATACAATGCTTTAAACATATCAGTGTGGACAAAGGCAGACAGGAGTGTGTTTGATCTCTTCGAATCAGTTAGAAATTAGCCAGCTGCAGTCCAAAGCCCAGTATCACACCAGCACAGCTTCATGCTCGAGTCCCTTTTCTCTACGGGCTCAGGGCTGCAAGACACAGAAATGGGCATCACGGAGGGGATGATGCCAACTGACCTTGCTCTGGGTTTAATGATGATCTCCTGGGTTATGATATTTAATAGGGAAATATTAGAAAGCATCCAGAGACTGATTTATTATTATCTTAGCTTTGAATTCAAAATGCATTGCATGGACACTCTGCAACATTTTCAAGCCAACGTCACAGCTTGTTACACTGCACTTGGAGGAAACAGCCACAAGGTAAAATTCACACATATGTAGCTCAGCAGATGAACTTTCCTACACACCACATGTACATATTTTCAGATGAAATGACTTTTTTTTACAGAAAATTAAAAAAAAACCCCGTTGTTAATTACTGCGCCACCACTGTAGCAGATGAGCAGAAACTGCATTTGGCACATTTCATCAGATGTGTGTTGCCTACGTAAGTCAATTAATTGAGGCAAAGGGAGCTGCACTGATACCCTGCCTTAAAGTGATTTCCCAGGACTCATCTGGAAATGAGATGACACATCTCAAGAGGTTATTTCCTGCTAAAGTCATTATAAATAACTATATTACAAAGAAACGAGAAGTTACAAGTAGGGCCTGATTCTGTCTTTCACCAGTGGCCCTTCATATCTTTGGAAATCTGAAATGAAATGTACTTTAAATCTGCACTAAAATTGCCAGAGCAGTTGTCTTCAAGTAAATGTGATTTGGGACAGGAAAGCACAGGCATGCCTTGCCTTGCCGGTGGGTTTGCCTCTACGGCAGAGAGGAGGGATGTCAGGAATAATACCATCAGTCCTCCCGACATGCTGCATGCACACGTCTGTTCAAAGCCCAGGACTGTTTTTTTGTATTAATCAAGAGCAAGATGATTAAAATCTATAGCTTTACAAAGAAGGGGAATTAACCAAATGAAAACATTCATTTCAATACAAAACTTTATGATACTGTAACTTTGGAAACAAAGCCCTTTCTGAGCAATCCCATCTGCTCCACTTGGCTTGTGCTCTTTGAAATAAACATCTGTTTACATGCTGAAGACACGGGTACATTTGTCTCTGTTGGTTTTATCATAGAAAAGCATTAAAATGATTTTAAGCACAAAGTTAAACATCAGATGCTAAAATCGGGACTGTGGTTTAGAACATTTGTTTATGACTTTGCTCTTCGAAAGGAAGTTTTTTTAATTCCCGATCCAACTCCGTTGCGAAAGGACCTTTTACTGAAAGGCATCTCCAGGTAAGGCTTTAAAAAAGCCAGTTCTTCATTCCTGCCCACCTTGGCTAAGCAGTTATTCAGCAGGACGAGGCAGTAATCAGATTTTCCATACAGCTGGCAATTCAAATAAAAAGGATTGCTGCTCTGAAGATTAAAAAAAAAAAAAAAAAAAAAAGAGAGAGATAAGAAAGGCAAAATTGTGGATTTGTGTATTTGCCAGGACTTGTTCAGTATAAGAAGCAAAGTAGAAACACAAAACCAATTTATGCTTAGAATCTTAGAATGACAAGGATGAACCATTACTTGCTAAGGTTTCATCATGTTAAAAATCAGGTTTTTTCATAGTTTTCTAGAAAAATGAATGATGGTATTTCTGGTATAAAATACTGATACTGTTACAATTATGTTTACAATACAAAATGAATTGTTTTCCATGATGCTGACCAGTTGTGACATGAAACAGGTTCCCTAGAGTAGCAGGCATGTTTATTGCTGCAAAATGAGATTTTTTTTCAGTTAACAACGAAAGAGCATCTTGTAATCACTCTTGTGAAGTCATGTAGTTTAAATGACAGATAAGAGAAAATAAAATTACCTGTAAAGCTGAAATTGAGGGAGGCAGCTTCCTAGTGGTTATGACTGGTTATGGTAGTAGTTATGGCTCAATTTAATAATGACAAAATAATAATGGGAATTTTTTTAAAAGTCTGGATTAAAATCCATATAGGTTTATGCACACTTTCCTTTTGCACTGTACACTCTAAACATGTAAATTCCATAACCATTTTACAAATTTAAATTAACACTGAACTTAAAACAAAACATTCCCTGGCATGTCTACAGTTGTTCTGTGCGTCTTTCATCATACCATGATTTACCAGCTTGTCGATTATCTAGCTCAAAGAAATATTTTGCCCTCATTTCTGCAGCTGTCTGTATCGCATTCTTGCTTGGGAAATGGTTGAATGTGAAGCCACGGGGTTAATACCTGCCGTCACTGGAACTGATGGTAAAATTGCTGTTAGCTTCACTAGGATTAGTTTTAATTCAGTATGCTATTACTTTTATTAATACTGCTTGGTTCTTAACATTTTTTTTGTTCTGTGCATGTAAAAGGTAGATTAATGATTCCTTCTGCAAGCAGGAGCATGCACTGAGTCTCAAGCGACCCAGCAGGCACGCAGCTCCCCGGCCACACAACCTTCTTTTGCCACTGATAGGGATTTTTTCCCCAGACTGAAGTTTGTCCCTAAAAAGAAATACTTTCTGCAAGAAACACAGGCACAGAGAAATTCCCCTTTGAATTTTTAGCTGTTATCTCACAACCTATACATGGACTTATACAATTGAATAAATGACTGTTACTTTAACATGCAAGTTATTAATTTATATGAAATAATTAAACTTGCTTTACCTATTATATCATTGTCATAAAGAGATCCATTAAGAAATGTGACTAGTCAGATCGAGCTGTGTCTAAACTATCTGTGATCGAGAATGAAAGATGATTCAGCATTTACAGAAGTAAAACACACAAAGGAACCAGCCGGATAGATTAAGGCTAACGGGAACTTCACATCAATAAAATTAACAGCTGCACAACTAGCCACCATTTCTGCTAGCAACTGATCACCTTAATGAAAAGATAATGATGCAAAGCACACTGGGGGAAACACAGAAATCTCAGCCATGGCTCCTAGAACTGATCTTACAGCAATAAAGAAATAGGGAGCCTAAAGAAGACTTTATCCAAAGCAGGGAAATCGAACATCATTAGAAATAAAATATCTCGTTCCACATTGGCAAAGTCTTAAATGGTGTCTGCATAGTTTGAACAGCAACCTGTCACGGTAACCCGGTTGAGATCAGAAATTGAAAAGATATTAGAATTATTTAATTAACTTGTTCGCTTCGGTTTTATAGGCTGCTCTATTTTCTTTCACAGTTCAATCAAATTTGTATTACTGATTCTATGCAATAATTTTCCATAACTTCATGTAAGATTTTCTCCTTTACCTACATACTAACAGTGACAAATAGTCACTGGTTTATAAACTAGGGAGCAACAAGTGAAATTAAGACATACCTCTTCTTGTACCTACTTGATATAGACAAGGAATTTAGATGAAATGGAGAGAGGATTGATGTTGTTCTCTTTTCCATACAATATGTCAACTCCCCACACTACATCAAATATGCAATAGATTTCTCACATGATTATTTTAGAGGCTTGCATATTTTATTAGTAACTAAAGCAAAAATTGAGCTATACTCCAGGAAAATCAGGTAATAATATTTAACCAATAGCTTTAATACAAGAAACTCCTTTCATTTTATAAAAAGGAACAACAGAGGAAAAAAGCAAAGATAAATGAAGTAAAAGAGCTGTTTAAAAGAGATGAAGTATCTCATCTTCAAGTGACTTACCATGGAAGGGACAACTGGGTAACCCGAGCACATGAATATCATTGAGATCCAAAGAATGAAAACAAAGTTTAACCTGCATAGACTTCAAAGAAAAACTGAGATCAGTTAAAATTCAAAACAAAATCAAGCAAAACTACATGCATACGCATAAAGACACAAACAATCCATTTTCTCCATGTACAAAGTAATCCGCTATGTCTTTACCTGATCATTTTTTACCCAGGAGTGTATGTGTATGTACATGCAGTTATACTACCAAATTCCTCACATATGCTTTCATTTCTTCCTTAGATGACCATTTTATACCAGAGTTCAGGAGTGAAAATGTCATCAAAGCTGATTTTATTATGACTAATTGGTCCTTGTTTGGCCTTTTCTTCTTGTTAAATGGGAAAATGGCAAGAACACACATTCAGCTGCCGTTATGAAACTACCGATTGATTTCATTTAAAGTGTTCCATTAAAATGTCTCTCAGGGGGCTTTACTGTTAAGTCTGTATCATCGTAGCAAATACGGTCAAAAGGTCTAAAGATTTCATAAATACTTTTCAAGAATTTTTTACCACTTCCAGCGTATCATATTTAAACCTCGTAAAGCCTGTCTTACAAGAGAAAAACTGTAAAAGTTCACTTTAAGTAGAAAGTTCCTCAAATAACCTTATTAGACCCAGAGCAGCTACAGTACGTTGAACTATCCATAACAATATATATAGCTTTTTCTTTTTCTTCCACCCTTTTTATAAACATTCTTACATTTTTAACGTATCCAAATTTTAAGTGTTTTTCTTAGAACTTACATTGTTTGGACATCAATTTCTTCCCTGGTATGTGGATGTATCTCAGCCTATGTTAAGTCTATTTAATCAAATCTGCTGTGGGATTAATAAATTCTCTTAATCTCCATTAACATAGCTAATGTTTAATGTCTAAGAGCATCATTTGTTATTGCAACAGATTTAACTGCTCAACGTTTAATTTAATTGCACAGCATTTTAGGGGATATGGTGGTTTATTTATACAGAATACTGCAAAAGCAGTAAATCCCATAAATTCTGCGAGTGTTTGACTGCATAGGCAAGGGAATGCTGAAAAACATTACATACTTTTTTTTTTCTTAGAACAAAAAGGTTAAGGTTCTTTTCTGACAGTCACCCAGTGTTAGACATGCACACCAGCGACCGGCAGCCTCAAACGTTGTGTTGCCTTCAGTGTTTACACTGAAAAATCAACGTACAAGGGCTCCAGAAGGGAAATCTGTGTGAGTCTTTGGGGATACATGAGCTGTTATAAATTAGGACAACTTTAACCGGAACATTCAGTCTCCTGAGGTAGATACATTTAATTCCAGGAGGTAGAAAGCAGAGAGGCCTTCAGGTAAGGCTGGAAAAAATACAGTGGCATGCAAGAGCCTTTAACCCTTTTCATAGAAAAATTCATAATTTGATCTCAGATTGTGGTTGAATATATTTGCACTGTCGTTGTACATGGTGGTGCTGATCATGTCAGTGGTTGATATAATCCAATGACTCTTAAATTACTTTTTAAAAAGCACGTGTTTGTAGTTGCTGGTAAAGTACTTCAGGATTCTTCAGGACCAACAAGACTCTAGAAATATAAGACGAAATTAGCCTCGTTTAAACACCACAGTAAGCAATCCATTTATAAAAACCGTCAAGAGAACATTTGACTATTTGCATATTCAGTATGTGTCCTCTTATTCAGAGAGAAAATCCTTTCGTTTGAATTGAACATCCCGTTCTACTCGTACGGGACCTCCAACTCCAACTGATAAGCGGATTAGCCCATGTTTCTGCTGCAATGAAAAGCTCTTCGAGTTGGATTATGCTTGAGCATAGTTTAACGTCAGCTTTCATTGTATCTGCGTTTAGTTTAACTCCATTTTAATACAAAATTAACCTTCACACACCGTTATTTGTGGAAGACTAGGGACAAGAATAGGCTTGTGATTCAAGTTCAGGATTTCTAGGTGCAATGTTGGAGCCTGTGCACTAGATTCTCCGGGTAACCTTTGGTGCATTATTGACTTAGATTATTTTATTTAAATCATGAGTTGTTTCGAGTCCCTGGTGACCTCCCATTGTGCCTGGTCAGTACCTCCTATGCTTACCTTAATCACATCCCTCTAAAAGAGTGGTTTTAGCCACATTTCTAGTTCACAAGATTTGGACACGAGAGGTGCCCAGACACTCTCTGTAGGTACCTTCAGCATGAGCAGGTAGTGAGAGGACAACCGAGCAAGGCCACCAAGCAGCAACCAGGGGACTCCAAGGAGATGGCCATGTGGGCCCAGACAGGATGAAGTTTTGTGGAACCTGGAGCAAAGCAGCAGGTTACAGAAAATCCAAACAACACGGGAAGACAGCTCTTGTGTGACTTTCTAAGGAAGGACAAAAAGATGATCAAATATGCTCATTAAGGGTGTTTCACGCAGCAGGTAGGAAAGGGAAAGAGGCTGTTATGGCAGTAAATCTCCCAAGCACTTTGCAAAACCAATCACATCTGGTCTGAATGCTCTGAAGGAAGTAATGGTTAACCTGAGGGTGTGTCTGTATTTCATTCATGCTTGTATTAGACATGCTCACGGTAAGATCTTTCTTAGCAAAACTCTTGAGCCTGCTTTCTGTTTTTAATTCTGCCTAAAAGTCTTCTATGACAGACCGTGGTCCTTAGGACCTGAATCTAAGAGGAGATAGACATATAGCGTTTGGGTTTTTCCCCCACAAAATCCAAGAGCAGATTTCACCTTTCCAAAGGCTTTGACCAGCTGAGCAACCACAAATTGCTTTCACAGGAGGAAGACATGGATGAGTTTCCAACCCAGAACAGGGCTCAGGGGATTTGTCCACCTCTGAGACACACAGAAGTGGTATTACCTGAACAGAGAAAAGATTCGAGCTCTCACATTTGCTTCTCACTTCTTTGAGTTTATTTTTTTGTAGCTGTTCAGGATGCAGTTTAACCCACCACAACTGTGATTTGCATGCATAAAGTGTATATGGAGATTTAGATACAGTCAAGATATTCCCACTTCAGGTCTGGATGAATCAGGTTTAACAGAACAAGTGGCAATTGACATTTCTGTCTTCTACTCTGTCTGCAGAGCACCCAGTCTGAGGCTTTGCTCCCAGGTAAGGTTCGCTGCCAGGTATCATAGGTCATATAATCATTAAGAACCATAATAAAAATTCCCATCATCCATAAAATTTGCATTTTATGAGAATAAATTAGCAGAAATATCTTCCGCTTCCCTGCAAAGCCAACAATATCACCTCTTCCCTCCTGCTTGCTTTGCTGAAGGAACAGCCTATTGCACCTCACTGCTGCTCTCTCGTTTGGTTTCCCCATGAAAAACGTATGAAACACAACACAAAGCTCACTTATAAACCTATTGAGCCTTGCAACTTAATGAGGTTAATAGGCCTTAGAACCTGATATTTCCCTCCCCCCATCACAGCAGTAAATCTAAAGTGTTCAAATTGACATTGTGCGCCTTTGCTGAAGGATGAAAACAATAAAAATGAAAGAATGCACCAAAACCTTCCTGCATGGTCCATTGGTGTAACCCCAGACATTGTAAAACCATAGCAGGTTAGTGGTCTGGATGAAGGCAAGGTGCTAAATCTTGTTGTTCCCCTCTAGGATATCACAATGAGGCCTCCGCATAGCTTTTTTTTTTGAGGAAGCTGCCTGGATATTTTGCTCTGAGCTCAAATTTTTTCTTTCTCTCAAGAACACCAAGAAACCAAAGAGCCAGGGTGGTTTGCTTTGAGATCATAGCAAGGTGCAAAATGGAAATTAATCATACTCACAGCCTATAAATCTGTTTCTGACTCAGTGATAATAGAAAAGCCCAGCAAGACACAAAGACAGAAATAAAACAGAAATCAGAAAGGAGGTTTATTCCTCCGGTCATTACTGGTGTGTTCTCACCACCAGCAAGGGGATGCAACCAAAACCTTCACTTGCACCATTGAGATCTCATCTACAGAGGCACAAAAGAGCTAAAACGTTGCTGTAGATGCACACTTGACTATTTCTGTGCATTTCCCTGCCCTGATTGCTTCTAAACCCCTTAAACTTGGTTATGATCCAGAAACAGCATGTCCCTGGCTGACAGGGGTAAGGGGCTGAAAGGCCAAACAGTGCAGCTGGGGGGACACACAGGTCTTGCCTCCCCTCCTGCCCTCGGATATTTGACTGGGCAGTGACTGACCATCTCACAGAATGACAGAATGATCTCTGTTGGAAAAGCCCTTGCAGCTCCTCCAGCCCCACCATGACCCTCCCCCTGACCGTTCCCAACTCCCCCAGATCCCTCAGCGCTGGCTCAGCCCGACTCTTCAACCCCTCCAGGGATCCCGGGGACTCCCCCCTGCCCTGGGCAGCCCATTCCAACGCCCAACAGCCCCTTCTGCACAGAAATCCTTCCTCAGAGCCAGCCTGACCCTGCCCTGGGCAGCTTGAGGCCATTCCCTCGGGGCCTGGCGCTGGCTCCTTGGCTCCAGAGACTCATCCCCCCTCTCTGCCCCCTCCTGGCAGGGAGTTGCAGAGGGCCAGGAGGTCTCCCCTCAGCCTCCTCTTCTCCAGACTGAACCCCCCCAGTTCCCCCAGCCGCTCCCCAGCAGACCTGTGCTCCAGACCCTGCCCCAGCTCCGTTGCCCTTCTCTGGACACGCTCGAGTCATTCAACAGCCTTTTTGGGGTGAGGGGCCCAACACTGAACCCACTCACCGAGGGGCGGCCTCACCAGTGCCGAGCCCAGGGCTCAGATCCCTTCCCTGTCCCTGCTGGCCACGCCAGTGCTGACACAAGCCAGGATGCCGTTGCCCTCCTTGGCCCCCTGGGCACACTCTGGCTCATTCTCAACCCCCCCAGTCCCTCTCTGACCGGCAGCTCTCCAGCCACTCCTCCCCAGGCCTGTAGCCCTGCTGGGGGTTGTTGTGGCCCAAGTCCAGAACTCAGCATTTGACCTTAGTGAAACTCCTCCCGTTGGCCTCAGCCCATCGCTCCAGCCCATCCTGTCCAACCTCTCCATGAGCCGGTGGCACTTGTGCCTGCGGGCTGGGGCCTGTCCTCCCTGTTATTTACTTTGGTCCTGTGCCGCCAAGGTGTTTGCACAGAAGTGCTCTCTGTGGAGGATGCCACACTCTCGTCAAAGGTCAGGTGCATATTTTCTGAGTCAATCGAGGCCCTCGTTGTCTGCTGTGGATAAACAGCTCTGCATTCCTGTTTCAACTTGGGAAGTTTTCTGGAAGGAAAGGCACGTTTATTGAATTTCATTGTGCTTGCTAATGCTGCTGCCCGCAGAGCGATGTCCTGTGAGTGATACACTGCCTGAGCTCCTACGCTGAGCCGTGGCACGGCAGCCCTGTCTTAGAAGACACACAGCTCCTTTTTAAAACGTAATTTTCAATGCGATTCCACCCAGATATTTTTCTCCTCTAAGACTGCCTTAGCAATGTTTAAGGCTCCAGCAATGCACCTTCTGACGCACAGGTTTGATCTATGAGGAGAAAAAGCAAATCAAAAGGGCATTAAAGCAAGAAGCAGCACTGCCACTCCTGCCTCCCACACCTTAACGGTGTTTTGGTCAGCCTGCCTTGCCTGGACATATACCCAGCAGCCAGGAGGTGAGCAGAAAGCCGGCGGCGTTGGACTACATAAGGAACAACGTGCAAGATGTGTGGACATACAGATTACATGAACCTCGGGGTCTGGGTTGACACCCAATTTCGAAGCTCCTCTGCATCATCGGAGCTGTGCACGTCGTTGCCACACAAAGGCGATGAAGCTGCAGCCTGATCCTCCCATGCCAGAAGTAAAAATTAGCTTTAAAGTCACATTTTCGATCCTACCTCAGTCAGGAATTGTGGGCTGTGTCATAGTCACCATCCTCAGGATTTTGAAGTCTAAATCATCATCTCTAATTATATATATTCTTTTTTCCTGGTTACAGTCAACATACGCAGAGATGATGTGGGCAGAGATAGCGTGAGTTTCCTTACCCCGCTCCTGGCACGGGGCAGAGCTGCTGATGGTGTCGAATTGTGCAGTGATGTAAAACCTGAGCCTGCAACACCAAACGTCATCGTCTCCTGTAGATGCGTGGCACCTTGCAGGCCCTCTGCCAAGTGCACCGACATCCGCGTGACTTCTGCTGATGCTGCCACGTTCATGCTGTGTTCTATGGGAAACGACAAGAATAATGCTTTTGGCAAAAAACACATTAAACACGGCAGAAAATATTTCTGATTTATAGATGCTCTTGCATTTTTGTCAGTTTCCTTAGCATGCCTTCAGAAAAAAAAAAAAAAACAACAAACAATCTGCATGAAGTACAACAACATGAAAAACAAGCTCTCGTTATTCTCTGTGCACCACCACCAAATGTTAAAGTCATTTGATAATTTATCTGGAGGGGAAAAAAAAAAAAAAAAAAAAAAAAAGCAGAGCGGACAAAACTTGCTCAACCCATTAAGGGGAGATTGAGCAACTGAAAAGTGGTGGCAATTAACATTTTTGCTATGCTTATTTGTGCATGCCAACATAATTTATGCATTCAGAAATTTCTCAGATAGATCTTACAGGAAGTTGCTGCCTAAGAAAAGATGTCAGTGCTGAGCTAAAAAGACACCTGTCAAAGCTGAAACCCAATTTCTGTTCAGATGCAACAAAGATCTCGATGATCTGAGAAAGACTGAATAGTTGTTGAAGTAGAAGTAAGAAAGAGAAAAAAACCTAGATAGACAAGAAAAGGCAAAGTTTTCTGAGAAGAAAAGGATGTAGGAAAGTCTGATGTGACTTAAGCAGAAAAGATCAAACTTTAAAGGGATCAAACTTTAAAGGAGTTAAGGAAAGCTAACATAAATAGTATAAGTAGTAGGAAATAGGGAGAAAGACTTAGGTGGCTTTGAAGGGCGTAAATTTTTATATGTGTTATTGCACTGTATCTCAGGGTCCTCCAGTGGGTAAAGCTAAGAAAGTTGGAAAATGTATTTGATATTTCTTATTATGCGAGGATGCTAACAGAATATTCTGGCTCATGCAAGTTTGCATACTTTTGTCTGTGGAATCTCAGTACAAAACCTTTTTTTCTGCTCTCCAAGTCCTTGAGATGTCATACCAACAAGCACTATGTCATTTGGGAATGAAAAAAAAGCGAGCGACGTAGGGCAGAAGTCATGGTAGCACAGCCAGTGAAACAATTATGGTCGTGAGGCAAAAAGTGGGACAGAAATGTGCGGACGTGTAGTGACTGCAAGGTCAGCGAGGGACACGGAGGATGCCAAATGTTCATCAGGACACTCACCAACTACAGATTGGACAGAAAGGGGTGAATTGCCTCACACCTGAGCAGGTTTTTATGCAATCTGGAGTGACCCTCAGGATGGAAAACAGGTCAGCTGGATGCAAAACATCTGTCAGCGGTCTCATTTCCTCTACAAACAGTCCTGGTCTGATCAGCTGGGAGAGAAGCAAAGTTGCTGCTTGTCTGGCACAGAATTCGGATAAAATAGCCGAATCGCAACCCAGGGATGGCTCCCTTCCTTCTGAGCAGGCAACTTCTGTGAGGGAGAAATCTCAGCTGTTCCACAGATCAGCTCTTGGAATTTTTAGAGGGGGGTGAGATGCCAGTTTGAATTTGTGACACGAGACCTAAAGTACCTTTAGGAAATGAGTGGCTACATCTGGAACAGCAGTCATCATTTGTAGGAGGTGAGAGGACACACCTTTTTCCCCCAAAATGCAGAGCATTTTCCATCTGTTATTCATGCTCTTTTAACTCACTGCTGTTTTCCTTCTACTTGTCTGCGTCACTTAAGCAAACAAGGATCTTGTAGCCTCTTTAAAGGAGCTGTCCTTTTCTGCAGAAGCCTTCTGGTAGGAAGGGTCTTCTCCGTAACGACCTACTAAACAGAAAACAAATAGACACTGAACCCCAGAGCTTCTCATTGTGAATATACCCGTGCTTTCAAATTTACTAGTAGGAAGATAAGATCAAAGCACGTGTCTGCCTTGCTCTGCAGGCAGTTGAGACACAGAGGTGGTACCTAGGCAAGGAGCTTCACTGCCTTGCAAAATGTCAGCCCTGAACCATTACCTGGCGACGCCTGTTGCTTATAAAGGTCCTCAAGTAGGAGAGGGGTAATGCTGCTGTCACACAATTCGGTGCCCAAGCTGACATGCCTTTTGTTTAATATAAGCTACCGAGGAGCCTGATTTCCCCCTTGTGTTCCCTCCCTCTTAGAAAAGGCTTTGTCCAAAAATATCACATGCCAAAAGACAGAAGTTTCAGTTTTCCCACTGAAAACCTGTTGCAGCTGACTGGATTTTTCTTGCTCTGTGCAAGCATTTCTTCATGCCTAATTACGTTTTAGCACGTGATGTAACTCCCCAGGAAGTTCTACCCGCCTCCCTTACTCTTCTATTACTTGCATTACTAGCTAATCTGTAAAGCTCATTTCTCTCCCTGTCTCCACCTTGTGAATTTGCCTTTTAGCATCAGGTCTTCAGGGTTTTTTTTCCAATTTGTAGCCCCTCCTCATAGCTGCTAACTTTGGAGCTAATCAACTGCTACTTCTTAATCAAGAGTACAGATTAGTATGAATAAACACAAAATCCAATATTAGAAAAGCTAATAGAGCCTCACTCTCCAGGGAATAGGAAAGGCCACAAATGCTGAGGATCAGGATTGCTCTCTGTGGACAGGACAGCGAATATTGTCTAGCTGCTTACTACAGAGTTTCATTGCTCCAGTCTCCCTGGAAAAGTGTTGAAGGCAAAGTACATGAAAAGCACCAGTTTTCCATTCAGCGTGACACTATATTGACTGCCAGAAGCAAACATGTAGTCCACAAAAAACCCTGTGACTCTTTTTTCTTTCCAAAAAGCCTGCCTGCTGACAGCTAGCTCTTTCTTTTGAGCAGTAAAGGTTCATGCTTTTAAACCCAATTCCCATCACACAAGTACACTGAAAAAATTACATGATGTACTTCAATATTGCACTTCTCAATAAAGGCCAAGCGAGTCCCAGCTGTGAGGAGTGAAGGCAGACAGGGTATAACTTTCAAAGGGGCTGAGGACCTGTTTTTAAAAGCAAAAAGCAGTGGGAGCTGAAGGACTGGACTGTGCAGCTGCAAGGATCAGCCCTGCATGAACACCCCACGGAAGCACCACGTGCATCACTCACCCGGACCACAGCACTGAATACCCATGGTGGGACCCAACCCATCTCAGCAGGGTTTATGGGTGTAGGGGCCATGTCCCAGGGACAAGGTGATGCTTCTCCTGGTGCTGCGGTGAGCACCGTCTCCACTAGCCCAGGGACCTCTGCACAGGACTCCAGCGTCAGGTGTGGGTCTGTCCTTTGTCATTACTCCAAGAGATCTGAAGGATGCGCCAGTCTAGAGACAACAAATTACGAATGAGCAACTGAAAAAACGATGCTCAAGCAGTTCCCAACCTCTTTTCTGCATCAGGAACGATAGGACCACATTACATATAAGAGATGCCTTGAAACTCAAATAACCCTACTGTTCTCTGCCTTGCCAAATTTCATAATATCAGCATCATCTAAGCCAATAGGACAGGAGCTAAAAATACCCTGATTCAACTCATTGCAGGCTTCTGATATAAGGGCAGTCTCTTAACATGTGCTCTTTGAAAGTGTTGAAGCTTGAGGCCTTAGGGCACGTCTATAGCACAGACTTACCAAGCTAAGCTTGGACACAGATAACTGCGCGTCGAAGGCGTGACCGAGAGGTGCAACCCGAAGATTTCCCATTTCCCTGGAATGATTCGCAGTTCAGCCCTACTGTGGTTTCTTGGTGTGCATCTCAGAGTCAATGTGTGAGCTTTCAGTGCCAAATTACACACACCACGTTCTTAAGCCACATCAAATGGCTTTACGATCCCTGTAGTTCACAAGCTGTAAACAGCCTATTTCTGCTCCAAATGTCAGAGACAGGGTATCAGAGCCTGATGATAACTTTGAATTTCCCAGGGCTGTTTTCTGACCTACAACCTCTCCCAAATCCCCGCTGACACATTTGGGGTGGCGTAGCATAAACGGGGCCAGGGAGAGGGTTTTGAAGAAGAGCACATTGCGTTCATGCAGACTTCATGTTCTCTGCTGTCCTTCTGAGGTCAGTCCCATTTTCCACAAGACTAAATGCGGTACAAGAATAAAATATATTTACTACGTTGGTTTTTTTGCCCCTGCATAGAGGATCTTTTGGTTCTCCCCTTCTTAATTTTAACCATGCAGGGGTTTTGTCTCTTATATAACTAATATTTCTCTTTAGAAAGGGGTAGTTCCCACTTCACCTGCCCATCTCGGGACCCTGAGCAGCGTGTTCACAGAACCTAACATCCATCCAATCCTACCGGGCAGGTTGTGCCCGGGCTATCTTTCCAACCTGAGAAGTCAAATACTCTTTATTCTGGGCAATACCGGACTCATGAATGGCCTTAAATTCAAGAGGAAACATCTAAAACTCATCCATATTTGCTTTTTTAACCTCCCCAAAGCATGGCAAGACACATTTGCTGATTGCAGGCTCTGAAGCTGGCCAGGCAAGCCCTGCACCCTGCTGTGGATGAAGATGTTACAGTTGCCTGGGAAACCGCTCCATGGGATCACTAAAATGTATTCTATATGTTTGCCTTCAGATACAAGATTATCACCTTGTCTATGAACAGTGTCAGGAGAAAATCCTGACACGGGATAAACTTAGATTGTAACCTGCAGAAATCAATTAACTCTTTTATGGTATCAGCTGAAATTCCACAGAGCTAAACCCAATATAAAATGCCGCATTGTCCCATATCAACCAAATCTTCCCTGAAGGACTACAGGTGGGTTACAGTTAGAGCAGCTCATTCTTCAGCAAAGGACTCAAGGTTTAAATCCACTGGTATATTATGAACAGATGAGAGAACTGGCTGAGGAGAGACAAAGGATCTATATTCAGAGGGATTATTCAAGGACTGAGACTATCTATTTAGATTCAGTACTTTCAGATTTGAATATATATATTTTTTTTAAGAAAGGATGCATTCAATACTTACAGAGGGAGCACTGGTAGCCATCAGGTAGCCACCAACCAGCCGCAGAGGGGTGGTGGGTACAGTCCCTGTTTGCACTATTTCATAGCAACGAGCAATTCAGGACTTGAGTTTACCCACGGAGTTAGAGCTCTGCCACACTGCTTTCCCGAGGTTTTCTCTGGTACCACAGTCATGACACATAAAACCCCACAGACTTCAGAGTGAAGAAATTTCAGTAAGAGCTGGCTAGTTTTGGGGAAAACAGGTTTAATGACAAGCAGGGAAGAGTAAGGAATTAAGGTCAATTGACATTTTATTACAACATAACAAGTCAACAAGCCAAAACAGGATTGTGCTGAGTCTAAATATGGTGGAGGTAGGAGATAGATCAGTTTTAGCAGAGAAAAAGCAATAAAGAGGAACAGGATATTACTTAAAACTTCCCATTTCAGGGAGTAGAATCCAGTATCATCTCACTGCTTGCTTACCTTCGATCAAAAAACAACACCGTGCTTTAATTTGTCCTGTGGGTGTAGTCAGCTCTTAAGTTAAAATCCAGGCTTAATATCTTCTACTCATCATTTAGGTCACGGGCTGGGAAGCGACATAGGAAACAGAGAGAAATTTCAAGCTTTGCAATAGATGCTAAAATGCCATCGTGTGCTCGAGGCTCCCAGGGCATCAACTGCAGAGAGTCCTTTTTTTTCCTGAAAGAGCCAAGTCTTGCAGCCAAAACAGAGAGGCTGAAATCCCTACAGGATTTAAAACCTGAGTTACCAGGCCTTTGCTAAGGTCTGTCTGCAATCTCTGAGGCTGCTCGACAGGCTGAAGACAGCAAAGACTCTGTTCTGCTCTTACCTCTGAATGCCTCAGCAGCTGAAAAAGCTGGGGGAGGAAAGTGGGGTGTGGAGTTGGGCGGCAGCTCTTGGGCAGGGGGCAAAAAGGAGTGAATGAGGATTTTAACAGAATCACTGGGATCAGGCAGCTCACGTGCGTGGGAAAAAGGAAGAAAAAAAGATGTTTAAACAGCAGATATTGCAATAGTACCAGTCTGGGAGCATCTTGTCTCCCAGGCTTTGGCTAGTGTACCAATCCTTCACTAAAAAATACCCACAGAATAAACCACCCTTTCACTCTTGTCTCTGTTACACAAATAACCCCACACAGGGGGCTATGTTCAGGATTCGAGCCGTGGTACTGTACATCATTAGAGTTACACCCACTGTTGTCATTCATCGCTGTGTGACTCGCTACAGTTTATTATGCTTATACTCATATAAACATAATTACATTGCACAAGGCTATAAACTCCGCATACTGGAGGATGTAAGTATCTTGCTCCTCATATTTATTAGATTGTGTTTATATGAGTTCTCACTAATTTATATTGGATCTTTCTTGTTAAATATAACAGCAAAATATAATTGAGTTTTCCATTCCTAATGCTGATTTTTTTTAATTGCGAAAATATACGTGCATCAATCGTTGTACATCAAAAAAAAAAAAAAAAAAAAAATCATCTGGAGCCTCAGATGACTACAGCAGTGTTGGAAGACAGACCTGTGGTTTTTGCTAGGCCACCACCAGGCCTGTGCAGAGATTGTTCCACCCAGCTAACAGAACGTGCACAGGCATATCCCTTCACATCCGCACAAACAAAATTAAACTTCCAGGAAATCGCATGCAATTGATTCCTAATATATATTTTAAGCGTAACTGCTTCTCCTTTCTTTCTAGTATTGCAGCTCCGTCTTGATTTGATTGAGGTTTTCACTAAGCAGCATTTCGGGAGAAAATGTTAGAAATAATTAAACACATTGCAGGTAAAGATGCCATTATTTTACACCCGATGATGCTGGGGAGAACACAGGATTTTACGCGCCCCGTTACCAACCAGCCTCTCTGTATGATTAAAAGAGAAAAGCAAATTCTATTTTGCACATTTTATTCTGGTTTGAGTGTTAATTTTTAGTCAGTTTAGTAAGTGGAGTGGCAGTCTGACAGAGCTGTCAGCTGGACCTTGCTGCCGGTGAACCAAAGGGATGACTTCCAGGGGTTGGGATGGCAATTCCAACATCCATGCTCCGACAGCTCCTTGGCCTCCCAGCAAGGGCTGCCAGTAAGGCTGTCAAATTTGCACTTAGTGAGACCACGTCTTGTGACGTGGATTTCTTCTGTAGGTGAGAAAACCTATTTCAGGCTGGGCATCAAAGAGCCACTATCGACAAGGGCTGCAGAGCTGTATTAGCCACCCGGAGGGAGGGAATCGATATCCAGCCACCGGTGCCTGCAGATCTCCCACCCACTCTAAAGACTCATTTTAAAGAAAAAAAATACAGCTTCAAGATATTATCATGGGGCAGGAATGCCAATGATGCCACCTAACCCAACCCTTACGTCCTGTGGTTAGTTTTTAGGCACTCCAAACAAAGCACCTAGCCCCACTGGCCACTGCCAAAGCAGCTGCAAGGGGAACCTGCACTACTTCTGGTCATACTGCAAAATGCTTGCACCAGGAGTACAGTCGTAGCTGAGCCCAGCAAGACACTTTTACCTCTTTTCTCCTGAAAGCAAAAGCTGAAACACCCTGCGAGAGCTCCATGCCACCGGCAGACAAGATCTCACCAAAAAGCTCTGTGAGAACAGTTTTTCCAGCGTAGAGGAGAAAATAACTGTTTCCCCAGGAGTAGCATTATCCCATGTCAGAGAGTAAAAAAAAAAAAAAAAAAAAAAAAAAAAAAATCTGTGAAGTGGGACAGAAATTCTTTAATTTCCCTATATTTTCTGATGAAGCTTAGAAAGTAAATGAACTGAATGTCAAGTAACCAGATAAAAGATTTTCACGTATTGTTGGACAAGCCATAGACTTTTTTTTTTTTTATACCCATATTTTCTTCTCATCCTGTCTGCAAATAAACTCCCCTACAGATTTGTTCGGGAGAGCAATGCAGTGAAACATCAAGTAATAATGAAGCAGCAATCTGTGTTAATGTGCAGGTGGCCGGGGTTAGCAGGTCAAAGGCGTCAGGAGTTTCTGGTAAGAATTCTGGATGCTGGTTAAAACCCCTAAAAAGTCACAACATTTCCTTTACATCACATCAGCTCCTCTCCTCTCCTGTTCTACTGCATGTAGAGCAGCAAGATGTCTGGACTGAAATGTCCTTGAAAAAGAAATGTAGATGCTACTGCCCTGGGGGATGCTGATGGAAAACACTGTGCATTCCTTTGTCTGCCTTTGTCCATGGAAAAATCCATCAGCAATTAAGACTTTAGAACTTTATACAATTATTTTATTCCGTGTCAAGTGGAAAATAGGAATTGATATTTATTGTGCACATCACAGTCCTGCGTTTAGCCACCCAAAGGATTTAAATTTGACAGCCAGAGAGACCGTATGTCAACAAAAATACGGGTTACGTATGTTACAGACACATTACGAAGCAGATTATTTTGTGAAATAGCAGAGAACTTTAAGATTTTTGGGAAATGCCTGAAAACATTATGCAATTGTAAATGAAGGGCCTAAATTATTAGAGATTATCATTTCAAACAGGTTTTCTATATTAGTGTCTTTTGTACTTGCTTCTAAGACCGTGGGACTTGCACTCTATCATTTATTTTTCAATAATATATATCTCTTAGCAGAGCCTACCTTTATTTTCATAATTAAGGTCACTGCAGTGTTTTGATTTTGTTTATAACCTTTGCATCTGTTTACTTGAAATTTCTTTGCGCCAGTACAATTACATTTTATACAACCCCGTCCTGCAGTGGCAGAGAACTGGAAAAACACTCTCGCAAAGACATCAGCTCAACAGTTTTATTAGTAAGATGTCCTTAGAGAACCAATTTAAACTTACTTCTAGAATAGGTTCCGCGAAGGACTCCATTTGTCTGCATCAAGAAGGTATTGACCGTTCCTACCCACCGCTACCGCATTGCCTCTGACCACAGAAATGGGGACGACACATTTCCTGCCTGAGATTTCAGCTAGAGAAGTACACATTAAAGTGATTACCTTGGAAAGAAGAGTTTTTCAGTCTTTCTCTAGTTTTCTTCTGGAACCGACGGTAGATAGCTTCTGGGACAGGAGTATGGGCTGGGAGCTCATGATTTCTGGGGTGACGTTTAGTTGGCTGCCGGTTCAGTGACGATGGAAAATTCTAGGATTTCAGTAGTGGTGGCAGTAATCTGGACTTTCACTGCCTATCAAATAATTGAAATCATTACAGTCAATTAGAAAAAGTCTTGACCTAGAAAAACGTCCTCAGATGAGCAGTAAAGGGTACTTTGTCCCAAACTCGGGTAAAACATGTGGCAGCGACGTCCTTTTAAATATTTGCCTCGGCTTGATTTACATTTCTTTGTGCAGTTTATCAACAGCCCGAGCATGGGACTGTGCTGAATACATTAATTCCAAGAAAAAAGAATGAAAGTCAAAATGGTGCAAAAGAAATGTCCATAAATATAGATTTCAAAATATATCAGTAATAATAACATCAATTATTTTAGGAAGCCCTGGAAAATGGAGGCATTTCACACAGCGACGGTATCAAATAGCCAAATAGCACAACACGCTACCTGCAATGACAGTCATAAAGCGTTCACAACTTTTAATTACTTTGCCAAATATCTGCTTTCACAACATGGTTGCAGTGAAGTCGGCTGTACAAAAGCCTGAGGATATTCAAAAGTCTGAGGCCGTTCGCAGACACGAAAATGAGACTTCAGACAGCTTTCCATGAGCCGAGAACTATTGCCAGCGCTTTGCTGTAGTAACAGGAATTTGTCTAGAAGTGTCAAAAGGTCTTTATTGCTGTCTGTAGATATGTCCCAAGTCAATTCACACGGCAAACGAGGAAGAAGTGGAGAAACAACAAGGCAGAGGCTGCAACGCAATATTTCAACCCTCCCAGCATTAAATTCTGAGAAGCAGAGAACGAGATCAGAAATGATGGATGAAACAAGTGGGTTTATGTCAGAGGCGTTACCAGGAAGAAGCTAATACCTGTTTTGTGTTGCAGTTAATGACCAAGAGAGCATTGGTGGGTGAGAGTGAGTCGAAGGCACAATTGTCCTAAAACCACTTGCGAGGGAAATCAAAGCGGGGCTGGGGCGATGCCTGTGGCCGCCGAGGGCTCATGGCAGCAGCCTGCAAAGGGCAGCAACCCAGCAGGGACGGGCTCCGTGGTCAGCTGGTGAAGTCTTGTCCTGGTGCCCTCGTTCTTCATTATCTCAAGGCAGCGTGCCTGGGAATCCCAATCAGCTCTGAGAACTGGGCTGCACCTCATGTTATAAGAAATCAGAAGTGTCCCTAGCTGTACCCGATTTTTTTTTTTTTTTTAGGCTAGTTTAAGCTGTTCCTATCAGCACACACTCCTGAGAAAGGAACCTGTCAAAAAACAGGTGTCCCCAGAGACAAAGCACTGCATGAACATTGATCATCATGATAATTATTTTGCGGTTTGAAGAGGAATGTTTTTAACATCAGGCAACTGCGGATAACGGTCCTTTTCCTGTCAGCTTTCACCCAAGGTCACAGCGAACCCAACGTAGCTCATGTCTGTGTGACGGGATCACCCTTCCTCGGAGACATTTCTCAGCAGCAATGAGTGAAATGCCATGGGACATCATGAATGAAGACAGAAAAGGAACTAAATCTCACCGAAGAGATAAATCTTCTTCATCCAGATGTCACACAACAAGAAGCCCAGTCAGTCAAAATCGTGTGGTTGTTTCTATATAATTGTGGTTTCTGCACCCAGCAAACTTCCTCTCCTGATGCTTGCAAGATGGACCCACCACCTCTCCTGCCCTCTCTTGAATATTGCTGCCCTGCTCTGGGGCACCTCACCTTTTTGTGCTGAAGAATCTGTGCTTTACAACTCTCCAGTAATTTTTTTCCCAAATGGAAAATATTTTCCCATAGCTCCCTATTTTTTTTAGGATAGCATTCAGGTCCAAACCCACTAGAAATGGGTGAGGGTGGAAAACTCAAATTCCTTATTTTCTTTATTTTTTTTATATTTTTTTTTATTTTTATTTTTTTTTATTATTATTATTTTTCTTGCTCTCCCACTGCAATCAGTCACTCTGCCAGGGCATCGCCTGCCTTTGTACCAGCTCCTCTCAAGGCAACACAGGTCTGGGGCTCTGGAGCAAACACCAAAATGCCTCGTGGACTGTTGAAGGGACCAGATGGTCTTGGAGTCTCGGAGTGAGCTCGGCTTAGTCCCACCAGCGCTGCTGAGGGTTTTCTCCAGCTGTGGCTATGCCCTGTGCTGATGCTGTGCAGGACCACAGATGCAAACCTTGTTCTAAATGTGTTTAGACTGAATAAACCACGTGCCTCCGGACATGGACTATTTTGCTGCCTCTTGGCCTGTGCCTCCAGCTCGTTACACCCGGGTGGTGCCTGCACAGACCCTGGGCCACCCCAGGACCACCAAAGCTACTTTAATACACACCATTTGTTTCAAGGTGGTGGAAAAGAGTGAGGATTTTAGGTGACATCAGCAACCTTTATGAAATGTAACAGTTAAAATGCCCTTTCCCTGCTCTACCAGAGCAGTTAGTCACCATTTTCAGACATGATGTAGAAAAGTGGTATTTTTGCAGCGCTGGGGCAGGCAGATCCGAGACGTCCGTGAGCAGTTAATGCATCCGAGGGGGTGTGTATGTGTGCACAAGTGCACTCTGAGCCAGGTTTTTCTCCCACTGAGGTTAATGTGAAAACCTCTTCTCGTTTCAGTGACGTAGGGTTGAAGCGTGCAGGTGGTATTTATCCAGTGTATAAATGAGAGATTGCACAAGCGTGTCTTCTGACTGCGTTCAAAATTGCAGTGGCAAACTACGTCAGGGCCATCAGCTTCCAGGGCTGTGACATTAAAAACAATGCGAATGATATCAAAAGTAAAAATGAAAATAGTTCGTGCGTACTAACCACCCGGGAGAGCAAAAACCGTATGAAAAACCTTAAATTTCTATGAGTTTAAAACACTGGTAGCAACGATGTATATATAACAATTCAGTCTGATTTCCAGAAGACATGCTTGTTCCTCCTAGCTGGATCTTGAGTAAGAAACACACTTTGGGGATGCAGCCTGAACCACGACAACTGCTCAGAGCTGCTTCATTACTTAAACCAGGCAATATTTGTTTATCTAGAGTGAAATTTTGCCTCCTCAAGCTGAGTCAAGTGCTGCTAGACAGGTTCCTGATCTCTTGGGTAAGTGGAGCAAGTGGTCCATGGGATACAGGTGAACGTGAATTGCAGCGCAGGCAGAGTATAAAACTGATCAAATGGAGTGCAAAATGAAGAAAACAGAACTAAAATAAATCTTAAGGCTACTATCTGGGCAAAACGTCTCTCAAGTGGAAAGCTTCAAAAGTGCTGGGCTGCAGCATATACCTCAGGATGGGGCTATTCAGGATGTGACAACTGCATGATGCTGCCATTAATATCAAAGCATGCACATGCAATAGCAACATGCAGGCGCAGGTATAAATCACTTTTGTGGGAAAGGTTTGAAAATTTTCCTACCTAGAATGAAGGTTTCTAAAACATTCATTGAGCTAAACCCGTGTGGTTTCATTTTCAGCACTAGACTAATTACTTACATATGATAAATTACTCACTCCTCTCCGAATCCTTCCTAATAAATAAATAAGTACCCTTGAAAAAAGGATTATTTTCATGTAGCCAGAGAAAGGCGTTTTGATTGCTTATGGCTTTTTTGAAGTGCTTTAGACCTTGCTTTAAATTTGCTTCTTATATTCCAAGAGCAAAGATCATTGTGAGGTTTGATGCTGCCCTGTAGGAGAAGGCCATAGAGAAAGCATTTTCAATTTCTTGTATGCAGCTTAAGAGCCAATTTGAGGATTCAGAATTACTTCAATACTCTTAACTAATCATCACATAGTAAATACAGGTTAAAATGAAAATAGATCTACTCTTCCTAGGAAAGCATGTATCAATGTATATCCTGAAAAAGAAGATAGTAAAAAGAAAAAAGCACAAAGAATATGAAAAATAACAGCTACACCCCTTCTCCCAGAACTTGAAAATCAGAAATTCAGATAAATCATGAGATATCTAATTGCTATAAGAGAAGTCGATCCATTAAAACGACAGATAGGAAACAACAAATCATAATGAAATACAAAGGGTTGAGATCACCGACATTCTACTCTCCCATCTCTTTATATTAATGACTTTTCTGGTAGTACAACAGGAGGTCGACTTTTTTATATGAACAGTTTCAGCGTATGAGGATCACCAACAATTACCTGCAGCAATGGGGCTTCCAGAGGGGCTGCAGCAGCTCTACCTGCATTGGTGATGTTCCCCAAGTTGGAGTTCTAGTAAATGAAAGCAACAACGTGATTTGTGTTAAAAAATAAATAAATAAATAAATACTTATTGATGCAAATACAGTATTTCATGACTTATCTTCTGCTTATTAATTTAAGGAGAATTGTTTTTTCCCCAAAAACCTTACTGCAAATCACTGACAGATTTTTTTTCTTTTTTTTTTTTTTTTTTTCTTTTTAATGCATTTAATCCAAGCACCAAGAAAAGATGAGAAAATGCTGTGCTGGTCACGGGCATGTGAAGGTCCTATTTTATTCAAGGCAATAGAAAATAGAAATGTTGAGACATAAAAGTCTCTCTTCGATGACAGAAGCATGCGGTAATAGCCAGGTGAAACGATTCAGGGCACACTGCTCATTCATAACCTCTGTCCAAGGCTGTCAGGGTGCTGAGAGCCCGGGGCGCGGTGGAGACACACAACAGTATATTGGCAAATGTCAAATCTATCATCCAGAAAAGAGAGGAGGAAGAGTCAGAGAGGCTCAGTGGAGGTCTGGCTGGGACAAGGAGAAAAAAGGTCTTCCTGGGACATTATCTCACCGCGTCGCTTCGTTCCATCCGTGTTTCAGAGAGATGTCAGATGCGATCTCGGCAGCAGATGCAGTGGGACTTTTTGTTTCCTCTGGAACCGTGTTCCTAATTGTCAGCCAAGTCCGTTTCGCTCTTCATCAGCTCCACACACGGCAGCGGGGGTTTGAGAGAACTCCACGGCGGTCAAAGTTTCACCAAAATCGAGGTGAAAGGAGGTTTGATTTCAGAGGAAGCGAGCACAAAAAGTGCTCCTGGAATATCCAAGTGCAGTTCTCTGGGAGACAAGAGTCAAAGTAAGAACATCTCCTTTTTTACTCAGCTGCTGAGTTATTTTACTTAGATGTTTAATACAATCCAAAAATATGTCATTGAAAGCACCTTGCAGGATAAAGACTACATTTTTAGTTGTCTGCCCTTCAGTGACCACTAATCAAAACACAGTTTTTCAGACCTTGCCCATATGCTTTTAAAGGAAAAACAGAGCAATATCAGTTTATTTTATTTGCACACACGTGCAAATAAGAATATGTAGATATAGTCTACAATATCTACACTGTCAGCCCCCACCAGCTCGATATGCAGCACCCCAAATGCTCCATGCATGACCTGACCTAATGCAGGAAGATCCTGCAGCCCTTCAAACTTTTCCTGGTGCCACCAGTAGCTTTTGCAAATGATGGCCCTGTGGTTCAGATATGCAGAAGTTTTTCTTGGCAAATATTACAATAGAGTAAGCTACGATGGTGTTATCCAGCGTTAATGCTTATGAAAGACAGAAAACCAGCATCATCAATGAGAATTTAGGTGGAAAGACTGCTAATTTTTAAAGCATCTTTACATTCAAAATTAAAAGCAGTACTAGCCATTATACACTTTGAGATTTTTTTTTTTTTCATCTGAAGAAATAAAAAGTGCTCTTACACGCAGTAGGAATAAAAACACATTTAGTACAGATGCTAAAAGAAAGCGTATCAGTGAACTGCAAAGTGATTATGCTGTACCCTTCGGCAATAAGGCTGTCATAAAATTTCAAAACAAGATGTGAGAATCTAGGACAGTTCTGTTGTTGGGTCACAATGTTTCCTTTGCAGTCACATTCTCTATTTTCTAGTTATAAATTAAAATTGCAGCATTTCTAGTATCAATTCATCCACTGTTGCTGAAATTATGCACAAAAGCCTGACTGGATGTGGGAAGGAGAGGGGAGGTTGTAACAGCAGAACGTGTTAGACACAGGTCAAATACAGCCATGGAATCAGTAAATGGGGGGACATGAGAACTTCTGGCTTTTGCTCAAACCCAGACCTCTCCACCTAATTACTCGTTATAAACAAAATCTGAATTTCTGGCTCCGTTATCCACCTGGACACCAGGAGAAGCACAGGGGTATCGCTTAGTAAAGCCATTTTAGGCACAGGAGATGCACTAGAGGCGTGTTTTCTCCAGAAGGAAATTTTAAACATCTAATGCTGAACTGTCCCCTGGAGAAGCCTGTTGGGACTCCCTTCCTGCTTTTCCCTATTTTTATCTTTTTTGAAAAAAAAAAAAAAAAAAAAAAAAGACTAACCAAAATATTTACAAGGGTCTTGGTCACATTCCAGTGGGGAAGAGAAAATTTTGAAGTCAGCTCTGCAACAGGAAAGTGATTTTCTGCACATGACAAAACTGCCTGGAGTTATACAATACTGACAGTCTTGGGGAGTGATTCCCTTTCTGCATGTTTAATTGAATAAAATCAATATCAAATTACCATATTTGCAGGTTGTACACATGGCGAGAGGAGTGATATGGCACCAATAAACCCACACAAACCAGTTTTTCTTAGTAACTAAAACAACTGCTTAGTGTGGTCAAAAAGGATTAAGACATGGCTGCCACCAAGTGCCACAGCCATCGCCAAGGCAGCCAGTCCTGTGCAATAAAATGGTTAAATGCAGCATTTTGAGACACACACACCCCCCCCAGCCCCCATTCCACCACCTCCCACAAAATATCTGCTATGCACAATGAACTTCCAAAGTCAGCAGAAACAGAGCTAATCCTATAGCGGAGAGGGTAATTTCAAAAGGTAATTGATGTCTTTTTAACCTAGAACTGTCAAACTGTATTGAGAATAATAGAGCCTGACAAGTCTAAAGTTAAAAGAGAAATTGTAAGATTGATCTACTTCGGGTTCTGAATTTTAACGCTAAGTTGGCATTGCACTTTTATCAGGATACTATCTAAAAAAATATTTCACTGTAAATAAAGGAGAGAAGGAAAAACGATCCGACGCTTAGAACAAAACCCCAAAATATTCAAAACGCAGAGTTTTCCCCTTTGTCAGAATGGTTGAATCCCATTTCTCTTAACAGCTACGGTGCGCCCGATAAGAGCAATGTGTTGGGAAGTGGAGGTCATCTAGAACGATAAAATCAAATCCATTTAAGTGAAAACGCTTTTAAATCTACCTTATACATACGTTACCGCATTGTCAACTTCTCTGTGCTGCAGAGAGGCAGATGCAGAGCTCTGCACTGAGAATTTAAGGGCTGATGTGACTAAAAGCCTTGATTCAATTGAAAAGAGACAGGAAAAGTCACAGAAAGCCATAGAAACTGGAGACCGTTATCAAGAGCAAAGAGCGGGATGTGAAGCTATAGAGAATGAAAGTGCCATCTTCATTTATGTCCCCAGTAATTCAGCTCTCGGGTCAGGGGGATGTGACTCAGCTTGAGAAGGAAAGAAGGGGGAGATAACGAAACCTGGGAAGTTTTGGGGGTGCGTGGGATGAACTAGGGAAAGGACCTGATTTTCAAAGGGCTGAATGTCCTACAGCTCTACGTGTGCCAGTGTTCAGCCTGCAAAACGCACAGGCTTCCCTTTCTCTAAATCCTTCCCATTTGTGAACTCGACACTAAAGATTTAAAAAAACCTTATAAGCATTAAAAAACAAAACAAAACAAACCCAACCAAATCAAACCTGAGCTAAAACACAGCTTTAGGGATAACAAAGTAATGAAAAAATCTCCTCCACTTCAGGAGGCCAAGATCTGAACATGCACGTCATCCAGGCAGTACTTTGGTGTATCCAGCCCATTTTAGTGAGGTTTGAGGACCAGAGTTAGGTAACACGCAGAACAACGTGATGTAAGATGTAGCAAGTTTAAGCAGTCAGACAGCTAACATGCTCCCCAGGGAACTGCAACGGCAGTGTTTACATACACTTAGCTTTTTTTGCAATAGAGAAGATGTGCATACCCATGTCACTATCAAAATCTACCACAGATGGAGTTGTTTATTTTGATGGGCTAGTTTAGATAAAGTAAAAAAAAAAAAAAAAAAAAAAAAAAAATTAAAAAATCAAACCAACAACTAGCATGTAATCTTGGATAGCAATTCACAGGCAAATAAGACAAGACTCAGTCGCCAATACCAATTTCAGATTCGCTTTAAAAGTTTATCTCCCATTTACCCAGGCTCCTTTTAGACCTGAGCAGAAAGGAGAAAGAACAGCACTCGTTTTTAGAGGAATATTATCCAGAAAACTCAGGTGGTATTTTCTATAATACAAGTAAAAACCAGACCTTGTTAGTGCCGTTTCCTAATGCAAATGTCCACAATCTCTGAGCCTCCCCCTTCAATATAATACTTGATATTCAAAACACAATTATTTATAGTGGAGCTGTAATTTCAGTGTTTCTAACAGGAAATAAAACCACCTTGATCATACATTCCTTTTTAAGTGTTGAGATTTTAAACACTGACCACGCTATGACGGTGGGAATTTCAGGCAGGTAATCCCATGAGGTCTGCACCAACCAGACCAGCCACAACTTGATTCTCTTTCCTCTTCAGAGGAGGCACTTCTTCTCTCTCAAACAAATTGAGAGAAAAATAGCCAGACAATAGTTTCTAGGAGGGAATGAAAGGCAGTGAACACCGTTTTCTCTGACAATAGATGTACCAGTTACAGTTTGTTCAGCATCTCTAACGGCGTGCGAGGAGACCCTGCGAGCAGGTTACAGTTTAAATGATGCAGCAGTTATTTATTGGCTGACACACAGAGAACACAGCTCGCATCTGAAGAGCCCCTTAGCTAAGCAAAGGTACAGCCGTTATCCCCGATAGAGCAACCGGATCCTCGATGTTCCTGAGTTCCATCATCCCTCAGCACCAACACTTGGGTGGCATCAATGTCCCAAGGGACTGACACCTTAACCACTGACCCCCAACACCCTTCCTTGTTGTTTCTATTTATTTTTTTTCTTTAAGATTTTATACTTTTCCATGGAAATATTTTTTCTTCTTGAATGCTGGATCTCATCTCAGAAACCCTACCCCAGAGCTTGGCTCCCCAGGCCACCAGCAACTGGGCCCAAGGAGGGACAGGAGGCTGTGACAGGGACACACACACAGGTGGGGTTACGCAGCAGAAGTGGGAAAAAAATGTACAGAATGTATGTAAAATATTTAATAGAACATATAATCCACTGAACTGCTAAAGCTCCTCTTTATGTGCAGTGGATGACATGTTAATTATTTTATAGATAATTTCTGACCTATCATCATAATGACACAGCAAAATGCTTGAAAGACCAGGATGAGCAGTGGTGATTAAGTGCTTTGGGTGGTGCACTCACACCTTTTCCAGTTCATTATAAATGAGAGAAGCAGCACTCTGGCAGAAATCCTGCAAAACAAAATGTAATTTTAACCTGAAGTACCTTGCAGTTTTGACTCCCCCATCTGAAAGTAAAACCAGAGGTTCAGGAATAGAGATAAATTTGCTACCCAGTCTTAATTAACAGTCTGTCCTTCCCCCCATCCCCCTTGCCCATCCTTCCCCACTGCCCTACGCAATGCGCCAAACGCTCACATCATTTCTCAGCAAACACAACAGGAGCATGTGCTCCACTTTGTTTTTCCACTAGCTCTGCTCTTGCCTGAAGGTGCCTTCCTCTGCTCCATCATTTTGTTTTAAGAGAAAAGAGAAATGCAAGTGACATTCATTTTATAGCTTGACTACGGGTAAATTATCTGGTAAAATAGGTAAGCACTTGGCTTTCTTCCTTTTCATTTTTCTTATGAAAATAAAACGCAATGGGTATACTGATTTATCATTACCAGCCCAGTGTAACACGAGTATCATTTGATACCACATACGCCTGCATAAATCCTCGTCTGAATGACAAAACCCGCTTCCAGGCGACTTGAGGTTCCCCTTGAACCTCTGCCCCACAACTCTGCCAACGTTTTGCCAGGAAAAACAATTTTCCACAGCCCCACATCTCCACTGGGAGAGTCTCCGCGGCTTCTGGGCTCTGCCCAAGCCGGGGGGTGCCATTCCCAAATGTGATGAAGGTCCCAGCAAGGGGCTACGCTGTGGGCTCAGCCCTTCCTTTGGGCCAAGAGGGGCCCGTGGCGATGATGCACAGCACAGCAGCCAGCAAGAACAGAGCCACCCACCAAGAGCTCATTCTTGGAAACCCAAATAACCCCACGCTCCTGCCTGTGGGATAGCAGCGGTGTGTGAAGCCACACCAAAACTCTAGCCCCTCGTTTTCATGAAATACACCTTCCGGTTGTCCCCTTTTAAATTTTTTTCCCTCAGTAAATAACAGAAATTAAGGAAGGAAAGGGAGAAAGAGAAGGAAAGAAAAGAACATTCTAAATGCAAACCTCAGTATTTTTAAAAAAAGAGGAAGCTGGGCTCCAGCTCCCACACCGCGCTTGGCGGTCAATGGTCACTTCCAATTAGCTCGTACCACTGGCTAAAGCTTGCTGTCAGCCAGAAACAAGGAGCACTGGAGAAAAGTAAGTTCCACGCAGAGACTTTGGGGTTTGTTAACGGTACTACAATGCCCTCCAGGAAGGGAAAGCATCCCTACTGACCTTGGCTCACTGCGTTAGATAACGCTGCCGGAGCTTGGCACAGCTCTGGTCCAGGCACCAGTCATCCCGCTCCTGCCTGCGATGTGCCAGGGTGAGTTCCCTGCCTTGGGATCGGCCCTTCCTCACCAGCATGGAGCTGGGACTTGTCCCACCACTGCTCTGGAAGAGCCGTGTAGGCACCAAGCACATGGGAGAGAAAATCAGAAACGCAGCTCCCGTGTGCCGCAAGGATGGGGACGGGTGTGGAAGTCAGCGCTGCTCTTGTGAACGAAGTATTGGGGAAAAAAACACCCCAACCTGAACCGAAATCCAGCAGCAAACAGCTCAGGAGGTGAAGAAACAAAGAAGAGAATCAAACCACTGAAGAGCACTGAAGTGGTACCGTATAACGAAATGCATCCGGAGATGCCTCTGCCAAAAGCAAGGCCACGGCCACGGCTGGGTTTTGCGAGCTCTCGTCTAACCCACGGACCTCAGCCTTCACGCTGCAACCTCCATTTCTGCAAAGTTCCCTCAGAGGACTTTCATTTTTCCTTACAGTCCGACAGGTGTGTTGATTTTATTCCATTTGCATTTGGATTTTTCTATTTGGGCTGATGTCGGGCTCACGTTGCAAAGGCTGTAACTGACCCCGACGTCCTCCCTCTGCTCTCCCACGGCGACGTTTCCTACTGCACCTTAGTCAGGGTTTAACTAAGCTCCCTGAGAAGAAGGAAGGACACAGGACGTGCTGCCGGCTGCCCCCAGCGAGCTGGTGGTTCCTCCCTGGACACCCCCCATGCCCCCAGCAGCCCCCGCGGGCGCCTCGCAGGGTGTGAATAAACCCCTTTGCCACAGCCGGTGCTCATCCTCCCTGTGCCCCCCACTTACAAACCCACGTGCGCTCACCCCCCAGCAGCACCCAGAAGGATGCTTCCACTGCAAATTCCATTAACCGACGGGCTTTGTTAGACAAGATACGAAACAAAGTCAGTCACTGCTTTATTTTGGTGAGCTTTTTCCTTCCCGGAGGCCAGGGAGTTTCAGCTCCCCAGTGCTCCTGCCTTTTGGATTTTCCACACACAACCACCATTTTGCTTTTAATTACCTCAATAAGTCTCTGAGCCGAGTTGAAAGCAGCCTGGTTCTCCATTCTGTCTTTTTTTTTTTTTTTTTTAAGTAAAGCACTTTCTAATCTAAGACGGTTTCCAATAAAAGCAATTCACAGTTAAATCAAAGCCTTATCAATAACAGGTACAAAGCATCAAGAATCAAGCCTGATCATCACCAAGAACTGACTCAGCATCACTCAAAGTTGACTTTTAAAACTAAACTAAACTTTATTATTGCTTACACTTACCTGAAACTTCAGCACTGGATTACTTTCTTGGACAAACAGTTCTTTATTTTAAATAACAGGTCAGTTCACTTTGTCCAACCCACTGATACCAACAGCAATTTTGTCTGAATACCTCTTGAATGAAAATTAGTTATAGAGGCAAATTGGTCATGTGTTAAATGATCACTTACTTAAAAAATATTTTACAATACTACAGTGTGATAGCGTACAGGAGGAAGAAACTGAGCTTTTATGGCAAGACTTCTCCTCCTTAATGCTATGAGAAAAGCAATCTCGCCCCCTTCAGCAGAAGTATTACATCTGTACCAGGAAAAATAATAATGTGATATCGAAATGATGCGTGCAAGTGCTATGGGCGTAAACTTACTATTAGTCTTGCAGTTTTGTTATCCTGAGGATGTTTCATGGCCACCTTTGCGTTGACTAAATATTAGGGAAAAGATGCCAGGTTTTGCCTGCAGCGATACCTCCGAAGGAGTGACTTCAGTGGACTCAGCAGAGCCCAGCTGTGACTTAGGAGAGGATTTAGCCCTTGGGGTCTCCTTTTTGCTGTTAGAGAGGTGCAAATGCTGAGAGGACAATACTGCACTTGCCATCCAACAAGAGAGAACTGCACATTTGCCAGGTCTTCGAGCGACCTGGCCTACCTGGACACATGATTTCTGCTACTGACCTTACAAAGGCACCACATCCCCGGAAAACCTCACCTCGGAGAAAGGAAATTAATTTTTCCAGAGCCACCTTTCTGCCACCATGTTGACAGCCCCACGGAGCAGCTGCCACACGGATGAACACTGATTTCTCTCCTGATGCTTCTGATGCAAGTTTCAGACATGTTTTTTGGGTTTGTACGTGTGCTCATCCTCCCGAGTGCCTCTTCGATCACTTCATGCCACGTGGAAGGATGGTCCAGCACGAAAGCATGGTGTAACCTTCCACAGAACTCTACTCCCCTCCATACAGACCATCAGGTCAGTAATTAAAAGACAGAAACTGACCTCTTTTTAAGAAAACATGTATTTCTAGTTTTTTTTTTCTATTATTTCCTTCCGAGGAGCAAGTTAACAGTGATGTGCTGCATAGAACATCACCACCAAGTATATTTGCCAACTGTACATCGTAATAAACTCAAGGAAGGAAGTTTATAACCAGCAGACTGACATATTATTGACAGCCAGATCTCAACATGATTTCATAAATATCTCAGGATAGGCCTCCTGTAACACCAGTAGGCAGCAGATAACTACCTCATCTTTTGAAAGAAGGCATTTTGCTTTTGAAATTCTTGAATTTATGGTTGATTTATTTGGATTTTTTCTCTGAGAGCTTTTGAGCACACACAATCAAAATGCAGGAAAATACATATAATTTTCAGAGAAGCAGTAATTACAGCTTAAGTGAACTTGCTGCACTCTGCAATGACTTCTCACTACAAGAACGTACCTCCCAAACCAACATTCAGAATGTTAAATTAAATGTTAATAAGAGTTTTAAACTGCATAATTTATGCTAATCTAAGAAGTGTTTTGCCTAGACTGAAGCTGGTGGGGTTGTTTTACCTCTCAAACTGTTACACTTACACATTAGTCATCTGCAATTCACCACAGCACGTGTGTTAAAACTGCTCTAAAATGGTGCCCGGGTACCTATTCATTTCCACAGGCTGTTTAATATTCTGCTAAATGGTTTTTTTCGTAGCAGAGGTGTCTTCTGTAGTTCATTTTCTGAGTTCTCCACTGTCGGTGCAGCGATCGATCATTACTCGTAGGAATGATGGAGAAAGAAAACCCAACTTAAATTGGGATTACGGTGCTGAGGAAACGTAAGCACAGCCATGGGGAAATACAGCTGGAGAGCAATTATAAAACTGGAAGAACAGCCAGCAACAGGAGCACACACCAAAAATGCCTTATCTATAGGAAAACAGTGCCACATTTGGTTTTGTCTACGCTTTCTCTTTGTGAAGGATTCCCCCAAATGTTGATGACACCATATATTCCCCCCGATGCAGACTGGCAGAGGGCCACCACTTTCAATAGCAGCAGAACCAGCATCTTTTCAAGCATCTGTTAAGCAGTTTGGACCTCCTGGACTGGAAATGGGTGAGAGACCGACAATGTTTATTCACGGTTATCATGATGATTAGAGGCTCCAAGCCTTTTTATGCGATGTGAGGTGTCACCCAGAGAACGTGGGGGCAGGCAACCGGGCATTGCTCACTGCAAGGACACCTCTGTCGTGACAGACAACGCACAAGGCAGCACGCACCATCTTTGGGGACCAAGCAGATTATTGCCCCAACGGTCTTTTCAGAGGTGTTTTTTTTTTTTAGGAATGATTTAGCAAACAAGAAGATTCAAACACCATTCAGGTTTCTTGCACTTTAAGGGAGGAAAAAAATATCTGAAAAATGGAAATGTCTATCAAGGAGGCTGAACACCAGGAGAATGCGCTGATGCGGGTGGCTTACGGAAATCTGCCTTGAGTTCCAACTTAAAGGAAGCTTCATAGTAATAACAATTTGTAAATATTTGCAAATAAAGCAAATTAAACATAAGCTGTCAGTGAAGGACGTGAAGGTTCATCACTGAATCTGCAGCATTAATATGCTATGGCCAATGTTTATTGCCATGCCTAGTTCCCCAGTTCTGTAAGAGTTTGGGCTGCAAACACAGAAGTTCAACAGCATCAGAGTCAAACTGTGCAATGAAAGGCTGAGTGAATGGCCAGAACAATATGGATTCAACCCAAAATAGCAACATTTCACCACCCATAAAATCTCTGCAAGTTATGATGTCAGACAGGCAGTTTGGGGAGCAGTGAATCTGAAACGGTCAACTCGGGATTCTGAAAACTATTTATCAACGTGTAGCTGCAACAAGACGGCATTGGGGAATGGAAACCACTTGGCTAAAAGCAACGTGAGACTGAAAGGAGTCACCATCCCAACTCAGTGTCACGGGGGGGTCAGTACGTGTCCTCAGCACGCCAGTCCAGAGCCAGCTCAGTTAGATGTGAAATGAGTTATTTAATTCAGCAACTTCGCATTAAAGTGCTAGAACACAATACCACACACACTGGAAATTAAAAAAAATTAAGTCTCTCATTTGATAAACCTAATTTACAGTAATTATTCATGTCTGCAGAATACACATGACAAAACTGAGGGAAATTAAAAATCGTATAAATAGCCTCACTGGAGGACAGCTGGTTAGATCCCATGAAATAACCAAGTATTTACACTGATCCACGCATTTCCGCACCACCAAGAAGATGGCAATCGCAACCCTGAAATTCAGTTTAGATCCATGAAAAGTACCAAAGGAGAATGAGAGGAAACTGAGATGTCAGAGCAGCTGGACCTCACGCTTCCCCACAGCACGGTAACGCCGAAAGCTGAGGACACGGGAAACCCCTCCGTTTCAGTGTTCACCATCAGTCAAGCGCTTGGTCTTTTTTTCCACAGGCATATTCTACACACGCTACAGTTTATTCCTTCATCTCAAGGTGTAGATGCAAACTGAAAAACACCTTATTCCATTTGTGCAGAGGGATGCAGGCAGCCCCAGTCCGGCCCCCCGGCAGCATGGTGCCGAGCGGGCACAAAACTTGGCCACCTTCACCACTCACCCTCCCAGGGGACCTGCTCCATGTGCACGTCCTGAGCATCTTACACCGAACTGAAACACCTTGAGCAAAGCGCAGGCAACTGATCAATGCAGCATCTCAAAGGATGCATTAACAGTAAGCAAACAGCCAGAAAAGCATCCTGCATTTACATAAAGAAAAAAAAGAAACGGTTTTTTCTTGCAAGAGAACACAAAGAACTTAAGTGGCTCGTGGTGGGGAGACAGGGAGAAGCTGGACAAGGCATCACGTGTGTTTCTACTAATGGCTGAAAGGCAGCAGCAATGAAAGGGCAACCTGTTTCCCAGCAGTGTGCGCTTCTGACAGCTACAGGCGGTCAACAGCAACTTCTCTGTGAAACCCAGCAAATGCACACATCACGTAACAGGCTCAGGAAAACCAATTTCTACCTTATCTTCCTCTACTTTCAGCTTAGGGATAAAATGCTTTAGTTTCAGAACTGTAGAATCATTTAGGTTGGAAAAGTCCTTTAAGATCATCGAACCCAAGTGTTCTCCCAACACTGCCAAGTCCCCCACTGAACCACGTCCCTGAGTGCCACGGCTACGTGACTTTTAAATACCTCCAGGAATGGCGACTCCACCACTTCCCTGAGCAGCCATTTTGCTCAAAACAATAATACTCCAAATCCCAAAGGAGGAGGGTAATTTAGAGATCAGAAGAGGATGACTCCTGTTACACCACAGGCTAATTCTGGTTTACAGATATTCAAACATCAAACCAGCTGTAACCTTTATAAGAAATTTTTCTGCTTACTTCACCTAATGTGTCAAGTATGTACACAAGAAATGACTAGTTTATCCAAAGAACCTTTACTAAAAATAGATAATTGTGAACAACTATCATGGGACAACTGTCATAGTGCTTCTGGCATAGAAAAGGTCACAAGAATTGACAGGGAAGATGTCTAAGGTGAAGCAAGAAGGTGGACACCCCAACTAGTTAATGAAGCAAGATATTTTACATTAAAAAATGTGTGTTTAGACGTGTGTGCATGTACACACACATATATATGTACACTCAAACAAATCTCTTATTCATACATCATAAATGTATGCATATGCACTGCAAACTTTCTAATATTTTTCTCTGTAAAGCCACATATCACAGACATTCATGGTAAAGAAAACTACCTAAGTTAAGACAAAACTGAATTTAAAAACATTTTTACACTCAGAATTTGTAGTATCGTCAGCGACATTTCAGTAATCATAAATGTCAATTATGGAAACCAGCTTAGGAACTGACCTTTGCATTGAGCTTCTCATTGAAAATAAATTTGATTAAAAAACAAACGACCGCTGCCCAACAAACCTTTTGTGGTTTTGCATGGGACTGATGGGAATTGATGTGTGCACCTGTAGAAATTACCCTCGCACTCCCAAGCTAAGACTCAGATAAATGGTATTAATTTTTATATTTTTATATTGGCACTGTAAGATAACTTTCAGTAAGTAAATTCAAATTAACTTTCAGGCAGTAAAACTGACTGGCCACTGAAAATCTGTTTTCTCATACTATCTCGAAACTTGACACCTCTGAGTTTCTTCCTTCAGGAAAATCTGTGCTGCAAAACCTTATGGTGTTGCTCTCAAGTCTGAGTGAACGGACGGCGTTTGGGGGCAGGTTAGTCCCGGAGCAGTAGCACTTGTCTTAAATGGTGAAAACCTGGTCCCTGTGGATCCTGCTAATTCCCTGGACAAGTTCTACTACAGAAGACATGGAGGGGACACTTTTCCTAACAGCTTGCTTTTGGAATCCTCCTGTAGCAGAAATATTGATTTGAATGAAGTCTGAATGGGGGGACCTTTGGGCATGGAGGCACCAGGAGAGCTGGTGGGAGGATAAAGCAGTGACAGCTGGACCAGGTCATACCAGTCCCACACTACCTAGATCTTAGGAAGGATTTCTGTGCAGAAGGGGCTGTTGGGCGTTGGAATGGGCTGCCCAGGGCAGGGGGGAGTCCCCGGGATCCCTGGAGGGGTTGAAGAGTCGGGCTGAGCCAGCGCTGAGGGATCTGGGGGAGTTGGGAACGGTCAGGGGGAGGGTCATGGTTGGGCTGGAGGAGCTGCAAGGGCTTTTCCAACTGAGATCATTCTGTGATATCCACATGAAGCTACTCAAGGCATCGAGGTGGGGAAAGAAAACCACTCACTGAGGCCATTAAGGGATGATGGTGGGAAGATGAAGAGCAGAAGTGGAACTGTACCGCATCCTCACCAGGCAGGGAGACAGCTGACATCGAATACATCGAGTGCTGCCCAGTGAATTCCCACAGAACTAGGACAGAGTGGAGACACGAGATCACAGCCACCACCAACTCCCAAAGGGAACCAAGGGCACATCCAACAACCAGCACGTGCTCACCAACCTCAGAACAGCGCAGGTGATGGGGTGCAGACGTCACAGCAGGCTCCTCTTGTCCTCAACGTCACCGCAAGCAACCCTGGACCCATTACTTGGACACACACGCCTTGACCCTTGTGAGGAATTCCGCATGGGTAAGTGTAAGTGATACCACTTTAGTTAAAATCAAATAACCTTCTTTTTCAGTATTGTCTCACATCGAGCTCTTCTGCATTTGCTCAGCTTTGTTGCAAACAACGTCACGAGAAATTGGCATTGCCTGGGGATGCTCTGATACAACTCCACTGGAGTACAGAGGAAGAGAGCACAGCGCAGGAAAAGTAACAGCCTTCGCAGGATTGTTCACTGCTTAGAGACTGTAACTGAATTAGCTTCTGGATTTGCTGAAGTGTATTTTTACAACACTTTGAGGAGGGTAATGATTCGTTCTGGCTGGGTTTTATACGAGTTCCAGCCTAGATGTTGTTAAGATTGTAAAAATGGTGACAATTTGGGTCTGAAAGTGAATGTGAGAGTGATTTTCAATTCCCAGTCTCAGTCTGCGTATTTGTAAAACATACACAGAGATGAGATTTAGAGTTTGTACCACAAGACCAATTTGAAAGTGCAGCTCCCATCTGAGGAGTCTTGCAGGGCCAAATCATAACACTTGCATGAGCACAGGAATTTACTAAGGACGTGTGAAAACAAACACATTATCAAAAATACAATTTATAAACATCCAGTTAAAGGTCCACGTGCAAGCCTCTTCCTATCCTTTAGGAAGTAAATGAAACAGAGAAGCAGCAAACTCACCAGTATCCCAGCACAATCTCCCGCAGAGGAACAAGAGCAGTCTCTAAAGCCATTTTCAATTAAATGAAAGACTTACAGAATTAAAGTTGTAATACATTATTGATCGTCTGCAGAAAGAATATCTGATCGACTGTAGCTAAAAATCCTTCCCAGCCTGTTCCTCTTGAACGGAGATTATACTAATAACAAAACAAATAGGGAATTGTAGGACACTATCTGACAGTGAATTCTGAGGCACTCTGGTAGCTGATGTTATCACACGCTGCAAGAAAAAATGTGTTCATTTCATCCAAAGCAACGTGACAGTTTAAGGCAAAATCATGAGAATATGTAATAATTGACCATTTGAGCTACTTTTTATGAGAAGGGGAATCTTTCTGCCTTTGTAACAACATTATTGTTTTACTGCTGAGTAAGTCATGCTTCTGCCTGCTACCTGAATCATATAGCAGCTACTTGAGGTAGAAAATATTACCTAAAACTCATCTGTTTTCTGGAATATTGACAGCATACAAAGATGGATGTTTCTAGCGCTGACGTGTGTTTTATCTCAGTACTACATCCATGCAGGAACAAGCACACCAGTACGGTGAAAGACTTCAGCTTTACCATGGCACTCCCTCAAAATTGTTCAGAAAAACAAGAAAAATAGTGTATGCGTAGCCTTCTATAGAGTGCGATAGCTCCTTAAATTCTGCAGTGAGGATCAAAAATACCAAGGAAATATGTTAATTTTTTTAGACAAGCTTTTAAAATAATATTTTATTTTTTGAGTCAGTGGTATATTTAAAAACAATCTACCGTAAGAGTAAAAAGATTGTAGATAGTAAAAAATAAAAGTGATGACAATAAAAAACGCTAGAGTATAAAGTTAGTTTCCTTCCTCCCACCCAGCACCCCCACCCCATCATTGTCCAATATTTCTCAGAGTCTAATATCTGGAGAAAAAAAAAAAAAATTGCCTTTTTTTTTTTTTTTTTACACTTTCAGCAATTAGGAAATTAAAAATATGTAAGGCATATTCTTTGCAGGTACATTAATTCATTATTACACGAAAAGCAGGCACCATAAAAATTAAAACATTCTAAAAACCATCATATATACAAACGCTGTACAGAATGATGGCACAAGGACAAAGTGATTCCATTCAGTTCATCCTAATCCACATGAAATATTACACATTAAAGAAGAAAACAAACAAACAACAAGCTCTTCCCATTCCTGTCCTCAGCTGCTGGGTTCAGAAGGACCAGGACTCTCCTATCTGCCTACTCGGGTCCTTTTCCTATATGCTCGTGGCCGTCAGCAGCCAAGAGGCTGATCACCCACTGATCAAAGCCCAGAATGGCCAACTCAGGGAAAATGGAAACGACTGATCGCCGACGACTAGTTGTACAAAAGCCCATTAGCAATCAGTTTATTTGTAATACAGAACAACTAAAGAGAAGGCACATTTCACAAACAAGTTGTGTCTGATTTTCAGCCCTGGGCAGAACCATTATTTAAGGAAATCCTACGGCAGCTTCTCCTGACTGTGAAGCCCGTTCCAACGTGCACTGAATTCAGTGTGAATATCGTCACTGAATTCTATATACGCTGAGATTAGGTACAAAATACTCAGCTCATCTGAAACTCCACAGCTACCTAAATGCTTCAGGTACAAAATATTCAACTCTCATTTTAATCTCCACAGCTACCTGTGTGCCTGAAGTTATTCTGAAGACGAAGCAAGGAGAAGGTTTAGGAAGAGGGTACTGTCAGTTGATGAACGCCTCCCAGTCTTAAGGAGAAATTCAGATTTCTTTCAAGTCATGGGAGGGAAAAACCCCCAGAAAGAGGGGTGATGTAGTGTTGTTTCCAACATGCGGCTAGAAATGGAGTTAAGAGACATTGCACTAAATGTTAGATACTGCACGCCTGAATGAGGTAAACATTATATACCATAAAATACTCAGGGAAATGAATTGTTACAGCTTTATCTTTGGAAAAAAAATTGCTTCCTTCTTCACTGGACAATCCCAGAGTCAACAGATGTTTGCTTCCGAGTTGTCTTGGGAGGTGGAGGCGGGGGAGTCTTGCTGGGGAGCGGAGGTGGCAGGTGCTGGAAGAAAACAATTTTGATAGACTGTGTTAGCAATGAATGGATTTTTAAAACATTTGCTGTTTCATATATAACCGCCAGAGACAGCAGGTAAGTCTGTAGCCATCTGACTCCTGAAAGCTTCGCTGCAGAATCTGCTACTATGAATACCAAATGCTCCTGGCCATTAGCTTAAAATATAATTTTATTTTTGACAATAAAAAAAGAAAAATCTCTCAAGGGTTCATGATTGATTAGCTAAGTATTTCAGGAAAAATCTTTTGAGAGCGCTGAAGAAGTTTATAATTCCCCACTTTACATCATGATAGGATATTGATTTCTTGGTCCGTATCGATTGCCCTCAGCCTCTGTGCACTACTGAGCTTAAAAGCCAAGCTGAAGCAACAGCTTCATTGCTTTTCTATTATTTTCGTGTCTTGCACATTTAGAACACAAATAATAAAAAAAAAAAAAAAAGGGAAATCCTTTGAAGAGATAAGTAACTTGCAATTTACTATTATGCATTCAGTTATAATTAAAATATTCAAAACAGAAATCCAGACTGTTCAAATATACATACATTAAATCACTCCATACATCATACAACAGAACAAGAGCACCCTCAGTTAGATTCACTGGCTAATTGGACAAATTAACAAAGTCATTACGGAAATTAAGACTTTTTTTTTTTTTTCATAACGTTCAATCACGCATGGTAAATCTGTTTCAGAAAGAGCTTGAGAACACTGCGATTCCCTCGTACACTTTGCAGGCAGGTTTCCTATCGCACCCATTCCAGTTTCCCATTGCTGCGCTGAGGCTGTACTTGACTGTGACAGCTCAAAAATGCTGCTTTGGTTTTGCTTTTCCCTAAGATTCTTCTTTCGCTCAGCCTTTTCTTCTCCTCCAAGCACAACGATGTTTTGCCATTTCCACTTGTGTCTCAGCGTACCCATCCCACCTTGCCCACCCTGTACTCAATTGCTGGCTCCATGCATGAACACTTCAAACCCAACTCTGCCAAATTTCCTTAATCACTGCTACAAGAACAGTTCAAACATCTGAAATACCTTAGTGTTACACCACGCTTGCAAACTTTGTATTCCAACTTTCATTGTTCTGGACAATATAACAGACGATTTCTCAATCACGGTAAGAAACAGGTATATAAGCAACATATAAACCATGTGGAGGTGAGTACGAAAGAAGCCCGTTCTGTTAAAAGCTATCCAAAGCTGTTATGCCAAAAGTAGAGGGGTCCAGGGTGATGCCAGGACAGTCTGGTTGTTCCTCTGCTGCGAGGCAGAAGCTGGAGAGTCTCCTAATGCTCCTGCAACCCAGAGACTGGGAGATTGCAGAGAAGTGTAAGAGTAGAAGGAAGAAAGAATCTTTAAGGTAACTGAATGCCCTCTTCAAAGCAGGTTTAAAGACAGCGTGAAGTTACAAATCCAGAGCTTTTACCAGATAGTTTTACGAATCTCAGACTAAACGGGAAGGTAAGGCTGCATGCTGGCAGAGCCAGGAAGGCAGGGTTTTTGATAGAATGTTTTTCCCATATCCCACCTGGAAAGAAACACATTCCAATCTGTTTTACAACTTCCCTCATTCCTCCTGGCTCCCCGCCATGGCAAATGAACGGGGATTGCAAACTATCATTGGGTTGGCCGTGCCCTGAGCTTGTCTCTCCATTTTGCCACTCTCCGTTTCCCCAGCCTGGCCAGGAACGGCACCAACGCAGCCACGCGCGTGCTCTCACCTTCCTCCTTGATCACAAAACACTTTCTGAGTTAGCAACTCGGAAATCAATTGGTTTTTAATTTGCTACTGAATGAGAAATGAAGCCCGGGGGTGCCCTGTCTGGGAAGCCCCCTCTTCCAGGGGAAGCCTCCTGCTCACCCATCAGGACAGGACTGAACATACCGGGCAATGAAGACTTTCACGTTCACGATCCGGTGAAAGTTCATCCAAGCTCTTTTGAAGAAACAACCAGGTTATTGAAGGGTTTGAGTCTCAAAAGGGCACGGCTGCTTGAAATGCACACTTCAAGAACACCCTGCTGAGTAAGCAGTATTCGTTTTCCAGAGCAGGCTCAGAATCCTGCACTGTTTATCGCTGACTTACAGTGGGACACAGTGATCTCTGAGTCAGAAAATCAAGTCAACAGACTAATATGAAATGCAGATAAACCAATATTTTTTCTTAATTAAATGCAAAACTTAAGTGTTTTTTAAATCAAATGCCACCGCTGATCTGTCTAAGTATTACACTCAGAACCAGTACTTCCTCTACTTGACCAAATACTTTTCTTAACCTTGTGTGTTAAGTTACCTCCTAAATCCCTACTAAGGCACCTGAATAAGAGCTGGACTGCCAACATTACTTAGCCTCGCACACTCAGTTGTGATCTGCAGATTTCAAAACCCTTGAGAAACTGCTTCGTTACAGTCAGGTACCCAGGCAGGGGCTCTGGGCAAACCTTGGGAAATGCTGGTGGTCTGCAAAACCATCAGCATACAACGTGCAAGAACTCCTCATGGAAACGACATTAATTTCATGACTAAATAAACCAGGTGCCCCTCCGAAACACTTTATAAAGCATAAAAATTTCCTCAGTGCTTTCCACTCAGATGGTACTTTTAACTTCGTATTTATCACTAGAAAAAAACCTAACTTTGCTGATAGCATCATTTGTGAAAATCCATTTTGAATTTAAATAACAGTATATTGGCAATAATTCTCAATTCAATTAGATCAAAGGCATTTCTCAAACAAATGAGCCCTTCATATTGATCAGAGAACAATCAAATTATCCCTGAAAACCTCCTTCTGAAGAACACATACAATGAGAATAAGCTAACTCTATATATGCTATGAATAACAAGCACAAAACCTACCAGAGCTGAGATTCCGCCAGCAAATTAGGCAGAAAGAAATAACAGAGATAGGTAGATAATTATTATAATTGAATTGACAATTTCCATTAGAAAGTTGGATAAATTTAGTACATGTTCATTTATATAATAAGCTACCAATGAATATATTAAGTAGGATGTGTAAGGCTCGTCGGGGCAACATTCTTGAGAAATTACCACAACAAAAAGTGCCAGTATGGAACTGGTGTAAGCTCCAAATCAAGCCATCACTCCAGGGCCGATACGTGCTCCTTTTTATTCCAGCACAGGAAGAAATTCAAGCATACTTTCGCTCTCCCTTTAACATCATACTCAGAAAATCGTTATTAGGCTTACGAAGTTAATTTTTGCTACGCTTCCCCTTCGAAACACAAAATAAAGTTTCCCTTGATTTTACATTTAATTAAGAACTGCTTTGCAGAGCTCATGTTTGTATTTCAGTGGTTAATTGTGAACTCACCGAATCTTGAAGCATGCTTTTACTTTTGATAGAGACTGCTGGTTCACATTCAAACCTATTATGGGCAGAATCTTGACTCATGGGTACCTCAGGGGAAGCAGAAACCTTATGTAAAAGGCACATCTGCAACACAGAAGCAATCTGTTCCTTTTGCTTCAAACATGTAATTGCTCCCATTTGTTTGGTTTTTTCCTGATACAGAAAAGAATGAGGTTTAAAAACATTTGTCTCCATTCTCTTACAGATATAAACTACACTACACTATCCATGTTCAGGATGCAGCAAAAATCAATTAAAAATGAAAATGCAGCTTTTTTTTTTTTTTTTCTAGTCTGTGAAGAAGCAAGATACAAGATTTTTTTTCTTTTTCAATCAGAAAATACTACTAAAAAACACCAACCGAAAACATAAAACAAAATTTGATTCCCCAAAATGGTCCTTGTGACACTGTAAGAGATTTCTTTCTGTGTAACTCTATTTTTCTTTGAAATTAAATGGTCATCAGTATGACAAGTTATGGAGATCCAATCAAAAGCACTTTAGTTTAAAGGATTAACACATCTAATTAGGTCAGAAGCAGTAGAAATGAGATGTAAATAGGCTACAAACTACATGGGACTGTGTAAATGCTTTCAGATACTGAGCTCTGAACTGCTCCTTCTCGCTTAGACCGTTGCTTTCAGCATGGAGATGAGTTGCCTGACAAGCAGAAACTTCCTTATTTAAAATCTGCGGCGAAAAAGAACCCATAATGTGAGGTCTTGGTGGAATAACACTCCCATTCTGAGAGCGTGGTAATACACCATGGAGAGAATCAACCTAACTCCACTCATCTACCTGCAAGGAGGTTGCAGAGAGCTGGGGATGAGTCTTTTTAACCAAGTAGTAAGTGACAGGCCCCGAGGGAATGGCCTCAAGCTGCCCAGGGCAGGGTCAGGCTGGCTCTGAGGAAGGATTTCTGTGCAGAAGGGGCTGTTGGGCGTTGGAATGGGCTGCCCAGGGCAGGGGGGAGTCCCCGGGATCCCTGGAGGGGTTGAAGAGTCGGGCTGAGCCAGCGCTGAGGGATCTGGGGGAGTTGGGAACGGTCAGGGGGAGGGTCATGGTTGGGCTGGAGGAGCTCCAAGGGCTTTTCCAACCTAGACGATTCTGTGATTCTGTAATTTGAACCAAATTATAGACAGTTTAAGCTAATTGTCTCTTTGACCCAGGGAGCAAAGTTACATGGAAAATACTACAGGTAACCGAGGTAAAATGAGTGTTTAAACTCTGCTGTCATACTTCATTGGAGTTTCATCTGACTGTGTATCACAGCCATTAGCTGCCCTTGCTGGAGTGTACCTTGATAAAAGAGAGTAATTTTATGAGTCCTTCTGCAGAGGTGCACTTTCTGTGCTCCCACTCGCCGCGTGCTAAGCATCCCGTCCTTGGGCAACGCGAAAAGATCCCTCAAAATGGGCAACGCTGAATTGCTTCAATCAGTATCCAGTTTTTCATGGAGTTCAAGGCCAAGGGCAAGGTCCTGCCCGTGGGTTGGTGCAATCCCCAGCACAAATCCAGTCTGGGCGAGGAGTGGCTGGAGAGCAGCCCCGAGGAGAAGGACTTGGGGGTATCAGTGGATGGAAAACTGACTGTGAGCCAGCAACGTGCGCTGGCAGCCCAGAAAGGCCCCGTGTGCTGGGCTGCACCCAGAGCAGGGTGGGCAGCAGGGCGAGGGGGGGATTCTCCCCCTCTGCTCCGCTCTGTGAGACCCCCCTGCAGGGCTGGGTCCAGCTCTGGGGCACCAACAGCAGAAGGACACGGACCTGCTCGAGCGGGGCCAGAGGAGGCCACGGAGATGCTGGGGGGGCTGGAGCCCCCCTGTGAGGACAGGCTGAGAGAGTTGGGGGGTTCAGCTGGAGAAGAGAAGGCTCCGGGGAGACCTTAGAGCGGCCCCCCAGGGCTGAAAGGGGCTGCGGGAAAGGGGGGAGGGGCTCTGGATCAGGGGTGTGGGGATAGGACAAGGGGTCACGGGTTTAAACTGACAGAGGGGAGATTTAGATGAGATGTGAGGCAGAAATTCTTCCGTGTGAGGGGGGTGAGGCCCTGGCACAGGCTGCCCAGAGAAGCTGTGGCTGCCCCCTCCCTGGAAGGGTTCAAGGCCAGGTTGGACGGGGCTTTGGGCAACCTGGGCTAGAGGAAGGTCCCTGCCTGTGGCAAGGGAGTGGGACCGGATGGGCTTTAAGGTCCCTTCCAACTCAAATCAGTCTGTGATTCTGTGATTTTCCCTATGGCATTTCGAGGAGCCTGGCTGGGGCAGCAGTGGAGCACCCCTGTGGAGGTGACGGCAGCAGACGAGGGGAAGAGCTGGACCTAGGAGAGGTCTGCACCCCTCAGGCAGGGAGAACTTTGCTGCTAGCACGTGTCAGCTGTGTTAAAGCATGGCTAATGCAATTCTCCCTCTGTTGAACCACATTTCTGCATGTGGAAGCTATTAGTATTTCAGATCGTGCTGGGTAACTCGATTTTCAAAAGCACTGTTTTTCTGATCTGGTCCATATATAAACAGACCTCAAGAGTTATGAGCAATACCCTCAGAATTAGGTTTAGACTCCAGACTGAAACTCTATTTCTTAGTGAAGGCCCGGGCCCTGCGAGAGCAATAAACAAATGCATTACCAATTGGCCAGAGCAAAACCCACAGCCTGATCCCGCGTAGCGCCGAGGGCAGCGACACGGCCCTTTCCGAAACAAAATCAAGGGTGCTGCTCAGGGACACATCACAGGCTTTATATCTCCAGGCAGACAGCAGAAGAACACATTTTTCACTCAAAATCCTGTAATAAGCAGTGGCAGTCCATTGATTTTGAGACTTATTAAAAAGTGACTGTGAGCTTTTTTGAAACATTTTGCTCAGCAAGAGCTTAACCCACCAAAGCCCAGCCCAGCTGAGGAGACCGAAGGAACCTTGCAATGCTTCCCATCTCCAGCAGGCAAAAATAATGATCAGGTGGTAAATAAAAAATGAATTTTTATATTTTTTTCTTTTAGACACATTATATACTCCTATGCATCATGGAAAGCCTTTGGTCAGAGAGCCTGTTCTGTAAAAATTTGAAGTATCAGATAGAAGAGGAGATGTTTATTTATATTTGTGAGCAAATGCAGTCCATAAAGTCAACTTTCTAATTTAATATAATGGGTTAATAATGCACTTTTCCCGCTTTCACTTTTTCCATGGGTTAACATTCCTAACAACTGTCCTCCCGCTGCTGTGGTAAGCAAGCTGGCAAGCCACCCAACCAGCCGCCCACCAAAGCAGCCACCCACCTAACCAGCCACTAACCAAAGCAGCCACCCACCTAACCAGCCACTAACCAAAGCAGCCACCCACCCACCCAACCACCCACCAAACCAGCGTTGGGGGCCGGAGCAGGTGGCACCAGGATGCTCCGAGCGTTCCCCACCAGCCCCTGCTCTGGGGGCATGAAGCCAGGAGCTGCACTTCAGGAAGGAAGGGGATTTCTCCCTAATTACCTGCTGCATCTGTAGTTTCCGCTGGGTTTCCAGCCCCCACTCTTTGCTCTGTCCACATGAGGACAGGACATTTTCTGAAGCCTTTCAAGTCATCTTGTGCTCATGGCAGCTAATGTAAGAGATAATGATCAGCACTGCGGTATACGCATCCCAACACACGAAAAATCCCCCTGGAATTTTCCTTCCAGTGTAAACACTTCCATTATATCTAAATAACCATTCCAAATGCTCCTCGTGCAACAGGAGCTGAGTCAAAACAAGCGCCGTCACCATCAGCCACGCGAGACCGTTCCGGCCCTCGCGTCACGCCCCGCCTCAGCCTTTGCTGTCCCTCCTTGCCAAGTTCTCTATCTAGGCCGGATTGATCAAGATGTTCTCATCCAAACCATTATCTGATGCTTAGTAAGTGTTATAGCTGATATTATAAATGTAAGTGCTCCTTTGTCTATTTTCTTTGAGTTTCTCTTCTCGCTGTGAATACTAAGCAGGCAGCTGATTTGTATGCAAGGGTATGGATGAACCCATAAAGAATGAGAAGTGCCTAAAGGAATCCCTTGATGTAATAATAATCCTTGCAGGAGTCGTAGACTTCTGTTTTTATGTTCCCATATATTATTAAGGACATTTTTAGCAGAACAAATCACACAGTGCAAGAAAATATATATAAGGGTCTCACAGTTAACAACGAATATGAGGACAATCAGAAAATTATAATTAGATGATCACTTGGATAAAAGACTTAAGGTAGCCCGATTAGCATCTCAGACACTAAAAGACACCATTGCCTGCAGTTTGATTTGAAGTATTTGATGCATTTATCACTGCATGCTTTTCAGTTCACTACAGCATTTTTTTTTTTTTTTTTTTTTTTGGTTTTCATAACTGACTGCAAGGCAACCAGAGTGAACAATGTAATAATTTTTCATACAAGGAGATATTTCCAGTTTAAAAAGCTACTAAGATAATCTTATCTATCATATTTTTTTACTGATTCTTCTTCACTGATACAAAGCCTGTGTAATTTAAAAGATGATCAGTTTACTAGGCAGAGAATTACAAAGTTATGAAGTATGTAGCTATTTGACCCATGAAACACAAGGCATTAAAAACTGCGGAGTGGGATTTAATCACAGCAGCAATAAGAATTTACCCATCTGATCTTTCATGCCCAGCACTACTCATTTTCTTTATGTTCTGTAACAGCTTCCTTCCTACAAGCCTGATGAAATAAATGCACAGAATGATTGTTATAAGACTAGAAGCCTCTCCTAAAATTAATTTAAAGACAAATACACGTGGCTCTGTGACAAATCTGTTTTAGATCTATTTTCCAGACTTTGAAACTACTTTGCCTCATCTCGGAAAGTATAAAAATGCAGATGCTGAAGAAAATTTTGGACAGTTAGCTAAGGAGATATAGCCTATTTGATTGCATTTAAGCTATGCTTAACTCCTGAGGCCCTTCAACACTGCCATTAGACAATGGTGCCTATTTTTACAATTACAAAATGTATTAAAAAAAAAAAATGAAAGGAGGCTGAGCAGTGAAGACAGTAAAGAGAAAAATATATTAAGACCTGAATAAAGCTTTTCAAAAAAACCAAGAGAGCATATTGCTACTATTTTTATGAACTTTCATTTAATGATGCGGAAACCCTGCTCATGACAGGTAGAGGAGCTGCACAAGGTCACATTTTCAACAGCAACGAGACTGAAGCTGGAACCTGAGTTGTTTTCAGGCCTGGGCTCCAACCATCACGGCATGATGGCATCTGCAAGTAGTATAGTAAATATCTAGCATTTGTCCACCGAGTGGAAACCCCTTCCAACAGCCTCGCAAGGAAGGGAAAAGGAACCCATCTACTGCGACTGCATTTCTCACCAGATGATTTATCATCTCACTCTTTAATGCTTTTTAGCTAAAAATTGAACACACATTACCAATCCTGAGCTACACCATGACCTAAAACTTGGATCACACAAAATGAATTTACTGCTCTGGAACTCATACAACAAGAGGTTCAAGAAATTTGAAACCTAATTTGAATTTCTCAGGTTTCTTCATGTAAATGAATTCCTTAGACAAAAGCCCTGGCAGCCCTCCTGTACATTCTGTAATTTTCCACTTAGAGGTCTGTATTCAGGTCAAGTGAGAGCTGTCCCCTGAGAGGGAAGCCAGGGAAATGGGTAAGAGCTTAGTATAATTTGATGAAAATTAGAGGAAAAGTGCTTGCAAAAAAATTGAGTGAAAATATTTACTAACACCATCCAGCCACGGGGAAGAACTACGGAAGAGAGGATGGGAATAGAGAATTTTTCAATATACGTGTATAATGAGTAAAACATGGTGTTTTGAACAACACTACTCACATTCCTGAAGTTACTGCTATAGCTGTCTTTTGAATCCATTTAGCCTGAAAATAATAAATTCCTACAACAATTTACAATTTCAACCATGGAAAAAGCTGGACTTGTGTACTGTTGTGCACGGTGATAGTCTGTGTTAAACAAAACTATTCCCAGAGTTAAAACTAAATTCCTTTCTGTTTCTCTGCTGAGATTAGAAATTCTTTCTCTAACCATGAAATTTACTGAAAAGTAAATTACTCAACAGAATTTCATTTGAATGGTGAACTTCAGAGAAATCCTGGAAGATATCTCTGCAAACAGAAAAGGATCATTACCACTGAGAATTTTTCCACAAAATAACAGCTTGGCCAAAGTTATACATTTCAAAGTCAAAGAAAAGAAAACCTCTTGTATTGGGTTTGTGTGGCAAGGTTTTGGTAGCGGGGGGCTACAGGGGCAGCTTCTGTGAGAAGCTGTTAGAAACTTCCCCCATGTCTGATGGAGCCAATGCCCCTTGGTGAGGTGGCAGCACCTCTGGGACAACATATTTAAGAATGAGAAAAATGTTTAGTAATTGCAGCCGGAGAGAGGAGTGAGAGTATGTGAGAGCAGCAGCTCTGCAGCCACCCAGGTCAGTGAGGAAGGAGGGAGAGGAGCAGAGATTCCCCGGCAGCCCGTGGTGCAGCCCATGGTGGGGCAGCTGTGCCCTGCACCCATGGGGGCCCACGGGGGAGCAGAACCCACCCGCACCCATGGGGGACCCCACGCCGGAGCGGGTGGATGTGCCCGAAGGAGGCTGCGACCCCGTGGGGAGCCCCCGCTGGAGCAGGCTCCTGGCAGGGCCTGTGGCCCCGTGGAGAGAGGAGCCCAGGCTGGGGCAGGTTTGCTGGCGGGACTGGTGACCCCGGGGGGGACCCACGCTGGAGCAGTTTGTGAAGAGCTGCAGCCCGTGGGGAGGACTCGTGTTGGAGATGTTCATGGAGGACTGTCTCCTGTGGGAGGGACCCCACGCTGGAGCAGGGGAGGAGTGTGAGGAGTCCTCCCCTGAGGAGGAAGGAGCAGCAGAGACAACGGGTGATGAACCGACCACAGCCCCCATTGCCCATCCCCTGCGCTGCTGGGGGGGAGAGAGAGAAATTGGGAGTGAAGTTGAGCCTGGGAAGAAGGGAGGGGTGGGGGGAAGGTGTTTTCAAGATTTAGTTTTTATTTCTCATTATCCTATTCTGATTTAATTGGTAATAAATTAAATTTTTCCCCATGTTGAGTCTGTTTTGCCCATGACAGTGATTGTGAGTGATGTCCCTGTCCCTACCTCGACCCACGAGCCTTTCGTTACATTCTCTCTGCCCTGTCCAGCTGAGGAGGGGAGTGACAGAGCGGCTTTGGTGGGCACCCAGCGCCAGCCACAGTCAACCCACCACACCTCTTTAAAACATATTTTTTTCTTCAAAAAGAAAATTAACAACCCTTCTCAAAAGTGCTGCTTTAAAGAAAAGGACCAAATTATTTCTAAAAGCTTCCAGGATACAGGAAATGAAGCTGAAAAAGTGTATTTTCTTCAGAAAGCTGAAAACCCTGTTGATGATGAAGAGCGTTTCTGAGCTCCTTCCCTCAAAGGGGGCACGTGTGTTTGCCTCTAGGAAACGAGTGGCAATTGAATGTCAACAGAACAGAGCTCCAGAAAGGAAAGATGTCAGGTACATGTTTTATTTCCTTTCCTGAGACAGGATTGAAAGGCTATTAAATCTAATTTGCTGCTGAGACTATATCCTGTCGCTTAAAGCTCCCTTATCAACACAGCTAACAACATTTTGCTTAGTCTTCTCCACCAGAATGAATCCAACCTGCCTTCAGGTCGGTGCCCATGAGCAATGCTGTTCCCTCATACTTCAGACACTCGTTTGAAACTGCAGAAACGTCTGGATCTGCTGGCACGTCCGCAAGCAGCTGTGGGTTGTTCAAGGTACAAAAGCAAAGAAAATTGCAGAAAATGATCCTCCTCTCTGGGACTCACCCTTTGATGGGCAGGGGGGGAGGTCGTCGGGCTGATCAAGTCTTGACTTTCCATGAGGTTCCCGTAATCAGCCATGCTTCCTTTGAGAGGCAGAGGAGGAGGAACGTCGGGGATGTCGGAGATGGACATACCATTCAGCTCCAGATCTGTAAAAACCAACACGGAGTTAACTCTTTCAATAACTGGATTGAATCCAAAGACACAGACCGTGCCAATTCTCATGGCACTGGTACTGCAATGATGCTGCACATGTGATATCTTCACTCTTCACTGCCTCTATAATTATCTGCAGCTCATCTAATGAGGAGGAAAGTCGAACAAATGAAGCAACCCCTGCATTGAGGAGGCTCTGTGGAGCCACGTTGGGCTAACTCTTAGGATATGCTCAAAATACCTGAACAATCCCCTCTTTTTAATAATTTTTACTTCAGATTTCATGCCAAAATATTCACAGCTTAGCAAATATAATTTTCTCAGCTGTAAGCAACTGCATTTTCACCTTGTACATTAATACACAATAAAAGTTTTGGTAAGTGCACTAAGAAAATATAATTGAGCTAAGCTTTATTTGCTTCCCCCCCTGTAAAATAAAAGCTTCTGGTTAATAAAATGCACAAATGAAAGCCTATAATTAACTAGATCTGTCTCAAAAACTTTCAAACTCCAGGTAACTATAATAAATGAGCAGTCATTAGTTGTTGAGTAAATAAAATCACGCAAGAGAAAGTACAAAACATTTATTATTACTGTTTGCTGGGTGGAAGGTTCCCTTTTCTTAGCAGATAAATCCTAGCAGGTACGTGCTGCAAAGGCAAATAGCCTGAGGGACAATAAAGTTTATTGAAGCCTGAGTGATACATAGGTTTTTGTGTAGAAATCCACCCACGGTGTATTTCAGGGTAATTCAGTCATTTTAACACAGGCAAAACCCACTGTGAGCTCTACGAGATAAGAAACTTAATTTATTTTTGATAAATTAGGGAAGTGTTTTCATTTAAGAAATGAAAAAAAGGTTACTTTTATTTTACAGGGGTTATTTGTGAAACAAGTGTAGGACTTGTTTATGCAGATATTTTTATTGCAAGGTTCCTATCTTACAAAACCCGTCCTTTCACTCTTCTCTAAAATGCCCTCTCACTAACACAATTGAACTGTAAGGTGGCTGTATTGATTTGTCACTGAAAACTGTAATTTTACTCTTTATCCTTTCGGTTGAACTTTCAACTACGCCAGGATGAAGAATATTTTCCATCCTTGGACTTCTACATCAGACTGGAAAGTGTTGTTTGTCCTCCAGGACCTAAATTTCTCATTGCTTTTTTTCCATTGCTCCTCTTTTTAATTCTTTTCTGTACATATAGGCTATTCCTCCATTTCTCAAACATGCATAACACTTCCCTTTAAATATCTCCATCAGAATCTACTTCTGCTAAGCTCAGGTCATTAAACATGTAACTGGAAAACAACATTATGCATTTGTAACTAATGTTGATGCTGAAAATGAAGTTCCCTGTTCCTTTTGTATGAATTTTGCAGTCACACTCTACATCTAAAGATCATCTGTGAACCATGAACCTCACAGAACAGTTCTTTGACAAACATCCTGCATGTCTCATCCCCAACTGCACGTGTATCTATCTATTTATCTCTATATTTATCTATATATGTATCTGTGTTTGGTTTTTTTCCATTAGTAGTTTAAGATAATACTGGCCTATGTTTGGAAAATGGCATTTTCCTCAGAGTTGTAGCTTTAGCTAGAACTTTAGCAAAATCTTGAATCTTGCTTCAGAACGGGAAACCTTTCAGTATTTACGGTAAAGAAGCCATGGTTTTAGGTCTCACTATAGATATTCCTTGGGCAGAAACTGAAAATTAGTATAAAAACATACGACCACCCAAAGATGAAGCGAATTTAACTGCTCTGAACACTTCATCTTTGTACCTTACATGATATTACAGCATCTACTAACTTCCTCTAAGCCATTACATGCAGACTAATAGGTGCTACCGAGAAGTCAGTAAGGCAAATTTTGTTAGGAATGACACAAACTCTTAGTTTCTTTAAGGCTGACATTTGGAAGGCCCACGGAAAGGCAGGTGAGCCAGGTTTTCACTAGAGCCTCAGAGGAAACAAGGCGAGGAGGCAACTCTAACATCTGCAATACGCTGAGCAACCTGGATGGTCGCCAACTGTCCGTGCAACTGCGTCCTGCTCTGCTTCCATCCCTCTCCCTAGGTTCCCCAGCTCCTGTTAAAGCAATCGTTTTCTGGAGCCTCTCACTGTGTTCCTGCAGGCTCCACATGGCACCTTCACAACCTCATCCTCTTGCAAGACACCAATGAACCCCCATAAATGCGGACAGAGTATTTCCATCCCGATGAACAGTTCATAACATAACATTGACAACATATTTGCATTCAGTCTAGCAAACTATTTAGCAGAAAAACAATATTCTATAATGAAAAAAATTATTTGCCCTCACTAGCTAATCTCTCACACGGCTTAATGAAATCCAGGAGTCATCTACCCTACTGCAGAAACAGGTATTGAACACAAACTTCGGTAATTTTCAGTCATGCTTCAAGAAGATCTATTTGCTACAGATCTATTAATTTTCTCCCGCTCAATTCAGCTGAACTATACCTCACTAACTCAGTCACTATACAATTAATTACGCATCATTTCTGGTTTGCTGTCATTATTCAAGGTGTTTCATCAGGCTAGTACGGCCTGAATATTTATTCCTTACTGGACATGTGCCACTGAGAGTATTTCTGAGCTGGCAAGACATCAGTTAGATGACTCTTTTTTCATCTTAACCTAATGACCAAATTTTACACTCCATTCTCCTAAACTGCCAGCTAAGAAGTAAGCAGTATTGCTTAGCAACCCGTTAACTGCTTTCAGCCAATTTGTGCACTGAAGTAACTTCTTTATCCTTGGAAATCCTCAAATTTTTTATCACTACAATTCCTCAAACGATTATGGGACAAGTCTCAAGGAGTTTGCAACAAGCTGAACCTATTTTACATCACACTCATAAATCATCAGCACGCAGACATAAACATTCCCAGAAATATATGATAGCTTCAGATCCCTTTTTAAATAAGAGATCAAGTCAGTTCTAATAAAATGTACGCAGGAAGAAATAATCCAGTTCAAAGAGCATTTTTTGCAGGAGTATATATACTTCTCTGTGTTTCCAGTTTTTAGCACACTGGTAGTTTTTAGCTATCAAAACTAAAAAAGGGAGAGTTCACAGTTATCAAAGTACTTTTTTTGGGTGTCTGACTATGCAAAGGAAATGTGGCACTGATTTGCACTTGCTTGCCCCTCTTCCACATGTTTGCAACCAACAATTTCAAATCCTTACAACAAAGCCACATGCCTTTTAGAAGACAAATCTGTTGCTGTAGATTTGTAGAATAAACACATTCCTGCTCACAGGACATGTGTCTGCAACTGGCAACAGGAACTTTATAAAACACTATTTAAGAGAAAAGGTTTTGAATATCAAAAAAAGGTCAATAACATACAGTGACCTTGATCAAACAGACTTTTTTCTTAAAACTGACCTTCTATTCACTAACATTTAACTCTTGACTATCACACTAGCACTTGAGTACATGTATCAAAAAGATTTTTTTTTTTTTTTGCCACATGCTGCCAACAGAGAACTCTCAATCACAGTTTTTTGAACGCAGCACTGTAGAAAAAATAGGTGTTGTATTACACCCAGTTTTGCAATAGAGTTTCTTGAAGAATGAAGCAAACTTGATATTTTACAGAAAAACTGAGTGATAGATGTCAATGCCAAACAAAAGATACATCAAAAAGACTGACTTTTCCCCCACCCTCTGGCTTGTACTCACTATGTAGCAAACAGAAGTTCTTTTGAAGCACAATTACATTAAAAGATTATTTTTTTCAGCCTTTATGCTCCTAAATACAGTATAGAATCAAGTACAACACTGATTTTTTACAGTTACTCTATACCTAAGTAATTGCTAATGATTACTTGAAAAGAAATTTTTTCAATACAACAATTTCGCTTGCTTTTGTAAAATGCTGACATAATTTTTGCAGGCAAATGCAAGCAGCATGATGTTAAGAGGTAAGTTCTTGTTCCTGCAAGCAATTCTGTGGTGACGGCAAAATGACTGACTCAAAGGACTCAAACCAAGGCGCAATGTAACGCTGAGGAAATGTATTTCTCCACTAGAAGTTATTTTGCATAAAATTTGCTAGAAAAACAAAATTTAGTTAAAGACTTACTGGACTGTATGCTGAAAGAAAGTTTTGTCCGTGGAGTTATTGGGGGTGGTGTCACTTGGGAGCTGGGAGGTGACGGAGAGACGGAGAAACGTCTTTCACTTGAAATGACATTTATGACTTGGCTTTTTGGTCTCTGTGGTCTTAGTGGGCTGATCTGCACGGGGACAAAACCAGCGAGACAGTAAAGGAATATATCTTGTTACTGAGCAGCGTGCCTTGGGATGCTACATTTTTCCCACTACCTCCTAAACAGTAATAGGGTGATGATAACATACAATACTTCTGATTTAATGCAGTATTTCACATCTCCATATGTTGTTCCCTTCTCCTCAGGAATCACAATGAGAATTAATGCACACATCTTCCCCTAGCCTGGCAAATTTTTCTGTGAAGCAATGAGCCAATTCCCCAAACACTTGCTTAATAACAGCTAAGGAAGTTTATATCCTTACACAAGAGTATACAGCACTCAAAATCATCTCTTTCTTCGCACGTGGCTCTACTTCCTTTTTACAATTTATTTCTTTAACTGTTTGCATGGTCAAACTCGCTTCTGAGGAACACATCATCTTTCCAGAAACACTTTCTTGATGGTGCATGTTTGTGCTTGTATTTAATTCACTGAAATATCCCTACTGTTTTGCTTCTGCTGCTTCATAGTCCATTTCAATTTTCCATCAATCCCTGAAACGATACTTGTAATCTGACGGGCAACTAATGCTTTTGTTAACGAGATTCCTTTTACTGAGTTATAATTCTGAGCTCCACTGTTTGTTACCCACCCATCGGTGCCTGTATTTCTAATAATCATGGTGAAGAAAGGGATTTTTTATTTCTAAGAGATCACAGAAAATGGAGCAGCAGTCTGAAGTTAAGAGGGGAATTACATCCAAGGTGATGCATTAGGACAAAACAGAAAATGCCAGCAGCAATTCATGTTTTCTCGAGGAATTTTGTCTTTTTTTTTTTTTTTTTTTTGAAACTATGTTGTGAAGGAGGAATCTAAAACGAGGTATGAGGGCTTCCTTTTATTTTCAGAAAACAAACCCTAAAAGGATTTGCATAAAATCTTGTGTCTCTGAGACTTCTACGAGAAATGGATGACCATAAAGTAAGTAACTTTTTTTGAAAGTTCATCAAGACCTCAGGGTAATCTTTCATTAATCTGCCTGATACTAAAGTTCAAGTCCAAAAGACTCCAAAGGTTTCTTCTTTCAGGATCTTTTGAAGCATGTTTTTAGTAGAATGGATAAGCAAAGTAATCACTTTCTCAGAGGCATGTAATTATAAAAAAGCAACTCAGGAAAACACACTAATCGAAGAGGAGAGCTGCAATGCCAGAATCAAGAGAAAATCCAACAACTAGAATGAAGTTCCCAAGTTAATCTGGTCTGTAGCTACTTATCTCAAATAATTTTAACAACTTCTGTGATTGGCAAGCGTGGTCCTCTTCTTAAAGCTGCACATAAATCACGGTTCTGCTAGGGAATATGAACTCTTTGGAGACCATTAATCCATAATGAACCCAATGCTAATTTTTTTCAGTCTAATGAAAGCAAGATCAATAGTGAGTGATGTTAGATGTCACTAAATCAATAAAATGTACAGCCTGTTATTCTGATTTCTAACACAAGCTTTCGAGCGGCCTGTTAACTACCTGGCTTCAGTGTTAGGTTTGCTATCAGCTCATGGAATCAAAGAACTAGCAATGAGAATTTACATTAAAGAAGTTTATGTTGTACTTAAAAGAAGATATAAATCTCTAGAAAACTATAAAGACGTTATTGATCATCTTCACGTACCAAAGTGCTTAATTTATCTTCTGATAAGATCACAGTAGTACAAGATCTCTGTAATCAGGGCTTGGGTTTTGATCAGTCAATAAATTCATTATGAGTACAGTGAAATTTGGAAAAAAGTATTTAAGCCATACAACTAGACAAAACGGTCTCTGAATGCTTCGTTTAAAAGAAAATGTAAGAGCTCTGTGCAATAATTCTGAAATTTCATAATCTTTCCACGTTCTTCCATGATGATCATGACTATTAATTCGATTGGAAAAAAAAAAAAAAAAAGGAGTTCCAACATAAGAAAGTCCATCACAGTGATGGAAACACCCATTTGGTTAGATAACAGCATGTTTGGAAAGAGGAGCAGAAGCTCTGCAGAGATGGAAATGACTGCTCTCTGACATGCCTGCTGCACCTCCCACTTAAAATATTCTCTGTAAATTTGGTATCGTGCTTGCAATTACGTTGCGCAAACCGATTAGTAGTGAATAACAGAGGATCCAGAACAGATTCATACATAAGGTTATTGATGCATCCTTCCCTCCTGAAAGCAAACCACTGATAACCACCTATTAGTGGTGGGTGAAGAATGATTTAGAATATGACTGTTATCAGAAAACAGGTAATTGTGTGTAGGGGGATAAATGTCTGAAATTGGACTTTTGACCTGTCAAACACAAGCCTGCTCTTTGCCAGCTACAACTGGCACTGGCTGGTTGTAAACTGTGATGACACCTGGATGAAAGAGAAGTGACACACCAAACCCTTCTATTAATAAACAGACACGAGACAGTGCCAGCAATTACGAGGCTGACCACACACTGTGCTTCTGAACGTAGATTATTTTGACATATCCCATCATCCAAATCCCTCACGGGTTCTCATTTACTCCGTCTCACCCGTGACGAGCTTGAGTGCAGTTTTTCCAGGCTGCTGTGTATCCCGCAGCATCACGTTAGACCAGACTTCATCACCCAGTCTTGCTCACGACGTGGCCATCGTGTGAGATGTGCCAAAAGCCACGCTGCAGTCAGCACGTCGGGGGTCTGCCACATCATTCCTACCCACAGAGCCACCTCCTCTACCGCAGGAACAAAGCAAGCCTTGGCCAATCTGGTCTTGACAAATCCAAGCTGCCTGTTATTCTTTCATTCGTTTTCTTGAAGGTACTTACAAACTGTTGTCGTGCCAAACAAAAGCATGTCTTCTGCTGTAAAACCTCCAAATATTTTAGAAGTCAGAACTAAGAATCCATTAGAAAATCCGGCCAAGAACTGAAATCTTGTCATTGAAGTAGCGACGGTACAAGCAGTTCTAAAATTCTCAGCAGAAAGAATCCAGTAGCTATAATACAAAACTAATAATAGTTTATTACTAAAATCTCACTTTAAAAGCTCTTTAAAGCTTTATTTCAATTTCCCTTTCTATTCAAATCTGGATTCCAACTTTTTTGGAAAAAAAAAAAAAAAAAAAAAAAATTCCTTCATGTCCCCCCTGTCCAATTCATCACCATCTTTTTTTTAAGCCTGTAAACTTTCTGCTTCAAAGCTCCTAGCACGGTAAATCAAAATGCCCTTTTCTTCATAAAACACAGCACTAACAGTGCTTTGGCAGTAATTTCAGCTTAAAAAGGGAACCTGCACACAGTGCAGTCCACAGAAGTAGAAGAATGTAAAAGCTGAATTCTTACCCACAAAAGATAACAATTTTCCTTTTATATCATTCACGGGGGACATATGTCTCCAGAGTGCAAAAATTCTAAGACAAGACAAATTTTATCTTTAAACTGCTTGACATTATCTGTACAAAATTCCTGAAGGCAGGAGTGGGAATTGTACAACCCCTCTTGTAAACTCATCTCAAAAGAGCGTTTCCTCTATTTCACCTACAAGAGTAAACGAGCCACGCTAACACCAAGCATTAAGAATTACCTTGGTCATTTTGGAGCTCATCAAGTGGTTTGCAGAGACTGAAAAGGGAGAGTTTTTCTCTCACCAGTAAACTCCTTTTCATATTGATCTGTGGATTTCAAGAAGCTCAAAGTAGCTGCAAGTAACTAATTCTGACATTTAATTACCCTCCCTCTCTATAACCAGGGGAATATTAGTCATACCAGTCATGCACTGAAAGCTCTTGACTGGGAAGAGTGGAACACTTGAGTCAAACCATGTTGGGCTTTGCTCATTTTCACTCCTCAGACGACAAATGGAAATACGCCTTGAAGGGTTATCATGTCCTCCTTTCCAGCCAGCATTTGCATTTTCCCAGTCATAAGCAATCTTCTCCAATATCCAAGACCTCTCAGAGACGACAGTCATCTTGTAGAGACATCAACCAGCTCTCCAGCACCCTTGGACGCCTCCCATCTGGTCTCATGGATCCGTGCAAGTCCAACTGACTGAGCTGCCCTGAAATACAATTTTCTTCTCCTGTGGCTAATGCTCTTCTCCCACAAGCTCTGCTAATCCACCTAGGGATCTGGGAGACACAAGTGCAAGTCTTGCCATTGCAATGTTCAGGCTTAGTCAAAACATGACTGCTACGATGTCCAGAGTTGAAAGTATTGCATCAAAAAGATAAGACATATGGAACTCTATGTAAAATGTATTTTCTGTCTGAAAACACTAACAATGCTCACCTGGCTGGCTTTGGCAGGAGGAATTTCCATTCCATTTATACAGACTAGGACTGATCTAAAATTTACTGAAGTCAATGGAAAAACTCCCTTGCCTCCAAAGGAGTTTGGATGAAAAGCCAGAGATGTACAAAAGGGATTTTATCTGAGTTTTTTGCTGAGCTAATGGTCTATGGCCACATCAGACAATAGAGCTCTGATCTTTCAAGATGTCAAGAAGACACATCTGAGAGATTAGCTCATCTCTGGATGGAAAAGGAGGAGTAAATCTAGAAAACAGGAACTATGGCTGAAAATCTAAGTAATATTCCGCTCTAAGTACCAAACAGAAAGACTTGAAGGATCGAGTCATCACAGGTCAGGGAGAAATTGTTTTAAGAGTTCACCAACGGAAGTTAAAAGTTGACTCAACGAGTACTCCTGCAAATCTTGAAAAGAACATTACATTTATTTCTGGAGGGCAATTTTTAAACTATTGGCCTCAAAACAGGTGTCCAGGCAGAGATTTGGAGGTCACAGTTAGTTCATGCACTCCCTGCTCCAGCATTAAATGGCCTTGCTTTCAATTTCAGAGCTAAAGCTTCTCAACTTACCTAAGCCTTTAGGACAGTTTCAGTGAATCAAATATACGCCAAGAAGAGAGGGCTTAAGAGAGATATGCCCTGTAGTTAATATTCTTACACACAGCCACCAGTGGAACTGCTTACGATTTTCTGCTCAAAATAGCCTTTCAAGAATACATAATTGCCATCCATGAAATGACCTTGTAACATTTCCACCAAAAAGTGTTTGCAGTAGTCAGCTGAAATATGAGAAAAACCCATCACGATCTATTGGGAACCATAAATTCAAAAGGCTGCTAAAATGGCAGCATTTATTTCACTTAGGATATACCATCTGTTCCTTTTATCAAATAGTCATACATAACTTTTGGTAAGATTTCCATACGAGATACCTTTTTTTTTTTTTAACACTATGAATAAAATCTGTATTGTTGATTCATTATCACATATTAACATCATAGCGTGTTTTCTTAAGAGTTACTTTTGGTCTAAAAATTAAATCATAAAAATCAACATTTTTATTTCAAAAGAGAAAGAACACTGCTTGGAACTAGATAAAGCATTACTTGCTAATAAAGTTACCGTTTCTGAAAGGATCACTGCTTCAGACTGCTGCAGAGAAATATCAGTAGATTTAAATTCTTTATCAAATATTTCTTGATGCTTGCTGTTCCTTTTCTCCTTCTTCTTTTCCTTCTTATCTTTATCTAGGTCATCCTTGTCCAATTTATCTTGAGACCTAGAATGCATTTTTTTTGGCAGGAGGGGCTCCAGCACAAACCTAAAGAAAATTGTGGTTGTTTAGATCAATCATTTACTATTTTCAAAACACCTAATTTTCATTTACGTATTTCCCAAAGTCTCACTTGACTTTACGATGCTTTGCTAATCCAGGAAGCCACAATAGAGAGAAAAGGAGGAGGCAGAAAGTCGTAACAATCGTAATTGTCTTACAATAAAATTTACTGCAGAACTGCTGAAGAACCAGTACTGCGTATTTCCCTCCTCTGTAGTAAATGTACTGATTTGCAGCTATGCAAACTCCTGAGTTTCACTGTATGTGGTTTACATAAAAATGAGTTTCTCGTTCAGCATTCCCACTCTATAAGCTGTGGCACCACGGCAGGCGTGCCAGCAGACGCCTGGAAACTCCAGTGGAAACCAGCACTATACGAGTGCAGGTAGTGGTACCATGAATTAAAGAAATGTCACCCCTACCTCCCCCGCACCTTGGAGGCAGTTCGTGTATCTACCAACGCCTCTCAAGATTTCTTTAAAAATTAGCCAAGTACCCATCAGAATTTCTTTAAAAATTAGCCAAGTACTCAAATTCCTTGTGGACTTTTTTTTTTTTTTTTTTGGTGTGTTGGGGTTTTTTTGTTTGTTTGTTGGGGGGTTTTGGTTGGTTTTTTGTGTGTTGGTTTTTTTTTTTTTTTTTGGTGGAGAAAGAGGATGTATTTACTCTCCCCAGAGAAGGAGTAACAGTTGAGAAATTGTTTTACACGTGTCCTTTCTGTTGAATGTGCGCAATACAAAACCCTTTCTAATCCTCATAACTCATCAAAATTACAGTCCCTTTGCACAGAAAAATAAACAGTATCACCCTTAATGCCAAGGAAACGCCTATACATTGCACAATAGCACGAGGTACAGAGGTTTATCCACAGACACAAGCACCACTCCTGTCTGCAGTAACACCCCGTGTCTGTATGTTTGGTTTTGCAGGAGGACATACATCTCCATCCGAGTGTGCCCACACATACCCACACCTCTGCTCACCTACAGCCCGCCCTGGTGAGGGGGGGGCAGGAGGGTTGAATTTAGTTGTTCTGGTATTACGGATAAACCCAAGAATGAAAAACTGGTCAGATAATAACGAAGGGCAAGGTTAGTTTCCGAAAAGTGGATGTATTTTCCCACCTGGAGTACTTCAAGTGTGTGAATACAGGCAAGGCTGATATACTACTACCATCAGCTCTGCAATTTTTACACTCCATGACTATTTTTTTCTGACTACAAATGAAAAAAAATCTTTAGGGGTTCTATGAACTTTGAAAGGAAAACGTTTTTATTTTGTAGCGAAAACACTATTCTAATACTGGAACTTTTTTTTAGCTATTTTTCACTCAGTAATTTAAAGAAATCTCTCTTCTCTCACCTGTTTTTAAAGACTAGTTTAAATAAAAGGTAATAGTTTGCTCTAAATGACCTAAAATATTCTTAGCTGGGCGAAGTAATTTATAATCTAATTTATATTATAAACTAAACAAACTACTAAAATCATAGCCTAGTCGAAATTACACGGACAGATTTTTAAGATGTCTGAAACGATCACAGATAATGTTTTTCATTACAGAACTGAAACCAAACCAAAAACACCCAAAGAAACCAGCTTACTTTTTAACATTGGAAAAGTATTTACCACGCCATGGGGATGGTACGGGCCCCAGACTTTGCTGTGAAATACTGGAGGATTCCTACTTTGGACACCGCGCGGTGAAGTTATCCTAATCATCTCCATTAGCAGCAATATCCAGCAACAATATCCAAAATTATTATTATTTTTTCTGCTCTTTGAAGCACTAAATGCCCTTCAGTTTTCAGCCTCATTTAGCTCATTTGATGGAAAGATGCTCAAACCAGTTCCTGGGGCGACAGCCCCTAAGCCATTACCCTCGTAAGCAAAGCCAAAATCACTCGGGTTGGGAAATAAACCCGCAAGCTTTTTTCATCCCATTTTACAGACAGGGAAAAGGGAGGGCAATGACTTGCCCAGGGCTACAAAGCACATCAGTGACAAAGCCCAGACCAGGCGACACCTCTCCAGTCACCCCATTTAGCCATCTGAATTGCAATTTTAGGTGCTTTTGCTGGGCTCCGCTGGGCTGGAGGGCAGCAACAGCCGCCTCACAGCTGACTGCAAGTTTACAAGAGGAACTGCCATTCTTCAGACAATGATTAATTGCTTCCCTTCCAGGCATTACTATAATTAGCACTATTAATTATTTGTACGCATCGTATCGGTGATAAAATGGGCTAGCACGCCATGCTCCTACTTGGAGTACACGAGGACTTTCAACAGACAGCAGCTCACACAGGCACACCGGGACTTCCCTGCTTCCAACCACTGCTTGTAAGTACTCGGATTTGTACTTCTAAGTCCCATTTTAAGCAGTGAGTAAACCCAACATCCTTTTTTAAAGTCAGGCTTTTATTTATACATAGAACTGGGAGCTGTAAACCACACACTATGTCAACGTCTGCTTTGAGTTTTTACTGTTTAAAAGCTCCAAAGCAGGAGAAGCTAGAGACAGCATAAACAATAAATTGGGTAACCTGGGCAAGGAAGTCTGTCGGCTCCATTTTTCATTGTGTTTTTTAGTTTCATCTCTAGTCTCAGAATTAACATATGAAGAGGGGTGAAATGGAAAGCAGGGGAGGACAACTGACCATAAAACCCAATCAACTATGGTAGGTACACGGGTGAACTTCTTCCAAGTTAGTAGTGACAAACCACTCCCATGATTTTAAGGTAACTTGAATTTTTGAGGTCTTTCATTATGTTATTTACAACTGATGATTTTTCTTCTCCTGCTCCACTGACCAAGCAAATGAGTGGGGGTTTTTTAATTTTTTGTTTTTTTTCAGGTCTTCTCAGGGATGACAGCTGTTAATTATATTTTCCCCACATGCATTCCAGCTGTATTGCCCTGAGCTCAGAGCTGGAGCTTGAAGTACACCGTGATCTTTGTGAGGCTTTTTTAATATACAGGAGAGTCATGAGGGTCATGAGACCCTCCAAAACTGCTAAGTGACACCTGCCACTACGAAGCTGGGATGGAGATGAAAAAATTAAGAAAATGGCATCCAATGGAGGAAGAAAAAGACATATAACAGTTTTGAAGGAAAAAGGAAAAATAGCTGGAGACAGGCAGGGAAATTATCAGTATTTTTCCTCTGAGATAAAATAAAGCTGCCCACTAACCTGGGATGGTAGTTATTCCTAAGTTCCAGCAAGACAACTTTTATGGATGAATTAGTCAAAATGCATTATCATCTCTGCTGTCCTACATTTTTATGAGCATGACTCACCATGTATATGTTACAGAGGGTAACGTAATGAGAGCTGAACTGTGCTCTGTTTGCTGTTCTTCCTAATGGGTAAATAAACTGTTTGTAATCAAGGTAAGTATTGTGTTGGTCCTTAGGTGCTGTATTTAATTTTACTTGAAGGTTTTACTCTCTAGTCAGGTAATAACTCCCTCTGAAGGTGTACAAGGGACACTAATGTTTCTAGCACATCTCTTAAGTTTGCAGCCCTTCAGAAGGCTTTTAAAAAACTGCTGCCTTGGTCAAATACTGAGTTTTTGGATTAAGGGAATGCTTGGGGGGTAGGGAAGAGGGAGAAGGAATGTTTGAGGCTGCATGGAAACCCCAGAAAGAAAACAGATAATGTTGTTCTTTTGAGGGATGCAACTGTGAGGCAAGGCTTATCCATAGAATTCCTGGTTCTCATGTGAAATATCTTGATAATTCTTGAAGTACAATCTTGCCATAAGCAGCTTTTCCTCTGGCAGCAAAAGCGAGAAGAAAAGATTGAGCAGTTAGCTAATCCTTTCCTTCTCCCAAGCTCCACCTCTTTACCAACAGGACCAGCTGAACACACGTCTCACCACCAATTCTGCAAAAAATCCCTTCTGAACTGCTACACTCGCAATACTTTACAAGGGGAAAATCTATCTCCTGTTTGCTTGGGAGTTTTTGTTTGAATGCTTAGGGGGTTTTGTTTAACTTTGTTTTAAAAGAGGACCGAGAAGAGCTTTATATTTAACTTGGTTTAAAAAAAAAAAAAAAAAAAAAGACAAGGAGTATATCTTGAGATAAATGTCTATATAGTTTGGGATTTTTGGCCAATGTCAGGCTGTCACTTACAAGCACCATCCCCACCTCACATTAGTTACTCATGCTGCTGTGTCACATTAATATTTGTGGGGTATTACGATGAACCAGATCTAGAAGAAAACACACTGGGAAAAGAGCCAACTAAAAAAAAAAAATCATCCCACAGCTCCTTATGAGATCAGAGAAACGCTCCCGGCGCACACAGGAGGAGTCAGGAGGATCAGGAGTAACACCGCGATAGCACCGGGACCGGGAGCGGGGTGGTGACAATCCTCAAAACCTACAGATGCGCACGCCAGGTCAGGCTTTACAGAGATCAGCCCCCAGTGGCTATTTCTTACGCACCCATCCGAGCCAGGTCGGGAAGGCGTGCTGTCGGAAGAGATGGAAGACACCGATGCAACGGAGAGGGGTCTTGAGGACGACGGCATCGTGAAGGACCTCACCATGGAGCGGGGCCGACTGCCGCGTCTGTCATCCAGACTCGAAAGCTGCAATAAAGAAATATAAAATCTTACTTCTTAAATCACAATATAGCTTACGTCTGGGTACCGAGCGTAATGTGGAAAGGTTCAATGGCTTTTTACTCCATGTATAGTTTTCTACTATCTAATTATACATTGTGTTTAACAACAAAGAGACAAATCCTAAAGAAAACCCACTTAAAGGACTAAGGAAGAAACATTCAGGTCCTCATAGATACAGGTATCATTTTAAACATATTCCAGAAATTCATTTGTTTTAATGGTATTTACATGCTTTTTTACATCTGGGCTTTAAAAAAGGAGCTTTCTACAAAAACCTTTTTTTTCTTTTAATCCATCTGTGCAATTGAAGTGACTGCCCTGTCAGTATATTTAAATGAAATGGAGTTGTTTAAAAAAAACACTAAGAAGAACTTTATGTCAAGAGAGCCAATTTACAGAGTGACATCTAGGTTAAAAAGAAAATATATGAAAGGATTTTTTTTTGTTGTTTCAGACAATTTCAGAGTTCTGAATATTTATACAAGCTTTGTTAGTCATTAATAACTGATGTATGCATAAAATAATTGAACTCTTTCAGTCAACAAATAAGAATCTCATGCTGTTTAATTACAGGTATATTTTCCACCCTGTCAACTACTGGTAAATTGGCCTTGTACAAGGAAGACAGAAACGATAAAACTCCATCAAACCTGACAATTCTTACTGGTGGGTAGAATGAAATTAGAAAGATAACACCACCTGCATATGACTTTCCAGTCATCTCCCCAATGATGTAAATGTATATTATTGAAGTGACTGACATGCAAGTATCATTAATGTCAATTATTCCTGTTCTCCTTAGGAATAAATTACTATTTGAACTTTTTTCTGCCTAAATATAATAGCAAGATGGGATTTGAAGGACTACAAACAGAACACCACTTAGGATACCATAACGACTGGCACGTTTCCCATAAGGTCTCAGTGTTCCCATCCCATTAAAAAAAAAAAAAAAAAAGACAAAAGTGAAAATTAATCTCTGAAGGAAGGCCTGCCATAAAATACAACGGGATAACTCACTGGCATGTACTATTCCACCAAGGTTTTGGGCACTCAGAGAACATCACTTGGCACGTTTTTGCTGCCCTGTCTGCTGCATCTTCTTTCTTGACCCCTCCTTAGTGCAGGATGCTCTGCATCCCCCTGAGCAGAGAGCCAAAGCTCTCTCCCTCACCACAGGCCGCATCATCCACTTTTCAAAATGAATCTCTGTGGGATTTTCCAGAGATAACATAGAACCAAATTCACACCCTGTTTATACTGATGGGATTGGCATAACAGCCATAAACTCAGTGACATGCACCCGCTAGTGACCATCATCAGAACTGGATGAAGAGGGCGCTGGTTGAAGGCTGTTTGGGTGTATCTTGCTTGTTTCATTTTTTTTTTTTTTACAATCAGTTTAGTGAGTGCTGCTCATTGAGGGGCAGAAATAAAACTGGAGAACTTCTAATTGCTATAATTTGTGGGTTTTTTTTTTTCCATTTCTCAATCTTTTATTTCTTAATTTCTTTAGGACTAGATTGTGACGGAGGCCCCATCTGATATTCTTGCCTTGGAGAGTTTAAGGATGGGAAGTGAAGAAGTGCAATTGTGCTTTAGACACTGAGTTTTCCACTACAAGGTGAAAAGCAAAACTGAAGATGCTTTTAGCCTCACGAATGCAGAGATGACCTTCAAAATCTGAGCCCACGAAGTAATATCTGCCTCAATACATACACAAATTGATGCAGCACCTCCAAAAGTGATGACCCATCCCCAGCTAGGGCAACCATAAAATTTGGTGTTTTCATTCGAAAGCCACCACTGACTTGCAGGGAAACACCTGCATTTGATAAAATGTCCTTCACCTGCTGGGACCTGCTAACTGGCTTTCTTATTAAAAGCCAGTTAATAAAATCACAGTGCAAGCTTCTTCTCTGCTTCCAGGGAAAGCCAGGGATGGAGACGAGCCGGCAGCCCAAAGACCAGGCTGGCAAGTTGGCTTTCCTGAACTATGGCCCAGTAATTAATGGTCTGCTGGTGATTTTCTTTTTTTTTTTTTTTTTTCAGATGGCTTTTGCTGACAGAAAGTGGATTGGCACAATCTTAAAAATAAATCACTGCTTTTCTAGATGGTTTGGTTTTACTACCAGTCCTTTCTGTGGGAAATGGTTTCTGGTATAGTATATTCTGGACATCAATTTGTGGAAAATGCCTATTATCCTAAACGATGCCACACTGTTTGCTCATTTGGAGAAAAATCATATGCTGTTACAGGCCACACGTAACATTTTCTCTAAACCTTGGAGAAGTGCTATAGCTTGAAATCTAACTACATATGTTGAAGCAAAATGAACACGTCAACTCAACAGGGAGTAGATCTGATAATTCCAAGTCTGGCTAAAAACCTCTGCAGCAAAGGGGGGGGACCCCAGAATTTCCTGGCACTTCCAACGTGCCAAGGACAGACCACTGCCACCACGGCCCCCTGGGGTGCCATCCTCCTCCCCAAGAGAGCAGGGTGCGTGCTGTGCATGTGGATCTTTTCTAGTAAATATATGCGCTCTGTTTTCTGGAGCAGTGAGAAGAGATGTACTGCATATGCAAGTTTCACGTTCTGCCTGTCGTTTCACAAATAAAGCTAAAAATTATAGCACATTTACAACACCGCTGTCAAGACTACCAGCAGACAGAGATAAAGCTCACCCTGGCAGCCTTCAATATATTATTAGGACATCAGCTCCACAAAGTCAGGCTTAGAGCAACTCTATCCACTTCCATCTCGGGTTTTTAAATCACTTTTAAAACGGATTCATATAATAGCACCCAATCCGTGTGGCTTTTGAGTGGATTATCAATTACAGTCTCAATTATGAAGCTCTATCCTGTCTTCTTGCCTTTTTCTCCAATGGGTAACGCTCAAATTAAAAGCAGAACAAAACCCCACTGGAAATGTCACCAAATTCTTGGCTGTGCCTGAAAGTTGAAGCAGCAACTGCAAATAGCTTGTTGGAATGACAAAAGCAAGAACTCCAGCAGTAAATCTCATTAAGTAGCCGCTATCTCTTTATTGCCTGCCTACATTTAGGGTGGTGCCAGAGTACGCGAGGCTGCATACCACTGTAGGGCAATGCAGCCCTCATGTCTCAAAAGGAATTACATCTACGGAAAGGTGACATTAAGCTTCAGAAAACCATGCTATAGTGGCACTTTTTTTTTTTTTTTTTTTAAACCCAATTGCTTAAAACTGGGATATTGAAGAATATCTTGACTTCAAGGAACAGATCTAGGTAATTCAGAAATTGTTCCCGTGCTAGACAACGATAGTAGCATCATCTCTTACAGCATCTGCACAGTATTTAATGATTTGATGATCACTGAGAACAACCAGGCAATGCTGCAACAGCATTGCTTTATGAATCTGTGGTAATTATAATACAGAAATACACAGTTGCCTGTAATTTAGAGAAATTCCACATATTTAGGAAACAAAAAGCTAGCAGGTAACTTACGACAGCGCGGGCCCCGTACTGTTTTTCCACTTTGTCTTTGAGCTGCTTGAAGCAAGCTTCCATCCGCTCGTGGAAGGGCCGCAGCGCCTCTGTCACCTTCTCGCCGTGAATCCGGATGCCCTCTGCCAGGAACGGGATCTGGAAAGCAGAGTTATGCTGCCTGGGTCTGCCCAGTCCTTCCTAAGCAAAGGGTTAGGGCAAGACTCCCACAGATGTTGCAAGAGGAGTGAGAGATCTCATGGATTACTACCACCACTAATAACAACAATTACAGTAATTATTATTATCATCATCAAATGTATATAGATCACAACACAGTAAAAAAGATCTGAAAATCTGTTACACATGGTTTCCTTTTTTTCTCTGTTAACCAAAGTATTTTAAAATTAATGCACCGATAGCTCTGCCCAGCAATCCCATGCTGGAGGCACAGCTGAATTTATCAGATAGCACAAATCCTCCTCTGATGTTATGTTCGCAGGCCCCCCTACACGCTGTAGTTTAAAATGGCAAACTGATGAATGACAACTCTCACACCAGGTAATTAACATTGGTTCTTTCTCGGTTTCATGAGAATAAGACCTTGAAGGAGAAAAATATCGGTATGTTTTCTTTAATAACTGCTATTTCTAAAACTGCAAATGAGCTACATCCCTGGACATGTATATATGCAGAGCAGTATTAACTAAGAAAACATATAGTTTTATAGACTATACATTACTCCTTATAAAAAAAAAAAATTCTTTGGGAAGAAAACAGGAGAGAAAAAAAATTAAATTAATTATCTTTTATAACCGAAAATAATCACTTCTCTTCAAGGCTTCTATCACAAAATATCCATGCCAACACAGGATTATATAATTAGTTCATAGTGTGGAGGTGTAGCTGACCTTTTAAAATGTTTTCAGAGAGACATTTTCATTCCCACAGCTATCCAGACATACCATTAGAGTTTTCTACCTCCAGCTTAGGAAAAATATTTCCTCTTCCAGGTCCGTTTCAGCCCACACAGTGCTCTGATTCTAACTTAGATATTCTCTGCAGCAATCAAGCTAAGAGGCTTCTTCTTAATAATTCATAATTAAATCATAATACTGATTAAAAACAGATCTTTCTAATAAGACCGAGCAGCAATCAGAAGGAGTAGCGTTATTAGTAAGGAGAATAATAAATACACAGATGAATTACAGATGAACAAACTCAAGAAATCTTATCAAGATGACTCTCTGTGATTCGGCACTATTTAAATGGACGTAGTTTCTTCTCCTAAAAGGCTACAAAGAGAAGTAAGAATAACGACACATTTTTTTTACTGGAGCCACTTCTTTTTGTAGCCATATGGATTTGTACTCTACAAAAATTAAGCATTAAAATCAGAAAACTTCCCTGCTCTGAGTAAGGAAATGAATTTCCAAATTTTTGTAATTATCAAGCCACGCTGTGACCCTCTATTTTGCAGGGATAAGTGGTCATTTGGCCTATTTTTTTAAAAGAACCTGCTGACTTTTTAAATGGATTTTTTCCAAAAACTCAAATTACCAAGATGAGGTACATGCGGGGTCTGAAGCTTCAGCTCTGAGATAATTTTTACAAGAAGAAAATGCACTAATGAGCCTGTCCTAGGGATCAGCCATCTCCAACCTAGAAATTTATTACGAATTGAATGACATTTTTCATAGGGAAATGTCCCAGTCAGGAAGAAAGAAATGTAGATGCTTCCTTCTTGCCCCAAATGGAAGGTGCTAGGGAGGGTTTCACTGTTGGTATACACCAGGTATATACAACCAGCCGTGGAGATCTTCGGGCACGAGGAGAAGCACAATAATAGGAAAGTTGATGGCCAGGTCTGCTGGAGTGAGTGTGGGCTGGGCTGGGAGAACATGAGCACCTAAAGGCTGGTGGCCTCCTGGTGCAGGAACTGTGGGTCAAGAGATCGAGCAACAGGCAAGAGGAGACACTGACTATAAGGGAATGAAAGAAGACCAGAAACCACAGAAGAAAAGGCTTGTTATTAATTCAGAGGCTGAATTTAATAAACTTCCCATGGCTTTGCTACAGAAATTCTGTGAGATTTCTGACTCAGGATATTTGGTGTCCTGGTCCAAGACCACTTAATCCTTTAAACATTTATTAAGTACAGAAGGAAAGGACCTTCGGACTGTTTGACCGTTTCCACTTCACCACCTTCTACCAACTTCAAATTTTCTCCTGTATCTCCTTTCCAGACATCGACACAGGGAAATCTGGTGTCGAGTGACACTGAATTTTAAACCTATATGAATTTTTGTTGGATAAGGAGGCAGAATTTTGCCACATTCAACAATATTGCCAATTCCTTTGGCTGTGGAATGGTGAGTTTGCTTATGGCTCTATTTCAAAAGACCCCACAGGGCACCCTCACCTTTGGAGAGGTGAATGAAAAAGTAAAGGTAACGTAAGTAGCTGAGCTAGAAACAAGTGAGCTGAATGAGAAAGGAAACCAGCTCAGGATAGCACTTACTCCATAACTCTAATTTTGGTTGATTTTCACATTATATAAAGTTCCACTGCCAACTTAAAATTCTTCCCTGATTATTTTTCTCTTTTTTTAAAGATCTTGATCTGCTTGGCTGAAAAGAATAAAAAAGCCACACACACATGAATCATTAAAATGAATATAAAATCTTAAAACTGAAAAGAAAATATTTCATAATAATGGCATCATAAAATGTGATCGTAAAAACTTAGTCCTGTATGATACAGTTCTTTCAGCTATGTAGAAGTAGCACAAGATTTTTATGTGACATACTAGTTTTGGTATGCTGTAAATATATTAGCTAAATGCAGAGTGACTAATGTCATCAATCATTCATTTCATTACCATCATTTCAATCAATCATTTCATTATCTTCATGTTAAAATAAAAGTTTAGCTTGAAATCATGTAGTTGCGTGGAAACATTTTTTTTTCTAAGTTTGAAAAGCACCAAGATGGACAGTGTTTTATTAATAATATTGATGTGAAATTCATAGACAGAAAAAAGGCATACTTAAAGCTCACAGGAATTTTAAAAGGATAATATCCTGAAGAGCATGAATTCCATAGCACAATGGAGAAAAAGTTAAGGTAAGGGGATAGAAATAAAATTAAATTTAACTAGTCAGCTGTTAATATGATTGTCAGGCTACTATTTCACATATCCAGATTGATTTATACTGCATAAAGAAAATCTCCGTGTGATTACGAAACTCCAAGCCCCACATTATTGAAAAATGAAAACTCATTTTTGCTTTCAATCACTGTCAAGCCCGTGATGAATTCAGACCACTGCCTCACTTTGGAAAGTTTCCATAACAACTCCCTCGCCTGACACCAGGACTCGGCAGTCGGCTCCCTGCCCCGCTCCCATCCACTGACGCTGCCTCTGTTCTGAAAATGGAAATAATTTGAGTGGAGGTTTAAGTCTTAGGATACGTTAAATGTGTATGGAACATCTAAGGTAATTTAAAATCCCTGATTTCCACCGTGAAACGGCTGGACCTTTTAGTGAAAAGCACCTGCAGATAGAGAAATACTTCTTTGAATCCTTATCTCTACTTTTCTGGTTCCTATTGTTTTGGAAGTACAAGACCGATGGGAAATTAGGTATCTAAACCCACCAAATAATTAAAATAGAGTGTGATTAGCTGCCACACATATTTTCAAATAGCAGTATTATTTTAATACACAAATGTCACCAAAGTGAATCTTTGGTGAGAAAAAGTATGTTTGTGATTCACTTGAAGTATCGCTGTCAGAGGCAAAGACAGAGAGCTGACATCCGGTTAGTCTTCTGGGATCAAATTATTTTCCTCTATAAAACCTAAAGCTCCTAATATGTAATCTTCTGTAAGAGCTCACCAGACAATAAATAAATAAATAAATAAATAAATAAATAAATAAATAATTTTTTTGGAACACCGAAAGAGTTTTTATTCAGGGATAGTTTTATGGTCTTCAGAGGTTTGGTGTTTTTTTTTTGTTTTTTTGTTTTTTTTTTGTTTTTTTTTTGTTTTTTTTTTGTTTTTAATATTAAATTCCTTATCTTTGGTTCTACTACCTCTAAGATTGAAATCTATAGAAATGTAAATTATTCCCTTTATAATAAAGGCAAAACTGAATATAAAAAGATAATGATGCCCTTTATTCTTCTGTGGCAAAACCACTAACAATCATACTGGTGGTTTATTTAGTTATTACAAAATTATCTTGAGACCACTGGAAAATGTCCAGTATATGACTATGGAACAAAACTGGAATTATTTCTTGTTTGTCCTGAAAAATATCCTTTGGTATATGTACATGCAGTTCTTCATGCAAGAGGGTTCTTGCTCTGTCTCAGGCACAGGGCTGGGTTCCATTCCTGTTTCAGGAAATATCAACTGTGTGACCTTACATTTAAATGATTTCTGCTCTAACATGTTGTGATAAAAATACCAGGTAATTTCACATGCTTTATGAATCCTTAATGTTTTTGTACATGTTCAGCTATATAGCAAATGAAGCAAAGGTTTCACAGCATCTAGATAAATTTACCAAATATTTTGCATGCGAGTTAATTTTTACATTTAATATTCTGTGCTAAAAGGTACTGTAAGTACACATAGGAAGTTTAATAAATGGAAAAGATGTTGTTTGAAGGAAAAAAGTGAATATATGAAGAAATACCATCCCCGTGCATACAAGCAGGAGGCTGGATTCAGGGTTAGGCATTTCATCTTACTGTCTGAAAACAATTTCTGAAATCAGCCTTAGAAAATTAAAACACAAACCTAAATTGCCAATAATACTAACCACCATTATTAGAAAATATTTTCTCATTTCATATAGATGGGATATTTTCACTGCGTTATGGTTACGACAATGGTTTATCAAATGACAAACGACGTCAGATTAGAAAAGATGAACTTCAGCTCATGTTCCAAGACAGTTTTAAATGGCAAAGTAGTCTGTACGGGTTTAATGTCTGAATTTTCTCAAAAGTGACACTAAACTGTCTTTGTACAGCAGTTGGCACTGACCAACCTGATTTAAATTTTTTTACCTGCCAAGCAATCAGATCCTTCAGTTTTTCAATCTTGTCATGGTCTTCTGGATGTTCGTGCATATATTTTTCAGTAAAAAAAGCCTAGTAAAGAGAGAGAAATGAGCAGTTATTTCAGAAAATGAATCAATGTCTACTACCATGGAAGAATTACCTACAGGAAAGGTAAATGAATCAAACCAAGAGTTCTGCAAATTAGCAGTAATAGCTACAAACGCAAAGTGAAAATCTAGAAAAGAGATACAGAATTTAGCGATGTTTTAAGGTTAAGGCATTTATCTTTTTCAGTCGGTAAAGCAGGCAGATGAGCACATGGTGATCAAGACCAAACCTCATGGGCAACCCTGCACAGGACTTGGCACAGCTCTGAAATGCCTCTCTAGCAGTTCCCAGGGTATAAGAAGTTTTAGCTGATGAAATGGGTGAGAGTTACAGCAGGACATAAATGGATGGATGCAGCAACATGTCTGTCAGCATGTGCCTCCTCCATTTATATTATGAATTAGATGTTTGTGTATGCTAGCTTAATATGATTAATATTCACAATATATGCAATAGACACAGTGTTTATAGTTTCCCAATGTTATTATCTTATCCCATATAACTTTAAAAGCTAACGTTGTAAACATGCAGTGAAGAATATTTAGACATTTTTGCAACACACGGGTATCTCGGAAGTCTGCAACATTTGATTAGTCCTTTAAAAGCTCGTGCATTTGAGAGCAAAGGAGAGAATTGCAGTCGGTTACTTTGGTCACTGAAGTTCACCCAGAAACTTCAGCTCTGACGTCCAAGCACACAAGAGCACACAGTTCCTCCTGTCATCAGTCTCAGCATCTCACTCGAGTAAGCAACTAGCCACCATGTCCCTGCGTAAGTACTCTTGGTACTAAACATACCGACTCTTTCTTCAAATGCAGAAAGGCAAAAATTTATCCAAAAATATCAGAAAGACATTAAAAATGGTAAATTTTATGCTGTGTCCTAAAAAGCACATTTAAGGGAAAACTCATGTAGCGTTTATATACAACTCCCCCCAAAACGTGCCCAGTAGCACTCCAGGAGAGCCCAGGCTCAAAGAGGAGAAGCGCTCCAGGACAGATTATTGTTACCTTCTCATAGTTTGTGAACCCTCCCATGACTGCAGGATCCACAATGCCATTAAGTAGCATCGAGAGAGGGTTAATGGGTAGATTTGGATCATTTAAATGCTGTTGAACCATATTATTGATCTTATCGTTTGTTAGCTGCATGGTTTCTATTGCGTTTTCCAGTGGACTGATTTCAACCTAAAATAAAAACAAAAGGAGTTTTTTTTAATCAAGGGGGAGAGTTTTTAACCTGACACAGAACAGGCTGTCCACCAAACTACCACGATTAGAAACATTTTAGGCATTTTGGAACAGAAGGTATTTCAACCATTAATTAACAGAAAGGGTGGTTTCAGGCATTTCAATATTTGGTATCTGTATATTGTGGTAACTGAAAGGATAATCAATATCAGTAGAGACAGTTAAAATGCATTTTGCTGCTCTAGGACGGATTACATCCCAGCACAACAGCACAACATCCAGAAAGGCTCTGACAGGAATCACGTGAGGTTTTTTGGAGGATTAAGGAGAACATTGGAGATTACGAGTGAGGGAGTTTTAGCAGTACAAAGAAGATCCAACTAAACGTAATATTAAGAAAGAAATGCTAACAACATGGATTTTCTGATGGAAAATGTAATCCTAAGCAGCTCAAAAATCAAGAAGATATTTTTTTCAGCAATTACTTTTCTGTATTTCCAAGGACATCAAGTTTAATACGTTGAAGACATGACTTCTGAGGTATCTGCTGTGCTTTTTCCCATGAGGGCACATTCTCTTCATCTGAAGGAACTGAAGGAAGAAATTTTCTTTCTCACACAGCCTGCACTCCAATGGAGAGAGCTCCTCAGATGTCTTCATGGGGTGAATTAGCTCTTATACTGTGTAAAACTTGCTTTATTTTAACCGACTGATTTCCAACTATTATTTATGACCAGATACTGTGTCTTTCGGAATGACAGTTGCTCATGTCGAAAAAACAGTATTAAAACATTTAAAATATTGCTAAAATATGTACATTTAGTGAATGGGCTAAGAATTACTAACTTGCAGCAACCCAGAGTGTAGACAGTCCTCACTGGAAGACATAGCCTACTTACATTAAATAAATGATGTGGTAGGAATAAAAAAAGGAAGGTTAATTGAGGCCTGTGAGGAAAATGTAAGTGTATATTTGATTACACCCTAATTTACATAAATGCTACATAAACAAAGAAGCACTTCTACCTGGCTATCAGTTGCTTACCATGTTTCTGAGAACCACTTATAATCAAATCTCTTTAGTTGTTACTCTTACACCTGCCATCTGATTACATCAAGGATGTTTTAATTAGCATTTTAAAAAGTAGGCCTGGTGAATTATTCTGGAAGGCAGGTAACGAGCCCGATGTTTGTGCTGTGGCTGTGGAGCAGAGCAGGCTCAGACAGACAGACAGACGACGACCACGTTCAGAGCTGAACGTGCTACGGGTGGAATTTGGGCTGGGAAAGTAAGAGCGCATTCAGCATCTGATTCAGCCAGAACCGCTGCAAACATCATCCGCTAAATTTAGGATTCTGTCATTTGTATTAATGGGCTTGCAATAATTTGTTGATGAACCATTGCTTTTAAAGCTCTGGAATATCTACAGAAATTAGCACTCATTGAGCTGACAGACATCTTTTTTGACTTTTCTGTATCGGCAATCATGGCTTTCTTTCTCATTCTTTCTTTTACTACTCTTATAATTCTCCCTCTAAATTTTTAAAGCAGATGGAGAACTGTAGTTCCCATCCTATTACTATAAACTGTGCTTTGGAACTTACTGAAAGCTATTTATTAAAAATGTCTATACTTGTAAATTATAAGCCTTGTCTCAAGTAGCTTCCTAACTCTGGACACTACACAATCTATTCAGGGCAAACAGAAATTAAATACCCCTGACACATTTGCAACACTAAAAAATTAAATATCAAACCAAAATAAAGATTAGTATTTGTACTGTTTAAAACCAAGTGCAATTCAAAATCAAGTTTCCAATTCACCGGCTGGCTTCAACAATTTTTTCCCCTACAACTCCTTGTATCCAGCTAAAACAAATCAGATACAGAATAATGAATGTGTACCACAAATTTCTTGCAGATAATGAACAGATTGAAAAGCTTCAGGTAAAAACACTCATAAGGAACTTTAAAAGCAAATAGATTTAAGGAAATTATGCATGTTCCTATGGGTTACGTAACCTAGCACACCACATTTATTAGATTACTCAGTCCTCTCTCAGCACTGATTCCATATGATTTCACCTCTTCCTTTAAAGATATTCTAGTTCCATCGATAAAATACGAAATGTGCAAAGCTCCTTTAATTCATCGTGTTTAGTAAAACGTCAATAATAGCTGTATCCATAATCAAAATTTAGCATCGCAGGGATGTGAACCTTGTGATCGTGCTTCCAGCATTTTAGCTGACAGGAATCTTGAAGAAAGTCAATACCAATTTTGTAGTAACTACGCCAGAGCTAGGTCAAAAGTTATCCGTTGCTGTCTTCCCACATATTATTAAGTTCCATTCTGGTATCATTTTTTAGCTATGCAACTAATATAATCCTTACTTACAAAAGCTTATAGAAAGCTCCCTCCCAGGATTTATGCACATTTTGACTACGAGCACCGTGTTAAAGGTGTGTGTATACAAACTGCCTGCATAAAGCAACCTGCCAGGCTGTGCTCTTAACTTGTAACGAAAAGAGACTTTCATCAGATTTGCCAGCCTTTAGAAACAACACTTTTTGCAATCATGAAGATAAATACAATCTTCTCTATCAGGATTATATTGAAAATACAAAATTCATTAAAAATTCAATGTATTTTATTCAGCTGCCTATTACTGTCAAACATCACATTCATATTCTGTTACTATAGATACCATAGTAATTTTCTGCATTACTTCTGTTCATCTAAATACAACTGTCCAACATAACCTCAATGGAGCAATGAAAAAGGTTTTAATTAATCATATGCAAATCGTTCTTTTCCTTTAAAAATAAGCCTCACAAGAGAGATTTCAAAACTGCAGTAACAATGTTTTTATTGCTACTTAAAAATTACAGCTGCATAAGAATAATTTAATCTTAAAGGCATTTAATGGATATGACTTATCTAAACAGTCTAAATGGTAGAACAGAGAAATGCGTAATTTGGAGTTACTCCGTGAGGTTGCTGGGGTATGTTTTAGCTAACTGTGGAAAAAGAAGCAAAACTGACCTTTAATCACAAACAATATGTAGAGAAGAAACGCAGACACATACAATACATTTGATATACGGTATATTTTGAATATATTACAATCGGAACACCAAAATCCTCTTTTTGGAAACGCAGACTAATTTCATTTTGATGTAGTCAGGTTCCCCTACACCACCTCGGGTTGCTCTTCATTTTAGGCACATGGCTTAACTCTGCAGGCTCTAATGGCTCACCTGCTGGAAGCCAGAAATAAAAGTACTTCAAGCACTTGATCGGACCTTGCCCTAAAGGCCTGGAAGAGTCAGCCCACATTGTCTTCTCTCAGGAGTGGAAAAGCATTACTTGAGCACCCTCAGTCAATCAGCATCCTCAGCAAGCAAGCTGCCCTTGTCTTAGGGTGCCAGATATAGTCACATTGATTGCTTGTTCACAGAATTGAAGCACAGTCATACAGAAATATAAATGCTCCCTGGCTGTATAAGAGCCCCATTCTTTTATGCAATCTCAATAAAGCCAAATTGATCTTACCATGAAAACTGATTTGACTTCAAACCACCTCAGAATCCCTGGTAATTTATACGCTGTCACATAGATGGTTCTCTCAATCCACATGTTCTGCAAATAGAACATAAACATCTCCTTATCAGATTGAGAGCTTTTATCTTAAGCAAAGCCTTAAAACATTATAATCAGGAAAAGGAGCCTCAGTAGGACAGGCATTGCGAAGCCGGGGGGAAATTTCAAACTCTATCTGCTTGGGGAGATGACGGAGACACACTGATTTAAATCTGATGATACATGATTTAGTAGAGAACCACTGCTCTCCCACCAAAGGAGGACACTATGTAAAAGATTCACTGGTTTTACTGGACTGTCATTTTTTCCTATGAGAGCTTTTAAGGACCATCCTCTAAAAAAATATAACATCTTGATACAGGGGAAGCTTCTTCCCCAGGAGGGCAGAGGGGCTGAGGGATGGGCTCCCCGGGCTGGGCCCGGCCGTCTCCATCCTCTGAGGTTTCAGGACTTTGTGGGGGAAAGCCCCGAGCAGCCAGGCCTGACCCCAGAGCCTGCCCTGCCTGGAACAGAGGGTGGACCTGAGCCCTCCCGAGGGCCCTGACCCGCAAGTCCCGACCTGGATTTGTGATTCCGTGATTTCATCTGAGCTGCAAACTCCACCGGCTTTGCTATAGCACCTCCCCACTGGTTTGAATTTAAGGATATGTGATTTAACATTTTCTCCTCTACATGCCTTTATTTGCTTCATAACCAATGTCAAAGGCATCTCTTGATCCCATTTTGTTAGAACTGGTATATATTGGTAATTCATCTCATTTATTGTGAGGCTTTTTAAAAACAGAATTGTTTGTTCCATCCTCCATTAACAGAAGACGAGCTTTCAAAGTGATTTAGATAAACCTATGTGGTTTTTTTTTATCTATACACAAAGCATATTGAAAAAGAGGGCTTCATGCCTCCTCAGCTAAACCCACATAGCTTAGCAAATTAGCAATTTTTGCTATAACAGCCACCAAGAGAAGCCAAAGACACTGGAGAGGTCTCCGAATGAATATGCAATCTTAGCTGTAGGAAACCAAATACTCAGCATTTATTGGCACATTGATTAGACTGGAGCCTGCTACTACACAGAAAACCAAGATCTTCACTCAAGAAATGATGCATTAATTTATTACTTTAATTACTACTACTACTACTTTACTACTAACTGCGCCCACTAGAACCCCTGTGAATAAAATAGTGTCTATAAAAAAGAAAAGGCAATCAACTTGATGTAACCTGTTGTAAACATTTTGATGAATACAAGCTGTGCTCAAAGGGAGTTTTATTGACCATTAGATGAAACAAATGGTTTAGCAAAAAAAAAAAAAAAAAAAAGTACTGCTGCAAAAAGATTTTTACAAGATACCTGATTAGAATCTTCATGACAAGACAAGTATTGGCAAAGCACATCTATCCTTTCAGGTATAACGATTTTAAATTTCTTTCTCAAAATAGTTGGTTTTTAACAAAATAAATACAGCTTTGTCTGCTTTTTCTAGTGGTCTAAATCAGAATGTGATAAATTGGCTTGAGTTTTTATGAAAAATAATCACATTTAAACCTAGGATTTATTTTTCAACAAGCAAATATAACAAATGGTTCAGATTCTCAAAACGAAGGGGAATAAACAAGAAAACCCCCAAAGTGTTCAAAAGTTGGTTTTTTTTTTTTCTTTTTTTCTTACCGCAAATTCATTGTCTGGGTTTTTCTCTCCTTTTCGAACAGGTCGTGAATACTCAAACCGTTGGACTTCGTTCACCCTATAGAAACTGAAAAAAGGGAAAAGCACGATGAAAATCAAATGCTATCTGTTTGGAAATTGCTGCTAAACTGTATCACCAGGAAAAAAGTTTCTGCATAAACATAAAATGATTATGGGACCACTGTTTTCCAGGGGGTGGATGGAATCTCTGCTAATATTAAGAGTACCCATGGAATGTTCTGGCAATTACCACCCTTCTTGGCTGTGTACAGGTTTGTTATACAACAACAAGAACTAAGTGTTATAAAGGAGACTGATAAAATTGCAAAACCAACGTAAACTCACCTCACGATTTGTTCTGACACTGGCCTGTGAAATTTAGATGGTAAATCCAGTTTTGGCTTTACAGTAAAGCACTGAATATCTGAAATCAGGGGTTAAGAACTGAAAAGCGAGTTTCAATTACACAGTACAACAGGAACACGAAGAAAGGACAGAACAACAAAATTAACACATTCCACCCCCAAAGCCAGAAGTCTGGGCCATAAATCCTCGGTGTGTGTGGCCGTACAACCCAAGGATACACTGCCCGGAGGAGTTTTTGATGTCATCGCCTGGTGGAGATGTTGTTTTCATTTTTTCTGCGTTTGGAAACTGAGTCAACAGCCTTGCTTCGAAGTCTTCACGACGTTCATACTCCTTTCCCCGGTAAATGAAGACTTTGTTCTGGAAACAAATCAAGAGGTGAAATCCTAATCCTTAGCAATGAACTGGGATCTCAGAAGCGTTGACTCCAATGCTATTAAATGAGAAATTTTTACACCCCTCACACTATGATATAATCAGTAGTTGACAAACATTTAATGCCGATTCAGTAAAGCACAAATGGATTTCCTTACCTGTAATTCAGTGCTGAGATCATCAAGCACGTGCTTAGCTTTAGTCATATGTATAAACTACACCAAATTCAACAGGATCCAAATACATGATTTCAAGAATCTATAAAACAGGTGCCCACTGAAAATGTATTAATACTAATTATGTCCTCTGCCAAATCCAAGATCTTTCTCTGCAATTCCTCTCATCCACCTTCCCCGGCTAAAGGTGGAATGCATTTAAATAAGCAGAATTAGGCTTTTTATACACAAACATTTATTAAAAGGCATTGAGGTGAGCGAGCAAGAGTAGTAGAGAAAAGTATAAACAGAAAATGGTGCTAATTTTAGGAGGAAGGTACAAAGATACTGATTCGTTCTGGAAGACTGATACACCCTAGACTTCCTATCAGTCTATTAGATTCTTGCCATTGTACAGTTGCCTGCAGACAGCATAACTTTTAAATTATGTATATTGTATTTCTAAGTATTGGTTTCTTCTTTTCACAATAAAGAAAATTAAGATATATTTTATACATTCCATCTATATACTGAACAAGCACATTAAATTCTAAAGAAAAATGTAAAACACAACTTGCATATTTTTAATTGATCAAACATATTAAAGAAAGTTTTGATATGAATGTAACACTTGCATCTGAATGTGCATACCCTCATTATTCATCTCAAAATGAACATTTGGTGGAAAAATTAGACAGCACTTATTAGAAAAAGGATGTTAGGACTTGGGGTAGAAAATGGGAATAGTTTACATTTGTTCAGTTGGGTTTAGTTCTGCAACAGTGCCCTTTGAAATGCACAGATGAAAGAATACTCTCTATTTTGGGGAAAAAAGAAAAAAGGGCAGATGCCTAAGAATTGTATATATACCTGTAATTCATGTCTATATATCTGTATTTCACAGGAAAAATTCCAGAAGAAAAAGCGTGTATTGAGGAATTTCTCAATCAGCAAGGCACTTTATTTTTCAGAGTTTTTACCGCTCGTTTATTATCAACTGACCAATCCACAAGGCTTTTGTAAACCAATGTGTTTGCCTGCACTTAAAAAAACCCCATTCAGCTGTGAAGAGAAGAAGCAGTTCCATGTAATATCCCGGATTAACGCTGTTGCGCATCGCATCCCTCTGACTCTGCAGTTTAACACAGCGCTTCGCAGGAGAGCTGTGGTGTGCTCTCTGTGATTTTGTCTTTTACAGGGCTGAGTTAAAGCTGAGAGAGGCTCACCCCTGGCTACTGCTGTGCCTGTTGTGACCCCAGGGCAGCCCCTCTCCTGTTAGCAGCTCTGGACCGCTGGATATTCGTGATGTTTCTAGAGGATCACGTTGCACTCTTGAGAGCAACTGTACCTGTGATAAAATTTCACAACAACTCACAGCCACAATCCCCTTTGCAAAGTTATCAGTGATTTTATTGTACATTCATCGTTTTAAAGATTCCTGATAACATAAGTCTTCCCTATAGCAGTGTCATAAAATTGTTGTTCAGCTGGAGGAGAGAAGGCTCCGGGGAGACCTTAGAGCGGCCCCCCAGGGCTGAAAGGGGCTGCGGGAAAGGGGGGAGGGACTCTGGATCAGGGGTGTGGGGATAGGACAAGGGGTCACGGGTTTAAACTGACAGAGGGCAGATTCAGATGAGATCTGAGGCAGAAATTCTTCCCTGTGAGGGGGGTGAGGCCCTGGCACAGGCTGCCCAGAGAAGCTGTGGCTGCCCCCTCCCTGGAAGGGTTCAAGGCCGGGTTGGACGGGGCTTTGGGCAACCTGGGCTGGGGGAAGGTGGCCCTGCCCGGGGCAGGGGGTGGGACTAAGATGATTTTTAAGGTCCCTTCCAACCCAAACCATTCTGTGATTCTGTGATTCTACAGTTAAGTGAAAGGTTTATTTCTCAGGATTTTTTAAAGCCTTTCTCTACTTTATTTTAATAAACCATGCAAGACCAGCTAACAAGTACGTGACAAACCCAGCTTTATCAGCACTTGCTGGATTCATCTTGTTCCTGGTATTTATTATGACATAATATGAGAGAGTTAAGATGCAATAACTCAGTTATAAGCAGAAACTCGTCTCCTAAATGAGTATTTCCAGAAGGAAACCTACCACCAGCCCCTGGCCTGAGAATAAATCTCTCTGAGTCTCCTGGACTCAGAGAATAATCTGAGAATAGTAATAATTTTTTTCTTCTGTCTTGAACTGCCTTAATCTACTGTAACTCCTCCACAGAGAGAGTCTCTTTCCAAATTGAAGATCCTCAGCTTTTAAGAGAGACATGAGCAGCACAGCAGCTAAACAGCTAACGTGTTATTTCCATGTCACTGACTGCCAAGTGCAGGGACTCACGATACAGGTGTTCAATCCCTACCCTTCTTTAGCTACTAACTCAACTCCAGAGCAATCCTGGTATCAGCAAAAAAAAAAAAAAAAAAATATCTAAAATGTTACTAGATTTACATTGCTGGCATCAACCACGTGACATATGTTTTAAACTGACACATGACTCAGGAAAATCAATGATAAAAGATTGCTTTTAAAGGTATCGCATACATCTCTGATATTCATTTTAGTGACTATGCTGGAAAGGACACTCACATGGAAACACGGTCACATACAAAAGGTTTCTCTATCATACTCATATATTTATATACACACCTGTCAGGCAAAAATGTCACCATTTCAGATGGTGCTGCTTATTACCCTGATTTAGGGATTGGGTGGTATATCTTCATTTCTAGTGATACCCTCAAGAAGTATAAAGTATTGGATATGTTTGAAGAAGCAGCTCCTCTACTAAAATTCAACTATTCAATATTAGAAACTGGACAGGAAAAAATATGACATTTGTGTTTTACACCTAAAACCCAACCATCAGTGTTAGGTAAATTGTAAATATTGGACTGTAATGGACTTTCTCCACAACCTAGGGCCATTTCCAAGGCAGGAAACCTTGCTACGGTCTGTGGAAAAAGGTTGGACAATTACTTACCCTTATGAATGTTGGAAATCCCTGGCCGTAGTATCCAACAGCGAAATAGTCTGGTTTCGGTCTTATCACTTTCACAATGTTTTCATAGAACTGAGCTTGCTTCCTCTGCAAAATAAATAGAAGGAATTTTAATGATCTAAATTTTAAGGAGATTCCTTATACTTAAGATAAAGAACTCTTTTATGTGTATCTCTAACTTAAAGATGTCCATGTTTCATTCGTCCCTTTTTCTTCACCTTTCTATCAGATATATGCTAATATTTTGAAATACTAGACTGTAGCCATTATTTTTCAGCTCATCTTGGTGAACCTCACTGGTCCATATCCAATACCCCAATTCTGATGAGGCCAGGAATTCACAAGGCAGCCTGAATTCCCTTCGGCTGTGACACTGCTGATGCCGAAACACTGGAACGATGAAGCACGTACCGCTCAAGCCAGCTCATCTCAACTGTGCTGATGTCTCAGTTTTCGGCTGCTAGACTTCATTACATTTTTCTGCTACTTCTTTTCCATATTTACAACTATTTCTTTGCACACGGAACGCATGCAGTTGAGAATGCAGAAAAATTTCACTTTTGGAAAAAAATACACGCATGTCAGACACCGTCTGTTTTCAAAGCAGAATCCTTCTTTTATCTCAAATGATGAAATAATAACAATAGTGCAGCTTCAGACTATTTGCTCATTAACTTATTTTTTAGTCTATTAGTTTCTGTAAGAGAATAAATTCTGATCTGCGGTGAGGTTTACTACTCTCGTCTACAAGAGGTAACAGTGAATGGCAAGAAGACTTCAAAGACCCAAATCTGTCGTGTATTTCTCAGTTCACCAGTAGCAAAACTATTTTGTCATCTGTGAATTGTATTAGAATCTAATATTTAATATTGCTCGAATAAAAGAGACAATAGGGAGAACAGAAAGAAACAAGAAACTTAAATTTTACTGTGGGGGGAAAAAAAGAGCTAGCATGCTAATGCTATTCGGCATGGGGTATATGAGACCTGGCTCACGTGGGAGCATGAATTTTGATCTTTGCCTTATTGGGGATGAATGCCCAATGCACGCAGGTACTTATTTTTTGTGACATCTCTCTCAATTTCTCCTGTCTGATAAATAAAGAGCAGATAAACTTGGTTGTCTGATGTGAGAATTGGAAGTTCTGGGTCTCCCCTATTAGAAGAGGGAGAAACTCCATTTCCAGACACAGATTATACCACTGGTTTACACCACTGCCTGAAATTATGTAACTTAATGTAAATAATGACATATTTACTGTGCAAGAGAAATGGTGAAAAATACATAACTCGGTGTTATTAGCTACAATGTATAAAGTGTAAATTCAGGCTCTTCCAAAACAGATTCAGTATGGTAAGTAAAGAGTGGTTGCCTTTGTGACACAGCCATTCGTGTCCCACGTGCAAGCATAAAGGAGATGGAAAATTAAAAATAAGGTACTCGGAGAGTAGCTACCCACTAGTGAATAATCATATCTGACACATGAGCATCATTTCTAGCTGAGGAACAATTTCTACCAGATTCCTTTTATATTGAAATGAAAAATATTCTCTACTGAACACAGCCCTACCAACAGTGGTGCAGGCAGCAGGCCAAGGACGACCCTTCTGGCACACCACGGCACCTGAGAAACGCTCTGCGTACGCATCCCTTCCCTCCTGCAGTACAAAGCAACGTGGAACCAGGCTCCAGATTCGTTAGACAAATCAATACAACCAGTCTGACACTAAAACCAGTTAAAGTGCCACATAAGGAGAACCATCAAAAAGGGCTATAAATTCAGCTCTAGGGAACTGGACAAAACAAAGTGATGTAAAGGAGTGAACAAACCATAAAATCGAGAGAAGTGGTATTTACCTTTATTCTTTCCTCCCCAAGAAGGGAGATTCTGGGGAGATGGGGATGAGATGCTTCTGGGGAGATGGCTTCTACCCACCCTCAAACTGAGCACTGGTGTCATTGGAGAAAGAGAGTGCAATGACACCGTATTAAGGGATAAAGCAGATAAAAAATTCAAAGAAATGAAGGACTCTGGTGAGTACAAAGGTAAAACGTATCAAGAAGTCAAGACTTTTCAGAACCAAACTAGAATCATGTCCCAACTCCTGTGAAAATGGTTGAGAAGTTATGAGGGACAATGACAGCTGCCATTTATCATTTTGGAGAAGAACAGGAGAAAAAAAACCAGTGCAGGCAAAATGAATGGGTAACATCAGGGCAAAAATAACTGACTCTAGACATGAATGCTTGGGGATTATTCATACCTAAAAAAAGAAACGTGAATATGGAAAGACACTTGAGAGAGAATGGGGATTTTTTCATGTTCCTATTTATATTTAAATTCCAAATTTCCTTTTATACCCCAAATAAATCAGCTTAACATTATCAAAACATTTTTTCTTTCAGCTAACAAAAAAAAAAAAAAATTTCAATCTTTTTCAGACACTCCAGTGGTAGCTAGTTAATCAACATTCGTCCAAGAAAGCCAAAGAAGGCATCTATTTCTGCATTTTACTGTCATAAGAGAGATTTTCAATAGAATTTTAAAAGCTTAGAAATACTGAAAAAATTGTTGCAGTGTCTATGTCATTAAAAAAAACAAACCTACCAGCAGTTCACTGAGTTGTTCATAATCAAACATTTCATTTTCATACTGTTCTGCAAGTTCTTTACCCAAGGCAATGGCCTCTTCCCACATCTGTTGAAAAAAAAAAAACCAAACCACAAAACAACAAAGAACCTGAATTACAAACCTTGGTTAAACAATAACATTGAAATAAAATAAATCTTAATAAAGCACAATAAAATGAATTGTGTCACATGCCTGCAAACACTGTGCATCTGATATGCCAAATAGCTGTGGCAGCGTTACCCATGTCTCTATTTGATGCATATCAAGGAAAATGATCAAATTGCTTCAGAAATAAAATTATTCCTGCTAGCCCAACTAGATATCCAATAGCGTGTAAACACGACCTGCCCTCAAAGAAACCCAAAACCCAGGACTTTGGATAAATGCTGTTGATTGATTATAGTTCATAATCACCTCTCTCCCTCTAATATCTATAATCTATATTAGACAGGACAGGCAATTTGCAGATACTGCTTTGAACAAATATTCATTATATTTCCATCGGGTTTTTTTCCTCTCTTGTTCTTCAACCATGAAATTCAGCAGCCGTCTCAACTGACCCAAAGAAATTTAACAATATCCTTCAACTCTTCAGAAGCCAACAATCTTAATGAGGAGCAGCAAGAATGTTTTTAAATGTGTATTTCTCACATTTTTCTATTCTAAATATAAAGAACCACTCAACCCCCAAAAGATGCTGAAATTATCACACCAGGCTATGTAAGATCAAACTTGATGATTTTTCTCTGCTACTGAAATTTGGCTGGCACTGCTGACCTCACTTTATTAAAAAAAAATGAGATTTAGAATGAGTGATAAATCTGTTTGGTTTGTATTACCCTTCATCTTACATTTAAATCCCCTGTCCACACCACTCAATTCTCCTCTCAGCATCAGGCCACACGGTCCGTGCCCTGGTGCAACACCGAGATGGCTGCAGCTGCCCAAGAGCGGTCAGATGAAGGAGGGCTGAGGAAAAGGGCTGAGCATGTTTCCCCATCGCTCCCCGAAAACATCCACCTTTGGGAATGAAAACCTTGAGGTGAAGCACCACAACTTCCAAAGATGGTGGGAGCTGGGTGCTGGGGAAGGAGAAGGGGAACAGCCTCAACCGAGTCCTGCACCCGCCCCATACAGACGCCCCAATCCCATCTTCTTTAAAGCACTGAGTAAATAAATATTTTACACCCCCCTGACACCCTGAAAAACAAAATCCCCCCAAACAGACAAATGAAATCCCACCACTCAAAGACCAAAATCAACGTCGGGTGAATTGTATTTGTCTTTTGATCTGCAAGTTGAAATCACATAGCTTTGCATATCAGGAAGACTTGGAAAAAAATAAGACTTTTAGGAAAACTCCTAGTTCTAGCTGCTGATTTAAAAAAAAAGTAAAACACTGAGCATTCATACGACTGTCAGTATGACCAAGGCTGCTGTCAGCACTGGCCGAGGAGTCAGGCAGGGCACAGCTACCTGTGATTTAGTGGCACGAACACCAGACTGGGACCTAGAATATCTTTTTTTCCCTAGGAATTGGCAATTTGGAGGCCAGCCAGGCTCAATACTCAGTAAGCCTCCCCCCGCCCCCGGAACATGCCAATGCCACAAAAGCAAGACGTGGCTCGGGTCCCACCGGTGTGCCCTCTGTCTCTGCTCCTCTCTGGAAACGAGGAGCCAATTTTCAAGTGGAGGGCACCCATCCTGCAAACCCAAGGATGGACTGAAAAATTGTCCTGGCAGACTGAGAGGGAAGCAGCAGCCTGAAGAAGCTGGGAGCTACTGATGGTGGAGGAGATGAGGAGTTGCAAAAGGAAAAATAGTTACGGGAGATTGCAGAAAGAAAGGACAGAGATTTATGCTCTCAAAGTATGGGAGTGAAGAGAAAATATGGGCCAGAAACTACATTGGAATGGCTGAGTGAGGGAAAATGAGCTTTTGAGTTCTCAAGAAAACAAACTGGCAGATGCTTGGGCAAGCAGAGACTGAGCGGTGACCTAATCTGAGACAGAAATGTGATGGATACTCACAAGGGGCAGAGCCTGGTACCTACATTAACATTTCCTTACAGCTCCACGTGATGTTTGACCCCTTCTCTTGATTTTTCTCATTTCTACAACAAGGTTCATAATATTATTTATCTCGGGAAGAGGACTGGAATGAGCATGAGTTACCTCATGTTTGTAAAGTGCCTTGAAGATGAAAAAAACGCATCAGAATGACTAATTACAATCACCGTAATGAGGGATCACGTCTGCAGGAAATCACAAGGCGGATTGTACACTCTGCAACGCAATTTTTGTCAACGGAAGGATCTAAATTTTTTTATCTGTATTATGAATCTAATCTACAATGATGATACAGAGCATATTTTATTTCTAAACAAAAATTAACATGAGTTTAAGAGCAAAAGCATAGTTGAAGAAAATGGAGTACATTTTCACATACTAGGCTGAGTTGCTTTTGACTCCGAAGAGCAATACACTACCAACGTACAGAAACTAAAGTAATATTCAGTTGTTTGGTAAGTCAGCAAGTGAAACCTTTCAAAATCACTTAACCTTTCTTGCTATTGACTGTCATTTTCTCTTTTAACTTCAGTCATCCATAACTTCTGCACATTTTCATTTCAAAGAAAATGGTGTTACCATAATTTTCCTTGCCCTGGTTCTGTTTGTGTCTTCCAGATTTAACCAGTCCCTCTCCAAACCCGAAGCACTTCTACTCTCTTTTCTGTTGTGAAAATATTTATAGATGATCTCAGGCAAACAGTTTTGGAGCTGAACGAGACTGGAAATAAATGGAAGTCTAAATAATTTTAGATTTGCATCGACACTGTAAACAAACTCATTCAGTTCCTCTACTGAATCCCGGATAAGCACAGACATCGCGACGCGTTTCCAAAGCACGTCTGGCAACTCAAAGCACGGGCTCAGTGCTCAGGCTGTGTGATGTTTAACGCTAACTAACTGCACCTGATCATCACGAGGCAGGGGATTCTGGATGAGCAGTGGGAGGAGAGGAGCCGAGCGGGCTCAAACGCCGTGTTGGGGTTGCTCAGCATGAGTGCCATCGTGCCGCTGCGGCTCTGCGGCCCACGGGTCACCACAGCGAGCCCGACCCGGACCGTCATCTATAGTGCTGCAGCACTCTGGAGCTCATCAGCACCTCAGGTAACACATGGACCTGCTGGTTGGAGCAGGGCCAGAGGAGGCCACGGAGATGCTGGGGGGCTGGAGCCCCCCTGTGAGGACAGGCTGAGAGAGTTGGGGGGTTCAGCTGGAGAAGAGAAGGCTCCGGGGAGACCTTAGAGCGGCCTCCCAGGGCTGAAAGGGGCTGCGGGAAAGGGGGGAGGGACTCTGGATCAGGGGTGTGGGGATAGGACAAGGGGTCACGGGTTTAAACTGACAGAGGGGAGATTCAGATGAGATGTAAGGCAGAAATTCTCCCCTGTGAGGGGGGTGAGGCCCTGGCACAGGCTGCCCAGAGAAGCTGTGGCTGCCCCCTCCCTGGAAGGGTTCAAGGCCAGGTTGGACGGGGCTTTGGGCAACCTGGGCTGGTGGAAGGTGGCCCTGCCCGGGGCAGGGGGATGGGACTGGATGGTCTTTAAGGTCCCTTCCAACCCAAACCAGTCTGATTCTAAAACCAGAGCAGTGCTGTCAAAGGCACTGCTTGCACATCAATGCTTATAGGTAGCACAGCACTGCCACCAATATCAACTTTAGCAGAATGAAATCTTGGTTTTCATTATTTTTTTTTTCCCTTCCCACCCTTGCCAGTCGAGTGTAAACGCACCAGAGCGGAGGCTCCATTTCTGTTGCATCTACCTCAACCTGAATAAACCCTTTAGATGTTACTGAATATTAATATTAATAATGAATTTTATAAATGTTTCAGAGCCTAAAAAAAGAATCCTCAAATTAAATATGATACAGATTTAATTCACCTACAATAAAGACACAGTAATCCCACAATCGTAGCATTCTTCCTAATAACCATTCCCCTATCTGTAAGTGGAGAAGAACACGGGGAAAAAAAACAGGTATTATGTGCCACATTTGCTTCTGCCTTAAATTACTGGAATTACTTTAAAAATTCTTTAAAAGTTAGTTTACAAGTTATACTGCTCATATTTTGTCACATTATTTTTAATGGAACACTTTCAGGTATAGAGAAGAGATAAAACTATCATACTGCAAATACATGTTAGAAGTGCCTCACCGTGGGAAAAGATTCTTTCCATTTTTGCCAGGCTCTAAGCTGGCACCTCTCCAGCCGAGGGATCTGTCTTAGAGAAAAGCAACTACTTTTTGTTGGTTGCTGCTACCTCTTAAAAATCCCAGTCTGCAACATCTCTATTTTGAAATCCAATTGTCTGGTTCAATCCTCTGAAGGAACAACAAGAAGTTGCATTATAAAACTCAACTTGTAACATGCCAAGTGTTCTGAACTCCGGAGGTCCACGAGTCCATTAACCACCCGGGTTTTCCCTTGGCTCTTTGTGCAGCTGGACCACAACACCTGCAACATCTCCAAAACCAGAAGCAAAGCTGGTGATTTTTCCAACACGGTAACAGAAGCAGGAACCGTGTGTTTAAAATCCCCTGCACAACCCTCCGAAAAATTTCTCTGTTTACTACAGAGCAAATTTATTCAGGTGAGAACAGCACGGCTGTGGCAAAGGATCCTGATAAATGAAATCTATATTCTTGAAGGTCAATAACTCCCAATCTGCTGCCTCACAGATTTCCTGCCTTGGAAGGTTTCCCAGGTTTGCCTAGGACATGGCAGGTCTTCTGGAGGAATGAGCCGTATGGGGAGCTACTACACAGGATTTGTACGATGTACAACTCATTAATGCGAGAAACAATTTATCTGGAGAGTGTACCAGAGAGAGAGGTTGGCGATAGAGGAAGGAAAATGCTTCTTTTATACTGAAGCCGTAAGAAAAATGTGTATAGCTTAAATGTAGTTGTGTAGACACGAGCTGCAAATTGTTATGGGAAAGACTTTGAGGATGCAGAAGGAGATCTTTTTAGGGAAAACCTAGCAATTCAATTTATTTTTGAAGCTGGATTGCTTGTTGCCCAGAAAGAACTGCAGCATCCAATTTAGTTTTGGAGGTTCTTTAACAGCAGCAAAGGAGGATCTTAGGATACCTCTTAGGTCCTGCTGAGTTAACGGTCAGTAAAAATGAAATAGTCTAGGGTAAGAATATTATCATGCAATATTCTGATGTATGAGGGACATGCCAAGGTGTTTAAATTTCAGATAGTGTTAATTAACCATCGTGTAAGCTTAATATTTTAAATGAAATGTCAAAACACAGTATTTCCCTATTGCTAGTATTGCATTCAAGATATATAAGATATAGCCACGCTTGGAAACCCTTTAAAAGAATTTACTGTATTCATTTGGAACACGGTCAAATACTGTATCTTTCCCCTCTGAAAATCATCTCTGTCCTTCACAGTTCTCAGGACGGGCTCATGATCTGATGGTATGAGCTGGACATGAGCCTCGTGCCGACTTTTGGCAGACAGGTGAATTTCACCACTATCTTCTTAGAAGGAAGAAAAAGCCATTTGATGCCATCCCATGAGCTGGAAAAAACCCACATTTTAAGCCAAAGCATGGCATTTACTGCGTAGTCTTCAAATAATTTGTGTTTTGTAGCTCCAGTAAAAGCTTTTTTTTTTTTTTTTTTTTTTTTTTTAATGGGGGTGGTAGGGGGGAAGCGAAAGGAAAGAAAGGAGGAGAAGAAACAAATGAGCAGTGTGCATTCATTTACTTTTTTCTCCCTGGGACCAATGCTTTCAATTTATGAAGGAGCAGTGGAAAACACATACTGATTTATAGACTGCGGCATCCACTGGCAAACTTGAAACTCGTTGCTGTTTGTACATTTTATCGTGCAGGAGTAAGAATGCTGCTGCTTCCTTTATGGCTCCAGAGACCACACAGGCCTGTTTAAAAATCAAATCTTATCTTTGTCAATGACACCAACTATTTCTTGGCTTCAGTAGTTCATTAGCGCTGACTAACATCAACCGCTCCACACGGGCAAAATTTTACCCCCTTTCCTACCACCGCAATTTTTTCTTCTTGTTCTGAGATACTCTAAGCTACCAATTTTTAAAGTCCCTGGATTAAGGGCTTTGTTGAAAATTACAAAGCTTCAGCAAAACACAGCAAGAGCAAACACTTCAGAGGAGTTCAAAGGATAGGTTAGACTGCCGTGATAAGCGTGAAGATAAGGCTTTTAAGGGCAAAAGCCAAGAGAGATGGAGATGAGACTTGGAAAGTGCAACACAGTGGAGAATAATAATCAAGGCGAGAAAACTAGGTGTATACTAGGGAAACTTGAAAGTAACAACATTTCATTTTGCAAACAAGTTGCTCAGAAGAGTAATGAAAAGTATTACTAATAAGGAATCAAATCCATGAAGCAGAAGAACAGCAAAATACAGAAGCTGTATCTGAAAATGCTAATTCACTAAAGGTGAAAGGTGTGCTTCAGAAGATTGGTTTAAGGACCCAAAATCAAATAAAAGTTAAAAAGCAAGCTTCCTAAGAACAGTATATTAAAAAATAGAAATAAAAATGAGGAATCTTAACTGGATCTCGAACTACAAATAACAGGGGTATTCATGGTGAAGGCTAGTATTTTGTTCTCAGCCCACACTCTTGCTTTCAGTGCAAGCCCACACTCTGCATTGTTAAATCACAAATTTCTCAGGCACTTCTGGTCCAGAAGTGAAAGGTGCACTCCATTCCAGTCTGTATATGGAGGATTATACCTTCCTCTAAATTAATCTCACCATGAATGCTAATATTTAGGGAATAAACCTCATTCCCCCTGGGAAATTACTCCGTGTAGAGAGAGGGATCATGATTTTTGAGAGGCTGAACTACACCATCCTTTAAAAAAAGAAAAGTCAACGTTTTAAAACCAAGTGCCACCTTTTAGCCTCTCCTTCATTGCTTCTACATAATGTTTCCAACCACATCTACCTCCCCTCTCGAGTCCACCACCTACCCACTGGGTTAGAGAGGAAGAGGCACAGTCTCACAACAACTTTAAAGCAAAAACTTCTGTAAAAGCCTGGAAGTAGCTCTGCAGCTCTCCAGGGTACAGTGACCTTCTTCTGACATCTCTTGTGAACTTTATGGGAAGAGAAAACAAAGCAGTGGGATCAACCCAGAGTGAACTGCCAGGCAGGGACACAGCTGGGTGATTATGGTAAAAAAAAAAAAAAGAAAAAAAAAAGAACTGGTTAGTGTATTGATAGAGTCTTCTACAAATGCACAGCAAATACTATTCTGGATAGTTACTGATCACAGAACGGTGTAGTTAAAGTAGCTGCTGGACTACAATTGCTAAGTGCATAGTAAATGTGAGACGTTGATTTAACCCAAGGACAAAACATCCCAAATGAGAGGATTCCCTTAATTCTATGGTGGAAACTTCAAGTTTGAGCTTCCTGACATTTGAAAATTCATATAAGCTGCTCATATTCTCAGTGTATATTGATTTTCTTTTTCCTTTTCATTGAACAATACCAAAAGGTATCATCAACTTGAGTGACCAGATACCGAGAGGAGAAGTATCTGTAACTAGGAAAGGCTGCTTTGAAAATTAATCGTCTCCTCACACACACACAGACAGAAAAATCACACAGGAGTCCTGTGACTTGAGTTACACAAAGGAATAGGAGTAAGTAATCACAGTGGTCCCTTTGATATCATTGTTCAGCCAAAATTTTCAGAATAATGAAGATTCGGTTCTTTAACTCTGAGGGGAAGGCAAAACACTGTGTTTTCAGTGCTTTTTCTTTCGAAAGCAGGCAGGGCCTTCTCTCATTTCTAGTTGTAAAATCTGAAAAATTTAAGAATGGTTATTCAGTCGAACAACAGTCTCTCAAGCGTGGATGCCGTGCTGTGTAATGTGGCGCAGGCTGGAAAGTAAGCAGCAGGTATTTTGCCTGCTGTTGATATAAACAGCTCATCAGCGCTATCAGCTGAAACGGGTGGGGACAACTTTAAGACAGGCTGTTTTCAATATAGATATAAAGGATGCTGCAGCTTTTAATTTACAGCTAAAACGCATTGGCCTGGTGCTCAGAAGAACAATTCCCACCGCCTGTATACTAGTACCATAAAAGACTAACTGTGAAGCCATAAAGATGTAAAACAACAAAATAAAAACGTGCGATTTCTGTCTTTTCCTTTCCGGAGAGGAACGTAATATTAAAATACACTTTTAAATCAGCTATGACCCTAATTCTAACGAGGTTCTCCTTGTCCGCTGTTAAAGGGTTAGTAAAAGGTTTTGGGGCAGCAGAAGAGTGTTGTGCAAACCAAGAGTATCTTCTGTGGAAGCACCACGGCACCTACACAATCCCTGGCCCCACGGGGTTTGAGCAGCCCAGCTCTGTCCCAGTCTAGAACTACAATTTTCTGAGCATCATTTATCAACAACTTCTAAATATTGTGTTAAGATAAGGTATAAAATTTGACCTTTTAAGCAAAGTTTCTATCAAAATACTGATCTGATTCTGCTAAGAACTTACTTGGAAAACATGAGATGGTTGGATAATATTCTAGTTCTCCCGGCAGATGACATTTTTGTTTGCATTTACATTTATGCAACAAAGATTGCTTTTAAACCCCCAAGTTTATGTTCCTGAAATATTCTGACAAAGAGATCTCTACTTCTGTATTGAAACATTTCGTGCATGAAATATCCGAACACTGATACATCCCTACATCTCCCTGTCTACCAAGTTCTCTGCGGACAGGTTCCATCAGCGCTCTCCCCTTCCCACCATGCCATGCCCGATGCAAACTCATCTTGCAATAAAAGATGCAATTGCCATGAAATATTCTCATCTGAGGATATTTCTGCCTTCTTACGATGTGAACCACAGACATCCACTCTCTGAGGAAATTATTTTGTGTACATGAGAAAAAACAAGGGTAGCTGAAGGATTGCATTAGCTATTGTAATTGCCAGAAAAAGTAAGTCCCCCAAATTACATGCATCACTTTTTTATTTTCTCCGTGGCATCATATGCACATATATTTACCCTTAACACAGCAGTTATAAATGTACCATTGATTTCTTTTTACTTTTTTTTAGTATCATTATCTTTAAGTGCTAGCTGGTGGACCATTTACATAAAGCACTCCAAATAACTTATAACAAGTTAAAGCTCCCTGAAGGTCACTGGATGCAAGCTGTGTTTACTATTCAACTTGTAACTTAGAGAGAAAAAGCAATGAAACATATTTGGACTTTTTATTTTCCTTTTTACCTTGCCCTTGTCAAAGTAATGGATAATTTCTTGATATAGTTGATCTTTCAACTGTCCTTGAGTAGCAGCCTGGTATCCATCCCGCTGGGTAAGATGTGCTGCACATGCTTCTTCTGACCACTAAATCATACAAGAAAGAGGGGAAAAGTGAAAGAAAATCAAAAATTATGAAATATGTCAGTAAAATTAGGCTAAAGAAAATACACATTTTTTATTTGAACAACTGGTACCGCAGCTAATCTGCTAACAAAGATTTTTTTTTTTTTTTTTTTTTTGCAGTTGTGTACTTTGATTCCCTGGGCACAAGACCATTTATCTGAATGCTGTAATTGGAGGCTAATTACATATATCAGCTGGAAGGAAGCTTCTTGAGGTAGCTTCATCTCCTCAGCGAGTTTGATGATCTTGACCTTGGCCTGCTGATGGGTACAACCTGCTGAATGCATAACGAACTCTTGCAGGTTTATGTCGAGAGAAGCCCCAAAGCCAAGATACATCACTACAAATGGGAAGGACGGCAGGCACAGAAATTAAACTGCTAAAATTCATCGAGAACGTCTGGAGGCGTGGAAGAGTGCCACTAACTTCATACAGCCTGTCTGCAATTAGTAGTTCTTGCTCTTCTAGCAAATGCCTAACGGATGAGGAGCCAGGCCCAGACATTAAATGGATTTCCTCCTAGACCTGGGAGGACCAAGCAATTCCCTACACCCTTCTTCCTTGCACCTGCATATTCTGGTGCCCAGGGAGGGACAGATACAACAGACACCTCTGGACTCCAGTATTTGCATCACCCCTTCTTCACCTCCCACTAATATTTCCTACGACCTACCCGGGGATGAGACAATTGTGGAGCCTTTTCCTTAGTCAGGACACTAAGACCACAGCCTACCCTGCCACAACTGCTGATTTTCATGAAGCTAGCTGGAAATTAATACCTGAGAGACTCTACCTAGAGACTCACTTTTATAGTAAAATCAAATGACAAGCCTCCCTGAAATCAAATACAACTTCTCACAGACTGAAAAAGAGACAGGGACAGGTGCTCCAACAGGACTTGTTGCCTTAAGAAACCGAGTTCAAAAAAATAAATTACTGTTCGCTTTTTTCTCTGAAAAGCAGAGTTACTAAAGGGGGAGGACTGCCCTCTGAAATAAAATGTAGAACTTTCAGAAAAGAGGAAAAGATCAGGCCGAGATCAGCACCTTAGATTTATTCACAGAACTGCTGTTACATCATCCAATTTTACCCCCTAGATCTCATTAAATTTCACCCAATTACTTCTTAATTTGGCCAAAACATTTGTCTTTGGCTAAAGCAGACAATTTTGACAACTCTGTACTGCAAAGTTGTGTTTCTGAGCAACGTAAACCTCCCAGTGTCTGCAATGCAATGGCGTTTTTTTCAGCATACTAGGAGCCGCTAACTTCTGTTAGTTTTGAACATCTTAATTTTCACTAAATGTGTTAAAAATACTACTAAAGTCTCTTTTCTTAAGTGTGCTTCATCAGCTTGCAGTAATCTGGAGAAAATGACGGTGGCTCTCTCACAGAGACAGCCTTCTCATAAATTTAAAGGTGAAATTCTCGAAAGCTCGGTCTTGACCCAATCGTGATCCCATTAAAATCAGTGTGATGAAATATATGCCAATGATGACTGTCATTGAAAATCCCGTCCTCTAGGTTTGACAGAAAAACTCAATTGCTTAAAGTTACACACGCCACAATATCGCTGCTTCTCAAGCAATACGGAACTCCTCCATCCGCTGCTAACGACTGGTAGTAACAAGATCTTGTATTAGACAGATTGATACACTTTTATAATAAAATCATTCCAAGCTATAATGTAATTATCTTTATAAACAAAGATCCATTAGTGATGTAAACCTGTGGTAAATACTGCCCTTATATCTGCCATCTTTTACCACTTTGAATTATAAGAAAAGAAAATTGGGTATTTCTTGCCAGTGAATTAGAGTATATTAGGATACTCATCTGGTCTCTGAAGACATTCTGTAAGAAAAAACAAAGCTGGCTAAACTGTAATTTAAGGTGACATAAAGCAGAGTGACTAACAAGTTCAAGCCATAGTAGGCAAAAGTTTGAATGACATTTTATGGAATGGTTTATTCCATCGTTTTTCCAGAAAACACAGCACCTGTGGAAGGAAATGGATGTTTTACCTTGTCTAAAAGGTTCATTCATGTGATGAGCAGGTGTTACACACCTTGGCAGTCCTGTTCTATGTCCCTCCTGGGAACGAGAGAGATCTCTACAGCCCCGGACTCAGCGAGTTACTCACTTGAACTTGCCCCCACAGGCAACCGCCCGCCCCAGTGTGTGTGACGGAAGGTGTCAGAGCCATCTCCTCACATCGTCACCTCTCTGACACACGTCTCGGCACAGAAAATGTCACTACCAAAGTGACTGCATCCAGCAGGCTGTGGCCAGCAACTGCCCCCCCTCCCACTGATGTCAAAAGCTACTGCTACACTGCTTTTGCACTCCAGATGAATCTCACTGATGTCCACTTGTGTAACAAGCTTCTTTGCATTTTAAAATAGAGTAAATACATTTGCAAAGTGTCTTAATTTAAATTGCACATGTATGCTCTGCGTCGTATTTAGTCTTCTTATAGCTGGGATGCAGTTTACTCACTTTTGAGGTATGAATAATTCTCAGTGCCTCTGTTAGAATTATTTAATTTCACACCTTTCACTTTTCTACTTCAAAACAGATATTTTACACACGCATTTTTGCTTGGGACTGCTGAGATTAAAACAAAGTTTGCTAAGAACAATTTGCAGCTTAGAACGAGATAAATTTCCTTTCTGAAATGGGCTGCCATTAGCATAGTTTCTGTAATAATATTGACGGCTTGCAGTAATACAGAAGGTTGCAATACACTCGTCACTGGCACGAGAAAGAGATGAAAGGGAAAATGCAGTTCTCAATTATTCTGTCCCTGACTCTGCCCCACACATCCTCGAGGGGAGCAGAAAGAGATCCAGGTCTCTCTGGAGAGAAAAAGATTTCACTGTATGTGCTGAGATGTGAGGAAGAAGAATGGGACTAAAGCAAACGCTTCAGAAAACATTAATTCTTATCAAACTTAGATTGTTACTTTTTCTATTGACTGCTTTTTAGAATTAAAACATAAAACTCCTGCTAGTAATGACTACGCTGTAATAAATGTGATTTCACGACACAAGTGTCTGCTGTTGAGTCCTTCTATATGATAATACCAGGATCATGGTTGGCACATGTTGCCACGTTTGGGACACAATCCTGAAACAAGCTGCATGACAGAGACAACACCATCTGTCCACAAAGTTTTCAGTGAGATTAATGCTTACGAAATATGGCTTCATTACATTTCTGACTGACGCTATATAGTGTTAAAAACTCAAAAGCTTTATTAACAGGTGCTTTGTATAGATAACATTTAATTTATACATATTGCAGGTTACACCAAAACATTTCTCGAAGAACAGCAACATTGTTATGTCTCTTTAAATGTGCTATTAGAATTATATGTAGCTTTTAAGGGCATGAACTTGGAAAGAAGGCCGTTTGAATTGTGTCTCTAAGTTTCTGAAATCAAAACCAAATCTACAGATACCCAAGAGCAGTTGATAACAGTCTCTAGAACTCCCCTGTACTGCCTTTGCAAACACAATTCCGCAGGGAGTTGATTTACTACGCTATGTGTTTAGCTGCTTCCTCGCATCAAATAATTTTGATATTTAAAAGAAATTTAGATTAAAGCTTTGCCATTTATAACTTGTATTCTTGACTCGAGCTCGCTTCCATTCATTTCAGCTGAGCAAAGCGTGCCCTGACATACGCTAAGGGCAGAGGGCTGCGTTCCTGCGTGTATTAATTACACGTGCACAAGATAAAACTGACATAAACAGCAGCACACAGTCGTTCATCAGGTTTAAGTGCAGATGTTGTAAGAGTGACAAACAATACTGCTCCTGGTCACTGCTAACGTGATTTTCAAAACGTGCGGTGTATTTTGGTGTTTACCTTGAGGAGTTTTGCATGCAGCAGTAACGTGTAGGCAGCTTCCGTATAGTTATCGCATTCTTTGTGCAGGTCACAGAGCTTGTACAAATACCTGCGAGTAATAAAAACAATGGTTCCTAAAAAAAGTGGCTTCTTAAATGTTACTCAATAATTTATTTTGAAGTCTACAATGGTTCAACTCCCTCTTCCAGCAACTACATACAGGTGGGATTATTTAAAGCTCAGATTTCTGCGTGCAGACAAACTTTAGGACCATTTTCATTTCCATTGTGTTCTTTTCCCAATGCGTGATGTGTAATAAATCCAGTAAAGATTCTGTGCAAGAGATATCACTCTAATTGTTCATCTATAGAGACAGATGTAAGTCTTCTTCCTTAACTTCAACAACATCACGCCTCTGGAAGGGGATTCTCTTCATTTTTTTGTTGGGGTTTTTGGGTGACAATTAAAAAAACCCTCACAAAACTATTAAAATTGTATTTTGAAAAACCCAGTGAAAACACAGAACTTTGATACTCATATGACACATATAAGTTTGTTAACAGAAATACAACAGATTTTTGGGGGTAGGTTGACAGTAAGAGGCAATTTGTCTTTATAGAGATGCTGAATAGGGCAGACCTACTACTACTCGTAACTTTACGTGTTTGTTCAGTTATCAATCCTGCCTTTTGCTTTTTTTTTTTTTTTTTCCAAACCAATAAAGCACTAACTAAATCCATTTAAACAAGAGGAAGCAAGTTCACAAGTGAAAATTCTTCCAAAAAGGTAACAAGCATCTGAGAATGAATTCATGAATAATATTTAAGATACCTAAAATAGCATTAAAACCACAAACTTCATCATTTTAGCACAATGGTCTAGCCAATTTTAAGCCATAGTACAAATAGAGGACTAGGAACCCTGAGGTTTACAAAAAGCACAACAACATATTACCATTAACAAAATATTACCATTTTTCCTTTTGTGTGAAAATAGATTTTGAAAGGTCCCTGAAACCTTCACATTTAAAGTAAGTATCAGTCATGATATCATTTAGTAGTCCTTTTTACCCCAAGTCACATATGCTGGGCCTCACTAGGAGGCAAAATTATTTATTTTCTAAGCTTTCTTTTGACTTATTTACTTTCTTTATGTGACAACACTCCTGAGTATTTCAGTGTTCATCTGAATATAACTGATGGAGTTGGAGGAGGCAGACAAAAAAAAATGTCATGACTGATTTCTAATGCTCCATTGTTCTCAGCGAAGATAGGCTTTTGCACGTACTCAGGTTCTGTCAAGGTATATTTTTTCATTACTTCTTTTCCTCCAGTCCCCAAGTGACTGCTTAATATGAACTTAATTTTCTCTAATTACACTATACTAAGTCAAGCAGAGTTTGTCACTGGTCATGTTTACAAACCTTATGTACATTTCTTCTCTCTCAATCTCCTTGTAGAAATTCTGAAAAACATAATTTTGTTACAAAGTCTTTGATTTCACAGTCTGGAACATGCTCTAAATTAAAAATTAATAATTGCATAACATCAACCTCAAAACTGCAAAATGGAATTCGCCTCTAGTGATAGAGCACAAGTTATTTAACTTATAAAGTCTAATGCTGTGATGTTTCATGATGTAGTGTATTAAGGCTTATGTCTCACTGCAAAGGTTAAGAATTTGCAAGAATAGTACTGCTAGAAATTTGCTTCTGGCATTTGCAAGTCACACATCATTAACCATTTTCAGTTGAAATTTTGTAATACACAAACCCATAATTTTTAAGCAACAGTTGTTCTATGGATTTAAAACTCCAAACCTCAGTTGAACAATACATCATCTGCTCTGGAATTCTGATAGTTGCTTTGGAAATAAAAAGGTAGATTAGTGTTATTTATCTGGTTTCATATGCCACACACTATCATCATTCTCTTCAGAAATGTCTGAATGCCTCTGGTCTTGAGATAAACTAGTTAACACTACAAATATTGTAAATGCAAGATATGACAAATTGGGTGAGATATTAAAGGCATTCCGGAATCTAATTTAAAGTTTGCCTTCAAAAGTTAAAATATATCTAAGAAAACAAAACACAAATTTCTCCTTCACTGAATTAAAATATATTTCAATGCTAAATTAAACCAGTCTGAGTAGCCACTAATAGATGCATAAAACCAGTACTAATAGATTAATAAGCCCAACAAAAAACTGTTCTGTTCAAAGAGAACTGAAATACAGAACAGTCCCTACGCACCACAGTTGGCAATGATGGATTATCCAGTGGATATACCATTTGAGTTGACATAACTGCTCGCTGGTTTTGAGTTCAACTCAAAAGTCAAACTGAGCCACATGAAAAATTTTTGCTGTTTTCTCTTACTTAAGTTTTGTTTGCTTTTGTTAAAGGAGAAGAGATTTCTGAGCTAGGTGGATCAATAATGTAAAACCATATAATCCTAATATTGCTGCCAGCTGCTCTGCCCTTCTGATGCAGCTCAAGAAGCAACATTAAATCAACCAAAACGGCAAGAGGCTCGGGCAGCAGGTTGACCTGACACACATGATGGTACTAGAGTCCCCCCTCTGCCAGAAAGCTGCCCCTGCTCCTGCCCCATCTTCGGGTGGAGGTTCCCACATCCCCCTTACACGGTGCTGGTCCACACGTGTGGGGCTCTGCAGCCAATGGGCTGAGGAACTGATGGGGATGACAAATAACTGGAGGGGAAGAGTGTGAGCTTGCAGCAAGATCCCTCCTCATATCTGCTCTGCTACCTCGGCGGCACTCTTGCTTTCGCCAGGATTGTCAGGGGTAGGAGCAAGCAGCTAAGGGAACAGACAGGGCTTTTATGGGTTTTTTTAACATCAGCACTGGCTTAAATGCATATCAAAACCTGTGACTTAAACTATAGTCAATAAAGACAAACTTAATCCTGTGAAAGCCTCTGCATCATTAAAGTCCCAATTAAGAACTCTTTGAGACCTCGGGTGGGAATTCTGCTGAGTATGAGCCCTGGGTTGGATTTCAGCAAAGGCAGGTGCCTGGAGAATGATGAAAAGACTGAGCTGGTCCTGGAGGGCAAACGGGACTTTAAAGTCAAGCTGAAGTTTTAAATCACTGAAAACGAAGGGAAGTTCTGCCCTGCGATGCTTTCCTGCATTTCCTGCAGACTTCAGCAGCAGGGTTGTGCGTGGAGATCTCACCGTGATTTAACCTGACAGCAGTAAATCGCCCACCAAACTTATCATCTGCAAATACTTGAAAAATTCAGATGACAAAAACCAGCATCAGGAGATGCTGTTAGAGACACTCTGAGAAAACAAAACCAACCCCCGAGTGTGCCATCGGTCACCCTGCGGTTGGTAAGGCAAGAATTACGAGGAGGAGACTCAAGAGTATTACGATGAAAGGAAGGAGAAATAAATTCACCTTACTAGGGAAATTTTTCCAGTTTTATAAATCGTTGTCATGTTTTAGAGTGTATGGTGTATGTGATTTTTTATTTCCTATCTTGCTTGGTGCGAACTGGCAGCCTTTCCTCACTCAAACTCTGCTCAGGACGACGCTACGACTCTTCCGCGGGTGACCTAATGGTATTTGCTACATCAACAGCTGGTGACTATTCTCCAAGTTCCTCCTCTTTTCCCATTTCCTAAACGTTTTGTTGCTTTTTGATGTGCACAGGGAGGAAGAAAAAACCCTAAAATCCCAATTTCTGATTTGATGTCTCCATCTTCTCTCCCATTCTAATGGGCACTGTTTCACTCATAGCTTACGCCATAGCGCAGTATAAAGGCTGCACTGCACGAGCCCAGGACGTTTGCATTCCTTGCAAGTGCTAAAGCTACAAACTATTTACTCAGATCTTTCCAAACCAGCCTGAACAAAATCTATCAGCCATATCACATAAATGATAAACGCTGTCTGTGCCCCACAAAGCTTTGACCATGATAGAGGGATGAAAGCTACGAATCCTTGGTGGCTAACAGTTTAATATCGAGTCCTACTGGAAAAATCAAATTTAGCTAGTACTATGTTTGGGGGTCTCTAAAGTGTATTTTGACATCATTTTTCAATGTGTGCTGATTTTGTTCTAGTAAAATTTCAGACTAATGCTTGGGCTGAAAAGCATGATGTGCCTGCCATGGGGACAACTGCTCCTGCTTCCAGCTCTAGCCTAGATTAAAAGATGGTTGTTAGTATATAGTAGATACTCCAGAATTTCTGAAACAAAGAGGCAGAAATTTCACATTCCGCTTTGAATTAAAAGAGTAACACTCAAATTACTTCAAAAATTTTGAATACGGAAACTGAGCCATAAGCAGAATACAAATAGGATTGCAAACGCATGAAAATTTTGGTAGAAAACTGTGTATTACTCCAACGTTCTGTATGTCCAAGTGTTTTCCTATGTAATGTTGTTCATACATCAACTGTAAATGTCTATGAACAGCCCTCAAAGATCAGGCCCTCAGACATTTCTTCTTAAATCTTTCCTTCGAATCAATTAAAGAAGTAATAACTCATGTTTTCATGGATTCATCATCATTAAAAAAAGGGGAAAAAATATCCACAAGTATTTCAAACTTTCATGAGAATCACAACATGTAGCCTGTTTTATCTTTTTGTTAAAGCTGTAAAATTAAGAATGCAGTAGTCATTTCAGGCTAGTGACTTCTCTTTGCTTACCAGCACGTTGACAGTACAGCTCATGTGGTTCTCCTTGTTCTCGTCGTGCATTATGGTCCTGTAGTCCAACAACCTCTCCATTAAGCGGACAACAAGTTTCACAAAAGTTTCTCCACTTTTAGCAAGATATTTGTGTTTTCTGCAGTGCTCCAAGAGACTAAAAGACCAATTACATTCGCCTTGTTAATCACATGGAGAAAAAACCTTGACTCAGGTGCAATTTTAAATACTATGCATCATTAACAGATTTTAATTATTTCTGGGCTACAAAGTTCATTGTAGTCTAATTGCTCTCTCTCCCGACTTTACGGTGACATAAATCTCGCCGCTGATCAACACTTACATTTTGTCAAATAACACTTTGTACTGTTCATCTCCTCTGCCTCCTTCCACTTCATGATCCAGTTTCGTGATGATCTCCTTCTCAAACTATAATTAAACAAAGCAAGCGTAAATAATCAGATGGCAAATATTTCACTTTATTACTGTAGCCTCAATGGTTCACAGATTGGTTGGGTATCTCAGTGAGATGTTTAGCCACTGTTTTAAAGCTTGATTGACTTTAAGAGTTTGCAATATCTGGCATTAGACTATCCACAACGATCTCCTGCCCTACAAGGACTTTTTTTTGTTGAAGAAATTGTTGGTCATGTTGTTAAATGAAGTGTAAATATTTGCATTACGAAAAACTAAATAAGGAGATTAATGACAAGAATGAGGGCAGGGAAAAAGAAGACACAAAGCCAGGCACAAAATGTCCTCTGCCATAATGGTAATAGCAACAAAAGTAAAATACAAAAGTGTTGGAAGCTCTAGGAGGAGATATAACACCTAAGGCTGGATAACCCAGCCAGATGTACACCCTAGCATCACTAACATCCCTTTTTAGCATACAGATACTGACTCACAGCAGGGCACAATTCAATTAACAAACCTGTTAATAAGTCACTGCAGAGAGGAAGGAAGTTGTTTCAAACAACTTAAGAGTAGTATTTTTATCTGGGCAATAATAAAAGAATGCAAACTTCAGTGGGCAATAAAATATATTTTAAATGCAAACAGGATAATTCACTGGATTTTCAATGATTATGGCAGGTTTTCCCTGTTGCTGACACATTCCCTAAGGCCCAGGCTAGGACTGAATGCAACCTGTTAGTGCAGGAAGGATCACTCCAGGCCTGCTGCTATGTAACAAGTCCATCTAGTCATCTAATTCCTAATTCTTCATTAAATAAGCACAGACATCCACTCCCTTAGGAAACAACCTATTGTCGAGGGACCTCCGCAGAAGAACCTGGATGGCAGGGCAATGGGGGCCCATTAGTCAGAGAGGAGGTTTATTGACAGAACAACTGTCCTCCAGGTTTTTTCACTGTCACTGGCTCAAGCAGTCCCTAACTATTCCAAGGAGAAGCAAAGGGCCACCTGCACAAAGAACAAAATGTACTAACATTTTGTAAATGTCAAGAGATGTACTTTGTATCTGCAGTTAATATTAACGGCATATAATGTACAAATGAAAAAAGAATAGACTGTCTGTAGCTTGATATACTTTCAGACCAAGGAGGCACTTCCACAAGCACCGGGCTCAGCAGCAGCCAACGCGAGTGGTGCCCAGGACCCCAACTTTACCTCGATTCCTGGGTTCAGTGTTGGGCCCCTCACCCCAAAAAGGCCATTGAATGACTCGAGCGGGGCCAGAGAAGGGCAACGGAGCTGGGGCAGGGTCTGGAGCACAGGTCTGCTGGGGAGCGGCTGGGGGAACTGGGGGGGTTCAGTCTGGAGGAGGCTGAGGGGAGACCTCCTGGCCCTCTGCAACTCCCTGCCAGGAGGGGGCAGAGAGGGGGGATGAGTCTCTGGAGCCAAGGCCCCAGCGCCAGGCCCCGAGGGAATGGCCTCAAGCTGCCCAGGGCAGGGTCAGGCTGGCTCTGAGGAAGGATTTCTGTGCAGAAGGGGCTGTTGGGCGTTGGAATGGGCTGCCCAGGGCAGGGGGGAGTCCCCGGGATCCCTGGAGGGGTTGAAGAGTCGGGCTGAGCCAGCGCTGAGGGATCTGGGGGAGTTGGGAACGGTCAGGGGGAGGGTCATGGTTGGACTGGAGGAGCTTCAAGGGCTTTTCCAACTGAGATCGTTCTGTGATTCTGTGATCTTGCACTTCTGATTAAGCCATGAACTTTCCTTCCCAGTGCTACTCTTCCCCACCTCTTAAGTTGTACCAGTAACATACTGGCATTTCTTGTTCTTTGTAAATTATTTCCACTGATCAAAATATCTACTTTGGCGCCCACAGCATTAGCTCCTCTGGCACAGCCACCGAATGCTGCCCGATCAGCAGAGGGGCTCTCTAATTGGAGAAGGCAGACTTTTGCTGAAAGCCTGTCAGCAAAATTAGACTTTTCTTTCACTGGGAACAACTTCAAGGAGGCAACAAGGACAACCTCAAAGAGCATTGTAGTAGAGGTCATGTGCTGAAGATGCAGCTGATACCTATGCTGAAAGGCAAAAATCAAAATCTGCGTACTAGGAAGGAAAAAAATCCCCTCAGAGAACCTTGCCAGTCCAGCAGCTTCCACCAAGGGCTGGCAACAGGCACCAGGACCACTATCCCAGAGCATCCCAGGTGCCCGTGCAGAGCAGGGAGCTCGGCCGTGGTCCCACCGGCACCGGCGGGGTGCCAGGCAGGCTGACCCCCCCGCAGGAGCCACGTGTGGCCACCCCACGGGGCTGCTGCCCTGACCGAGGCACCACCGCTTAGTGTGGCAACCAAGGGGCAGGGGTGGCAACAGGGGACAGGGGCTTTCTACAGGGGCAGCCCCATGGGGGAGTTGGGGAAAAGAAGTTGTTATCTCCGGCCAGCAGCAGGGCTCAGATTGGTTTAGCTAGGAAGAGAAACTGGATTTTTTTTTTTAGTCCACACTGTGGACCAGAAATTCTGCTGGCATATTTATTTCAGTGAGGAGTGTAACATCATCCTCGCCAACAGACTTAAGTCATGATGAAACTCTGATGATGAGAGCACTTTTCGCCACCTTAATTTATATCACTTTGAGGAGGCGTGATAGCCACGTCCACCACTGATCTCTTTCTGCCAACGTACGCTACATTTTAAGCTCTACCCACACACCCCCACCTTGGCCAACAAAGGCTATCATAATGCCTCTGCCGAGTACCAAACAGACATGGCCTTAGCTCTGCCTCAATCCCTTTATCCTGAAATAACTGCTGCATGCGTGGGGCAAGGTAAACCCAGGCAGAATAAGAGAAAAGCCTGTGGCAAGTAAGGGCGAGGAGAAGCATCTTGGCCAGGCCCATGGCTGGAGGCACCTGCCTGCTCTCCTGGAAGATCCTTTTCTGCTGGAGCCCACAGCAATTGTGAACACAGACACGTTGGCCAAGTTGATCCTGCGTATGAAATGTGGCCACAGACTGTAGGGAACCTGTTTTGCTAAGAAAAAAATCCTTTTTAGGGAGAAATACATGCCAGTCTGAAGGATTTGCTTGATAAATTGTGGCAATACCAAAATACTCCTTTTTGTCAGGACAACTCAATCTCTGACCAGCGTAACAGGCTCAACAGCAGCAATATCAAAATCCACAGTCAGAACCTGGGCACTGGTTTTGTCTCTCTTTCCAAGTCTCCGTTTACTTTTCAGCATTAACTGCAGTTAATGTTCACATCATTTCCTACCTTCACATGCAATCGCAGACTTTCTGTCCTCTGTGTTTGAGTTAGGAAATTTATTTTCACATGCTACGTGGCAGCCCACCAGAACTGTGTTACCGAGAAAAAAAAATCTCTGCTCCGAGCTCAGTGACTGCAAGCTATCATGACGACTAATGGCAGCAAAAGTCCTGCTCACCTGCTGCTCAGAGCAAATTCAGGATAGAATCTAACAACATGCACAAGTCAAACGAGCTGTGAGCTGTCAGGGAAGCTGAACTACAGATTGTATCATGCACACAGCGATAAAATCAACCAAGTACCCAAACAACAGATATTCCATCTTAAACTGCTTTTCATTATTACGTATGACTTTTTTAAAGATGAAACCCCAAACCTCGGATTCAAAATATTTTGAAGGTGCTCTTCTGTTCCCCAAATGATCCACAGAACCATAGAAACACTGACTGGAAGAGACCTTGAAGGTCATTTCGTCCATCCTCCCAGGTGATGCAGTATTATTGCCAACACTACATCAGGCCAACTGTGACTTGCTTAGCCAAGTGCTGAACGTCTCCATGGATGGATGATTACACAGCCTCTCTGTTCCACTCCCTCACTACTTTCCTTGTGAAGAAATGAAAAGTGAAATAATTTTTTTTTTTTTTTTATACAATGAATCCATTATGCAAAAAATGACAGGAAAATGAGAAAAGGGAGAATAATGCAATCCACCCCCTCTGAGAAGAAAACACAAGCTGAGACACGTTTCCATAGTACAAGGACGTGTCAAGTAGAACACTGAAGCAATGCGATGATGAAACAGAGAAGTCACAAAATTCATGTTCTCTAATGAGATCAGAAAGAAACTGACTTTCTATACCAATGTAAAAAATGACACTTACTGCCAGTGTGAGCCCTTTAGGTGATGTATTTTTTAGCAAGAGATTACTCAGACAAAGAAAGGCAATTATATCTGTCATACAGGATCTTGAGTATCTTCCTGATATCAATTTTACTTATATTTCTGTAAATCTGGGCTTTGTTGGGCCATCTCTTTAACAGCCCTCTTGGGTTGAACAGAAGTAGACTTGAGGCATTTCTGGGGTTTTAAGGACTATTAACAATATCTTTGCTCTTCAATCATTCGTGGTACTTCTCAAGGAAGTGATATGATATAGATCATGCAAGGCAGAGGACTGAACATTATTTAACGCTGTTAAAATTCCTTCTACGGTCTTTCCACAGAAGAACCTTTCATCAACACCCTTTGAGGTTTACAGAGTGATTGTCTTCTACAATGGGAGTAAGAACGCAGCCCTGGAGTCACAGAAGCTAATGGTTCTAGGACACTGCATCTGGCATCTCTTGAGAAAGTCTCAATTTTCCCTTTTCCTTTTTTTTTTTTTTTTTTTTTTAAATGAATAAAATAGCACAAAGTGGGCCTACCATTATTATGATGAAATTTATTCTCAAGTGAAAAAGCACCAAATTTTCAATGTTTACATCACAGCCAGTGACACTTGCCGAGGCTCTTTCTGGAGGTTTTGGGGGTATATCTGGCACCATCAGTGAGTTAGATTCATATCCTTCTGCTGACAGTCAAAGCTCAAGGGGTGATGTTAAAAGAATACAGGAAATTACTATCAGCTTTTCCTTGCAGTTGATGAAGATCTCAGCTTCTCCTTAGGATGTGTGTTTGAACTTGAGCAAAGGGTATATCCACAACTTCATCTGTCTGTTACAATCTCCCTTCTGGAGAAAATAAATCAGTGTAAGCTATCTAGTATCTTCAAGTGTCAGCTCAACTAATCGCTTTGGGTTTTAGGTTTACCTAAAGTATGGTCAGGCTAGATTTGTAGCGCTGATTGACAATTTAATCTAGTTGTAGATGAGGAGACCTTTCAATCCTCCAAGCTGCTATAAATTTGTTTTGATATGGGATAATAATGAATTTGCCATATAAAATTTAAATGACAGATAACACCACTAGAAATTAGTCGTCATGCAGAAATGGGACGCAAGTACTGTAAAACTTTGTTCAAAAAGCTGCTATGAAGGTTGGTGGTAATTCCCAACAGTTTCATCTGTTCCCTTTCCTATTTTCCCCACCGCATTCTGGTCGGCAAACAGATCTGGCAGCCATTTAATATTAGGTGATTTTGGAGGTTTCTAGACTTACTACATTATCTTTCTCCCTTGCTCTTGCAAGGTGGGGTGAGGGAGGGATACTGATCAAGGCCAGAAAAGGCCAGAAAACAAGAAAACCCTACACATTTAAATTTCAACCGTAGACAACTAAAAATGTTACTTATTGAAATTAATTCTTTGTGGGGATGACTTATTTAAGTTTGCACGTTCAGTGGGATTACAGAGGAGAATCTGCAGCATCACGGAAACTTGGACAAACCCATTAACCTGTGTTCTGTCTGCACATCCATAGCACAAGGGAGGTTAACACAGGGCTCAGGAGCGGTAAAAAAAAATTATAGGTTCTGAAAGTCAAGAGAAATTCAGATAAAGTAGGTACTTCTCATTAAGGAGAACTATATCAATTTGAAATTCATTGATAAGCAACAAGAAATTACACTGACTGTCTTGGTGATATTGAGATCTATTGTAAAACGTTAGAAATGAATTAACGGGGTTTTCTCTTTATTTCGCCTGGTCTTTACTCATTTAATTCTCTTCACAACAGAAAGCTGGGTAGAGATATTTTAGCTGCACCCATGGCTTTATTTTCAGTAATCATATACATTATGCGTTCATTAATTATGCATTTCTATATGATTTTGCATTATGCATTCATTTATTATGCACTTCTATATGACACTGCATTATGCATTCATTGCTTATGCACTTCTCTATCATCCTTCTATCTTTACAGCTACGACTCCACTATGCTAATTGTCATTCCTATTTGCAGAAAACAGGACGGATGCATTGTCTCATTTTTGGGGCTCTTTCCTCACATAATTACTTTTACACAACTCCTTCCTCCAGCAGGGTAAGAACACGTGCTGGAGCCTGTATGTTTATATTGGTGATGCTACCACCACCAGACCCTGATGATTCTCCTTTGTAACATGGTCCAGTCTGAAAACTTGACATATGGGACTTCTAATTTCTTCTTCCTCAGCACTGCAGAGTAGGTGCACCCACTCAGATTTTACTTTGGAGGATAAGGGTCCTATTTGATGAGAAATGTGATTCTGTTGGGGAAGACAGGCTGAGGTACTGCTTCCGACTCAGTCTCTTACCTTATTTTGTTAATAGTTTTTTTTTGGCTCTTGAAGTAAGCTGCTTCTACTAATTAAATTATACCAGATTAGTTAAAAGAAATCGTATTATGATGCAGTGCCATGAGATAGGGAAAAGCTACCCAACACCTCCCCCTGCCTCCTCCCACTTCTTCCATGCTCTGTTTTGTACCAGTTCCTGCACTGGCACCTCTCTATGAATGGCTTCAACCCAGAACAAGCAGAACATTACATCAGCAATGACACTGGTCCAGAAAAGGTTAAGTTAAAAGTTTGGGTCAGGCACATAAACAGGAGCGCTCATAGGAAATAGAGCTAGAGTAAGTGACAACTGGGAGGAACGAGCAGCAAAATCAGGAGGTCGGGGTCTTTTATGCTCTGAATTGCACATTTCAGCGGAATGACTGTTTCATGATGAACTAACTTTCCTGCTGTCACCACGGGATCCATCATGTTCATCTGACCAGGCCTTGAACAATCAAACCAATTCTCTTTCATCGCTCCTGTGGCTCTGACATATTCCCTTTGATCTGGAGGGTTCACTAGTGAAACAGGCAAAGGGAAAAAAGCAAAGAAGAGAAGGAGGCATTTTCTTCTACAGGGAAGCTTCAGTCCCACACTGACTTTAGTACTGGATTCATGCTTTGAGGTACAGGCTACTTTGAAGCCTTATATAGGCTTCAAAGCACCTAAAGAGGGAGAGGACAAAAATGGGCAACTCCAGCTTTTAATTCAGTCGGCCTTTAATTTAGTTCTGTGAAAACAAGAGGAATTGATCTTCTGGGGTTTTTTTGTTTGTTTGTTTGTTGTTTGTTTGTTGTTTTTTCCCCCCCCCCTCAGGGCTATATAAACCGGAAGACCAAAAAACTCCATTCTGTTTGTTACTGGTTTTACCAGGCAAACCAATTCATACCGAAATTAAATTAAAACCGCCATGGAGAAAGCTGTTTATAACACAAGCCATCCCAGCATCAAGTTCTGCAAAAAATGTAAATTCCTCCCCCACAAATCATGTGGTTTATACATCTGCTGGTGAAGTGGAGCCAATCTAAACCCTTGTTGATGTGACTAATAAGGTTAGATAATTGGATTTCTGGCAGATTTGTTTAGCAGCAGCCAACCATTCAATTCTGAAGTTCTCTTTGAACGTAATGCTGGACAATGATAATTGGTAGCTGCACACATCGACACAATGCAGTACATTACACCGACACATTAAGTATGAAAGCTTGCCTAGGTATCGGTAATATTTAAATTATTTTATATCTATCACTTAAGCACAAAAGAGACAAAAAAGATGAGCCAGGAAGATACAGGCCAGGCAGGCCCACTTCAGTCCCTGAGGAAATAATGAAGCAAACCTTCATGGAAGCTATTTCCAGGTACACAAAGGGTGAGAAGGTGACTGGGAAAAGCCAATATGGATTTACCAAGGGTAAAACACATCTGACCAACCTGACTGCCTTCTGGAATAAAACACTCTGCTCTGTGGATGAAGGGCTGTGGTTGTCTCGATCTCAGCCACGTGTTTGATACAGTCCCACAAAGCATACTTGTTGACAAGTTGGTAAGATATAGACTGGATAGACAGACTATGAAATGGGTGGAAAAAGTGGCTAAATTGCTGATCTCAAAGGGTAGTGGTTTAACAACTTAAGTCTGAAAGACAGCCAACAAAAACCAGTGCAGTATTTAAGGAAGAGAAACTTCTAGGATGGCATAGTTGCAAGTAGCAGTACAAGATGCTCTGCTGGAAAGGACTTGGTGGACAGCTGAACATGAAGAAGCAGTGTGCCCCTTCAATGGAGGCAAAATGTGTCCTTGAGTGCACCGACAAGACTACAGTTAGAGGATTCATAGGATTATTCCATTTGTTGGGCTACAGCTGGAACACTGAATACAGCTTTCGTTCCCCCAGCTTGAGAAAGACCCTGAGAAACTGGAGATGGTCTAACGGAGGGCCACCAAGATGAGCAGAGTGTTGGAGAACCTGGCCCAAAGAATGGATGAAGGAACTGAGTTTGTTCCGCCTAGAGAAAGACAGATTCAAGCCTTCCAACACCTAGAAAGTGGTTCTAGAGGAGATGGAATTACTCTGTTATAAAGAGGGTAAACAGTAACAACACAAGCAGCAACTGGCACAAGTTGATTCAGGGTAATTCCATCTGGATATAAGGAGAAAACTCTTCAACAGTGGAATAGGTCATCCAGAGAATTGGTGAAACCTCCTCGCTGGAAATACTCACTATCGACCTTGAGATGGCCCTGGATGACCCAATCTATGGCCCAGTTTGGACCAGATTGCTTCCAAAGGTCCCATCCAACCTAGACTTTTCTGTAATTCTCTGCTTTTTACAAGCTGCGATCTTCATTCCCCAAAGACCAATCTGAGATACTCATCAAACTGTATAACTACATCATCTGCAAACCCGTAAATGGACAGATTGATTATGCCCCATTAGACGTAACTGTTCACTCCAAATGCACTGAGAAAAGGTTTACTGCCTCTGCACCTGTCAAATCAATGCTATGTCCATAAAGAAAGAAGCTATACTGACAGAAGAAATATATGTTGAGTACCTACAATCCAAGACATCTCTGACTGAAGCACGAGGCATTTTTCTTCTCAAAAGGCGAAAAAAGAATTTGTGTGAAATATTTAAGACATTCATTTATTAAAATCACCCAACTATTCCACAAAAAGCTGGTTTCCTTCTGTCAAGGAAATACAGGGCCGTAAATTCAGCTATAAAGTTACCCTCGGATTTTTCATGATCCATATAATTGTACAAATAAAAAATGACAAGCAACAAAAGAGAGCATCTGACAGGAAACTGTTTAAATGGCATCCCAGTGAGCATTTCAATCTTTACAGTATCATCAGACTCAAACATAAGAAAGAATGATTATGCAGTAATTGGATGGATCCAAAATACAGTTCACAACCTTTCTCCACACCATCCAGCACAAAACAAATCAACGTAATAAAGCTGATGCCATTTCCTTTGCTTAAGCCTCTCCATGCAGATATTCATTTACTCTGGCCACAGATTTATGAAGAGCTGGTTATGAATAACAGTTCACAAAAAATTATGGAAAAGGATAAGATTTTTCATCCAAAAAAGAAAACTGCAAATATAAAGGGAAAAAATTAAACAACACACATCAAACTTTATTGTAAAATTCACAAGGTCATATCCTGAACTGACAGAAATTCCCCAGTGTAAAGGAGCTACACTGGCTTATACCGTAACACTACCTGGCCTAACTAGTCTTATACTCAATCCATACGGCAAAGTTTTAAGGGAAAGAAGGTCAAATGAATGATGTCAGGAAACTTTCTTTCACTCCACTTGTCTCTCAAAAGCTGATGCTATCGGGATAAGATTGTGTGTGCTTATCCAAGGACTTCCCTCAGCATGTTAAAATGTAACAGAATAAAAACGGTACATTAGTATTTCGATTTTGTAGTGCCTGTATAGCATGAAGAAACACTGACTGCATAGCTTTTTTTTCCTCTTCAAAATCCATAAAACAGTAAAGAGTATCAAAATTATAAAACACTAGAGATGATAAATTCTCACAGGTTATAGTTTCTTTTGCCACATTATCGGCTTCCTATATGTCCAATTTAACTCAGAAGCAGACTTTTCTGAGTTACACTGAAAATTTAAGACATTTGTCTTTGCTCTTTTTGTATCATAACGGAAGGTTTCATTTTCTTCATGCAAATTTTTCCTTCAGTAAGAATTTAAAACCGACAGATGAAAACTCTGTAGCCACTCAAGAGTTACAGAAAATAAGCAAATCCATAATGTTATTTTTCAGTAAAATAAGAAACAACAAAAAAATCTTACGTTTTCTCAAAGACCAGTTAAATCTTTCTTACAGCCTTTAATATGTGTAGCTTACTGCTTACCATCTGGAAGCTTCTAGTCGAATGAAATTCACACTGCATCATATCAAAGAAGATTGGGATTGTAGCTTTCCGGAGTTCAGTTTCAGGGATAAGCGTCATTTCTAAGATGGGTCCCACCATTTCTGGGATGAACTTGATTTTATGCTGACCTGTAAGAGAAAAGACGCATTTCAGAGTTAACAAACATCCACTGGCTTTGGTAGAAGACAACTGTTATAGAAGCTGTGTCAATGAATTCTCATACAGCATAAGAAAGTATTTTTTAAGATTTGACTACTGAAACACAGAATCACAGAATCATCTCGGCTGGAAAAGCCCTTGCAGCTCCTCCAGCCCAACCATGACCCTCCCCCTGACCGTTCCCAACTCCCCCAGATCCCTCAGCGCTGGCTCAGCCCGACTCTTCAACCCCTCCAGGGATCCCGGGGACTCCCCCCTGCCCTGGGCAGCCCATTCCAACGCCCAACAGCCCCTTCTGCACAGAAATCCTTCCTCAGAGCCAGCCTGACCCTGCCCTGGGCAGCTTGAGGCCATTCCCTCGGGGCCTGGCGCTGGCTCCTTGGCTCCAGAGACTCATCCCCCCTCTCTGCCCCCTCCTGGCAGGGAGTTGCAGAGGGCCAGGAGGTCTCCCCTCAGCCTCCTCTGCTCCAGACTGAACCCCCCCAGTTCCCCCAGCCGCTCCCCAGCAGACCTGTGCTCCAGACCCTGCCCCAGCTCCGTTGCCCTTCTCTGGCCCCGCTCGAGTCATTCAATGGCCTTTTTGGGGTGAGGGGCCCAAAACTGAACCCAGGAATCGAGGGGCGGCCTTCCCAGTGCCGAGCCCAGGGCTCAGATCCCTTTCCTGTCCCTGCTGGCCACGCCAGGGCTGACACAAGCCACATGTATTATTACTTAGGCCACAGGAGGGGATGTACATGGTACATATAAACTCAAACTACCAAGAGTTGTGGAATCAGTAGTCAAACTGGAACTTGCCACATTTTCTACAAAGAACCTGTATTTACACATTCATATTATGTTTCAACTTTTTTTTTTTTTTTTAAATGCAACTTCTGGATGACAGAACAGGAGGCTAAAAGGCACATCACTTGTTTTATTTTTATTTAGACTTTTGTATCTTCCGCAGCGTACAAAATGTTCCCTGTGTCAGTCTATCAAAGTGTCACCACGAGTGCATACTTACAGCCTCGAGACATGAAACTACATCTTACCAAGCCGACAATATGTCTTCTTTCTTTGAGAGCTGATCTGACTAGCAAACTTAATTTCATATTTATCTTCCCAAGAGAAAACGGCACTTCCCCCAACCCTCCCTGCTATGCTCTCCACACACAGAATAGAAATTAAGCCTTAACAGGAACATGGCACCTAATAAATACTGGAATAGACAAAAGCATCTAGGTACTGTTCATATTATTAGCTCAAGTGTAGAGAATGCAGATTATACGCCCTCCAAATTATCTGTTCAGCAACTCCATGGAAAGATGCTGGCGTAGAGCAGCACCAGAGAGCTCCACGCTGAGGACTTGACGGCAGAAGTTTAGAAAATACAAATATATTCTGCTCTCAGCAACAGGTTGGGATTCATTTGAACCTCACTACACAACTGGTGACATTGCTCACAAATGCAGTGCTAGGGGATGTATAGTCAGGCTCGTACAGGTTTTATACATCCAGCGCTGTGGTTCAGGCCAGACCTCTTCTGAGCTGAGCTAATTTAAGGAGCCCTCAGCTTCCTCCATTTTAGGACACTGCACTTACCAGTGGCAGATGACAAAACCAGATTTTAACTCATTTGTATTCCACTACACCAGTATGGCAGTAACTGTGGAAGTCTTTAATTAGTAGTTTCACTTTTGACCAGAACCAACATAAATCTCAACAAATGTAATCAGGAAGAAATCCTTTACTAACAAAACACGCTACCTTTTTTAGCAGATATAATTTAAAGCTACTTGATTTGGCAAACTTCAGAATCCTATTAGCATTAGCAATCTTATTAGGGCAAATTAATAGCTAAAACTACTTTGTATGATGCTGCAATGCTGGTGGTTGGTGAGGAATATCAAGTGAGAGGTGTAAAGCTTTTCTCTCTTACAAGTATTAGTACATTTGGCCTCTCAGGTGACAGTATTATGCCTGAAAAGTGTCAGTCAGTATTTCAGAAAACAAATCATAGTAACAAAAGTTATTTGTCAGGCACAAATTCAACGTCATGAAGCTTTCTGTGCCCCACGGTGGGTTCTTCCATTGCTTCAAGCACAGGGATTCCCTCAGAAAAGTAACAAACATCTTTTGAACTTTAGACGTGAAAAATGGTGCATTCACAAAAGAGGTTTTAAAAATCATTGATCCCCTCTCCTTTTCTCAGGAGGGCGTATAAATTTCTTGCTCAAAAAGGGGAGTCACTGAAGAGCTGATCTGATGACAAAGGCACAGAGACATCCCCTCCCAGGTTGCCCACCAAGGCGAGGGGGAGCTGAAGGTGGCCACGGGACTTGCTCCCGACCTGGCGGGGCCCGGGGGGCAGCAGCCAGCCCCACGCCCCACTGCCTCGCAGGCAATCAGCAACAGACTTTTTAAATCAAAGAGGACAGAGAACTTCCCTGAATATGAAACCCAGAAAGACTTGGGTGGAGTAGAATCATGTGAATTATTCGCAGAAGTTATTAAAATCACTTCGTGTGGTGCGAAAAAATCCTTCGTCTGCTGTATGAAACCCGCTTAGCTCTTCACTAAGCTGGAGGGTCCACGGGTGGCTCCCACCAGAGCTTTGGCAGTCTGGCTGCAGAAAAAACCACGGGGAAGGCCCTGCCAGGGTGGCGTGGCCAGCACTTGCCCCGCTGCACAGTTACTCAGAGCCACGGCGGGCCAGAGCGGGCGCCGGGCAGGCAGGGCAGCGCAAATTAAGACATAAGCCATCTTGATTGGTTTTCTTCATCAAGAACGTGTGAGGAGCGACACGGAGAAAGGGTTTGTCCACCACTGGGGCGATGGGGGAGAGGGCTGAGAGCCCCACGTGATGCCCTGATGCGCGACACACCCCAGCGATGTCATGACGCACACGCACGTGTTTGCTCCAACGCTGTGATCCAGCGTGGTGATGTGACACAAAAGAAAGCGTGAGAGCAAAACACGAAAGGAAACGATCTTCCTCTGGTACTCCAGAGCATCCATCCCAGCTGCCTGTCACAGGCAGCACTTTCTGATAAACAACCCAACAATGAATTTGCCTTTTTTTTTTTTTTTTTTCCCTGGGAGTGTGGGAACTCCCACGCAGAGACTCAAAATGTGACAAGTCTGGAAGAAAATTGAGGATTCTCTTCTGAAAACCAAATTGTGCACAGCTGCTTTAAAAAAACACATGCAAAAAAAAAAAAAAATTCCTTTTGAACATGCAAAAAACTTTCTGCTTCAGTGGCTTCTGCCTTGCCATGAGACGTGCTCCTGCAGACTGCTCACACGACAGGAACAGACCTTATTACACAATCCAAACTCAAGGTGCTTTCTTCAGTGGATAACGTGTGATATTCATTTCCCAGGTTCTTTTAATTTAAATTTGGGCCACAAAAACCACTGAATAATTTGCTGGCAACCCCACCTCTCACTCAGGTCAGCTCTGAACATGCATGGCTAATTCAGAGAGTGTTATCTCTAATGACATTTATTTATATAACGCTCAAAGTTCAGGTCTATTTTTAACCCCGGCTTTCCCTCCAACGACATTAACGTCTCTGTCAAGACACCTTTTCTGATGTCAAGCACGTGGAGGGAAGGGCCAGGCCAGCGAGCACCTCGCTGGAGGACAGCAGTAGCAACCATTTCACTTCACCTTCAGGAATTTTACTTTTCCATCTCCCCCCAGCTGGTTCAGATGTCAACAATAAATGCAATGTTTTCTGAGCTGGCTTTCCTTGACCAGCTTTACCGCAAGGATATTATTTTAAATGTCATTACAATTTCTTTAACCTGTAACTGTTCAAACCATTAACCACTGAAAACTGCTACCCATGACCTAGTGTCAAACTGTGTTTTGTATATGCTAAATTGCATCATGCAACGCTTTTAAGCCTGTGTTGTTTGAGTTCCTATGTTTCCAAGACAAAGGCCACAGCTTCCTTTATGCTTCTTTGATACTCATTGTGCCACCAAAGTCTAAGGAGCCCCAGTTCCAACAAAACAGTGACTCAAAACAATACATTATTTTAAAGTTCAGGTTGTGATATGGAAGAAAAAAAAAAAAGCCTCCAAAGACTAATCTACACTGTTTTGGTGCAGGCAAGAAAATAAAAGCCTTGCAGAGCTTTCAGAAAGGCAAGGCAGCGGGGGCTCAGCACACGGGGACTAGGCTCCCCAAAGCCATCCTCATTCCTGCTGCATCACAGCACTCAAATCTGAAGCCTTCACCATCAAATCTAGCAGAGTATCAAACAGGACAGCTACAACCAGGATTTAAATAGAGAATCTGTCAGGCTGGATGTCTCATACGTGCTTCCCTCTTTAAAATAAAAATCTTACTCCTAAATTACAGGTATTTAAAGTGCGTTAACACAGTTAGCTAGTGTTGCTCTCCACTATACGTGCTCTTTTTTGGTTTTTCTACTTATAAAGATAAGAAGGTGTGAATATTGCAGCCACCACCACGTCAGAAAAAACACAGAAAAAAACTTTCAGAATTTGTATTCTACTATTTAATTTCAGAAAATAAATTATACTCTTAAATGTGCATTATAGCTAGAGGACTGTCTTGTTCCTGACTGGGGATTTTTGACTCAGCAGGCATTATATGTTAATCATGGTATTTATGAATAAAAAGTGATGAGACAAAATATTAATCTTTGAGGCTTATCCATACCCTTTAATACATAAATCAAAAGTCAGGGTTGTTTGGCTTCATCATATCTTATGCACAATGGCATAGTCATAAAAATTATATGCTCAAGCACATGCAAGAATTACAGCTTTTCACTTCCGATTTTGTTTCTGAAGATATACATTAATAATTTGACTAATGTAGTGTAACTTCTAAGGTAAAAGCGTCAAGCGCCCCCCAATCAATTCCCCTGCAGTGGCAAATCAGAATTTGTTCTTAATTGATGCTGTGACATACATGAGATTGGTGAAGAGCCAGAAGTTAAACATGATCAGCATGGGCTATCTGTACTACAAAGAAGATGAGACAAAGCAAGCTGCTCATTATGAGAAGTACAAAGGATGCCTTGGATTGGGGTCCTGCCTCTGATTTACCTTTCTCTTGCAGCTTTTATTGGGAAGAGCAGCACAATTTACTGACTCCCTCAACATGTGAGATTTTGGCATTAACGATCCCAGCCGCTTACAGAATCACAGACATTAGAGCTAGAAGAGGTCACCAAACCATCTACCTGGATAATCTCAGTTTATAAAAACCCTGTTAAAAATAAAAGGCTTTCAAGACAGCACAGAAAGAAATACTGAAGAAAACACCACCCCTCGTTCCAATCAAATCACAAAACTCCAGGGGAAATTATCATCTCCCTGTTAATTTTTCAGTGAAAAATTGAACCCAAGAGCAACTAAATAACTTGTCTGAAAGCAGCCAGAGTCAGCAGCAGTTAATAAAAAGCACAATTCACTCCACATCCCCAGCCTGAACAGAATAACCTCAGGTAAGAACAGCCAGATGCATAATTATGTAAGCAAACTTTACCTTCAGTCCAGTAAATTCTGGGAAAAGTTTAAGAATCCAAAGATGCTAGAGAAATCAGTAAAGATAACAGATGAACAGAGGACTGTAAGCCTGGAACAGGGAAGGATTTGGCTAATTACTAACAGAGAGGCTGCCAGCATCCCAAGCCGGATGACCCGGCATCAGGCACGATGCTGATTTTATTAGCTGTCACATATCAGATGTGGACTGTGCTTTAATCTGTTCTCCAGTCACTTAATTCACAAAAGACGTGTCTAATAAAAAGTGAACTCAGCTACTCTCAGAAGCTTTTTCTCATCATTCCAACAGAGCAGATGCAAACTCTGTGATATCAAATACTTATGAACCCTTGCATTCCCTCCTCTTAATATATGCTGATTCCTTTTCAAGTTTCAGCAACAACAGTACAGCTAGAGATAGAAGTACAGTGGCAAATGCATTCATTTCTGATAATTTAAGGAACTTCTGATAAAACTCACAAGAGCCTGAAGTGTCTCTGCTGTTAAGCTCAGGAAAATGAAATCTGGCAGATGAGTACACTCAGGTCAGAGTAAATACTCAGTTTCCCATGAAATTCCATCCCCATATAGCTAAATTATACCCACAGCACAGCACAGACTCGAGATAGTCAGTTATGCCTAATTTACCTATGAACTCCAGGGATGTCCAAGTTCCCATTCTTTGCTGACTTTTCTGAGTCACTCCGATACAGACAAGACTGAAAATCAAGACTTTAAGCAGAATTTCCAGGCCGTTACTGATAACCCTGGGACACGTTCATTTTGCTACAGTCTCATTACTGCATCCACAGGTATGTGTGTGCCTACATCTATGTGTATAGATATGTGTGTGTATTTTTAAGAAGAAAAAAACCCCACTCAACAGGTATCACCATAACTGTTTCTTTTTATGTAGCGTGAGGTTGAATAGCATGGAAAAAACAACAAGATATGTAAACACTGACTAGAGTTATTTATCTTTCCAGACAGTGAAATAAGAATGTAGAGGAGGGCTTTATTTCTTAAATCATCTGCTTTTTATATGCCTTCTGGAAGCCTACCGTTATTTCAAAAGAAAGCAAGTTCATTTCATCTCTAACTTGGTTTATACAAACACTGAGTGAAGGCATCAAGCAATAGGTGCTCAGGCTACTTACCCAGATTATACCACATATCCCTGATTTCAAAACCAATCTGCCTCCTCATATCACCGTACCTTAAAAAAGAAAACAAAACCACCATTAAAAAAAAAAAAAATAAAAACAGTAAACAGAAACATCTCATTTCAAAATCTGAGCAGTATTCAAAAGTATTTGAAATGACGGGTTCTCCAAATGCAACCGCTGCAATAACAGCGCACGCCCCCCCTCACCAGCTCAGTGATGTGCCCGTAAGCCCTGACCTTTCCCCAATGTCCCTTTCACAAGGGACTGAGCCACAGAGGCTGCCTGACACGTCCTGGCTACCCCAAAAGCCCCAGACACACAGCCACCAGCTTCTCTTCCTCGCCTCATGTTCCTTGCAGTCCCTCAAAAAAACCCCCAATTTTCAATTTCTGCAGCAATACTCACCGAAGGGAGAACACACACCAAACATTCACCTGTGCAAAACCTCTCTTTGCCATGTTTTCAGACTACCCTTCGGGACACATGGGTGCTTACAGAGATTAATTGTGAGCATTTTCTATTTTTCAAAAGGTAATGGCTGGAGAAAGCAAATAGCTTCACGGCCTAAGGCTGTGTTTTATTTTTATACACCCTCTTTGCATAGCATTGTCCTAGAAAATAAAACAAGGAACACCTTGTGACATCTTGTACTTTGATGGGCAAAATCAGAAAGAGAAGGTTTCGATGTTCCAACGAGATTTTGTGTCCTGCCCAGCTGGACCAGAAGTGAGTGGTCCCAGGCCAGAGCTGGCGGCACAAATACCTCACATCTCCCATCAGGGTTATTTTTAATATTCCACTCCCTGTCCGTGGCAAACGTCCTATTGCGTTCATTAACGATGGGATCAGAACCATAATGAGCTCCAAGAATGTATTTGCTACACAGAAGATTTGCATGTTAAATAACAATATGAGCAAAATGGTACTGTCTGGCAACTTGTGGGATTTTTGTGGGATAATAGCGAGATACCCTGTCATTAATACAGATTAAAGAGATTCTTCTGCATCATTAAGAATCTGTTATTATCTAATACTTAAATGCAATATTTAGCAAAACCTATAAATTACAATAATTAATTTTTAATTCTTAAATATTTGACGTTTTGAATGAAATATATACTTAAAAAGACGGGTGAGTGTGATATTGAATTAACTGATTAATTATATCCCTTTGGCACAGAACTGGTAACGGTTTCACACAGCAATAAAAGTTAGTGCTTCCAGACCATACATTTATTGCATCTCGGAGAATTTATGGTCTTGATTTCTGTCTCCAATACATGATTAAACTGAAAATAACAACTTGTAAAATCATTATAAACAGAGATTTACAATTTAGCAAACTTCATTAAGTAACCACTTCAAATTACTTCACCTATTTATTTATGTTAGCAGTGAGAAATGTCTGTTGATTTCTTAAATTTCTTCAGCAAGATATACTGCTAGGTTTAATACTAAAATCACTTGAATAAATTTTCTGTCTAAGGTTCCCATCCTCACAAAGAGGGAATATCAGTCCACAAACGTATCTGACAGTAATTTCCAGTCCAATTACAGCTCAGCTGTTTTGTTTTTTTTTTTTTGTTCAGACCGGGAGTTTGCACTGAACTAAAATGCACACGTAGGTGCACACCGATGTTGGAGAGAGCAAGGGGAGGCCGACAGCAGCCACCGCTTGCATCCCTCTGCTCGTTAATTGAACGGAGCGCTCTGCCTTTTGAAAAAATATCCCTTTCACTCTTAATTACAGAAGAGAATTTGCATCATTAGTCTCATCTTGTACAAAACCATTTTGTTCCATAAATTCTAAATTTAATGAAAGAAAATTTACCTAGCTCTACAAAACCATCTCAATTTCCTCTTGCAAATGTATAACTATAAAGTTAATTATATTTATAGCACAAGTACAAAAGCCTGAGCTCTGCTTGACATCACTTTTCCACTGAACTTCTAAATATTCCTGCTTCATCAAGGAAGTCCCACGAGTCACATGTACGTAGATGAGATCATACAGCGCTTAAAAATTCTGTTTCAATGCTTAGGCAAAGCACAGCTTCCAAAGGAAGCTCCTCAAAACCCACGATGGAGTGCATGAGTTTGAAGGGCAGAACTTTGCTGCCAAAAAACCCCCGAAGGGATGGGACATAGAGCCCTGTCTGTTCTGGTCAAAGTCTGCAACCCACACAGTTAAAGTAAAAAGCCTTTTAAAATCAGATCTCACTGCAGCAGTGATAAACTCTTCCCGTTCTCACTGTGATCTCTCTCACCGCTATGGAAAAAGGCTTCAGTTTAGAAGGTGAAGTGATACAAACAGCATCTTCTCTCTATATATCGATATATAATACATATTATACGTACAAGGAGCCTGAGCTGTACTTGTTCAGGGAATCAGAGCTTTGAAACTTCGCCCTTTCGTGCATTAACTGTGGTAACCTGATTAACTAGGGGAACAAACCGCTTTTGCGGACGCTCTTTGCAAATATTATGACACAAAAAGAGAATCCACACGCCGTGTTTGAAAACACGTACCTGCCTTTTTTCAGTGCTCAGTGTTTAGTTAATTAAAGATAAGGTCCACTGCATTGAAACCCCAGTGAAATTTAGGAGAAATACATACATTAAATAAAATATTCATGCTCCAGTCTTATTTCCAGTCTTTTTTCTTTTGACAGGTTTCATTTGCTGTGGGACTCTGAATAGCAAGCGGGTAGTTCAGGCTCCCTGTTCAGAGGTAGGCAATGTAATCCCTTTTAACCAGGAAAGCATACAAGACTGTGGTTATACAAACCCATTCTTCAGGGATATCGCAGTGAAACTGGCTGTAGTTACAAAAATTCACTCTAAAAGGCCGTTAGGGATTAAGCAATAAAGAGCGCATGTAAAATGAGATTAGAGTAAGCACAAAGCTAAAGTGATTTAAAAATTCAGTTTTATAATATGTTAATACTTCTGAAAAGTCTTGACTTTATGAACATCCTGCAGTATAAAATACTGTCTTCATCAGTAATGAATCATGTAATTTAGATCTTGATTCAAGGGTAGAAACACATGCAATACTTGATTCATGTTTTTAAAACCAACCTTTCATTATACCATGATTGCATCTCAATTTGAATGGATTTAGCTAAGGAATTAAACTAAAATTATGTTAATAGACCTCAAGTTCTTGTCCATGATTTAGATGATGAATAGGACTTACTTGTTAAGTATTTTTGCTCTTTTAGCACTTGAAAAATTCTCCAGTTGTAAAGACTCTTGTGTGAGAAAAGCAACAGCCAGGTGGAAGTAGTTGTTCCAAAGCTGAAAGCCCCCAAAATGACAAGAATAGGTACCATTAATTCTCTGAAATGTTTTTCTGCACCCCTACAAAACAACTTAGAAGCATCTAAATTATGCACATAAATATTTAAAGGAGAAATTGACAGACACCACAGATATGGTGTTTCTTGACATATTCTTAGTATCTCTCTTCATTGTGTTTACGTTTCCATGACACATTCCCCATCTACAAATCCCAGTGGATTGTGTTTTGATGAGCCAAGTAAAATTAGATGTGAACACATAAATACAAAGAGGAAAAAAAAAAAAAAATCCTGAAAAAATGACCTAAACTGTCACGTTTCCCATCAGCAGGACAATCGGATGCTGCATCCCGGGATCCACGTTTGAGGCAATAATTCTGCTAAAGCATCTTCTGCAGAAAGGGGGAGGACAGCCCTGTTTGCTGTGCCTGGAGGAAAGGAGGAGTTTTCTATGCTGGGTAAGACTCGGTGCTCTTCTAGGACAAGACCCCCAGGACACGAACGGATCGTACGTACCTACTGAGCGTGAAATGACTTAACTGGGCTAACTGGTCACCTGGGGGTCATGATGACACAGACAGACACCAAAATTAATGCGTTTGGGGCAGAAATTTATTACAACATTAACATCAGTCCTCAAGACACTGATGGGTTTTTCCTTACCTGTAACTCGAAGTTGGCTTGATCAAGAAATTTTTTGTTTAGCATATCTGCATACTGATTAATTGCTCGCAGGAAGACTCTGAAAGATCAAGAGAAAATTACATAATTACACACTCTTCTGTGGTACCTTTGTACATTTGGCATCCCAATTAGACAAAAATCTGATTCTGTCTGGAAAGTGAAATCTGTAGCTGTTCCATGAAAAGCAGTGTGATCTCACCGTTGTTAAGTACACAGAATTATATGCAGATGTTCTGAGAATCAATCAAGTAAATTAGCATATGCAGAAACAGAAGGAATGTTTCGGATAAAATCACTTGTCTTTAAAATATCACATGATAATCAATACGTAATTTAAGAATTCAGTTTACCAGAAAACAATATATATATATTTTTTAACATTACAGCATCGTAGCGTTGTATCTAACCCAGACCTGCAATTGTCTGTATTTTAACTTGCAGGTCAAGCAAAACATGTTTTGAAACACGAGGCAAACGCTTTTTTACTTATGGTACAATAACACACAAAAATGCTGTTGAAGGACAATCTTCAAGCCGTTGTTCACTGTTCCACTTCTAAAATGCTAATTTAGTACCCGGTGTAGTTTACGGCTTTTTGCAAAGGATGCTTCTTAAATTGCAAGAGGAGTTTGCTTGACAAGCTTTAAAAATAAAACCAAATGGTATAGTATAAGTAGGTCACTACATATTCATGGTGCTGAAAAGTAAACATATTATTCTTTGGTACCCTAATCTCCAGCTTCAAAATAAACATTATATTCCTCCTGAAAACTTTATATTTATGCTATGAAACTGTCAGCTAATGCTCAGACAAATGAGCTTGTCTTCTAAGCAGACTGCGGTAGAGATTTATGTCTCCTGAAAGTACCTGAAAGATAAAGACTACTCATGACACGTAGTACTCTTCCCGCCCCCAATAGCAATCTTGAAAAAGAGAGTTCACCGTTGAATGCAAATAACAAAGTTAATCTTTCTACAGGCTGACAAATATCCGAATTATTGAAAACAAACCAGTAGAGGCAGTTAGCAGATCTTTTACTGAATTCACCTAGTGAAGAGATCACCTAGTGACCTCTCCTACAAAAAAAAAAAAAAAATAATTGGTTAAATGTTTGGTAACCCAAGAGAAATGAAGCCTCAAGATAACACAAGGGCACATCAGGATGCTGAGAGATTATTTACATACCCTAAATTAAAAAAGAAAGGCAAAAATTTGGATGCCAGTGGGATGTATCTGTACTATAAAGGCAGATCACCACCCAGCAGTGCAATGGAGGAGAAGGAAAGTATCCAAACGTGAAAATAACAATCAAATTTATGAAAGAAAACACGAGGAAAATTTAAAAGATGAAAGAATATATGAAATATAAACAAATATATTAAAAAATTGAAGACATACATATATGTAGGCATCCATCCATCCATCCATCCATCCATCCATCCATCCATCCATTTAACAGTATTAATCTTTATGGCTAAGATGTCATAGGCATCCAGCACACGCAGAGATGCATTTCAGGAACAGCACTTCTGCGCATTATTCACCAGTATCTTTGTCAGTGTATATAGTTGGAAACAACTTCATTATGAGACCTTATAAACGAGATGAATTCAGCGTACACAATAAAACACTGCAGATAGATATGTATTTTAGATCTATGATTCAATTACTGAGCTGTAGCACATACTAAGATTGAAACTGAAGTTATCCATGTAATCAGACTATCAACAGTTTGATATGTAGACTTATACCTTGTTTTGTTTTGTGGTTTTAAAGTCTGGTAATACTAGGAGATTCGTAAGTCTTCTGAGAAGAATTAGTAATTGAACATAGTAGGAAGGGCCATCTAACGCTCCTTGCCTTATGAAGATAAAATCAGTTTCAATAGAGGGAGGATTATGCCTGCAATTTCATTATGTTGCCTTAAGACATTACTGTAATGTATTCAATCTGCTCCATCTAATTAAGGTTTGGAACAATCTCATTACTTTATATACCATTATTTTTCTTTAAATTGTAACTCTTGTTTTTCCCCTGTATCAATTCTAGTGAAAATCAATAAAGAACAAATAACGCAGAATCTACTGTAGGCTGGGACTGCAGAAGGCCCACAGCACAGCCCAGCACGTGTTGGTCTGTAGTTTAATTAACCACCACCACACTCTCATAGCCCATGTGCTACCCCTGTAGGCAGGCTGCATTAGGAAGGTGGGGACTCCTCCCAACTTCCTACAGAAGAACATCAAAAGAAGAGCTGCAGAGATTTATAGTGTTGATTTGTTAATTATTCAAACCCCATTTTAACTTTGATTTAATTTGATGATACACTCAATCCTTCTGTTACTGGATAAAACACTTCCTATCATACGGCAGCGAAAAAGACCAGTTCTTGTCCCAGTGAAAGTCAACAGAACTGTATTTTTACTACAACAGTCTATCTTCAGTTGCAAATCAAATGTAAGTCCATGAGGATTTTATGTTTTGACCAGTGCTGAAAGGATTGCTGGAAATATTGACAGTCCCTTCACTACAACATGGGGGACAGTCAAAATAGGACTATTCCAGATCCTGGCACTGCAAAGTGAAATGTGACTGGCACAGTACAGTAAGATCCATCCTGAATAATTCAGATTTAACAGAGGAAAAGGGAAGTTATGAAGTGGATTAATCAGCAACTGATTTAAGTACTACAACCTCCTGGTACAACCGCAGTCACTAGGATGACCTTGTCATGACTAAACTCACAGTATTTCTAGTATCATCTAGTACCTCCAGTACCAAGAGGAAAGAGCAAAATTATGATGATTTTTATCTGATGAAATTAATTTTAAGAATATATATTAAAATATGGGCAATAAGAAGTAGCAAGTTGCATAGCATACCGGGACAACAAGAGTAGAAAGAGTTCATTACAGTACCTCTCCTTCACCTTGGTGTAAAGTTTATTGTTACAGGGCCCGACAAGGAAAGGCTGCATTTAGATAAATGTAGTTTTCTGTCAGGCTGAGATCACTGACTAGCACTCCGTGTACTTCTCACTGCCTTGTGATCTCTTACATACGCACACAAGAGCAAGGAGAGGTGTCAGCTGAGAAAAAAGTTAAGTATTTCTACCTGGAGTATTCAACCACCATCCTGTGAACAGGCTGCAATTCGGTGAAAAAGAATCAGAAAAAATAACAACAGACACAGGGCTGCAGGGCAAAAGTAAGATGGTTAGGTTGGCCTTGCTTCACCATTTTGGTACGACACTCAATCGCATGGTAAATCAGACAGAAAGATTACTACCCTGAAGAGATCATTTGGGTCTAAAAAAAATTTTGCTTGATGAATTCTTGGCTATAATCTGCAGAATGGTGTGTTATCACCTGTGAAGTTTGCTGCAACTCATGAATGTGAAACCAGTTCAGGTTTATGCCCAAATAAAATTCAGAAGAGGAAGCAGAAAGATTTTATGAATCATTCCAGGTGTTAGTTTAATCCTCTCCTTCCTCCAGAGCAGGTACTGACAATTTTCAGTAACTTCACTGTCAAAGTAACAGAAAAAAATCGAGGGAAACGTGGCTTTTCAGAATAGGCAGAATTAAAGCAAATACATCCGTTGTGTATGAAGAATAAGCTGGCTGCTGCTAACACATGAGAGGATGAAAGGTGTCCTCGCACATCACTGGGCCAACGGACAAGTAATCAAAAAAAAAAAATCTCCTGTGCTCAGATGGAGAACATCAACCCGCAGTGGCATACCTTATCTCGCTATAATTAATAATAAAGATTAGCTTCCAGTTGCATGTGCACAAAAAGAAGTGCTTTTCAAGTTCAGTTTCGATTAACAAAAGAATACATTGTCCGTGTCAGGAAGACTCACAAAAGTTAAACCTTGAAAAAGAGAGAAGTTCAGAGACTGGAACTGATCGCAATCACTCTGCTGCAATACCGAGAATGTCGCACACAGCAACAAAATCTAATGCTAACATACTGGAAAAGATTTGTTAGACAAAAGACTTTATCAACCCAATTAGAAGAAGGAAATTAACATTTCCAATGATGTGACTGGAATAGGAGGACTATGATTACAGAAGGAAGTAACTTCAGGATATGTGGAAGGAAGAATGACCGTTACAGGGCATTAAGGATCAACCAAATAACAAAATTAACATCCTGGACAGATGAGGTTTATGTGTGCTGAGCCCCTGGGGATGGGATGAGTGGTGCTGGGGATGGCTCCCAAACGCATCAGCAGCTTTCTGTGGTCTCTTCTGTTGTAGTTAGATCCTCTGAGGCAGGGACTGTCCTCTAACTCTGTGCTCAGCCAGCCTCCATCACAGTGAGGTCTCACACCATCGCCTGGATTTCTTAGTATTTCGTCCCTGTTCATGTATTTCCTGATAGGACACCTTATCAGTTCTCCAGGAGGAATTATAAATTGCACAAATGCACAGTGGAAGGCTCCAAAAGCGTGTTAGATGGTGGGCAGCAAAGCAGCTGAGTGTCAAAGTGCCATCGTGCTGCGAAGTGCTCGGCTGGGCTTGTGTTGGGATAAGGGTCCTCCACTGTGAGACACAAAATACTTCTTCTTATCTACTTGGCAAGGCCTTGGGTGGAATATTGTTCAGCTGAAGTCACCACGCTTCGAGTGACACAAAAATATGGCAGAGAACTCAGCTGAGGGAAGCAAGGGGACAAGAGATGGAGAACACCATGGCACAGGTTAGACAGTAGGAAATACTTTGTCATGCTTAGGACAGACCAACAAGAGCAGAAATTCTCAAAAAACCCACAAACCACCAGGTTGAGCAAACACCTGTGATGTGGTTGGGTGTCATTCACCTTGTCCTGCCTTGGGCAAAAGGACAGATTAGTACTAATTTCTTCAGTAATTTCTCCCCATTTATGGCTCTCAATCAGAGTGAATAAATCAATTAATATGCTGCTGATCCAAGCCATGAACTAAGTTCAACTGCAACAACTGAGTTCTGGGTATTTTTACTGTTATTGATTACTAATCACTTCCTATAGCTGCATAGGAGGTTAAATGGTTTGTGGATACACGCTTAGAAATTGTTCCAAGTACTGCAAAAAATAATCGTTCAATTCTTTAATTTTACCGTTATACAGAGGCTCTTTTTTTTTTTTTTTTCCTACAAACATCCTCAGTGAATTCAGGAGGCTGTTCATATATATCAAATCTAGACTTCAACTGGCAATAATAAATGAGGAAGGGACAAAGGGATTCAATTTATAAGTGTAAAAGTAGTCACTGTGCCAAACAACTCTTTTTTTTTTTTCTCTTTCTCAGGTACAGTCAGTTTTCTTCCTCCATTCTCTCTTATAATTAGTCAAGTGTCCTGATTTGCTTGCTCACTCATGTTTAAAAATATTCTATGCCCCATTTTCTTTCTTTCAGCTTCTCACATCGTTGGAAAGTATTTGCAAAAGCTAAAGGAGCTGAGGAAAGCTGGAAGCCGCATGATGCTGCAGCACACCTCTCATCAGGTAACGCACACACACAAATCAAACTGCCGCTGCGAAAAAGATTGTTCTGAAGAAATAATCTAGAGAGAGAGATTCCAAAAAAGTAGAGACGTTCTTACAGTAGATTCCGTTTTGTACATTATTTTGTTAGCTCTAGCACACAGGGATTTGGACTTACACTATAAGCACTTATGCAAAATACTCTGGAAAATGTGAGACAATAGAAGGTACAAATGTACTCGCCGGTATTTTTCTTTAAGTGAACATCGGAAAAGAAGAACGAAAGAACGAGCTGATGACTTCCCTAATGACAGAATAATTATCTAAACAAGAATACACAGAAACAGCTTAAAATAATTTAGGTTTAGCGATAATTCAATAAAAGAGAGAGAATTTGGAGTGAGGTTATAAAAGGCACTATTATGATGTCATTTCAGTTAATTTAGATGGAAGGATAATGAATGCTTTATTACAGCTGATCAGCCTTCCTGCACATCATCATGCTTGCCATGCTTGAGCTTCTGCTTCTCTGGGAGACAAATTTACTGTGCATATATGAGACAGACTACTCTTATCTTGTCAGACTGCGTATGAAACAACAGACCTAGACCTTGAAATCCCAATGCAAAACCCAGACCTGAACAAATGCTCGCTAAAGCATGAATAGCAAAGCCTTCTTTTAAACAGCAATCACTTCAAATACCTTCAAATTCTTTTTCAACGTCTCAGTGTTGCAAAGCACAGTTAAGTTTTAAACAACTTTTTACATATGAATTAAAACTTGTATTTTAATACACTCCTATAGACATTTCTCTATTGGCGTTGCATGCGGTACGGTGATTGTCCAATTATTTTAAGCCTGGAACACAGAGAATATGTAGTGATGTCATACGTGTATTTTGTAAAAGTCAAATGAAAGTCAAAATCATTAAAATGAGTGAGCATGAAGGTATCTGCCCTCCTTGCATCTCTCCCCAATTTTCTCCCTTCCCAAATCCTCTCCCTCTTTTCTTTTCTGGTGATGTTATAACCCGTTCACCCATCTTCACACCTCCAGTGCCCGGCCCAAATGAAGGTTTCCAAAATCCTTTTCATTTTACACTTCCGTATATGACACTTCTCTGCCCAGTCTACCTCTGGGTTTTTTTAACCAAAAATGTAAAGGATTCCTTGTAATATCCTCTAATTCATCAGGCTAAAGAGCAGTGAATTTTTTTTTTTTTTTTTTTAAAAAGAAGAAACAAAAACCTTGATAATTTGCTTTCTTTTGAATTACAATTCCTAGGCTGACTATAATAGCACAGAGTAATCCCAGTGTGAAGACTTGCTACTAAATACTTACATTAGCATAATCTTATAATGTCTAGTCCACACCAGCACAGGTGCACCATGTCACATTATTAACCTATTTTCTAATAAATATTTCAGAAATGCTTTTAGCATATTGTCTATAATCACTGACACCTCTTTCCTAATTTATATTCCGTGCTGTCTGTCCTCTAAAACAGTGGGGAAAGATGAATGAAAAATAACTGCAAGTTACAAAATACCCAAGGACAAACTTGTGGTCTGACTACCAATAACAGGTACCCTGTAACAGGCGCTATGTATTATTTTCCAAACCACCTTTGCAGTACAGAGCTCTCGTCCCTTAAAATCAAATTGACAGAGCAACCCTGTTACAGCACCGGACAAACAAACGCCAAACGTTTACAGAAAGAAACGGTATTAAAAAGAGATTTGGATTTACATCCCATTCAAATCCAATCCAACGCTCAACCTGAAGCGTAGCTGCCTGTTTAAGGGACGTGGTGTTGGGTCAGAGCACAGGGATGCAGAGGTTGGAAAGTGCCTCTGGACATCTCTGGTCAAACTGGAGCGGGTTGCTCAGGGCTGCACCCAGGTGGGTTCTGAGTGTCTCCAAGGATGGAGATGCCTCCCGTGGGCAGCCCCCTTGGACAACCTGGGGCAGCGTCTGACTGCCCTCAACCTCCTCCTTTCTCGACGACTTGTCCTGAAGCCTAGGCTGTGGCTTCTTGACAACTTTCAGAGCGCAGGAAAGAAGCAGCTTTAAACCCTTTAACAAAAGCACCAGTAAACTTTGTCTCCTGAAATTTTATCTAAGATATAACTACAGCCATGGATATAACCTTATGTACTAAATTTCACCACCTAGAGATTTTATGACAGAGTAATAAAAGCCTGGAAATAGTGTTTTCTAATGGAAATGCTAGACGACAATTTAATTTAGGAGTTTTTAGCTAAGGCTACAATACTGGGAAAGCAGCACCTAGTGCAAGTGGACATCATTATTGTTCCTCTAATCCAAAAGTTAATATTCTAAAGGAAGAAGACTTACTGAATACAAAGAGACTGTTTCCATTATGGTAGTTGGCAAAAACTTGCAATAGATCTTGTAATTTAAAACAAATGTAATTTGTTGTGGGACTGCTGGAAGAAATCTCTGCAATCAGGTTAGCTATTAAACAAGCAGTTTTCATTATAATGCGCTGCTCAATAAAATGCAAAAAGTCTTTGCTACGGTACAGATATCATCACCTTATCCTTGGTGAGTTTATCGGCTAAAAAAGAGCCCTTCCAAGCAAGTGTGCAACCACAGAGGATAGGTCCATGGGCTCTCGGATGCTCGCCCAGGCCGCTGGCCAGGGCTGGTGGATCTCTCCCCCAGCCTCCTGTTTTCATGGGCCAGGAGCTGCTGTGGCTGCCAACAGATCCTGAACCCACCTCTGCCTTTCCAAAGAAGGATGACAGCTTTCCTCATACAGGATGCCTGCAGGCCATTAAGAACCCAAGAGTGGAGGCTCCTGAAAGACACCATCTTAGTTGTTATTTTGCCTTGATCCTACATAGGAATTCATCTAGTTTTTGCAGTAGCAAAAATCAATAAAGCAGACGATTTCTTTCTTATCACACTGCTATTTAAAGCAGCATTCAGTCTGGAAAAAGAAATAATTTAAAAAAAGAAGCAACTCATGGGAAGTGCGGGAAAGGACTTTGCAGGTAAATTTTCCTGCAAAGCATGAAAGTTCTGACTGAATTTGGCCAAAAGTTTTCAAATACTTGACAGTGCCTCACAGTTTGTGGCACGGGAACCTCCCTCCTTTTCTGCTGACAGCACTGTCCTCTGTAATTCACCCGTTTCCATGGATGCTTAGATGTGAATACAGATTAAGGCTACTTTAGGTAATTATGGATAAATCAATAGAATCGATTTCCTCCATTTTAAATTCTTTGGCATTTTCATCAATCTTGCAATCAATTGTTAAGACGATTGCAACTGGCTAAACAAATGTCATAATGTTGCTTGAAATATAATCTCAATTTTTCCTGTGAGTATTCAATTACTTTATCAGAGTCCATCCCAGAATATTAATAAGGAAAAGGAAAGTAATCTGCAGATGAAGAAGGTATCCTAAGGTTAGTTTAACACCTATTCGGTGCTGCTGGGGTCACAAATGAGGTGTGCTTAGCAACTCAAGCTGCTGCAGAGATCGCTTCTCTTCGTCCACCACCCAAACAAGTTCATCGTGATGCCTGAGGGCAGAAAGTTTCCACGGGAGCTGAAAAGAATTTGGCTTTTAGTCCTATGCCTTAGGGTTACTTTCATCGTCTAACTACCAAGAACCACAAACACAGAGACACCGTCCGGAAGAGCCGAACTTTCACAAAACCAGGATCCACCTCCCCAGCAAACACACACAAGAAGTGACTCCCTTGGAAGAGGTTAAAATGCCATTTCTTGTAATAGATGGGAATGATAAACCACAGCAGCTGCTCTGCTTTGCTGCTCCACGGACACTTATGTGTCTGACAGCTATGTGAAGGGATCGCTAATGCTGGTAAAGTGAAAATAAAAAAACAACATAAAACCTTTCTGGAGCTTTAGGTAAGCCGGCATTTGATCCGAAGTGTGGCTCTCAGATATTAAAGTGACACAAAACGGTTTAAGGAGGCGGTGAGGGAGAGAGCCAAGCGAGACGAGAACAGTGCTCATCTCTGTACAGGCTACTGCTCGCCTAACCCCGCTATCAACCTTTGGACAAGATCAGTGGTTTGCTATTCTGTTAATTTTTCTTTCAGGCTTCTGTCTGATACTGTTTGTAGCAATGAGACAGGACTGGAATAAATGCCTGGATACGATGCTTCAATACCGGCCAGCCCCAGAAATGCCCATCAGGAGCCCATCGCTTCTGTGATTATTAACAGGGTTTTTGGGTTCCGTGGAAAGAGTTAACGTATCCTGCATACAAGGGATCGCACGCACAAAGAGTCTGAGATGATACAGCACAAAAATCAGGTTTGCAGAGCAGATAACAACTATATAACATTTATAACGTGGTGGGTTTTTTTTCCTGTTCTAGTACGTTCCTTATTTTGGGGAAGCCCAGAAACACGATTACCTCCGACTGCCTTCAGCATTCATTTCATCCTTACTAGGCATGTGTTTTCTGCAATATAGAGGAGCTTAATAATGCTGCAGATAAAACCAAATTGTCTCATAAGAAACTGCAATGGAACTGAGCAATCAAACCCATTTTGATTCACTCTTTTACCAAGCCTAGCACATGCCAGCAGAACTGCAGAGCAGCAGAGGGACTGCACCTCACTGAGTGGGTTCAGTTTTGGGCCCCTCACCCCAAAAAGGCCATTGAATGACTCGAGCGTGGCCAGAGAAGGGCAACGGAGCTGGGGCAGGGTCTGGAGCACAGGTCTGCTGGGGAGCGGCTGGGGGAACTGGGGGGGTTCAGTCTGGAGCAGAGGAGGCTGAGGGGAGACCTCCTGGCCCTCTGCAACTCCCTGCCAGGAGGGGGCAGAGAGGGGGGATGAGTCTCTGGAGCCAAGGCCCCAGCGCCAGGCCCCGAGGGAATGGCCTCAAGCTGCCCAGGGCAGGGTCAGGCTGGCTCTGAGGAAGGATTTCTGTGCAGAAGGGGCTGTTGGGCGTTGGAATGGGCTGCCCAGGGCAGGGGGGAGTCCCCGGGATCCCTGGAGGGGTTGAAGAGTCGGGCTGAGCCAGCGCTGAGGGATCTGGGGGAGTTGGGAACGGTCAGGGGGAGGGTCATGGTTGGGCTGGAGGAGCTCCAAGGGCTTTTCCAGCCGAGATCATTCTGTGATTCTGTGACATTTTGAACCCTGAAAACAAATTAATTTGCAGCCTTGCAGCAGTTATCTCCTGCATTGAAACAATGTGCTCCTGTGCACGGTGGCTGCAGCAGAGTCTTTGGATGGGTTCAAGGCCAGGGAGGATCCAGCACTCACTCTGATATGCCAATCCTCCCTGGAATTTTAGAGCTGCTAATTTGTTTCTGCCTGGTAATGTCAAAGCCTCAGAGGCAACCACAATCGGGGACACAAAAAAAAAAAAATGGCCAAGTGTGTCAATGGGACAAAGTTTTTGCTAAAAATTTTCTGTATTAAGTTGTGGAATACAATTCCATGTATATATATGCCACTGATACAAGCACACCATGAGGACAGCTTTCCATTTTAAGAAGCTTAAGCAACTTTTCCAGACATTCAGACCAGCAGACGTTAAGGTCCGTTCCCACACATTCAAGCACAGGTAACACACAGAAACAGCCGACAGAACCCACGCCCTGCCCCAGCATCCCCACGGATGGAGAAGATTAAAGCCTGGAAGCATCACTAAAGCACACCTGTTCTCTAGGGAAGGCTGAGCATCTCGGCACAGTTATACAACAAACACCAGCTTCAGCAGCCTTGCAACAAGATTCTCCAGAATGAAATCTGGTTCTCTACAATTTCTTTTATGCAGTGCTTTTATTTCACTCTCTCTTATTAATCCTGAGGAAGCTCTTTAAGCTACTAAAATATGCTACATGGATTAAGTAGATGTAAAACTACAAGAAACCACCTGGCTTTTGAAATACAAATATTAGCTTGGAAACGGTTTTCTTAGGACACCGTAAGACTAAAATTTTATTTTTGACAGCTGAGTTTGTAAGACAGGGAAATAACCTCAAGGTACTGCCATGTGTTGACTCCTCACCTCTGCTAAGGCAGAGCCGCATCAAAGTTGGCTTTAATGTGCACACAGGAATACGCGCGTCCCCAATACTAAGGCAAGTCTATTTACTTTGTCCAAAGAACAGCACTTGGAATTTGGAAATTACCCTAATTTGGAAAAGTTCCTGACTCCAGCAGCATCGCTGGACAGCAGCAAATTGGAGCATCCTCAGTCCCCCGGCGCAGATGGTGCGAGGCGCAGCGTGAGTGAAGTGAGAGTCAGGGCTGTGCTGTGAGTGCGTTCCTGAGCCTCGCAAGGACAAGACAGGCAGCCAGAAACTTCACAAAAATCAATGCCACTGCACTGATTTTCCTGGACTGGGTCAAAGTAGAGTTGGGCAAAAGGCCCGCACAACATTTATGCACCATTTATGTTCCTTTTACGTTCTCCTCTGGCCTGAATTACACATTTTGGCTATCTCTAAACAGATAATTTATAATGCCAGTGGCAGTGAAAGCCAGCAGCTTCTCTATGAGTAGACTTTAATTATTTTATGAGCTCATACGGGCAACAGAAACTAAGCGGGGAAAAATCCAGACCAGCCCCAATGCTAGGAGGTTTTCCCACACGAAAAACCCCCAACCAAACAAAATATTCATGTTGATTTTTTTTTTTTTAAACTAATGGTTTTATACAGTAACATCTAAAACTGTCCTAATCTTACGCAGTGCAGTATTATGTATGAAAGAATTTATTACTTTGCCATTGAAATGTTACCAGAGTGGAAAGAGCTGAATTTCCCACTGGGTGAGGCCAGGCTATGGCTCCCAGCCGAGGTGGGGAGGTGACAAGTGACAGCACCTTCCCCACAGCTCGGCACAAGGGCGCACATGTTCATGTGACAGAGTCTTTTTTATCCTTGGTAAACCATAAAAGCCTTCAAGGACTTTACGGCTTTTAAATTTCCTCATGCCTGTAGGAATACAAGTTTCTAATTCAGAAAGTTTTCAAGTACTCAGAGCTTCAAGCTTTTAAATTTATTTTTTTTTTCTAATATGTTACTTTAATCATAATTCCCAAAATTTTCATATAAAATCCTGTTTTTAATAAAACAATGGATTTGGAAGATAGAGTCTGATAATGGAAATTTTAAGGGAAAACATTAACGCAATCACTGGAGGTTGAGCAGAAGTTGAACATAGTTGGAAGGTATGGAGACAGCATATTCGAATCTTAATATTAAAACCAACAAGAGGTTGGTTTGCCTGATCTAAAGACCTGATTACCAAAATGTTATTTACAGCGCTGAAAAACGCAGACGGGAATAACATCTCTTTTTAGCGACCTGTCATCTAAAAAGTCTTTTAAACCACATCATGGTAGGACGTCTGTATTATAGATTCACACTAAGCCACTACACAATTAGCTTCATCTTGAGGTTTAAGCAACAACATATGCGTGAGGGTTTCCAGCACGGATGTGAGGCCCGTGACACGGTCACCAAATATTCACGATTTGCAGCAAATATAGCTACTGAGTGTAAGATGGGCCCAGACTACCAAGACACAGGCAGATCCCATGAGGATGAAGGCTTGTTTGGAAGCAGTTGGATTTTCCTGACTCCCAGTAATGAAGCTGCTGCTACAACATCACGGAAGTGCCAGCACTGATAAGCCAGGAGTGATCTGAGCGGGATGCAGGGACTAACAATAGGAGCCCTTTGATGGAGAGAGGGATGCTGGCATTGCAGTGATTCATGAAGGGCAGGGAAAACGCTGCTTTTAGAATGGATATTGATGCTCAGGCAGATAAGACTCGCCAGCATTTTGAAGTGCATCTGCAGCAGATATTATGGGAAGTCTGGCAACAGCAAGGAGCTATATAGGCCAACGGTGAACAACCAGAGGACTTATCAAAGGTTTACATAAGGTAAAAAGCACAATTTTCTGGATTTATTCCATATACTAGCAGACAAATTGAAAGCAGAATGGCGTGCACAGGTTGTTCAGATCGTATGCAATTTCATCTTCAACGTCAGCAATACCCAAACTGTGATCGCTCAAACCTGATAACCAAAAGATATTAGAAGTGGCTGCAAGCAGCACGTAAAACTATGATATAATTTATAGTGGTTTCAATCAAAAGTTTTAGCATTACAGCATCAACACAAAGGCCCAAACGCAAAAAGAGGTTTGTTTTCATCACACTGATAGGCCAAAGAGATTTGAGAATCACCGTTGAAGAAGTAGATGTTAAAATCAAAGGTGTGGGCTATTTTAGCTTTCCTCAGTTTGGCCAGGTTTTCAGTAGAAAATAGTATTTTAAAAGAAAACATGTAACAAGTGTTTTATAAATATAGCTTTTTTTTTTTTTTTTCTCCTAAAAACGCTAACTGAGATAAAGCTTCTTTCCCCATATTTTAAGTCTTTCCCTTTTTCTCTAGCTTTGTCGGAAAGTATAGCCCCCTCTCCTTGCTGTTTAGGTTGGGTAATATAAATTTTACTAGGGGAAACAGTGAAAGGGGTTATTATTACCGGGTTTTTTTTTAGCTATATCTACCTTAACACTTAATCTGCAATATTACAATTGCAGAATTCTCACTGTATGCATATGTAAAAGTTAGATGCTTCCTATACCTCATACACAGCACGTCAAGGTGCAAATGAGCCTCCCAAAGTGTGATTTAGTTCAATACATGAGAGCATTAGATGATGATACCACTCAAATGCTGTTCTTATAATGGGGAATATATTCATTTATGTTACATTCACTCAAATTTGTAATTCATGACAAAATTATAATTTTTTTTTTTTTCCCCCCAAGGCATCATTAAATGCTTAAGAGCCGAATGCACTAAAAAGGAAGAACTAAAGACTTCTACAGGGACCTCCTGCGATTGTAACTCTTCAAGCATTGACTTTTTCATCAGAAACTACCTAAATTTCTTCAGTAAAGTTGCTCACTCAAACCTGGGGCCAAAAACCTGTTCAGAGCCTCTCACCTCTCACGGAATGAGCAAACATAACTAATCCACTGTTAGTCAACAAGCCGTGCTACAAGCCCTCGTTACACAGTCTCATTAAAAATACTTCCATTTAAAATACCACGTTACAGCCCAGATACAAATAAGTTGTATTTTCTCTGTGCCACAGTAGGATAATTTGATTGTACAGAAACACAAAGACAGAAGAAAAAACAACTCACGGTTCAAATTAACCCTACATTTCAGTATTATTTCTGCAAGAGACTATCTTAATTGTAAGTTTGCATTCAGAGAGCAACACAACATTTTGTTCTTAATTTCTATGTAGTATAATGAATGGGTTTTAAATTAGTCAAAAAAGTAAATATTAGTCTGTGACAAATCACAATTACTGGATGATCACAGCTGTATAAATTAACTTCAGCTAAGAAGTTTTCATTTATGGGAAACACAGATTTATTTTTTTGAAGTTGTTTTGTACAGCACAGTAAGTTGGGTGTCACTTTGTTTCTTTAAAAATTATTTAAAATCACATTTACAGGGACCAGTTCAGATAGAACCGGCTCTGGAAATTGTAAGAACGTTTTATAGCATGTTGCTTTGCCTAAATTAATGTGAACTGCAATGGGAACAGCACTGGGTCAAGTATATATTTAATTTCTGACTTACCACAGCCGCCCACGTTACTGTATTCCGCGTGATAAGGATGGAGGGCAGTGCAAATCAATAGGGATGGGTGACTTCAGAATAGGGAATAAAATCTCCTTGGTAATTTCACTGGATATCCTGCCCTGAAGATGCAGGGAAGGGTAACTCAACCCACAAGGCCAGATTAACGAGCACAAGCAGACAACAACTAAAGATGTTGAGGGAAATCAGAAAAAAGTTTGTATGAGAAGAAATAAATGATGGTTATTTGGAGAAAACACGCCTTTTTAAAAATGTGAATTAGCAAAGATTGAACAGAATGGAGACCTTTGCTTTGCAAAACAGCTCTATAAGCCAACAATCCCCATGATGACCTCAAGACGTTGTGAGTCCCACAGCACGTGCTCCGACACGGGGCTTCAGCCCTGCACGGAGCGAGGGAAACGCGTAGCAAAGAGCAATATAGCGGAGGCCCTAGCAAGCAAGGGAAGATGACTGGCTGATCTGGAACTAACAGGGTGTTGGATTTCTTTGAAATCTCAAAACTTTTGTACTGATACTATTACATACATCAGAAGCAAACGACTTCCCATCTTAAAAGACCTGACCTGTATGCCGTGCAAGTCCAATTTTTGACTTCCCTACTCAATAAAGGCAATCTGCCCTCGGGTGAAACCTGTAAATCACAAAACGAAGCACAGACAGTGTTAATCTTGGAATAGGAAAATGCTGGTATGATGATGCACAAATGAAAGAGAGGGTTTTAGCATTTTATCTTTTGTTTACTGTTAGAGAATAAATAAAGTTTTATTCATTCATCGGGAACTGCAAAGGTAATTTTCACTGCTGACTCTGACAATAACAGAAATCTTATTTTCTCATTCTTTAAGAAGTCTCACCACCCAAAAGAGTATGATCAATCAGGGTGAGAAGTAAACCTACCTCCTCACCAGGTGAATTCAGTATTTTTCTCCTTTTACGTAAAGAGCAGTCAATAGGCACATCACTGCCCATGTACCAAGACGTGAGAATTCGACTGGGCAGGGGGAGGGCAGGGACATACGTGTGTGAGACTCCTCACTGAAGTGGAATACGGTCAAAAATCTGCTGGACCTGAGCTAAGAAGTTTATGGGTGCTGGCAGGCCAGTGCAAGGAGTCTGCTGATGGCCGCATGGTTTCTGTGGGACTCCCAGGGAAGGTTGGACAGCCAGTTTGGTTTGGCAAATTTCAAAGCCGGGAGACTATTCAATAATCCCAGCTCCTCAGATGGAACAACAAAGAATAACATCTTCCCAGCAGCACTGGGGGTGCCTTTCTGAAGGCAAACACGGGGTGGAAGCCCTTTACCTCACTGGTGATTTCCAATTCTATTTTTTTGACGTGAGGGACAGCTCTTGCATTGCATTTAAAGGAATCTTTATCTAAACTAAAACTAACAGCAATAAAAGGCAAAGCTGAAGGAAAAGTGGGGTGAGAAGAAGAAAAGATCATCTCGCCTGCACATTGCTCCTCCCAGCCTCTGCAGCTGAAGCTGCTCGCTCCAGACGATCTGCTCTGCTGCTACCAAAGGGTGTTGTTATCAACCCGTGTTTCTAAGCACAGTTTTAAGTAAGGAAATGGAGACCAAGACCGCTGCTCTTACTAGCTGAAGTGAACTCAGCAGGATACCATTTGTAAAAACTACCAAGTACCTTGTCTGGTTTTGTGCCCCACATTTAGCTGGTGTGTAGCAGGCAACTGCCCATACAAGCAACTCTACTTTCAAATAACAGATTTAAACTCATCAAAGCCTGAAACTGTAGGAAAATGTCTACAGTGGCTCCCCACAGCTTCTCCTGGGAAAGAAGTGCTATCAGAAGAAATAAAACCCTACACTTAAGTCCCTTCCCCAGACAGTGCGATATCCCAGCCTGTACAACTGCGTGCACCAAAGGAGGTGTGTAAGGAGGACATGTTATGCCCCAGGAAAAGTTGTTTAAAAAAAAAATCTAGATTATAAATGTGTAAAGTAATCACACCAGAGCTCCACCTGCCTCAAATAGACAGTTTTACATCAACCTCGTATTCCTGCATGCATGCACAGTATGCCTCTCTGCAAAAAAAAACCCATATCAAACCTGGAAACCCAGCTTTCCAGCCACAGAGATTGACTTGGAGAGAAGAACTGAAGAAGCCTGACTACATAACATTTATTTCAAATTAATTTTCTGAGATCCAGCTACAGCAGTTCATTCTTCCCTCTGAATGGTATCTAATAAGACCTAATAGGTGATAAATCAGTTTCCTGGTTTAGAGCATTAAGAAACTGCAGTGATACGTTCTTCTAGACCAGTGAGGTCTACAGCACTCTGTTCCACAACAAGCGGGGCATTAAATAGTCTTAAATCATCAGGCTGTCCCTTTCTCAGCTATATGACCACTCCTGCGGCTTTGAAATTTCAGAATGAGAAATCATTCTTTATAGCAAACTCTGTAGCTGCAAGCAAAGCAATTTAAAAAAAAAAACAAAACAACCCACAACCACAACACTTTAGAAGAGCAGTTCCTACATACTGCTTCTGTTACAAATTACTTTGCTTCAGCATTTACAAAATACGCAGTTTAAATAATACAAATGAGTTATCAAATTATCATGATGTAAACAGATAGAAAAGTTGTTTCCTATCAACAAATCCATTATAAACTAACAACAAAACAGAATTATTTACTCAGCATCAATTCATTGCTTCTAATTTGGCACAGTATTATTAGAACCGAGGCTTTACATGCAACACACTCCAATTCTCGGGATAATTCGATAATGCAATCCACGTTGCCTGATCCATCTTTTTATATGAGAAAGGTGAAATAAACATATGTGCTAACATCACAATCATTATTCAGCTCTCATGTCAAAAGCGTATCTATCTCAATTATGAGTAATAACAGTTTTACAGAGAGTTTTGATGAGGGTGACGTTTATTATCCTTGGGTCTATAACCCGTATGCCAAAACCTTTACTTTCTAAGTTTAAAGCTGAGCCAGGCTGTAAAGAAGGTGTCGTTTTACAGATTCATCTACGCAAAAAGAAGCCCTCGTCCTTGACCTTTTCGCCATCCCCACCGCTGGGAGCTTACTTTTTACCCCAGCAAAGTGGGTCACGAGAGCACTCTCTCATCCACGTCAGTCAAAATCACCCGGGTTAACTAAGTCTATTTAAGCCGTACAAACCCATTCCAGCTCTTTTTGCCTGAATCCGGTGGGGGAACGGTTACACAAGGTTTTGTTTTACAGCAACATTCTGGAAGTGCTAACCTCCAGCAGAAAGATGGGAATTGGGATCATTTAGGTTAAACTTCACAGAAGTACGTACCTCTCTAGAGGTTGTTCAGGGTGCATGTTTGTCTACAGCTATGTTGACCTTAAAAATTAAACACTACGTTGACCTTGCTTATTTTTATATGAAATTTTGAATATTTTTTCCACTTACGCAGCCAAAATGCGAACTGTGCTATTTCAACTAGAGTTACAGGTTAATATTCGTATGGAAAACGTGCTAGTTATCGAAACGGAGCAGAACATTTCATGTGAAAATAATACATGATTTAAGTTGTGTTCTTCACTGCTGGCTGTTCGCTGCATGAACACAGGCAAATTATTTAATTCCTCTATGAATCAACTTGAACATCTGTAAGGTCAACATAACACAGATGATCTTCCCCAGATGCTCTGAGATTCTTACAAAAATAATTCAAATTAATATTATTGTTGCTACATAAACCCATCACTATAAATCCTACTTTATGGCTAACAAAGCATCTTTTAGAATGGCACCCCTTTAGCAAAGAGGAGCTAAACAAGTTGGGAAAGTTTAATTTACCCACAATGCTCAAACTACAATTTCTCAGATTAAAATGTAAGAACAGTATGTTTATATACTTCCACATGAAATTAAATTGGGCCTGTTCGCCAATGGTATTGGTGTTGAAATGATCTCAAAACATATTTTAATTATATTCAAGCCAAAAACAGCCTTTAAATTGTATTCAAGCCAAAAGTACCTTTAAATGAAATGCTCAGTTAAGTAAGTGGATTGTGAATGGAAGATTGAAGGTATACGCACCTTATAATAGCAAAAAAAAGGTAATAAATATTTTACTATGATAAAACCAGATACAATAATAAAATGCTACTGAAAAACAGCATTTTATTGAAAAAAAAGGTCATTAGCACATTTTAGACTAATATATATAGAAAATAGAAAACAACATAGTGCATTCCTGACAAATAAATCATTGATTTGTTCAAACCTCAGCCTGGCACAAGATTTAGATTAAGAATGGGTTTGATCTGACACCATAGCTAACTCACAGTCCTCTGCCATGGCTTGGGGATTATTTTCAAGAAGGCAAGTACAATTATTTCAAAGGCAAGTACAATTTTAAGGTAAGTTAAAATAATCAAAATTGCATCCTTGCTAATAGCAGCAAATCTTATACTGATGTTTATTTTCACATCATTTGCTGAGACTAAACAATGCAGCAAACCCCAGTACGATGATATAATAGCGGGAAAAAGATGCTTTGCTACGTTACCACATTCCCCACTGCTCTCCTGCGTGCTTGAGGATGGGAAATGATTATAAACCTGGTCAGAAAACACCTCAAATTCTCCTGGGCCAGTCCTCAAAGCAGGTTATAAACCAGCACCCCTTCTCCAACGTGTGCCATGGCACATCCCCTCACCTGCCCCCGGGCCTAGAGGCCATGAGCTGTCTGTACAATTTATCTGTGTTATTTTGAAGCATGTGTCTACCGGAGCCTTCAGCACATTTAGAAATGAGCTGTACTGCATTGAAAATGCGGGCTGCTTTCTTGATGTAGCCACGACTTCACTGCTGGCATCCCTCCTTACACCCGGATTATAAATTCTCTATGTTGCTGTCTCAAAATGCCTGAATTTTGACATTAAATCTGTCATTTTTGTGTATTTGCTATAATTCAGGCTCCAAAATGGACTGACTCCAAAATATGGGCTAAAATTCAAAAACTTCACAAATCTTCTGTCCTTCTTAACCCATTGAATTTGCAGGAGACGCTTCCTTTAGTACTCTCCCTTCATTCCCACCAGTTTTCTTGCTCAGCCTCGAGCAAGGTCCCTGAAAACAGGCTCAGTTACAGAGATGCAGAAATCTCTGCAGAGCTAAGCAGGTTTTGCTAGTTGGTTGCTTGTCGGTTTTTTAAATCTTTTTTCCCTGGAACTTCGTGCTCACTTTTTAAATCTCTTCTTTTCACATCGATATAGCCCCCTGAAATTCTACCAAAATAACATTTACACTGACATAAAAGAGGAAAAAATAAAAATAATTCACTCACACCACCTTATGAAGTATTTTAAAATAAGGTTAAAATAAGGTAAACATTATGCAAATATATTTACAGCTTTTTAAAAAACCCAAAGAATTAATATAGATCAACCAATTTGATTAGGCACCGTGTTTTACCTCCCTGAACTCGACAGAGATTTACTTTCTGTTCAGTCACATTCAGGGACACGTGAGGGTCAGTGCCAAAGAACCAGCATCCAAGAGCTACTGCAGCAAGGCAGCCAGCAGAGCTCTCCCATCCCCCTGGCCATGGTTTGCTGGGATATCTACCAGAGTGAAAAAAAAAAAAAAAGTCTTTCTTTTTTTCCTCTCTAATAACACAAGGAGTCATACATTGCGTACAAATTGCCTATGCTCTTTTGAAAACCTGGGCTTTAATTTCCTCTTTCTTTTTAATATATGAACTGTCTTGAATAAGATATAAATAACCAAAATACACATGCCAGGTATTTTTCCCTTGGATCGATGAGAATGAGTTGCACTTTTTGTGACTCCCCATGCAGTTTAACCGTGCTCTGCTCGGGGGCAGATCAGCAGCCTCTGTATTTCCCCCTACCAGACAGCACTCCTGGAGCCAGATAATTTATGATTCAGGGCAAGAAGGAAATGTTTAAGGGAACTGTTTTGTAAGTTGACAATGGTCAAAGCAATTGCTTACTGCAGTCAAGGAGAGCTAAGGATACTACAGCATGCCTGGAACTCAAAACCTACTTCTGTTAATTGAATTGCAAAATATACAAGCAAAAAAAAAAAAAAAAAAAAAGTAATTTTCATAAACACGAATTTTTAATTATCCTATTATTTGCACATCAGGAAACTCGCACGGTGGGATGAGAGTACCTTATAAATTTATGTTTGAAATATAAGCATGTGGAACCATCGACAAATACAGATTAATTTAACAAAAGTTTATGACAAAAGTTTAACTCGCTATTTTTATTTGTATTTTACAACTAAAGAAACCAACCTGTTATAAAAGTTTAAGTGATAAGTTTAGGATCACTCTAGCATGAGGAGCTTGCTCATGCAGTCAACAACCAAAATGTAGTGCTCCGTGAGTAAACAAATAAATAAAACCACAATTACCTTTTTTCCTTTTTTCTCCTAACAAACAAGTACTATTAAACCCAAACAGTTCTCCACTCAGATTAGTTATTCATTTATAGGTTCAGCTAGATACGGGGCTAGAGCTGCTGCATCCTTGGCTCACATACCAAGTGCATGTGACATGGATCACGTCCTGCAAGCTTCAGGCAAATTTTTTTTTTTTTTTTTTCAGTGAAATTCAAAGGTTAATTTGTGTAGGGAAATTTAGATCCATATAAGAAATGAATAATACACTTAAATGGGTATTACAGTGTTCCAGTGGACAAACTTCACAAAGAAAGGAGTTTGCAGAGAAAGATGAAATCCTTGTTGCTCTTACAAGAGCATCATGGTGGTGTCCAACCCTCGAAAACCCTTTCTGCTCTTGGTGCCTCTTCAGCCCAAAGATCTTTCACACTCAACTTTCTAATTAAAGTATCAAACTCAGTGATACACAACACTAGACAGTAACACAAGATGAAACCTTTACGTGCTGGTTTTCTCTCTAAGCATAAGAAAACCAAAAGATGTAAACCTCCCTTTTTTATTTCAGAAAAGGCTTTTGGGGATTGCTCCTTCAAGCTCTTAGATTCTACAGCATTCCCAAATCCAGCATCGGCTCTGTAAGATGTCTTATAGCACTTACTACCCCGAACAGGCTTATTCGCTGCACGGAGAGAATTCAATTATTAATAAATAGCTCTGGGGAGCAGGCAAAAAAACCCCTAAACCAAGGTGGTTCAATATCACTGCAATTTCATTTAGTAACACTGCTGGAAAAAAATTGGTGATAACTCTTCCAGCACCTGACATTCATCCTTCCTGACTGTGCCATCCGATGAACCACCGTGGTCTTCACAGCCACATGAACCTCTCCCACGATTCAGAGGCAAAAGGACCTTCGGCTCGACCCAGTAAATCACTTCTACTCTACGAGAACCTGCCATTGGCACCCGACAAGTTTTAACAGCATTTATTTGCTAATATATCTATCCACAAAACACAATTCAGCCCTTCCAGACTTTCAACTCCATTATCTGAAAAACTTGGAAAACGATATGTACCAATAAATCTTGTCTCATCACAAGCCAGCTCTCTGAGGTTAATTGTGGTATATCGCTGCCGTATGCCACGTGATTTCTGTGAGACATCTCTCACCAGTCTGTTTGACAGACTGGAAAGACAATTTTTATAGATCTACAGATCAATTCTCATGATCACCCAGTCTTGCAGCTGTACGGGTCACCCCACACCTACATCTCTGCCCAGAATCCGCTCCAGTGTGTCTTCATATGAAACCTGTTTATCAGCTGTAACAAAACGATCACAGTCCCCACGTTAAATCAAGGCAACTGCTGTATTTCATCTATCACACTTGTACAGGTAGCATTTCCATGTCAGAACAAGAGAACAGCTTTAACAGAAACATGTAAGTAAAAGGGATTAGAGATTTTACAGGAGAGAGAACAGCATGCTCTGATACAAAACTCTGCACAGGGAAAGTTTACAAATTTAAATCAAATCCAGGTTAAGCACAAAATGGAAGAGTCAGTGCTGTCAGGAGAACGATGTTAAAAAATGTTGAATGCAGCCAGGTTTTTGCTCACTAGCTTCAGCCGGGTAATTTCTTCCCCCCCCCCAACTTTCAGAACAAATAAATTAGCAATTCATTCTACAGATGTCACAAGTTATAAAGGAAATTAATGCAACAGTCCAACTGAAATGAGGCTGAGTGAAACGTTGTTATTTTCCCTGTGGACTCTTAACGTCCACACACCCAAGTCCTGCTTTGTGAAGATAATATCCAGAAACTGCTCATGAAAGCATAAAAAAAAAAATCTAAACCAATTCTGCTTTTTTTCTTTTTTTTTTTTTCCAGAGACGCACTTGAGTGTTGGGTTCATTTTTTTGATTTTGTTTTGTTTGTTGGGGGTTTTTTAAAGATGCATTATGGAAGAATTTGGCTTAAGTTTGTCATTGGAAATATTCTAGGTTTTTTCCTAAGGGCTTTTATTCCGTTTGCTTCTTCTAACACAAATAATTAGTTTGAAATCCTGACTAACAATGAAACAAACTCATGTAAGTTAGAAGTGCTGAAAATCTAAAACCTACACTGACTTCGTTGTGAGTCAAACACAAAGCACAGTAAAGGATGGAAATCTAGAGTGCAGTCTGAATATTCATACAAAATTATCAACAGTTTTAGTCTATTTTTCAAATTTCTTATTAGCAACTCTGATGTTGGAATTCAACATACATTTTACATGCTGGATGAATAAATCACATATGCCAGCATAAATTTTTCATGATTTCTTCATAAATTCCTCATTTCTTGTTGTCAGTTGTCTTGGCAGAATCTAAAATATACGAAGCTGTAAAAACGTCAGTCTAATTTAATTAAGACAACTGTCTACTTTCAGTAGTCTTTGACAAGCACTGGGTGATGCTACTTATCACCCAGTATGCACGTCAAAGACTGCAGGGACCTTTCTGAGATACAGACAATTTAAAAAAAAACCCTGCATCACTCTTGACTAGTTGGTGACCATCTCGCAAGTCCCTCAGGTTTTACATTTAATACCTGTTTGTAGATTCATATTCATTATAAACTTGTGTTTTCTTCCACTTCAGCACTGAACAGGAGTGGCATTTTCACCTTTTTCAAACAAGAAACAAGTGTTTACTAGAGTGAGGGATTTTTTTTTTTCTTTTGGATATCATTAGACTAGACCAGAAAAGAGCAAATTGAGGGAGGAGGAATGAAGTAATGGATGCAGAAAGCGAGTCTTCACCCTTCAAGAGAAATTACAGTAGAGCTGAGAACGTGCTCTTCAGGAAGAACCAAGCCCCTGCTCCCTTCCTCAGCAGTCTGCCTGCATCAAAACACAGTTAGGGGGAAAAATGAGCTTTGAAGGTTCCGTCTGCATACATAGACGTGTCATTTGAAGGGAAGCCAAGCTCAGCGCACATTTGTATAATTTCATTGCTACACTAAGGCACTCCAGCACTGAATTTGGCAAGGAGTGAAAATGCAATGATCCCTCTCTACACCCCTTGATCAGTATTCACCTGAAAAAGCACATTTGCTTCTTGGCACTCCTGCAGTAGAGACATTTGGACAAACTGGAAAAAATGAGGAATAATTCTTAAAAAAAAAAAAAATAAAATCCCTAGATGCTGTCAAAATTGCAGGCTTATGTAGACCAAGAAAATGGCTAAGAAGTAGCCATTTCTGGGATACAGTACAGTGGTAAGCATAAAAAGTGCTTGATGCTGTACCAAAAGAGCAATGTACATCTCAACATGAATATATTAGGTAATAACGATAGGATGTATCTCAAAGATGGAAATATTTTCCTTAGGAAAACTTTCCCTTACGAAAAAATGACTGAAGTGGTTGTGGAAAAAGCGCGTTGTAAAAAATAGTTTCACTGATGAAAAAGTATTCAGTGTTCAAGAAGAACACATATATATGTCATGTTTGGTTTTGAAAGTTGGCGGTTTTACTTTGATTTTTAAAATTAAACATGGTTTCTGGCTGGAAAGATGCAAACAGTCCAGAAATAAGAACATGAGACAACAATGTGGGAAGGAGAGTGAATACTCGCAAATACATCGTAGTATCGTACCTCCCTTTCAAATCTCACTGACAAAAACATGCAACTAAAATTAATTCCAGAAATGTTTCTGTCTGGCTTTCTTTAAAAGTGAACTGTCAGAAAACCGTCAGCTATCTCCTTCTACATCTTACTTATTTTTCCAGCTTTATGAGTACTTTTGTTACACCTTGTGTATTGCAGAAATGATGGGGCCAGCAAAAAGTAAACCATAGAAAGTAATACATTTTATCAGAGCCAAACACAGGGAGGAACAAACCCAGTGATTACTGAATACCTTAATTCTCAGAAGGAAAATTTCAGCGTTAAGAAATAAGTAATACTATAAAGGTAAATTTTTTATGTTCTTTGTTAATATAGGATCATCTGTTCCTCCCACAAAGCTTTGGCAGTTTGACTGCAACGGGAACCAGTATTTATTTTCACACATAACATGGGAAAAACAGAAAGGAGAAATGAAGACCAGAGAGGGTGGATAAACTGTTATGGACTACCCCATTTTGTGGCCTGTGCACTTCATCCATCAGACCCACGGGCAACCTTGAGAAGGAGGAGTCTGTTGGGCACTCATCGCTATACAGATCGTCTGACGGACTAAATTCCCAGTGGTTTTGAGGATAACTGATGGACTAAATTCCCAGTGGTTTTGAGGATAAGTTGACTCGCCACACACTGCAACACATCGCAATGTTCATGTATTAGCAGAAGACTCCTCCTTGCCCCGTGCACTCCCATCTAACTGCTGTTGCAGCTCGATCCCAAGTTCCCTACCAGAGAACAGAGCTGCTGCCCCTCAAAAATTTACTTTGCCACATCAGTGTGGATTTTACAAGAGCCCAGGAAAACCTGCATTGACCGCAGGCAAGCACCGGGGGTGCTGCTCTAACAGCACAGGAGACCTCCGTGGTAGTGCCCAGTGTTGGATGCCCCGGTGTAGAACCTGCACACGCTGCAGTAACTCCAAAGGGAATGTTTATATTCTACTCTGCCTCTTCCTGTTCATACCTCTGTTCTTTACACTGCCTAACCCCAGCGCTTGGGAAGTGAGCAGGAGTAGCCTAGGTAGACTAGGGAGTGAGTCTAGGCAGACTGCAGTGTAATTACTCTCAATGGTTTTAATGACCTGCCAGATGGAGCTTTTGAAAGCAATACTGATCATCCCCTCCATCCCAAAAGCCACAAAATGTGTGCTAGTAACAGGGCAGAGGTGGTACCACGGCCCCCTGCCCCTCCATGACCTGTGTATCATGGCCAACTGCCTTCCTCACGGACGGCAGCCGGCGGGACACAAATCACCTGGGCAACCGCAGACGTTGCACATGGTTTAAAGATAAAAGATCAAGGTTGACATACAGGGAGCAAGGCTCTACCTGCCAGCATCCCACCCGAGGCCACACTGGCCATCCCCTGTGCATCACAAACCCACCAGCAGCCTCTGGTCGGGATCAGGGGAGTGATCCCCACGCTGGGGGGGATCAGCAGATGAGACACAGCCCCTGCACCAGCCCAGTGCTTTAATGCTGGCTCTACACCAGCTGCAGAAAGACAGATGACACCTGAGCCAACAGAAAGCCTGCCAAAACAAATTAAACTGTCAAAAAAATGAACAAATTTAATCGGCGGGATGATATTGTACCAAATGAGTGCTTTCTGTTACGGAGAGGTGGTGGTTTTCCACCAGTAGTGGTAGCTCTAAAATGAACTTTAGCAAGTTGTCACAACACAGCTGGAGACAGTGGGTTCAGGGATCAGATGCTCCGGGTTCAGCTGTCTCTCTGGAGCTACTTGGAGGTACCCTTTTCATTTTACTGCTAAACATACTGACCTTAAAATTACAGTTTTCACACCTGCTGGAGTAACCATATACTTATTTAAATTTTCCTGTTTTACTGAAGTTGCTGGCAATCAGTAAACACCTCCCACAAAGACAAGGCTGTAACGCTCTTCCCAAGTCTGAAGGTGAGGGCTTAGGCAAGCTTAACAGTCAAGTCGGGGTGAGGAAGGTGAGAGGAGGAATAGCAAAGGCACTTCCAGAGCTCAGCCCTTCCAGCAGCCAGATGCCTGAGGGCTCTGGGTGCAGGCTGCGAGCGCAGGCAGGCTTTGGAAGGAGATAGGAAGGTGTTAGGTGCTGGCTTTTCCACACGTGGCAGGACAAAAATCTGAAAAGCTGAGAGATCAAAGCTACAGCCTCTGGCAGAGCAAATGAAAGCGTATCCTTGAATGCACTGAACAGTAAATACCCTTAGCAGCTCCACAGGCATTTGATGAATGTATATATACAATGAATTTTAAGAAGGAAAATATTTGCTTTTAATATCTTTCATATTTTTTAAGACCCCCAAATGAAAAATGTCTTGGAAGTTTAAAGTCCAGCCATTCAAAGGACAGGAGTTGCACGGAACCATTTGACATTATGGGTCCCAGTATTAACATTTTCTAACACAAATTATACGTATTCACTACCTGTATGTTAAGGATGCTCTCATTTTGCTAAATGATAAAAAAATAATGAATTTACCTTACCATTTCAATCTGTTCATCCCAAGATCTGTCCATATGTCTGTTTTACTAGCTCCAACAGTGCTTTTCCTAGCTGCAAAACCTGCTTAACTGTAACACAAATCCTTATGATGGAAGAAGAGAAACATCTGTCAAAAACGGCCTAGCTAAATCTGTGCCTCCTTGACATTAAGAGACAGAGAAGATGACTTTTCAGCCCTTGTACTCAGTGACATAAACCTTCACACTGGTGATAGCCAATGATCCGGTACCTCTTTTCTCTCTAAATATACTTTAAACTCTTAGTGTTCTATATCACACATGATCATACAATCTGTTATGTCAGAGCGTGAATAATTTTCTTCTTTTCTTTTAAACTCTAGTTATTACTACACTGACTGTGCTTTCTCATATTTGAACTGTACAAGCTTATTTTCTAGCATCTGTTCATGAAATACTTCTGATCCTAAAATTTAATAACCCCAGAAAAGGCCTCACTGGCTTTTTGCACATCGAGGCGACTGCTCTCAGAAGCCAAAGTGCTGCATAATTGTCAGTTATTTTAAAAGACAAAAAACCAGAAGAGGAACATGTTGGCAAGCTGAAAGCAAACAGGGCTTTAGGCATATTTTTACCCAAATTATATTACATTCGTAACTGTGCTGGTCTTGTGAATTATTAAAATAAAAATCATACAAAGCCAGCGAAGTACTATTTTATAATACATAAAATACCTCTGTTTAATCAGGCTACTCCTCTGACCATGTTCATTTGACATGCCACATATGCAGGGCAGAAAAATCTTGCAGTAGAAGGAGCAGCATTTGAAAGGATGCAGTAAAATGATCATCAATATTCTGATACTATTTTTGTTATCGTACAACTCCGTTCTCCTTAAAATGGGCTAATATTGGCAGGAGAAGGAAATACAATTGAGATGGTGTTAAATGTGTCGGAGGCTGGAGCCATCCCAGTGCCAGCAGCAGCACAGCGTGGACTCAGGCTGGATACCAACAGGCACTCCTGGACATCTTTCACCTACAAAGCAACTCTTTTGGCTCTGCAAGACAAGAAAATGGGAAATTAAGATTTTGGCATGAGACTTGGAGTCACAAGGGCTGGTCCGTTCTGACAAGCTGTCTTCTGAAATGCAACAGCCTGCAAGCAATAAGAGATACGGTACGGTCTGGCTAAACACAGTGAAAGACCTTCTCAAGGCACCGCAATCCCAGAAGCTTCCCAGCATCACAGTTTCACCCTTCCTTGCCCACGGGCTTGTCTGGGCCAAAGGAAAGTGGCTCAAAACTCTATTTCTTCCACTTCAGGGAAAGATTTTTCAGCTTGCCACACTTAAATGGAACCAAAAGAAAAAAGAGCTCAGCCCAGAAGGCTGTGTAAGATTTCTTTACGCGTTATCCAGTTGTAATTTTTCAAATTACAAAATTTGTAAGTTTATATTTGGCAAAATAAATCAGATGAGATTTTTGAAAGGGCGGAGAGTAAGGATACAGCTCTGTACACTGCACCAGTCCCAAAAGTCATATCCCAGGCAAAAAGAAACAAAAAAACCACCATGAAGAACCTTTAATAATTTTTTAAGTCTGATAACCTGTATTCTTTACATCTAGAGCTACACAGCCAGCCTCTCTATCTCACTCAGTACGTGAAGGACAAACTTTCTCAAAAGCCTGCTGAATTTTTATCTCTCCTCCCTCCAGTTTAAAGCCTCCTGACTTTTTGTACCACCAGCAAGAAAATTTCTTCTTGCATTTCTTGAGATTGGTAACGCACAAGGGGCAACGTTGGCTTTTTAACTATTTCCCAGTATTTTGTACTCCTGTATCACAAAAAAAAAGGTGAGTGATGGAAGGTAGTCAGAAGGAATAACCCAGGAATGTTATGGATACTGATTTCACTATGGAAAGTAAATCAACAGTGATCAACACACTAGAGCGTTTCCTGCAGTGTTTGCTGGTTCCTAAGGAGAGGGCCACGCACTCAACTCTCTTCTCCCTTGCAATATTATAACCTTCTCCCAGAAGAAATTCTTATCTCAGCGGGAAGAAAGGGCAAAGGTTTTTCTCCGATCCTGCTGCTGGTGGCTTTGCTCTGTGTTTCTTTCTCTGCCCTCTCCCCTCCAGCACCTGCACGTCCCCGTGCGTGGTGGGGCAGCAACTCCAGTCCCCACAGGGATCCCTCGGGACAGCAAAACCTCCCACTGCCCTGAAAATCAACAGGCTTGGGTTTTGCCTTGTTTACCTGGAAGAAGAAAAAGAGCACGAATTTCCGTGGTTCTGATAATTTTCATTATTGTTATTTAAGGGAAATGGGAGAATTACAGTGCAAAGCAATTGATTTTACTGGAAAAGTAAATAAAACTCTTTCTAAAATACGACTGATCAGCAAAAAGGCTATTTTCTCTCCCACCTCTAAGTGTTCAGAATAACAAAGTCACTAATTGATGGTCAAAGCCAGAGAATTTATAATCCAGATTCAAAGCTAACTACAGAAATCTTCATTACAGAGCAACAGCCAAGAGAAGCTTTTAAGCCTGAACTTCCTTTTATAATGTACAAATAAGCATTTTTTGGTACTTCCAAAGACTGAAATATTGGTTTTTTTTTTAAATACTGGAAAAGATTAATAAAACCCAAGTGTGAAAAAGCAGCACATACTTCACTCACTAGCTATTTTTAAATGTGCAATACTATTAAATGAAGCTGACGCGGAAAAATAATGATCTTGAGTGAAAATTGCTACACCTTCCATGTTAAAAATAGGCATCACATGCCATCAGCTTTTACTGTTAGTAAAAATGGAGGCTTGCTAACATGCTTTTTAACACCTTCAGCTTCATTTTATTACCTACTTCACGCTGCTGCTTTTGTAAGAAACAAGTATTCACACGTTCTTGCTCATGCCATAGATTCTGTGCCAAAAAAAAAAAGAGAGAAGTGATTTCATATTTGGGTGCGTGATGCGGACAGCACTTCATGCCATTGTTTAAATATGCAGAACGGATCGATCCAGGCAGTTGCCCCAGAGCACAGGCTGCCTGTCAGGGCACCAGAATTTCAATTAAAAACTGGAAGATCCCACTGAGGTGGGTTTAGGTGTCCTTGTGGATACGCTGCACACAACACAAGGCCGTCTGCAGTACGATAAGGTGGTACCTTGTTCCCTGCTGCTGTAAAGTCAGATAATTTGAAGCTGCATTTCAAGACGGGACCGTCAGGAGCCTCGCTCCAAGCGCAGCACGGGGAGGTCTCGGGGACAGGCTGCAGCGGGGCGTGTGGTCCTTCTGCCGCTCGAAAGGAAAGCAAGGCCAGCACATATGGGGAAGGGCTCTGCTCTTTTTGGCTGAGGGCCAGCGTAATGAACTGGGAGGAGAGGACTGGACATCAGCTGGCTTTGCCCCCGCTCCCATCCGAGCAGCACAGACCTGCAGAAGCGATGCTCTGCCAGCCCTGGCCTGCCCTGCCTCAGCCCCACGGATGCTCTTCAACAGTCTTTGGACTCCCCCCACCAAATGACACCGTCATCACTTTCTCAGTCTTGTTTTTTGTCACATTTACAACTGATACTTAATTTTTCCTGCGGGAACCTGGAGAGCAATCACTCCTGCAGGCGGTCCCACGAAATTCGGTGCTGCAGGGAGAGAGATTGATCTGGCACCAAAACTGAATGCGAGGAGCCAGGCAAAGCGGAATAAAGCTGTAAGGCTCCATGTGGTCCCAGAGGCTTCATGAAATAAGAAAGCAAATATGCATATGCAGCTTCATCCCAAACACCCACACTGGTACAATAACATGCCTTCAAATGTTCATGATCTGACCTCCCTCAAGCTTATAATACAGCTCAACTTTGAATAGCTACACACCAGGGTCTTTTGAGTGAGTTCAGACAGTAAAAGAGAAAAAGAACATTAGAATTATAACCCACAATTTTAAATTTAAAATTACTGTTAGGGTTTTTTCAGTTATAATTAGAAAATTAAGAATCTGAAAGTTGTAAATTAACGGAACTCTTCCACTAAAGGATCTATCTGATTAAATATAATCTGCTGAGGGTTTCTGCTGCTCCTGAAACAAGTAGAGCACAAACCAGACAAACAAAAATATGTATTATTATTATTACCCACTATTCAGTGCAGAATATATTGAGTTCTTCTTGCACCGTTTTATAACCAAAAATATCACAAAAATCAAACTGATAAATATAGGGGTTGGTATGAATTACAATCATCACGAAGTACTTTCATGTCAAGCGAGGTTTAGATTCTAGGATGGGAAATAATACCCAAATCATTCTTTTCCATTTGAAATTAATTTGGCAATGCTTCTTCAGATCTCAATTAGACTCTTACCAGAGAATTATCATGAAACAGAGTCTAACAACCTCCTGTAGCTTTTTCTCAAAACAATATATGATACCCAGGAGATCTTAACACTGTATATATGCAAGTCAGGAAAAAAAAAAAAAGTGCAGGTATCCAAATAATGAGTTGGCTTTATTAGTATATTTTAAAAAAAAAAAGAAACCAGACATCCACAGCATACAGTGGATGATGATGCCAGAAAATGAGGAATAAAAAGCTGTTTGAAATATTATCTTCCTTTTGCTTATCGTAACCACTGAGCCTAGCTGCTACTTTGGCCGGGTTGCAGAGAGCTCATATGCCCTATTTTTCTTTTAAAGTATCACATTTCTGAGCTGCTTCTGAAAACGACACTGTGAGGTAGCTCTCAGTTGCTCATTACCTGTTTACAGAACAAATGTTTAAGAGTTGACAAAATATATCAAGGAAGATGACCAGCAGGGCAAACTCTTGGTTTAGTAGCTACCCCTACCAGTGACACCCCGTGAAACACCCCAGCAGTAACAGGGGAAGCCCACTGGACAAAGTATTACTCTAAATTCACACATCTTTACAGTTTTCAAGCCTCCCAAGATACATGTAGCATTTAAAATGTCTTGAAGGATTAAATCTCACACCAGCCAAAGGAGGATAACCAGGCAATGAACAGGAATATTGCCAGGTCTGAACCTTTAGACTGTCTTGCTACTTAAAACATACCAATTGGCTCCTCATCCATTCATCCAGTTCAAGAAGAGATGCTTCCCAACACACAATTCTTTTCTTTAAAGCCACCATAATTTTCTTGTGGAAAATAAAAGTTTGAGGTCTCATGGAATATATCTGAAATATTTTGAGACGATGTTAACTACTGCTGAACAATTAAGATGTGCATATTAGCCTAACGCTCCGAGGGGATATTTTCAAAATGAGTACTGAATAAAGATCATTTTTTCCCCCAGCAAAATTAAACGCATCATCTCCCTCATGCTTTAGGATGAAATACACCTGCAACAGCCTTCACTTGATTTTATAGAGATGCCATAGCACAGAGATCTACAATCCCAGGAGGAGAGCACATCCCATTGATGCTTTAGGGAGAGAAAAATAGGTTTGTCAAGGGAAGCATAACAACACAAGACAGAACAAGCAGAGTCACAGCGGATGCTTGACAGAGTCACCCAGCCCAAGCCCACCTTCCTCGCTGCAGGACATCTTCACCAAAACCCAAACATGTCTCTGAACACATGAAACCCATAATTTAGGCTATATAATAATGATCAAAATGGTAACTATTTTAGTACTAGAAATCATTATTCCACCTCTAGACTCCAGAATAGATTAATCATGATATAAATAGAGGTGGGGGAGTACTCTGAGAAGCAGCAGATGTTTTTTGGGGGGTGGGAGGGGGCTGTGACATCTCACCCATACATCCCCAACTTTGGCAGCTTCATCAGCACAAAGGCTGCTACTAAACTTCTCTAGCATAAGTGATCACAGATTACAGAAATAAAGGAAAAAACCAGATCCATTAAATCTACTGTTCATCAATTCTCACGACAGTACTGTTATCAATATACCTCTTATGCCAGGATCAAGGTTTCTATCTCCTAATGACTGGGATGAAATAACCTGCTACGGGGGATGCTTCCTCTCCCCCTGCTACGAAAACCATCAGGAGAAAATAGCACCTCCTGAAGCATGGTCCTTCAAGGAACGTCAGCCTTTCGAGTAAGAAAAAAACCCCTTGTGTTATTTTAAACATAGTCAAGTTCATTCATTGTACTCCCAGGTCCAGTTAATTTGACAGGGACAACACTAAACCAAAAATCCTGCAGGGTCTTCACTGAAAAGGTCAGGACATTATGCAACCAGGATTTATGGACAGCAAAAAGATTCCCTCCATGTACAGAAACTGTACCTTTATATAATTTATCAATGTGAATTCACCTCTTTTATTTACAGATTAAACTTTGGGGTACATGAGTTACTATTGAAAACTGGCTCCTAAGAAAGTTACACGCTTTGAAAATTTTTATCCTCAATCTATACACGGTAAACAGCAGGAGGTTTTTCTATACAGAGAAATATTTGGCACCAAAGAAAAACAAAATTGCTCCCATTTGAAGTCTTTTTCATTCCGTCCCTGAATAAAATTATTTTGTTTTTTCAAGTTGCATGACTGGACTCTTAAACTTTCTAAATAAGAAAGCACAGAGTCCCAAAGGAAACGTATTAATAGTCAGGAAAAGTCGCACCAATTCTTTCTAATCAAAGCTTTTCCTACTGTTCAGACTCTTCCTGAAACAACGCATCCCTTATCCTCCTAAAAGACAATTGCATTTCAAACACCTTCTTCATCACCATATCCTATTTGGAAAATGTAAAAGAGTTACCGTATTCCATAACAACACCTATTGAGTAAATATTTTAATGATCAGTGCCCCAGTTCTAAGTGCAAGCTTTCAAGTCACGTCTACTAATAATCTCTTTGAACATGGGATTAATGCAGGCTTGCACACTGTACCTATGCAGGGGTTTTGGAAAACGAAGCAAGGATGTCACAGGTTTTTTTGTGCTTCCTCCCCCCACCCTGTATGTCTGATATTACTTGATAGTCTGTAAAATTTTGTTCTGTCCCTGTGTTTTTTGCTGTAGGTTTCTATGCAGTATCTTTATGATCCTTCTGGACTATTTTCCACTGTTGTGAAAACCACACCACCATCCATCAGTAGCTTGGGATGGATTTGAAGTAAGAGATTTTGCCCTTGCACCTAATTTGACAGATGCAACTTGACTGGTCAATTATGTGAGTGCAAAGAGGCTATTTTCATACATTTATTAAAAACATTAGTGGTTTGGTTTCTGTATGCTTGTATAAAACCTAGCAGAATATTGCAATTAAGCAAAATTTCAATAATTTAAAAAGCAGTTTTATTTTGGTTTTGGGTTACTTGTCAGTAAGAATAACTCTTGGGCCACTGAAGCTTGTACTACATTTTAAGGTTCACAGTTATGCAAAACTTGCTTCAGTTCATAACCGCTTTAGTGTTTGCACACTATTGATGGGCAGTCACACACAGAGCTGAAGTTAATTCCGAAAGCACAGTAAAGATCTGACAGGTACTGCTATGACAACCATGGAGCAGGAGAACCTACATTGCCCTGGAAGCTCCAAAAATGAACATGTACAAACCACTCCAGCAAACAGGGTAAAGGTACATGTCTACCAGATGCAACGTCCTGATCCTCCTTCTTCCCCTTTGCAAGATTTTTTTTTGTTTTTTCACACAGAAAATTCATTAGGATTCTGGACTGGGTATTCAGGAGGAAACACACCTCCACCCACCTGCAAAGCCAGTGCAGGTAACACCCAACAGATTCCCTCCACAAGGCACGATGTATTTCCTCTGGAAAAAAAGATACAAAGGCACAGGAAACCTCATTCTGAGAAGCAGCTCATCCCTTTTTCTCCAGCTTCAAAAGGCAATATAGCCAGGTATTTTATGTAAATGCGGACATTAAACACAAAAAGTAGAACAGAAAACATCCGATTCATTTTTCATAGGCAGCTCAGCTTCCACTGGAACAGCTGCAGATGAAAGTAGTAGCTACAAATTAATATATCATAAAGTCTACCAAAGGAACTGATTGTCTCAAATGCCAAAAGGAAGACCAAAGACTAAATTATTTTCATTTACAAAAACGCAGAGAGGAACTGTTTTCATGTTCTGAGTTATGTGTTTAAGAGGAACCTAAGTTTAGCTTGTCATCTTACGACAAAAGTTAAAAACAATTTCTAAAACATTTCTGAATCATTTCTAAACATGATTTAAAAGGAGAAAGTGTAAACAATACAAAATCCCTGCTTTATTTTATTTATTTATTTTTTTAAACTGCTTTTCCAGTTAAAACTCCTCGAGTGTGTTTTCCTGCGGGAGATGCCTGGAAGGAAGAATCTGCCTCCAAAGCATGCCCCTTCCCTATCCTGAAACACAGGAAAACCTCCTGACTCCTTGCAACTATTAAATACAGCTATCAGAGTTTATCACAGAGACCTGTGTGACAGAAATACCACCGTGACTGACGATGAGGCCTAAATTTCATTATCAAGCATCTGGTGGATTGCTACAAAGTGGCTGTCGCAGTAGCTGTCAGCACAGCTGATAAAACCACTTCCTTTTAATCCAGTGATCTTATGCCTTTACCTTAATAGGAATAACTCTTCCCGAAAATGTGAACACATATAAACCTTACAACAGATGGAATTTAAAGGTGCCCAAGTATCTTGAACGGAATTATTAGCAATTTGCAACAGCCAGGTTTAAAACTACAAGTAGCATTTTTCTTTTAAAGTTGTCTTAGCTCATCCTTATTTTTAGGCACCGTGATCACGAATACATTTAGTAACCAATCGCCAGGAGTCTACCAGGCTGAAAAATTCCTCCCGAAAAAGAAAATCCAACAGATGAAAAGCTCCCTAAAGTCAAACTAAACATAATCCTAACATGGTCCAACACGGAGAAGTAGCCCTGAGTGATGGATCCCCACGGGAACACCACGCAGGCAGTGGTGAAGCGGCCGAGCACGGCAGCAGGGCTCTGGCAGAGCCCAGGGCCTGTTGTTACCCAACTGCAGCCCCCACAGCCACGCTGCCACCTCCCACCACTGCAAAAGTTCACCTCCGAGTCCCAGCCCAGCATCCACCGCCCAACACAGCGACAGGGCTCAAGATGACACTCTAAGAGCTCTTTAGTCCCCTTTTCCCTAAATTACAACCGGCATCTTTACAGACACTCGCCAAACTGGTTTTTAAGTATCTCTGCTGGTGGAGAGTTCACAACACCCCAAAAAATCCACCTCAGTGCTCACTGCTGAAGTACGTCCCCCAGCCTCAAACTTCAGTGTTTCTTGCTACAGTCTATGATCAACATTTCTCATGCAATTCAATGTGCAAAGGTTTTTCCCACCTGCTCTGCTGCAAAATTGTATGTATTTGAAGACAATTTCTTCTCTTTCTGCCTATCTTCTCTTTTCTTTAGGTTTTCCCAAAAGCAATGGCTATTTCACAGAATCACAGAATTATCTCAGTTGGAAAAGCCCTCGCAGCTCCTCCAGCCCAACCACGACCCTCCCCCTGACCGTTCCCAACTCCCCCAGATCCCTCAGCGCTGGCTCAGCCCGACTCTTCAACCCCTCCAGGGATCCCGGGGACTCCCCCCTGCCCTGGGCAGCCCATTCCAACGCCCAACAGCCCCTTCTGCACAGAAATCCTTCCTCAGAGCCAGCCTGACCCTGCCCTGGGCAGCTTGAGGCCATTCCCTCGGGGCCTGGCGCTGGGGCCTTGGCTCCAGAGACTCATCCCCCCTCTCTGCAGACATTATATGGATAAAGACTTAATAATTAAATACTGTTTGGATATTCTTAACCAACCACCTCTGAAAGCACTGTGCTGGCAGGTATTGGCCTTGTAGGCATTTTGCTTTTTGGTTTAAGCACAGCCTCTCGCTCTTCTCCTAGAAGCAGCTCTTTCAAACATGCATGCTATGGTCTATTATTCACCTGTCACCCTGTCATCAGTGTGGGGTTTTTTCCATTTCTGTTGCTTGGATATTGTTGCTTACTATCAAACAGCAGCTGATTTTGACTGAAATTTGACAGTTAAAGGAAAAGCCATAGCATGAGGATGAATATTCTTTTCTTTTACCCCTTCTGACAAGTGACGTTGCACGGCACCTGATGAACCTGCACTGCAGCTACCATGTCTTGCCACGTCCTCTCAGCAGTCAGCAAACCAATCCTGCCTTGAACACATCGGTGGCAAACCAAAGGATTACACAAAATTGGTGACATTCAAAACCTTGGACTCTTCATTAACAAACTGCTTTGCTAAAACAACAGATGCTGGTTTTAATTAAATTAGAGAAGTCAGTAAGCAGAGTATTAACTGGCACCTCTAAGAACAAAAAAAAAAACCAAACCCCAAAACAATTATCTCATTAGATATGAAGATTTTTGTGTTCATTTCAACACGATGGGCGGTAACGCAGCGTGACGGTGTTTGTTACTGAAACGAGGGCATGGTGAGCACGGGAAGCAATCCTGTGCGTGGCACAGAGTACTGGGGGCACGGGAGAGAGAGAGGAACCCGAGGGTTCAGTGCACTGCACCAAAAACACGCGTGCAAAGCACACAGAACGAAAGTAATTCCTGTGACTACGAATGCACGCGTGTGTATTTATGGATATAGGAATCCTACTAGTAAAGTTCAAAGAAGTGTAGTAGGAAATTTGAACTGTATTTGCAAATGGTCCCGGTAATACAGTTGTTCACACACCTTTCTCTGTTTCCCCTCTTTCTTGTGGCTACAACTCTATCTAGCCAATATATTTTAATTTACTGTTGGCTATCTGGAAGCAAACCATCACATGGAGAGGGGCTGCCTCTGCCACGAAGGTGAAGAGATACCTCCTAAGGCAGAGGGGACTTGGAGCTCTAACTTCCAGGTGAGTAATTTTTTTTCCCTTTGTTTCCCACTACCAGATATATTTCATGCAGAGAAACAAATGAACTCACAAACATTCCAGATATAGTTAAAAATTACCTCACTTAATTTGGCTTATGGCACAGAAATACTCGATGTGTGGAAAGAAGTGCTTTGCAAGAGCAACACAAAATGCCATGCTCTGAGTTCTTTCTATTGAGAAGGTCGTTGTAGCTTTAAAAGACAGAATTTGCTCTTAAATTTTTCCTAGTTTTCTTCAATAAAAGTTTATAGGGGTGAAAATAAGTGGACCAGATGGACAAAAAGGTATTTTACAATGCAGCTTTCTGTTTTTGGAAACCACATTAACTTCAACAGGAAAACTGAAAAGCACTCAAATCAATTCAGAAGCATTTACAAACAAGCTGGTGTAATGAAAATGAACTTGTAAATTAGAGATGAACAACACCCTTTAACACTTCTGCAGATATTCATCAACACCAGAAAGACTTGAAAACCGTTTTTTTTTTTTGTTTTTTTTTTAACTTTAAATACTACTCAGATATTCTATGGCTACTGAGGTTATTCAGTGAGAATCAAAGATCTTAACAACACATCCCATTTCTGCTTCTTCAGGACTTAATGTTCAGCATGGGAAAGAAAGAAGACTATTTTTAAGGATCAGAAAATCAAAGTCCCTACCCTAACTGAGGATCTCTGCATCGCATTTTGTGTTACTCCAAATTTTCAGAGTGAGGAACTGCCTGGCAAGGATCTCTTTGTGCTTTAAAGAAAAAATGGTGGGGAGGGAAAGATTCTTTCTATACTTTTCCTCTTTCATTTCTAGGACCATCAGTCCACAGTTGTTTTGGTTTTTTTAAAAAAAAGAGGTCAAATCCCCATGCAAATGCACACTGAGAGGTCATCTGGCAGTATAGTGAAGATATTATAAGGAATACTGATCATCTTTATATCTGGTGGAAGAGTCATTGCAATATTATTGTTCACAGCACAGCAATTGCCTTGTGACTGGTTAACTGGCATTGAGAGTGTCCAAACACAGACCTTCCCAATCATATCTCAAACTCTTAAAAGATTTTGTAAAGCACAGAGGTGTTCTCCTATTCAAGAGGATGCCAGGTAACATACGCTGGGGGGGGTTTCCAAAGCACCTTCAACACGACTCTCCAGACAGTTGGAGTTCTTGAACCAAAACCGCTTTCAAAATTTCAAAATAAAAAAAAAAAAAAAAAAAAGGAAAATAAAAAACAAACAAACCAAGGGGCTTCAGATCTTCCTCATCAGCTCATCTCAAAGGGCTCTTCATGTAAAACAGCAGGAGCTTTGCAAGCTGCGGCCATGCAGAGGTGTGCATCCCTAGCCAATGGGTATAACTCAAAAGGTGGCTGAATCTCCTAACTCATATTTATTAAGAATGGATTTTATTAGGCGGTTAAGGAGACTTTAAAAGCCAAGATTAAAGTTACGGTGTATTTTTATAACGGGAGAAAGAGCTGTGGTTCAGGATTTTATGTAAGTAAACACTGACAACTTTATGGCATGGCAGCTACCAGTAAGCACAGAAGAGATTTCTCCAGGCAACTAGTAAATAAAATGTTTTTTTCCTTATACTTTCATCACAGTACAGATAAAAGCATTTGACACACTTAACAAATGTCACAAACATAAAATACTGCACAAAGGAACGCTAAATAATGACAAAGCTGTAATTATTGAGAAAAAAAAAAAGAGGATTAGAAACATTTGCAGCCTGTCTCTTCATTACCCAGCTGATGGAATCTGGGTTTAAAATGCCCTTTCATTTCCTTCTTGTTAATACCACTGAAAATATTCCAGAACATATAACCTCACATCAGCATACAATAACCACTGGGTTTTGAGGTCATATGCAAAACATATTATTCACCCACAAAGGAATAAATTTAGTGTATAGACCCCTACTCCAGAATTTAGTTCTCAGAACGATGCTACCCTTAATCTGTGGTGGACTCCAAGAGCCCTAAAACAGGCCACTAAAACACTGCCCTGCAATCTCCAAAGATGATTTTTAAATAATTACTTGCATCACAGAAAGAAAAAAAAACCAAAACACACCACCACCCTAGCTGCCGCATTGTGTTTTGCTGTTTCTAAGCAACACTGTTGTTTCAGATCAAACATGAAACAGCCATCTCAGAAAGCTACAGTGCCTTTCCCTTTATACTTACTTATTCTGCATCATGTTCATTATAACCCAGTCGAAGGGATAGACATTCTTCCCAATGAGATTCTTGAACATGATGAATGTTTCCATCAGAAAATCCTAAAATAAGAGAAAATATTTGGAAAAGATCACTCTTCTAGACCAAGAAAAAAAAAATAAAAAAATTACAAGTGATAGTGTCAGTTATTAATGACTAGATTCAAAAGGTGTCTCGCTGTTCCGCTTCATAAAAAAGCCATTACTCATATACAACATACATAAATTCTACTAAGTCATATTTATATATGATGTACATATATCCTACAATGACTCTGTTTAAACTTTTCAGAAATGATAACAATAGTAATCCTGCGTCGTAAACAACCCACAGTATTATTACTCAGGAGCAAGCACTGGTTTGCCAGTTATCCAAAGGCAGTTTCTGCCGCAAAAAAACAATTTATTTTCTATACAACAGTCTCACAGTCCCTTCTTGTGCAGCACGGATTGCAGCATACACGCCGTGACACATGCCTGGTGTGTGTTGAGAACTTGTTAAAAGCATATTGGTACGTGAAAAGACAAAAAAACCCCTAAGATATTAATTTTAATCTTACAATTACACTAAAAATCCTCCCTAGAGTCAGTTGATGAGTTTTCCCTCCCCTTGTGAATACCCTCCTGAAATTTCCTCTTGCCTGAAATCAAGAATATCTATTTATTAAAAAAAAAAAATACAATGCCTTAGCTCAAAAGTGCATTCAGGTGAGCGAGGTGGTGCACAATACCCTGACCTGGGGTAGATGACAGCAATGGTTTGGCCATCCTGAAACTAGGAGAGACTCTCTCCCCGAAGGGAGTAGCAGTAATTGCTTCTGCAAGGGAAAACCTGACCCAGAACAAAGTTAATTTAGTAGCATAAACCAATTTATTTCTACACAGATATAAACACACATCTCTTTGGAACAGAAACCTCGTGTACTTTACAATGTAAATCATCTTCTACAATTTGGGAATCTATAATTGCTATCTAACAATTTGAGGAATATCAAATGCTTGGAGAAAGATAAAGGGGGGAAGAAAAAAAAAAAAAGAACTTAATACAAAAAGTCCTTGATCCACCTCACGCAGAGATGAAAATGAACTTTTATTCCAAGGTTAGAATATTTTCCCTTTGCTATGGCTTCTCAGTAACGGTATTTATCTCATCTATCTTTAAAATGTCAAATGCCTACAAAAAAAGCCCCCAAATGTTAAATTCACTGGACTTTTAACTAAGGCTGGGTTTTATGTAACCTTTTCAGTGAGAAACAAATATGAAGTTACTGCTCTCGTAAGTATTTCTTCATGTGTGAGAGCCAGCCTCTTTGTCGCATTTTATCTTTTGATTCCTTGTTCTGCGAAGATGTTTTTCCTGCCTCAGAAATTCACAGTCAGTGGGGAAGCAGGGAGCTGCAGAGATCCTGAGGACACAACATCAAGATCATGAAGCGACGTGAATTTCCTCTGCCGTGTGCCCGGCACAAGGGTTGCTTTGAGATGCTCTGCACCTCAGCTCCTGGCACCCAAGGAGACATCCAGGCCAAAGAGGGCCAGCAGAGCATCAGCAGCCATGGAGGACACATTTTCATCAAAAAAAAAAAAAAAAAAAAGGTGTAATACTAGTAAAATAACTCCCAACAACACAACATCAGTAAAGATGTTTTGACATTAACAGGATTGAGATAAAACTTGGAACTGCTCGTGGTTAATGAGATGTTACTGTTGCGTAAGGCAAAATTCATCCCAGACACACACTCCACTAGCTCAGTAAAATGTGTCTTCATTTAAGACATCAAACTGTACACTCTACTGCTCGTTTTTCATGTATTTTGGTGAAAGTGTTACATAATTTCTAATAATCACGTTGCGTATTTTGCTGCCCAAGCACTGCACAGTACTTTTATTTGAGCACGTGGGGTTTTTTTACAGCTGCAGGTATCGGGTGATCTTGTTATCGATGCCCCTTCACAGCTCAATAATTGAAATGTTAGTGGGAAGTGGCACCATGGGAAGGGTCATCTCCTAATCCAAGAGGGCAGATTCGAGCTCACTGCGCTTTTTTTCCCCCCCTTAACATTTTGTGAATACAGATGCATACTTTCCTGATTTCTTGGAGCAAACTCTACCTTACAGTTTATTTGTCACCGGTTTCGGCTGTTGAGCCTCCGCACACTTTGCTGATCAAGCTGCACGTGATGGTGGATGAGTTTTTATACACTTCGTGGATGTTTCTCGTCCGTTACTGACCCTGGAGGTTGTACCATGCATGATTTGACCTACTTTGCCGATTCAGCTCTACGTTTTAATCTACTGATATTTACATTTTAATAATCCTACTTTCACACAGGTACTTTAAATAATGCTCTGTAAGAACTGAGCTAATTATCGATCAAATAAAAAGCTTCTGATGCTTACCCTTATTTCACCTATTTGTAATCTTGCTCTTTTTTCCATTTTATCTTTCTTATAGAAATAGTTTATATGAATTAACCTCGTATTATGAGCAAGCCCTAGCTTTTCTGGGGGCTTGGGGGTGGAGGGGGAAGCTATCAGTTCATGCTGTGTTGCTGTAGAACCTGCTTAATTGCATTAAACCTAGATGCAGAACAAATTGTTCTGAACATCCAAAAATGATAAAAACCTGTACTAAAGGAGCAAGGGCTGTAACTCCTGATCTCTCTCCAACTACACATGCAAGTCCTATTTAATATCCCAAGGAAGCAAAATTCACAGTAGGACCCCTTCACAAAACTCCCATCCAATTACAGAAAGAAAACAGAGTAAACTCAGCCCTGCAACTGAGTAGATGGTGACTGAGGAGGTTTAGAGAATTCCATCTCCCCCAGACTGCTGAACATCACACCCTGATACACCTGTACCACTATTTAGATTCTTCACGGTTTGGATTTCAAAGACGTTCTTCAATAAATTCTCAAGTTTAATAAAAATGACTAGGCTAGAAGATGGAGGAACTCGATATGAAAAAACTTGAGGCCAAGTTAATGAAAACTTCAGCTTTGCTGAGTCCTGAGGTACAGCAGTCAGACATCAGATACACTCAGCTACAGGTTTTCAGGACAACAGCTTGACCTCCACTGAGCTCCACCACAGAGCTGTCTCTGGAAAGTCCACTCTCCACCACCGTGGGCAGTTTGGGGTGGGCCACCTCTGCGGGGTCCCCCCGCCACGGGGCATCCCCCGCGACTCTCAACGTCACATCCCACACAGAAGGGTCTGCTTGAGCCATACAATCACCTGCTCACACCAACTCAAAGCCTGTTGTGAAAGGGTGTGCAATACTCACCAGTGCACATGCTCACATAAAACCAAACTCAAGGATTGCAAAATATTAAAGGGGAGAAGAAAATGGAGGTGCGGAAAACTGTAATCTAAACCACCCTATGGAGTCTGTCTTTCTACATACTCCACCAACTGCAAGACATTGTCTTGAATGCCTTTAGGGAGGAATACTTCTGAGATACTCCACATGGCAAAACATTAACATATATTTTTTTGTTAACCAATCCCACATACGTCTCAGCTGAATAAAATTTTTACCAAGTAAAAAGGGGAGAGAGATCAGTGAGTTCCAGAAATAACTTCACTGATCTCAGATGATGTTTCATCTCAGGATGATAGTAGGCTTGACAGCAAGAAATTCCTCTTTGAACAGAAATAACTTAATGAACCTAAACAATACATTCTGCAGAGAGATACAAGACTGGTTTTATTGCATTCCACCTCATCTTTTCTAAGATTTTTGAGGCCAAAGACGACCATTATAATAACCTAATACTGACACCTACATAACACAGGTCATAAAGTTTCCTCTAGCAGTTCCAGCACCGGGCTTGTAACTCCTGGTTGAGCAAGAGCTCATGTTGAAGAAAGATTTAAGGGTCTCCAATGGTGGAGAAGTAACCACGCTTCGCTTAAGTTCTCCCTTTTTCTTGTCAGTCAAGAAAAACCTATTAATTTCTGTTTGAATTAATCTAGTTTCAGTTCTAGATCACGGCTTCTTTACACCTTTGTGATTAAACTGAAAACCCTGTAATAGGAGATGCAGTTCTCACCTCCATAGGTAGGGAAACCAGGTTTAAATTAAAATACTTCTGTATCTAAGCTCTAATGGGTGAATCAAACAGCACTGGCTCAAAAATTGTCAGACTAAAAAGAAAAAAAAAAAAAGGAAAAAAGCACGAGAAGAAACAAAGAAGTGCAGAAAGTATTTTTTTTTTCCATCCAAACCATACCGTACTGAGGACTATACACGTACAGTTCAGTTCAGGAGCATCCCACCCCTGAAGCCAGAAGAAAACAAAAGCTGTAAGAGAGGAACATGGGCAGACTTGAACCACTGCACTGAGGAAATGCTCCTGGGACTGCTTCATGGGGCTTCAGTTCTGATGGCGAAACACAAACTTGTAAACAAGATGGGGGGTTGAAATTAAGAATGAAATCTCATCTACGAAGAAATTCTTATGAGAACAGTAACTCCTCACTTTGGTTCTCACTGAAAAAGTGACGTAAACTTTTCTCTTAAACAGAGAAACTGGATTGTATCTTCATCCTTTTATCCTAACTGACGACTCAATCGGTTTTATTTGTGGATTATTTTTTTTTTAAATAGTTTACTCCCTACAGTTTCCTTTTAGCACAGGATTGACAATATTCTGCCATTATAACTCCACACCTTCATTTATATTATTTATACTTTAAAGTCAGTTTAAGGTAGCACTTTGTACCATTAACATATGACCCATATAATGTTTTACCAGCTTCCTCTGTACTTTAGTTTCCACTAACATACATTATCATTTAATCAACAACAATATGAAAACATTTCAAAGGTACATTTAAATTAAAGATACAAAAGGGATTACAGCAACTGACCAGGTTGGGATTAGCAAATCTGCTATCACAAACGACAATCAAGTGGATTAACAGTGGAAAACAAGTAGTCAAATAGTGCATATGGTGATGGAAAATATGACTTTAACAGTACAGAACACTTTCTGCTACACAACCCAAGAACACACAGAAAGGGATGAATATACAGAGTCAAGACAAAAGAAAGAAGTGATTCTTCATGTATCCCAGTGCACCTCATGCACATAAATCAAACTCTAAAAACAAGCGATTACAGACAACTTGCCAAATTTCAAATACATAATTACTCCCTTGTTTTCACCAAGAAAGATCTGACCAAGGGAACCACCTTTCAGACAATTTAGGCCAAAAAAGTGAGACTTTAAAATAAACACTTTTATTGCCCTCAGGATAATCACAGATTTCTTGACCAGTATTTTCCTCTCTACATTTTGCACCGCACGTTTTAAGAGCAAGTCGCTTTTACCTTCTTCCATGTAAAACCCTGTAATGTTTGCCTTTTCCGGAGACAAATGGTTTGAACTACTTCAAAAGCACAGAAATATTTGGCTTGATTAACCATAACACTCAGGTCTTATGACCATTATTTTCACTCCACTAGCTGCATTTAGCTTGGGAATGTTTTGTTATTAGTGGAAAACCAAGTGACTATCCATGTAAGTGCTCCAAGATCCCAACGCAGACTAACTGGGAAGCAACCCTTACGATATAGTGATGCTCATCTGCAGTTCTCTGCAGTTGGACTTTCTCTTCACTACACTGAATCATCAGCTTCTTACCTTAGTAATGTGAGTTCAGGTATGAATAGACTGAGCACCAGAGGCTCTAGCACCTTATCTGAAAACTGGCATGGGGCAAAGAGCTCAAATCTTGCAGAATATAAGCAGAACAAAAATTAAAGCCGTGAAGGCAAACTGGAAAATCCAAACAAAATGAAATTACACAAAGGAAAGACCCTGGGTTTTGTTACGTTGGGTTTGGAAGGAAGAAGGGAACTGAATCCAAGGTCACCCTGAAGATTTCAAGACAGGCAAAAGCTGCCTAAAGCACCTGACGGAATCCCCAGCACCAGAGTGGGCAAGTGGTAGAGCTGATCATGCTTCAGGTCATCTGCTAATTGATGGATCCCAGCCAGTAAGTTTGGTAGCTACTTTGCAGCATGCACTTGCCATATGGCAAGGATAGTTTCAGGTCATTAGAGAGATATCTCCTTAGCTATAAACTCTCTTCTATTATGCTCTAATTAAGTTGTGTTGTTGGCTTAGTTAGGCTGTTGAATGACTCTGAGAAGAAAAATTTCTATTATTATTGCTTATTTAACAACTAAGGGCATCTTTAAGGTTAAAATGTTTTGTATAAAATTTAAAGTGAGCAGATCTGTAAGTAAAAGCCATTTAAACAAGTGAAACTGGGACATCTGGAAGACTTAACTCTGAAAGTTCCTTTCCTCAAGAAAGTCTTTCTTTTTTTTCCTTCTCTTCTTAGCAAAACAGATTTTTAGTTAATGGCTCAGCACTACTACTTCCTAATGCTTTCTTTTAATTGCTTTAAATCCACTGTCTCAGTGCTTGCTTTTTAAAATATTCAACAGCTCCAGAGACGAGCTGTTCCTGCATGTGGCAGGAAGGTTAATTTTGTCCTTTGCAAACTCAGAAAATGTATAAGCCATAGTGCTTTATTAATTATTTTTTATATTAAATCTGTAAGGTCAAATACATTTTGTTTACATTTCACAAGTGTATTTAACAAACAGTAACAGAAAAAAGCCAAACACAAGCTAAACTGTCTTATGAACAGATAAAACATGTTAAACTTACCACAACATCTGACCTCATCTTTCCAAAAGTCTTGATTAAATGAGCATAGTGATAGTCTTCCATCTGCCTTAAAATAGCAGTCATGCATGCAACAAAACTCCCCTATCAAAAACAAAAGTACAAACAAATCAATTATTTAAGATTGGGCAACATAATACTTTCTATTAGAATGTAGCATTGCTAAAGAGCACCATGTAATAGTGGATATAATTCTATCATTTAAATTCATTAATGGATATGCAAAATTCTGTCAAGAAAACAAAAAAATAATTTGAAAAGTTTCTATATCCAATTTCATGGTTTTATCACCATCTTCACTGAAGATTCTGCAACATATTCTTCATATAAAAATTGCTCAGGCATTAAAGTCTTTGGAAGGTAATAAACACCACTCCTAAAAATGTCACACAGTATCAGGATTTGCATTTGGGAAATCAATATTCTGCTCAAGGAAGAAATCTCTTAAAATTCTTTGTATTGAGCATCACAGTTAAACCCCAAGTTTTGATTTCATTGAGAGGTATTTTCAGATAGTATGATGCTTAAAAAAAAAAAAACAAAAAACAAAGCCAAGCCCAGTATCATCCATAAAAACAAAGTAGCAGTGCCAAACAGATCTTTCTGAAACTGTGGAAAAAGTAAAAAGTGACAAAAAAAAAAAAAAAAAAAAAAAGAGTTAATCTTTCCTTCTGTCACGTGAAAGTATCGTAGTAACAATTCAAACCCATTTCTGTGGCTACTAGAAGTTCCCGTCCCATAAATGACTCCCCTGCTTGTTCCATCCTCCTCCTCCTCTACCTGATAACAACCTGTTGAGTGATTATGGTAACAGCATCCACATCTTTTCTGATCTTTAAGGATGAGAAAATTGTTGGGGGGGAAAAAAAAAAAAAAAAAAAAAATCAGCAAAATTTCTCAGGAAGTAAATGATTCTATATATGCTTTGATAAAATTGTACATTTCCCTTTCTGTGCAGTTTTCAAGGTTATTCTGTGCCATGCACAGCCTAAGAGAACACTGGGGAATTTTCTCTTCTTTCTAAGCACAGGATGGAGTTTTTATTGTTACCTTTAAGATCTGCATTACTTTCAATTTAAAATATTTATTTCTACATCAGTCCAAGCAATTGAGATCAAAGATAAAGTGACAGTAGGTTCTCTGTTGGTGTTACGAGGCCTCTTATTTACAGTCCAATCCCCCAACCTCCACCAGATAAGCACTCCCTGAGTTTGCTTTTCTCCTATGCAGTGGAGTTCAGATCTGAACTCCTACACAACATATTTTGTCCATGAGAAAGGATTATTTTTTCTACACGATGCAAAGACTGAGAGTTCTCAGGCATATGCAAACGGCATGAAAATGAACGGGAAGGGCCACGGAGCTGCCACTCCATGACATCAAAAGAACTTTATAGCAAACTATGACAAGAATAGAAGCTGTGGCTGTACGAAGATAACGTTTACTACTATGAAATGTAAATAAGACGGGATCATCTCAAAAAATCTCAGAACGTTAATTGTCAAAACGCCATATAACAAGCAGTCAACATAACAGACACTGTAAAAGGGCTTATGCCTGCAAGAAAATATTCCATAGCTCATATTCAGTCCTAGTTCCCTAATGATGTCATCAATCAAAATGATGTTTCATTGCTAGTCAGAATTATAAATTTTTTAAATTGGCTGCTTAAGACTAGGCTGCAGATGCAATTCAGTCCATCACTTCACGTAAGGTTCTGTAGAGGGTACATAAATGCTCAGGAGAGCTGAAGACAAACTTTGTTTTGCTAACAATATTTTTTTATGGACGCTCACTCACTTCACTAACCTCCGAAGCCCACTGCTTTGCAAACACATAAACGTATCTTACGCTCCTTCACGTAAACACATCAACCTCCCATATGCAAACCCAGCCCTTTCCAGGTAATCCAGCAGTCAGTGCAGAGCCTCTGCTTCATTCTAACACAGTAGTTTCTAAAACTAACAGCTTTGGTCATACTTCTGTGTTTACCTATCTGTTTGGGGAGTAATTTAAGTTAATATACATGGCTGCAACAGTCAAAAGATGAATTTCATACCCGAGGAAATGATCATGGCAACCCCGTGTATGAAAAAAATGAATGTGTGTGGAGCAACTGTTAATCTTTCAAAGACATTTTAATATTAATTTGTAGATCTAAAAACAGCTAGAGGTGTGGATGAATTTGATTGCCATCTCCTCTGCATCTACTGGTGACCCCTCTGCCCTCCTCTGGCTGCTGGCTGCTTGTCCACAAGCCCTCTCTCTGCTCTCCAACACCCCCAGCTCCGGGCAAGGCAGCCCAAGCCTCCCCTTGGAGCAGCACCCGAATTCCGGGGGGAGCCACTGTGACTGTCCCCGTAAGCCAGGCAAAATGATGAGTCACTGAAGAGAGAGATAATTGCAGAAGAGTATCTTCTTAATTAGCACGGTGAGAATCGGAAAGGACACATGAAAGTTTAATGACTGGTGGTTAAACGCTCTGCCTCTGTGTGAAAGTGTGAAAAGGAAAATATGAAAGCTTGATAAAAACCTGGAACAGTTGCTGGAGAAAAAAATAAATACAGAAAAATAAACAAGCTTAGCAAATACAGATGAAGCATGAACATGAAGTGATTCTGCAGCATATTTAAGTTTTAGTTAAAAGTAAGTTAAAGGAACTTGCTCAATGTTGTTAGTCAAGCCAGTTTATGCTGAGCCCCAAAAGTGGTGCCGAGCATAACAGGTCAGGGTCCTTGTCCAGTTAATCAACTTTTTTTCCTGTTTCCCCCACATGAAACAAAGATTCATGCTCATCCTAGTAGTAACAACAGAAAGCTGTTCCTTCTTTGACATAACATCGTTCCTTTAAGCCTCCGTTGTGTTACACACGCAGACATCCCTGCCAGAACATCCATCTGCAGATCCCTACCTGCTAAACAGTGTTCAAGCCCCTGCTGGTTAGGAAAATCTATTTAAGATTAGAAAAAAAGTACACTAACAGTCATCTGCATGCTTTTCCTAATTTTCTTTGCACTCAGTGAGGTATCCTTTGCAGCCAGCATACTCTTAATTACAACGCTAATAAAAATCTGTAATTATTTATAGGCAATATTTGTACTGTAGGTGTTTTTAATATGGTCTATTAACTATTTAGCAATAGCTAACAATGTTATTAAATTTTAATCTTAAATTGATTTTTAATCTTTAGTTGGATTCAGAGACCACTGTCATCTTTTGCAGTATATCAACTCCAAGCAATACACGGGGAAAAAAAGTATCTAATTCCCTAAAAAAAAAAAAAATCAAGTTCAACTGTAGGAGTAATTGCAAACCTACGTTTATACAGCAAGGACTGCAAGGGCAACACAGGGGGTTTGCCATTGCCCTGGGCAATTATTAGCTATTTATTCACCGAAATAGTGTCAGGGTTTATAGTGGAAGCCTTTCACATCCTTCCTTACTTGCAAAGCTCAAAAATGAAGTAGTCGCACAGTGACTAAGATAATTACTCCGTATCATACTAGAGAAGTGCATTCAATGCACTCTGTAAGCAGTTTATTTTATTAAATTCTCTTCTTTATTAATTTCTCTTCTGCCCAAAAGCAGAGGTGCTGGATTCATTTTTTCTTTTCAAACCAGGTAGATTGAGGAAAGTGGGAATTTAGCATTCCCAAAGTCAAATCATAGGATCCAAGACATCCCCAAGGCTGTTGTAAGGGAAGTCAGATCCAGCTCCCATCCTGGAGGGCTGGTAATTCAGCTCCATTAAAAGCAAAAAAAAAAAAAAAGGGCAAACAACCAAAAAACCCACCACAACAAAGATTCTTCTTTGGAAACAATGTGCTATTCTTCAGAAAATATATTTTATATTAAAAACAAATGACCATGCGATTCAAAAATTTACACTTATAATTCCTGTAGAGTTTGGAAGGGAAAGTTGAAGAGGCACATGAATGCTCAGAAATTATTTTCTCAAATTATCTTTACAATAAAATAATAAATATTCAAATGGCCCTTTCACAGAAACAGATAGGAAAATTTTATTATCAAATAATCCCCACAAGTAATACTTACACCAATAAATTTCAGAATGTGAACTCCCTGCAGGAGAGACTACGCATGCCAATGCTTTTCTCCCTGAGGGGTAAAACATCCTATTTTAAATAGTCTTGTCCATTTTTTTCCAGGGAAATCTCTACATTGGAAACATTAAGCTCTTTATGTATAGTGAGAAAATCTAAGAGGAGAGAAATCAAAGCTACACTAAGTTAAGGGATGTTTCAGGATAATGTCCCTATTACACCATGATCAGGAACAGATGAAAAAGCATAAGTTGCATTTATTTTTCAATAAAATTTTCCTTACACGGTCTTAAAAGACGACACAGCTAAATAAGTAAATCAATAAATAATTTAAAAAACCTCAGCAAAACACTCAAAAACATCAGAATGAACTTCTCACTACATTTGGGTTTTCACAACATTTTCTCGTAATTTACTTTGTTCAAAAGGGTTTAAGTCCCTCACAACTACCAGACGTTTGCAAGGACATAAAAATGAGGTATTTTTCTCCTTGCTTACAACATGTACTCTGTATACATTAGCAACAAATAAAGAAATAAAGATCAGTTGTTACCAATTCTAGAAGCCACGAATGAAATTGTCACCACTTACGGTCTCACAAGATAAAAAACTCATCTTTAAAACACCCCAAATTACAACTTTTTGGTAACTGCTGTTAAGAGAATTGGCAAGAGTTGGACACAGATTCCTTAAGGTTCCACCAAGCAGCATCTACCTCTGCCTTCGGATGAGTGAGGACAAGAAGAAAATAACAAACCAAAGCAAAATATCCCTAAAGATGCATATATATATATATATATATATAAAAAAAACTCATACATACATTTCTCGTAGTATTAAACCAAACATTTATTTTTCCAGTAACAGAAAATGTGACAGTAAATTCAGCAGCACAGAGAGGAAGTTATTTCACAGGTAAGCAGCAGGATGTAAACAAGTGCAAAATGTTAACATTTATCACTTTTTTCTTACTGAATATATGCTACTTTTGATTTCCTTAGACCAAATCCTGCCTTCCTGAACACGAGTAAATGGAAAGAATAAAACATGTGAGTCTCTTTCCTTTGGAAACAGAAGTTAACATTTCCCATAATGGGAGGGATAAATGTTTGGGGTATTTTTCTGGTGCCATCAATATTATTGCAAATGTATCTTTCTGAAAATCAAGATTCACTAAAGTATTTTCAGATGACAAACTCTGCTGTCAGAGCTCCTGGACAAGACATGCCATCTCCTTTACCCAACCTGATTTAAGCAGCTCGGTACTTGCCTAGGCAGCAAAAACCTCACATAGGTCCACCCGATCCAGTGCAAGTCCCTTCAGGATGCAGAAGATTGATACGGAAGTTTGTAGGTTGAATATTACCTTGATTAGTTTTGCATATCTTTTTTTACCTCAAAACATATTTTGCAAATCCAGATTTGATCCTTGACAGTTCAATCTCTACCAATCAATAGAAAACTTGTTTTAAAAGGAAATCTTTTATAGGACTTCAATGCTGACCAGCTGAGCACACTGGCTCCAAAATACAAAATAATGGGAAAAGAATTTATTTGCCTGAAAAAAGCACAAGGTGTAAGGAAATTTTCTGTTTTCAGAGGTGGGGCAGAGCAGAACTGCATTTGGGTGTGTGAAGCAATCACGTGGATAACGCTGTGGGCTATTTGAGGAACCTCAGGAGGCTTCTCCCCCCACCTGCTCAGGGCTTCAACTCGTTGGGTCTTGAAACCTCCAAGGCTGAAGGTCAACCGCGATGAAGAATCTGGCCCTGGCACCTCGACAGCCTGGGGGGCTGCTGTTGGGTCCCCCCCAAGCTCCCTGAAGGCAGGGCAGAACCATCCTTTTGCTGCCACAAGACGCAAGCTCCCAGTTTTCCCCATCTTGGGGACATCTCTTCAGGAGACCAGGATCTGCCAACCCCTCTGTCGCTGCCCCACGTGCTCACCCCTTCCCACACCAGAGCAGTCCCCAGCCTGTCTGCAATTTCCCTTTGGTGCGAACTGCTGCATCCATTAGCTCTTACAAGCAACACAAATTTGGCATTTTATATAAAAGAGAACATTTGAGAGAGGTCAGTCCCATGCTGAGCCCTGCAGGAACTGCTTACCTTGACTCCTACGTGGCAAACCCGTAAGCAAAAATTTCCTGAGCTATATTTTAGGTCAACAAAAGTGCTTGCAATTAACACAATCACTTTGTAGATGCAAAACAAAATGCAATAAAGGTATGTTTTTCCGTTTCCTAATTCATGTTTTACTAAAAAGACTAGTTGGAGGACTACAGAGAAAAAAAGCCATACTGGAGTACCATAATTACACATCTATTTGGGAAAGTATTTTATTTACTAAGGCTGGTTCTTAGCAAGAAGCCTTTGTCCAAAGGTTTTCAAACTTCTTTTAATTATCAACTGCTAGAGGACGACCAAATTTACAGCCACATTGCCCTGTTTTGGAGGGAGCTCTCCATCACTCTGCCGGGATGGACCCACAGGCTCCCCTCCTTCCCAGTCTTGTGAGCCCCAGCAAGGTAAAAATACCCACCCAGCTCTCCTTTGACACCTCTCCATGCTGTAACACTGCCACAGGGTCTGATCTACTGCTTCAGAATGAGCTCCCAAGAAGCAAAACCCTGGTTATTGTTTCATTTGAAGGAAAATCCTATATTCCCAAACAATAGGGGGGAAAAAAAAAAATAAAAATCTCTGAATACGGGGAAACCTCTCTGGCAAGAACCACAAAAAGGATCTTCACACAGATCAAAACCAGAACACAAGATCACGATAGCTCAGCTGAAACTCATTTTGTAAAGGCTTATTTACTAGAAACTCGATGATACGCACAATGAGAACACACACAAAGCGCTCCCCGGTTTGAAAGCGCTTTGCACTAACTTTCGTAAAAGGCAAGCAAAAAATTAATGAGACATTTTAACAACACCATTTATCATTTTTTTCTAAGGCTCTTTTTCAAAGAAGTCTATTTTAACCAAAAATGCTTCGCTTTAAAAAGCTCTATACAGTCTCAGTATTAAACAGGATGCCCTTCAATGGAAATCACCGTGCTTAAGATTTCTGAAGGTCAGTCCATTTATTTTTGGTTTGCTAAATGCAATTGCTTTTCCCCCGCACCTTTTTTCTCCCTCTGCTATACTAAAAATTATTTCCCTGAAAATCTAAGAGAACTACCCACAATAAATCTGTTTCAGGTATCGTGGTTTACGCTTCTATGAATGCTAATAATAAAATTATAAACACAAGTAATAAAATACAGAAAAGAACAGTATTTATGGGTATGGCCAGTATTCAAACAGTAAACAAAAAATTAAAATAATAAGGAAAAGCTACACCAAATATGTTTTTAAAGTATTTTGCACATGTGCAGCACTGAATATGGAACTAGAACCATTCTGGGATCTAGAATGACTTATTGTAATTATCACTGGTTGGCACTGAAAGTCTTTCATACAGCTCGTGTGATATCAGGACACCTCGGGAAGGACAAGGAAGGAGACGCAGAACAAGCAAGAGCCGGTGTGCCCCTGCATCAGTCTCTGTTCAAAGAATGGTTTCCACAAAGCTCCACGCAGAGGAGCAACCTTTGAGTAAAGCTTCAAAGCTCCAAAGTCACAGCAGCGAGATGTACGCTGACATTTTCACACCATCTAAAGAGACAGAGGAATTTGGACTGGTACCATTTGGTTTCAGAGTTACCCACTGTCCCCAAATGTGTTTAATGTTTTGCCAGTTTTGCTGTTACAGCTCCAGCAGCTCACCTGGATTTTTTTAATGCAGCTGACAATCCCGTAAGTGATGAGCAGCCTTCCTACCCCATTGCACAGCTGGAGAATTTTTAATCCCACTCCAGCACGCACTGCTTGGCCTCCTTACAGCACAAAGCAAAAGGGGGCTCAGAGAGCGGTGGTGAGCACCTCTGGGTGCCCCTTCCCATGGGAATTTCCTTCCTGTGGGCTCCTCTCAGCTCCCCCGCTCATCCTCCGTGTCAGTGATCAACATTGCTCTGACCCTCTTCCTTGACAACTCAACCCACCCCGTCATTTGGTGACATCTCTCTGTGGACAGATCTTGTTTACTTGTATCGATCTCTCTTGTACACTGGAATTTTCTTCCATGTAATGAAACCTGACTGGAGATAACCTGTCTCCGAAGTTCACACACACGCTGGTAATCTCTGCTCTCCAATTTCAGTCCCAGTGCCATTATCTGCTACTGATTTGGAGCTTGGAGTTACACTAAGTGAACAGACGTCTTCATAAACACGCACATTCATCTTTTCTAAAATCCTCAACCGTTTTCATATTTTCTAAAATCCTCAACCGTTTTCATATTTTCTAAAATCCTCAACCGTTTTCATATTTTCTAAAATCCTCAACCGTTTTCATATTTTCTAAAATCCTCAACCGTTTTCATATTTTCTAAAATCCTCAACCGTTTTCATATTTTCTAAAATCCTCAACCGTTTTCATATTTTCTAAAATCCTCAACCGTTTTCATATTTTCTAAAATCCTCAACCGTTTTCATATTTTCTAAAATCCTCAACCGTTTTCATATTTTCTAAAATCCTCAACCGTTTTCATATTTTCTAAAATCCTCAACCGTTTTCATATTTTCTAAAATCCTCAACCGTTTTCAGCATTTTGGGTATTACTCATACCAAAACAGGGAGGCCTCCACCCCTCCCTGTCCCCAGCATCAAGGAGGAGCAACAGCTACACGACCCAATGGCCCACACAACCGGGTGCACACTCACACGCGGCACGAAGAGACAGTGCAGTCATCTTGGTACTGCCTTCACATGGGAATAACGAAGTTCCTGATGCTAATATGAACCTCAGACTAACTGTCTTCCTCGCCCCTGGGAAAGCTTTTCATCTTGTTTATTACAGATTTCCCAACACAAAATTATGTCTTACTTTCTTCACATTATTGTTAGGAAGCTAATTTAACTATAATTATTATTATCATCCTCTGAAGCACTCACAAAATGAAAGACCTATCTGTTCTAGCACTCAGTGTCAGATAAATGACAAGGAACAAAAACTAAACTTTCTTTGGAGCAAACAGAAGTCACCAAAGAGCTAAAATAAAACTGAAGCGAGAGGATAATACAGCCGAGATGCAGACACATGCACAACCAGCACAGGAGAGTGTCTTCTCCCTGCAGCATCCTCACCGACCAGAGAGGTTGGGTTTTAACCGCGTGACCCACGCTGCTGCATTGGCACCAGCTACAGAGATAATGAAAGGCCACTGAATGGCTCGAGCGTGGCCAGAGAAGGGCAACGGAGCTGGGGCAGGGTCTGGAGCACAGGTCTGCTGGGGAGCGGCTGGGGGAACTGGGGGGGTTCAGTCTGGAGCAGAGGAGGCTGAGGGGAGACCTCCTGGCCCTCTGCAACTCCCTGCCAGGAGGGGGCAGAGAGGGGGGATGAGTCTCTGGAGCCAAGGCCCCAGCGCCAGGCCCCGAGGGAATGGCCTCAAGCTGCCCAGGGCAGGGTCAGGCTGGCTCTGAGGAAGGATTTCTGTGCAGAAGGGGCTGTCGGGCGTTGGAATGGGCTGCCCAGGGCAGGGGGGAGTCCCCGGGATCCCTGGAGGGGTTGAAGAGTCGGGCTGAGCCAGCGCTGAGGGATCTGGGGGAGTTGGGAACGGTCAGGGGGAGGGTCATGGTTGGACTGGAGGAGCTTCAGGGGCTTTTCCAACTGAGATCATTCTGTGATTTTGTGACATAAAACATTTAGCAATTGGTTTAAGAGGCTCAACAAGCTTGAAAGAAAGATCACAAACATGTGCAATCTAAATTTCATTGATAGAAATATTCAGTTTAGATATCCTTGTATTAAAAAAGCAACTTGCAAGAAGAGGTCTTTTTGGGGATGGTTTTGCATTTTTCAAGTTATTTCTGCCTTTGGTGCGTAATCACATAAATCATCACACCATACCACCGCGGCTCTCCTGTTCAGAAGTTTTTGGGATGGAACAGAGGGTGGATATGGAAAGACGTTTATGGGGAAAGCACTCTCTGATCTTGTGCTGTGCTTCTCAGCTCTCAGTGCTGTAGAAGGTTACACAGTCCTTGCAGACAGGAATTACTGCAAGGAACTCAGTGTTAAAAATAAAGATGGAGATCTTTTCACATTTGCATGTTATCAAAAAGAAAACTCCATTATAGGCAACATTCTCATTCCCTCCTCCCTAAAGAGCAGGAAAACTTAAATAGAGAAAAAGATAGCCCTGCTGATAACAGTCTGGTCCTTTTTGCTAAGCTTAAGTTCAATTTTCTGTGGTATTTCATAGTATAGTGGCAAAATTAATAGTATCTATACAAATCCATGGACCAATATGGTAAATAAGAGAAATACAATTCCCAAACAGGTTACATTTTAAGTTAGACTTTCTGTATCAATATTGACAGATAAGAGGAGCTGAAAAGGTTAATACCTAGTAGTAGCAAACAGGATTTCACAGAAGTTAAATTGCTCTTCTCTGCCTCCAGGAATATCCTCACCTTACCCACCTCTTCCCTTGGATTTGGCTCCCAAATCACACCCACACTCCTCCAGGACAGATGCAAGGACGGGGCCCGGAGGAACACAGCTCCTGCTAATGCACGTGTTGCAACTTTCATCCCAAAGTTTGCATACGATTCACCCGAGGAATGAGAAAGCCCATTATTTCCATTACAGAGCCACAAAACCAGCAGCACGGTGAGCAGATGCGATTTGCAGAGGGTCCCACGCGAGAGCGTCGCAGAGCTGTGAGCAGACATCCACCTCTGCCGCGGGGACAGACGGGAACGTTGCCACCGCTATCCTACGGGAATTGTCTACAAGAAATTTTTCTCTCTGTCTGATGTATACGTAGGTTCCCTCTAGCACTGGCAGTCTTACTTTGTCCGTAAGTTCTTCAGGTTATTAGATTTTGTAAAAAGTGTGTGAGGTTTGCCAGGAGCAGAGGGAAAACTCAGTAGTGTTTCCTTCAGACAACAAAAAGCAAGAAGTTCAGATTTAAATATTTTTTAACTGGCAGCGTGGGAGGCTATCTATGGATATTCTGAGAAGTAGTCATATCTCTATTTCATGAGGGTACACTATCAAGGAACACAGACCTATTTAGCACTTTGCATTAGTTCAAGGAAACAGAGAAGGACTCATCTGCAGAACCTGAAAGTGATAATATGGGTTGTTGTGTCTCAGAGAATAACACAGTTCTTCCCCGTAACATTATTAAATTTGAATTTTATTTCCTGTTAAACTCACAGTAACTCAGAATACTTTGGGGGATTCTGTCAGACAACCTATTGCTAAATGATGTACAGTATCAAGAAGAGCTTCAAAGCTCAAAGATACTTCATGAAAAGAATATGAAATCAATCTATAATACGCAATCTAAGCAAAAAGAGCTGAGCATTTCTGTTGTGAAAAACTAAATTTATTAAAAATCTTTTTTATTACTATTTGGAATGATGACCGAAAGGTTCTACATAATATGCTCCAACAGGATGCTACTGATAAATTGATCTTCATCCTTTTCCCACGGCAGAAATCAGCACACCTAAACTCAGCAGAAATCCAACAGCAGCAGAACAAAAGGAGACTATCAGCTAGGTTAAGGACAAACTCAGCTTCTTCTGATTTGGGGCCGATCACAACATTCACCAGCACAAAAGGGAACAGTAAACTCCTGGTAGGAACACCACAGAGCCCGCGTGGGGCCACGAAGCCCGAGCTACACAATCCTGTCTCGGACCTGCCCAGTGTTTGGGTAGGTGCAGGGTACACCTCTGCCTCACCGTAAGGCCCAAGGAGCCACATGACATTTCAGAGCAGGATGCAGCGTGGAAAAATAAGGCAGCAGACGCTGTGAAGACAAGAGCACTTACTGAGCTATGGGCAGAGAGGGCAGCGGGAGGCGATTTCTGCTTTCAACCCTCCCTGACAGTTCTCAGGGTAAGAATAAACAGTACATGGGAGCAGCACTATCTCATGTGAATAAAAAGGCTGAATTCAAAAAGCATTAAATTGAAATCCATTTCTTTAAAAAGTATTCGGGATTCAAGAAAAGCATGATGACTGAAAGAACTAATCGGTTGGAGTAATTAAAATTTGAAAAGCCTATTTTAAGGAAGCCCAGAACTGAAGTGAGCAACTGACCAGCACCTCTCTGTACACATTTTCAAAGTAATTAAAACCAGGTTATGAACACAGGAGTTTCTTCTGCAAGCACACAGATTTTATTTTATTTTTTAAATGAAGTTTACTCTATTTATTTCAGATCATAACATATACTTGGAAGTTTTAAACGTTTTAAACCCAGGACATCTCCTTTCCCTTTTCCATTCCATGGAAAAGCCAAGATGTGGGACTGTTTCCCAGCTCCTCTGCATCCAGGGACCATCTGGTAACAGCCAGGTACCCCGAGACCTGCAGGCAGCACCCCAGTGCCTGCATACTGCTCCCCTCCTGCTAGTTAGCCTGGCATGGCAGCAAAAAACGCAGGGCCAAGAGGGAATATTTGCTCCTAAATCTCTGCCGGTTCCAGATGAAGCTAATTCAGGTTTCTCTGTGCTTGCAGGCCTACCAAAATCCACCAAAAGCATTTTAGGGGAATACCTTCTGTATTGAATAACTCACTATGATTAAAGTGCAAAACATGTTTTGATAATTTTCCTTATGATATCCAACACTCAATATATTCAAGAAATAACAAAGCATCTTTAAGTGCTAGTTTTCCACCACTGAAATAAATTTTGATTTATAATTGAATTTCATTTTCCTTCCAACATCGTCTTGGCAGAAATCATAAGGGAAGAAAGTAAATCCCCTCACAAATAAGAAGTCATTTATCATTTTCTAACACAATAACACTTAAACATGAAGAATAGGATTAGATGTATATTCAGCTATGTAACTGCTTTCACATACGTACAGCCTATGCATGTGGTTAACAAAAGCAACTTAAGTCGAGAGATCTTTTTTAATTACATATCCACACCTAAAGGAGAATTAATCTCCCTTTGAAAAAGCAATTAAAATTAAACCCAAACCAAGATTAAAATCAGTGACTTAAAACATTTGACAGTACAAATCCACCTCTCCCTGCAGTGGGAGAGGAGCAGGCGCAGGGACGAGGGGAAGGGGCTGGTTTCTCCACCCAGCTCAGCCCTTACAGGCTGCATCCCCCCTACGCCGCTCGGGGCGAGCGTACATGAGCAGCCCGGGGTGCACATTCCTCCTTTTTTCCTCCCTAACTGCCAGCTGAGCAGTAACAACCCGACTAAGCTGAACCTCTTTCATGTTTTCTGACATTCAGCTCCTTGCCTGGACTCATCCAGGATCTCCCACCCGAGTTGTGGGGGCCTAGGACATCTCTGTCAAGGTGAAGTACGTTCAAATCAGCACGACTGAAGGAAAGCAGCTGCTTTGATACATATTCAAAATATGTAAGAAATATTAAGAAAGAAGAAGTAAAACTAAAACCAGTGCACAGGCTAGAGCAAAAGCTATACGGAATGAATTTAATTTAGCAACACTGCCTCCCCTGCCATCTTTAGTTATTATTCAGTCATTTAATTAAAATTCTCATGATAATCCACGTATTTATGCACATAACGCTTCTTCATATGGCTATAATATAGCAACAAAGCTGAGGGCAGAAAAAAAAAAAAACGTGTAGGTTTTTTTATATCACAGACTGCAAGTTGCCACAGCTCAGTAAAGCTGGGAACATTGGAGCAACCTGCACCATCTGAGCACCCCGCTCACTTCTGCTCAGAACAAAGGAGATATAGTAACTAGGCCAAAGATGGGCTGCAGCTTCCAATTTTTAGACTTGTGTTTGAGTCCAGTTCCACTCCTCTTTTATACTCACGAGAGGTTGCTGAAAACTGTGGGTCTGCTTCTCTTCCCTTCTCTGCTGCTTTGCACACTCCCCAGGCCCAGCAGATCCAGCTCTGTGTACTTCATATAAGTCTCACCAGTATTTTTGCCTTTAAGCTCGTGAAAGAAAACCTGGAAGTTGAAACTGATGCACTTGGATCAAGACGAAGACAGCTCAGACATTCAAACAGTGAGGAAAAAAAAAAAACAAAAAACACCACCACCAAAAAATTTGTGGATTAAAGCACTGGGCTTGTAAATGTTGAAGAGAAACGTTTGAGGACTATGTCCTTATGAAAGCTAGCAGAATGGAGACCAGGGAGAGCATCACTGGAATCAAAGAGGTTCTCAGTGGAAGAGTTTCACTACCGAGATGGAAAACATATTAAAAGTCTGAAGATGCATTCATCTCATGCACATGTATACAGCTGTCCGGTCCCCAAGTCCATTCAAAGACAGAAATTAGCTTTCATTTGGAACATTTTTTCTCTACATTGAATGCTAAAAAGTCCCTTCGCATTGCCACACAAATCTCAAGGGATACAGAGAAGGAGTTAGACACTAATTATACTTTTCCTGCCTTTGCATGCTCAGATCTGTGCAAAATACTGCATGGCCTTCCCTAGTTCAAAAAAGTGCAAGCTCCTTTTTTCTTCAGATCTTTCAAAAATAATTCTCAAAAAGTAAATTGCAAGCAGGATCAACAAAAATTATCCCACTCAAGTGTAAAAAAGGCTTATATATTGAAAACCCTCCATTCCCAAACCACAAACACCCCCCACTTCAGTCCTACTAAACCCTGGATTATTTTGGAAAGCTTGAACCATGTTAGTGTTTGGATATCAATAATATTTTTTAAGCAGATCAACTTATTCCTCTGCAAGGAACAATCCTGAAAACACAGATGGTCACTTAAGCTGTGGGAGTGGGAGGAGGGCTGGACGGGGGCAGTGCTGTGAGATTTTCACCCCCAATTTGAATCCCATAGTTTACCTAAATTAACCAAGAATGATTATAGGAAGCAGGGGTAATTCTGTAATTTTCCTAAGAAAAGTTCCTGAGTTTTATGTTCCACTAAAACCAATCTGGTATATCAACGTAACCCATTTATTCCTGATACAGATATGAGCATGTTTGCCACCCATTGTCTTTTCCAGTACTTAGACAGAACTCCCATATCATTAAAATATCATAGAATATAAATACGGCACTATATTTCTATAGGATACAATACTACTCAGATATACTAAAAATATGAAAAAAAGGAGAAGGGAAAATACTTGAGAGATCTCAAATATCCCAATTAATCCCAGTGCCTGTCTCACAACACAAGTAAAATGTTTTGTTCCTACTTGAGTGCAATAATATAATTATTTTTAAAGTATTTTTCCTGACACAATGTCCATGGATTTAATGCCATCAAAACTCCTTCCTTTTGGGGCGTAACATTTTAAACCGCGGGAGAAAAATAAACCAACCCTGAGTTGTGGCAGAGCCTTCAACACTCAACCCACTCTTGACATTTGGCAAAAATAAGTCTTGAAAACAATAAGTACCTTCTGCTGGTATTGCTGAAAATACTCATTATCTGTTGAGGAAGTAAATTTAAGGTTTTAAGAAGGGAAAAAAAAAAAAAAAAGAGGGCTTTAAAAATACCTTAGAAAAGTTACTTGGAGTAAAACAAAATGTCTTTGGGGGCTAAGGAAATCGACTTTATTAAGTCTATTCTTATAAGTAACTCTGAGGTATATGGACAATTTCTGCATAAAGAGAATATAAACATTACCCAAAGTCATTAACTGTTAGGCAGGGATTAATATGTTTACAATTCAAGCCAAGCGATAAATACGCATAAATAAAAACAAAATACTCATTGCAACCCTGTGAATTATGAAGACTTTTTTTTTTTTCCCCTTATTAATTGGAAAAATTAACATGTACCATTCTGCTTTGTCCAGTTCCTGAGTTTTTTTATAGCCAGGAATCATCACCTTTTAGTTTTTGCTAGCAACATCTAAAATTAAAAAGCTTTTATAAAAAAACATAAACCCAAACCCAAGATACTTTCAACTTTAATTAAAATACTATGAAAAAACCCACATTATAAATTCTCTGCTCAATGGTCTCCTATGGAATATAGTGACAAGAGCAAGGGGCACAATCCTTCACTAATTTTGTTAGAGAAAAGGACAGAAACACCTGCAAAAACCACAGAGATCTGTGAAAACACAAAAGCTGCCTCAAGAGAAACCTGAACGCTCCACGGGATGGGGGATGCTGCAGCTCTCTCCCGCAGGCCGCACCGCCCGCAAACCCAGTTCACGGCAAGGCAGTGCTCCTTTCCTCCACGAAACTCTCCAAGCACGTAGGATTAAGTCGCCCTTTTTTTCCCCTCTCCTCTTAAGAACTGGTATCCCTCATGCCGGCCACCAAAAATGTCAGCGACATGACGTGTCAGCTTACAGGAGGCCTCTCTCTGTCCGTTTAGCATCACTGTCAGTCCCCAGAAGCTTTCCCACAGGATATCAGGGCCCTTATTTAGATAATCAATTGCTGCAGAGCCTATCTGTCATCTGGTAATTGATGTGAAATAACAAAATTATACATCAAACCAAACTTCATTAGCTCATCATCCCAGCTCATCATCCTGAGTAAAAACTTAGCTCACAAATAAAGTTCCCGTGATGTTTACTACTATCCTTCAATGAAATCTTTGATTTATATCACCTCACAGAGAACTAAAACTGAATTCAATAAATAAATACAGCCTTCATAGCTCAAGGGGGGCATAACAGATTGGAGAAGGTACAGGGAAGGGCAACCAAAATGACAGCCTGGAGAAGAGAAGGCTCCGGGGAGACCTTCTGCCAGGCTTTCAATACTTAATGGGGGCTTATAAGAAAGATGGAGAGAGACTACGACCAGGGCCTGTAGTGACAGGACAAGGGGGAATGGTTTTCAGCTGACAGAGGGGAGATTTAGATGAGATGTGAGGCAGAAATTCTTCCCTGTGAGGGGGGTGAGGCCCTGGCACAGGCTGCCCAGAGAAGCTGTGGCTGCCCCCTCCCTGGAAGGGTTCAAGGCCAGGTTGGACGGGGCTTTGGGCACCCTGGGCTGGTGGAAGGTGGCCCTGCCCGGGGCAGGGGGTGGGACTGGATGGGCTTCAAGATCCCTTCCAACCCAAACCAGTCTGTGATTCTGTGACAAAGGGATGGAGAAGTTGCCTCCTGAGGGCCTCCAAAGTCCCAGAACCCTCCAAGAAGGCAGAGGAGGGATTTACATGACTTGAGATTTCCAAATTCACAGAGGTGGTGGTTGAAATGGGTGCACAGCTGTTACTCACAAATTTCTCAGTATTAGAACCAAAAGGCAGCTGCTGAAGCTAATAGGAGATGAATTTCAAGCAAATATGAGAGGGTATTTTTAAATTTAGGCATCTATGTTTTAAACGCAGTGAGTGATGGAAGTTGTGGCTACAGAAGTCACGGAGGTGGGCAGCAAAAGCAGGTCCAGCAAAGGACTACACAAATTCTGTGACAAGACGGTTTTTGAATGAGTAACATTCGGAGACAAGAAGCAATCACTCAGCTCTCCAGCCAACCAAGCTCCCCATCGAGGCTTGGGCAGAAGCAGCAGCGTGGCCACAGGGAAGGGAAGGCTGTGGAAACACTCAGATATTAGGGTACTACTTTGAATTCCTAGAAGCAAATCGAGGAAGCATCACCGTATTATTAAAAAATATAAATTTACTTCTGGGTTTTCAGAGATTTCCGAGTTATAAGCACGCAGGACTTCCAAGAAAAGTTACTCAGTCACCTCCCAAAGCCCACCTTCCGTGACCATGAACCCTGCGCATCTACTGCCAGTCTCCATCCCCCAGCGCAGTCCCAGGCACTAAAACTAAACCAGAAAACTCTGCTGAGCCCGTCAGTGGGCTCTGCCTACAAGCCCTGCCTGACAGCCAGGCCTGAACCCGCCTCCCCATCACCCTGCACCCACCCCAGCACACGCACCCTCGTCCCCGACAGCCACTTTGGTTACTGGGCTTTACCCCAGTATTGACTGACACCCCTCTGGTTTAAAGCCTGTGCTAATCATGCTCCTCAACTGCTGCGAAGTATTCATATTTAAAGTGCTGAACTTGTTTAAAAATTGAAGAAAATCAAAATGCGGTGCTACTTTTTATAAAACATGATTTCTGGGATACTGTATTAAGGACAGAGCCATTTTTATCGTACTGTATTTCGGAGAGCCGCAGCCCTAGGATTAAGAAGGACTTCACTTAGCCTCTGCTGTCAATCATAAACCCATTTAACGTCATTATCAGGCTTCCCCTACTTCTCATCAGCCTGCTGCATAACACAACATATTTAAATATTTTGTGTTCTTAAGATTTTCAGGCTTTAAAAAGTTAACTTCTTATAGTGCTTTCTTAAGGTAAAACTTAGTCACATAGATTTTAATACATAAAAGAATTAAGTCTCTGCACAGTCAATCATAAATTTAGCGTACCCTCATTTGCAAATCCTCAAATTCCTAAGTTACTTTATTTTTAAAAAATAAATAAATAAATAGCTGGAGCACTCTCACTACTCAAAGCTTAACATATTATTTTCCTATACAAATATTTGACATTAGTACTAGGAACAATACAGATACAAATATTTTGCTCGGCCTCAGTTCTTTCCATTCTTTTAATGTGACCTGCTATTATCTGATACTGTATTAAAAAGTGAGGTTTTTCTAACAGCTTCCATCCATTTTCAGATTTTAAAAAAAGTTACTGTTTTGGCTTGATTTTTTAAGAAATGTTGGACTATGGAAGCATATTTCTATGCTAGTTTGCAAGCTCCGTTATGACATGAACATTTATTACTTTTAAGAAATATATAGTGTATATAAAAATATGTTTAAATAAATCCTAAATCAGACCCTCTTGTTTAATTACTCATTATGCAGTAAGAAGCTGTGTGAGAAAGGCCATATTGACCAAGACCATACAGAAGTTTTGCCCTCCCAGAACAGCGAACGGGCTGTGAAATTCTCTTTTTTTTAATTCTGTGTAACGCTTTTAAAAATTTGTGGTGGCCATCACATTCTTACCACTAGACCTTTTCAACATGCCCCTCGTTAAACAAGGCAGTAGGAGCTTTTAACTGCAAGCATATGGCTAAAGCTTTGGGATACTCATGACGTTGCAAGCTATCTCTTTATATCCATTTTTATTCACTGCCACCATTCCTCTGCCAGGTATCAAAACTAGTGAGGGCAATTTTATTTTGGTGCCTGCATATGGATATTGTTTTAGAGCACCGACAGAAACGGTACATTCAACCTACTTCTATTTGCAGTGTTCACTTTTCTCTCTCTTACATAATTTGGTATTATTTTCATTTTTCACTTGTTTCACACATTCTATTTTGGCTTTTTTTTTTTTTTTTTTTAAGGTATTATGCATTAGCATCAGACTGCTGTCTGGCCTTCTAACTTTAAGGCAACATATAAAAGCACATAAAAGCCTGTGTTATTATGCTATATTCAAATTTTAAATAGTTCAATATTTCAATCGGGAAAACCTTACTGAGGATGTCAGAGTTTACATCACCTTCTAACATTTAACGGTTCTCCAGTTTGACAGAAAAGTTGCACCAAATCCTCCTTCTAATGAAATCAATGTTGCATAAATAATATATTATTCCACCAAGGTGCAAATAGGAAGCAGATGAAAAGTATCCCCATTATTTGTTACATTTGCCTTTATTTTGTCCGTAACTTGAATTCTAAGGCAGAATTCATGCTCGTTCCAGATTTCATTAGGTGCTTACATCTGAAACCGTTTGTTTGAAGGCAATCAAAAGTATCATCAGATTTTTTTATTTTTTATTTTTAAACGGGGCAGTATTTCTCCCTCAGCCATAAAGAAGTTGGAGATATATCCCTGGGATTTAGAAAGCTAATAAAATAAACAAGACAAAACAAAACAGTAACAATGTTGGCATAATTTTCCTTTAAAGAATTTCACCCACACTTACAGTTTCTCAAGACATCTTAATAAGAATGTAATTTCACATTTGCTCTTACTGAGCAAATCAAACACGGTGATTTATTATTCAGATGGGCACAAAGGATTTCTGAAATGCAAAAAGAAGGGCTATAAAAGCACAAATCATCAGTAATGACGACAAGCTAAACTGCCTTTCAAATATGAACAAAATGCAGCCATTTAGGGTATCATACATCATGGTCTCCCAGACCCTCATTTATTTCCTAACTGTACAGGCTGCATGATAATTTAACCAGTGCAGAATTCTGCATCTATTGAGAACATCTTTATTAGGCAAGTGATTCCACTGCTCGTACACACCACAAGGGACTAGTTTTCATAATCCCCATCCGCAGGATAAGAAACGAGCATTTTCCAATCATCAGTTTAGTTCCTTACCCAAAAACATCTGTATATAGAAAATGAACTTTCCTGAACTATAAACACAGTGAAAATATGGAAAAAAAAAATCGTAGCCCAATAAAATTAGGATTTCTTTCTTGGTATGAATGATAAACCAACGGCTACAGCAATTTGGATTCCTAATGAGACAGCATTCAACTGGAACTCAAAATCTCAGCTTTAGCCGGTAAGACCTGCTGTCATATTTTTCTTCCAATAATCTGTACAAAGGGAACCTAAGAGAGAGAGGTCTAAATCCTGCTCATACTTATCCCAGCGAAGTACAGAAGTAACTATCATAGCTAATGAGGTTACTCAGCATTTTCCTTCTTAGAGCAGAAATATAATAAGTAGCAGTTCACTTAATCAGCTATTTAATATTTTAGCTGCACGCAGGTATTACGGGTATTATACACATAATCTTAAACCCACTTTATCTTCAAAATGTTCCTCCAAGTTAACAGATGTGCAATTACTCGCACTTTACAGATAAAGAACAGACATAAGCACAGTCTCAAATGAATTGTCCAAGCCCGTGGAAAAACTTATAATGGAGCAAGACACTAAATTAAATCTCACAAATTTCTGCCTAACACGACTCCGAGAAACCTTATTTCTTTGTCATCACAGCCAAGCAGATTATACCCTTCCTCAAAGCAAGGAGCACCTCTAAGGATTTGATTGCATGAGGACCTGTTTGAAATTCAAGCCAGGTTTGCATACACCTCAGCTGGAAGACAGGAACATATTTAACATTCCTCCATTTTTCTTCCAATGGCAGGTTCAAGTAAGTAAATAAATAAATAACAGATTTAGTGTAGAAAGCCGGGCAGGTATCATATAAAGGCGTGAAAATAAAGACCTAATTAATGTGAATGAAGATTCAGCGACGTGAAAACATTTTCTTGTAGCCTAGATAGAAGGATGGCATTGGTCCCAAATGACTACAGAGAGAAAAGGCACAACATCCTCCACACCTCCATGTTTCAAACCAAGAAAACTCCACTCTTCCTTCACTTAAAAAGGAGGGTGGTAAAGTTTTGTGACAAATTAATCTAGTCCTAAACAATCACGTATAAATATGCGAGCTAGGTTACCAGGGATAGCGTCAGCTCTTAAATTACCCCTCCTAATAGAAGTTATTTAATCTAGATCGAGGAGCAGGCCCTGTAGGGAAGGTACCGAGTGGTGACACCCTCCCGAGAGGGAGCTCACGTCAGCAGCGCGGCGCAGGGACCCTCACCCTTCGGCTAGGCTCAGCTCAAGGCAGTCGCCATCGCCAGCCCATCGCTCACCCAGCGCTTTCCGTGGCTTTTCCTTCCTTAGAGGGCCCTGAACTCATTCCTGAACCTGCCCCTCAGCGTACAGTACACGCTTAAAACTAGGCAAGTGTGATACCCGCTTTCACGCTGATTTTGCAACTGACTTTGGTGTTGGTTATCATATTCTCCGTGCTGGCGCTCGCTGAAACACCTGGCAGGTAACACAAGCTCTGGCTGCAACACACTTTCCCCTGAGCTGGATTTGAGCTTGCTTCTTCAAAGACTGACAAGTACTTCCTAGACTGTTCCAGAAAAATTACATTTTAACATTACTCTGTAGGACCCGCATGTTCTAGTGGAGCATAATCATACAAAACACCCGCTGAACGCACACCTCTCCCCCCGGCACGGCGTTCCCCGGGAGCAGTCCTCCAGCTGTAACAATACGCCCCGGGCTGCCAGCCAGGAGGGCACAGGCTGACGCTCCCACGCCAGCGCAGTACTGGCATCTCAGTCCTTCAGCCGTGCCCTGTCTGCTCACGCTCTCCCAGAAGCTGAAGAAAAAAAAAACCCCAACAAACCAAACCACCAAGCAAAACCTGAAACCTGCAATACCAGGCTGTGCAAGAAGATTAACATTTATAAATACGCAAATTTAGTATGAAATTAGCAGTGTGGAAGAAGGACCCCCTACTGTACTTCTCCACAGAGAACACTGCTAAAAAAATATATCTCCCTGCTCTCAAATACAACCCGATGATTTTACCACTCGCTCCAGAAGTCTGAGGCAGGACTTCCATCCCCACACCTGCCTGTGTTAGGGGAACAACCCCCGCAGCCCCGAGCAGTGCTCACTCCTTCACAAACACCTGAAGAAAAAGGCACTCTGGGAAGGTAGGGCTCTCCATAAAGAGAAATAAGTTTGTAATCTAAAAAAGAAAGAATAATGAATTGTCATTTTTTCTCTTTGCATCTTTCCAGGTTGAAGTCAGACCCCTCTCTCCTTTCTCAAGCATCGTTTTGACACTGCTCTGCATTATGCAACAGTTGCACTCAGCGTTTTTCAAAGGCTGAAAAATTGGCAAATGGGATGATGAAGCGTTTCCATTTTCCCCACGTATTTGCTTCTATATGATTTTACAGTAACATGAAGCATGATAATCAGGAAACACGTTATTTTCACAAACCACAATTTAAAATATCCCTATTTACACCAATGGTGTCAGCAGTTACATGTGTGCAGGACAAGCAGCAGTCTGGTCTGCAACGGGAAAGTCCTTTCTAATTCTCTAAAAATCGACAGGAAAATGCTGTACAGTTGCCTAGCTTTATAAATGGGGCATATGCATAATGCTGTGCAAGAATAATCAGCCCTGGGACAAGAGCCTCTAAATGTAATTATGGAGAAGGTAATAATGTTGTTTTAACTGCTTCTTCTGTCAGAGGGTTTTTCCTTTCAAGTCACTAAGGTTATCTAGCAATAGTATTTGCTTCTAACAACCACGGTCCTGGGATGTAGTCTGCACAGCTCAGATCCTCAGCCCTGTGAAAAAGTAACAGCATCTACTCCCACTGATCTGTGTGCTTCTGCTGAAGTAAGATATGTGTGTAAAGTGTGGTCACCATACCGTGTAATTTTACCCATGTCTGTGTACAGGCTGCGGCCAAGAACAAATTCATTTTGGTACAGAGAAAACCACAGAGGTCCTGGAATACAGCGAGTCAGCACTGCTGGAAAGAACAGGAGCAAAAGAAAAAGCAGCGTGGTGTTTGTTGTAGTATCGACAAGCAAGCTGATACTTAAGTTCTTCCCACCTATTTCTCTGGAAAAAAAAAAAAAAATTCTCTTGTAAAAGATCCAGAGAGATCATCAACTGCAATCGAAACTGTGCCATCAGCTCGCTCCTTGGGGTGCTACAGCTGGGGGGAGCACGCAGCCCCCATCCCTGGGATGGCAGAGTGAAAGCATCCTCCTGGGCACCCTCTCCGAGGGACCAGCAGTGAACCTGCGAAGAGGGAAGAGGGCCAGCAGAGTACCTGGACAGGTAGCAGACAGGGAGAGCAACTTAGCTGCCCTCTGCTGACTGTCTGATTTGTTGAACACTCCTCTGATCCAGTCCTGCACAGCTAAACTGCAATTTAAGAGGCGAGGATTTCTGCGAGTTCACCTTCACCCTTCCACGCCGATGTTTATGTGCCAGCTGGGTTCGGAAGGACTTTCCTACCCGCTATCGGGCTCTATCAGCAGAGCCCTGTGCAAAGGCAGCAAAGCTGGCACAAATAAGGTGCTCCGGCCGCCGCCGCAGCAGCATGCCTTCGTTGGTGCAGTGGTCTGCTCCAGCTAATTAACTCTAAAAAGATGTCCAGGACTTGAGCCAGTATTTCTGCTGCATCGTGCTACATCGATGTACCAACTTGTTCAGGGCTCAGCTGGGGCGTCTCTCCCCACTGCGGCGCAGCTCAGCCCAGGCAGCGGCGGGCATTTCGTGTGATCTGCCGCTTCAAATCAGGGGTCCCTCCAGTAAATCCAGAAATCAATAATCCTCACCGATGCTACCGATGGTGAAGACAGTGCCACTACAGACCAACTACACGGTCCGCAACTGGGCTGGGCGGGTTGCGAGCTGTGGTGAAAAGCACCGACTGAACAGGAATGCTGCAGAAATCTTCAAAAAGGGACAGGGGCCGATCCACTGCTTCTCTGCTCAGGGATTCTCATGCCTCTCGTGACATCTTCTGTCTGTTAGATGGGTCTCATCAAATACACACAATCCATTTAATTTCTAACTTTTTTTTTTTTTTTTAAATGAAAAACCTCTCTGAAAAGTGCTCTACGAAATAAGTGGTTTGGGGAGAAGAGAGGAAAGATGGGATCTAAGTTTGAAGAACGTGACGGTGTTTGTCGACCCTTGCTGCTTTGTCAAACCACTTTTAACTCGCGTCCCCTTTGCTCAACGTTTACGAGCAGAGGCAGCACCTACTCATTCCGTACGTTAAACACTTTTTCCGCCACGCCGAACGCAGCTATGTGGCTTTAAACCGGCACTTCGCTGGAGTCCCCAACGCGCCAGCATCACCGACCCCGCATCTGCTCCTGCGTTCCGGGCTGGCGGGGCGCTCAGGCGGGGGGGGGGGGGGCTCAGGCGGGGGGGGGGGCTCGCTCTCCCGCCAAGCTGCTCTGGCCGCCCCGAGCGCCTTCCCGCCGCCGCCTCCCCTCGCGCTTCCCGCGCTGCCCCGCCGCCGCGCCCCCGCCCCGCGCCGGCCCGGCCCCCGGCTCCTCCTCCCGCCCGCCCCGCCGCCGCCTCAGCCCGCTCCCGCCCGGCTCGGGGCCGCCCGCCGGTCCCGCTCAACAAGTTCCCTCCCGCTCACACACCGCCCCGCCGCGGGGAGCGGGCCGAGAGGAGCGCCCCTCACGCACACACCCCCCCCCCCCCCCCCCCCGCAGCCGCCTCCCCCCCGAGCCGGGCGCCGCAGCCGATGAGGGCAGCGGGGGAGCGGGCGGCGGCGGCTGCCTCTAGCGAGCGCTCGGGCGGCCGCAGCTGAGCGCCCGGCGGCGGCGGGAGGAGAAGCGAAGCGGCGGTGTGGCGGCTCCGGGGCGGGCAGCGCGGCTCCGGCGGGCGGCAGATGCGCGACCGGCGCGGATCTCCTGACGGCCAGCTCGCCCCGGCGGAGGGAGGGAGGGAGATGCAGCCCGAGGGGAGCGCCCAGACCGCCACTTCTGCCTGAGGAAGCGCTAAGGTAAGCCCGCCGCTGCCCCCAGAGCCCTCAGCCTGCCCGCGGCTCTCCCCCGCCCCGCGGCCTGCCTCGCCCCCCTCCCCTTGAGCGAGCAAGACCTAAAAATACCCCGTTCCCCGGTTTTTCCTGAGGAAAACTTCGTAGGGATGAGCATAAAGCATCGCGCTGGGCGCCAGCGGGAGCGTTATGCAATGGTGTATCTGCCTGCCTGGGAACAGCTATTGCATTCAGTAACTTTCATGACAGATAAAAGGAGAGGATATCACTGTACACCTCCAAACCCGCTACTTTCTTCTAGAAAGATACCAGCGTTTCTTTCTGAGGCTACCTGGTAGGGGAGAGGTGTAGCTGGAGGATTTGTGGAAGATGCACAAAGTGCTTTAGTTTTCCTGCTGATTGATTGCTGGGAAGTACCCGCTGCTTATTAACTTCAGCGCTGGGAAGTCCAAACGCAGCCCTAATGAGGTGTCCGTGCGACGCGGCCGTGGAGGAACATCGGACATGTTCATCCGGTAACTTGCAGTATAGCACTTCATTAAAACCCAAAAATCCTCACCAGGGGCTGAAGCTGCTGCTGTGCTGGGAACCGTTATTATCAAGGCTAGCAGTGGTTCTCCCGATTTAATACACCGCTCTGCCCTCCCGGTCCCCTCTCACCATCGTCAAGCACGGTTAAATTGGAGATGCCGTCAAAATGCAGTAGGCGAATGGGACAGCAGGTAGTGAGGATCCAGCACCAAAGTCACAGTCCTGGACCTTGCATCTTGCACGGCATCCAAAGCTTCCTGCTTTGCCTTTCCATCTTGCCTTCCTACTGCTAGTAAAAACCCTCTCCTGTGACCTCAACGTCCCCACTTACTGCCGTGTTTACCCCAGAGTTACAGCAGCGAGGGGGATGCAGGACTGCAGTTAGCTGGGATCTGTTCGTGGGAGGCGGGGGGGTGGCCAGCCCTAGCGAAAAAGAGGGACATCTTGTCATGTTGAAAGCAAAGAAGATGTGCTCTGCTTATGTCACCATCTCCCGAGGGCTCTGTCCCACAGGAACTGTGCCCCCCTGGCTGCCAGGACTCACAATAGGTAACGGAGCAGTTGCGTTTGACCTTGTACGTCTAAGCAGCTAAAATCCCTCCCGAACATCACGGTAGAAAATTTAACTCATTAGGCTCTACGGTTGGGAAGTTTGGGAAGACCCGTTTTTCCAGCTTCCGGGAATCATTATTTTTCTGCTGAATGCTGGAAAGCAGTAACAAAAGACAAAACAGTAACAGGTCATGTCTAACAAACTGGGAATTTATTCCCTCTGCTTAAGCGTTTCATCGTGGTTACTGTTCGTATTTACAGTGTCGTCAGGAATGCTGCATGTATCAAGGTTAAAAATCTAGCTGCTAGATGAAAAACTAGTTAAAAAGAGAAGAAATTAAAAATAAAAATTAAAAATCACATCACGTGTAACTGTCCTAGCCATGCATTTAGAATAATTTAATGTAAGATTTGAAGCAAACATACCTCTAGTAAAAATATGTAAAGCATGGAGAGTAACGTATTTCCTTACTTGTGGTGTGAAGCCTCTTGGTGCTCTACCAGCCTGCTCCTGCCTGCCTTTCTTTACTACAATAATACTGTTCTCTTCAAGTACAAACAACAGTTCTAAGTTAAAAGCTGGATTTTTTTCCTAGCTTTATGAATGCATATGAGCAGCTCAGCTGAAAATATCTCAGTGCTCAGATATTGCTCATTTATCATCTGGGGGGGTATGTATTATTCTATACAGTAATGGCATATAGTCATTGATTTCAACGGAAATACATAATGTATATTGCTAATCCAAATACTCATACTGAGCAGTTGTAAAATAAAATTACTGCCTCAGAGTTTAAGGTGCTGTTGCGTTTAAAGCATACTGCCTTCACAGAATGAGCTCACTGGGGAAGGCTGATACTAAATAAGCTTTTTTTTTTTTTTTAATGTTTGCTAAGGACGTCATGATGTCCTTGATGAAAAATATGTGTTCTTTAGGACTCCGTAATTATTAACGATGTGTATTTTTAACAAGAAGCTCAAAATAATTCTAATCTTGACTGAAATCAGTGCCTTTCCCCCAGATTGACACTTAAAAAAACAGCTGGGTAACAGCACTACAAAAGAAAGTATTAGTTACTTATCAAGAGGGACAGCACTTAACATTCAATGCACCCTTCTGCTAATTAAGCTCACAAACAAGTAGCTTCTAAGAGCATCGCTGCATTTTTTTTCCCCCCTAGTTAACTATTTCACTGACAGAAGCGGTTTTGCATGAGAGATGCACAGCATTTATAATTAAGCAGGAGGGAAGAAAAAAAACAAAAGAGAAAAAAAGAGTAGCTAAGTTCAGTGGAAGTTAACATATAGAAGGAAAAGATGGCTAAGAAGCCCAAGTGCCGACTGACAGAGTGTGTGTCGTCTTCCTGACATGCACTACCGGGGACCGAACACTATTGGTCACCACAACCCACCGTTCCGTTACTTGGAAAACCAAACTCAACAACAGATTGTACAAATGACAACGAGATATTAACACTGCTGGTTTGTTTATCCTGTTCTGGAGAATTTAAAAGCAAACTTAGCAATATCAGTCTTTTGCAGTGACCGATGTGGTAGTGAAAGCCAGGGAAACCTATCAGTTTGCCAAAAAAAAAAAAAAAAACGGTGCTAAAATGTAAGGATCCCTCCAAAAAGCTACGGAGCTATTACATCTCAAGGCAGTCCCCTACCCAACCATAGTCATCTCGGACAGGGAGAACTGAGGATGTGTAGTCACATAATTCATGCATACTTGAGGAAATTACAGTAAATCTAGAATATTTGAGAACATAAAAAATTCACATGCTTGTTTAAGCTAGCTATTATAAAGGTCTTACATTTTGCTTTGACAGCCACTGTTTATAAAGAACTGCTGAAAATTTGTGCAAGATACTAAAAAACATGTAAGCAACAAATCTGTTTTATAGCACAATACTCCCTTATATTATTAATCAGTTTGCAAATTGAATAGGCTTTAAGGAAATGAGATCACGAGCATATTTTAAGGGGAAAAAAAGAAATAATCTCAAGAGTGGGGAAGTCAGGGGAAATCCCATATTTAGCCACCTGAAGATCAGCGCTTGATTTTATTCTGCTTAGGAAATACTGTATAACCTATGGCCAGACACAGGTATGACTCGCTAGGTACTGACATCCAGTTTTAAATTATTATTATTGACCACACAGAATGTGATCAGAGCATTCTCTTATTTTAGTGGCACAGCCTTACTTTGACATCTATTTAATACAATTTTACTACATTCAGGCAGAAAACAGCCTCTCTGCTGACCCTTTAATACTCTCAGAAATAGTTCAGCTTGTTTATACATTTGCACAGCACAGCATCACGGTGATCTGTGTCTTAAAATTCACCTGCTTTTCAATTCTACATGTAAGCCCAAGTCTTAAAGGCAAAGATAATTAGTTGTAAAAATAGCAATTCAGTGATCAAACAGCAACTCTTGGTGTCCTCCCTTTTGCCTGTTTTTTTCCCTTCAATGATAGAAAGACACCAGGCCTAAATTCACTCCAGTAATAGTTTTTCCAGCCAAATCCACTGATTTCAGTAGAGGAGTGTAGAAGAGTAAGGGCCATTTTCACAGTCTGAATTAAACAGAGAGGGATTTAAAAGCCTTGGGACTGAAGGCCTCCATGTCCTTTGATATTTGGGTGCAGATCTGAACTTCTTAAATCTATTGTTACGACAGATTTTTGTGGGAAAATGCTGGAGCTCTACCACCTGTCAGGTTCCCCAGTCTCTGCACATTGCTGCTCATCTGGTCTCAGACTCAGCCCATATGAAAAAAACGTGCTTAAATGTGTCACAAAAGCTATGTTGTTACGGCCAAATCTATCTGAGGCTGCAGGAACTAAAAAAAAAAAAACAGACTGGAGTAGTCATTAGTAACCACTAAAATACTTGCCCAAAATGTGCTCGCGTACATGTTACAAATTCAATTGTATGGCTAAGTGCAGCCAAATTACATGGAAATTTCTAATATTTTAAATGAGACCTCAGTATTAATTTTCAGTGCAAGAAACTCCAACTAGTAAAATAATAATATTTGAATACTAAGCAGCAAAACAAACCGAAGTATTGACCCGTAGTCCAGTACTTACTGTTTTGGAGAACAGACCAGAGTAATGGGCCAGTGACACACAAGAAGGGACATTTCACTAGAGGACTACAACAGTCTAAACTCTTCTCTGCGCTGGCTTTTCCTGCAGGAATGCTACCAGCTTGGTTTGGAATCCTCGTCTAACAGCAGAGTTGCATTAAACAGGCTAAAAATGCAGTTATGCTGTGGACCAAAGAACATGTAAGCGTGTGACTTTTGTACCTGGTTTTACAAGATCTGCAGAAGCAGCGTATGGCCTGGCACACTGACCGGCTTAAAGGAAAATCAGCCTTCTGGAAGCCCTCTGCAAAAATTTTTTTTTTCTATAGGTGCTGTCTGCCTCAGCTGTACAGCCCTTTTTCAGCATCAGCTTTGTGTGCTGAAGAATACTTTCTCCCGTATTGATTTCTACTTGGACATCCTGCTCCTTTGGATGCAAAGCTGAAGTCTTTTGCCCATCTCCAGAGAGAACATTAACTTTTTTTTTTTTTCCCTGCAGTCTGCACCACTGAAAGATTTTTTCTTCTACCTGTATTTGCTTTTACTTCCATTTTATACCTGGTACAGGAATTCCTTATTATTTGGGCTGAAATAATACTGGCAAAATCCCAACCTTAACTCATGTTTATGACATCCACAGGGAAGAGAAGCAAGTGGTTTGTGTTATTTTTGCCTGTCCGTGATTGCTAGAGCATGCCTGTAAATAAAGCCCACATAGTTACAAAATTAAACCATTTTAAAAACAAAAGCAAAAGGAAGATCATTCCATATGGTCTAAGTGAGGAGGAAGTGTCGCAAGCTAACAAAGAAGGATTTACGTGTTTTGTGCTCTTCCACACTTTCCCTGCTTGTTTCATGCCTGCCCTCCCTCACCTTTTTTTTTTTTTTTTTTTTTTTTTTTTAACTTCCAGGAAAAATGCAGACACCTAGTCAGTAATTCAGTCATACAAGAGACAGTCCTATGAAACAAGTCACAGCCGTAGCACTTAAAGCTGTAAAAACTTTGTTGTACCACTAAAAACATCCTGCACAATTTCCAATTAGGTCAAAATTGTTATTTGTATTTAGACCCAGGTTTGACCAGAATTACAGACCTATACATTTTCAGTACTTCCACCCCAACTCCACAGTGACCTAAGCCACAGGAGTTGTTAAATTTCAGTGAGACGCACAAAGCAAACCACAGGTATGACAGCCCATCGCTGTGACCACAGTGTAGAGGGATATGTTCAAAACTCTCTTTAAATGGGGTAGTTTAGGTATCAGTAATACCCCACCTTCACCACAACAAGTCTGCTTTGTGCTGCCCAGAAAACCACAACAGCCAACACTCATGCCAGAGCTGTGATGCTGTTGCCTGGAACAAGTCGGTGAGATCAAAGCTGATGAGAGTTACAGAGCCCAACCACGATATAAATGACTTTTAAAAACTGAAACAGAGGCTCGACGATGCTCAGTACAAAACCACTTCATCAGGTATGTAAGTTCAGGACTGTATTTTGCAGTTAGTAATGTGAAAAAGTGTTTTGGTCTGGTTAGTAGCTACTTCCTGCACTCCTTACGAGAAGAAGGGAGAAGAGACAAATCAGTATTTATATATGAACAAGAAAAAAAATCTACAGCAAGCCCAAATCTCTCCTTCAAATCATTAGTAATTGGTAGTTCATGCCAATTTTGATATTATATTCATTATTCTCTTCTGCAAATACAATCAGAAATGAATGAGGAGATACCCACAAGTACAGAAGTTTAACTCGTGGATCAGTTTAATACATTTTTGTGTATCAAGGCCATCAGCAAATAAAACACAGCAATACCTCTTAAGGAGCTGACAGAGAGACAGATAAAACACCCCAATGCTGAAGAGAGTAATTTAGCAGAAATTATGCCAGAGCTGCCTGGTAACTCCAACAACACTGATCCATTTTGTAGACTGAGCCTAAGTTGCCGAATTCAAGATGAATCTATGCATTTTAAGTAGTCCTGAGCTAAGCAAGTTGGTCACAACAATGCGTTATACTCCAGCATTCGCACTGTGCAAAAGTACAGAAACACACAAAGCCAGGAGAAACATGACAAATTGTCTGCCTAGCAGACAGTTCTGGTGCCTGGAGCGTTATCAAGCAATTCTGATTAATAATAGGGGAGTTGTCAGCCACCATTCTGCAGCTTCAGACAGAGTATATAACTTGAACGGACGAAAGGAACATAAAATAATCTTAAGAGGATCTCTAATTATTACTTTAATACATTTCCTAATCACGCATATCACAACCCATCCTAAAAAAACATCACCAGAATGTTTTACCTCAAGATCTTACTCTACCTTGTCCCAGATCTACAAAACCTGGAAGCAATTTATTCAACATCTCCACAGCATCTTCACACACTCTAACTGCTTCCCTCTTCATTCTCCACACAGTTCTTCCCTCACTCAACCAAAAACTTTGTCCTTGCTGACCTGGGCTGTTTGCCCCGGTGCTACCCGCCAACTCCAACCCTTCTTCCAAAGTCCTCATGATTGATGAGAACTTAAGACTTTGGGAGTTGAGATTTGGAGCATTCGCCCCGATGTTCACATTTAAGACAACTTCCCCTCACAGCAGAGTTTGGCTCTGACTTCACGTTACTTATTTCAAGAGCATCTTAGAACTGGCTTTTATGAAGTAAGTTTTGCAACATGAGGGACTATTATTCACTTGCAGTACAGCAGTTAAAGCACAGCTTTTTATTCTGCTAATAACACTCTTTCTGGGTAACCAGTGCTCATTTTTGTGCGAGTCGGATTGATTTATGCTTTTCTCTCATCTTCCACCAAGATCAGCACGCTCGCATCTAACTGTACATTGCTAATTTACAACTACAGCAGAGCCAGAACCAGAGCCTGCCTGAAACCAGAAACCCTTCACAAACGTGCTCCTCAGGAAGGTGAAAACCACCCAGCCTTCATTTCCTGGTGACTGCTGACACCGCTGGAGCGCAAATACAAACCTCCTGGACTGCTGTTATTCACCAATTAATATCCTGCTAATGATGTCAGGTTTTAGACCCAAATTGTCACTTCACACCCTCTCAGGGCTTGTCTCCGTAGAACCCTAAGCCAAGTAGAAAGAGCTGACAACGCTGGGAGGCCTTACAACCCCTGACCTGAGGAAAGTCATTCCGGACTGCTGTGGGTACGTGGCACTGCACCCAAGCACACCGCCGTGCCTCCCCACTACCTGCACAGCAAAACCGAAGCTTGGAGGCGGAACCCGCTTTGCACATTTTCCCTCTTGACCCTACCCAACATTTCAAAAAGTGACGATGAAAAAGAAAATGCTGATGTAGACGCTTGCAGTCCGGAGATGTTCTCAGTCCTGAGCACCCAGATCACTTTCTCTGGAGGTCTGACAGTTCTGTAAACCTGTTGGCCAAAGCTAACGAACAGAACTGCTTTTTTTTTCTTGTCATTTGGTGTTTTTTTTTTTTTTTTACCTCAAACACCCATAGAAACTACTGATGTTTACTAAGAACAATTAGAAGTTACAATTCAACAATAGAGCAGATAAGGAACTGTCTTTGAGCTCGTGTTTTTAACAGCTTGCTATTTAAATTATTTAACAGAAAGTCCCATAAAAATGAAAAAGCCTTCCAGTGAAAGTACGCTGGCTTCTGGACTCCTGGAAGACAGTACAGTATAAGCAGAACTATTTGTGATTCTCCTAGCAACACATCCTCAGCAGCATCCTTATACTGCGAGTACCAGCTGTAACAGTAACAAAGAATTGCACAGATTTACATGGCAAAATAATGCTAATAAACCTTTACTCAGATTTTCATAGTAGCGATAGCTGCATAGCACAGTAAGAAAAATAAGCGCAATTCTTAACAGCGATGTTAATTTTTCCAATACACTAAATCCTAGCAAATGTTTGACATTATAACACCACTATGAATTGACAGGGAGTATCTTCTGACATTAGATTTGGTCCAGTATGAAGTTAATAGCCATTAACTCAGACCACAAGGGTCTATATTGTTTTTAATGCAAGTGCAAATCTGTTAGTGTTACTATTAGTTGCACAAACCTATTATGGGAAAAGTAACCCTTACTGTACAAAATTTTATCACATTCAATGGATTCCTTTTAATTTTATGCAGGGAACAATATAGGAAGCAGCAAAGCCCAAGTATTAGTAACATTTGTGTTCAGAACACGTAGTTGACATGTCAAAATTATCAAAAATAGCATATAACAGCTTGTGCATTCGGAAAAATGGTTTTGTTTTGCAAGGAAGATTTTAAATACTTTATCCTACAATAGATTCCTGTTTTATCTTAAATTCTACAGGCTTATTAAATCACACACATTATTTGTTGCCACTTAGTTCTGAAGCTTAAAGCTCACAAGAGCATTTAAAGGCATTTACTGTCTATCTCAGCCATTAGCTGGGTTATGATTTTTATACGTTATGCTCACAGAGGCTACCAATGGATGGGAGAAAAAAAAATAAATAAATACCGTATGATCATGCTTATTGCAAAGAAAGACTTTCAAGGCAATTATGAATCTGTCATACGGCATCACTGAAACTAGATGATCAGTAGATCCATTTTTTGAAATTGTACTAAGAACCATCACAACCCTACCAAACATTTGTAGATTAGAGTTCAATGCATTATTTCTAAATAATGCATCCCAAAGCTGGTTTTTGCAGGAGAATGTAACTAAAAAATAAAGAATTAGTCTAAGTTAGTAAACTTTCTTTCAGTCTGTGGGACCTCTTGATTTTTTTCAGTGAAAATATAACCCCCCTTCACAAACTATTAATTAGAGAGCATAGGAAATTTCTTTTCAGGTATGAACAGCAATAATGTAGGTGAGAAATCTCCAAGCATCTCCAGACCAGAGGCTGAAAAGCACTGATTATAGGCAAGTGGTGGTAATGTTGGGTAATTCATTGAAGCAGTGCAAACTTCTCCAAACAGGAAGATCGTAAAGTTAGGGCAATTTACCCTCTACTTGATAAAATACAGAATACCTAAACGCAGCAGTAAGAATGAATTGAGCATTGAGCAATAACTAAGGAAGTTCAAGAGCGAGGAAACTCAAGTTCAATGCCTAAGGGTTTCAAAACAGATTTTTTTAAAAAAAAATACTAGTTTGACATTTACCAGCACTTCTAACTCTATTATTCTACATAACAACTCCGATAAAAGGAAGACAGACTGGTCTACCACATCAGTTCTGTATGTCAATACATACAAATGGGGGTTCTTCCTAGTAATAGTCATCAGTACTTTTTCCACCACAAAAACTGGGCATACCTGCAGCCTTGAATTTATCCAAAGTCATATTTTATCCTCAAACTTGTGTATTATGACTACTGAAAATTTGTAACGCACAGGAAAAGTTTCTGCAAACAACTAATAATAACTGGCTGGGATCATTCATCTTTTCCAACATTTTTATCAGTACAATTTTGATTACTGGACATTGATTACTAATAATTAGGATACTACCATATGATTTTTAAGTTTGTATCATAACACCACAGTCAGTTAATCTAACAAGTGGATGGATTCCTTTCAAAAGAGTGAAAATACTCCTGAATTAACAAAGTCAAAATGTCTGCAGTCAAAGAAATAACATGATAGTAGAAGCAGTCTATTTAACTCAAAATTAAGAAAAAACATTCAGATTATGTGTAAAATATCCTCAGGTTGCTGTCACCGGTTTACACGATGGTATATTTAAAATTGACATAGAATAGGCTTCTATATTGTCCTTGGTTTTATGAACTAAATCCAAGTTTCTTTCAAATGTCTGTTTTAAACGACAGAAGTGCATTATATTCTATGTATACACTTAGAAGATGAAAAAGATATAAAATATATCTTGAAAAACAAATATGCATTATTAAATTTTATGGTAATATTTAGACATATAAAAATGGCATAAGAACAGCAGGGATTTTTCAAGGGAAAGTATAGCCTTGATATATCCAGTAGCCTGAAGGTGTTGCAGATCACAAAGGACCATGGTAAAGACCAATTATTTGCAACCCCTTGCATTAATTTTCCTTTCAGCTGTTACATACGTGCACAAAAAAACCTGTGCACTCTTAACATGTGCACAGAAGTTTACAGCTGCATGTCTAAAGCCTTCACTTGTTCTGAAAATACAGAGACTGAAATCTATGCTTTTCATCTGCATTTGGAACTTGGAAAGTTTAACTCCACTCTGCTTATTAACACAGTTAGTCTTTGGGTATACTTCCGCATCATAAAACCGACAGAAGTAAAATATAAATTATACGGTAAGCTACAAATCTCCTTTTCCTTCATTAACAGATCAGTCTGGAAATTCAACCCTATAATTCACCTTAGAGCGCAGTTACTTCGCAGAGTTTTGGATTAAGAGGGGAGGTCCTGCAAAGATTTACTTACGCACCTAAGCTTTACATGCTGACACAGACTTGAGCAGGACTGTTGGGAACCCACTGCGCCTCATAATTGAGGTGTGAATCACATAAAATCTAGGTCTCCTTCCTAGAAAAGCCCATTGTGTTGCTGAACTGAGGGGAAGAAATCTAGACACATCCATAAATGGAGAACGTAAAGGAAAGGATTTATTTAATTGAATAAAACATGCTATGGAGAACTGGAAATAATAAAGAAGGCGGTTTCCATTAAGTTACCCTGCAGATTTTATACTAACTTAAGGCTTCTCTGTGCATCACTTTTTTGTTGTTACTATTTAATAGTTTATTTCCATATTCAAATGAAAAGGAACACTGCTTTAAGGGTATTCAGCCAGAAGTTTATAAACAAATCAAGGCTAAAAACTGAAAAATAAGATCTGTGATTACTTAAATATTTAGCTTAGCAAATCATCTCATGCAATCAGGGTTTGTTTAGACTAAGTACAGACAAAAAGTTCAAATGTTATCTGTATTTAATTGGCATCTGCTACTAAAATTCAAATTCAAGGCCTTTATTAGCCCCCTGACAGAGTAAGCCATAAACTCATGCAAACTGAGAAACTCCACTCAGTAGTTTCCTGAAGTATCTGGAAATCCTGCAGCTTCAATCCTATCTCAGAGCCGCACGTTTTACGTATGCCAGCCTTGCCTTGAGTTCCAGAAAGCGCTGCCGACCTGAGTAACGGGCAGCAGATTACAGAGAAGTAGTGCAGGGAAGGGAAACCTGTTACGGTGGGATTTCCTTTTCCAGTTTCCCGGTCTGAATCCGGGCTGTGCCCGTGACACGCTCCTGTTCCCCAGGAAATTGGCAGGAACGTTGGCAGGAACTTCATCGGAAAGAGGGCAGCCTAGCATAGTCTGAGCTCAAGTACAGGTTGAATGATTAAACAAGGCCTCCCAGGAGATGATGTTGTAAACAGTAGTGCCTAAGTAAGCCAGAATTGGAGTCAACACCTTGTCCAAGACAAAAACTAAACCAAAAAAATTATTGTATAAACTCTTCCATGTTAAATATTTAACTCGCAATCAACTGTTGGCTCAACTGTTCTTTTATCAAATGTGCATATACAGTTCTCCTTGGAGACACTGAGATGTGAGTAAGGCTTAAAAAAAAATCTAGTTCTTTTGGTTGTTGTCATTCTTAATCACAGATATCTATAAAATTATTAGTCCAAGCTACTAGTGGGAAAAGAAAACTCTAGATTAGCTAAATCAATCAGGCCTGTTCAATTGGGAAAAGGAGACAAGCAATTTTTGAAGAACCAATTTATTGGCTATTAAAGACATGCTTAAAATTAACTGCATCACAGAATATAGTTCCTCATTCATCTACTTCTGCAGAATATCACCAGACTCCTGGTTTCATCTGGGTTATGGACTCTATTAATTCCATCTGCTAAGTCATTCCAAACAGACCCAGCGATCCTGCAGCCCCAAAGATTATGGCATTAAAGTGGTATTTGAAATAATCTGACAATTGAGACAGGTCAGAGGTACACTAATAAAATACCAAGCCAATACTTGAAAATAAATTGTATGTTTAGTGGATCCTACGGTCAAATAACCCAAGTGCCAGAAAACTCACTTGGAAAACTCTTGAGGTATCCTGTGAGATGTTTGTCATGAGTGACTTTCAGATCTAACAACCAATTTTTGTAAGCCTCTTTTATGGGTAAAAATGTGTGCCCTCTTTTCAGACATAATTACTGAGTATTTCACATCTTTGTCAATGCAACATTTCATATTTGCTACAATTTTTTAGCAGTGCATGAATTCACATTAGCAGATTTGAAAACTAATGGATATAATGGCTGTTGTGTTAATGTAGTTGGGTTTTTTGGTAAACTCAATTTACCAGACCATTATGGAAATTTTGCTTCCAGTAGTTCTGCATTAATCAAAGTGCAGAGTTTTTGGTTTTGACCGTAGTTTTTACCACATATTTTAGTTGTGTCTAAAGCTAATGTCTGTCCAACTGCAGGCTAATGGATCGGGTTTGTATCTTAGACAGCACTTCGTTATTCACTAAAGCATTCCAAAATCCCACCCCTAGAGAGACAGACAGACAGATGGATGGATGTCTCTGTTCCCTACCATCACCATCTTTGGAAGCTGTGAACCAGTGGGGCTCTGTATGCAGAACGTCTCTCAAATAAAAGCGTAACTTCACTCAGCAAACATGACTATAATTAAAAGACAGCCCAAAGCAGCCAGTAAAGGACACTAATATTCCCCACAAAGCACGACCAACTCCTTATTTAGGGTTTCAGCTGGAACAAAAAATTCCTGACATTCATATGTAGTTAATTTTTTTTTTTTCCCCCTACAAAAAAATTTGTCTATATTTGTACATCATGTATTAACAGCGCAGGGATAACTGATCTTACCCCCACACACACCCCTCCCCGGGCACAAAGTGCAAAAGATCACTTTACCACCCTGCTCCTCTTCAATTTTATCTTCAGGCTTCCCTCTAGCATTTCCATTTTATAAACGCTTTTCCCCAAAAAGAGGGCCTTGGTCACCTTCGTATCAGATACTAGATCTGTATATACTCATCTAGTTTGAAATCTAGTAGCTCAGATTCCATTATTTGAATGTTTTTGTCCTGAATCTTCCCTCTTTTTGCTTTCTTCTACATCACACAGATTCAGATAGAAACTTCCCCTGCTCAAATGACTGCTGCTCACTCACCACTGCCTGAACCCGACCAGTTAGATAGAAAAAGGCAAACTGGACAGATTCTAGAACATTTCAGTTACTTGGTGGCAAATTACTGGGACTGAGGAAGTAAAACATGAAAAAAAAAACCTACAAGTAATGACACGTTTACATGAGGATTTTTGAAACTAATTTGATAACCCAGAAGTCCAGCCCTGCAGTCTACAGTGCGCCACGCACATTTCTGTGTCTTAGCTTTGGGGAAATGTCACCATTACTTTTTAAAAAACATAAACATTCTATTTTCCATTGCAAAGAATTCCTCCTTAATGTTTTCTTAAATTAAAACTAAATCTAGAAGATTCATAATGATTCACTCGTTTGTGTCACTGAGTTGACTTTGTAAAACATACGCTATGTGGCACTTAACTCTTGAAGAGTTTCAGATTTTTTATGTAATAGACAAAAGAATTTTAATTTAAAACGTATTTCAAATAGCACATTGACAGTCCCTTTACTCATTTTACATTGTACTCTGAGTCCCTCTGAGGGTACGTCAGTGTTTAAAGAGGAGATACACACAAAATACTCAGATTAACTGGGAATTTGGTAATTCAGTAAATCTCAGCATTAGGGAGAAATTTGTGCAGTAAGAGAGTAAAAACCGTAACTTCTAATCAGGTGTAAAAAGGAGGCCTTAACTATCCAGTTACTAGAGATCCCCTATGATCTGTACGAGGATAGAGCTGTTGGGTTTTTTGCTGTGTGCTGTGTTAAGCAGTTGGCATCTTTTCATCCTTGAGGAGGTGCTTATATTTCAATAGCAGATTAAGTAATTTCTGTGAATCATCACAGGTTTTTTTGTGGGTTGGGTTGGGTTTTTTTCAGTACTTTAGGATCCTTTGGGATAAGAAGCTGTATTATAAAGGCATATTACTGCTTCTAGTAAAGGATGGGTTGTTTTGCATTTGAAGCAAAGCCTTAATTGATGCACCGCTGACTTCTTCCACAAACTTCAATAGTTCATAAATTTTATACATACAGCAGCAGCAACTAGTTGCTAATAATAAATTATACTCAGGTTTTAGGTTTAGCTGAGGTAAATTTTTTCAAAAAAATAATCAACTGATGACACCACTTACGACCAGATAATTTCTTTCAAAGATGCAGAGTACATTACACAGAAGAAACATGTTTTGTAAGCAACTGTACTGAAAAAAAATGCCAGTTTGACACTTTGTGTTACTAAACAGCTGCATTAAAACAGCATTAAGGGTGGTCAGCGCTCTAGACTTTTCTTTATTTGTACAGAGACCCTTGTTTTTAATTTTCCCTGTGCTTTTTATTAACTATCAAGTAAATTCAGATGACTTTTGTTCCCAGAGCCCACGTTCCCTTGCAGTGATGGCCGAGTGCTGAGCTAGCACCCCCGGCATGACGGCTGTGGTGCCTGTCCTCTGAAAAGGGGGTTGGAAAAAGCTTCTGGTGCCCCAAAAACCTCTTTGAGGAGCAGGCGCTGTTAAATCGAGATAAAAATCACAATTTTCTAGCAAAACGCTGACGTCTAATAATACGGAGGACTATCACCTAACAGAATCAAACAAAAGGGGGTGCGAGTGGCAGCCAAAATAGAGGAAGTTAGCTCAAATATTGCAGACTTGGGGGGGGAAAGTAGCATTTTTGTTGTAACGTGAGGCTTTTTGAACTGTTTTTGAATGCAGGCATCATGGTGAGTAAGGAGCCCAGCAAATGCTTACTCACCACCTCGGAAAACGAAGTTGAGCCGGCGGCTTCACTCGCGTTGGAGATGAAATATGCACTGGATCCCAACCGGCAGATTAAGAAACGCAACAAAGCCCTCCAGGTGAGATTCAAAGATATCTGCGAGGCCCAGAACGAGCAGAGGGACAAACAGCTGTCCACCACCCAGGATCCCGACAAGAGAGAAGCCAAGCCCATCTCCTACAAAACGGCTTATCGCAAGTACATGACAGTGCCTGCCCGGAGGTCGATACCCAACGTCACCAAGAGCACAGGAGTTCAGACTTCACCCGATCTTAAAAAGTGTTACCAGACCTTTCCCCTGGACCGGAAAAAAGGGAATATTCTAAAAAGCGCCTCGACTGTCGACACCTTTAAGAGTCAAAACAACGGGTTTCTAATAGACGTTAAAGACAAAGAGGGCAGAAGCTCAGGGGAAGGTGTCCCGTGGAGCAAGAAGGCCGGCAGCCTGCAGACGGCGGAGTTCATCTCCCACATCAACGAGCGCACCAACGCGGGATCTCGCGACAACGGGGCCGAGGCCTGGATAAGCAGCGATTTGCACAGCTCTCCCAAGGAGCCGCCTCCTCCTCCTCTCCCAAACTCGGCCGACCCCGCGGCGGAGGAGCCCGCCGCTGCCCGGCCGCCCAGCCGAGGGAAACCGGCGGTGGGGCGGCCGGGGAGCGAGGAGGTCGCCCAGCCCTTCCACGGGAGGGTCTTCAAGACTGAAGTGGCCACCGTTTATTTACCAGCGGCTAGCTCAAACGCCTCGCAGCCCGACCTGCCAAACCTCGTGGCTGAGACCGAGTGGTCCCCGTGCCCACCAGCCGAGGAGGACAAAAAGAGGACCGTGCACCTCAACGGGGTTCAGCCCCAGGCGGGAGATGCTCGAGCCTGCTCGTCGCGGGCGCAGTGTCAAACCACCGAATGTAACAACGAACAGACCCTTCAGATAAACGTTTCACCTATGGAGGAGAACCAGCCTTGCCAGACGGCCGTCGCTGTGAGCGAGGAATGCCAACAAATCGTGCCTCACACGGAAGTTGTGGACTTGAAAGCGCAGCTTCAGATGATGGAAAATTTGATCAGCTCTAGTCAGGAAACCATAAAAGTGTTGTTGGGTGTTATACAGGAGCTAGAGAAAGGAGAAGCTCACAGAGAAGGGTGAGTAGAAGCTCTTTACATGACTGTAAGATGTTTTAAATGCCTTTTCTAACAAGCCCTGCCCTTGAATTTGCCAACACAAACTTGTCCCCGCCACCGCGCGTTCCTCCGCACCGCACCGAGACGTTACACGTGGTGCTTCTCACAGGGACTCAGTTTTGCTGCTTTAGAGGCAAGTCCTAGGGAAACCTGCCAGCAGTATTAGCTGATTTGGTATCTGCTTGTCCTAGGATGTAATGAAGTGGTTATTTAGCAAAGAACCTATAATACCTCTTCTTGTACTTTTCCTAACAAGCACAGAACAAGCTGTTCTCCAAACAGGGTTAGCCAGGATGCTTTCACATCAGCAACTTGTATTAACTGTAATACCTCACCTGGCATGAAAAGCAGCAGAAAAACCTTCACTCTGTAAGAGACCTTTTTAAGATTAAGGGATATAATTCCATTAATGGCATATGAATCTTGTCTGGTTTACTTACACCTTCTGAATTTTTAATGTTTCTCTCAGAAGGAAATTAGATTAAAACTCTGAATATCAAAGTCTTCTTTACAGCTTTCACACTACTCTACACACCACAAAATCAAGCATAAAGAAACAATATTTTGTTTATCCCTAACTTATATTACAGTTAAATCAACCTGAAAGGAATTACAAATACTACTTACTACAACACACTAGAACCTTTAGTCTCCACCTAGACAGTTCAATCCATCTCTTACATTACCTTAACAAAGGTTTGCAGACTTACATGCCTTGGTTCGCTAATCTTTATTCAGTGAAAGCACCTCAAACTGTATGTGCACTGTTTGTGTGCTTTTAAATAGTTCTGTAATTAAATCATAATTTGTCAGAAGAAATCTGGATTTTAAAATTAGGAACCAGTAGCTTGTGCTACTTGAAGCAACACATCTTTTCGCTGGAGTCAAAAAGGTACATTTTAAGATTTGTAATTCAACTCTTTCTCTAGGAATGTAGAAATCATCTTGTTAATCCTAAAAATTCTGGTTTTCATTTAAAAAGTCATCTTAGCTGTTGGACAATGCTGTCAACACAGCCTTAGCATTTTTAGTTTATTTTACAGCTGGTTACAGTATTATTAGAATACCCTGTCAAATCCTGCATCTTCAGACTTGGAAGCTTCTTGATGTAGCTGAAAGCAATGCAGGCTTACTGATTTAATTTTTAAAATTATTATTCACTAGAAGCATTCCTCTGACTTTAACTTACAGAAATGGCAAGAGAATTGGAAAGAAGTAGCATGCTGCTTGTCAAATTACAAAATACAGAAAAATATTTCTTCATCATAACTCATCATCTGATCATCGAGAACCCTGTGTGTTCACACACACACCTACCCACAAAGTCATCTGCTATAAATACCAGTACTTCCTCCATACACATAGAGATCAATTTTTTATCTTTTCCCAAAGATAGCAGAGCAACAGGTACAGCAAATAATTATTTTTTTACTGCCATTTACCGTAGCCAATATTAGGAGTGTATCCCTGCCCTCAGCACAACAGAGGTCCTACCCAAACTATCAATGATTGCTCAGATCTTCAACTAATCCTTCTGTAGTTGGCAACCTGACACAGCCGTAGCCTTTATCAGCCCCAAAATAGTGGAATTATCCATAAACCCCAGTTCTTCAGAATATCTCTACTGCCTCTTACACACACAGACCTGTGTATTAGAGTCTACGAGACTACATGTTACTTGACCAAAAGGAGCCTGTTTATTAGCATTCCTTTACTTTCCCCCCTACAGGTCCCCCAGCAATGGCGAAATCACCACCTAAAGATACATCCCACATTTTTAAATCTTTTCAAACACATTGTGGCACGTGGAAGAGAGAATTAAAACCTTTTAATGATTCTTTGACGATAACTGTAACCAGGGACAGTTACACCAGTAGTCGAGGTGAATTATAAAACTTGGAAGCAAAGTATCTACAAATCAAAGGGCGATTTTGGATAGGGGAGGTGTTTTAAACATGACATACAAAGGTGCTGCCTTAAAACTTACCAAGAGCAGAAAAGAGCCTTTCTCCTTGGAGCTGCTTTCAGCTACTCTTCCATACGCTCTCGGCACGTCCCAAGCATGCCCCCTCCCAGCTAGCCAGGAAGGATGTCGAGGTAGAGAAGGAGGAGAGAAGAGAGATTCATACTTGGGTATTTTCTCCGGGTTTAGGAATTCTTTTATTACGGATCCCTCTAATTTTCTAGCACCTGGGTGATTTTAAAGGAGATTGCACAAAGGAGACCAGCATTATGCTTGGGACGTTTCTGTTCTCCACTGATCACACTCCAGAGCTGAGAGAACACACTGTTCTTGTGCAAAGCACCAACACATTATTAACATGAAGCCTGTCTTTATCCCTATTTCTCTCAAATTAGACAACTATTTCAATAATAGGTTGCCCCATCCTTTTATTAGAATAATTCTTTCCAATTATTGCATTCATTTCTACAACAGTTTTGCCACGGAGACCCACTACTGTGTACACTGTTCTGTATCTTCTCAATTTTAGCATGTTGATCTTTTTTTTTCCTTTTATACCCAGGTGTTGGGTCAGTTTGTAACAAGAAATTAAAAGCAGTTCTACTGCCATGTCTCTCCTTATTGTAGCATATACAAGCCTTCCATCTGCTAAAACAGAAAACAACGTTCTGTGTTTATGGCACTCTCCTGGTTTTCTTATGTATATTCCTTCCAGTAACATACAGGAAGAAACAAATACAAATAACATGCTGCCGGTAAAAAAACAAAAACAAACCCCAAAACAAAACACCAACAAAAAAACAAACCAAAACACAAACCCGCAGCTAAATCTCTTAATCAGATTTTTCTCCCTTCAAGAAAATCAGTGTTCTTTAAGTGTTGTTGTCGTGCCATGGGACTACTGCTCAGTGGATTCATTTTCACTAATATGCTGTAGGTCTTGAACTGCTATTACTGCAATTCATCACTAAATGAGTCGATGCCAACAAAATTGTATCGGCATCTCTGCAGATAGTAGCATCATCCTTTGGGTGAATAGCATCTATGTCTACTTTTCAAAATGTCAGTACTACATTATCTGCAATTAACCACAACATAGAGCACTCAACTCTGCCGAAAAGAAAGGGGAAAACCACCGGAGGAGGAAGAGAAACACAGAGCAGCTCTACCAGCTGACAGACCAAAGAGCAGATCAAAGGCTTTGAGGGTGCAGTGGGACCTCTAGCTTCCTCTGAGCTGGGATCAGGCCCCATTTATTGGGCACAGAATGCAAAATTCAGGCCATCAGGAAACACGTCTCTCACCATCAGGCACTGCATAATTTCAACGCATTAAATATAGCTAAATAACACTTAATAGTTTTGGGGACAGGGGTACAACTCATTATCTCTATCCTCTGAGCCCCCAATACCAAAGAAAAGTATTAAAACTGTGTATTTCTTATGTGCATCATTATTTACTAGATATTTGGCAAAATGGTAATTCTACCTTACTATGTGGAAGCTTCCTCAAAAAAACCCCTTACGTCCCAGCAAAAGGCCTTCAACAGTGTTTATGTTAAGTCATGCATGAATAGAAGTAACAGAGCTACAGCTTCAATTAAGTCTCCCAGCTCAAAGTTGAAAAACTGTTGAATATTACATGATGCAAGGTGCAGCTTTACAACACAAAACAAGGTTTATGCTCCAAATGATGTTTGCTTTGTCTTCTAGTAAACTATTAGCAATCTATATCAACTAGAGACATACTTATCTGTATTCAGATACAGTGCATTCAATTAAGCAAGTCAAATTCTGCTCTGTATGGAGCCTCACTAAGACCAACAGGATTGAAAGCAAAATGCCAGTCACTAATTCCAAAACCTGGCTAACTAACACCTGTGAAATACAGAACAGAAGATGGACAGATAATCAAAAATAGTTTGCTGCTGGAGAACAGCAATGACCTGCCCTTTAAATCCTTCCTGTGAAAAGTAATAGTAATCTAGGCTCTTCTCATTATACAACAAATCAACAATTTTAATAAACAAAGTAGTCAATTTGCCATACAGAAATAAGTCACAGTATTTTGACTCTGACAGGCCAAATGCTACACATTAGACAAGAATGACACGTCCCTGTTTCAGAGATAATTTATATTTATTTCTTAGTCAACAGTGGTTCAGGAATTTAAAGGGTTCTCAACATTCATGAATCAAGCAGTCCCAAGCTCCTCTGAAGAGGCTTTGCAAGAACACGTTCTCATGGACAGAATTTAAATGTCATTTCACGTTTTCCAACGTATAAGGGGTATTTATGTCTCTTATAATCATTTCTAAGCAGAAAATAAACAAATACTGTGAGTGTCTGGATGAATGTTTGTACCAAAGAGAAGAGGAGAGCTTCGCCTGGTGCAGAGACAGCATCCTCACCCAAGTACTTCTGTCTTAAAAATACTGCAAGCAATCATCCTCAAGGTCACACGAGTTGAGCATCAACTTATCATCCTGACTCAGGAAGGATGGTAAATGAAAGTCCGATAGCCAAAGCAATTATTGCCCAGATTGTTTGCTTTTCTCCTTTTCAGAAGCCACTTCAGCCCAGATGAAGGAGACAGAGCAAATAAAGGTAGTAACAACCTCTACTGTCTAACTCAATCCACCTACACACGAACCAGCACTCTTAAAGCAGTTCCTCATTTCACATAAGGAGAAAAAGCTTAAAGAGTTTACAAGAACGCAGCTTCTGAAAGCCCAGTCTTTGGAAGTAATGTGCTAGCTGCAGAAATAATATGATGTGGTTTCATGTGGGATTTCCCCTCCTCTTTGGTGGCGTTTTGCTTTTTGAGTTACAGACATGGCAAAGGAAAAATGTTAGCAAAATCATTTCTAAGAGAAAACTTGGAAATGCAGGAAAGCAATAGATAAGTTTAACAGCAGAAGACAGCTGTACTACAAAGAAATATATGAAAACCAGACAGAAGACAATGAATTCCATCTGTGCTGCACAAATTGTGTCACATACCGAGTGCCACCAGGTTTTAAGAGGCTGTAACAGCAGTCCACAGGCCTACCATGACGACCTTCATTTTCAACTCTGTGACCGTTACCTGCACCCCTTTTGCCTGTCCTTTGGAGCAATCACATTCACTCCGAGACACCTCCTAAATGCTGATCTCTCTACCTTTGCTACAGCTGATGTATTTCAGAGTGTGCATCATTTACAGATCGTTCCCAAACACAGAGACACCAAAACAGCTCAGAAATTGTAACAATTCACCTTTTTAAGGCAGACACAGGAAAGCTCTTCGGATGCATCTTCCTTAGTCAGTCAAGGAAAATAAATAAGTTTTGCACAAATCTTGCAATCCGTGGGCCAGTGGATGGTCAGATGTATTTTTTTTTAATTCTAATCCATACATACCATTTTCTCTGCTGTTTCCACAATGATGAGTCTTACAGTGACACACACAACTACTGTAGTAGCAGGATTTATTTTCCAGTTCCAACAGCAAGAGAACACCATTCTCTTCCTTTTATTACAGCCATTTGTACAACTACTCCCTCTCTTTTTGTTAAGTATACAGTTAATTTTAATTATTATATAGTTAATTCTAATTACTATACAGTTCATTCTAACTACTAAGAACTGAACTGTCAGGCTTCGTCACTGCCCAACAGGTGTGTGTGTCAGACTAAACTTTGAGCCCTATTCAAGCAAAAAGCATTCCACGATCTCTTATGCTTTCCTGTTAGGTCACTAAAGCAGTTTTAAGATGAAATCTTGGCACATGGGCCCATGACAGGTCCTCTCCCCTTGCCCTGTGCTCATTTCCCAATTACAGCTCATCCCTCAGCCATTGCTCAGATGCTCACTTACCCTTCCCTGAAAGCAGGGTAAGTATTAAGATGCCATAAAAGCCCATTTACCTGCCCTCACCACAAGTAACCCGGTTTTCCAAGCTATAAACCAGTAGACCAGCCTTCTCCCTTCTGTCTTCCCCCCAAGCACTAATCAAGCAGAGGTGGCAGCGCAGCGTGTGACGCACCGATGCCTCTCACAGCTCGACAAACCTCCTCACTGGAGCAATTTCATTATATTCCAAAACTGCGTATTTCCCAATGGAGATTATTTCATAGCTAGTCCACGTGACTGCCCTTGAGCCCTCTTACTTAGAATTCTCAGTCACCCCAAATGAAATCTGATTATGTAAGACTGACGGTTAAAAGATGCAGTATCATTCAAGGTAAAAGATCCAGCATCACCCAAAGTTTAACCTCCTATTACAGTTTTTCTGAATTAGATCACTAAAACCAATCTGGAGTTAGATCTACAAGGGCAGGTAACACAAGTATTTTATAGCACAGTATTTCATAGACATTCAAAACTTGATGAGATTTATATTTTGGATGGGATTTTTCATTAGAGTTGGACAAATTTATTCTGTTTCTCATAATGAAAGCTTCAGATCAAAGTGTCAGAATGAAGAAAAAGGGCAAACTTTCACAGTTCACAGACATTCCTGAAATACATGTCATAGGTATTCAGACTGCCCAGATCCTGTAACATTTACAGTAAAGAGCACTGTGCTAAATAACCCTACTGTCATAGCTAACTTTCAGCTATTAAACATCCTTTGTGAGGAATATACAGTCACAGGAGATTTTCAACGAGCAAACGATAATGAACAAAAATGAAAGGTAAACTGTTAGCAACAACCAGTATGTGGAATAAACATAAACAAACACAAAGAAACAATCTTTTTAGCAAAGTTACTTGATCTTCAGGATTTGTTTTCTCAGAAAAATGACACTAGCAACATTCTGAGTCTCAGAAAAGATGACTTATTTTGCTAATACATTTCATCTGCATGTACTACACAGGCACAATTTGAAGAAAAAGTATTTGTAGTACTGAAAAATAATTTAATTTCTATCTAGTTGGTACTCAAAAGACTTTAAAAACAAGCTGAAACACCGTTCATCACCACAGCTCCCCATTTCAGCAGGGTTCGGCAGCACTTCAAGCTTTGAAGTGAAATTAAGGTTCAAGACTTCTCTGTCAGATTGGCTGCAGTGCAACAAAGGCCAATAAAAGCAAGTTTCCACAATTCAAATCTGGAAACACTGGCGAAGTTCTATGGTGAATGAAAAAAAGTGTGAGCAGACTACGTTCTTGCTAAATATATCCATATGAATTACTGCGGATCATAAGGGAAGCTTTGCCAACTGTCACCAAGCTGTCCAAATTACATACCTGCAAGGAAGAGTTTTTCTGCTAAATCAGTCTGTCTTTTAAAGAGGATGTTATTTAGGTGCTGAATTACCAGTTTTCACTTCACACAATTAGAATAATCCTTTAATAACTGCATTTTGACTGCTGGTAGTATTAGAATCCAAAGACACAAGCAATGAGCCACGTACCTATCCAGTCATGTAAAAATAAGACAAAACGAGCTTTATAGTGTCAAATTTCTCACTCCTGTTTGTTCGCCAAGAGATTAATCCCCAGATTTCTAACTGACACCTACTTCTGAGCCCCTGTGCTTACACAAAGATATACTTATCTCTTATTCTGACTAGGGAAAACCAGGTTTTGACTAGACACCTTTAGTAAAAAGACTTGTCTGAGGAAGGGCATTTTGTTTTTAAACTGTTGAGCCTCCCAGCTACCCCAGGTTACAGAATTAAGACATAAACATGCAGTTCATTCTTAAGAGAGCTCCTGTGCAACACATTCAGGGAAGTGAAGGTAAGCAAGCATCAGAGATGAAGAGTTAAGCTGGATTCAAATATCTGTGGGCTGTTAGTAACTGGAGGAAACATCTTTTAAGTGAGAGGCTCTTATGCTCTGACCATCCTCCCTGCGTGCCACCTCTGTGTCACTGCTGCCTTCCTTAATTACAGATCCAGGAACTGTTCTCAGCTCAGACCTTGGAAAAAACACTGTTTCGTAGCTCTTAATGGCTTCATTTTGAGCTCTGCAAATACAGAGGAACTGTGAAGACAGATGAGTAAATAGATAGCCAAGTTTAGATATGCAGAGCAGTCCAGTGCCGGGGTATTTGCTATCTGCAGTCAGCACAAGGCTACTCTTCCCTGGCATTGAACCATTTCTTTATGTTATAAGCAAATACTTACAAAAGAGGCGGTTTAATAGGATACTTAAGTGAAATTGGGACTATTCTAAGCTTTCTGCAACAGTTTATTGCAGTGGTTTGTTTCTGCATCTCACGGAGCAGCAGCATAGGGATCGGCTGGTCAACCAGGGAGGAAAAGTGCCATTCTGAGGGAGGCTGGAAATCTCTCCGAACCTCCCCACTGTGCGTAACCCTCTTATACTACTAAGATGATGACAGAGGATATTTTTCACCACGTCACTTGCTGCATGAACAAACCAGAAGCAGCTAGACAGCACTGTATTGGGTACACTACAATTTTTTTTGTCTTGATTCCAATATCCTGGGAAGATGCAGTAGAAGCTGAGTGTGGTCTAGTAATTCATCAGCACGAGAGATGGGATTGTGGAGATGAACAGAGGTATTTTGACATTAACAAGGCAGTTTACACTCTGGAATAGTTCAACCTGGCATGACTTAGGTCATTTCTTAGGTAATGTGAGGAGATTCATTTACTTAATTGTCATCAATGCAAGCTCAGACAACATTCCCAGGAATGGGATCTTTCTGAGCATCTGTGTACAAAGCTCAAGCAAATGTCAAACTGCTGCTTTACAGATTCTCCTGTACTGCAGTAAAATCTCAAACTACCATTAGTTAAAAGAAATGAGAAAATAGGAAGTACTGAGACCTGCAAAGTGTTATTCAAGCTGCAACAGGAAAAAAAACCCACAAAACCACAAACAAAAAACCCAACAGTTCAGCACTTCCAGGGTCTTTCCTGATTTTTTTTCTTCTCCATACAGTTCCCTATCCTTCTTGCACATACCACACAATCAGAAAGATCAGCGGCCAGCAATTGTATTCTATGTTCTTAATTTTATGCTGCTGTGTAATATTTAGAATTTAAAGCAAGCTCTTTGGTCTGGATATAGTATGGCTGATGCAGTTTTATTATAATTAATATAATATTATTATAAGCTAGTATAGGCTTATATGTAATGCACACAGAGTATTTGAGCTTGGACTGAAATCTCAATCACTTCAAAATGATAAAAAAATACTACAGATGACTTATTTCTATCTTCCCTCCTTTAGAGAAACAATGCCTGTTAGCAGCCTTCTTAATTTAAAAGTCTGAGTCAAGCAAAATCCAAGGTATTGTGTTTTAATACAGTTATTCACCCATAAACACACTATTAGTTCATAGGTCTGGAATACCCTTTGGTCTGATCGGTTGAGAGGATTTCATTTGCATTAGAACTGTGCAGTTATGAATCTCCGTGCTGTGGCTGACGAAGGGCTATTAGCCACAGCGCAGGGAGTTGAATAATCACTCTGTAGTTGAGAAACTCTTCACCTGAGGGTCGGAGACACAGGGAGGTGCGAGGGCACGAGCTGCAGGCAGGGATGTTTGCCCTGATGACACCATCACTGAACGCATCGCCCCAGGCTCGTCCCAAAAATCACATGCAGAAGAAATTAATTTTAAAGTGAGGTGGATTTGGGGGTGGAAGAGGAAGGGAACACGCTCTGAAGCTGTAGTAAAAGGATGAGTGCAGAGCTGGTGATGAGCTGTGGGTTCAAAAGTCTCGGGGCATCCGAGTAACAACGCTCTGAGGTCAGGAGCAAGACACAGCAGAGAGGTTTAGAGTGCAAGGGGTAAAGAGACAGACCTCAGCGTACACAGGAGTGCGCTCCCTGATCACCCGCTCGAAGTGTTGGGCCTAAGAATTATACGCCAGCTATACAGTTGTTACTCAGCTAGAGCAAACACATTCCCTGAATTATTATTAATACAAAGAGTTGACATTTTAATTACCCTCCTGATTTTCCTCAGGAGACAACAGAGGCACAAATATTCAGGAGATGCTAGACCTCGTACGCACCTAACTCCTCTAAGATTTTGTGATTTCACTTGAAATACATTAATTCTCTCCATTCTCAAGGGGTTTTTTTTAAATCACTAGACAGCCCTATTAAAATATGTATTTTTTTAAAAAAATCCTCCACTCCCTGACTAACCTGAGTATAATATAAAATGTATTTACGGGGTGAAAGCACTTGAATTGCTGTCTTGGGAGTCATGCCATACACCCACAGTGCAAATACCTCAAAAAGAAGATTAGTCATCTGCTTCCAACTGTCAGGATTCAGTAAGAGACAACAAACTACTGTCTTGGAAACAGTCTGAAAAATCTCACCATTGAGTTTCTGTACATTTCAAAGTATTTTCAGAAACCAAGTGAATAATATCAGCCCTGTAATAACAAGACAGATAGGGAAAAAAAGAAGTGGAAAAAAAGATTCTGATATTATTTTAGAGCATCAGAGGATTTCTGCTTTCATCCTCTGCCACCAGTTAAAATAACCTTTCAAAAATGAGTTAGTGAATTTGTGCAGTGCTTCGCTTTTTTTTCCTGTGCATGTTAGAACATCCTTGTTCCCAGCATGACGAAGGTCTTCCCCGTTATTTTGAGGGCCACAGCTGCTGATCAGTACGGACTGATCCTTGGTCCCTCCAGCCGTGCCACTGCCCAGCCTGCGGGCAGCCTCCACGCTCCCTGCTGTGCTGTTGCTTCCCTCAGAGAGGAAACTCTATTCATTAAGGTTTAGTTAACCCTCACATAGTAGCTACTTAAAGAAAATCACCCCACTGATGCTGACCGTCAGGGATCTCAGCTAAGGAGAAAAGGATAATGTGTCCAAGTACCCAACACCTCTGGCCTGGGGACACTCAGAGCAGGAGCACGGAGCTGGTACACCTCAGACCTGTGCGGCTCTCAGCGAGTACCCCCCAGCTCCCAGCATACTCCCTCCAGAAGCAAACTGGTTTGTGATTGAGCTCTGTTCCCCAGGATTTCAGCACGCGTGCTCCAGCGCGCAGGCACTGAGCTTTGCTGCTAAATACGTCGACAGTTCCCAGAAAAGCTGCACTGGTAACTTCAGACCAGCATGGGGAAGAACCACCACGATGGCAAATCCTGAGTACGAGCCCAGGGAACTTTGCTCAGAAAGTCGGGAAAAGAGCTTCCAGCTGGGTGGAGCTGTCAGTGCCGGAGGTACGAGACAGCTCCACAGCCCTTCTCAGGACCCTGCAAATTGGTACTGAGCAGCAACGGAGAACTGGCTTCTACTCCTAATTGTAACACAACCAATCAGTTGCAAATATAATTAAGCTTAACCCGATGCAGGGCACACTGAAGCACCTCTTTCTCCAGCTGCTCTGAGTAGTCTAAAAAGGACTTTTCCACTGCGGCAGAGCTAACCCGTACTTTGTCACATAAAGGGGAACAGCTCCCCTCAAACACAAGGAAAGGGCCCATATTTACTGGGGGACACGCTGGGATGTCCCTAGGGCTTGTACTGGGGAATCAAATAAACACCACCACCAAACAACAGGCAAAACAGAAAAAATCTTTAGTTGAAAGCCAAGGAGAAAAATAAAAAAAAGAAAAAAACCACCAACCCCCAAACCCAGCATACCTCTGAAAAGCATGAAAAAATCCACTGTTTGCATCCAGCTGCAGACATCAAAGGAAAAATCCTCAAGGTAATTGCTCAAAGCACAACACTATTCTTGATTTTTACCGGGCTGTACCACTATCATCTATAAAGGGAAACTGCCATGCCAACTGGTTTGACGGCAGGATGCAAGTTCTTTAGGAATATGAGGCAGATATCCAACAGAAACATGATTTTGCTGATACAAATGCATTTCTATGACGTTTTCCATTGAGCTACAAGGGCAAATCTTCCCTCAGACTAAACTTATATGGCTAAGCAGGATTTATTTTAACCTGCAAAACATATACATGTGATTTTCCTGCAGTTTACACAGCTAAAACATGACTTGTTCAAGTCATAAGGGCAACTAAAACACAACTGACATAGTGAAGTCATCCTGTTCTGCCATAAGACAAGTTATGTTAATAGTAGCTATAGATAATCTTCTCTCGAAGCATAGTTATTAGCAATATTAGCACTGTAATACTTTAGTTGTAGGAAACAAAGGTTGATAAGTTCTCCACCAGACTATTTATTTTTAAACCATTATTCTGTAGAGACAGATAGCATTACTGGGTTTAACTAGTTATGCTATAAATAGTCCCAGCAGGACTAGGTCATGCAGGGAAATAAAACACCCATTTATACAAAGACTTGAGGAAAACCATGGCCTACACTTCCTCAGTTATTTAGAATAGCCAAAACTGTCACATCAAAACCCCTTCGAAGGCCCACTGCCTCCTCGAAATCATTTGTTTCACTGTACTTTAATATAAACATTAACAAAAAAAAAATAATTCTGGAAGTCTGTTTATCCTCCTTGTTGGTGGTAATACATCAAAAGTGTGATGAGCATCAATATCATCTAAAGAGCATACCCGTCAGAGCATAAACACACTCTGAAGCGCAGCCACTTCTGTGAAATCATGCCATTAAGTAACTCGATTAATATGAAGTATTCCCTACATCCCAACAGCTAAGGGAAGGCATCCAGATGTAACAGATCTATCCTTCCAAATCGCTTAAGATTTTTCTTTGTTTGTTTTTAATAGATGTCCTGGATACTTGAATTAGTGCTCCTTCACTAGCTACCTACTGAACACTAGAAAAAAAAAAAATCAGCATATACAGATCTAAGCTCCTCTTCTCAGCTCAATGCAGTCTCTAATTTATACAAGCAAAAAACCACTCAAATGCAAAGATTTTGATGTTACAGTTGGTATTTTCAAAAAACGCCTCAAGCAGGTGCACAAATTCTGCATTTCACAGAGATTTAGAAGGCGTAATTCCCTTAGGCTGCTCTGAAAATTGCAGCCTATTATTAGTTACTGCCAGTCCATGTCAGCAGAATGGTTGCTCTTCATTATAATATTTTAATACTTGGAAGTGTTAATTGAGGTTAAGCTCAGGTTGTGCCAAGAATGCTAAAAGAAATGCAATAAAATGAAAGCCTCATGAAAGTGATATGAAATGTGGGTAGCAGGCACGTGTAAAAAACCTGAGTGTGGAGATGAGATATCCCTCCCAAGGTGAGAGCCCATTAGACACAGCCACGGCAACACAACTAACCCAGGTCCATCTCTTCTCCAGAAGCTGACCATACAAAACCAAAAAATACAAGATTTAAGGTAGCAAAGACTGAAACTATCAGAGTAACGACTTCTTGTTAGAGTACCTCAAAACACGTGTTCGATGGTAGAGGAGCACAAAGCACAGTAATAGTACCAGTAGAACCAGGGAAGCTGGTTAAACATTCCAGTACAAGGATTCAATTCCCTTCTTGCAAATCAGCCTGCATCCCATCAAACCATGAGTAGTGCCATGGTTACTTTGCTGTTTTTATAGGATTAAAAAAAATAATTTAAAAAATCACCACACTCAAGTCTTGTTTTTGAAGAAATATCACAAAGTAGTACAAGTTCTAACCAATTACCCAGAAAGCCACCTAATTAAACCAAAAGACTTCCTCCAGCATCCACAAGATCAATATTTTTCCAAATATAAACCAGATGATCTTTCTTCCTGTGAGCACTGAGGAAGAAATGGTGAAGTGCTGACTGGCAGAGGAAGGGCTGGGGTCTTGTTTATGGAAGTCACAAGTAGACGTAGAGGAAGGAATTGTGCTAAAGGCAAAGATGCCAAGTGCTGCTCTCTGACTGCCCCTCACATCTTAATACCAGCAGATTCCAAATGCTGCATGTTTTAGGAGATCTGAAGGGAGCGGTTCACACTGCGGCAAACACACCAAACTCGGCCTGGAAGAGCCCACAGGAGCACCCAAGGGACCACACCAGGCGAGGAGAGCCAGAGATGACCACCAGAAGGGCAAAATCAACTACCTCTTGTTCAACATGCCCAAGTTACGCTCACACCTCAGTGCCAAAAATGGAACTAGGTCTCCATTTTACTTTAAGGCTGATGGATTTTCTTCTTCCCGAGAGCGATTAGGTGTGACGGGCACATCCACGCGCCGAGGCAGCAGCACAGCAGAGCACCAGACGGGTCAGCACCACCTCAGGGTGATCGAGTTTAATCTTTGTGAAGAACGGATAAAACAAGGGACAGACTGAAGCAAGTTATAAAATGTAATACTACTTAAACTGATGAGGCATTCCCAAAAATCAGAATGTTAAAATTGGTAAAATGAGCTGCAAGGCTTAACGCTGAGATGATCTGTAGGTGAAGTACAGTGCCCACAGAAGTCGTAGCCTGGGGGGAACTCCTGGCTCCCAGGCATCTCACTCAATGCAAAGTGAAATACTCCACTTTGGATCTAAACCAGACCAAAGCCAACTTGTTTTCTCTAAAACAAATTTTCTGTAGGAATCTTTTGTGAAAAAAAAAAAATCACATTTTACAGAATTTATTTTTAAAGAAAACACTAGTTTACCAATGAGGAAAAAAGTTACTGGTCTCTAGCCTGAGCTCTTCTACACTGGAATACCCTTAAAATTATTTTTAAGGGGAGAGAACAAAAGTAGCTCATCCAACATACTCCCATCTCACAAGGAAAGCCCCATCACCTGGAACTCCGCTCTCCTGAACTCAGTATCCAGACTGTGTTCGTAAACTGTTTCTAGCAGCTCATATGGATAGGAAGCTCAATTTTTCAGTAAGTCTGCGCTGCAAACCAACCTCGCTGCCTCAGAGACCCATGGAAATGCTATGCCAATAGTAGAACCCTTGCCGGCATGAAGTAGATGAATTCCATGCATGTGTTTATGTAGATAATTATGTCGAAACAAGAAAGTAAAAGTCCAAAGCCCTGGGGTATCAACAACAAAGTTCCTTCATGAAGAGTTTGATTTATATAGAAATAATTTATACTGTACTAACCCTCACAGGACACAGTCCTGGCTAAAGAGCTATCAAACTGCCCTATGGAAACCCATCACTGGGGCACCAGGTAGTGTTCTTAGGACTTACAAAGCAATCTGACAGGATGGTTCAGAGAAGGCAATGTTACTAAATCTGTAGTTTGAAAGGAAAATCATCTCTGAAAAGCTGAACATACTCAATACATAATCAATGGTGATTTAAGAAAAGTTCATCACAAATTATATCCGACTAGAGAAAGCATGGATCAGTGTAAACAGTGCAGTTGGTGAATGACAATGATGCTAAAGCCAATCTGTGCTGAGCCTGTAAGCTGAGAAATCAGTATTTAGGATTGATCATCCAAATATCATAACATTTTTAATCATCAACGGACCATTTTCATCAACTTAATGAGGCTGCCTTACACCATCAACCAGGAAATATGTTTTTTAAGTATTTGGAAGTCTGAAATTACTGGGAATTTAAAGATCATTGTGTGCTTTAGAAACTAATTTAAATAAAATACCGAAGATTCAATTCTGAGAAAAAGAGTTTATTAACCTAAAGTGTATACGATACCTTATTTTTAGTAAGATCTCAAAACCTGCCAGTTACAGAAGCAGGACTGTAGTTCATGACTGAACTGACACATCCACATTCAGACTAAATATAGTATGGCTTTTGCTAAATAAGTAACCAGCCTACCAGCACTCGGTGAGTTTATCACAACTAAAATATTACTGGTTTATTAAGATGGGCCGGGGGAAACCTGCTGGTAAACCACCATAGTGAGAGGATAACTAAGAGAGTGACCATACACATACTTCTGTTTCCCAGGTGTGAGCATACAGGGAAGGATCCAGGACAGAGCTGTATGGTTTTTAACACTGTGATATGTTTATTTGGGTGGTTAATCCCGTATGACTGCTCACTAAAGTGTTTCAAAGTTCTGTGCCAGACTGAGTGGGATTTGTCACTGCTGCAGATTTGTCCTGGGGGCTCTGATTTATCCCTCCCCTTCTCCACTCATGGGTTTCAGCACACACGGGAATACTCATCTTCCCTTCTCTTTCAGACAAAAAATTCCCCCCTTGTCCCACAGTGAAAGCCGTGGTTCTCAAACAACCAAGTTAGGGGGAAAAATAAAAATAAAGACTTCAAGATTCACTGTAAACAGACGACCTGGGCACCTTTATTTCACAACTTTTGCTCTTTCAGAGCAAATCCCTCAAAGCACCAGGCGTGTCCCTAAAATACAACCAACCATTTTCCTAAGGAACTCTAAAAATAAGATGTCACTGTCACTTTTTGTCACAAGGCTCATCTCACAGCAATCCAGGATAACAGGGACAGGTATAAGCAGGCTAAATAACTTGGATAATACAGTTTGCTTTCATAAACACTAGACTTTCAAAATCTTATTAAAAACCCCTTATTACTATTTCTTAAGCAGCAGAGTGGAGAGGCGGGTCAAACACGAGCAGCATAAACCCTGCAGCCCTGTGCAGAAACTGGAGAGACTGGCAGAGAGGAGGAGATTGTTAGTCTACGAGCCAGATAATTAACTGTGTATTTGAATGGTGGTTTGCAGGTGTAAAAAAGATGAATGAAAATGTCCCAACTGGAAACTAACAAAAAAACCACCACAACAAAAAAACACCACAAGAAAAACCCACCCAACCCGGCACCCAGCACCTATAAAGAGGCACTCGGACACCTCAGCTGTATTCCTCCGAAGGCAATTACGAACTGCTCTTTATGTCCTCAGTAAATAAAGCCTTTCACCTACTGATCTGTAAACCTGAAAAGTTGTTTTTTAGTACTTGGATCAATAGCTTGGAAAAAAACATTTTACAAGTCCAAGTTTAATAGCATGGTGTGACAATTTGAATGTCAACTTGCGAGAGATTTTAAAAGCAGAATTGAAAAACAGATACTTCACCCCTCTTGAAGTATAAAAACTAAAAATAATCAAATATAAACCAGTGTTGTTGTTTGTTTGTTTGTTTCCCATAAGGAATAGTACATAACATGGCAATTCTACTCTGTAACGTTCTTTAGCACATCTGGCTTTGTTTTGTGTTAAAATTGTAGCAATCTACTTAATTTGACTATGTTCCTCTGAATAAAAAGCTTTTCTGAGGCCACTGAATTATTACTTGATATCAAATTGTAAACCCAGAGTGTTGCAGCCCTCTTCAAATAACGAAAACCAACTAGATCAGCAAGAGCTCTACCTGGCCTTTTGCTTTAGGAGGGAAAAACAGTCTTTATTCTAGAAGCAGATTCACCCTATCATGAACTGCTCTCTGTGCTGCCACTGTGCCAGGGAGCTGCAGTCAGAGGGCGAGAGCACTTTGCCATGACACACCCGAACAATCGACAGTCAGAGTCATCAAAGAGGATGCAGAAGTGTCACCTGTGAAGACAAGGTTGGTCTAATAAACCTCAGGTTCACTCTCTGCCTTCCAGTTCAGACTGATAAATTTCTTAAAAAAAAAAAAAAAATTATAAATACGTGTTTGATATAAACCTGTAAGTGATGTAATAAACTTTTAAACCAATATTCAAACCTTTAAAAGAGTAAGGAAAAGTGACACAGAGCAAGATGGTCATTTTTAAAGAAAACAGTATGTTCACCAAGAAAAATAACTGCTGCAGGCTATTTAGAAAATGCTGATTATCCATCTTAGACAGGCACATTAAACAGTTTGTGTATCATTTCCCATTACTACTGTGTATTGTATAGATCTGATATTCTGTCACTTAAAAACGAAGTCAACTTTTCTGCAAATGTTGTCTTTTTCACTATTGTTACTTTGGCAGTGAAGCGGAGGAAAAGGGGCCTGTCCCCACGGCGAGGCAGCGAAGGGCAGGGAAGGTGCAGAGATGCTCTGTTAAGCAAAGCCAACGCTGAATTCTTTGAGGTCAATTAGTTGAACTGCTTGGGTAAGGAAGGTCCCAGGCTCCAGGGCAGCCCTGGCTTCAGAAGCATTTTCTTAAGTAATCCTGACCTGATCTATTCTCCACACTTCCAAATTTCACAGTTGAGCTATTTCCCCACTTCTTTTTAAAACAACTATGAAGAAACTTTGCAGATACTATGTATTTTACACAAATTGAAAATAACTTTAAAAGATTCTAAGTTTGTGATTTTAGAAATAAAGGAAGTATAACTAGATAAATACCGACATAGGAATTTTAAACTTATTTTCATTCAAGAACATTTGTGTTGATAGGTGGGCAATTGTGTTCTTTTTAATTTAATAAAATTATGTTCACAAAAGTACTTGCATGCCTTCAAAAAACCCCCTTTTCAATTCAAATTGACCAAATCAGCAACAAAAAAAAGTAAATTAAGAGACACTGCTGCAACAGACTTGAAACCAAGTGTGACAAGGGACAGCTGTAGGCTAGGTGAGCACAGGAAGTTATTTAAATTTTCTTCCTTTTAAGACATAAACATCTGTACTACAGATCTTCAGATCTCACTGCTGAAGGACAAAATTTCTAAAGAGATATTGCCATTTTCCAGTATTGCTTCGATACATCCAGCAATAACTAGAAAAAGCCTCATGTATTTCAGAAAGCAGGAGAAGAAAAAAAAAAAAGTAAACCAGCCCTGTCATGTCTGTGTGTCCATTTACAGTTCATCACTTTGGTACACAGCAGCTTTATGTAGAAAAAGGGTCATGTAACTTGGTTTCCCTGTTGTTTTCCCTTTTAATTTACAGAAGTATAATGGAAAGAAATCTTTTTTTTTTCTCCTTGCAGTCATTAAAAGACTCATTTTTCAAAATAACTTCATGTTCCCATGGTTCAGTGAAGCTGAATATGCTATTTTTGATCCTGTTTTCCTAATGGCTAGATTTTTGTATTTGATATTAAAGTTTAAAAAAAAATAATTCCTGAAGTTCTGATTTCTATCAAAAGCATCGTAGAAGGCAAAACCATGTTAAAACAAATTACTTTTTAATGACCTCATGTTCTTGTCTTTGTAGGCTTTCATATCGGACTGGTCAAGACACGGCTAATTGCGACACATGCAGGAACAGTGCATGTATTATCTATAGGTAGGTTAAAAATACTAATATTCCCACTTTTTCCTGAGCTAAAGTAATGATTCATTCACTAATGCAAGATCAACTGATTTTTCAATAACACAAAACCAGTTTAAAAACAGAAAACAAATTTAACTTCACTAAACTAGTAAAATTCAACAGACACCTGTTTCGACACGAGTCTAAACTTTTCAGATCAAGGTTACGGTCTCTACTACTGCTGTAGCTCGTGGATGTGAAGTGAAGGCAGGAGCTTCATTTTCACATTGCTAGAGAACCTGAGAACTTTCTGTCCAACAAGTTAACATCATTCAGATTTATTTTTACAGTGTTAACACCTGGATTTGGGAAGCAATTTTGAGTGACTGTATAGCAAAGACAACCAGATACAGACTCAATCTAGACAGCTTTATCAGTAGAACAACATGGCTGCCCAGGCTTTTAAGTACTTTTACACTGTTTTAAAACATGCCCGGCAAAAACATCCTGCCCAACACAAACAGCACCACTAACCGATTTAAATTGGACATTTACAGTCTTCATGCAACCCAGGAGTGAAGGCTTTGCTGTGTGCAAAGATCTCCTCTGGCAGCCCCGCTGCGCTCTACGGTTCTGTCAGGGGAATACAGGTTTGCTCACTACTGTCAAACAGATAAAAAAGTTACAGACTGCTTAAAGGTTTTCTTAAAGATTGCTTGTACCTGCCGTAATCTCCTACATAAGGAAACACTTGGGGGGGTTACTCACTAGAAAAGGTAAAAGGATAACGCTTCTTATTTCTCCAAAGCAGAGGTTCCCCTCCTAAAGTTTATCAGGCACAAGACCCATTTTGGCATGTACAGTATTTAAGTGAAGGAGTAAGACAGGCAGTGGGTATGACGTGAAGCCGTCAGGACTCTGATGTCTTTCACGCTGACAACTTCATTCTCCTCCTCCATTAGAGTCTGAAAAAAAAGCCCCAACTATTTTCATGCGTCGCAGGTAAGATGAAAACAAACGCATCGCGGGGTTAGAGTATTTCAGAAACTGGGGCAGTATATTACAGATGAAAACGTAAAAAGATGACAATTAATTACAGTGAAGATACAAACTAAACTGAAGGTACAAATCTATGCTCTTTAGACCTAGCCGACATTTGTACCTTCACCCCTTAATTCTCTGCTCGGTCTCAGATTTAGGCAGAAGACCCAGAGGCATTTATACGTTATTGCCTAGCTGCCTAGAAGTGAAGGGAAAAAGGATGGAAAACTTCAACTCCATCTTTTCTACTTAACAGCTAAGCAGAAAAGGGAATGATGCTGTTCTGTGCAGGGGAAAGAACCAATTAATTTATTTTTTCATCCATTAGAGCACCGTATAGAAGCATATAAATAGCCAAAGCCTACTGTGCCTCCCTTTTTCTGAGCCCACCTCTCTGGAATTTCTTGCTCAGGGCAGCCTGGGAAGGTACAACATAGCACATTTCTATCAGGGAAACTATTTTGGTTTCATTAGCTAAGAAAAATCCAATTGGAAATTTTTGAAAATCTTGATGTCTAAGTCAGCAGATTGGAAGTTAAGGAACCTTCCAGCTTCTCCCACTTACACTGCAAATGAAGTGACTCCAGAAATGCAGATTGCAGGAGTTTCCCTACTGACAGACAAAGAGCGTAGCAGGCAGGTCTCCAGTATTCCCCCCAGAATAGCCATTTGGACTGAGGCTATCAATGCTGGGCATTCGCCTAGAGCAACGTTTCCAGGGGAAGTTTCAGCAAAAATCAGCTCATCTCTTTGACAATTAGGAGACTATATGCTGCAGGCAAGAACTCTAAAACCAGAAGACAGTGAAGAACAGAGGAACTACGAGAAGATTGAATTACTAAGACAAGTAGCCAGAAGGGATAAAAGAGAAATTCACTGATAAAACCACCACTAAGACAGGCTGCCTTGGAGCTTCTGCTCCTCCACAAGTCAAATACTACAGTTGGGAAACCAAGAGCAGCAGCATTTCATTAGTACAGATGCTCGAGCTACTCTTAAATCTAGAGGCAATGATACACGCCGCACCTTTGCAAAGGGTTTGCGTGACAACCGCTGCAGTTATGTGATTGATCTTGATGGCAAAACACCTTTTTGGAACAGAAAAGTCAGATTAAAGTGTTCCAAGATGCAGAGAAAACCTGAGTTATCCCTGAGGGCACCGAACCCTCCAAGCTGTCAGTGATCAGGTGTCAGAGCGGGAGGATCATCCTGTCTGACCTACTGCACCGTCCGCTAACGGCTTTTACAACTAGTTCAGACCCTCCTCAGTCCTGACCTCTTTCACCCAAGTAGATGGGGGAGACTTCAGAAAAAATATAACCAATACCCTTATGGGACAAACCAATAATTTCAAGAGAAAACCCTAACTTTTCCATAATTGATTTTTATTAAAAAAAAAAAAAAAAGATTCAACTTTGAACACAGTAACATTAAAAATATTCGGAGCTCTCTCAAACCTTTATTTTTAAACTGCAGTCAAACAGCATTTTAGAAGGACTAAGTTACCCTACTGACTACCCAGCTGCATCCTGTAATGTCAAGTCTTCCTCCTCAAGATTACTTTTTTGAGTATTAATACAACGTGGCACAAAAGCTAGAGACAGTGTAGAAGGTAAAAAAACACTGCTGTACTTTAAGGGGTTTTTAGTTGCTTTTCAGTATCAAAAATGCTGATACTGTTAGTAAATATTCCAAGATAAGTTTTTTCGAGAATACAATTAATTTGCATATGAAATTTACATTTTTCTGCTAAGATTCCAAATCTATTTTTATATTATTTTGTCTTTATATTGAAACAAATGCATACTACTTAGTATTAAAGAAAACAGGAAAACCAGGTTACTGCCTCTTTTTTTTTAATAAATAGGAAAATGCTCAGACATCACACACTATTAAAAAGACAACATACAAAAAAACTTCTAACTGCTTTAGAAATCAATAGGAAAATAAACACATCTAAATTTGATTCCCCATTTCCCTCAAAAATTCTACTTATTTCTGCAATGAAAAATACATTCAGGAACTTCTCAGGAACTCTAGACACAATTTCAGAGGGGAAAAGGCTTGAGTCAGCACCCTGAAGGCTTCCCCAGCCTATGGTCACTGGGATTTGGGTAAGGACAGGATTAGTTGTGCTGCTTACAGATCTTGAGGCTCAAACACAGCAGAAAAAATTTTCTTGGGCAACACCATCACTACAGGGTTTTAAAAGCCTGAGTATACAGTCCCAACTACATAGCAACAGTCAGTAAAAAGTATTCAGCATCGTGTCTGCACAGTAATTTCCAGACAGTATTTAAAATAGTAGTTCAAAATGTGATTTGTGATGGAGTAAAAATAAGCAACCATTTTATCAATTGTTAATCTGTGTCAAATGTTAATCTATTCCATTAGCATCCGAATCTCATAAACAGTTTCAAAAGCATCTTCTACAAATGAAGAGACAAATCTACAAACAAAAGACAAACAAACTTCTACATCTGTCTTTTAAAAACTAATGTAGACTCATCATTGAAAATTTGAAGGATACAAAAATAGTTTTATTAGGGTATATTATCTGGACAAAGTCAACTTAAATACTGAAGTCTAGAAAATTTCTTATTAAAAAGAAATTGCATTGATATGCAGAAACTGTACCAATTCTGTAACACCCAAAACCCACGTGGACTAAATCTTATCAGCCTGTTTTATTCCGTTATTTTTTAGTGAAACTGCCCTTTCCACTCCTGTTTAAAATTCACATGGGATGGTCATTTAATCCTTGAACAGAAATCTGTAGGAGAAAATGAGTTTTCTGTTTAATATTTTGTGCATTATTCTAAGGCTTTTGGGGTGAATTTTTTTCATGAAGGAGCATCCTGAGGAATTCATGCCAGACTTCCCTTAGTCACGAGGTCAGAAGCACTCAGCTTTTACAAGGCTTCTTTAGCTTCTGGAAGCAAACTTTTTACTAGATCAAATCACTAGCCAATTTCTGCAGAGAGGGAACAAACAAACTTAAATCAATACTATTCTATTGCAGCTGTTGGAGGGAAAAATTATTCAAAGCTGTGTCGACTATTAATTTGGCTACTTTTCACTCCCTTGAAACTTTGAATAAATATATGCTGGGTTTCAGTATTTCATTTTGTCTTTGATATTGGAGTTCTTCTAAGGTGCACTCCAGCTGTTCAGCAGAAACTATATTAACAGAATGTATGAAATTTAACTCTCAGTACAACAGGGGCAAATAAACCAGGTCAAAATCATGGTGATGGCAAGTTAACTAGGTAGTATGGGAGCCCACGTGGAAGTACTTCATTTGTAAAGATCAGATATAGTGGTAATTATTAAAATTAATAAATATGGCAATATAAAGTGAAAGTAAGACATGTAGACATAAATTCCCAAGATGTCGTTAGTGTAGCAAAATCAGGTAGCTAATGATGAGAATAGCGATTTTTCATCCTCTTTTTATTTCCTACCCACACTAATTAATTTACATTTTTCTCCTTGGATCTCTAGACTGTAAGATGCTTAGTAGTAAAAAACGGATCTTAATAGCTTGCTAACACTGACAGTGCTTTGGATCCTGGGCATTTGTGATTTTCATGTTGAAAGAGGAAATTTAACAGAGATTGCTTAAAAGTATATTAAACTAATTTTCGAGTGATTAGCGCTTATCTGGACCCCATTCTTCCAGGCTGTAGCATGGACTAATGCCATGTCATACAATTAACGTGACCCAGAAGGAGACATGATATTCTTTAATTCCTGCTTCACCTAGGCTACTTAAATGCAAAGAGTTAAGCCGCTCTACAAATGCTTGCAGGATTTGGTCCTTAACATTACAAACTAGGTAATAAAAAGGTAAACAGAAAGGCTGTAGAAGAAATGAGAAATGAGTAGAAGGGGGAAAGCAGAGGGACAGGCTGCCCAGAGCCTGTGCAGGCTCCATCCTTGAAAGTTTCAAGAGACAAGTAGATAAAGCCCTCAGCAACCCCGTCCTGAACCTGAATTATTCTGATATGGTGATCTGACAAGTAACCAACATACCCAATCATTAGCATCTAATAGCCTAAAAATGATTCATGTTACGAACGTGTGACTGTGTTAGAAAAGAAGAAAACCCATCCACATTTCTAAGCTTGTTGCTAGATACCCTCCCACAGTCCATATGCTTCAAACCAAATGGTTATGACTCCTCAAACTCTGTTTTCAATCCCTTATACAGCAACAGAATTAGAAAAAGTTCACTCTGCTGCCAGAGTGCAAAAATAAACTCATTAACATATATTCTCAAAATCATTAAAAAAAAAAAAACACCCCACGAAGCCAAAACCAGAAAATCCACCGCACCAACCCCTAACCCTCAGCGCGAGGGTTTAGACGACGGGCCGAGCCACAGCCTGAGCACGTCGGCCATCTTGAGCGAGGGGTCATGACTGTCCCCCTCGGCTCTGAGCCCCTTTATCACACAGCGAGCCCCACGGACAGGTCACAACACCTCTGGTAAGCCCTGGATCTCACCCCTGGGCGTTACGTGGCCTGTCCTGCCACACAAACCCCACGGACACTTCGGGGTGGCCTCGGGGCATGGCTGCAGGCCCAAGGCCCCCTGAGCCCAGCACCGCTGCTGTGGGTCAGGGCTTCACTGCCCGCCCTCAGGCGTCACGCACGGAGCGGGCAGTCCTCCACTGATGAGGTACTCAGTACTTTTTGTTTCCCGAATACGATTCAAATTCTGCATAGAAAATAGTTTTGTTCCAAGTTTGTCCTGGGTTACTCGTTATTACATGTGAGCCTTCGTTGTTTTCCACAGTAACGCCATTTCACAAATACAAAAAAGCAAGAGGTGGGGGACACAAAGCCCAAAGCAAAAAACCCAGACAAACCCCACAGAAGTTCCCACTGACTTCAGTTCAATTTGTATCAGGCTGCCCCTCGATTCCTGGGTTCAGTTTTGGGCCCCTCACCCCAAAAAGGCCATTGAATGACTCGAGCGGGGCCAGAGAAGGGCAACGGAGCTGGGGCAGGGTCTGGAGCACAGGTCTGCTGGGGAGCGGCTGAGGGAACTGGGGGGTTCAGTCTGGAGAAGAGGAGGCTGAGGGGAGACCTCCTGGCCCTCTGCAACTCCCTGCCAGGAGGGGGCAGAGAGGGGGGATGAGTCTCTGGAGCCAAGGCCCCAGCGCCAGGCCCCGAGGGAATGGCCTCAAGCTGCCCAGGGCAGGGTCAGGCTGGCTCTGAGGAAGGATTTCTGTGCAGAAGGGGCTGTTGGGCGTTGGAATGGGCTGCCCAGGGCAGGGGGGAGTCCCCGGGATCCCTGGAGGGGTTGAAGAGTCGGGCTGAGCCAGCGCTGAGGGATCTGGGGGAGCTGGGAACGGTCAGGGGGAGGGTCATGGTTAGACTGGAGGAGCTTCAAGGGCTTTTCCAACTGAGATCATTCTGTGATTTTGTAATTCCAAATTTAAGCTGTGTATAAAAAGAGTTTTCAAGGCACCATTCAACTGCCCTACTGTTACCCTCTACCTTTTTTGCCACACCGCCTCATTCACTAGGAACCCAACTTCCAATAGCACATCAGCGGCTCCTCTTAGGAACAAAATTAGGTCATGATTCACGTTTCAGCAAGGCTCCTCAGTCAGTTTAGCGCACATCCATGCTGTGCAATAAATATCACCAGGATGTGGGAAATGGGAAGTGAAGGAAGAAAAAAAAAAAACCCAAATTTTTTAAAAAAAATCACATTTGAGGTTCCCTTTACACTGGTATCACTCCCTAGCAGAAAACAAGATGACAGAAAAAAGCAGGCTCAGGGTTTGCCACTCCGGGGCTCAGTCAAGCACAGACTAATGTAACTTAGAGCTGCAATTGCAAAGAGATTTTATATCAGACCTGTCTCACTGTGAAGGAATTTCAGAGATCTTAATTACAAAGTTCTCGCCTGCTTTTAATGAGCACATCAAAATAAAATTCTCAGAGGTCTGTTACTTGATTCTATTTCGCCAAATTTTCACGGGAATTACATCTGTGCAAACACTGATACACAGGGAACTGCCTTAAAACAAAGTTTCTGTTGTAAACCTTGTAAATATGCAGTTGCTTTGGGGAGAAAACCAGAATATTTATCACAGACAACATTTTAGTGCTTATACATGTTCACAAAACCAGCTTATTTGCACTGGAGTTTCATGCACAGGAAAACAATTTGAGATAGACGTTGAACATGGAGAAACTCCAACCCAGTGTTCCAAATCTGGCAGTACTGTAGCTAAGGGAAGCCTCAGTATGTCCTAATCCGATGCATCAGTCAAATCTTTGTGATATTAGCATTATATATAATAATTAGATTGTTCTCTTAATTTTGGAAGACTTATTCACAATTGCAGTGTCTTGAAAAAATATTATTTCATCTAAGAAAAAAACCACCTTTGAAGCAAATAATTATCATCTCCATCGTGCATAATGCTAGAGAACATACAGTCCTCACTAATTAACTTTATGGAGTTATCATGGGGAGGCTTAATGAAGAGACAGAAACAGACGGAGTTTAAAAGTGAAGAGAGCCACATGGCATGGGGAATATTTCAAGAAAAGGTCATTTTGAAAGGAAACCTATAGAAACTTCAGAGACAAAAATAGCACCAAGCAAAACAAACTTGTCAGAGCTGTGACAGTTGACAAAATCAAGTTCATGAATGCAGGAATCGGAAAGATCTGCAGCTCTAACAAAGATATAAAGACGACACACAAATATGTAACACTTGCTGAATTTAATAGAATTTCCTATGTTCAAAATAACGTTCAAGACCAAAAAAAAAAAAAAATAGTCACCTATAGCTAATTTAGAAAGATGAGGAAAATTACAAAATAAGGAGGTTTTTGTCTTATTACTGCAGCACAAACAAGTATACACTAAAACCTAAGTTTGCAAGCAAACAAATCATGTACCTGAAAGCAGCACTTCCATTAAAGAACCCTACAAAGCTAGATAAACTGATCTTGATAGACAACAATTATTCTGCAAAATTTACAGTTATAAATGCTGAAATAATACAAATGTTTTCATTCATCCTCTTTATACTCTTCAGAAGGAAAATATTTCATTTTGATGTAAATAGCTGAAAGACAGCCTGAACTGTGCTGCAAATGGTTTTATGCAGTAGAAAATGATAATAACATGGTTTTTGTCATACAGACTAGAACTAAGATGGTTTTTCTCAAGGTTTAGCTTTAATAGAAATTGATTATGAAAAAAGTTATTCTGTTCAGCAAGTTGTTTGGGGTTTTAAAGCAATTTATCTTTTACATCAATTTCAAGTAGCTCTTAAGAGGGCTCCCCCCTGCAAGAATAGCATTTTGAAAGAAATAAAAATGAACTCTGCCAGTGACAGAGCTGAAAGACCTTTTTCTTTCCCCAAAATTTATACTGAGGAACAAACTATAATATATACCAAATTCAGCACAGATTTGCATGCCACTTGAAATGAGATTTAGAGAGCTCTTAGAGAAGAATCTATTTCACACCAAGATTCTCTCCCTGTGTTACTGAAATCATTAATGTGGTGGGGCATTCACAATCAACCGATAAGCCAGTCTTACCACAAAATTAATGCCACAGTTATCTAACCAGTTGCTTTTTTGCTAAACTGCAAAGAAGAGCATGTTACCAAGTGGAAGACAACCCTGTTTATTCATTAAGAAGGACAGATATTAATCAGTAGGCTTGTAGTGTGCTTCTGCAGTAACAGGATAGCCAGCACAGCTGCCTCTGCAAATTCAGTATTCACAGGTATAGTCCTAGCACGTAGCTAAAATCTTAAAAATTATCATCTTTGATTCAGAATATCTTTTTACTGCTTCTCAGCATAAAGGTGGGGAAAATAATTTGAATACTTGAACTCTTACCTAGCATATTTCTTTCCTCCAATATTAGGAAGTTTATAATCACTGAAACACTGACACTTTTCCTCAGAATGTGTTTAACAGGTATATTAAGCACCAGAGTAGGCACAGCCAGATGCAAAGCCAAGCAAACACCAAACTAAGCACAGCCAGATGACAAGAAAATAACACCTTACACCTTCCCAGGGCTTCACTAGAAGTCGTTACAGACTCCTCAGCTCTTTGAAACACCGAAGCACAAAAATACCCCAAACTTCTCCCAGCATCTTTGCTTCCCTCTCCTCCACCCTAAGAGGAAAATAAAATCCACCTCAATCAGCAGATGGGATTACGTGCTCAGATTGCAACAACTGTGGCACTGAAGTCCACGAAAATCTCTATGACTTCTGTTATTTCAGCTGATTTGGAGAATTTCCTCTGAAATTATTTCAGAGGTGGCTTGTACTGTGTGCCTGCACGGTCAGGGTGATGTGCCACCCTCCTTGAGCTACACAGGGGTAGTAGTAACAAGAGTTTAAAAAAAAAAATCTTTTTTTAGATGAGCTACACTGGGTGCATGAGGCCTGCAAAAGGAAGCCTCACTTCTCTAGTGGTTTACACCAAACAGACAATAGCAGAAATAACTCAGAAAACATATTTAATAGTTATTCAATGTGAACTGACACGCAGGAACAATAACCTTGTATTTGTGCAACGCTGAGGTAGCAAAGGGAGGTGGTGCAAAGCCCCAGAAACCTCAGCAGCAGAGGCGGAAGGGAAGGGCAACCTCTCGAGTGTCCCCACAGCTGCATTCACACCCAGTCTTCAGTCACCAACTGCTCCGGTTAAAACATCAAGCAAAAAGGTAGGGAAGGAAAGTAATTAACCCCGGTGATTAAATTTTCCCTTCATTTCACCCCTTCTTCTAAATTCATCCTCTGATAGCCAGGTGCCACACTGCAACGTAAAGCCCAGGATGGGATGGAAGGACTCGGCACAGAACTTGGCCCCAAGCTGCTGGACAAAGTTTCAGGGTATTTGTTCAGTTCAAGTATCAGACAGAATTAACCTTTTCCTGAAGTTTATCATGTTGTTCCTCTGCTTTACAAGGTAAACTTGAAACAATCTCTAGCACGCACCATTAAAATAAGGGTCGTAATTTCATCTTTCTTGTATTTCTTAATTGCTGGCAGGATTGTTCAGCTGACACAATGTTTAGAATCCAGGAGGTGTATTATAGAGCTTCAGTATGTTTTTTGAATGCAAGCTTATGTTTAAATGAGTATTTCACTTTTTCCTATTAAATTTTAGTCGCAGTGGAACAAACACACAGATACTAGTTACTGCTGAAACAGGGTCTTTCCATCTCACCTACAGATCTGGCCAGTAAAATAAACAGATCTACATCATTAGATGGTTTGGTCTCAACTGTCATTTACAGCAGGGGGCCAAGTAGATTTTATCTTGTTATCCTCATTAAAGGGCAAGTTTAGATGCTGTCAGCATATGCTAAAGGGTTCTGTTGGGAAACAGTTGGGTTTTTTTCACATACATATATGAATATACACATATGACAGTACTTTGGTGAGATTAATCTGCTGATAAAACTTGCAACAACCAGCAAAGGTAAAGAAATTACCGTGACAACCTTGTTGCTTAGGGCCAACTCATCAGCTTTTCTCAAAAGCATAAGGATGCCGATGCCCCAGCCCCTGCACCGAGCCCGGGAGCTCTCTGACGGAGCAATTTCTCCAGAGAGCCGAGAGAAAAAGTAGCATTTCTAGTTTTCCAGCACTTGACAGCATTTCTACCATCATCCTCAAGGCCCCCCGACACAGGAGAGAGAAGTCCGCACAGTCCATTTCTACTTCTCTTTGGATTACGTCCTTTTTTTGACCTTCCTTTCCACCCCCTCCCCTTCACTTGTGCTGCAAGAAATGTGGAGATCTGATTTAAACGTTTGTCTTTGACTTTGATAAATTAAGCACTTTTATATTGGTGTCAGATGTTGGCTTAATTGAAATCTTTCTATCAGCGTAATTAGTAACCAATTGCTTTTTCCTTCCAATTTCTAGCGTGGAATTGGATTTTAAACAGCAAGAAGATAAACTACAGCCAGTTTTGAGAAAACTTCATCCTATTGAGGAAACTCAGGTTGCACCTTTGCCTTATTCTCAGGAGAGCTACTCCTCCACTCCCAAGCAAAAATCCAAAACTGAATCAAAAAAGCATGGAAGATGGAAACTCTGGTTCCTTTAACCCAAGTCCTTTACATGTGGAGTTCAAGGCCTTCTTTGAAAAAAAATATTTGGAGTTCTATCAATCATCTATGATGGATTCTTGGTAGACTGATCAGTGTTACTGGCCAACGTAGTTCTTGACCGTTCTGGCAGCATTTCAGTTCTCACCGTATGTACCAAAAAGGCCTTTGTACCTATAAACTCGTGTCCAGAAGCAAGGCGTTAGGTAATACCTTGCCAACTTCTATTTGCAGTTCACCAATGTGGGATGTAAAACCTGAATTGAAATTTGTACAAAGATGGAAAGTAAAACTATTTCCCTCCCCCCTTAGATCTGAAAGCATCACATTCTAACCTGTTAAATTGTAGGCTGTCATCCTGTACACAGCTAAATATCACTATTGTTTTAAAGCTTTTGGGGGGTTTGGTTTATTGTCTTTAAATAACAACAAGGGGGAGAAAAAAAAACAACAAAAAGCAAGCCTTACGTTTGCAATGGTCTTCAGTTTTACAAATCCATGTTGATCGGGGAGTGCAGTTTTCAGCACATCTATCCTGGACAAAGCACAATTTTTTCATGTGGTCCAAGACCATGAATAATCTCTAAGATGTGACTCTCTGTATATCTGCCTTCATGCGACGTAGACTTCAACCGAGCGACCCCATTTCGCCAACGCACCGTCACGTCTGACCCAGCCGGGTCCTCGTCACCAGACCAACAAGGCTGCTGCTCGCCCACACGGGTCCCCAAGACAGGGGAAGCCTTTCACCACAGCAAGCTGACAGGGTCAAGGCTACGGGACAATCATCTGTCCTAGATCTCACTTCTAGTCTTTTGGTACCCAAAAGGTCTAAACAACACATTCTGGCACAGAAATAAATAAATAAAAAACAACCAACAAAAAAAACCACCCCGCAAACAAAACAATCAGAAGCTCTACAGATTGTTGGCATTTGCCATGATTTAGTATCTTTTTGTAACACAGTCTTTGAAAAACCTCTACACTACTGCAGAAGACACCAGAAAATTTATAGAATGCATCAGGCTTTGAAACCTGTTTGGAAGGAGCAGTAATTTCAAATGCTGTTTATTTATTAAGCTTCTCCGATGGGTTTCCCAGCATACTATCACTTTTAACCAATTCATTGTACTTCTAACCAACTCACTTAGGGAAGAGATGCAAACCAATTCGTTCCTAGTTTTTTTGGTGTGGGCTTGGGTTTTATTTTTTTTTTTAAATGACATTTAAAATTTTTCTCTGCATTATAAACTGCAACTTTTTCCTTTAAGTATTTGCTTCTGTCATTAGACTTGCATCTAGAATGACCATCTGTGGAAAAATTTCTCACACCAGAAGTGGCCAGGGAGTGGGATTTTTTCTTTTTTTAAAAGATAATTTGAGTCATACAATGTCATATGACAAACTGGTTTTCTAAGAATTGGTTTTGAAATTGCAGACCCTGCAGCATCAGTAAGATACAAATAATTCCGTCTTTAGGTGGCAGAAGTATAATCATTGGCAGAAGTGTTTACACATACTGAAAACATTTAAGTGTTTTCATTTACACTATTTTTCCTCTTAGCTCAGCATCAAATCCATTACTACAAGAAAACTTGAGGAAAATAATTCCCCCCCCCCAAAAAAAAAAAACACATGAAAAGGAAGTTAAAATGGAAACAGAAAAGCAAAACGTCTGTGTCCAGCTCAAAATTAATTTCAGCATGCTTTAATGGAAAAAAGTCACCTTCAAGTAAACCTTCAAGAGGGCTACGAGTTCTTGTGCATCAGCAAACAATATCTTGAAATACTTTTGTGAAAGCTGAAGGATTAGAAAGGTGATCCCGGGTACCCGAAAGGAAGTGCAATTGTTCTATGTGGAAAAAGTGTGTTTCGCGTATTTTATATTGTTTTTAATTGAAAATACACAACTGTTTACAAGACAGCCCACCTGACATGGTTTAGAAACCCAAATATTTCCAAACACGGAGATTTATTTTTTTTTTCCTAAACAGAAAGAAATATCAAATACAGACATAACTAGAAAAACACAACAATATTTAGTATTCTATTTTAAAATAGTGTTAATAATTAACTCCTCCATGCTAACAGGCCTAGTGTTCGGGGTTTTTTTAAAGAAATTAAATCAAGCGTCTCTCAATGGCAATCGATTACAAATCGTTAGTGTCACCGAATCAGTAGCTTTTCCCATAAACCTGTTCTAAACGTTCTTGTGTGCAGGGACTGACCCAAACCTGAACTGTTTCTACGTGCGGTTGCCGACTCACACGGAGACCAGTATCTGTTAATCATTTCAAATGACAGAGGAAAATTCACCAGTGAAACATTTAAGAGCTAAAAGTGAAAGTTCTCACGGCGTGTTCTGTACATGTCCAGGCTATTTTCTTAAGAAGTTGCAAATTTTTAATTTTTTACATTTTTTTAAAACTGGAAAAGCTAACATACATATAGTCTTGCTTAAAATTACATATCGTGTTCTATGGTACCATACAATGTAATTTGTAATAAAATGTTTTTGCAAGTGTGTAAAATGTATCATATTGTATTACATTTAGAATCACTCAGGCTCAGGTCAGACACTGAGAGAAAAACCTAATTCTTTAGAGCTTTTTTTGTTCAATGTGACTGACAAAGCTATCTCCACCCTAACGTAGAAGACCTTATAAAATGCAGGTATGAGGTTATAACAAAGAAAATGCATCTTTAATTTCAGTGTGGCACATCACGTAGCTTTGCTGAATTCACTGACGGTACCATGCACTTTCATACACTAATTTGCTATATGCACTTCTCCCATATCATGCTTAAAATTATCTTTTTAGTCAATAAATACTGCGGTGATTTTATATTACTTGCTCTTTTCTGAGTCCGTATAATTTCCGTTAAGCAACAGTTTACATTCTTTGGTTTAGAACTATTAGGAAACACTATTCATGTGAGTATCACCTGTTTTCTTCAAAGGAAAAAGTCACTGTAAAAATAGTTTAAAAATGAGGATAAACTGAAAAAAAAAAATCATGATTAAAACTGAAAAATCCTACCATGGGTACAAAGTGTTTGCTTTTTCTTGCTTAAGATGCAAAATCACCGTCTATGCCTTTACTTTCACTCTATGTTTTAAAGGTTAAGCACTTTTTAAAAACCAAATAGTTTGATTTTTCAGGAACACTTTCAAATCAAGCACGCTGTTAGATGATACAATTTCTTTAGCATCTGTATAATGGCACGCATTATATATTACTACTGGAATTTGTTAACTGGATTGCCACTAAAAATATAACTGCTATACCGACACGATTCTGTTCTAGCGGAATGAAATGGACTGCATGGAACAATTTTCAGTATTATTTCAGCATCCATAAAATACAACTGTGGCTTATTAAAATAATTGGAGTGCTAGAAATTTGCTGTCGGTTTGTTTAGGCGGGTGCAGTTTGTGCCGATCAGCATTGGCAGGGCACCCCCCAGACCCCTCTGCCGCCCCAGTGATACCACACTCAGTACTAGTGACGGAACAAAATCCTGACCACCACGCACATATCACTTCAGGGTTTGTGAAGTTAGGTTGCAATACATCATTTCAAGAGTTTTTGTAGGATAAGAAACCATGCAATTCAATAAAAGTTTAATTTTTACATCGTAGAAACCCGGTGAAGAAAGCGAGGCTTTCCCCACAACATGTCAGAACCCGTTAACCCTAAACTTGACAGATTTTAAGGCACAGAAAGACAATTTCCATCTTACCTCAACCCCTAAATAGCTTTAGCCCCAGAACTCTCTCCCGTGAGCCTCAGTAACTCCTGTTTTGCTGCCTCCCAGAGTCACCCTGCCCAGCAGGAGAATCCACCGCAGCCTTCGGTCGGTTATTCCAGCCATCGCCTTCCCCACCGTATCCTCTGTTTTACTTCACCCTTCTCACCCTCCAGGGCTCCTCCTCCTCGGGCAGGTGCCATCTCCACCCTACAGAGACTCTCCTTCACTATCCCTGAGGGGCACCTCGAAATCTTCTGTTACCCTCAGCTGCCTTTCACATCTCGCACCACAAATCCCTTCCTCTACTCCCTGATGATTCCTGCAGCATTTCTGTTTTGGTTCACTACGTCCTTCTTTTAAGGTGTTGAGGGATTGAAAAAGCAACATGGGAAACACTCCACTCATCAGCAAAGTCATAAAGTCCTCCCCTGCCCACTGCCTCCTACTCAGGCATCCCAGGGGAACCAAAAATCACTTTTTTTTTCCCCTGTCACAGGTGTTCGCACTGACTTTGCTCACCACAGACCACTAGGAGCTCTTCAGGACAGAGTCTCTTGGGAGTAAAGCCACCTCCTATACTCTTTGCTCTTACATCTATGAGCTCAATTTTTTTTCCTGTATCAAAATGGAATTTGATTTGTTCCACCACATAAAGGAACCAAGATTGTCTGTTTCATAGACAATGATCATACAGTTGCACAAATCTGCCAACTGAAGTATCTTCCAAAAATTGCATACACATAGGGATCCAAAAACCCCATCTGGATGTCCTTTCTGAAATTAAAGAGCTCAGCAACTAGCTTGTTTTTCTTGGCTTTGTAAATGAAAAACATACCAAGCTGCTGACCACAAGGAGATAGGGAGTGGTCGTGATTTATTTCGGACCTACCATCGTGGCCAGTCAACTCTGATTTACCAAAGGAGGCCGATGCGCTGACTGGCACGGAACACAACATTCTTCAAAAGTTACTGTGCGACATGGTTTAAAATTATCCTTAAAAAACAGACCTGAGGAAGAATGCTCAATTTACTTCGTTTTTTCAGGCAACACGTCCTTCAGCAGGAAAGATTTTGTGATCTCGCTACAGGTGATCTCCCACTGCGCCATTAGCGGGACCAGCTCCAGGCACGAGCCGACGTCGCCCAAGCAGCCAATTTCTGTGAGCAGCAACGACCCCGAGCCCGTGTCAGGCACCTCGGCACCCGCAGGCTGCATCCCATTCTTACCTTCCCCACAGCAACACACACAGAACCTTCTCCTCATTCAGAAATGGCCCAAGTAAAAATCACCATGAGCCCTCCAGAGGAAACAGCTGCCAAAAATAATGAGTATTAAAATAGGGACAAGATTTTTTTTCTTGCATGTTAAATACTCATTTGATATGGCAGGCTGGAAACTAATGCTAATTTCCAAGTATATAAATTCACTGCTTTCACTGAAACAACCTGTATAAGTGGCCAGAATGTGCTTAATCTTAGTGAATAGACACCTGTGAAACTGGGGTTTGGATTCTTTTTTTTTTCCCCCAAGTTCTGAAGGCTAGAAAAGACTGCAGTATCACAAATGTTAACTTAAAATCTTCTTGCTACCCACTTCTACCAAAATTATGGTCAAATCAGGTATTAACCTGCCACTTACACTCTACTGTTTGTTTTTCTTCTTACCACCGGCCTATCTTATTTCAAGATAATTGTCTTTTAAAGGTATATGATAAAAATGCCTTATGATTTTGATCTAGAAACTCAAACATTTAAGGAAGCAGAAATTCAAAAGAAATGTGCAAAGTCAAAAGAGGCTACTGGAGAATCTTTCCAGTCTGTTTGACTCCGTAGAAAAGGCACCTCCTGCACGTAAACACGGTTAACTGGCAATTGAAGGTTGAACAGACGCAACATTGCCACAGGCGTGAGACACAGCCTTGCAGAATACTGAAGGACAAAAGCCTGTAGAAGGTTGTACCCCACAGCTCCAATATTCAGACAGAGGTATGGTAGGCATCAGGTTAAGAGTTACCAAAATTCTTTCTAGTTTCCTGGATTCAGGTGGGATGTTTGTTACACCGTGAGGCAAACGCTTTTGACCCGATGACCGTGCTGGTCCTGCCACCGCTGTGGGCTGGACATTTTTCCAAACGAAACTGGTAACAGTCATTCAGCATCAGACAGAGATCCTTACCCGTAGGTCATCATGTAAAGAAGGTAATCTGAATTATTTATGGTACCTTTAATAACCTCTAATTGCATATCCTCCTGAAACAGTCAATTCAGTGCCTGGTGCTCCCACCGCGTTAGCGCATCCAGCGACCCATCTTCTGTCAAGGATCTTTGTGCACTAATGGAAAGTCACATTAGGCTTCAGCATTCCACTTTTGCTGCCTCTGTTCCAGGAGAACAGCATTTCCACTTGACTGCTCAAATCCTTCTGAGTCCTCTGGTGATGCCACAGAACTCCGGCCACCCAGAAACACCAGCTCTGACTTACCACGCAGTCAGAAACACCACGAGCCTAAGGCACGCAAGTCTCCAACCCGGAAGGGTAGACAAAGAATATTATTAAAATAGAAATCGAAACGGTTTCTACTAAACAACTGTCTTTGATGTTTGCCCCTATAGATCCAAAGTTGGGGCATCCCAAACGCCACAGCAGCTGCACAGCCATTGGAACAGAGGTTTAGAAGGGAAGGAAATGGCATGAACTTGACCGACACTGCGAGGGGATGATGGACGTGGGTTTGTGTTGGTACCCAACAGAACAGTGGCCTTGTCTCCGCCGAGGAGGCTCCCACTGGCCAGAGCTACACAAACCTGGATCCTCAGGGGAAGGCTGCCAGGACCAAGCTAACAGCCGATAAATTTTAATGGACACAGAGCTCACGTCTATAGCAGTAAATGCCCATTTCTCGGTATTTTTCCTGTAAAGTATTTTTTTTATATTTAAAGTATACTATGCAACATTAGGTTTTGGATGGAGATGACCCAGCTAAGTATTTCTTCAAGGTGAAAACACACCAGCTTCAGTACACCAGTATCTTTATATAAAAACCCCTATTTGCTATGTTCTGTAGTGTACTTCATTTGAAAAAGTTATTGTTACTTGAACTACGCCTCTTTAAGATCCTTTATTTTTAAAATTCCTTCCTTCTACTCATCCCTTAGGGTTAATTCTCTAATATAAGTTCCCAGGTAAAACTGTACTAGTATTGACAAAAGAAAACTTAATACATAATTTCGACCTGATTCTGACCCAAAAAGAGTCAAGTTATGCTTGCTAATTATCACTTGCAGTTTACTCTTCCTACTTTATTGATGCCACAAAAATTAATTATTAGTGGTTGATTGCAGGAGGATCCTGTCCATAACAGACTAAATTTTAAGACAGGAGTAAGTACTCCTCGAAAACACCCAGTCCTATTAATACTCATTACATAATTATAGAGTGTGTGGATTGGGTGATTTCAAGCTGTATTCGTGATCCCTATGGATATTTTTCATACAACTGTACTTAGTTAAAATATATACAGGAGAAGCTTTCAAATATAATTTGTTAAATGCTAAAGGAATAATTAGCAATTTAAAATGTCATCTAAATCATGTTCATCAAAACAATAATTAATTGACACCTTAATCGTAACTGAAGACATTTCCTGTACGTATGTAGCACAAGGCTACACCTTCTCCACAACTCTGGGAACAAGTTTTGTGCCCTTGTCCAGAAGAAATTCAGATATCTATCGTGAATATTATTACTAATTTCTGTGGTAACACGCAACATAACAACATATAAACTTTTTGTCTTCTTTGACTGTGACTGCACCCAGCATTGTAACACCCTAGGAATGATCTCTACTCATAACCACTGCTTGCTCCAACAATGGATCTGGTGATCCATTATCACTTTCTTACAACAAAAACTATTATTGCAAATCAAAGGGATAAAAGTGGAAGACAAAAAAAAAAAAGGTAGCGGATGACGCACTAAAATCAAAACTCAAATTGTTTGCCAACACAAGCTCCACCGTATGGCCAATAAACGGGACGGCAGAGAGTAAGATCCTCTGCTGAGGACAGAGGCCACCTCAAAGTCACCTATCACTGTGTGTAATTACACAAGGAAATAAGAATCAGAAAAGAGATTAAAAAAAGTACTAATGGACTCAGATGTACCTGACTAACAAATAAAATCTTTTTTAAGAATAAAATCAGTGTATAGAACCAAATTAACGTAGAACAGGACAGCTACACCGACAGATGAGAAGCCCAGTGCACCCTGACCCATGTCCTACACACCAGTTGCCAGATGCAGACACCCAAGGGAGAACATAAGGTAAAGGCAACCACACCAGGCTCTATCCCCATTCTACATGTCAAGAGGCCTCGCTATTTTTTTTCCACTATTTAGACCAGCACTAATGATACAGTTGAAAAATTCGTATGTCAGGCTTTAACAATCACAGCGCTACGCCACTGAGGTGGAACACGGTAACTCGCAGCTGCTGTGTCAGCCCTTCCTCTAGACTCTCAAAAAGTAATAAATGGAGGCGCTCTTCTATTCTGCAGGCAGTTGAATACTGCCATTATCTCGGTGATCTCAGTTCTAGTCAAAAGAGACAGGTAAATGCTTGTCGAGTCAAATGATTTCTGATGTAGCAACAAACATCAGGACTCGTTTCCAAACTTTTCAGCTGGCTAATTATAAATAATACATTATTTTGCTTAAACACAGACACATCTAAAGTCTGGCTAATCACCCGGCCACCAACAGTTTGAAATTAATTTTTTTTTTCTCCCCCTGTGTAAACCACTGAAAAATAACAAGCCACTGTTTTGCAGCTTACCAAACACAAAGACAGTTACAGAAGGTTTTGATTGCTTTGGGTCACCCGGGATTTCAATCCTATTACAGGCAGGTTCAAAGAGATGTGACAGAGGTATTTAAGTTTACATCAAGAGACACTTACAATGAGCTCCGAATCACGTCCCATGGAAATGACTGTTCTGTTTACTGTCCTCAATAGCTTCTCCATGATTATCTGGACATGCCGTTGCGTTGGCCCCTAAGGAAAAAGAATAAATTAGTGGTAACTAGATACAACAGGCACCAGTACAACTGAACTATTTATGCCTGCCTTTAAATCTGCCTGTCTTGTGAAAGTTAAATAAAACATCACTCGTTGCTGTTGATCAAAAGCAGAAAATGTCTCCCATTTTAACAAACTCCATGCAATGTCGATCTTATTAATACATGTTACCGATAAATTAACATGTACTGCTACAGTTATTTAAATGAAAAGCAAGTCCCTGCAAATACAGCAAAGCCTATCATTTTTAGTTACCTAATAACCTTATTTTCCTAAATCATTTTTCCAACATCAAAAGCCCACAGGCATTCCCAAATCTGGAGGGCTGTTCTGCAACAGCTCCATTAAAAGAAACAGAAAGGCAAAGCAAAACTTTGCTTAAGGAACTGCAATTTCAGTCAGCTGTTTCCAATTAATATTTCTGTATTAGAAGTAATCTGCCACTATTTTTGAGAAAAAATTGAAAATGAAATATTTAGCTCAACCAGCTTTTAAAAACAAGTTCAGAAAACTCAGGCAGAACGATGGCTACAGGACGTGAAACCAAACACACATGACAAGGAGAAAGAAGAGAGATGAGCTTTGCTCCGATCTTGCACTTTATAACAAGTCTTCTGCAGTTTTCATTAGTCTGAAGGAGACTTCAGAAGGGGTCTGTGAGATGGAAAGGGGAAGTAATTCTATCGCCAACATTTGCAGGCGTTTTCCCGGATAATTATCTAAATAAAACAGCTTCTTGACCATTCTGATGAACCATTTTTTTTCTTGCCCTTGGATCTGTCATAACAATCCACATCCTATCATCAGGTGATGCTTAATTACCAAAGGCAGACTTGTGTACATGAAAAATGCATTTGCATAGCTGAAGACTGAGTCATCAGCAGTACATATATACCCAGGTACTGCTCCACTTGCTGTGACAGATCTGTATTGGGGATAAACCTTATGATTGTGGTACCAAGAACATCCCCAAGGAAGAACGTGTCTATCTCAGCACGCTGCTCCTCTCCACCCCTCAGCTTGCTCTGCTTTCCCTCCTACCAGCTCCCTCCAAGACCTTCCTCCTCTCTGCATTCCCAGCTGCTCCTGCCTCTTCTCAATTCACATCCCTCCTCGCTCGCAGCGTTTCCTCCCCTCCCCTGTCCCCTTCTCCATCCCCCTGCTCCAGCAGCAAATCAGTATCTATTTCCTGCAGGCGGGGGCTAAGGGCAAGCAGCACAGGGCAGCTCTCAGCCCCGCTCCAGCTGGGCTCAGCCCAGGAGACATCCGAGCTGCGAGGGAGTTGCTACCAGGGAGAGAAATGCAGCCAACAAAGAGTGGCAGGAAGCAGCCAAGCTGTCAAAAACAAATTTATCTTTGAAGCAGTCACACAGAACTACTTTAAAAAAAAAAAGGAAATCAGAACGAACCCAAAAAACATAATCAAATAAGATGCTGGATATGATGTGAGTAGCTGACCCCTGAGGTCCTTTTCCAACTAAATTAGTGTATGATTCTACCTAAGACCAAAGGCAGCAGCTATATCAGCCCAAACTTCTCTAAGAGATCATCAAATCATTACCACACTCTGGCACTAATATCTGCATATTTGTGTGTAGTCAAGAAAAGACTAAAAAAAAAAGCCTGTTACGCAAGCTACACATGTGCAAACCAGCCCAGGGCACTGCACAGGTCCTCCTGCGCAACCGGCTCATATGGTTACGTTCCGAGTAAGACAATTACACTAGTTGTAACATTCATGTGGAAGCTGCCACTTTCCAATTCAGGTTCTCTCTTACCGAGCTGGTGAATTCTACTAGCTAACTGTGAATGGCATTTCAACGAACTAAACAAGTGTGCTGTGCCACAAAAGTATATGTTCATATATGTATGTGTGTGGATATATACACACAGCCCCCCTCCCCGTACTTCAGGCTGGCCTAGCAGGGCACTCTCAAATGGGCATTTCCAAGATGCTTGTGGAAAACAAAACACAAAACATTTCCCACCTGGCAGAGGCTAAACACCAAGTAAGAGAAAGGCTGAACTCCTAAGAATATCTGTTTACTCAGTATCTAACCAATGTCTGGAAAAGTGTTACTGGATAACAGTGTTGCGTTGGGTGTGCCCCAGAAACAGCAAAACATCTTGAGATACCACAGATCATCATCACTGGATACCTAAAAAAAAGACTTAAAAGAGACTGGCTAGGGGGAAAATAAAAATTTAAAAGTCTAAGCCATCAAGAGTTACCTGCTTAATTCATTCTACTAAGATGCATTTCTTTTAATTGCTAATCATCACAGAACCGTACAATACTAACCACATCTTTCTTGTAAAGCACTTCCAGGATGTTACTCAGCAACTGGCAACAAGCCTCCAAATCTTCTTGTCTTTCCAAGTGATATTTCAGCTGATCTGTCATTGTTGGCAGCAAGATTTCCCTGCAGTCTGCACACAAAACATAAGGTTACATACACAGCTTTAAATAACTTCACAGCACTGCCTAAATAGCCAATCTGCTTCAGTGCTTACATAAGATTAAAAAAAAAAAAAAAAACCACGAGAAAAAAGAAGGTTACTTCCAGATTTCCAGTCACCTGCTTTTCAACCAAAACCGTAAAAACCTGAAAAAGTTTAAGCAAGTGAAAAGGAAGCAGTGGAGTGCTGGCAAGGTGTGTTAACCGTCCTCTACCTTACCTGTGCACACACCCTAACCGTACAGGTGTGACCCACCGAGATGGGCGATGCTACGCAGAGTGATGGTCAGCTCAAAAAATGCTGCTGGAATCTTTGATGCTGGTATTCGGATGTTGTTGCCTGACACGTGAGCACGAGACTTGCAGAGACAGGGAACGTGAGGAAAATGGAGCTCAATAACAGAGCTCAACGTTTTGGCTCAAGTCAAGAATGTAAGGGAAATAAGGAGAAGATGGATACTCCTAAACCTACCAGCAGGTAACACTGGGGCACTGATCTAATGAATCTAGTTCACTTTTAACATGCAAACTGTCTTGCACCCTGGGACCTAGGGTTCACTCTTCACCTGACCACGCTCGTTTTCCTTCAGGAGAGATGGCACAGGCAAGTATCTGCCTTCTGCACAGTGGCATCCGCTGCAGCCAGCCACAGCGTGAGGCCCGAAGCACGCACACTTCATCCACAAAAGCAGGGAACAGGGAAATTAAAACCCTTTAGCCTCCCTCATCCCCAGCCCCAAATAAATCCATGCCCAGAGGAAGGGAACAGGTTATTCTTGTCCATCGGAGCCCAACTTGATCATTATTTCTTTATAAGTTACACACTGTCTATGTCATCAGTATAGTATTAAAAGATATTCTGGGGGTGAGGGAAAGGAGAGCAGAAAAGGACAAATAGGAATTAAGAGCATTTTGGTCTTTTTCCACCTCCTCTACATAATATTATAAAGCAGGATCAGAAGAAAACCATGAGAGTTTTCCAGCTATTTTACCCTTCTAGGCACCAGTTCCCACATCCCTTTCCCTCCCCGTCTGCCCAACTATCTCACATCGGTGTGGAAGGGACGAGCTCTGCTTTGCCCACAGGAAGGAGTGCTACGTCTCTGTGCCAAAAGGGCTGCACTACCAGACTGGCTGGCAGCTTTTTGTCAGAGAAGTCCCACACGTAAGACAGAAAGTAGCACAGCTATGCGTGCATATACAGGAGAAACAAGTATCTCAAAAAACAATAGTACCTGTTATGAAATTTTTATTTTTCCAACAGATGGACATACGCTACCACAATGTGGGTCACTCCAAAAAGTTGCCCTTGTACTATAAAAATCTACCTGGCAGGTGATCTCTGAGAGCACGACTGAAGAATTCACTTTGTCAAATGCTACAGTGGCTGTTCGCCCATGAGATCTCTAATTATACAGTACCTGGGAAAATACAGATGAAGCTCTTGACAGCCACACGAAAGATAAAACACACTGACATTTTTTGGTGTATTACCCAAATTGCTTGAACTTGATGGCATATGGATGACTCACAAGAGGAGTAATGACTATATCATTGCTTTGAGATTATTCTCACACAAAAGCCAAAGTCCCTGCAACATTCTGAAATGCTCATGAGCGTTCAATTAAGTCTTTATTTAAGAGGATTTCGGATAGGTCTGGACCAGTAAGCATCACCATCCCAACATCAAGAGCACAAGTAACATCCAGACCACAGCAGCAGACACAAAACTAAAAAAATGAAATCTGAAGATGAATCTCAATTAAGAGGGGATGAGCCCACATTGCAATGTGAAATCATTTATTTAGGGTTATACCTAACACTTTCCTGAGACGCCAAGAGATCAACAGCTCAAAGTATCACTTTCAACACTAGGAAGCCTCCTCTTCGTAGCAGTAGAGCACTTCTCAACAGCAGAAGCTCCTTCTGCAACCAAACACTCCCTTCACTGATACCCACTTGGTCTCTGTCCTTTTGCAGTGGACATAACCGGCACCCAGAAGCAGTCAGGACAGGCAGGAGTTAACAAATGAGCAAACTGGTGCTGAGAAGCTACAGCAAATACTCGCTCAAAGGATGACGAAGGTCTGCATCACCAAAAGATGCTGACCCTGGCTTTGATTCACCAGAATTAAGTACCTTTACCAGCTTCATATTCTGCTGAAGAGTCTTCAGAATGTGTGCTTCCACCCTCGACCACTCCTGATGACTCCTGTCAGCACCGAGGAGATGCCGCAGCCCGGGTGCCGGGGTGTCAGTGCTGCAAAGGGTATTACTGTAACAGAGTACTGAGTTGGGCTGCACAGGCCCCACGCAGGTGCCAACTTCAAAATCATAGTGAAAACTGAGGCCCAGCTCAGAGTCTGCTGGTTAAAGCACAGGATGGATGAGGCAGTACCAGCACTGGCGTGGCCAGCAGGGACAGGGAAGGGATCTGAGCCCTGGGCTCGGCACTGGTGAGTGTTCGAGCCGCCCCTCGATTCCTGGGTTCAGTGTTGGGCCCCTCACCCCAAAAAGGCCATTGAATGGCTCGAGCGGGGCCAGAGAAGGGCAACGGAGCTGGGGCAGGGTCTGGAGCACAGGTCTGCTGGGGAGCGGCTGGGGGAACTGGGGGGGTTCAGTCTGGAGAAGAGGAGGCTGAGGGGAGACCTCCTGGCCCTCTGCAACTCCCTGCCAGGAGGGGGCAGAGAGGGGGGATGAGTCTCTGGAGCCAAGGCCCCAGCGCCAGGCCCCGAGGGAATGGCCTCAAGCTGCCCAGGGCAGGGTCAGGCTGGCTCTGAGGAAGGATTTCTGTGCAGAAGGGGCTGTTGGGCGTTGGAATGGGCTGCCCAGGGCAGGGGGGAGTCCCCGGGATCCCTGGAGGGGTTGAAGAGTCGGGCTGAGCCAGCGCTGAGGGATCTGGGGGAGTTGGAAATGGTCAGGGGGAGGGTCATGGTTGGGCTGGAGGAGCTTCAAAGGGCTTTTCCAACTGAGATCGTTCTGTGATTCTGTATCACCGCTGCTCAAATACACACTGTGGGTACCAGAAAAAAGTGACAGTTTGGAGGCAAAGGGTTGCCAAGGATGAAGAAATCAATACATGCTTATGGTAGTGTGTTTTGGCTTGCACTGGAAAAAGTGATACAGGCATTAAAAACCTAGTGCCAAGGTGAAAATTACTCTCACTTGGCGAGTCTGAAGTGGTGAGGTATGGGCTCAAGAGGACTTGGTTTTGTTATGAAAGAAGAGAAACGGGATGGATGAAACAAAGATGGACTTCACAAGGAATCATTCTCTGTCCAAAGCCTGCCAGAAGCCTTCAGCCAGTACCATAAGGCCCAAGTGCAAAGATCTGGACTATTCTCTGCAGCTGCCTCAGGTCGCCCAGACCATGGGGGACCACAGCCCTCAGCCTCCCACAGAGCAGGAGAAGCACCTCCACGACCTCCTCCCTGCAACAAGACACACAGCACAAGGGCTGCAATCCTGCTCGCACAAACTGCACAGGGGGGGAAAATAAAAGTCACTGATGTGAAAAATAATCAAGAAAAATCAGGCTATAATGCAGAACAGAAAGCACTCCATCTCAACAAGATGCTAGAGATGAACTGAAACAACAGCATCCTCATTCTGCCTTGTAAGCTCACACATGGAGGATGAGAAATAACAGTGTATAAGCACACCCGACTTCTAGCAGTTCAAAAGAAATATTCTTCAGTCTCAAGTGACTTGCCTAAGTACGTGTTCACCAGAAATGCATGAGCGGGCTCTCATTCAAAGAGTACTTTGAAGAGTTAGTTTCTTCACCATAGAGTTTGCTATTTTATTGCTTCTTGGTCATTTAACCTCCAGTTTTATTGCTCAAAGAAAAAAGATGGTGCGTTCGTTGAAGTCTTTGCCTCAAGAAATAAATATTAGACCCTGCGGTGTATTTACATGGGAAAACACACTTCGCCATGAGTTCATCACATCCCCTCATGCTCACTTCCATTAAGTAGCAGAGAATTGATGACAAAAGTTCCCGTTACTTGCTTACAACTGTATTATCCTAAATCTACACAGATATTAAAAAGTGAAAGGAGGTGGGGTGATCTCTGCAAAAAAAAATGGCTAAACACAATTGACCTCACTGAAGGAGCTTATTTACTGGGATGCTCATTAAATGATTTAAAGCTATTTATACAAAAATGAAGTCTTCCAACTGCTCTAATACAGTCGACAGTAATATATGTGCATTTAATGTAATAGTTTGCTGTCACATATTTCAAATGCATAAACGTAGCTAAAAAAAACCCCATACAGAACCCTCCTGAATAGAAAAAGGGAATTATGAGTGAAGATCCAGCCATTACATAAAAAAGGTTTTCCTGGTACTGGCTAGCCACGTATTTTGTACAATCGCCTTTTCAGAGTCGCTTTAAACTTCTGCCTCTGAACCACGTGCCCTTGACCACTCAGCTCCTGTCCCAGAAAACGCTCCCATTCTTGCTCAAGCACTGACTGCTCTGACGTGACCAGATCAACGTTAACTACCCATTTTCCATAGAAATTTCCCCCCAATGAAGTTCAGCTCAAGGCGTTTGCCCCAGAGATGCTTTGCAACTGCAGCCTTGCGCCTCCGTGTTTGTGAAACCTCAGTGTATGTCGTTAACCTTCGGATTTGAGTAACACGGAAAGAAAAAAAAAGCAGATTAAGACAACCCCAGACCAGCGCTGTAGCACACTCCTTTCACCAAACGCAGGGAACGGAATGAACCCTGATGCCTAGTTGCTAAGCGCTCTAAAGACATATGAACATGCCTTTGTAAAGCCTGCGAGGTGAATCAATCTTTAATAACTTACAAAGGCCTCTAATTAGAGGTTTGAAAATGTTTCATGTCCCCGTTAAGCCCCACTAGTAGAGAGCGGTCAAAGATCAATTTAATATCTGCAAGCATGCAGAAGGCGAAAATTGCAGCTCTGTCACCTTTGAGTCAGATTGTCTAGAGTATGCTCTAATCAATAGGGAAGGTATTCAGGTAGAATTTCTGAGAAAGGAAAAACTAATTGATTTGTCATACTACTTCATTTGGAATTACACAACCTATACAAAAGACTAAGTTCCCTTGGGCAGACTTGACAACGCTCCTCAGTTCCCACCTTACAGGCGCTCTGCCTCCCTCAACAACAACTCGTGAACATCTGCTGTTTGGTTTGTAGTTGTTGCAGGTTTTAGAACGTGGGAGGATAAAACAAAGCGTCAAGGTGTGTTGGGTATTTGATGAAAAGATCCAAACACATCCCAGATTTTTAAAAATAAACAAAGCAGCACATAAACCACCACCAAAAACAACAACCCCAAACAAACAGCCACAGACTAGAGAACCTTGCAAGCACCAACACTGTGAAATCTTTCTAAAGATCACTTGCCCCTCGAATTACCAGCAGAATTTTTACGCTGTGGAAGCAATACTGATCCAGAGCTTGCTTTGAAGGAGGCAAAAAGGAGTAAGTGTTGCCAACGGGAAAGACGACAGCTATGCCTGGAGTCAAAGGAGTACTTCATGATACTCAGCACCTATAGCAGGTAATAAAATCATATTTACATACTGGATGATTTTCACATCCTTTTCTTTTCTCCTGCAGTTTTTACAGGCCTACTTGCAGTGTTTCAGAAAAACTTCCCCAGCCCTGGTGCGGAGGGAAGCTCCTGCCAGGAGAAGCAGCTCGCAGCTGAGGGACGCTGCCCTGCTGCTCCTGCCCTGCAAAGTCCCTTCCAGCAAACCAGTATCTTTGTCCCACTGGTTTCTAAGCACACAGCAGATCCCAGCGCCACTTTGGACTGAAGCAGGAACAGCTACTGAAACAACTCCATTATTTTAAGGTTTTCCACATACCTCTATTACAGTACAAGGGCTAGAAGGCAACAAAATCCAGAGATGGAACCCACCAACACACCCAAATATCTATACACATTTTTAAACAAATCTAGTACTATGGTAATAAGCTCTGCGAGGAGATAGGACTTTACGTGCACCTTTTACTATAAACTATTTTGAAAAATATTGGGTTGATCAACTGTATCTTGATTACTTAGAAATACAGAAGAGGAAAGGTTAACCTTCATCAGCCTGCCTGCCACAGACCCCTCCCAGCCCTGATTAACGGGCAACCTTGATAAATCTAGAGTCTACAACATTAGTCTCCTGCTCAAAAGCCAGCTCTGAAGATGGCTCGTGAGTATGATGCACAATGATTACAGACAACAATAATTTGACATCTGTTCTCTACTGCACAAGTCCAACCCACAATGATTAATGTCACAGGAATGTGCAGGGAGAATAAAATATTAATCTCTATAAAAAGATGCTCAGGAGGCATTATCAACTTATAAGCATCCAAGCAAAGACTTCAGATGAAACACTGACACAGGAACTATACTGAAGCTAAATACACACAATAAATTTTTGTCAATTTAAAAACATTTCATTTGGAGGGACACTGACAAATCCATTTATTTTATGGTTTGTTTAGTTAATGTGGCCAAAAAAAAAAAGAAACCTAAGATTAGAAACCTTGCTTCCCTTACACAGCATGGAAACAAAGGTGGTAATTTTAGTTGTAATTAAACAATAAGAACACTTATAAATGCTATATGCTCTCTACTAATACTTAATAGACTAACAATTTCCTAATGGAGAAATCACTAGATTTCCTAAGTATTTAAGAACACAGCAGCTACACATCTCACTTGCTAATTAGCTGGAAGTCATTTGTAAAACAAAGCAACAGAGAATATAAACAACTCTACAGGACAAAACAAATCAGATAAATCACTATTTACATCAAGCTGCCAAAATTTTGAAATCTGAAAGGATAAAACACTTCATTTAATTACCAGCCATAAGTACTTACACAGTTAAAACTGAAAACATGCACCATGTTGTTAGAAAACTGTTTCACACTAATTTTTAAATTCATACTTCTATTTGGACATACTCTTGCGGAAGGCTTTTTTTCAACACAGACTTCCTCTGTTTTCAGGGTTTGAGGTGGGTTTTTTTGGCAGGGAAAGGGACATGAAAGGAAGGAGAGATGCAGGGTTGGTCTCAGTCAAAAATTTGCTGCTTTACACAGACCAAAAAGATTTTGTGTGCACCATAACAGACCTGTGTAAATTATTGTGGTGGGGTAGTAAGTGTTACTTATTTATACACACATTTACTTCTATATAGTCATACGTAGCTATTTTTATATAATTATTATATATTTATCTTATGTTTAAAGATATATACATAAAATATTATGTATGGCAGATGTAAGAACATATTGATATTCTTATGTCCTTGCCGAGCAAGATGTCTACATATTTGTCTGAACTAGTACACATAAAGCTCTATTCAAGTCTCAAAATCACAACTTGCTGAATCAGGATGTTAATCACTGACAAATTAAAATGCTTTACTGCACGCAAAAAGCTGCATCCCCGTTAGCACAGATGAACACTGGGGTGTTCAAAGACCCCACAGAGGCATCCAGCCCCTACACGAAGGGCTTCTGCCCAATAATTTTCTTTTCTACAAACACCTGGGAGGGGGACAGAGTCAAACGAGCTCCTCCAAAGCACAGACTGACAATCTGCCTGCTCACAGCTATCCTTTATCCTGCTGATATCGCTACCTGGGCAATATATACACACAAAAAAAATGAGGTAAATCACCCATAGAGAGTACGGGAAAACACGGCAGCTTAGCTCTTAAAAAAACTCCTAAGGGCACACTGTGATCATCACTGTGATTTAGCCCTTGGAAATGGCTGCACTAAGCACTGTGGAGAACTTCTGCAGCAGCCATGACCAAATGATCTTTTCAATAACCTTCCTGGAAGCGTTTCCTCACGTAAGAAAGGGAACAAAGACCAAACCGACGTATAACGCGGATCTACTGTGCAAAAATCAAAAGAGCAATTGAGAATCACCACAATAGAGATTAATCTCCCACGCTCGAGAAAAACAAGATGCAACTTTATGCTTCTCCAGAAGAAAATTCGCATTTATTTTGCCAAAGCCAGAACAGATTACTGCTACAAACGCACAGGGGATATAAGACAGATCATCTATGATGTGCAAAGCAGGCCCTGAACTCGATGAATACAACCCCTGAAAACGGGCAGAAACAGCTGTCTTTATGTTAGCAGGGAATCAACAGGAAAATCTTCTTAGAGATATTTGAATATTTGTCGTTTCAAGGACAGAAATAGCACAAAGATCTGATACACATTTCATCTACACAGAGAAGATTCCTACTTGTTGGCCTCTAAATAACCACAAGCTTGAAAAAAATATGCTCCTTGAAGTCACCTCGCTATTATTCTATCAAATACACATATACAAATACACACTCTGCCAGCTCTGCTTTGTCTGCCAAGCTACGCACTGATTTTTCTTTTTCCCTGTGGTACGGACTCAGTGGTGAGCCACACTGTTAGGACAAAACCACCAAAACCTAAGGAATGTACAGGGTTCTCCTGCCAAGCTGAAAAAAAAGCTTTATAAAAATAAACGCAAGTTCTGCAAAGAAGAAAAATCACCTTGAATTTCAGAAGGAAACATATAAATGGCACATGGCATAACCAGAAATTAAGTGAACAGGTTTTAAAACTGTATTTTACATCCTTTTTTCAAGGCATACAAGCCACAACACCATAGGACATTCTCATCCAAGGTCCCAAACTCTTCAGATTTCGTAAAGACCCCCGAACCATCCATCACTCATTGTTCTTCAGGCACCACGCTTCAGCAAACTATTTCCCACACCCACCCCTCTTGCTCCAAAATCCTTCAAGCTTCATAGATTCATGTATTTTGAATTTTAATTCCTCTGGAGACATAAATAAATCTTCCTTGACCTCTCAAGGCACAGAATTAGAGCATTTTTCTCCAACAGAAACACACTGATGAAATGCTGTTTGATTTTCTGTACATTTTACAGCTTTCCATCAATTCCACAATCCTGTACTGCATATTGCTTTTTGAAAAGAAAATCTCATTTCTGCAACATGATACAGGATTAGTTGGATACTTATATGAAAGTATTGCCTATCAGTTAAAAATTATTGAATCAATGAGGAGGAGGAGAGGCAGTCAAACTATGTTTTAGTAATAAGAAATCAAACCCACAGAGCAAGGGGAAAAAAATAAATCTAAGTTTAACAAAGGCTGTGGCTAGGGGTTTATTTTATTTTCAAGTTAATTTTAGTGTTTATGAAAGGTTCCTAGCACAACTGGATCTGCAAACACGAGCTTTATAAAGAATTACCAGTGGGAAGAGAAGCTTTTAAGATAATGCTTTATTGAGACACCAAAAAATACCTCTGTGAGGTCCCATATAACCACACGGAAGACTGTGCCAGTCGAGCCCGTGGGAAGTGGCACAGCCCCATCACCTCTGCACCAAGCTCTGCTAGTCCTCTGGGCCACCAGGCTCCCTCCTGTGGTGCTCAGCATTGCCCCAATACCGTGCACACGTGCCTTCAATCTCCATTGCACCTCAACCGCATCATGTTAGATTGAAGACATTCTTAACAACCACTGACGTGAAAACCCCTGGTTAGCAGCCTGCTGTAAGATCCAAAGCCCTTAAGCAGAGCTGTTCTATCAACAAAACTGGAGTGAGTTCAGATTAATGACCTTGCTATTAAAACAGATTCATTTAAGTTTCTCAAGAGCTCAATAAGGTTGGACGATACCATTCACTGCAACTCAAACGGCTGAGTTTGAGAGTCCGGTTTAAAAAACAAACGAGCCACATGCAATTTCTCCTTCCACCTCTGAAAATGAAACTGGTTGAAAAAGGGAAGTCAAAGATTAAGACAGCAAATACACAATGTGCCCCTATGGCCTCCTTAGGAGTGGTTTTTATAGTCATAATTTCTTGCTTTCTCTGAGTTATCTCAATTTCCTCCTATCCAAGACAGTCAAGTGTAATACCTTATATTACTGAGTTCTGTCCCAAAGACCTTGCAACCTAAAAGCAGCCAGAAGAGGAAAAACTACTGCAGAGACAGTGAGCTGAGAATAAACAAAGGAAAGGAGTAACATTGATGTACATATCTGTAAGAGCAAACATTAAAATATCCTCAGAAAGACCAGTACCACTTCACCCAAGCCCCAACACCAGCAACTCCATCTGTATTCCTCTTTTTTATTCTCGTAAACCCTTCAATTCAGAAATAAAATCATACGGTGTGGCTCTAAAGGGCTGAATAATTTTGAAATAAGATCTCAAAAGCCACGATCAAGCAGAACTGTGTTTGGACTTGCTGGTGCAGTGCCTGGTGACATGGCTGCTAGACTGTTTTTCAGAGATTCATTCTTACTTCACCACCATCCATAACTGCAGGAAGTAAATTTACAACTTGTGTTACACCTTGTTGCTCAACTGGGACTGCAACTGTACTGAAAGCTTCCTTATGGACAATCTCTTATCTCTTTCTTGAAAGGTTCAGAGCCTCCAGGATCTCTATCTTCCAGTCATAATTCTCATTAAACCTTTTTTTTTGTTGTTTTTTACCCAAAGTTTAAGGTTTAAACTTGCACGTAACACGTATCACATAGATCAAATAATTTTACAGGTTCTCGTTAATGAATTATAAACTTGGAGAATAGCCTTACTGCAAATTCAGTCTAAATAAGAAGTGCCATCAAAACGTAAAGCTTGTTCTTTGAACATCACTCTTCATTGCTGCTCGTGAAAAATTAGAAAGGAAACTTCAAGTGGAAGGAGCAACAGTACTGAATTCCACAGTTATCAGTGCCAGATCCATGCAAGACCCCACCTTCTAGCAGCACCGCTCAACTGCACCAGGCACAAACACACAGAATTTTGGGAAATGAAGGAACATGACAGATTGCAGCATAGATTGGGGTGGCTTTATACTTGGTTGCTAACTGAAAGAAAACAGAAGTTACTAGATCTGGCAGAAGTTACGTAGCTGTGGGTAGACATTACTTGGTCTGGTATAAGATTTGTCAGTACAAAGCCAATCCACCAAGAATTTTTTTTTACATTTGAACCAGAACAGTTTGTTTTAGCAGTACTTTGCATCACGTGGTCCCAGCATTTTTGATCTGACAGGAGAATTCTTTCAAAATTTCCTCTATCGCTGAACCGTTGCCTAGTGGCTCCCTCATTAACTTCTTTTGACAGCGCATAAACACTTAGTTTAGGTTAGTTTAACCTGCAGTCATCTAGAAAAAGAATAAAATGTCTCACCTCAAGTGAAGAAATCTGAGACAAGTGCTTGAACTTACCTGTCACCGGCCCACTAATGTAAAAGGAGAAGATAAAAAAGCACGGACAAACGGCACACTCTAAAAGGTTTAGATGTTGTTTTACTTCAGCTAGGGGACAGCTTAAAGGGAGGGAATGACACTTTGGAAAGAAAGGACATCAAAAACTTCCATTTTCTCTGCAGAAGTTCACTAAGCGCAAAAGCGGAATTAAGAGGTTTTGATAAAATATATCACAGTTAAAGTTATAACACATGTCGCTAACACTGGGTGCTTAGTGCCCTTTTAAATTAAGAATGACAAGTTTTTGCTTTCACTTCTTTATGATCTATAACCTGCAGTAAGTGTCAATTAGCATTTCCCCCACTTATTTTAAATCTTCTTGTCCTTCTAACGGAACAGCCTTAATTGGTTACAACCTCCACCGCGTTCAGCAGCAAGGACAAACCTTGCACTAAGCAGAGGGCTGGAGACAATGAATAATGTGACAACTTAATGGTCGCAAAGGTCCTGCTCACCGTGCTGCGTGAAGAGGTCACTGTGAACTATTTCTATCAGGCAGTACAGCTTCTGGATTGTGAGCCGGCTCACGGGAACGTTTAGGATGAATTCAGTGAAGAGTTTGCTACATATAAAGAAACAAGGAAAAAAAATATATTAATTTCTCTCCAAAATACGTCAAAAACATGCAATAGCACAGAGGAAAATAAACAATTACATACTTTTGGACAAGCAAACTCTTTTTCCAGACATAAACGAGCTAGACAGGAATTTCAGAGAAATGTGAATTGTCTTTAATACACCTGTTTAAGGGTTTTTTGTGTCTTTTCTTTCGCCCTCTCCCTTTTATCTCAGTTTTACACTCTTTTCCCATGTTTCATTTAAGGTTTTAGATTTCAAATTTCAGTTGTCTGTGCTACTGCCTCTTTACTTCAATCACAAACCGTTAATTGAATAATACATTACCATATAAGACAAAAATAAAAAAAGTGGTACTGCACATTACAAGCTTTCAGCAACAGCAACCAAAAAACCCAGAAACACACATTTTAGAATGATAAATACCAGACTCATCAGCTGAGCTCCCCCATAATACAGATTTTTAAAAGACTTTTCAATAGTTTTATTTTAGTATTTCTAAGTACTATTCAATCTCAATTCAGTGTGAAGAAAAACCCTGTAGTGTTTAAGATGAAACAGGTATTTTTCATTTGCTATATTTTCCCATAATTTTGCTATCACATATCAAAATTATGATTTAGTCCAGAAACTCTACAAAGATGGACTCCCAAGGCCCATAGGAAATATAAGTGTACACGCAAAAAACTTTACAGTACAGGCAAGCAGAAGCTAAACACCAGGTTCCGCGGGCCATTGGAATGTTAGACTAAGATTATACTTTTTTTTCTATTTACCTTTCTTTTCCTTATTTTGACACACCAGAACATAGAAACAAAACCAGTCAGTATACAGAAGGGTTTGTGCTATCAAATTGGATAAAAAATAGGGGTTTTTTTCAATTTAAATGCCTTGTAATAGCACCGTGAAAGAGAAACTGATTTTTCTCTCTTGAAGTTAAAAGTTCAACTGAAATACTAGTTGTGGTTTGGTTTCTCTATGGTTCTTTTGTTCTAAAACATCTTCCTGTTACCCCTTCTATTTACTAACAACATTCCTATGTATATGAGCTACTGAGACGTCAGTCCAGCAATAGTGTTCACTGAACAAAACCCGTTATTATTTACATTACTTTTATACTTGAAAGAGTGAAGTATCAAGAATACAGGTTAAGAATTTTGATGTCAATTGCCCAGCAGATAGTTCTACCTCATTACATGATTGTAGGCAACAAGACTGCAAAGTCTGTCAAAAAGTTTGTCAAACCCTGATGCCTTACATGTTGGCTTGAAAATTGGCTATTTGTGTATCCCGAAAAATATTTACAAGGAGAAAAAAAAATTGTAATAAAACTAAAGCAATAAAACATCCCAGGTGATCATACTTCATTGCCTCTGTATGTATTTTTTTTAAATATGTGTATATATATCTACATAAAATAAAGATCTAGATAAGGCTCACACTACACAATTAACTCTACTCACCTAAGTTCTTTTGGATCAAATACTAATTTCACATCATTGACAATAGCTGGCAAATATTTAAGTGCTGCCCCCTAAAAAAAAAGAAAAACAAGTAAACAAGACTGAAATTCATGTCTTTAAGGGCAATATGAAGACTGCAAGAAGAGAAACACACAAGAGGAAGTTATTTTGGCTTAACTATTCTCTGGATTCAGCTGGGACAACTGACAACTTACACCAAAATTAGAGACTTATAAGCTCCTTCCAACACGTCTTAGAAACCTTTTGGTGTATCGGTCTACAACGCATAACTAAGTTATGTTCCTCTAATCACTTTTTCCCCCATTTTCTGTAGAGCTGAAGAAGCACTTTCTCACCAGCCATGCTGTAGTAGTTGGGGTTTAATTTTTCCTCCACTACTTAAAAATGGAACAGAAATGCACAACTGCTATTTTTCCCCTGCAGTGAATTCTTGGTAGCCACTAAAAAACTGCAGGTCTTTCTAATTTCCCTTCAACTTGCAAGTGTCACTCCATTTCACAGCACATAATGAAAGGATTCAGGAGATACAAATGTTTAATATTTTAACTATCTGTAGTAATTTGAAATAATTTCATCCTTCCATTTCTTAGTGACAATTAGCAATTATTTACTTATTTCTGGAGCAAAAATTCTCTTACAGGCATCAAGAGCAAAAACCCAGCAATTGAAAATTACTGCCCAGCAATTTAATGCAATCATGCCAGAATACACTTTGGGTAAGACAAGAGCAAAAGGACCTCTAGTAACACCACAGATAACAATCATTTTCATCTACACAAAAATTTCCAAGTTGGGGTGTTTTTTCTTCATTTGCAAATGGATTTAAAATGGATTTAAACACACTATTTCAAATCATAGATGAGAAAATGTTCTACCTGAGAAACCCTAAGGCGAAACTCTTCGGTTTTTATCTTAATCTTACTAGCTTATACACATTCACTATTTTTACTGGGGTTACTAAAATTCTTGCATGCACCTACTAGAAAAACCCCACAGTAATTCAAATATAAACCACAACAGCCAGACTTATTTTGCTTACCTCTGCATTTTATTGCTAATATCAAACAGTTTGATTATAGATGTATTTTTGCCTCAAAAGGGGGAACAATTTGTTCCCCATACACGGCATTTCTGTTTGTGGGTTTAAGGCTTAGCATTTGCAGTTTCCACTGTGTGCTTTCCCTTTTGGATTAGAAGGAAGACGAGTCCTTGTCTTTTTCTTTTTTAATCAGTTTTTTTCTAGTCTGAAGGCCATGATGTGACAAGTGTTTACACTACACAACTCCACGGGGTCAGAGGAATTCAAGAAACAGAAATAATTCTGTTTAGCAGTAGTTGTTAATACTAGAAGAGTCACAGGGCAACAGACCCAAGGACTATTGGCTCGCACATACATACAAAACCACTTGTCCGCTTCCAGACAACTACACTTTTCTGCCACAACTAGAGTAACTTTAAATCAAAATCCACCATTCTTGAATGCACAAGGTCAATTGTTTGATTACAAGTCCCAAGGATAACTTCAAGTAGCCAGCGTGGGAAGTTTGCCAACGCTTACTGACCACTTCAAAGAGCAAAACCCAAACATGTCAATAGGTTAGATGCAAATTTCAGGGTGTTCCAGTTTTTATTCATAGTCCATTTAAACTGTCAAGCTCGATCATCAAACATTTCCACGTATGCTTAAAGGACTGCTTACATGCTCAGAAATCAAGCTCATAACTGTAATTATGCAAATAGTCCCATTATGTACACGCTTATGTGTTTTGATGGATGAGGACTCTAATGACCAGTTATAAACCGCAGCCATCGCTGTGTTTTTATTTGCTTATCATTCAAATGCATGTAGCAATAAATGTTTAGTAACACATACTAAAAAAGAGCTTGCATTTTATATCTTGAATTAAAATTTCACACTGTGCTGGCAACAATCATTAAAATTAACACTTTAATAGCTTCAATGAGGTACTATCAGGTAAAACTATTTACAACATCAACCTAAAGCCTGCAGTTACACGAATTATCAGCAACTTTGGTTCTACTTTATGGACAAACCCATTAAAGTTTCACATCTTTAAATTTAAAGAAAACCGTGGAACCGTATTTCCCAATTTCTAATCTCAGCTGACTCAGTCATATGACAGGCAATATGATCAGACAAGTAGGCTCTGCAACCCCACAATTAAATCCGTGTAATCCAAAGGTCTACTAAAATATCTTTTTGTTGATATTAACCCTTGTAAAAGAGGAGCTCTCACTGGAGATTTTACTCTGTTAGAAGCTGCAACTGAAAGTAGATCCTTCGTTAGCAGTAGCACAATTGCAGTGCTGGTTATTCCCAGGATACTGGAATACATAAGTGAGTAATATTAAATTCAGCAGATAAAAAACTCCAACTGTTCCTGTCTTTTCATATAACATCAGAAAAAAACAAAATAACCAATCTGGTTGGGGTTTTTTGCATTGAAAGAAATTAATTTCCACTCTTCACCAGCACTGGACAAAGGTTCAAACTCCTCATTTCTACAAGAATTACATGGCAAACTACAAAAAAAATATCTTAATTTCATAGTTATACAGTGATGCCTAAGAGACTTGAAAATGCAAAACAGCATTAGAGAAAACGCAATAATGAGGAACTTAATTATTTGATTTTTAATCAAACAGGTTTTTGTAATGATTGCCATGTGATCACAGTAGATACACAAAACTGGAAATATCAGTCTCACATACTTAGTAATTATACATAGTTTCAAGCTGGGCTGCAAAAAAAATTTTACTGCCCAAAGGGGCTTACTACTCTGTGGAAAACAAATGACAAATTATTACCACCCTTATCAAGTTACAGAATCATTCATTTGAAGTACTACAAAGCACACAAATAAACTAGCAAAGGGGAAGAATAAAAGGGAAAAAAAGCAGAAACAAGACAACGCATTGTATGAATAATGGGATATATTTTTTGCTGCTACCAAGTTAAACTTCCTTGTACGCTCACTGTTATATTGACTGTCAGGGTATTACTGTAATTTCATTTTTTTCCCCTAGGATGTCATTCACATTTGAGTCAAGGATCAGAATGACATCAACAAGCACGTCAGCCTGTGAGCTAACTCAAAGTACTTTTTAATATCGACTACCTCATCCCTTACTTCTCCCTGCCCCACCACACACAACCACACACGCAGCTGTGCACATACACAAATGTGTGTGTTTCCCTTTACCATCATTTCTATGTATAAAAGGTATTATACCATAGCCAAACTACATACATAAGAACCATTTACTGTCATTATAGGAACCAGCTGCCAATACAACCTATTGAACTGCTAAGTCAATGTGTAGTGATTCAAGGATACCCTTCTAAACGCTAAAAGGCAATTAAATATGACAAGAAATAAAACTCACTAAGTGAAAATAATAAGGTCCAGAAAAGTCAAAGCTTTGCCTTAAACAGAATAAAATAAGCAGTAATTGATGGTCACAGTTCTCTGCACACCTAATACAGAGGACGCAATTCCTAGGTTCCACAGAATAATTGCAAGTTATTCCTTAAACCATCACAACCGCCTCTCTATTCTAAAGTAACCATCCTTTGCAACCTTTAAGATAAAACATTGATGTTCTTATAATGACTTAACAGCTAATTGTATTTTCTTAAACTTCTTCAGAGTTAGCAGCTAAATAACACAGGGGGTTCGTGTTGAAAAAACAAATTCTGTTATGGCCTATATCAAAATATTATTTTGGGGAAAAAAAACCCACCTTCAGGCACAGTAAGAAGGCCAGAGTAAATAAGACCAAGTGCAACAGAGGTGTAATTTCTAACTGTAGTTCCTTTGAACATCAGTGAAGGGTCCACTGCAGTGCCCACACTGCTGTGGCTCATGGTTGATGTCCAGATAGGTTTCCTAAGACAAGAACGGGTAAGAAAAGGGATCTACCAAGAGAAAAAACTCACACATTGCTCAGATCTAAAGGTTCAAGGAGTTTCTTGACTCAAAATTTATCTTAAGACAGCAATTTAGAAAACACTATCAGCAAAACAGTCACTTTGTTCGGAAAGGAACTTTTCCTGCAATTTTTTCAGGGGAGAGGAAAGCCTCAAACTCCAAAAAAGTCTTAGAGCACTTCAACATTTGCATCTATAAACTGTGTAAAATAAGAGTAATTTTCACATATTTTTTGGAACAACAAAAAGAATCCCAAAAAGAATCCCAAAATCCCTTGGTCAGAGGAGCTGCCTTACAGAAAACTTAGAGTTTTTCATTTCTTTGTGAAGATAGACACATCAGCAGCCCTCCCAGAAAGAGATGGGGGGACACATACACGCCTTTCCTTCACGTCACTGGACAAAGGTAACACCTCAGCTTTAAGTTTTGGGACTCCCACAAAGGCCCAGGCAATGTGAACCCCTCTTCACTCCTAAAAATTTATTCTAGGACATTGCACAAGCCTGTCCTCCAACCCCAGCTCCCTTCAAAGCCTCCCTAGTTTTAAGTTGAGGAAAGAAAAAAGATAGAGTAGTGCTTCTCTCTGCTTCTGCAAACCTTTGAGTTGGCTGGAGCTGGCTTCTCTCAAAGTGCCCAAAGTCACCTACTCCACCTTTTGAAAAGCCACGTAATGGTTTCAAACACTGACAATCCAACATAACAGCAAGCCATGAGAAACACACCTACACAGAAGTGCTCAGAAACACGTTTAAGCAGCATTACAAGATGAGTAATTACAGCATATTTCATACGCCATTTGGAGACGTATCTTAAATATGTTCTGTCTCAAAGCCAGAGTCGTGCTGCAGTCTGTGCTCAGCAAGTACTCTTGGTAAGCATCTCCATTACTCTGTCACATCTGGTAGCTGTTAGTACATCTGAAGGCTTGCGGAACAAGTAAAACTACACTCTCTTAACACAAACATTTTATTTTACCACACTTGAACTAACACCCTGATGGATTAACACAAAGCTGCACTAAAAGGGGACCAAAAGTATGGCACTATATTGCACCACAGCATCCTTCTACCACTCAAAGACAAATTGTCTGCACAAACAATTCTTTGTCACATGAAAGCACACTGAAATAAGAGGGGGTAGGCTGCTAAATATCTTGAAGTCACTTCTGATATAATTTTGGATAAAAAAACAACGGAAGTTTTACTAATTCGCTTTTGAGAATATTGAGCAATCTCTTCATTAATACAAAACAAATTACTACTGTGATAAAAATGGTCACTGGTAAATGAAAGCAAAGCAGTAGAAACTACAGCAAAGCAGTCTTGAAACAACAATAAATTCTAACTTTTATCCCATTATTGGGTTTACACTGACAAGGAATGCTAAAAAAACCTAAAGAAAGCTTCTGTACAGCTGCTGTTTAAGAAAACTGCAGTGCTAACAAGGTTGTCATTCGAGTGAACAAGTGACTTCTGCAAAGTATTAAACAAAGTGTATTCTGAATAGTATACTACAGGCTTTGTCTAGGATTTAAGTTCATCTCTTTGTACAACATAAAAGCAAAAATACTTAATTTTAAAATGTCATCTTCTAAAGTCATTCATTTCAAACAGCGTGCCCAGCCTCAACATTAAACATAAAATCTCTTTGTCGAACAGTATATTCTTATGGACTCTTTTGTTTGATGAAGCAATAAATTTGTTTTGCCTGTCTCAATTTGTACATGATTCTAATGTTAATTCCCATCTTTTGTGTCATTCAACACAAAGCACCTACCTTCTACACAAGCATTATCCCGGACGCCATTCCATTATACTCATTAACCCACCCAAATCCAGCCCAGTCAGCAGCTGGGTGAAACAGTTTCCAGGAACACCTAAGCACTATTTTCAAATTGCCCTGGTCTACAGCAGACTTTCATGTCAAATCACAACTGAACCAGCACCTGTGGCATGAAATCTGGTGTAAAAACAACACAAAGCATGATCACAAGTAAAGTAACACTGCGCTCTTCTAGAGATTATTGTATTTGTTGCCACCGTACAACAGACCTTCCCATAGAGGCTCTGAGAGACACAGAAAACTCAATCCATGGTTGCATTTTGTTACTCAACGAATTTTAAACGATGGTTATAGATTATTCAACCTGCTGGAAAAGCCCCACAGACTAACACAGTCTCTTTTGTTTTCTTCCTAGGTACCTCAGCAGCTTGTCATGTCTTTCCCTGCCTTCATTTAAACACCTTTCTGTGGTTTTAGCAATAAATGTTTTATATTAGAGTAGGAAAAAGTATGGTATGGATACTGAGAAATACTCAGTGTTAAAAGTGACGAGGATTATTAAAAAACCATGCACACGAGAGAATCCCCATTAGTGTGACGTCACCATCTTTTGCCCCAGCTCTCTGTGGTCACATTACGGGATAACTTTATATACACACCTTCTTTATCAAGATCATTTAAAGCACAGAGAACTCACTCAGCTACCAGCCTATCATCTTTTTTCAGTCATCCTGAACAGGAGTACAAAGTCACACATAACAGCAAACATTAGAGCAAACTGCAAGAACCCTGCTGAGAATAGTTCAGCTCCCTCATACAAACACAGTCAAAAATCAGACAGTCCTCATAAATTCGATGCAGCTGGCTCAACTGCCCTTGTTTCAAAGAGATGCACGAATAAATGACTAGGAAACATTTGCATTTTTATCTAAACTTGAAACGTCATGCTAGGCTTCAGCTGAGCTCGTGCTTACACAGTAAAAGGTTAAGGAAATAATTATCATGCACCAATTAGCAGCAAAATAGGAATAAAACCAGGATAGCTCGCTACATTTGTAACCATTAAAAACAGGAGCACGTACCAAATGCTGCTCACCTTATTTAATGAAATAATTCTTAAAATCAAACTGATACTTGAAAAACAAAAGTTTAATCTCTCTACTTCTCAAACTCTTACTGCAGCTCACTACCATTCATCATGCGAGAAAAATTCTTCTTAATAAGAGGACAACAAAAACATCTGTTGGCTCAAATCACTGTTTGAATTTCCCTCTCTAGTTTGGACAACTGCACACCTTAAGAAAAAAAAAAAAAAATCAAGGGTAAAAGGCAGCCTCTCCATGCTTGCCTCTGCTGCAGTCAACACTGACACACCAAAAAACATAACCCCTAACAATTATATTTAGTTAACTATAATAAACAAACTCCATGTTGTTCTGAACACTGTCATTTATACCAAACCAGCTTCTCCAATTCAAACCTATAGGATTGACTGTTGCCTCGGATGAAATTGGGTTTTATTCATTCTTACACCTTAATATTTTGATTGCAACATATTTGAGTCAACTCACCAAGAGGTACAAATGCTAGTAAAGCTCTGCTCAAATCCTGTCCCAAGAATATGTGGATTTTTATCTATTTATTCTAAAAACACACAGCTGAAGCACTACAACTCAGATCTAAAATAAACTTTTAATATTGTCTTTTAATTATTATTTTGCAATACCAAAAGCTCACGAAAGAAACAGACCTTTACACTCTGAAAAAAATACAGTTTTTTCCATGCATACGCTAAGCCAGCAGCTACAAAAAAAGCACCCAAAGGACAAGGTGACCAGGGCTTGTGCCACAAAGTGACCCCGACTGCCTGGACACAGTGGACAGCAGCACAGGGCCAGCACTGGGGTTGCCCCCAGAGCCCCCTCTCCCCTGACCCACACCACGTCAGAAGCAGAGAAGGACAGAGAGCTGACACAGAAATGTCTCTCCCTAACACCAAGCCAACTCCGGGCTTCTTGGAGAACCCTGTGCAAAAAGATCAGGTCCTTGTCCTTCCCAGCTGTGAGTCTGGCAGTCAAAGCATCCTCAGTAATGCAAAGCATGATTTGGATGCAGTAGCAAATTTTGCAGATAGACAGGGCCTTTGTTTTTTGTTTGTTTATGTGGGTTTTTGTTCTCCTTTTAAGTCTTGAGAAAAATTTGATTCGATTTGATCGAGGCTGTGTACAGTTATAGCTACTTGCAGCAAGTAGACCTGCTAAGTACCACTTTGAACACGTCCCCCACAGAAAATATTCTTGATTTTGTTTCCTTCAAGGCTGCAACTGAAGTCAGGTTTGCAAAGCAGCCACATATACAAATTCTCCCCTACTCTAAGAAATTCTGAATAGCCGTAATTCCAAAAGAGGTACAAATTCAAAGTCTCTTTTTGTACTCTACACCTTAAATCCTTGTACAACTCATACAGTTTTCTTTTGAGGAAACTTTTTTTTTTTAAATGTACCCAAAGCCTTGAAAAATTCAAGTAAAAAAAGGGGCAATTTAAATGCAAAATATTAAGTAACTGAAGACCTGAGCTACAGTCAGAAACAGCTCATCAGCTTCCACAAGGACATAAATATTTGAATAGATAAAGAGTAATTCTTGCTAAGAACATAAGACTGCAGTCATTCATTCTCCCCTGCACAGTGTCAGCTTGAAGGCTACTCTCTTAACAGACAGACTTGGGGGAAAAAAAAACACAAAAAAAACAACAGTATAAGCAGCCCAAAGAGAAAAGTTATGAACATTTCAGAAAAAGAAAAACTTTCCAGTGGCAGTTCTGCTTCATGTTGATAAACTATCAAGACAGATTACAATTTTTGCAAGGAGAAATAGAAATATTCTAATGTGTGAATTAAATATCTCTCTCTTTTAATGTGAAGCACCTTAATTTTCCACGTAGGTCTTTTCAACTTCTTATCTCTCCAGACAGACTTATTTTGTATACAGTTATTTAGCTTCACCAATATATATTAAAAACAGTAAAAGAAGCCTGGGACTGCTGCAGATAGATCTGCTGATCTTAACTGCACAACACAGGGACCCAGCAGCTTATCTGCTTATCTTCATTAGTTTTCTACAAAACTTCAAGAGTATCCAACAGCACAAGGAGCGCTCACAGTCTCACAGTAATGGTTTGTGTAGCCCAGTACTAGGTCTCCAACAGTGGCCACAGGAGATGCCATTTATACTTTCTGTGGTCCATTTGCCTCCGGGCTCCCCCAGCATCCTTCCAAGGCTGCATCTCCACCCATCCTCCCAGAACATCTATGGGCTTCCGGTCTGGCAAGCTGCCTCGCCTCTTCCCGGCCCGCTGACACCGCCTGCCTCTAACGCCCTGTGACAGCGAGCTTCAGAAATCAAACCTTTTCTTTCTACTTGCTTTAAACTAACTTCCTACTGACGTCAGTGAGCAAAGCCTATTCCTTGTATGGTGGGATTTGGTGCTGGAGGGTTTCACAAGCCACTCACCCACCAGGAAGGTGAGTGAGCCATTCCCAGTCCTGGTCCTCCATGCCCCTTTAACTACCTCCTGAGGTCAGGAGATGAGAACAGCACCTGGCATGCAAGATGTGGATGCACTAAGGCTACCTAAAACCAAAATGACAGCCCTGCCATGTTCTTGTTATCCCACTGGCTGACACCCAACTCCCTGTTGGTGTTGACACCCAACATCTTCTGTGCCCCAAGCACAAATCCAGGCTGGGCAAGGAGTGGCTGGAGAGCAGCCCCGAGGAGAAGGACTTGGGGGTATCAGTGGATGGAAAACTGACTGTGAGCCAGCAACGTGCGCTGGCAGCCCAGAAAGGCCCCGTGTGCTGGGCTGCACCCAGAGCAGGGTGGGCAGCAGGGCGAGGGGGGGATTCTCCCCCTCTGCTCCGCTCTGTGAGACCCCCCTGCAGGGCTGGGTCCAGCTCTGGGGCACCAACAGCAGAAGGACACGGACCTGCTCGAGCGGGGCCAGAGGAGGCCACGGAGATGCTGGGGGGGCTGGAGCCCCCCCTGTGAGGACAGGCTGAGAGAGTTCGGGGGTTCAGCTGGAGAAGAGAAGGCTCCGGGGAGACCTTAGAGCGGCCCCCCAGGGCTGAAAGGGGCTGCGGGAAAGGGGGGAGGGACTCTGGATCAGGGGTGTGGGGATAGGACAAGGGGTCACGGGTTTAAACTGACAGAGGGGAGATTTAGATGAGATGTAAGGCAGAAATTCTCCCCTGTGAGGGGGGTGAGGCCCTGGCACAGGCTGCCCAGAGCAGCTGTGGCTGCCCCCTCCCTGGAAGGGTTCAAGGCCAGGTTGGACGGGGCTTTGGGCAACCTGGGCTGGTGGAAGGTGGCCCTGCCCGGGGCAGGGGGGTGGGACTGGATGGTCTTTAAGGTCCCTTCCAACCCATACCATTTGATGATACTTTGCTTGTTATTGCACAAGGAACCAATAACCCCAGAGAGTTGTCAGTTATGACTCCAAGGTCCCTTCCCCAAATTGCAACTGCCAGCTTCAAGTAGAGCATCACACTAATTTACTCGTCCTGAGATGCAATGCCTTAAGTTTGTCTACCTTGCAGCTCAGATTTAACCCCCCCTAGTTTTGTGAGGTCCTTCTGATGTTCCTCACCACTAGCATGGTACTAAACCACCAACTCAGCAAAGATGCTGAACGAAGCCTGTAACGTCATGTCCACTTTACATGGGTACTGACACACTCCCAGGACTCCAGCAGCTTTGTCACGCAAGACTGACGGAAGCTATACTCAATCTCTCTCAGAAAAACTCCACTTTTATCCACCTATTCAATAATTCTATTCTTTGTAATACAAACACATTTCTAGTTACTGAAAAAAAACGTAGTGCTTCAGTGGATATTTGAACATAATAAAAGCAATCTCACAAGCTGCAAAAGGCCAATACTAACAATTATGTGTTCTAAGAGCTAAGTAATTAGAGTCCAAAGGAGATGAAAGCAATGAATAATGAATGAAAGGTTGTCAAGGCTTCTGAAAGGCATCCACAAGCACACTTCTCTGACAACCTCACACTGGCTCATCTGTCAATGCTTCATCTGCCAGCGTACTTCACGTAGCCAAACGCAGACAGTAGATGTGCCCTACACACATCTGCCAAAATCTGAATGGGAAACAATACATGGGCTAGGACAGACACTGCTGTAGTGGCATCTCTCTAGCCCTTCCTAGAAAATTTGTCTTCTTTTACTGCATCTCAGGTGAAGACAACCAAATCTGATTTTGGGGGTATTTTTTTTTTTTTTTTCTTCAACGTACAGACTGTTGAGAAGGAAAAAAGCTCACGTTCATCTGCCTTCCTGAAACAGGCCTCACAAGCAAGTCTCTGGAAAATAAATCTTACATTCAATCCTCGTAATCTGAAAACATCCTATTTGTAAAACACCAGATAGCACACTGAGTCACTGACTCAAAGTTACCAATTTCCATTCAGGAGAGATGCTCTGTCAATGGAATGAAAATACAGCTTTCTTGAAACATGTAATATCCCTATTTTGCTATCAGATGATACAGTCTCAGTCTCTCTGCCTAAAATATTCGAACTCAGCAGCTTTATCCCCACCATCTATTTTTGCTGTGTGCTCAGCATGGTATTACTAGCCTAAGACCTGCATGCACTCAGGCACAAAGGACTGGTGTCTTTGACTTCGATGTTTTCCTGCTGTACTCTTGCCAGCTGCCTTCAAGAGGAACCTCTTGCACTGGCACAGTACTATGTCATGGTCTGTCTGCCTCCCAGCAGCTATAAAAATTTCTTCTAATGCACAACCACTGCACATCTGAGCAGGAGGAGTCACAATGTCAAACCATCCCCAAATTCAACCCCAATTCTTAGCCCCTTTCTGATCATCATCTTTCAACTGATTCAGCGTGGCTAGGTAGAGAGTTACGTCCTCCTATAAATTCTGTTGGGAACCACAAGAAGAACTTCACGGTGTAGCTTATCAGATGTGTGTTTATGACAGTCTCTTTACTTTTCCACAGTGAAAGAGATTCACTGACAGAACATGAGACTGGTATTGGCCCAATGACCTCAGAGTCCTCTGGATACAAAAATCTACCAGTCCTATAATTCAGTGCTTGTACTCTGTGATATCGATACCGACGTTCATCTGGGGTCAGAGACCACATTCCCAATTCCATGAGCCAGCCAACATGACCAGAAGTAGCTACCATTTTAAAGGGACAGAAGAAGAGGGGTGTGGGCTGGAGTTTGCAGTCTGACTCACTACTGATTTTCCACTAAAAACATGTACTAGTGCTTAAGAGACTATATTGAAGTTCCTGAACAGCCGAGGATATAATTAAGTGCATAAGAATACAAGGATCTACAATGTCATCAGCAACTTAAAGATAGTGCCTTAAAAATACCTTAAAGTTACAGACATTAAAGGAGCTAAACATCATTTAACCCCTTCAATCCCTAAAATCTCTTTTAGAAATAAAAGTGAGTTATTTGCAGCAATTTAAGTAACCTTACTTGTTCAAAGAACATTCTTTACATAGTTACAAATCCTTCTTTAGAAGCACTAAGTATTAACCACGTTCAAAGCAAAACATGCTTTTAGGGAAAAACACAATCGTACACTTCAATCAACCACCTAACTGTGGTTCAGGATGTAAAAGCAAAGTCAAGATGGAGACCTGTAAAGCACATACCTTCACTATGACAGTTTGATCAGAGATGCTGCTCATCATCTCATTGATGGACTTAAAGAGCTGCAGCAGAGACTCCCTGAAGTCTGCTTCTCCTTTGTTTTCATAAAGCCTGCAAAATAAGTAGGTTTCATGAGCACGAGCCAACTAAAATGGAAATACGTTTTAAAAATACCTGTTCAATTGACAGATGATAATTTGTTGCTTTTTTTTAAGTTCAAGGGTTTCTACAAATTTCTTCAGATTTCGTCACTGAACCAAGAGTGTTCTTTCACAAAAAATTAAAGACAAGACAGACTGACCAGGCTGGGCCAGCAGGACCAAAAGATTTTTATTTTAAAGCTTCCTATGTAAAACGCCATATTCAGTATTGTTTACGCCTTCAAGCCATAGCGAATCCCTCAGCGGTGACCCAATTCCACATGCCCACGCAGCAGCGGGATAGAGTCTCTTCACCCTGCACAAGAGCTAGCAGATGTCTGGGAGGACCAATGCCAAGCAGCTCTCTGATGAGGAAGCCAGAAAGCATCCAGACAACTTGCCAGCAATCATTAAAATCTACCAGTGGCCTACAGTGAGCGACCTTAAACTCCGTCAAAGAAAAAGACTAATCAATCCACTATTTGCAAAAAATCCTTTTATTTTTCTCTCCATGAGAAGTTAAAATGTGTTCCACCTCTAATTTCTGGCTCATTGATAAACTAGTTAAGGTTCAGTTTCCCACACAGTCAGTACAGCTGCCAAAGAAGGACTAATCCACAGCTGAATTTTGCAAGGCAGGTCCCTGTGCCTTCAGGCAGGATTTTTCAGAGCTGATCTGCCCACAGGGACAACTCCCTCACTCCCCTCTCTGCCTACCAGATGCTTTCAGGGGGATAAAACCTGCCCCGAGATGCCTGACCCACACCAAAGTCAAAAAATATACAGCCAAGCTGAAGAACTCAGTCCACTGTTTCAATACAGCATAAGAATGAATGTTCCTGAAACTCCTGAATATTTTAAATGCAGAATGATCTCTGCTTCAGGTGCTAGATGAGATAATTCTCATCACTACAAAATGGAAAGAAGGGAAGACGACCCCTAGCTCCTCATAAATCCTTTAAAAAGAAAACTTTTCTCCCCTTTGGCAGTATGTATGACTTGCCTACGTAAGGGCTGTTGCAAACACACTTCTTGAATCTCAGCTATAAAGACTTAACATGACACAAAAAAAAAAAAAAAGGAAAAAAAAAATCAGTGCTTACAAGAAGCCTGTGAGAATCTGGCATCCAGGTCAAATGGATCTCAACACGGGTGTTCCTAAACATCAGATGGGACTTCCCCAGCTAAACCCCCATGCTTACCCAGTCAGCTTTAATTGCCTCCAAGAGCCTCAGCCAACAAACAGCACCTGGGCTTCCAAAGCCCTCCTTGGCTCCACTAGCCCTGTCCCTGAGCTCACCTAAACATTTTAGACCAAGACCCATTAATGCAGCACCCAGCGGGAGTCCAATTCCCCTCTATTTTCCTCACGAATTAAATCCAGTAAGGTGAGCTTGAATGTGGTCTGCAGCTCAGAGCACCACACCCAGGGATTTTATGTGTACAGTCCTAGTATGATTTCTTCAGGTTTGAAGACATCATGATGGAAGACCTATTACAGAAGAAAAGGGGCTTACTTTAAGATGAACATGGAGTTCAGAATGTTCATGCTGCCTCACACCGAAACTAATGCGTATCATTTTTAATGCTCTGTTCATAAACCTTTGGGAGCCACAGATATTAAAAAAAGCTATTTAACCAGCACACAGGGGAAATGAATGCTACAGGAAAAAAAAAAATATTAAACTGTTATTTTGCTGTGCAAACTCCTATTCCCCTTTTAGGCTAAAACTGGGGGTTATGCAGGACAAATTACTTGTTAACTCCCAATTTCCATAATGGATTTCAGTGTCCCCATAAACAGATTAGAGAGGTGAAACTAATACCGATATAAAGAGTAAGTAAACTTGACAGTCCAATAAATCAAACTGCTTCAGACAAAAAGCTTTGCGTTTCAGAAAGGAAATTATAATAAACAAGTTAGTCACAAATGTGTTCCCACTGTCAGTTATTAACATATATTTAATACACCTGATAATGCACAAAACCACTGCAGCTGTGAGCAAACCAGGATTACACCAAGTCAACCCTTCCAGCACTGCCTTCGATATTTTAACACCGTTGTAAATGCAACAATCACTGGATTCGTTACTGAGTAAGCCAAATAAAGATATTTCTAAAGTTCCCTTATAATATTTTGCCTTTATAAACCCTGATATAGTGAATATATTTGCCACCAGGCTTTAACTAGATGAAATAAGCTTCTACGTATTTATCCAGAACTGAAGCTTGCCTGCAATCACATTACTAAAATGCTCCATATATTCAGTCCACTACCATATTGCCAAAGTTAAAAATATGCAATATTTTTTAATAAAAGATTCTGCCTGCTCGTTGCGATTTCTCAACAAAACACTAACAATATTTCAGAACCCTGCTACACTTCTGCATTATAATCACTTCAAATCACACACCTCAGGCAGGATTTGAGTCCTACAGCAGAACAAATCATGGTGTCATTCAGCATTCAGCAGCTTCGCTGATTAATCCCTTGTCACTGAGAGCTGTGTCTTCCCAATGCTAAAGAACTGTGAATTAGTGCTTGGCACGAGGAAATCCAACGGCCAATACTAGAGGGTCATATTGTCTCTAAATCTAATCTGCAGCAAGAGATAATTATTTTTTTTCTGTTTTAAAGTGATTTGTAGGACCTGCAACAGTGTAAGTGACATTCAATATTTTATGAATCTCACAGTAAAACTCCTACAAAAATAAATTACAATCTCTAAATTAGAGAAAGGTTGGTGGAGTTGGTAACTTCAGAGCTATACATAAATCCCTTGTAATAAGGTTGTTACCATTGCTAACAAGCAGTAAAAGGATTGAATTTAAGTGAATGCGAACACATCATCAGCTTGTTTTAAAACTTTTTTAATATTTCATGGATAAAACACAGTACTGACTTCCAAATTAACTTAAGAATAATTATTTATGCTTGACTTTGTGGATGGATGCCCACTACAGAGAGCAGCAGCGAGTCTCTGTGCAGTTCACTGAGCACGTCGAGTGGGGAGCAGAAAACGACCCCCCAGCAGACCTCTGCCGGGCCAGCAGGCATAGAAAGAGCTTTTATAGAAACTCCAATGATTCTCCTATCAAAAAAAATACTACTTATCTTGAAGAGAGGATTTCTGCAGCCCTTTTTTCGTTCAATTTTCCTGTCTCACCTACTGAGACTGCAGGGCCCTGCAAGCTGCAACTCGACCACCAGCATTTTCTTTCTGCGCTGACAGGCGGGGGCCTGGGGAGCTCCGAGCTGTTGGGGGGTTAACTACAACAATATTTGTGCTTGTCTTTTACGAGGCAGCGTGTCAGAAAAGGTGCATCTCATACGTATGTTTTCCCCCCTCGCTGTCCATCTAGTCTGACTCTTCCCTCTCCATGTCTGGCCTACGAATGAAGCCCTCTGCAAAGCACATGGGGGCAAACATAACATTTCCCATCCAGAAAAGTTCTCCCTTTGACTTGCTGCAAAATTTTCAACACTTCAGTCTTCCCAGACTTTTGAAGCCATCTGAGGAAAGCCACTAGCAAAGCCCAGGCCTGCACAAGGGTCAGGGCAGTACGGCTACTAGGAACCTTCAACGTGTCACTCACAGTACTAGACAGTTATTAACAAAAGTTTCCCAAACACTGGGAAGCTTTATTCCTGCTCTATAGAGAATTGCAACATACCATGATTTTAGCAGTGCACTTGCTACTTAAAATATTCATCTCTGTTCAGGAAATCTGGCTTGCTCTTAGGCAACATCTGTCTCCTGAAATAAGTTCTAACAACTTAAGATATTTCTAAAACGGTGCAATAATCGAGCAACTTTAACACGTTATAATTTTGATGCTTTTTGAACAATATTTCCAGTGGGAATTACAGGAGGTTTCAGCATTCACCATACTTACTGATTGAACAATATCCTGGACCGGACTATGAACTTGAAGATGTACTCCAAAGCTTTCATGGCTTTGAAGAGCTGATCAGTGATACCACACTTCTCCGCATTATCCACGTACGTTTTTAAAACTTTAGTCAGTTTTCTGTTTAAACACAAAAAACACATCCAAGTTACAAGTATTCTCGCAGAGAATTTCAATTCTGAAAGGTTTGAAGAAAATATTATGTGCCTAAGTAGCGTCCACCAAGTTATAAGATTAAACACGCAACTAATAAACTCATTAGATTCTTATTTTTGCTGGTAAGTAGCTGCAACCTATTTTTGAGAAAAAAACCCACAGCACATCACACCATTCAACATACAAGTAATATGGCAAATCTTGGTAAGACTAATTTTTTGCTGGATATTTAGGGATATTCAGATTTAGGCTATTATAAAGATACAGCTACTAATAGTAACCAAAACAATAAAATAATTACAGACACACTATTAGAATTAAAACACATTAAATGGGAGTTTCTTCACTAAACAAGGCTTCCCCTTTACACAGCCTTCCCAGGGATTTGGGGCTAGAATTTGTGAATTTTATTTCTCAAAAATGTACGTAACATCAGTTGGATATTCTCTTGTTCCACATTTTAAAAATCTATCAAACTTAAAAGTGAAACAACTCTGAAAATAATACTATTTCAACTACCTCCCTTCCAATGAATATAAATCACGGGTTTTATGCAACTACAAGCAACTCCATTTTAAATCATTCTAGCCACACTATGCTGCAAGATTCACTCTAAAAGTAAGTACAACATTATATACCACTAAGAGAAAATAACACTGAGTAGACAGGTATCTTGATATATGTGCATTTATTTGAATAGGGGTAAACTGCCTAAGAATTTCAAGTATTCTTTTAAGATACTGTCAATGCAATCTCTCTTTACTTAAACTTGTGCAATAAAAGAGAGAGAGGGCAGGGATCTGTCATGCCCGTGGGCACAAGACAAGCCAGAATTCAGCTCTTCCAGCATCCTCAAACTCAAACCTGCCTGCAGCTCCCTGCATTTCAGGAAAGGAAGGACACTCCATCCCCACCAGCGACAGGGCCACCCAACTTCAGCTCTTGCTAATAAAACCAGAGGAAGTTTTATCCTTTACCCACTTCACATGAAGGCTGCAACAGTGGCTAGTTCTGACTAAAGGCTTTAGTTGTGACTAAAGGCTTAACTCTTCTTCGCTATTTTAAATAAATACTTCTCAAATATTTTCTGATCACATAAGAAAGACTATACGACAGTAAAATGCACAGCAGGCTTTCTGGTTCGGATTTATTTTCCTACAAAGAATGCAAAGCCATCCATTATATATTTTTCCTCCAACACCAATAGTCTGAAGCAGCAATGATCCTAACTGTCAACAAACACTTAAGACAGCAAAAATAATGAACCTTTGGTTTTTTGACAGTAATGCAAATAATATAGGGTAGAACATCAGTTTAATGGCCCAGACAACATATATTGGAAGCATCTTAGACATGATTTCTTTCTCAAGTATGACTATTATTTATGAATAGTTTCCTTACAAAACAATTCTCAAAATCATCAAATCACCCTCTCCTTCAACACAATAAAATCAAAACTTGTTCCTTGCGAATGACTGAAAGTTTCGTTACTGGTATTTCAGGACAAGGACATATTAACTCCCACCTTCTTCAAGAACCTCCCACCCTCCCAAGCTCTAGGGGAAAAATCCTAATTAAACTACATAAACAAGTAACTGAATAACATTATCTGGAGAAACTGTGCAAGCCACATTAGAAAAAGTAATTTTTAAAATTTACGTGTAGGCTAACGTAGCGCTGAAATGCTTCTTAATGTAGGTTTCCAAGACAGGATTAAAATGTTGAAATTTTCTGTCAGCAATCAGTCCAATGATAAAAACCTGAAAAAGCAGCATAATTATTGCACTATCCCCAAAATATCTTTAATACTGTACATTCAACTGCCTTTATTTTCACATAAGACACATTAGTAACACTAAAAACACACAGACTTCGGCTTTTCTTCTTTCCTGTGAAAATCTTCCTGTTTATAAGAAAGTTTTCTGTTATAAGCAGAAACTTCCTGTTTGTCCTAAATTCTGATGTTAATCCACTAAAATGACTGAATTTGATTGTTTCCATCTTTTCTGGAAGGATGACATCATGTAATCCAACCCCCTTTTGATCAAACCCAACCGAAATGTCAAATATTTTCCATGCATTTTAAATTAAATAAGTAACAGCTAATAAGACCTGTTTCATTAGTAATCTTCATTCTAGCTTTCACACCATGTTTATTTATCCGCCACTGCAGCACCTGCATTTTATTCGAATCACAAAGAGAACTTACCAAAGCATCAAACACTAACGTGTCAAATGTCTCACTCTCCGAGTTCTCCATCATTATGTTAAAAAGTGCATCCAATGTATCTTGAAGAAACTACAAATAAATATACAATTCATCACATTTTATAGGAAAGATTAAATTCAGATGTCACACAGGTTTCCACAGACATATTTGCTTTCTTTTATGTATTTTAAGAAGTCATGACATTTTAAAAGTTGGCTAAAAAAGAAAAATTTAACAATTTCAGCAAATTATTTTTTAGTTGTTTATTATATCTACAGATTCCTATCAATCAAATAGAAAGAAAAAGGGTCAGAAATCACACTTGATATACCTGAACAGTAAATTCAATCTATTATACTGAATGAATAAAAAATGTATTTCAAAACTCAGGTTCAACAGACAGTCAACAAGATCATGCAGTTTCTGAAAACCAACATTTCGGAGCACAAACCAGACAAGCAACCCAGTCTCATGCCAAATAAATCAAGTCATCCTCTTCACAAGTCAAGTATCACTCTTCACAACGGCATAAGCTCAGACCCAGAGTTTCAAATGAGAGCACACATGCAGGCATGGGAAACAGAGCACACAACCTCCTGCCCCAGGCCAAAACCTCCACGCCTCTACCACTCTCTAACGGGGGAAGAGTCTTCACTAGCCAGTTGGTGGGACACCCTGATCTGTGCAACACGAAAGTAAAAGCAGATTAGTGTCAGGGAACCCAAGTTAAGCAGAGGGATAAAAGCTGTTTTATGCATGTATAATTCCAGTATTTCTTCCCAGTGACAAGTACTACATGCATAGACCAGAGATACTCATCAATGCATTGAGTTTTATCAGCATGGGATTCTGTGTCTGAGCATTTTCTTCCACCAGATGACAAAAACAACACAGGCTCCTCAAGGGCAGAGTGAGGATGGATCATGGTCTCAGTCTGTATTTGTTTTGGTTGACAGAGACGGGGTTCAACATGGATTGTTCCAGCACATCTGTCTCAAATGAGATAAAAATGGGTTTTGCCTTGTAGACGAGACAAGGTATAGTTGGGGAAGAACGTCTGAACAAGCAGAAGACTAACTGATTCCTGAGACAGCAACTACAAAGTTGTTGTACACTGTGGGAGCAATGGAAAGGGCCTGACTCCCACATTACTCCCTTAAAAATTATCTATGCAATGAGTCTCCCAGATCAAACATGATTCACCTGGGCAACCTACTAAAACAACAGCTAAATTTCAGGAATTAACCTCCATTTCGGAGCTCACTAAACACTGCTGAATGCCAAACTTCCTCAAAACCAGTGAGCATAGAGCCACAGTTTGTGCTACTAATATCTAACGATGATAAAACGGAAGGGCCAAAATGCTTGCAGCTGGTTTTAGACTCTGGTTCTGGGGGAGATCCAGCTTGTCATTTCACTACAGGATTTGGGGGTGTAAAAAATTATAGCCTTTTCACACTCCATTCAATTAAAGAAAACATGCAAATAAAGTACATTTAACCAGCAGCTGGCAGGAAGGAAAGAGTAGAGCGCAGTTCTGAGCTCTGACAGGAGAAATTTCTGTCTTGGCTTGAAGAGAAGTAGTACTCCCAGATCCCAAGCACTGCCTGACTAAGTCCCCTTAAAAACAAAGGATGGTTAGAAGGCCACATCATTACCACTCAAGTCTTCATTTCACATTTAGGCATCATATATTGACATTCATTAGCAGAGTTCAAGTTTTAAATCTGTTCACAAGGACCTCATGTAACAGCAAGAAGAATACAGGATAGATGCTTTTGTTGTATAAAGTGGCAGGAAAACATTTCTCAAGTAGGGAGCTAGTATGAATAATTTTTAGACTATTACTTTACGTTCTCATATCCTATAGACTCTGTGCACGAATGGAGTCAGAGCCTCTGTTAAAGGGAGATAACATTTACAGTCTCCATACGCTATTGAAACAGTCAATCACAGAATGAGTATCTTGGCTCATCTCTACTTCGCAAGAAACGAACACCAATAGGCAGAGGCATTTCACCGGAGTTTTCAGAAAACAGAAATATTTTAACAGAAAAATTGAATGTGTTTTATCACATGGGTACTTTTTAAAATATACATAGACTGTACCATGTATTGTATTTAAAAACTTGAAGGACAAAAAAAGCTGATAGAAAGGAAGTTACAAAGTAGATATTACAAAGGTGCAACAGAGCAGTCTACACAAAGATTTTCTGAAGATTGCTGTAACAGATGGATAACGTAAATAGCGATCACCTAAAAAAAAACCCAGAAATGGCAGAGAGAGCAATATTAACCATGAACTCTTCTCTCCTATGCATTAATCAAGTTCTGCTCAGATCCCTGTGCAACAGGGAGAAGGGAGTACAATTTCATATGAGTCTTGCAACAGTGCATGGAGAAGAGGAAAAATTACAAGTGACAGAACGATGACAACGCTTGGCAGAAGCGAGTATCAGTGTCAAGATTTTAGCTATCACATGCTCCACAACAAAATAGCGGCAGGTAGAACCTTCCTGAAGAACAAATCATGTGAGATACTATTTCCATCCTACTTAATAAAGGATAGTATCAGATGTTTTAAGTTACTTCAAGATGAGGCATTCATTATGCTTCTATTAACCAAATAAAAATCCTCTGAAGTAAGGAAACAACACTACAGACCCTTAAGGATCATCTGTCCCCTATACATCACATCTTTTGACACTTTTAGATTTGATTTATTACAACACATTCAATAGTCCCAACCTACTCTTTTCCACAGCTAAACCTGTCTTTACATAGGTCTCTACAATCACAGAGTGGCCTTGACAAACGTAAATAACTTGTCTCAGCTGAGTATTTTCAGAAGTCTTTTTTTTTAAGACGTATCAGCAGCAGAGAGTAGGATTGCATTCCACATCCATGTATTAAAAATACATTTAATATCACCATGTAACAATGTTCTAATCTTGCAAAGAAAAAGAGCCTTTGCCTTCATGATTTTGTATATAAAAATTCACTGAAGTGCTAAAAGAAACCAAAACATTTTCAGAAATGTGTACTTTACATGTGCTTTACCACTACGCAGTTAAAATGTTCTCTGGGGGCAGGGAGAAAGGCATTAGCATCCTGAAGGCTGAGATCTCTGCTTACAATTTAACCTGCAAGTGCGTGCAGTGAGGCTGAGGCAGATGGGTGGGGAACAAAACAAAGAAATATGAATACCTCAAATTATGGGATTCAGAAAAATTATGATACCAAATTTATTTTTCAAGAAATTAACTTGTTACCTTAACCACTTCACCACCGTCAACTTTCATCAGCTGCTTCAAATTCTGCTGCAACAGGTTTGTGTTCGATCGCCATTTCAGAAGTCCCAAGAGATCAACTAGGAATAAGAAAGACAATTATATCACGCCAAATATTTACTGTCACTCACACTCCATAACTATGTTCAGGACAAATAGGTTTACTTCCTTAGGTCAGTTGATTTCTCTGGACAACAACATACTTCTAGTCTGCCTCTGGCACTGCAGAGAGTTAGCACAATACCTCTATCATGGAAAAACTCTGAAAGGCTTTCGAAAAAGCTGCCTGCTTTTGAAATGTCAGCATTAAAATCTAGGCCAAGAAAGTCTGATCCTTCAGTTTTAATTTGTTGTACACAACAGTTGAGTGTTTAGAAAAAGATGCCAAAATGAAATTAGTCAGCCACCAACACAGTCACATCCACAGGGCCGTGACTTTTCCAGCATTAATATTTCTAACTCCTTTGCTCTCGCTGAATAAACTGAAAAGAGAATAAGGCACAATACAAGGCAAACAGTTGCAAAATAAGCTAATTCGGTGGAAAGCTGTCTGCTTAATAACTCATAATACTCAAACTGCTTGGCTGCTTCCAAATGTTGGAGAGTTAGGGTACAGACCAGATCACGAAACAAATCAACTGCAAATGGTCTTGTCCCCAAATCCCCCCTCCCACTGGTTAGGCTGTGTCACTTCAGCACTCACTGATAAATAAGGGAATGCTGACGGCAAGCTCTCTCTCTTTTATTAGCCATAAAGAGCCACAACACCATTTTTTCTGCTTCCTTTAAGGAAAACCTCTCGCGAGGAACTCACAGTTGGTGTCCCCCTGCAAACAAACACGCTAGTAAATGTTAACCGACCCACTAAAGCACCAGTAAGTTAAACCCATCCCAGCATTTGTTGAGGCATGACCTGAACTGCCCACAAACCCAAAACCCCAGCTCATCCTGCCTTTGCCAAACCAGCATCAGGGAAAAAATCCACCCTGCCCCATTAAAAGTCAGTTTTCAGCACAAAACAATCTGTGAGCCACCCTCAGCAGAAGTCCCCAGAGAGAGAGACAAACAGAAGATTTTAAATACTATCTACCTGAAGTTTAGCCACTGGGTTACTACTGCACATTACCCAACTACCAATATGGTTAATATTATGTGAATTCTGCCCAATGTAACTCTTAAAGGATGGGCAGTTTCTCCCAAACAACATTCCCTCAGTTCTTTATTCCAAACTTCCAAAACAACCAACAAAATGTTTACCAAGGAACACATCTGCAGAGTATATTCTGGAAATGATATGCAGAGACCCAGAGCAGCTGCTATACTTTCCTCAAAATCTTCCATTCTAAGCAATAAATACAATTACTTCTACTGGAATGGACTGCGGTGCTCCCTGGGATAGATTCTCCTCTGAGTAGCACTCAAAGCAAGCCTTCTTATTATCTCTTTGGGAGTAGAAGTAAAGAGCTTTTTACTACATTATGGCTTTGAACAACTCAAGCCCTCAATTTTTTAAGTTTCATAATATAACCTACTAGAAGTCTATAGACTGAAACCAAGATCTTAGGACTCAACATTAACAGAAAAATTGCTTCTGGAAGAAAAGTAAAGATGCCTCCATGAGGTAACTAAAGTGTTTCATGAATCTGTTTATATCAGCTTTTCACCACTGGGTTTGATTTGGGTCTGACTTCTAAAAAGGCACCAGTTTGACAAAAGAAATGATGTGAACAGAAACTAGCCCACACACTGTCTTTGAATGGCATCGTGTATTGCCCCAAGAAAACAAACCCACATGTGCTTTCAGCATGATGACACAGCAAATGCTAAATGAATATACGTATGTGAACAGAAAATGTCAGTGCAGTCCAGCTGCCAGAAAGAGAAAAATAAGTTGCAGTGTGCAGTAAAAATGTGTATTCATACTCTCACTGCAAGCATTAACCCCAACAAAGTTCCAGTTGGTCAGTTAATCCTACTCTTTTAATAGGTCCAGGTATAAAATAATACAGTAAGCAGAACAGGATAAGAATGAAAAACAGTATTTTAGCCTAGTAGTAGTAGTAATAGTAAATAGTAGTACTGTAGTCAGCCTAGGTTCAAGCGAAATTTATGTGATCAGAACATACCAGAGCACTAAGAGTGAGGATTTTCAATTGCAAAGGGTTAGTACAGACACCCAGCCTGTCAAGTAGCCAGTAGCAACTTTACTTTGGGTTAATGTATTGATGATTATATTGGATACATATAAAGATCTTCCCTTACATCGTATTTAGCAATTGGAAGCAAATGGTCCAACGCCCAGGTTATACACTTTCTTTGACCTGTATCTATGCAAAGGTTTCCCTATGGAGATACCCAAATGTTTCTCCAAACCCAGTCACAGGGATGAAATTAGATAATATAACTGAGTTGAAGTCAGATAGTATTTTCACTCTAATTACATTTCCATGGGTTCTTTGAAATAATATTCCATTCTGACTTTAAACATTTAATTCTCCACTCTGTTTTAATTCTGTGTTTACATCTTCATTGTTATATTCTTCATTTATGCCATCACAGCACCTGAATTTTTCATGTCATGTGTATTGCTTTTTTTAAAATAAAAATTATCAGTTGTGTTAGATGACTAAAATCTCACTCAACTGTTCTCTGAAAGCCTGCTTTCCTTGGTTCCTCAATGTCTTGACTCCAAATCAGTAACAGTCACTATTATCTAGAGGTTTGAGTCCTTCAGGCAGAAAAGAAAACATAGAAATACTTTGAATAAGCCTTACAGACACCCTGGATGCTTCACCATAGCAAATCCATAGGTGGAACACTAGACAGCTCTCTGGTAATCAGAAACAGTTTTCCAGCAAGCCCATTACCAGAATTTCAGTTCTATTGCCATCACCTTGACAACAAAAGGATATCCAGCTTGACAGTCCTGTAAGAAGCACTGGTAAGATTTACTATCCCCCAGCAGTGTTTGTATAGAGGGCGATGTCACATCTGATGCCATTTTGCCCCCCTTTCTGTATTTCCTGGTATCTCCAAGCTTCTAGCTGAAAGAAGAAGATTCAAATACCAAGACTGCCTTGCCAATGCAAGAGAAAACAAGACCTCGTTTGTCACAGCTCAACAGGCTACTCAGAAAAAGGAAAATAAAATCAACACTCAGCCCTGACTTGGACATGACTTGAGGAACAGATTCAAAGCAGACCTTGCTATCAACTGACCCTAAGAACAGAAGGCCCAACACTTCCCACCCCAGAGAGATCTACTGAGATGTTATCAACTGCAAGCAGATATCCCCTAACATATGGGATCAAATTGCTCACTTCTGACTTTAAAAACCCAGACAAAACCAATTTAAACACAAACAAAACCACACAAACTTGGGGTGTCTGCTGATGCATTCAGTGCCCCACGACACAAACGATAGTAAAGCAAGTGTAAGGTGTCAAATGGTCAACCAGGCCCTAGAGAAGGTGGGAACCCAGGGCCACGCTGTCCGTAACTACACCAGGTGACGGCGGCGCTCAGCCATGACTTCAACACGCATCTCTACAGTTTGATATGGTTTCATATCAATTCTCCAATTTCAGAGTTTTCATACAAAAACGCACTTGAAGTTTCAGGTCAAAGTGTTTCTTCAGCCCATAAAGGACATACTTGTTACCAAAAGTCTTGAGAGTAGAACGAAGGCATGCGTTGCCATAGCCCTGTGGATACGGGAGGAAGGACATTCTCTTCTGCCTCAGATGGCAAAGGAGGAGAATCTGGCCAGGAGGAAACACGATGAACAGCAAATTCTCCTGCCTCTAAGAGCTGATTTTCTCCCTGATTCTCCAGAAGGTTGGGGGTTTTTTTCGCTTGTTTTCAGACGCTCCTCCTATTTGGCTTACATCGCTATTCCTCCTCAAAAATTGAAAGCAAAATATAAAAAAAAGGCCAGGAAGTGTGTTGCTATAATACATTCTGCCACAAATCACTAACAACTGCTCAAATGTTAACTAAGTAGATACTTCATACTATCACTTTCTCTCAAAGAAAATAGCTGAAGTGTTACCACTGGCCAAGTTTGCTATTTTGGAGACTTTTCAGATGCTAAGGACATCAATTACTAACAGAAAAGCAGCATTAATAACTTGCAGTTTACAGAGAACTGGAGTGTTCAAAGAGCTTATATACAAAAAGATAGTCTGCAACATCAAATACAATGCAGAAAGAGCTGTATGATTAACATACTTTCAGAACTGCTAAAAATAAGTCTTAAAGCCCATATTCTAAGGTACTTAGAGAGGGTGAAAAAAGAACTATTACAGGTAACCAAAAGAAGAAAATTATGTTTTAGCTCAACCTTTTGGTAAATGAGGATAATCACAGATTTTTACTTAGTAATTTTAAAGAAAGTTAAAGGAAGACCATTAACCAACAATTTTACAGAAGTTAAAATGAGCTTCAGAAACTATAATCTGAACAGCACTGCCAATTTTTAAATGAAAAATGATACTTGAGGGAAGAACTGAATGATGAAATTTTTTTGCTTGTTTTCTAAACTGCTTAAGGATGCATGGTGATCTTGTTTAACACTGTTAAAGTACTTTGCACAGAGAGAAGAGGCTTTGGCAACTGAGGAAAAAAGTTTCACAGACAACATAATTAACAGTAGCATTAAATAAAGATCAAGAGTTCAAAGTGAATTATATATAAAATTAAGCATGAAACAATGCTCAATCTTAATTTTAATAATAGTCCTGCAAAAGCAATGTCAATATATTGATCAGTATGAAATACCTGAACTACTAGCAAGTACTAAGACAGACTGAGGGGAAAAAAAAAAAACTAAAATCACAAACAAAAAGCAGCTCAATTCCACATGCTGGTTTCTGCGTTCTACAAAACCCCAAAACCACAATGTTACTGTTGAGCTATGATCCCATCTTTGCTATGAAATTCCAAAATCATTTCTGAATTTTTGCTAAACACCCTCTTAGGCTCCAAGACTGCCAGACTGCAGTGAATCTGATGTGCTCTGAATATGAAACACCTAGGATGTGCTGGAACAGAGATGCCACTGAAAAACACTGCAATAAAATTATGAGTTGACTACAAAGTCGTCCCAGAGTTGTAACTTTCCCCCCGGACAGAGGAGAACTCATTAACGTGACAATCCAGTCGTCATTCCCACCCACCCCCTGTCCCAGGCCCTCCTCATCCACAACCTCGACGCCCGACAGAACTCCCTGAGCCGAGCCCTCCCTCCTCCTGAGTCACAACGGAACGATCCCTTTCCCTGGCATGACTCACTCACATCTCAGTGACCCACCCACACTCTCGAGTCTACTTCTGGTGCAGCAAAGAGAACGAGGGACCGCTCCATGGCAACGAAGCGCAAAAATTACAGAGAGTGCACAGTCTGGAAATGTGAAATATTTGCTTTGGTGGCTGCCATCAGCTCGACTTTCCACAGCCTTTGGATACAGTCAGCCAGCTGATAAATACACATGAAAAATGTATATAAGGGAAGTTTTAAAAGGAATAAAATACGCCAGCGCCATTCCCGGTACTGTGTGTTTGTGTGAGGATGTGTGAACGCGAGGGTGACCTCTACTCTCACGCTCACATCCCTTCTGCCCAACACAAGAAAACATCAGAGATTTCTTCAGACGTAAGATATGAACACTGCACCTTGGAAATAACAGAAAACAGCTTATTTGGGAGCAGAGCCATGATATCACCTACTCTTGAGAGCAAACTCATCCTCTGAATGCTATTATTCGTACCCACAGAGAAGCAAAATGCCCCAGAGCCTGTTTTCAGTGTACAACAGTATAAAAGTCTCAACTAAATAGCAAGCAATATTCCTGTTTCCATTTAACTTGGGATTCTTCTGGTTTCTTAGAGACATGTACTGCTCTAAAGCAAAACAAAGCCCATAGGCAGAGAAAAGGCTGGATAGTACACACCCTCAGCAGATGCTTTTGCTGCATCCAGACAACTCGATCCAAGACTGTGTGGCAAACACCCCACCACCCATTCACAAAGGAAGGGGGACAGGAAAGTCAGTACATACAACCCCACTGCAACCCGAGGAGAGGAAGCTCCAACAGTTCTATGAACTTACCATTCTGGGTAAGTTTTGTTGAACAAACTAGAGTAGAAATCTGGAAAGAGTCTTTGCTGATGGTGCAGCTTCCGAGGTTCTGCATGCTCTTGCCTGTTGCAGAGTGTCCCTTTTCCTCCAGTTCTATTTTAGTGGATGGCAGGCTTAAATATGTCGAGGCATCCTCCAGCTTCTTGGCTTCTGCCTACAGTAGTGTTTTAAATACAACATGAAACAACATGCAAACAGATAGTAAAAAACTTTGGTAATAATAAAATTTTACTGTTGACACAATTTTCTTAGGTTTGCTCCAGAACTGAAGCTATCCAATGGGTCTTTAACAACAGTAATTTAGCACTAACTTGTCTGCAGATTAGAGCCAAGATGTGATAAAGAGCTGCAGAAGTAACTTTTCCCAGCCATGAAAACCCACATAATACTCAATAACAAGTGCCTTTGGAATCAGAACATCCCCAGCCAAACGTATTCAAGGTTTAACAGTCAATCTGCCAAACATGCAAGTTGCACAGTACTTGCTATTTAGTTGCTTGATCTAACAGAACAGTCTATAAAACATTTTTCTGTGCAATTCTGTAACAGTAATTCACTAAAAGTCAGTCAGCTGAGGTAGCTACTATAGAAAGACTAAAGTATCTCAAAATTCTACCTTGTAAACTATAAGGTCATGTTCTCCATCTCTCAAAGTTGTTCCATCATATCTCATGAGCTTCACAAATGCTAGGGCAAATATTTTCTCAGATTTATCTTTGGCTGTTATAAAAAAAAAAAAAAGGAAGAAAAAACGCAGCACATAATTGTTTGATACTTACACAGACAGTCCACCTAAATCTCAAAAATATGGATAACCTGTAAATGAACGACCGCAGCAAAGACTCTCACATGGAGAAAGTGTACGAGAAATTAGGATAGGTTGCTAAATGCAAGACAGAACCAAAACAATGAAAAATAAACGTGTAAGAATCTGACCACACCAACAGTACCTAGATGCTTAATGTTTCTATATCTGTCTTTTAGAAAGCTGGATTAAAGAAAAAAAAAATTAAAAACAGAGCTTTGATGCCTTTAGAATGTTCAGGTATTTAGGAGTTAGAAGTATGGCAGTGCTTGGTGCCCACAACAATGATTTAAAAACCAGCACTGAGGATCCCATCAGGGCTCTGTCACTGGGAAGGGGAACGGCAGAACCAAACCAGAAACTGGATCCGTAACTGCAGATGAAGAGCCCAAGTTTCTGAAAGCTAACCCACTCTACAACCAACATGAACTGAAAAATACATTTAGCTTGTTCTTGTTGTTCAAAATCTACTATCAAAAAGAAAACCAAATCCATGGGGCAAATAGAAAGCATAAAGTTCAGAAGTAAAACTAGAAGGAAAGTACAATCAACTTGAGATAGCCCAGGGAGCCTGTGAGAAAGCCCTGCAGCCCAAATGCATGGCCTGTACTTAATATCTAAACCATGGCCAACCTACATTTTGGAGTTATCTTAAAAAAAATATTTCTGACTCTAGTAATTTGTAGCGCAAAATCATGATTTTGACACTTATGACAGATTTTAGCCATATTGTTTTTTAGCAAGTATCAGTCTCTAAACTAAGTAAATCTTCTATTAATAATCAGTTTGCAAAATATACAGCTTCAATTAAATAACCACTATGGGGTAATGTACTATGTATGACACAGATACGTATAGATGAGGAGTATTACATGTCTTAAAATGCATCCGGTGGACACGACCTGATTAATGCCTTTGTCTACACATTTATTCTACAGCAAAAAAATTTTGCTGCAGATTTAGAAAGGCTTCCCTATACAGAGAGCCAGCCCCTGTAATCACTGTGTGGAAAGAACATTATCACAACCCAGGCAAATCCCCAAACTTCACTGCAAAGCAACCGTTGACAAATGGAAGATGTCTGGCTGTCTCGATCTCATCCTCAACAGCTCAAAGCATTTCAGCTGCCAGCAACGTTACAGGAAAGCTGAGGAAAACCACAAGCTCTCAAATATCTTTTAGATGAAAATCACTTCAAAACAACCACAAGTCAGTCTGAAAACCAGACGCAGAAACCGAGTTTCTTAATGCCTAAATCTTCAATTACTGATGCTAAGCCTACTGTAAACTCTTTCACATTCCCACTTTGCACACGGTGTTGTTAAATATCTTTACTACCCTCTACCCACCTGCTCTAAGATATATAATATCACAACCCTTTCAGGTGCTAACTGAAAGATTTATTCACTAGTTTTTTATTTGACTTGGAGAAATAACTGGTCAGGAAAGGAAAAACAATGTCAACAGTTAAGAGTGAGGAATATGTAATGGAAAAAAGAAGCTGAGATGCTAATATAAAATAAGCAGGCAAAAAACTTATCCCCATACTAAAAGCAATTATAATTGGCAATTACAGATTAGGAATGTTATATGCCCATTTCAGGAGATTTTGGCACCAGGAACTGACAAGAACCATAACAAAAAGACTGAATTACTCACAGTCCTGTGATGATCTATGACGGAACGTGAACCTTAAATGACTGCGGTTCACATCTTCAATAGGGATTGCGACCTTCACATATTGGGAAAGAGGACAGAGAAAGAAAACAATCGGTACAGGATCATCAAAAATCATCGACCACTACCAAATCTCACGTAGACATCTTTCAACAATATGCTTGGTGTTTTCAGAAAGATTAATGTTAAGTACCAGCTTCATTTCGCCCTAGAGGACCTTGAAACATCACAGATTCCCCAGGAAAATCACTGATTCTTGCACCAAGAGAGAAGGAATGAAGCCAGCCTGTTAAGTTACCCCACCAGACCTGCAACTTCAGATGGCAGGCTGTAACCTCAAAGCCTCCTCTACTGCTCCCCCCAGCTCAGGAATAAGCCCCTCTTGAGTTTGACTGGTAGAGGTGAACTTGATAATCAACAGCAGCAAAGTAAGAGTTCTTAACATATTTGTTATCTATACACTGATAGTAAACGTAGGACAAATGTTGTATCTCTGATTCACACGTAACCAGTGCGCAGAGATGTAACCACTGCTCTTCTCCACCGGTACTGTTGCTAGAGCTGGTGTATTGTCTTAAATCACACCCACGTTCCGGCCCCAACACCACGTCTAGGTTTCTGCCATTCCCTAGCAGCCACTTTCTGCCTACAGATGCCACAAAAGCAACTTTGGACTCAGAACAACAGTGTGCAGAGGAGCTGTTAAGTCCCTTCCTCACACACATATACTGCTCCCACTGACTACAGCTAGACAGAATATATTTTATAAAGCTAACGTCAGCCTCCTCTGTATTGTTAAAGCTTGGCATTTAAGCTAAAATGTTATTACCCAAGCAAATTCAGCAACCTTAAAGCACAATCAGCCAGATCCCAAACCACTGATGAGTTCAACAGCATGGCAATTCTGTTTTAACCTTAATATATCCTGCTTCTCTAGGCCAGCTTCATGGAAATAGGAGTAAACCATTCCTAAACAGGTGTTGGGAGTTCCCCCACAACACTTGTCTTGACCAAAAGGATGAAATAAAACTCACCGTGCAATAAAAAGTCATATCTGTTTCCAGCAGTCTATGTGCTATTCCTTTTGTTCTACTAGACACAGTCACAAGCGTTGGATTTCCCTAGTTTTATTTCTCAAGGCTTTCCACTGAAACCTATATTAATTGCATATTAACCCAGAGAAGTTAGTGTAACAGTTTACATACCTTTACAGTCTCAAACCAGCGAGGCTGCTTTACTTGGTAATATATTACTGACTTGTACTCTGAGATGGCTTCATCACCAGCACCAGGAAAAATAACGCTCTTGAACACACAAACAAAAGAGGAAATGTTTATGTCCATCTTAAACTTCATTTTTTCATCCAAATAAACAAAAAAAAACCATCCGTGAAGTAGGTCAAAATGAGACAGAATGGCTCATGCTCAGAGCTCTTTGTGAAATTAGTATCAAAGTGCATGTAGTGACATGACAAGGTGTTATGACAAAGGAGTTTTGCTGTAAATAAAAACAGGAACTTCAGTTGACAGAGAAAGGTGTTGAAAAGGCCTAAACAGATATACATCAAAATCAAAGAAACCCAGATGTTAAATACTTTAATACCTCTAATCTTTTGCCATCTTCATCATAAACAGATACTGTAACTTCTACATTCTTCGCCGTTGTTTTACTGCCTTTGTCAAAATCTCCCTGAACCAATGTTACATAGATGTCATTACGAACATCACCTAGAAGGAAAAGCAAAGCACAAACTTCTTAATTTTTATAGAGTACCTATTGATTTGTGAAACCAACGATACACAGAAACAGCAGCCAACACATTTTAGTAACAGCAATTATACACAGACACAGCAAAACATTTAAAAGCCACAATATCTTCAACATTCAAAACTATTAGTACTGAAAACAGCTGTTTAGCTAAAATACTGCAAAGATTTCTTAAGTCTTAACTATCAACTCATAGTGCAGCAAGTTGAATCTAACAAACAAACAAAAATCACACTATTTCTGGACTGACAGTATGCCAATCATTAAGACTATGTACCATATCACTCAAAAAAGCACCACAGTTCCACCTTTGTTTTTTTAAACACAACTTTTCATTATTAATTTGAAATTATGAGTTTTAACACAGTCATTACTTAATCCCACACACAGATATTTTGCAATTTAAAAATATTTAAACAACCTGCAGAGGTCTGTTTAACTTGTAACATCAGGAAGTGGTTTGATGGTTTTGTGGCTTGGGGGTTGCAGGGGAGGGTTGTGTTTAGCTTTGTATCTTAAGATGCTCTTCGACTACACCCCGATTCAATTGAAATTTTAAAAATGAATTGGGGAAACGGGGGATTTCTGCTAATTTCATGAGGCAGATGGTTTACAAGCCAACATACAGTCGTAACGAGCAGAAGTGCTGAGGCACTTACACCAGACTGGATATATAGTGAAACATCTGACAAATGTACAGTCAGCAACCACAGGGAGAGCTGGAACTGGGATGGGTTCTGAAAATATCTAATGGATCCTCCAGAGCACATCAATCTGAAAAGGACCGTGCAGGGTTTTTTCTGTAGTCTGTTGCTTATGGCCATTTATTGAGAAGTACCATGTTTTGTTTTGTTTCTTTCATAAACACCAGAATTGAACATCCACAGAATACATGTATTTAGGACAGACAGTATGGCTTTCTTTCAAATACATTATCCAAATCTAGTACACACCCTAAGTGACTTGCATATCTCTTAATCCAACCCGCTCCTCTGAAAATCTTTCTAGTTTGGATTCATCACAGGAGATACGAGTTGCTGCCCTTGCTAGGGAAATAATCTGGAATGTGTAATTCCTATACTTTTTTCTTCACTGGAACAAGAGGAGAATTTCCACTGTCACCGTGATATCATATCTTTGGGGGTGGGTAGTTAGTTTTATTTATTGATGCCGCACACGTGGCAGGTACTAACACAGTATTTTGCATTTATTTTAAATGAGACCAAATCCTTTGGTGATCCATTATTTCTAACGTACCTCAAATTCACCCTTTTATTTTTCCCCCCAAAGCTTCCATACATACAGATATTTAAGGAAGATTAAAATATAACAAAGCGGTATTAAGTCCCACAATGACTTACCAGGCATAATAATCTCAGGAAACCCCATTTTCCGAGCCACGGCTGTTGACCTATCCACTAAGTGTGGAAACTCTTTCCTAATCTGATGAATATCTCCTGGAAGAAGTTTCAAAGTCACCCACAAACCTGTTGTATAAAAACCACAATTATTAAACTGGTGGGTTTTTTTTTTCTATTTACTAAAGATTTTTTTTTTTTTACACGTTCTAAAATGGAAGAACATACATTAAGGTAACTGCTCTTCATTTACAAAAAATACAAAGTATTTTAGAACACTCGAAAAAAACAACCCACTGCAAGCAGAAACGTGAGTACAACGCACATGGTATGTCTGATTATATCAGACTTTCTGGAAAACTGTATAAAATGCTCGCCTGAAAGCTGACTGGCTAATAAAAAAAAAACTGAGAAACTGGAAATCTGTGCAAAATAAGGATTCAGGCCTTTGTATTGTACACTTTGCAGCAGTACCATCTAGCAGGCGTCTTGGCAGGGAGGAGTTCGGCAGATGCATGTAGCTTCCCTTACACGGGCTTACCAAAGGCAAAAATTTTATTCACCGTTTAAAAACTTCAATACAACAGGTCTCCATTCAGAAGAAAAACACGTAAGCAAGACCAACAGACAAGGAGGAGGAAAGGCTTGGTTTCCAGCTGGACCTACTGAAGTCTGGACTGGAAAGATGCAGACAAGCCTACTGTGCCCTTGGCACGAAGCTGGAGTGACCCTAGAAGAACCCCTTCTCCTCACAGAACAAGGCTTCTCTCCTCATTGAAGTCTTCCACAAAGGGTCTCATGGAAATACAGTTATTAAGCCATTAGCAGAATGGCCTCAAGCTTGTATCTCTCCTCTGAACTCTCACCAAGTTCTTTCTAATGAAATGTTTATCTTCCACAGGAAGAAAGACAAGTGGCAATGCTGATTTGAATGAAAAAATTAAACATTACTATTAACAGCCAACTAATATTGAGATGCCAACAAAGACAGCACCAACAGCAGAGACGTACCCTGAACTGATTCATCACCACCACCCCCATAAGTTGTTTTTACTGTGCTGAGCACAAAGAAATCTACAGCATCAGCTTTACGCAGTCGACATTTTTCTCTTCAGTAGGAGAAGCAGCCACTAAAAAGCTGCTGCTTGCCAACTAACATCAGGCACACTTGTTACAGGAAAAAAGATAACAAAGTGAAAAACACACAAAAAAAAAAAACCAACCAGAGAAGTCTTACTCTTGGGAAAGTGACTGGCAATCAAATTTAAGCATGAAGTAATTACAGCAGCGATTTGCAGAAGAAAATCCTAAAATTAAAGTCTATGAAAAATACCCCAAAAAATATTCATCTATAAAACAAATTGTGGGTTATCCTTTTGCACACACAATTAACCATACATTCATTTTGTACATATTTGGCAGCTAGCTTTCTTTTCTATTAAAATCTCTTATGAAAGGCTGTATGCTGACTTGTTGCCAGAGATGGTTCTAACAGCTGCCATTTCATTAAACAGTAACTGTACCTACGTTGAGTGGCTAAGCAACAACTCCCAATTCTTTCCTGTTTGCTTGGGCACTTTCATAGGGAAAGAATCTGAAATGGGTCAAAGCAGCTGAAAAGTTTCCTCCTTTCTGATGCACACTGGCCACATGTGAACACAGGGGGAGGAAAGCAGATTTAAGTTTTCCTCTTTAGCTAATGGATGATTAAATAACACTTTATTTAGATTTTCGTTTGCTATTAATTAGTAAAAATAATAAATATATATATAAATATAATTTTCCTTAGGTCTACTGTGCAGATACCCCCTACAAACGAGACATATTCACACACACAAGTGTCTGGTGAAAGCTCTGTGCTGACCTGCATAACACTATATTAATCCAGATTCCCCCCCAAAACATACTGAAGCCAGTACAGTAATAACTGAGCCATCCCACAATTCACTTTTTAACGGGCAGACACATTATGATCATGAGGTTTTGTATACACACATAACAAAAAAAACCCCCGAAGCAGCGAGACTTTGGAAGCTAGCTCAGTTTGGTGTCAGCGCTGAGCGAGGAGCAGAGGAGGAGCAGCCCCCAAGAGAGGGGAGCAGTGGGGTTTGCTGTGCTCTGGCTCTGTCCTTACCACCTCCAACCTCAGGTGGGCACGGTGCTGGCAGGAGCAATGCCCTGGTCTTCTTGAGAGGAAGCCAAAGGCTGCGAGTGCAGATGTGAAGTGAAAAAAAAAAATAAGGTAAAGGAAGAGCATATCCCTTCCTTCAACATGAGGAGGCCAAAAGTCCACAGCTCAAGGGCACAAGAGGCCACTCTGAGTCATCGCTTCCAGTACAGAAATACAAACATGTCCAGGTGATGGACAATGCAGAGAAAGGACAGACAACCTGTACAATTAATGCTGGGAGGGGGGAAGGTGTGGTGCAAGGAGGGGATGGCAGAATGAGCCCTGAAGGATGGGGAAGAGGGGGAACAAACTGTGCAAACACATATTCTGTTACCAAACAGCAGTGAACAACTGAAGGTAAATATTATGCACCCTCGATTCCAAAATTAAAATAATCACACATTACAAATCAAGCGATGAGCAATTTTAGGTACCCCAGTGTATATAAAGAGCAGTACATACCCTGACCCTTGTGGTTAACTTCTTTAGCAGCAATCACTTTGTTTATAACAGTCTGAAGGAAATCATTCTCCCCTGCCACCCTGGGTGAAAAACGGGATGATATGTTCAGCTGCTTGTGTCGAATGGCGTCATCCAACGCTAGCCTGGAGGATGCACATGACGACCAACACCAGGAAACAAAGGGTCACAGAAAACCAGAAGTCACAGTAACAAGGGAACACACAAGATCATATCATAGTTGTGACAAAGAGTATATATTAGTCAACGCAAGACAAAGGACAGAAAAGGTAACAAGAAAGACAGAGGAAGATCATTAATCAGAAGAACGTTGATCTACCCCAGAGATGTACAGCACACCTGCATTGTTACTTGTCCCTTCAGGGATGTGCATGCACAGGCCCCAGTAACACTCTGTGAGGATTGGAAGGATGTCTCCTGCCTGAGAATCCTCTGTTAAGCAGCACCAACCCATACAGGCAGTTTTCTCTTCAAAATATATATATATATATATATATATATTAGACTGGCCCTTCAACCCCTCCAGGGTCACTTCTGTCATTCTATAGGTGAAGCAGCAGTGCATACCCTCTGAAGGAAAAGCTGCCATAAACCTCAACAGAAATGGCATAGGAGAAGAAAAGCAGATAATCCAAACATTCTGTTAAACTTGATGGATAAATGAAAAGATGGAAATATAAATAAACAGCAGCATTAAGTGTCATTGAAGTAATCTCGCCAAGTGCTTTTGACAGCCATTGTGTTGGTGGCTAGTGAATGAATACAAACAAAGATATGAAAACAGAATTGCATGTGGCACAACAGAAGCAAAGGATGGAATGAGAAGAAAAATGTGGCTCATATATACAGCCTAAGTCTATGTTGGAAACAATGACACCAGTATTCATTGCATGTTTTCACATTATTCGTGTTCTCGGAAATATACTTTTTCAGAAAGAACGTTTTAATTTATGGGGGGGAAAAAAAAAAAATCACATTGTACAGTTTTTAAAAAGCTGATTTATATATACATAAAAAAATAAATCGTGTTAATGGAGCAGAAAATTAGACGTTCCATTAGCATCCACTTTGATGCACAAAGATTCATTTTCACTGCATACTTCCACACTCACTAGAAAATAAGCTCGCTATTGTTTACCACACAATAAACGTATCATGAACACACTCTTCCCTAAAAACGCCTTTTCCTTGAAAAATGGAATTGTACTTCTGATTTTCACATGAACACCCTCTACACCACTCCAGCGACACTGTTGCATACAAACAAAACTCTTTCAGCCACGAGGCATACCCACACCCGCAGACCTTGCAACCCTCTCTGCCCTACATCTTCAAACTACAAGGGCTCCCTGCATTAAGCTTATTTTCCAAAAGAAAGTTAATTTGAGATTACATTACTTCAAGCTTTTTTTTTTAAATATTACAAAAAACCCTCTGAATATCCATTAGTATATTAATCAAGGAATTCAGCTAATGTAACTATGTTTTGCCTTTTTGAACAGATGGCAGTCTAACATTTCACACAATGGGAAAACTAAGCATTTGTATTTTATGCACATTTGACTTACCCCTTCTAGCTTTCCCCATTTGATGGAAAAAAAACCTATGATGAACTAGGGATGGAAGAGAATATTTGCCACATATTCTCTTTTGTTAATAAGCTTTTACTTCTAAAAGTGCTTTTTCTGCACATATCTATATATTCACAAAAATTCAGGCTATTAAATCCATATCTCTTAATATGATTTTGTGGCTTGAAGTCAACAGTGATCTTTGATATTATGTTAAATTCATACATGGCTGTACCTTAAAGGACACCAACCCCATATTTGCTAATAGCTAATTTAATTACTGTAAAATAGTATCTATCAAACTCCATGTCAGCAACCTTAGAGTCACTGTGGAAGGGTTTGCAGTTTTAGATGACTAGAAATAAGACCAAGTCCACATAGCAAACCGGCCTCCTCGATTCTGTGATTCGGCTATAACAGGTACATGCAGTAGACATCCCCTCCCTTACCATCCAACCAAAATTACAAGTCTCACATGATAAAGTTGAATTATGAGAAGATATTGCAGGAGATATATCAAGCCATCCTTCAATCTCTCAACTTTTGTTTGTACTCCAATTACTGCAGCCCCTACTATGAAATTATATTTGCTACCAAGAAAATGATAAATGTTATTGTTTACTAATTTCACAGAAATCACCTACAATAGATGTTGGTAACACTGCTGGTCTTCATCAATCTCGGGCAAAGCTAAACCAGCAATATACTTATTTTAACCATTTCACTTCTTAACACATTATCACCCTGACATCTTTAAACGAAAAGAATACAAGACTACAAAACTGGGAATGCATGCTTCAAACTGAAGACTTAAAAATAAAAGTTTTGGGGGCTATCACTATTACAACTAACAGAAAATTATCAAGAAGTAGTATTAATAAGTGCTAACGATAAAATATAACACTGAAATAAATTAACTTCAGAATATCTACAGAACACTTCTTCCAATCAAAAGTTTAAGATATGGGGGGTTTTTAAAATGAAAGTTAAAAATCTTAAGTCTTTCACTTCTGCTTATTCTTTAAGCTATTCCCCACTTACGGTTGAAATGGTATGAAGTGCTGTTTGTCCTCATCGTCAACTTTTCCGTTAATTATGTCAGTCACATCCATTACTGAAAACAAAAATAAAGTGTACTGAATTAAGTGACCAACATGGAAAGAGGGGTGCTGAGGGAATACCCTGGGGGACTCAAAGACGGACAGAGTTATCAACTACACGAGTTCAGAATTTTCCTACAGAACAACACCACGTTGCAAATAACCTTTGGCATCTCCAGCTAACACCAGTCCTGGAAGCTACAGTAAATTCTACAATACAGCAGCGATTAAATTTGGAACAATTTTGAGTTTATACCCCCCCACGGGAGTTACACACATCCTAGACGAGAATACAACGTGATATAGGCAGATACAGCACAAAGAGTTACCTGCTACTCCAAAAGGTCGCCGCAGCCCAGAGGTTAGTTTTCTTGTGTTGTTGTCCCTCAGCTCCATTCTGCCCACTCGCACAATCTGACAGACAAAACTGATTTTCTCTCTTTTCAGGTCTTTGCTGCCCAGGTCCTAGAAATAGTAGTTTCTTCAGATTATTTAATAATTGAATTTCAAGTTCCATTTGAGTAGGCAGAAGGTTTGCTGCTCAGATTTCCCTTCGCCATGCCAGCCTCTAGCACCAAGGCAAAGCGTTCTCAGAGTAAAGGAGTTTTTGTAACAGTACTTAACGGTCTTATCTTGACTTCTGTGTAAGGTAATTGCTCAGGAGGCCAAATCATTTCTAGTAAGCTAAAACATATAAAGCGCAGCTTTGATTTTAGCCAGGTGTTGAGAATATTTAGCAGTCGCTTATGAGAGATGTCTCACATGAGCCTTCCCCAAGATCATTACCTGCAGAGGTAACTCCATGCTGTTTACATACAGATGATTACATTCCTCATTATTCACAAGCTGTGGAAAAAATGCTTTAAAATTTGCCAGCGGAACCAAGCGCACACACTTACGGTGAATACTGCTCGGAGGTTATGCAATCTGTCTATATCTTTGGGGAGTCCACAGCTTGACCATCGCACCAAGTAGTTTTCACTGAAAGAACAATATTTTGAGGACTTTTTGTTTAAATGGCTTCCTTTAAGGATATTAAAAAAAAAAATCAACCTCAGAACCGACAGAAGACTACTTTAAACCCAATCTACTTATCCCAAACAAATTAATATTTACTTAGCGAAGAGCTGGCATTTCCCTTTCTGTCTATCATTTATAAAAAGAAAGCAACTCCTCGGCAACAAAGTAAGAATTTCTTTAAGGAGGCAGAGCGTGTAGAAACTGAACTCTCAGATTAGTGCCAAGGCTGCTGCTAAGCGTAGCTACACAGCCTGGCAGGTGCAGTCACATCTCATTTAAGCTCTGCACTTGGGGAACCACAGGCACAGCGTGACGAGCAGCAGCGTGACCCCAGAACCCACCCGAGGCGCAGAGGCTTGCCTGATGCCGTGCTGAACACGATGACAAAGTGCTGCTGCACTGTTCCTTCTCAGATCACCCTGTCCTACAACCTTTCACAGAAATCTGACCTTCGTAAGCCCTCCCACTTCACTACTATAACTGAGTAAGAACAGATTAGGGAGTACACTCAGGAGTACACTAACCTGATAAATTTTGATTCCAGTGGATCATATAGAGACATGAGGACTTCAGCATCTTCTCCTATTTTACAGACTACATTTTTTAAATTCACAAATAAAGCAAATGAAGGAGTGGCAGCAAACTTGGCTTGTCTGTTGATATCAATATTCTGTTTCTGAGACTGTAATTCAAGAACAGAAGAAACTTCAGTTTAACTTAGCCTAACAAATATCCAACTGCTATAAAACTTTCCTAAAACCTTCCAGACAGAAGAGAGGATTTCTGTTGATCACTCCTGTGATCTTTGTTTATATTAAGATTTATGACAGATTGCATTTTCTGCATCTGTCTTGAAGTGCCACACAATAAAAAAAAAAAAGAAAAATGAGGTGTCTTTGCTTATTAAAAAGAGAGCTAAACAAATGAAGGAAAAGATAGAACCTCAAATATACCTGACCAAAAGAAACACAAGTTTGTTCTTTGTTTTGTCTGATGTTTTTCTGACAGGTTGCCCAGAAAACAGGAGAGAAAACAGTGCCATTTCTACAGGTGACCCACCCCTCAGACTTTAGTTCCCATAAACTTTCCACAAACTACTTTATCTAGACAGAAGGAAGGAATGCACGTGGGACAAAAAGGAAACTGGCTGAGGCAGGGACAAAGAAACAACTCTGGATGCCAAAAAAAATGCAATAGTTTAAATCCTATTTAAACCGGTGTATTTTTACACCAAGTTTAATAAGGGCTGCGAGGGTGTGTATGGCCCATTACAGCTCAACAGGATGCAGCAACTCATTAAGTTGCCCTAACGCACTCATGAGTGGCTCCTCAGGAGTACCATGCTCCACTAACTGGTGCTGACATGGGCAGGGCTCCTTACACCAGGAGCGTTCTTCCCTTTAAAAATAAGGATTTGAATTGCAAACAAGCTGCTTATTCAAGTCTGAGAAGGTCTTTTAATTTGTGCCTTGTATTTCAAACAAACAAGTTTTGGGGATTGGCATAGAGAAATCATGCAAATATAACGAGGACTTTATTCTACTTGATTCTCAAAAAGAAGCTCTCACGACAACCTAACACACAGACCTGCTACATGGGTGTCTCTGGTATTAACCTACAAATGTAGTTGACTCACTGATATAGGTCTTAACCATAAATTCTACCAAGCCCTTTAAAGTATGAAAGACAAAGCCTAAGGCATACAAGTTCTTAAAAATATTTAAGACCGATGAGTCTTCATAAACATATCAAATTCTTCATTAAAAGTGCTAAAAATAAGTCACCAAGTTAGTTTAGTCTTATGTTTCAAAGGGAAAAGCTACAGTGCATAGTCTATCTTACTTTTTCCTCCTGCAGCCTCTCTTCAACTTGCTTGGAAGCAATTTCATGTGCTCTGAAAAGGCTAATCGTGCTGGTCTGCTCTGGGTCCAAAATATTGCCATCTTCATCTCTAACAACCAGATCTAAATCAAGAATTCTAAACAAACCAAAAAAAATAGGCTTGTGAATTAACAGTGCTCAAATAAATGCTTAAAAAACACCTGCCAAGTGTTTAACATTAAAGTCATGCACACCTGCCATACTGATAGGAAAAAAAATTATTTGACAAGTGATAAAACAATTCAACATGTCACCAACCCCAGAGATAACCATCCCTGGCTGGAAGTCACTTCTTTCCCACAGCACAGAAAAAAAACAACGTAAATGAAATAGCAGAACAGCTGGAGAAGTAATTTCTTAAACAACTAAATTTGCAAGAGTCTTTGTTTCCTCCTCTGATTCATCCGACAGTTTGAACAAACAACTACAGTCACACCACACGCAAATCGGTCAGTTCATTTCATCTCACTCCACGTTCTCCTCCAAAGCAAGCATATTCATATATTAGCAAAAACCTGCGAGATACAAGAAGGTGTTAAGTCGTTTCCCTTTATTTAAAGCAGAAGCCAGATTTCTGTCAGCAGGGTGTTAACGTCCATGATTACCTTCCGCAGAGAGGAAGGCTTCTGCCATAATCAAATCCAGTCTTAGGAAAGACCTTTCACATTTCTCCATGTCAGTACAGTGCTGGCAGCAGAACCAAGGATTAAAACAAAAAAAAGTGAGGTCTAGGTTGCTCTGCATTTCTCTGCCTATCTTCCCTAAGACTGACCTCCTCACCTCTGTTCCAGGAGATATGGGCCCTATTTTCTTCTCCTAACTCTGCAGTCACCTCTCATGATGGAGCTGCTGCAACTTTGGTTTTGAAATAGGTTCGATCAATGAGCTTAAATCAAACGTGCAGCGTCTAATGAGCCACACAGAGGTTTGTGGGTTTTCTGAGATTAAGTTCCCTTTGGACACAGCCTGCAATCACTTGAAAAGAAGAACAGGAGCCTTGGCAGAAGACGACATGTTTCATGTACTTAGAGGATCACTACTCACACCCACCCTGACAAGAGGGAAACCTGGAGGTGTCAAAGCAAGCCTTGAGCCGGCTCAATACACAAACCCCTCCAATTAATCGCACGGCATTAATTCCAAGGTGGATGAACATCACTCATACAAGTTGCAGAGTGCGGGTGGCAGCTTATTAAGAAACATCTCCTAAACTCTGCTCTGTATCTGCATCCAGGCACCACAAAACTCTCTTAAGCATCCCTGGAACACCAATCTCCCAGCTGAATTTTCTAGTGAGAAAATGTTTCATCGTTGAAAGCAATTAGAAAAGCAGACAAAATCATCTTGCTCCTCCCTACTACTGTTTCCTGGGCAGCAGCCAGAGCAGGAGATAAACCCACTGACCGCTCATACCGCAACTGCCAGGCCTGGAGGAACAGAAGCAGAGTCCTTCTGTAGGAGATGCCCACGTGGACCAGAAAAGGTAACTCAGAAATTCAGATAAAGACTAATCCCCCAACCTACTACACACCAACAGGACAAGAACGTCTGCACAGACTGTCAAATAAATAGAAGCAAGCACTCCTTTAACTTCTTTGATTTATCCTTTCACTTGTCAATGATGCTTGAGAAAAAAAGAAAAAAAAAATTTCCTAAGTGTCCCAGTTACAGATTTTTGCAGCTGAACAAAAAACATGTTTTCACAACAAAATTACCTGACCCAATTTCAGGAAAACATTAAAAATACTAATTCATGAGCCCATTTTTACTTCCTCCGTTATTTTGACAACATGCAGTAAAATTGCTGTCTTTATTTATAGAAAAAAAAAAAATGTTATTTGCAAATTAGTACTTCACAAAACAGGAAAAGTTAGGATATGATTAGATCAGAAAACATTTATAAAACGCATAATGAATTCATTCTGTCTGGATATTGAAATCATCATTTGTGCTTATTTTAGACCAAAGTGAATGTATGACTACATTAGAAACATATGGTATCTTTCAGTTGTGAGTATTTACTCCAAAGTTCAAATTCACTTCCCTCCTGTACTCCACAGAGAATGGTCTGATCACTTAATTAGTCCATCAGAACATTATGAATATAAAGCCCAGCACAAGATGTTCCATTGTATTTGAACACTGAGCATCTGGAGGTTATTCAGAGGAACTTTAACCAACTCCTTAGCCAGATGGTAAAATACAGTAGCCAAACAAATAATATCAACAACATCTGGTTAATTGTCTGCTGAGGTACAACAGTCCATATCTTGGATTATAAATGCTAATTACCAACTGAATGCAGTTACTGATGATTTTTTTTTTTTTTTTAAATCACAGCTTTTGCTGATAAAGTGCATGAACAGAAATACTGCAAATTTGGCAGTTCTTAAGGAATAACACACAAATAGCTGAAATCTGATGAGTTATTTACATCACAAGGGATTTAAAGACTGGTTTACTGAAAACTTTTTTCAGTCCCCAGGTGCACAGTACTACAACACTGTCTCTTAGCATTCAAAACACTGCTTCAGATAATTTCCTGATTGAAGAGTAAGATATCATTTCTCATTTTCAAGCAAAATGGCAAGTCATAACTGTACAGACAATTTTTAACCTAAAACTGTATTTTTAAAAATTTTCCTTAAATCCAGACCACTGTTTGGAGAGCTAATATGTCCGAATCACTAACATATCTAACATATGCAACCTACATCGCTGTCTTTTTTTTGTAAATATTTCCTTCACAATTTTCCTCCTGTTAAATAGGTACTTTATTAAATCTGTCAATTGTCTGGTACAAGCTGGATACTATAGAAGTAGAGGAACAATGAGCTAAATGATGTTTCTGAGCCAAATCCTTCAACATCACATTACAGCTAAGTGACTTCAGGGCACACGCAGCTGGTGGTGTTGAGAAGGCAACAACTGTTTATGCTGCAGAAGCAAGTAGAGTTTAAATTATATTTTGAACGGAGGCAATACTTGCAACTTTTCAATTGACCTTAAAAATTACAGCTTCATACCAATATTAAATTGATAATATCACCCAGTGAGTTACATATGGATTCCACTTTACATATTATAATTTGTACTATATTTTAAAGATGTTGTATCAACTTTGTTCTTTATCTCGCTGTAACAGAACTCTTAGCATACTCCTATCACATCTCCATAAATACAAAATAAAAGAATCATTCAAGAAGCCCTTGACAGCTAACATGTATTCCACAAGCTCATTTGGTTTTAAGCATAAACACTTAGAAAATATTGTTCACAAACCTGTTGCCATAATCAATTTTGGCAGTCACTTTCTTTTTCAGTTCTTTGAGCTCATCTTGGGGTAGGGTCCCAGAGAGTATTTGAGATCTCCACTCAATAAGATCATATATCATGTGCCGTACACTGCAAAACATTTCTCTGTTATCTTGCTGTTTGGAGGAAAAAGATGGGTAGAAGTTAGTTTTGAAGTCTACTGTGCATCTTTTAAATGCATATAATAAATTGCAATTATAAAATATGAATTCAAAAGGGTAAGAGTCTATAAATAGCTCTAAATTAGGAGCCTAACTTTCTATAGCATAGAACACTGAATACACAGCATCTTACACTCTAAAGTATCTGAATAAGTATAAATGCTTCTGTTTGTTACCTTAAAATCAGGATCAAGCTGTATTCAGAACAGGCATTCAATGGAAAGCTATCCTTTCCTTAGTTCACAGAGTAACTTTATTCAATGACCCTCTATATTGAGTTAGAGCAGGACTAAAAATGGGGCATTTTAACAGCAAGAGGCTCAAGTTCTGCAATACTCCACCCGCAACGCACTACAGGATCCTTTTCCCCCCTAGTTAAACCTTCAGGATAACACTTTAAAATTCCTCAGTGTGCAAAGCCGAGCGCATCTTCGGAGTCACAGGTAACATCTGAAGTAAAGTACTAAACCTTATATGGGACATTAAGTAACTTAATTGTTTATAAAGGCTGGAACTATGGATATTAAATAGTGCCAGCAGCACACACAAACTTTCCTTGGCAACATTCAGGTAAACTAGGACATGGGGAGATAAAAGTTCCAGGCTTACAATGGAAGAACCTCCTTTTCCAGAGTGTTTTCTATATGCATGCCCATACACACATGCATTGAAACGGAAGATTAAATCTTTAACCACAAAACAGAGTTTGACACCTTGGTTTAAACCGTGGACAGTGCATATACAGATCAATTTTAGCACAAACAAAACTATGCAAAACTGAAGTTGCACAACAACAGCCTTTATTTTTTATTGTGAATGTCAAGACAAAGCCAAGGCAGAGGCCCTGAATGCTTTGATCTTATCCAGGAGTGGTCTCTCCTACTGTCTTCATAACCCTCAAAATCTAAGCCATTAGTTCAACACACTATTAAAAAGAATACAACTTTGTAAACACCCTCCATCAACGAATTATTCAGGCTACACGTAGCTATCTTTCATTCAGACTACACCTAGGCCTCGTCTGACTGAGAACAACTGGAATAATAATGAAAAAAAAAATTCTCCACACTATATACAGAAGACAGCGAAAAACTGCAGAAGGTGCAGGAAAAGAATATAATGACTCAAAGACTCAAGGAAAAAAATATCTAACTGTGAAACTTAAAGACTTCAGTCTGTTCAGATTATCTAAAAGCTGACTTGATTATAGTGCGAGCACCTTCACAGAGAGAAAATAGCCATTATTAAAAGCTCTTTAATGTAGCAGAGAAAGACACAACAGGCACATGTGGCTGGAAGCTAAATCCAGACAAATCCAAATGGGAAAGAGGTTCGTGATTTTCGATGCTGCAGGCAATCATAAACTAGTGAGATGAAGAACATGCCACACCCTCTGCTATCTACAAATCAAAACCGAATACCTAGTCAATATTCAAACACCAATTACAAACTGAATACCGGCAAAAATGTGGTCATTTAATGACTTCTAATATGCAAGATGTGGACAACACAGACTATCTCTCTAGTCTGCAGATTGACCAATTTAAAACCAGCTACCTCCAGTAAACCAAATCTCCCTTCACAAGGCAATCCCAGTGCACCAAAGCTCTTTTTGGCAGTTGACCACATGCAATTAATCTAACAGATATCCTTGAGATACAAACTATAAACAAACTCATTAACTGATCTACCTTCTCAGAGTAAAGCTGTAGCCGGGACTGGAACCCTTTCTGCTATGGAAGAGAGGCCACTGGTAGAATCACACCTGCCTGCTCTTGAATTCATTCAAAGCACTGCAGTATTGTTCAGCTGTTCACACATCTTCATGGAAATAAATGCATGATAAATGAGATCTTAAACATTAACCGTTTGAACAAGTGATTCTCACGCCAGGAGAAATTTTATAATTCCCTAAAAGTTACTGCTACAAAAAGTGCAACAATGTCTCTTGCTATTCCTCCTCATTTTATGTGCACCACAACCAAGTCTTGGCCAATTCTGCAGGTGGTGTTTCTCCGATATTAAGCAGTATCAGATTTTACACTCAGGATAATCGCCCCCAAAAAAAGACATCAGGGTCAAAATGTAATCCTCACTGACCTCAGAAGCACACTACAGTGGAACTAAGGGCAAAGCTGTTCGCAGTGACCTCTCTAGACTCTGCTCCTCCTAGTTTGCTTCTGCCTACTTCCTCCTTGCTCCTCAACGCTTGATCTCTCTAGTATGACATCACGTTAACACTCTCTCCAATATATAATCAGTTCCCCTACACAGAAGGTATTATCATCCTTCATCTCATCTACTGCCATACTACATCACTTCCAGCATACTGTCTTTTTAATCTTTGCGTTCACGGGTGGGATTAAAAGCCACGTTAGTCAACACAAACGTCTTCATTTCCAGTTAGTGCCCTCACTACACAGCTTCACTCTTATGATAGAAGATTTCAAACATACTGATAAGAGAGTGCATTAAACCCTACTCTGAATATAGGACTTTCCTGTTCCCATTTTCTCATTACAATGACCTTGCCCAGCGAGAGCATGAGAAGTCTGAGCTGGGGTAACCTTACATCCTACAGCACGTTGTTGCTTTACATCCAAACTGCATTTTAAGTGCATGTTTGAACACTCTTTAGAGTTTATTTCCGAGCATTTGCATCTGTGTGGTTTCATGGCTATTATATTTCTGTTACTCCATCCATCAATGCAAATGTTCATTACTTTAAATTTCTAAGAATATAGTCCTATGTGCTTGGAACTTAAGTATATGAAAATAATCAGGTGTGTAACTTCACGTCAGGATAAACTCAAGCACAAGATTCAATCAACTTCAAGCACAAGAATATTGAGAGGTAAAAAGCCTACACTGATGATTTTTCAAAGGTTTAAGTTTACACACACAAATTCAACATGAAATATTCAATTTTTTTATAAAGTAGACCAACATATTCAATTTTTTTATAAAGTAGACCAACAGCCTTAAGAACTGCCCTTAAAACCATTTTCTTCATTTCTTGAATACAATCTTATATTAGATGTTTCCAAACATATATACATCTTAAAAATCTAGTGTATTCCATTTAATAGTACCCCAGGAAAAATGGCTCATGACTGCTCAGTAAATTATTGCTAGATCAAGGTAACACTCTAAAAAGCTGATTCTTTGCAAGAAATACACAGTATTTGAGAACACACTTGAAACAAACACTCCTGAGATATGTGCCTTAACACAGAAGATGCTGAATAGCTTTTCCACACTGAAAGTAGCTTTTAGACACAGTAACAGAAGTGGAATTTCATTAACAGATCCTTCATACTTCTCACTCTACCTTTCACAGCATCACTCTTTTCATAAACAATACGCTACTGTAAATCTTCTCCTAAATTGATACTTACAACATATAATTGCCGCCATATTATAGACCACTCCCGCAGCGTCGTGGTAACCTCCTGAATCAAGGGGAGCTCATTGGGTATAACTGTTTCGTGTTGTCTTCAGAGGAAAAGAAAAAAAAATAGTTTGGATTACGTAGTAGTTTTTGGGTAGGATGGCAGCATCATTCCTAAGGAACTGTTCATTTCCAAAGACAAGTCAATAATGACAGGGTTGAAAATAACATCACGTACAATAAATTTCAAAGTTAAAAAAGAATATATTATCAGATACAACAGAAGTGGTGTACAATAGTACAGCCACACGACATAAAGGGTACTTTGGTGGGCTCAGACTATTTTTCTACTGAGCTCACATATTTTTCCCCTCCCTCCTTATGTCTATACTCACAAAATAAGGATTTCGATACATTCCTCACCATTTGCTACTGAGATACTGACTTTACAAGACGAAAGCCAGATACACATAACCCTACAATGCCATGATACCAATGCATAATTGTTTTTCAAAATATTGGTCTTGCAAAGAAAAATTAAGCATGCCCATCATTACCATAAGTTTCTGTATGACTTGTTTTTAAATTACGTGCCATGAAAGTAAGAAACAACAGCCAGATCTTTTAATATTTCAGAAGTAGGGTACTTAAAAGCAGTTTTGTAATCAGCAAGAAAGATGTCATTATGCAGCAATCTCATGATTAGTAGTTTTATCATTTACATATTTAACAGTGTATAAAAATAAATCAGGCACAAAGGAATAAAATATTTTAATCCTGTTTCACTCCATTTCATACCTGGCTAATTATTTATTAATTCCACTCCACTTTTTTTCCCTGGCATTTCATTGGGGTTTTTTTCCTGGTTTTTAACTAAACTTTTCTAACAAAGTTAAGAACTTTTACATGCATGTCCAGCAAAGCTGATTTGCTATATAAATATCTGAATTTGAGCAGCTGTTAAATAACAAAAACCAGCCCCAACTAGTGTCACACATAAGGAAAGGGAGCAGAACCACAAAATGAACAATTTGACAGAACTCAGTAAGGTAGAAAACAATGCCTGGATAAAGGCTTTCAGCAAGGAGTTCAGTCCACAAGACTCACTGAGGACAGAATTAAGAAATTACTTAAATTTCATGTGCATAAAGGAAAGGTCTCTCATATCAAAGGCCTCTTAATATACCAGGCAGAAGCCATAAGACTCAAGGGCTGGAAGATAAAAGTTGGGAAAACTGAAATTAGAAGTAAAGCAGGGGGCAGGGAGGGGAGGAAGTTAATTTAGGTAATTATCAGTTGAGAGAGTAAGAAAAGTTATAGAGAAAAAATGGTAAATTATTCATTCTTCTGAAACATTTACATTAATACGAAGAAGGTTATGCTTTAGCTCAACTATATGATGATGCAGCTAAGGACAGTACTAGCCAGAAGCACTGCTGATGACAGCACCTTTGAACTTGGCGAGTTACCAATTTAAAATATTTTTTAAAAGAACCACACACGTTTTCATCATCAGCCACTTAACTGGAAACAACTGTAAGTTTCCTGATAATACGGAGATATTATAGTGATACAAACAGGAAAATGGGTTTTCATTATTTTCAAACCAAACTTACCCTTTGCCTTCAACTATTGCTTCCTTAAGGTGTATATAGGAGGCGGGAAATATGCCCTTAGAGAGGAGAGGAGAAAATGTTTTAAATAACCAGTTGCACACAACATTTTATCTATTACCTTAAAAAAAAACAAGTCAAGACACATTTCTGGGTCCGCAGAGCCATTCACATCCTCTTAAATATCAGAATAGTTGTGTTGTACATTAAAAAAAAGCCACATTTAGATCTTGCATGTCCTTTCAAGAAGGTGTTATTGTAACCTTAGCAAGTAAGTGGTTTTAAACCTATCTTCAAAATATTAAAGAAAACAGCAGAGACACCCTGTGATAAGCAGCCCTGCAAAGGGGTGGTTCCTCCCCCAGTTCAAGGTACGCTTTGCCACAATTCTCCAGGTCCCTGGATGACTGTATACAGATGCAAATTAAGACAGATTTCCTTTTGAAAGTGTGAAAGACAGATAATTTTACATGGTCCTACTCCAAAATGACATTCTGCCTGGAACCCAGGTCTGCTGCTTGCTCTTCCTCACATCTAACAAAGCTTTCTAACCCTGCTAGAAGATGTGGCTTCTGTTCCCAAAGTGTCTTCTCCAGTGTTTCCAGTTCAAATAAAGACTACGTGAGAAGGGGCAGCATACAGGGCTGCCTTGCTGTGAAATAAATGGGCACGTGCACACCCGGGACACAGGCATCCTGCACTGCCACCCATCACACACAGATTACACATAACGTAGTGTCTTCTACTGCCAACCTAGCGATAGTGCTACAAGTCAAAACCCTCTTCAACAGCCAGTACAGAAAAACACCAGTATTGACTTTTCTGAAAAACATGTTCTAAATTTATCTTGAGATCCCAGAAACACAATAATATTCTCAAAATAGCGTAAGCTCATATTAAAAAAATTCAAGTCTGAGAAAGCGAGTCCCACCACCTAACCCTTTGAATTAGTAGCTCAGTTTTCTTACCATCTAGGAATGCAAAAAGGGAAATTCTCTATAAAACTACAGAAAGTGGGGGGTAGGGGGGGTGTCTTTTTCTCCCAGTAAAATAAAAATCATTACATTTAGCAGCAGTCAGACAAACGCAGCAACACGTGGAATTAACTTAAGCCAAAAAGAATGTGTAATTGCTTCTTAGGCTGTACAAGGCATATTCGTGAAATGTTGAGTGTATTTCCAAAAAAAGAAAATATCAAAATAGATGAGAAAAAACACTGAACAGGCCTGGTTAGGAAACGGGTGGGACGAACCACACAGCTCAGCTTTGTACATTTAGATGTGCAGACACAACTCAAAATGCACCTCTGTAGGCAAACATTACATTTTAAGTGTTTAAGTGAAAAAAGAAGCAAAACCAGAAGTCGTTTAATTCCAGTTAATTACTACTATAAAGTAAAACGCTCAAAAAATAAAACACAATGTTACAACCAGTATTTGTGCTGTTTCCTTTTTATTTCAAAAAGGCTGCTATAAACAGCAGCCCTTTATGCACACTGAAAGCCTAACAACTAGGCAAAATTACACTGCAGAAGATTAATCCCCCTCTTGCAGAGAACGACTGAAAATCACAATGTAGATCTCCATATCACTTTCCAAGATGCAATTGCATTTTACGAGTAATACATTATTTAACAGACAGTGAAGCAAAGTGTCAGCTTCTAAACAGATCAACTAGAACATAAAGTTCTGAACTTTTTACTGAGGCAAAGACTGGTACACCAGTTACTGCAGAAAACAAGATGATGCACATAAAGCCATCTAGAGTGACTGTACGTACATAAACCCTCAAATTGAAAAACATAGATACGCAGCTCAGCTTGTAGGCCTTGCTAAAATAAGTTTCGGTTAAGATGAGGAATTCACATTTACCAGAGGCTGAGACTACACACCAGCAGCTATTAGAGATCGGGAACACACGCCGGATCGCTCCCTGCAGCACCGTAAGACATGCCGGGGATCTCCGCTATAACAACACACCCAACGCCGTAATACATCTCTGTCCAAGAGAAAAATGAGCAAACCGCCCTGGCAACACTTACCTTCTTGGATTTTTTTCGTAGGGTATAACCTCTGTACCAACCTAGGAAGGAAAAAGAGAACAAGCATTAAAAAGTTCATTAATGTTACCTACCAGCTGTTCCTTCTCAGCTCAACAGCACCTTAAGGTGGTTTCTGATCATGGTTCACCCCCGCCAACGTGCACACGCACACCCCACCTGAATTTAAATTCTCTACAGGATTAATACCCCGGCTAAAAGAAATCTTGGAAGCTATAAAAAAAAAAAAAAATCAGAGTGATGAGGATCAAACCAATGGAGAAGACTAGATGACAGAACGAGCATTTTACATGATGTGTTTAGTAATTAAATTTAAATGCATGACAACTAATTTACCAACATAAAACTTAAGAGCATTGACTTCACAAAAATGTACTGTTTGACCAGTTGGATGTTAAAACCTATTTAACTTCCACAAACGCAAGTTTCCAAATGTGGATCAGCCGTTTGTCATCTCAGCAGAAAACAAGACTACTTTGGGATTTATGATTCACACATCAAAACATAAAAGCAAGGAGCCCTGCAGCCCTAATTCAACGCGAGGCAGCAAACACCCACCCCGCAGCAGCCCCGATGCCGCATGATTATTCAGCCCGTGCCGCGCTCCGAGGCAGGCGGCTGTGCCTGGAAAACCATCTCATTTATCGTGCCCCCGGTTCACGACACATCTGCAAGCAATCACCATTACAGCTTTTAGTGTTTCTCCAGCCATCCCACTTCAGTGCAACTGGATAACCAAAGCAAAAAACAAAACCCCACAAACTACAGTCATTTTGCCTCATGGAAGAGACCGTGCCAGAGAAAGCAGATGAGATCTTCTGTGCACACTGTCCCCAGCTCAGCGCTTGCTTGTCTGTCTGCTTGCACTGGGGCTGGTTTCTATTTCAGCTTGTCTGGGCCATGGCTCGCTCACTCCTTTCTGCTCAGCACCCCAGGGACCCCCCTAAGTGACTGGAGCTGCCCTCCGCAGCTTTTGGAAGATGGAGCCTGGGTGCAAAACCACCCCCTCTACCTCCGTGAAGAGGGTTTTTGTACAACAAATCATCCCTCTCCAGAGATAAACATGGGTGAGGATGGGGTGATCACAAAGCAGACGTGGCAAAAAAAAAAAAATATACAGACCCACTTCTAGTAACAAGGGCAGGAAGAAAGTTCAAGGAAGACAACGCACACTGATAAATCCATTATCTATGCTCTGGGACTAGAAATACAAATTAAAGTCTCAAGCACACAGAATTTTTCATCTGCTCTCCGGTAGCAAAAGGTGAAATGATTCATCAGCTCCACACTGCATCAGAAGCCTACCCTCTGTGATCACTTGGGGACGGTTAGTGCAATCTTCTTTAATCGGGTGTCTACAGCCATCACAGTTCACTTCCCTACAGAGGCTGCAATGGCCTCACATCTCGCTTTTCCGTTGCTTTCAGAGCAGCATCAGCAAAAACTGTTGCTGAAATGACCATGCCCAGATTCTGGCTCAGGTGCAAAGAAGGCAAAGCGTTTCTGCCAGCTCTTACTCCACTGGCTGAAATCTGTGTACAGACATGCACAGATTTCAATCCTATTAAAAAACTAAATTCCCTCCGTTTTATATGAATAAACCAACATTTTCAAGTTCTGGAGTCTAAACTGATAAGCACCATAACTCTCTACAAACTGAAGAACATTCAATCCTATTATTATCTCAGCCACCTCGTCTCTCCCATCCCATTTTCTGTGCTGTCTGACTCGGGACATCACGCTGCACCTGCAGATTAAAAAGCCACGTAGCAAAGACAGCTCCTCCTCGTCGAACCTTCTGAAGCTTAACAGCCAGAGCTACAAGAGATTGCAGATAAGAAAGCTGCCAAAATCTGCCCTGGAGAACTGGTTGCACCCCTGCTCATTGCAGAGGCCCTGATGCAGCCAGGCAAGTCCAGCCAGGCTCGTGGCTGGCAGCCACCACCTAAACGAGGTTCTTGCAGCGGGGAGCCCCATTTCCAAAGAGAGTGATTCAACTGGAAACACCGAGTCTTACCATGAACGCACACGTGTAAGGGCAACATCATTTAAATACATGAAGTCACATCTAATGAATTAGCCAAAACGTAAGGACCGCTCAGTTCCCCAGCTGTAAGATGAGGGCAGGTCTCCTCCATGTAGACAGGCACTACAGAAACAACCTCCCTGACAAACATGAATTAAAGAAGGTCACAACATTGTGATTTTTCTTCAAAGCACAATAAATACAATTTGTTGTAAGACACTGGATAAGGGAAAGATAAATATAGTGTAGCCACTGCTTTAGATGAGCAATATCTAGTCCATCACACTAAAAAAGGAAGGGGTAGAGGAACGCCTGAGCATGTGTCCTTGTTAATGACATTGTGGCCGTAATTTCAGTTCTTGATTTTGTAACCTCAGAAGTTTTGGAGATCATAGCAAAAATTAAAAAATAAAGCCTGAGAACAGAGAGAGGGAAAATACCCGATGTCAAACACTTCCCTGGAGCACACAGAGCCGAGCTCCAGATCCTCCTCACTCTACTCATGGCCAACTCGGTTTCAGACAAAATGCCAGCAAGAGGAAAACAGACTGATGCCAGAAATATTTTTATAAAGTGACATGGGCTTTTAAGTGGCTTATTGATTTACTACAAGGTTTCTAGCTTTGCCCTCAACAAATATTACGGGATATAATGGCTGGAAAAAGCATCCACGTAAATCCACTAAGAAAAAGGGACCTGTGTCCCTTAAAGCTGCAAAAGACTAGAATTTTCTCTTGTTTCTCTTGAAAGATGTATCTATTTACTACACAGCTACCAGATAGGTCATTTGTTGCATTTAAATAAAAAAAACAAAACCCAACAAAAAAAAACAAAATTGCAACCAACAACTAATGTTCCCAAATATCAGAAATAACTTACTTGAAAATACTAATTTAGGAACTGGCAGCAACACTAGAAATTAACTAGTGTCCAAACATGCAAGTTTGGGTTTGAAGCTTATTTACTGTTATATTTAATAGCTATTCACGTTAATAAGTCACATCTATTGATCCCATGTTCTGTTCACCCATCCCACCAAATAATGTCAAGAAACAGAATTAAGACAATAAAGATCTGGCAAGTACTAATTCAGAACGTGGCAACTACTTGTTTTGGGATATCTGCTATGAAATACAGGCCTTCTCTCCTGCAAGACAGAGTATCTATGAAGTCACAGGGCTTTGCCATTTGGCTTTTCTTGTAATGCTCACATTAAAAAAAACCTCCTCTCACTCCTCCTAACAGAAAAATAAAATTGTCTGCAATTCTACCCAAAAGAAAAATACCAATTTGACTTTCAACATCAATTACTCTAAAAGTAGCCTCATCTTTGCTTTGATTCCTGGAAGAACAGAAATTTTAACAGCGAAATGTGCACATTCATTTCCAATCTCCCAACTCCTACAAAAATATTGGCTGTTTTCAACAAGCCTGCAACTTCACTGGACTGGCATATGAAATTATTTGTAGAAACTTTTCCCTGCATTTCAGAGGGGAAAAAAAAAGTTTCCTTTGATTAAAATTTAAAAGATTACCATGTTACAGTAATAAAAACAAATTCCAAAATAAGTTTTACATATAGGCAAAAAAATAAATAATATTTTAAACACATAAGCAAAGTCCACCTTAGCAATCCATTCCAGTACGTGGTAGCAAGATGATATCCTATAGAAACCTATTAAACTGAGACTGAGCCCTCCCAACTTGTCCAACTTGTCAGCCTCTTTTGTCTGTAGAGAAGACCAACTATGCAAGGATTTACCATGGGGTTTTTAACAAGTCAGATTCAGGGGTAAAAAAAACCCCAAACTATTACAATCTACCATTTCAAAGCCCCATAGATACATATAAATCTTCAAAACTACTCCTAACTTAAGAATTATTGCAGAAAACTGTTTCAAAACAGTAACGATTCTGCAGTAGGCTGTCAAGAGCAGAATGCATAATGCAGCAGGTATCAATGAAAGAAGCCAAATTTTTCCCCATGACCTCAAATACAGGGAAAAGGCGTAGACTTTTGAGTAGCAGAATCAGATCCTCGGCAAACCAGGATTATGGACTCTTCAAATGACTTTTCTGTCCCATGCTGATATTATTAGGGGCCTTTTCCTCAGATTGGCCCATCCTACCGCAGCCTAACACAACCCTGACACGGACAGGACTCGTGGCAGGGAAGTTCCCAGGCGCACACCTGGACGTTAATGCATATGGTATGAAACCTCCTGGGGCACAATCTGCACAGATTTTGTATAGAGGAACTTGGAGATCAAAAAGTTCAAATAATTACCTAATAATGGCAGCTCTGTGAACAAGGGAGATAAGAATTATGGCACCTAATTTCCCATCACAGCAGGTACGTAATGAGTAATCATTGTATAAAATGTTTGTCAGAACACTAACTCATTTGCATTTCTTTTAACATGAACTCATCCCGTGTGCCTGAAGCCTAACAACCATGAGAGTGTGAAGGTCTTTATATTATTCAAGTCTAGGGGAAAAGTGAGTCACCTCCACTGCCCCACTTAGTTGGCAGCAGTCATCAACTGATACAGTTTCACACACCCTGTTCAGGATTCAGAGTTTCTCCCACATTCATTAAATACATCTATTTATATATAAAAGTACAAAGCTGCACAATATTTAAATCATTCCATTTGCATTTAAATTTTTTTTGTATTATTAGATTTTTATTAAAGCATATAATGTCAGATAACGGAAAAATTAATTTGCTTCGAGTCAAACTTGGCATTGCAGGGGCAAGCTGAACTCTATAGGAAACTGCCAGCCCAGGAACAATGAGAAAATTCATTTGTACAGTGATGAGTAGAGCTTGTTACTTTTGTTGGAAGAGCATTGTTTGTTTCAGTAAATATAACAATAAAATAAGCCTATTAGCCAATATCTAAAACAAGTTTATCACACAGATGTACCAAAAGATCAATGTCTAGAGAAACAAACAGATTAAATCAATATATTAAAGTAAATCACATTTCCACGGGACAAAGAGTGTTATAATATTTTTAACAGTTTAGTTGTATGTTATTTATACCCTTCCAAACTGTAGCATGCCATAAAATTTTCAAGTCAAGGATATAACGAAAGAGCTGTATTTTGCTTGGCTCAGTAGCAGATCAAGCAAGAGCTCAAAAGTGTTATGACAATTTTCACGTTCTGTTGATTATCAAACTCAGCATTCGAACTCCCTTGTATGTGGATCAAGGAGGAAAGATTTTGGTACATGTAATGTTTCTACAGCTTCCTATCAAAACAAGCAAAGCATCTGAAAAGCCTGAAATCAGTCCATGGCACTGTAACACATGTACCCATCTTATAAGAGAGACATAAATAATTTAGGACCCAGCTGACTTTCAAATTCAGATTAAACTTCTTTTAGCAGCAGGCTCTTTTGCATTACCCAAGTGTATCCAAAAAGCATCTATCATTTTTCTAACACAGGGTAGATGCTACAATTGATCCACAGAAATTGATCCATCCAATTGATAGAAACAAAGCTGTGTGAGCATCCATCTTCTGTAGAAAAGGAAATGGTTATTCACCAGGTATCAACCACATGCCTCTTCGTTCATAACTATCATTGGCTAATCCTGCATTCATCAGAAATAATACATTTTGTCCTTTAGCAAGAAAGTAACTAGTCACCTGGTAACATGAGAAGGTCACAAACAGAAAAGCAATTGCAAAACCAATGTTTTTAAAAGCAAATTTTGCCAGCTTACCTTCATATGTTTCTAATATGTGCACGGTGTCACCTATTTGTAAGGAAAGTTCGTCTGGTCCCCTCGCGTCGTAGTTGTAGAGAGCTGGACAGAGGAAACACTACTATTAGCACATGCAAGTCAACACAGCTTCCAGGATTTTTTTTCTCTACGTAATTGTTTTTATTACTCGCTGTTGCAACTCTCAATCTTTTTGTAAAGGATTCCGTAAAAAAAAAATTTGTAAAAATTTGGCCAAGTTCTTTAATCCATTAACATTCCCCCCCATCACAAATCTCAAAAAGCCACAAGTCCACTTTCTAAAGTCAGTCCCTCACTCTGTTTATACTGCTTTGCTTCTTCTTAACAATACATTCAGTTAATTTTTTAATTTTTTTTTTTTACTTGCCTGTCTTCCAGCACTTTATGCCAATTTTACACAACTCTAATGAACTACACAGTCTTCTCCTCTCAGCTCACCACGGAGAAAACCTACAAAGCATCTTTAGAAAACTCAAATTACCACCACTAATATTAAAGAATGATTTATCAGTCCCTTCATTAAAATATAATATGCATGCAATAAATTAAATAATCATGATTTCAGAATTCCTGAGTGCCAGAGGTAACTGCACCAACCCAATGTATTCATGGGAGAGACTACTTCTATCCCCCACTTTATAGTATTCCAATCAAGTTGACATACTTTACTCATTAGCAAGCTCCAACAACATCCACAACCTGCAAATTCACCAAATGCATTTGTATTCACAAATATTTCTGAGTGGCTCCAGTCACAAGCAGGGTGAGGAGTGACAAAGTGAAAACCATTTCCCTTTCCAGTGCCGATTCAGAAAAAGCCTGGAGCCCTTCCATCCAGAACAGCAGCAAGAGGCACAACGTCCGAGGGAACTGAAGGACCCTCACGTTACACCCAGCTGGTGTCAGTACTGGAGATCTAAAGCAGGGCAGAAAGGATTCTGGACTGAGGGACAACTCTCAGATTTCTTTAGATACACGTAAATGGGAAACCTCACAGCTACGTATATTCCAAAAGCAACTTCATCGGAGGTCACAAGTTCCAACCCAACCCTTGGAGGAGAGTCTGCCCATCGCTGCCCTGCAGAGCAGCCGTCAGCCTCCACCCGTGCCCACCCACATTTGTCTTCCTCACAGGAGCAGCAGATGAACACCTTCACCCGGTGATGAAGTCAACTGCTAAAAAAGGAATGCTGGAAGTGGCTCCTGCCTCACGGCCACCGACCCACAAGCTGCCTGCACTTGGACAGACTTCCCTCCTGGCAAGGGTGTGACTTTGGAGAGCACAAAAATTGTTGTGCTTTGAAAAAAAAAAAAACCAAACCAGTAGTCAGGTACAGATTACCAGAGATAAATCAATCAGGAAAGATGCATTACCCCACTCACCAATGAAATGACATTATAACCAGTAACTAAAAACCATAGGGGTGTTCTTTGGTTTTTAAAGATGTGTCCGATAGCAAAGAAGAATTTGAGAACTACCATCTTCAGAAGATAATAAACTACAACCAGAAAAATAGTAGTTCAAAAACTGTTCCTCCCTACTCTTCCCAAAAGGAAATCTGGAAAATCCGAGCACTGAGATTAGCAACACCCGGAAATTTATCTGACAAATAACACCGCACACTAGGTTCAGTCAAAAAAAATATTCATAATCTGAAAAATAAAACAATTATTACTCCTAAAGCTAGATTTCTATGTTTGATATGGAGGAAATTCCTTGTAATTAACAAAATCCTCCAATATCAAGTAGGGTCTTTGTGACCGAAGACATCAACTCCAGTATTTGACAAGACTGAAGTTAATGAATTATAATCAAGGCGTACCCACAAATGTTTCTGCGTGGTTCCGCAACTGCAGTTACTCCCTCAGATAAGGTTCCAAGTTTGAAGGCGTTTTATACGCTATTCTTAACTCATGAAATGACAAAAGTAGTCTTCCTCCTTCACCATGAGGTGCTACATACCTCTTGCCTTCCCCTTTCCAGCACACAAAGGGCTGTGCACAAAGTGGCAGCTTCCAGCATTCAGTGTCAAAGGACAGCTTTGGAAAAACAGCTGAGAATTGGAATTTATTACTTCTTGTCATAACCCTTTGAGGAGTGAGAGCATTCTTGGAATATGAACGTTACCTCAAAACTTCCTACCGCCCCTCAGATAACCACTTGCTTTTCTTTCTACATTAGTTTTCAGGACAGGGTTGGTGTGTAGCGTGGGTCAGAAGTGCCCCAGTGGGACTCTCGAACTATTATTGGAACAGAAAGACCTGGATAAGTTACATATAACTTCACTCCTCACAGGAAATCTTCACAGATGTTCAGACCAAGAGAGTTGACAGGACATTAACAACACGTGCTGAACTCATTAGAGGTCACAAAACACTTCCAAATAAACCCTCAAACTTAAAACCTACAACAAAAGGCCAAAAGTCCCAGTTATAAAGGCAATGAGACATCAGACCCAGGAAAGACCCTCACTTACCTGCTCAATTTTCTCCTATTCCCAAGCAGTCCCAAGCAGCAGGCTAGAGCCCATATTAAACAGAACAACAACAACATAGATTACATCTATAAGAATTGGTAACTGGAGAAAAATACTTTCTTGACCTCAAATCTGATAATCTCTTTAGCCCCAAGCGTGCAAGCAGGAAACATCCAAGCGGGCACATGAGGTCTAATCCCACCACGAGGAAGGGCACAGTGCTCGGCACTGCCTCCAACCATGGCCATGACTTCATTTTCAACCTCTAAAACTTACTATTTATTCTCCCCAGAATTTATCAAATTCCGGTTTACAATGCTAACAACAACAAATACATGACAGGTCGCCTTGGTCCTTTTCTCTGTGGTACTCCTCTCTACAGGCTTTAGAGTTAAGTAGTAAATAAATATATACAAGTGCAAAAATGAAATTAAAAATATGGAAAAGCAATTTGGAAGAGAAAACATAGGACACAGTGTAAGTTTATAAATAGAAGAGAGGACACTTCAGGCTAAAAAAGAATAAAGGTCAAGTGCATCGCAGAGACTAATATCAACAGTATTTAAATGAAGGCTTTAAAAAGTAATATAATTTTATTGACATCAAACCAAGCCAAGCTAGCTATTCCTGTTTTAATGTTTTTGTTAACTTTTTCATTATTAAAGAGATATAAAGCCTCCCTCCTAGGTATCTGGCACAGAATATTTCAAAGCCATAATTGCTATTCTGCAGGAGAAGAGGGTTCAGCATTAAGAAAAATTAACATTTTAAACTGCTCTGAACAGAGGAATGTTAACAACAGTGAATACACAGCACATGGGACAGTCTGCTCGATAACATTAGTCAGAAATGTTTTCCATTCAGCTTTTGTGCATAAGGGAAGACAAAGTCACACAGTCAATACTTGTGTGGTTGGAGTTCCACACTTAACTCCATCCTTCAGGTATTTACTTAGATCTCTTCAACACTCACTGCTGTCACTAGAGTCAAGAGGACCCGTGGGTGCTCAACACATCCAAAAAAAGAATCCAACTCAGGTCTATCACCTTCAGAACCTCGACACACATTCCTGCTGCCTCATACCAGACATCCCAGTCACGAAAAATTTGCGTTATGACAGATTAGAAACAGTCCTGTACTCTATTCACACTTCAGCTAATCATTTCTCAAACATTTAAATGGAATAACACTAAGGATCAAAAGCAGCTATGAATAAAAGCCATTAAAATTTATAGCCAAGAGTGCTAACTGATGTCTATCATAACAAGGAGGGTCATGTAACAGGAGCTGCGCCGAAATGACCAATTCTTTTGACAGATGATAACAAACAGCCATCAAGTGGTTATTACTGCCCACGACAGCTCCCCCAGACCTGAACCGAGTGAGGAGCAATAGCCACAGAGGGAAGATTTATCTTTAAAAATATATATATGTGTGAAAAATAGGTCTACAAAAAACAAAACAAACAAAAACCAAACCAAAACAAATTTTTGGCTTGCAGCAGCACTAACAGATCATGAAGTAAACAACCAAAATAACTATAAAGCACATTCCACCCCGTGATTACAAAACCAGGCTTGAACTACACTGCATACTCCTATGTAAGATAGCAAGTAACTCCCTCTCTAAGCAGAGTGACATCAAAAGATGTTATGACAGCAAAAATGTTTGATTAGAGCAAACGACAAAGCTTTAATTAAAAGGAAAACAAAAAAATTTGGAGGAAGAAAGAATGAAACTGGCATTCTTATATTTTGTCTGCTCAACAGTATTCTGAGCCACCATTTTAACTATTTAAAAGCTTGAAGTATAACTTCCAAATTTTAACTTTTTTTTTTTTTTAACTGAACTAAATTCTGCTTAATTGGGAAAATCCAATTCTCCGTGCAACACATTTCCAGCTCAGAGAGCTCTAAACTAAATGAAGCTTTAGGAATATTTACACCAACTAACATCAGGCCTCCCCATCCTGCTCGAACTGAGAATCAATGCTCACTGTTTTGGCAAAGGAGTTACACAGCCTCGTAAGTTAAAAAAACCTTTGCTGCAATGCACATGCAAGATAAGGAGCATGGTTACTCAAGCATCAAAAGATTTATGACTAAAGATTTAGCCAGTGCAAGTTAACCTCATGGTTAACACTAATACAGCATCCTGATGGTCTTCATCCATGCACAGATTTTTATTTTTTTTTACCCTCTAATAAGCTTCAACTGAAGAGGCACAGCTAAGCTTCTCTATTGCAACTGAATCCTCTCATCCCTTATCATTGAGAATAATGCTATTTACAACGCATTTTCTCCTTAAGGGATACATCAGTGATAGAAGTAACTTAAGAGACCGTGCAGAAGAGATACCAAAGTCAGTGGAGCTCAGGACAGATGCTGCTTTCTGAGCTCCAAACGTGCTGCCTTTGCACAGAAGGAATACAGGGCTTAGCTCAGGCTCTTGCAACCCAGGGCCACTTCCCTGAGCTTGGGCTCCAGCCTGCACTATCCACAAAGCACCACGTTCATCCAGCCCAGTATATGGCAATCAGCTTTAAAGGAAGGTGACTGCCTTCCCGGAGAAGAGGACTGCTCTCCCTGCAGCAAACCCTTGGGAAGATAAAGGGGGCAGTTGCTCTCTGACATCTCTGACACAAGCCATGAACCTCCCAGGCACCTGCATCTGACCAACGTTTTTTAATTATAAGGTTAGACTGCAGAATAGAATGACCACAGCATTTTCTCAAAGTTGTGCACAAAGAGCTTTGTTTCCCAGTTCTAAGCATCATTAACCATGACTGATTTAATCTATCAGTCTGTGGGGGGCTATTATATTTGCAAAATCACACCTATAAACCATTATTTCCTTGACAACCATGTTATGGGTACACTTGCACCGGCTTCCATAAAGATAATTTCAGGTGCAGTCTTATATCTAACCTGCTTATAAAAACTGAAGTAAACTAAAACTCTTCGTAATAGGGAAAGCACCTTGTCATTTTAGGGGACATGCTGCTGATGCCTAAAGAACTGTTGTGGCTCTTGAGATCTGCACTGATCAAAGCCAGCAGCATATGGGTTTAGCATGCCTGTCAGTTAGCTGAGGTGGAGTTAGCTGACACCAAGGCTGAAGAGCATCCAGCAAATATATCCGTGAACTGGGGGTTTCAGCTCTGAGCCGTAACGAGCAAAATTAGGATGACAAAAGAGGAAAAAAGTACAAGGTCACAGTGACAAAACCACCCTGAAGCCACCTCTCCTTTCCACGCCACAGGACAGAAGGTTTCAGTGTCACCAAAGATATTTTTCCTCATGAGCTGTGCTTTCAGCCGAGCAATTCTCCAGGTAAAGGCTCTCCCTGCTCCCCTCCTCCTCCCACCGCAACCACCAAGCACATCTATGCAAAAGTACTGAAGTGCCAAAAGCAAAGGATTAGTGTGGGCATAGACAGAGCAATTTTTTCAACTCTACGAGTTGATAAAGAAAGGAACAATGAATAGGGCATTACAGTAATTGCACTAAAAACCCATTTATTGCTAAAGAATACAAAACAAACCCCTCTACTGAGCTGGACTCGTTAATATGCGCACATTAGAAAAATGAAGAGTGCAACACAAAGAACTGGAGAGGTGACAGAGGGGGAAAAAAGGAAAAAACAAACAAAGGTAACATCAATATATACTGAAAAAGCTTTTCTCTGACTGTAGGAAAGATCAGATCTTAAGATAGCATAAAAATGTTACAGAATAATATTCCCTACAATTACTTTGCATTAAAGGTTGTATTAATCGTTCCAAGAAAGCAAACTACATTTAACACATTATCAGCATTATTTTGCACTGTCTTTTAAAAAACTCTCAAAATCATAATTGTGCTTTTTCTATAAAAGCAGACAGAAATCACAGAAGTAAAAGCAAAATCTTTTGCAAATTCCCTGGTATTAAAAATAAAACTGAAGATTTTCCTCCTATTTTCTCTAAAAGGAAAAGTGGTTGCTTTCAGTATTAGGGAGACTCCTTAGTCCTGTGTTAGTTAACCGGACAAGTTTCTAATTTTTAAAGCTGAGGCTAAATGAGAAGGAAGAAGAAAAAAGAACAACTCAGGAGTTGCACCAAAGATCTGTTAAGGACTACTAGTTCATACATGTACTAATCGAGGGCAGGTCTTCCTGCTCACTGAAGTCACTTTGTGTTTTGTCATTCTTGGTCTCACCAAGCTTGGTTCACAGGTCTTTCTTAACATTCTAGTTATTCTGTCATCCAAACATTCACAACAGATGCATTTCCTAAAGAGAGGAGAAGCCTGAAGAAACTCTGAGACTTGGAACAGTTATTATACCACCAAGCTATCGATGAAGATACAGCTCATGGCTCCTCCTCCTCACTAACACACAACATCTTACTGATTAAATCCATGAACATGATTTTTTCTTTTATCGCAGGTATCTCTCCTTCAGGACTACACTAAGTCCAGCAAGTTCAGGTTGACCCAGCGCTGAGGGATCTGGGGGAGTTGGGAACAGTCAGGGTGAGGTTCATGGTTGGACTGGAGGAGCTTCAAGGGCTTTTCCAGCTGAGATCATTCTGTGATGTTTAAGTAGATTTCTCATTTTCCCTTACAAAGGAGAGCCCATTTCTTTCCCCCTTCCTCCACCTGAGCAGCAAATACATGAAACAAACCCTGATTCATCTGGAAACCGTATTCCCACCCAAGCCCAGGAGCACTGCCTCTACTCCATAAGCTACACAGGACATCTCCCCAGGGCGAGAGAATCCTGAACCTGGACTCTGGCACCCCTCAAACTGAAACTGCTGCAATGACAGCCTGCCTTCCCTCTTCCAAAGTGAGGACACAAGAGGAAACCAGTAAAGGCACACAGGAATGAATTCTGCATTTAGAGGAGGACCAAAGCACTGGTGCAGCACCGACTGTTGGTTGAGCACAGCTCAGAAGGAGCAAAGGGCCACCCAAACCTCTATAAACATAACTAGACATGTCAGGTTTTATACCAGAGAGCAACACAGGGGAGCAATGTTTTCCGCAACACATCTGGTGTCTTATCACTACCCAACATGAATTAATAAGCTGAGGAAACTTCACAAATCCAGAGCAATCCTCAGACTGAACTCATCTTGCCTTCCAGAACTGCAGCCACCCTGCTGCTGAATCCTGCAGGCAGAGCTCGAGTAGGACAGAACAAGATGCACACTTGTCCTTTCTGCACTAATAGAAAATAAATTTTTTTAAAAAAATTTCTGGACTTATTCAAAATTTCCAGGAACCAGGTTCAGGTTCTTGCTTTTCCTCCTCCCCCCTTTTAAGCCAGATACTTTATTTTTAGGGAGCTAATAAAGTAAGATGCCAACTCTTTTAACAGCTTTCTCCCTCCTCCTTCTCACTACTTAATCTGTATTCAGAGTACTTCACCGCTAAGTACTGAGGGTATAAAGCTGAAACTAGTGCTAAAAAAAGGGTATCATTATTGACTATAACAGCATTAATAATATGCCATAATGCATAGCTAACAAGAAGCACAACCAAGAACATTCAAATCGATTTTTAATATTAAAAAGTCCATTAACCAAACACATTGTATGTGAGAAGTAATCACACCACCCCGAGCTCTTAACACTGTTTTTTGTAGAAAAAGCAAGATGCTGATTTAGACAAACAGAAAACATTATCTAGAGGCAGATGTCTCGGCATCTGTCTTCTGCTAACAGAATCACAAAGTGAGTGAGTTTTGATGTTCCCGTGAATTTCCTACATTTCACTGGGGGACACTGAGAAGCGATAACGTGGCGCTTGCTATGGTGGGCATCCTCAAAGAGGGCAAAGGCAGCGCCTGAGCAAGCACCATGGCGTGTCTGAAGAAAGAACTTCTGTGCTTTTAATTAACTGAAATTAAAAACAGCCTCTACCTGAAGTCTTTGTAAAATTTGCGAAACCTTCCCATATTGCTATGCAGAAAATGCATCAAGGTATCTGCTGGTCACGAGAAGGAAGGAAAAGAGTTAAACGCTGGAGGGGAGGAGGAACTAGTTCAGCTTAAGGTCAGTGCTGGCGGGGGATCAAGTACATCCGAACCGGGTGTGACTCAAGGCCGGGCCGTACGGTTAGCCAGAGGCGCCCCAAGAGACGGTGAGTGACCGCAGGTGGCGGCGCCGTGGCCCCACACCCATCCCGGGCTGGTGTGCCCCCAGCCGCACGGCCCTGCCCCTTCCCTCGCAGAACCTCAGCACTTCTCCTGCAGCAGCTCCGTAAATAACTCGGAGCGACTGGGGACAACCAGCGAAGGCAGCAGCACGCGGCTGGACGTGGGAGGGCAACAGCATCAACTTCAACCGACATCGACCACAGTCTGGAGAAGGTCCCAAGCAGAGCAGTGCAGTTCAGACCTGTCCTGCCAAACACAGAAAAAGGGGCAAACGTCCCCAAATTCAACAAGCTCAAGCTTAAAACCACCTTATGAAAGAGACTCTATTAGTTACATGCACAATGCAGGCAAACCCTTAAATCCTTCCCAATCCAGTGCTCCAGGGTAAACCAGCACAAGACCACTGATCTCTATTTCTGCTCTCCCCATCTCCCTCCTTTCCTTTTCTCCCTTCTTCACTACCATTAAGCAAGGAAAAGCACATTCTATTACTTGCCACAATTCGTTATATACTTAGCCAATTCTATATATAATACTATATATATAATATTATATATATAGTCCTCTAACTCTCTGAAAGGAGATTGCAGAGAGGGGGGATGAGTCTCTGGAGCCAAGGCCCCAGCGCCAGGCCCCGAGGGAATGGCCTCAAGCTGCCCAGGGCAGGGTCAGGCTGGCTCTGAGGAAGGATTTCTGTGCAGAAGGGGCTGTTGGGCGTTGGAATGGGCTGCCCAGGGCAGGGGGGAGTCCCCGGGATCCCTGGAGGGGTTGAAGAGTCGGGCTGAGCCAGCGCTGAGGGATCTGGGGGAGTTGGGAACGGTCAGGGGGAGGGTCATGGTGGGGCTGGAGGAGGGAGCTTCAAGGGCTTTTCCAACCTTGACAATTTTGTGAAATTATGGTCAAAGTCTGCACAGGCACCAGTGTTTAATCACAAATTGCCAGTTTGGTGCTGAAGGAGGATGTGCAGCTTCCCAAAGAGCTGGGAGCAGCACCTCCTATACAGGCTGCATGGAAAAGTGGTCGTGGATGATGGAAACAGTCCATTTATTCATCTTTCACAGAAGAATCTTTATGAAAACACCTTTTTCAGCTTTCGGCTGCTGCTACGCAGTTATATACGCCCAGTTATATCTGCATAAGGATTTTAACAAAAACAATCCACACAGCGCTCAGCTCCATCTGAAGATCCTCGACACATCAGTCCCCTGCTTCTTCAGGCTTTTCCCGTGCCACTGCAGCAGGTCTCTATTGCACCGAATGTAATTTTGTAAAGGTGTCTTCTACTAAGCACTTTGACAGCAGCGAGCTTAATGTCACAGCTATATTTTAATAGCCGTTTCAACAGCTATAAAAATCAAGTTCAACACAATAAAACTGCTATCACACCACTGCAGAAATAGTTAGTAAAAAAAAAGGCCCCTGCAAGACACTAGTCACTGCAATATAGAGCTGATGATGCAGAGCAAAAAGCCTAAAGCAAGAGGAAAATGGGGTGATGGGAAGAAGTTTTCCTTTCCTACTGTTCTTCCTCCTCAGCATTTCTACAAAGGAAAACAAAATCAAAATTCCTCCATTGCCTTCTCAGGAAAGCTTACGGGTAGAGAAGAGAGAAGAAGGAGTTTTAGGCTTTTTACACATCAAACCTTGCTCAATTTATTTTTACTTGCCATCACCTTATTTGTCTTTCAGTCCTTCAAGCTGTCTCCAACAGCAAGAACTACAGAGAAAGAGCACAGATCGAGAGTCAAATAATCCCCAAGGAACTTGTTCTGCTTTCTTAGAAATAACAGCCAGAGAGAAGAATTACCTGCTAAGAGCCACAGTTTGATCCACCAACACTTTCTCTTTTCCACAACAGCCAGGCTATTGCAGAAATTGGAAATACGTGATATTTTTCCTGAAGTTGTATCTTATACCAGAATTAATGGAAAAACGTAACCATGGAAGCGAGTCAAACAGCACTGAATGCATCAAAAGATAAGAGCGGCATTTTGCAAAAACAGGGGAAAAATTGTTTTTCCCCCAACCAGTAAGAAATCACATGCCTCGTGCCGCTTTCAGAGGAGCGACAGAGTTGGCTCGGCAGCGAGGTTTAACAAAGAGTCACTGTCCAGCTCGCTCCGGGTGCCGAGAGCCCGTCTCTCGCCATCGGCCCCTTCCCCCAGCAACAGGGGTTCCTTTCAGCGCTGTCGGAGGGAGCTCACACCCCTACAAACTCCGCGTTTCCCACCTGAGGGGAATCCTTTCAACCCATGTGAATTTTTATGTTCATTCCGGAAGAAATAAGGAGAAGCAAATGTAACTGGTATGGTATTACTACTCTTTAAAGACCCAGCATCATATTTTACTCTCTCCGTAAATCAAATACACAGACTTCTGGGAATTGGGGAAAACCACAGTAGAGGAACACCCAAAAGCTCTGTGTAGAGTTGTTCATCTCCACACCTTCTTCCACAACACTTAACTTGATCATGAGTTAATTTGATCGTTCTAAAGCCTTTTCTAGTCTAATTAAAGTTGATCTAGGCAATAATCTGTCACAAATGGATGTGGGAAATGCCCAGATGAGAACTTCCCACCAGCAGCCACTGAGTCCTGTCCTACTGACCAGTTTGGTTCCCCATGGCTAGGGCACCCCTCAGCCTACTGAAACATGTCAAAGACGACCCTTGTAACTATTACTCTTACTCCCCGGAGCCTCAAAATCACCCTCGTTAATTCAGAATAGTTCAAGGCCGTAACACCTCACTTCCTAAGTATAACCCCCTGAAGAGAGAGTATTTTAAAAACACCACTGACAACCACGTATATTAATGCTAGCAGGGTCTTTACGGTGCCGCTAACCCAGCAGTAGCTTGTTAACCTGTCGCTATAACAAAGAAATATTTCAACTATTCTGTCTTTTTTGCGTATTATCTTTCCAGCATCATTCCAACTACTGACCGAGGTGAAGAACATGATGTTGGTAGCCCAGGATAGCCCAAGCCAGGGGAGGAGGCAAGAGCCAGTTTGTGGCTAGAGCAGCAGGTCAGTGCTGTTTCTGCACTGCCCCACTGGAAGCAATGACTTGAGAACCACCATTTCCCTGTAATGATTTCTCAAATGTTTCTATTTAGCAGGTTCCAACTGGTAGCAGAAGTTTGTGCTAAACTGGACAGCATATCTGTCCTCCACAACCACTTTCACCTTAAAACGTTTGTTTTCCCCACTGGTTATTAGACTAATGGAGTATTCTACTCATTCAACACTGTCAAGACATTTACCTCAAAACAAAACTACTATAAAAAACAAGCTGATAGCTAGCACATTGTACACTCATTTCAAGTCCCCATGTCCACAAAACAGCTTATTTTTAATACATACTCATCCCATTCCAAAACTTGCCTGCTGAGGATGGAGAGTGGGGAGGGGGCAAGTATTTGTGCCATTTTCCAGTAGGCACCCAACTTATTCCTCTCGATTAGGAGCCTTTGGTGTTCTGAAGAAAAACAAGTTAAGCTTTAAAAATTTTTCTTGGTCCGATAGTGTCCCAAGAGCAAAACTGTGCTGCTGCATAAAAAGGTTACAACAAAAGTGCCTGCAATGTGCAGATGCAGTAAGAAGGGAAACACAGTGGTAGAGCCTAAGGCTTCACTAATGTCCACCGATATTTCACTTCCTATTGAGTTTACTCAGCCATTTCTCAATGCTATCACTACCCTACCCATCTTATCAACACTTGAGCTGGTATTCAATTACCCTATTTCTCCTCCACAAAACTATATTTTCTATACTCCTTATATACATGTTACAGAGGCACCAAAACACTATTACACCAACAATACTTGAATTCCTAATCTTAGAATTTATATCTCAATGTAAGAACAGCTCCCAGGTCAGCACGCTGTGTTAAAAGATGGTATCACGCCCGGACTTTCAAAGCATACACAGTTATTCCAGTATTTGAGATATTCAAGCCCTAATACTATTAAAACTTCTTCCACTGTTCAGTCAAGAACACATTCACCTTCATGTGCTGTAACTGCAGAAACCAGCAACTGTTTCATTCAGCCCAAACTGTACTTTCTCTATTTAAAGCACAAATCTGAACAAGTTAAATCACTCTGTTATCACAGTTCAGTAAATAAACAGAGGCCTCTTCTGCAGCAGAAGTGATTGATAAAAATCTGTTCATAAATCATTTCAAGAATACACTCAACTAGAAAATCAAAACACAAGCCGAACCCACACAAAACTTCTAAAAATGCAAGAAGTACCATAACTGAGTAATTCTCTCTTTATTAAAATGTGCTTATCCAGCTATATCTAGTCCACTGCTTTATTTTTTAGGAATAAGAATTCCCACCCCACAGAGCCTGAAGTGAGCTACTTGAGCACTCCGCTTCTCACTTGCTTCTCAAAAAAGGGTTTTTTCTCCCCAAATAAAACCTTGCTAATAGAACACTCTTCCCATTATGTGGGCAGCACTACGCTGACTAAATGAGTAAGGCCCCATGGATATTGCAGGCAAGATTACAAGGTAGCACTGGTTTAAGGAAGGCTTTGTTATAATCTCATTCGGAATTGTGCATGTGCCACCTGCATCAGCATCCCAGTAGCGTGACTCAGCGGGAGACCAGATCAAACTAAACAAAGTGCAAAGTCCAGTTCCCATAATCAGCGTTTCAGAGACACACCAAGACATTCTCTATCAGCCAGCACTAAAAAAATTCCCTCATCTATCAGCACCTTATCAGTCCCAGGACTGTTTAGGACAGTAACGCTTAGCGTTAATTTAGATGTCCCCATTACCCAGGTCAATGTCTAATGCTTTTTTCAATCCTTTTAGACTCTTAGTTACAGTGAAACACTCAAGAACAAAACCAACAAATAAAAATAAACAAATCATAATATAGTAAATACCAAAAAAATATTTGGCTCTCCATCAAAAGTTTAGGGTTGCTGTTGCATCCCGCTTGACTCGCACACTATGGAAACTACTCCCTAAGAAATACTGCTGCACCAGAAAATCTCTGTTCTCATTTCCAGCCACTCCACTGGTGAGCAAGAACAACTGTTTTCTCATCAGAACAACTCAATAGCCGAAAACTCTAGGAAAGGGATCTTTACCCATTGCTTCAATCCCTTCCAGTGCTTTGTCATAGGTCACTAAATTCATTATAAAAAGGAGTCAATGCCAATTGCTGTGTTTGTGAGCAAGTCCCAGTCTTACAGGAATTCTGAATTGCTCTTCTGCACACTGATGTCGACTGCCAGGGAAGTCCATGAGAAAAAGGTGGTTGGTTGTCTTTACGCCCAACCATTAGTGAGCAGCATCAGAAGAGACACCAAAAAATGTGCAGAACAGACTTTACTAAGATGACAGAAGTGGAAGACGTTGCCAACAACTGCTCTGACAGGCTGTCGAGGAAGAAAGCAGTTAGATACTTCTACCAAGTAACTCTGATTGGAAATGGAAGCCCAAATACCTCCAAACTTAAACTAAAAAAAGCCACAAACCACTTTTTTTCAAACCAACTTACTAAAAAAAGCTATCAGCAAAACCACTGTTACACCACCTTCCCTTTACACAGGAAACTTCAGAGATCAATCCACAGAAGCAAAAACACACAACACACCAAAACCACAACACAGGACATGCCAACCTCAGATGGGAGGAAAAACAGTCTCTCAAGTCTGCTTCACCTAAGATTCTTGGTTAAAGAGGCATCGGGAAGGCTACAGATTGATGGAGACACAACTTAACACCTACTAGTCACAGTCAGAAAAAAATAACAGTCAGACAGTTCAACAGCACGAGGTGGATGAGGGTCTGTATCTACCACGTGTCCTCTGTTAGTGAAATGACTCAGCCTCCACATACTGCAAACGAGCAAAGAGAGTTTACAGTTCCTGAATGGAGGAAGAGAGGACAACAGTGCTCATGTATTTTCCATTTGCCCCAGTTATAAGTCTCAAAAGATAAACACTATTCCCCATCAATGAGAAGGGTGAAACAGGTGTATCCAGTTGAGTAGGAAGGAAGGAATTCCAGCAGGGATAACAAGATAAGGTGATGCCTGCAGAAAACTGGTGGGCATTTGTGTGTAAGGACAAAATAGGAGAAATAAAGTAAAAAAAGCTTGGAAAACATTAAAAATTAAGAAGCATATGACAGATTACAAAACATACAAAGGAAAACAAACAGGTAGTGAGAATGCTTTCATGTATAATTGTAGACAGTTTTGTATCATAACCACGCTTTGCTCAAAAGATATAAAGCAATAGATGTTACACCATAGGCAGAGCCCGAAGCCACCAGGCCATCCAGCAGCCAAGTTCACCACGCAACATCGCCATTGCCTCACACTAGAGCACACCACAGGCTCACTACAAGCATTATTTTCTATATATTCAAGCTCCAAAGGAGGCACAGATTGTCCGACACAAAACAGCAAAGATGTTAACATGTTCCATGTGGCCTCAAAGCAGCAGGAAATAAAAAAAAAAAAAAGAAACCAAGAGGGCAATCTTTTCCAAGCCAGTCTGCACTGCAAGGCAGAGGCAAGGACGGAGAGACTCCCAGCTCGCCGTACTAGGGCAGTCTCCACAGCAGTGAAGGAGGGAGTAAGCATGGGCTTAGTCGTGCCTGCAGCTGGTCCCTCCTTCAGAGTCACAGACCCACCGGAGGCCCATGCAAGGCAACCGAGCTGGCGAACAAACCCTCTTTTAGCCCCTTCCGTTGCGTTTAATAATAATTAAAAGTAAAACTCCACTTCTTGCCACCTTGATGCTAGTTTTTATTCATATGCTCATATTTTTGGAGAATAACTTTGTATGTTGTCAAGAGAAACTATAAAGGTTCCCACAGACCCTTATCTATAACTTTCCTGACCCAAGTGACACGCTTAACCGTATCTCTATTTAGTCATTACAACGGCAGTGCACCCCCTCCTTTAGAGGACAGTATTTACAGGGCATTCCAAGCCACTGCCTCGATAATCCACAGCCATTTCGGGGTCATGACTTGTTCACTGAAATCATATGCACAGCAGATTTTTCTGAAAGCAAGCATCCTTTTAAATTGTTCACCATCTGCGTCAAGACTTGGAAACTCAAATTATCATCAGCTCTGCTTCCCTCTCTGGCTCAGCATTGAGATATTTCCTGTTCTAGGGTCCACGACAGGAATAATTTTTACATTCCCAGTTGCTTTCATTTCACTCCATCCCCGATACGCAGCCTTCGCTACAGATAATACTAGACACACACTAGGCAGAAGTGACTCCTCAATAAAACCACCCAACTACATTCACGGAACCAACTACGGCCAACATTTTTTCCTGCAGACCAGCTGGCACAATTAAGAGAATGTTAAAGGTTAAAGCATCAGCTGGAGACAGGCAGGCATGCCACTGGAGACACAGGTAACAGCAGAGCTTTCCACAATCCTGGATCCCTGTCCCCTCCCAACAACTCCCTTCAGCCTTATGCACGTACCACAGGTGCCAGGGTTTGTCATCTTATGTCTGAATTTTTTTTATTATTCCATTTATGGAAAATAGGAGAGCCCTACTCTATTAACACAGCACAGTTGAAAGTCCTTGGGTGATGTTTTGGTACAGTCTGACATCATCAACTCCTTGCCTGGGATCGGTTACCTCCTCCTGGGACCCACGGGCTATTGAGCTACGTTCCCTAAACATATGGTATTTTATTATATTCAACTTCAAATTGAGTGATGTCAGTACTTCCGTGCTTTGTTCAGAGAAGAAGGCGGCAGAACAAACACAAACACCTAAGGCTGGTCTTCCAAAAGGTATTTGGACATTTGAAGAGGCTCTCGTGCCCTTCGCAGGTGCATTTTCAGGGCTACTCGGGAGCTGTGCCCCCAGCAAGCTCTGCCAGCAACCAGTGAGGAAATCCCACGTCCAGCCACGAGGTTCCTCCACGAGGAAGACAACTCTCCACGATGCCACCAACGATGCCCTCCACACACGGGACTCCCAGTACGCTCCCAAACCCCTGCACCCAGCTCAGCTGGGGAGCTGCTCTCACAGGTTTTTAACCTCAATATTGATTAATTCATGTAGTAGAAACATGGAAGTGACACGGCTACTACAACAGTAGAAAGGTACAGAACAAAATGCCTTGAGAAACCAAGTGCCTACAAACATACACACCGATTATGTACACTTCTCCCTCCTTTCATGTTCATAAACAACACAGCAAATCCTGTATCACTCGCTGCTATTTTCTACTGGGTAACAGGAAGGCATTTTGGTACTCCAACACCCCTTGGTAAAATCAGTCACCACAAACCTCTGACAACACGTTACAGAAAGGTTTGTGCTATAATAATATAAACAGTACTCTTAAATAAAGCAGCAGTGGTAAGAAGTATGATTTAAAAAAACAAAACTCAAAGTATCATGGCCAATAGTTACTTCAATTATTCATCCATCTGTTTTCTTATTTATATGGATACATGATTATACATAATAGTTCTCTATGCAATTATTTCAGTTTAGTTACGAAACTATATGGAGCGGAAAAGTATTTCCAGAGATATTTCATATTTTGCTGATGTAACTGAAATTCAGCAACTGCTGCTTCTTGTGTTACAAGTCTTTACATCAGAAATCAGATTTAATGCACAAATTACATAAACACGGGAAGACAACTAATACTCTAAATATAAAAATGCTTTCGCAACTACAGCCTGAAAACGTAGATAAAGTTTCATAATTACAAGAATTATCTCTTTTTGAACATTCTTTTGGTTTAGATAGGGCATGATTTCGATTTCCCCCTGCCCCAAGCTAAAGGAGGATTATTCCAGTAACTCATTAAGGAATTCATTAAAGCATTATTCAGAAAACAACCATTGTCAGAATAGCCTTGGGATCTTCCACAGGCCAGAAAACAGAATTTAAAATGGTTTTAAGTTTACAAAAAAAGATATGCTAACTTTTCCGGGGTCCATCTCCCTGACAAGGCCCATAAAGAGCAGCCCATGTTCTTCACAGAGATGGTGATTAGCTGCCACCAAATCTTGTGAAAGTTTCAGGCCTGAAGGAAGGAGAAGAGCAGAGCTAAGACTGACATCTTTAATAGAGCAAATACTTTAAAACTGGATTAGCACTCATTCCTCAGCTGAGCTTCGATTCATTAATATAAGTCAGCTTTCAGCTATTTATCTAAAGCTGGACACATCTACAGGTATTTAACAAGATGTATTGGATTTCAGTCCTGAAGGGCCACTAAAGGATTAGACAAAGTGTATCCTGCATGTTCTCTACAACCAATACTGGACAAACTCCAGAACACAAATATTTCAAAGAAAAAAATCGTTGCAATGCTTATGCCTGTAGTTGAAAGCTGACAGAAAGGCTTCCTGGAGATGTTCGTCTAAGTTGCAACCAGTTTACTTTCCCCTTTCCTGAAAGCTCTGCCTAGGTAGAAAGGAAATTGCATTTATTATATAAGGAAAGCTGCGCCAAGTATGGCAAACAGTCTAAACTTAACAACGCATCAGTGCACCTAAATGAAGCATTTATGGCAATAAGAGACAAAGAAAACTACAAAACCCACTAAGGTACTACTTGAAATTCAGGTGGAAATTCAGAAATGTTTTTCCCCCTGAAATAATACTAAACCAAAAACATTAAATCAGGACCTTGGCCTACTGTCACTACCATGCTTGTGCACGATATACAGTGTAAATATTTGTCTTGTGAAAATTTCCCCTCCCCTTTTATCTTCTAGAAACAAGAGTGTTAATTAACAGCTGAAAAATCCCTAAATTAACTGAAAACTTATTCTGCAGAGTTAAATACTCTGTATTACACCATAGGCAAACAGCTGCCTATAGGAAGCATGTGCTCTGTGAGGAGGGGAAACAAAAAGTATTTTGGTAAATCCCTACAGGAATAATTTCTCAGAACAATCCTGGTTTGTAATGTTGTCACTGACCTGAACAGAAAAAGCAAACAGGAGTACACGCTTGCTTCTGCTTATCCGGTATCTTTATCCCTTTCCAATCTGTTGCTTGTAACTAGTGTTTATTGAGAGAGAGCAATAGTGGATGCTGAGTAAACGGAGCATAATCAAGCACATGCCTACAGTCAAATTCAGGTCATCCATTTAGGAAGAAGTGTGCTTCATCTACCAGTCCCTTAGCCCTGCTTCGGGGGATGCCAGGCCCGGCGAAGCACAGAAATGCATCCCCTCAGCAAGCAGGGAATTCAAAGTATACAAAAAAGTAAATAAATAAATTTTAAAAGGATATTAAAAACTATATAAAAGTATATTAATATATATTTTATATATAAAAGCATATCAAAAATAAAACTCTAATCTGGACGTACAGTAGGGTATGTTGTCTCTAGCAGAGTGAATAGGCACGTGTTTTCTCAAAATGGTAAATCACTGATAAATACATCGGCAAATACCGCATGGGCACTTTTCCTCCAAACCTCTCTCACAACATAGCATCACTAAAAATTCCTAAAAAATGCTTTTTTCCTGAAAGCATTTCCTTCCCTACTTATGGCACAAATATGCAAGCACAGGATCACCAACCCTCTTCGCAAACAGAGCCTCCACGTGCCACACCACTCACCGCAGCTGTGGAATATAAATCTGGCATTCCACAAAAGCCTTAAATCTGTCCTAAACCACCGTGGTCCTCCCTCGAGCAGCAGAAACGAAGCAGCACTGCTTGGCCGTAGGAGTTCCTGTGCTTTCAACAGCACTGCTCTTTGCAGATTCCTATCCCCGTTTTCAAAGAGCCACTACAAGGGCAGATCTCAGTTTCCAAACTTATATAGCGTGACCTAAGTATCACCACTTAGTCCACCAACTCGTTATACCCCTTCCCTAGTAAAAAAAATATGTATTTCTGCGTACCTGGTTTGAAGATACATGTATATATGCCTTTTGAAAAGCTATCCCAGTCTCAGAGAGGCACTAAAACACCCTAACCTTAACACGTGGCCAAAGTCCATCCTGTTTCAACGCACCTAAAATCAGGCTAATTATCATTTGCCTTGTCATGATACGCAACAAAAACTCACCCAGTAACAAACAAAAATACAGTAACTCCCAACTGGTGTGGGTGGCTCACAGTAGAATCGGTTTAGTTTGTAGGCTGGGTTTTTTGTTTGCTTCTTACTGCTTTTTTTTTTTTTTTTTTTAATTAATGCAGGTGTAGACTCACACCCTACACAGTACAGAGCGTATCTGAGCAGCTAGCATGACACTGGCTAAGGACTGAGACCGACAGATACTATCTCAAGTGCTTGCAGCACCGTGTTCACTCGGGAAGAAGCTTAGGTGCACCCAGACATGCCACAGAAGTGCAGAAAATGTAGATACACAGTCACAGAAGTAGTGATTATTTTTAAAATGCTAGTGTCCTTGACATACACGTTATCTTTGACCTAATACATGGCATCAGGAAGCACCCACCCAGGCATCACGTGCTGTCCTGAAGTAGTAACACTCAACCAACAGATATCCAGCCCTTTCTCCATCAAGGCTTTGAATTTATGAAGCTATCCAAAGCCAGGAGCAGTCTGCCTGCCAGGCAGAGCTCACACAGGCTTACTGATCACGCAAGGGCACGACTGCCCATGTTTTGTGGTGACTCATTAAAAGCAACAGAGGAAAATAGAGTCAGCATCCTGAAAATTAACCGGATCTCACACAGAGCACGAGACCTGTAGCTGGGAAGTTCTCCTGTATCTGACCATGCACAGACACACGTGGCACTATTTTTCTATTTCACCATTTAAAATAAAAAAATCTAAACAAAGAAACCCAACAAAACAGGATCTCACACAGAGCATTAGCCCTGTAGCTGGGAAGTTCTCCAACATCTGACCATGCATAGACACACATGGCACTATTTCTCTGTTGCACCATTAAAAAAAAAAAAAGGATTAAACTATCACACTAGTGGTCTAATTACTCCATGTCTGCATGTATTGTTGAACACAAAGGCGTTTTAAATATGGTATTTGTAGTAACTGCAAGTAGCACCGGTTCTACCTCTTACTGGAGTTTTAAGCGCAAAGGAGAAGGGTCAAACGACAGCAGAAGTCAAGAGGATTTGGATGTCATTAGAGCGACTTCATGCTATCTCAGAAGCACTATTCAGGCTCACAGACTTCCTAAAGCAACTCATTACCTGTCCCCTCCACTGGTGTAAAGAAAAACACCAATGTTATGATTTTTGTATCATGCTAAAAGCAGGAAATGGGAGACTGAGCAGCCACACGCCGCAGTTGGGACACTGCGGGTACGGAGCAGACAGAAGCAGCTCCCAGGGCTCTCCGAAAGCCCCCGAGGTTCCTGCTGAGGAAGCCATACACCCACGTGGCCATCTCCCCCCACCACGGCCCTCCCCACCGGCTCGGGGCGAGAGACAAAATAGAGAGCCAGGCACTGAGATGAAGGAGAAGGATACGCGGCATCAGGAGTGGCAAAAAGCTACTTCAATTAAGCTGATGGTTTTCCTGTTTCGGATGGTTCCCCGTATGTTAATCTAATAATTGCATTATCCCAGTACATCCACTCCCGTTCCTCATCCAACCTCCCCGCACGCCGAGGCCTCAATTCTCTCAGGAAGCGGAGCTGAGTCACGCTCGCAACTGCTCGCTGAGATAATGCCCCTGCACCACACAGCAGCGCTCCTCGTTTTAAGGCAGTAAGTTTAGTTTACCCACATGCTGGACATCCAGCATCATCTACAAACCCCACCGTGCAGGGCGGAATGGGTCGAGCAGGAGGAAAGTTTCTTAACACACCTGCATCCTACCACAGTTTCAGTATAGGTGTGTCGCAGTAATTTATTCCTGCTGCATCACAGCCAGCAAATCCTTGGGACTGGAGATGTGAAGCAAGTTTAGCTGTGCGCAGGCACACACTAGTCAGGAGGTGAAAAAAAAAAGTGTGCGTATATATTATATATACACATGCATATTTTATATACACACATTTTGTATATATACACACACAAGTATGTATACATACACACATTTCTGAGCTCCCACACTGTGACATAAATAATGTAAGCCACAGCAGATACTTTCCTGTTATTTCTCCTTCAGTGAAGCACACACACCAAGTATATTACATGTATGTATCACTAAGACAGCAGTTCATTGATCCTGTTTGGGAACAGGCAGATGTTTCTGTTCACTGTCTGATGCAATGTCATTCTCCAGGCCTGGCCATGGCAAATAGGAAGAAAAAAATACTCATATGTTAGGATGTTCAGCTTAACAGTGCCTCCTCCATCTCTGTTTGGGACTGTGCAACTCCTGCATCAATTCTCCACAACCTGAAAGTTTCCTAAGTAGCCAAAAACAAAACATCAGAAGTCTCGCAGTGTACAGAAGCGTCCTTTTTCAACAACACAAAGACATGTAAAACACATGTAACCAAGATGAATATTCATCTTCCTCAGGAGGAAATCCAGAGACACCAAAAAGAAGCTATGCCTCCCAAAACAGCCTCTAACAGCATAGCACAGGCCAGTGAATCACAACATTCAATTAGCTCTAAACCCAATTTTATCTCCTTGCAACACTACATTTACTTTCAACTCTCACATCCCTGCAGTTCAGCAGAGAAATACCCTAATTTTGCTGAGGATCATCCCTCTCACCTAACTTTTGGGAAAAAAAAACTATCATAGAAAAACAAGACTGTTAGTAAACCACGACAAACTTCTCTCCAGAGCAGTGGACGCAAAAATTTTCAGTTGAGCACTTTCTGAAACAGTGAAACACTATTTTTTTTCTTAAATTATATTTAAGCCTAGTTCTCTTACTACACATACAGCTTTCCACACTGGATATCCAAATATACTTAAAGTATAACTTAAAATACTCAGTTTATTGCACACTTCTTACGCTTTCACCCTTTCAAAAATCACTTCCAAGACATCGATTCCTGGAAATCCAGGTCTGGGCAGCAATCGCCTCCGCTACAGTAGCACAAATGAGTTCCTGCAAAAGAGGAACTTGCTTTCGAGCGTCACTGGTTTGTAACACTAGCATACACTACGTGACAATTTAGTCATCCCAGTCCTTCAGGAATACTCTACCTATCCCACACCACGAAGCAGGTTATTTGGAAGACTTAACGAGCGACTGCCATCTGTAGCACTTCTGCTTCCGTGTAGTTTATCCTGCATCCTCAGCGCTGAAATTACTCGCAGGTCTCACACAGTGTACCCAGCCACCTAGGATTTGCTAGTAATTTAAAAGCCATGGTCTCATTCTCTAGGGATGCGCATACAGAATTTAAAATTAATTCCCGAAAAATCACCTGGGCTCTACTTAGACCCAGAAACGCCCTTATTCCTTCTCACGCTGCTTACACAAGGCTTAGCTATGGGTAAATAGGAAAAGTAAACTGTTCTTCACAACCAACAGAATCCAACTGTGGCGGACATTCGATTTTCAAATGGAATAGTCACATTTATCATTTCCTTCCTCAAGACAAATGCTCTCGCGCACGCCAATAAAGTTTTCTTCTCCGTAAGCCCGAAAAGAAGCTTTTGATCAAAATGAAACATCTTCAAAATGAAGACGGGCCCTCTGGGCACAGCCCTGCCCAAAACCACCCGAGTTCGGTGCCGTTTAACTAGACCGGGGACGTTCTAACCACCGGCGGAGAACAATCCCCCTCTGTTTGGGAGGGACGGAAGAAGCAAGAGGACGAAATGGATCCCCGGACAGCAGCAGCGCGGGGGGAAACCCCTCATCTGTATGAAAATCACACTCTCTGCCACACGAAGAGCCTCTTCCCTCGGCAGCCTCACAGCCTTCCTCGGCCGAGGATGAGGGAGCCGCGGGCATCGCCTCCCACCGCCCCTGCGCAGCTCCCGCCGCGGATCCGGCACTGGATCCTGTTCAGCTGCCACCGCGGAGGGGAAGGGGGGGGGGAGGAAAAACCAAGGTAAAAATAACTCCAAGCCCTCTTCTATTCAGACAAAGCAGCCGTCGGGAAGAAAAAAAGAAACAGGAGGAAGAGAAAAGGCAGTTTCTGTAGCGAGACTGACTCGAGCGCAGGTTACCCGGCGCTTCCAGGCAACTTCTAAACTTTCGCTCAGCTCAGCACCGCCCCGCCGGGCCGGGGGCTGCAGCCGCGGGGCGAGCCCGGGGATATCGGCCCCCACCCCCGGGGGACACCGGCCCCCTCCGGGGGGGCTCCGCGCCGGCCCCGCGGCCGAGGCGGTTTCCTGAGGCGGCGCGGGGGAAGCGCGGCCCAGGCACGGCCGCCCGGAGCGGGGCACCGCCGGGGACCGGCTCCCGGGGAGGGAAGGGGGGAGCGGGGAGCGGGGAAGGCCCGCGGCAGCGCCACAGGCGGGAGCGGGGCCGGGAGGGTCCTCACCTACGCCGTATTTTTCCTCCCTTTTGGTGGGAACCCAGCGGGTCATGGCGCTGGGGAGGGGGGGAGCGGCCGGACCGGGCGGGGATGCGAGCGCCCCGCTCCTACGCCGCCATTTTCCAACCGCGGGACGGGAAAAGTTTCTACCGACGGCGGAGTCATGTGGTGCGGGCGGAGCCAGCGGCCTGGAGCGCCGGCCGGCCGCCGCGGGGGAGGCGGGGGCTGAGGGGCGAGCGGGCCCGGCGGGAGTCACCCGCGAGGGGCGGGAGGGGGCCGCAGCCCCCGGCACCCCCTGGTGAGGGGAAAGGCCGGCCGCGTCCCGCCCGGCTCCTGCACAGAGCAGCGCGGGACAGGGGGTGCCCCCGGCCGCCCCCCTAACGGTGCGATTGTACTCCAGCTCCACCTGGCCTTACTCTGAGCGAAAGTTTCTTCACCTGCGCAAAAGCAGGTCTGTGTAAAGCCAGGCCGACCTCCCCTCAGCGCCACATTGCCAGGCAGAGCCAGCAGGAGGATCCCGATCCTCCTCAGGACACTTATTCCTAAAAAAAAAAATAATCACTGGTTTCTTGGTTATTTTTTTTGTTTCCTGTTCCGAGCCCTTCAGCCACCTGGCCCTCAAGGATTTCTATCTGCGTCCTTCCCAGAGATCCAGCGTTCAGACAAAGGTTTTGCCCTAAGGTTTGAAGGCATCAGGCTCTCTGCCTGTGGGTGTTGTCGGGTTGATGAGCGCGCCTTTCCAAGTAAATCCTCTCTTAGCCATAAAGATTAGAAAACTTATGATTTCTAAACCTAAATCAAAAACCTGGTCCAAGCTTAACATCACCTGGCTAATTAGAGTGTGGGATGCGCCGTTATGAAAGAATGAGCTTCCCTATTCCCAACCCTCATACTCTTAGAGACCCAGGACCGTGATTTAAAGAAGAGTCTTTATCAAAAGGAGAATAAACTGTAAAAGTCAGCAGAAAGCTGAAAGATAGCACTTAAGAGAAAGAGGTGAAATGTCTGACCGACCATCGTTTGTTAGGACTAGTCCTCCACCGAAGGACATTCCCTGTACCACAAATACAAGAATGAAAATGAAAATCAGGGTTGAATCTCTTTTCTGTCCTATTTTCTTGAATCATTAGGAATGCAGGGGGCCACTTTCTGCAACAGCATTTGTTACTTTCAGGTTATAAGATCAAGTGCTCAGACATCTGAAGGAGTCTACTCCTCTTGGCCGTGTACCTTCCCTTTTCTCATTCTTGTGATTTTTTGCCCAGGTCACCACCTACACGTTCAAACTAATCTAAATTTCACTGCTCCTGTCCTGCAGAATTCAAAGGCCATTGTGATAGAGCAAACTACTGCACCTTTATACATCATGCCCGGGAGTGAGAAGATCAAAAGGTTTTCAAAGTCGGCTTCGTGGCTCGTCAGCTTTTCCTTGCATTAATGGGTAAATGATTAGAGTCTTACCAAAGACAACTTACAAGTGAGCTCTTTGATTTAACAGGCTTATTTTTATAAGATAAATCAAAGTGAATTAACTGAAATAATGGACATACTTGCCCTATTCCTATAGTCATCTTTTTTTCCACACAAGGGAAAGGAGAAGTGAAATGGAAAAGCAATGCAATAAGATTTCTTTCTCATGAGGAGTGTTTTGCGGTTTTATACAAGTGATGCATTATTTTTGTGGCGCTGCTGAATAGGTGCAGCGAAACTGCCGAACCTGCTTGGGCATTAGCTGATTTAGAGATTTTGAAGACTATTAGTGTAATAATCTGTAAATCAGGGAACCTGACGGACTTTCCATTTAGATTACTGATAACCAGGAATCGCTTCCGTGAAGGTGGTGGTACCTTTTGCAGCTACTGGGTGTGAGCAGGGGATACAAAGCAGCACTCTGGAGGTAATTTAAACTTGTATATAGCTTTAATTAGCTAATAAATGGACCTATGGCTATATTCTATCCTTTCTGGGCCTTCAGCTTAAAATCTAAAACCCAAACTGTGGTATTTGTTTCTAATTTGAGGGAGGCTAAAAGAGCCTGTTTGCCTTCATGAGAAATGTACTACTGACAACCCTTCTTCAGGTGTTACTTAAGGGTTAGATTAAATTCAGATATAGATGAGCACTCCTTAGTCTCAGTTTACATGTATGCCTGGACTAAATGGGAATTCTATATACCTAAGTACACTCCTAAGGCAGGAAGTACCAGATTCAATAAAAGGGAAGCTAAAGAATTACTTACAGCTTCTACATATTAAATCCATGTTCTGTATTACAATAGCAAAATTTATTTTGACGTCAGTGGAAAAAGAGGTTTGTCCTGTTGTCTGATCATGGTCTATAACAGTCAACATGACTAAATCCCATGGCCAACATAAAGCCTCACTGATACTGATGCAGGTCTCTATTCATTTTATTACTTTCCACATTTTCATTTTAATGAAAACATGTTACAAATAGAACTAATGCCATTATAATTTTGATAGCCTGTAAAAAATACTCCTCCTAATTCACAATGCATAGATATCCCAATGCAGCTTTTTTTATAGCTAGGAAAAAATTGGTGACGGGATAGGACTGTAAAATTGAGAAAATAAAAGATTTTTATTTTTTTCCAGCAAACATAATATAAATGATCCTCCTGAAAAATATATTTCATTAAACTGTAAAATGTTCAAGCTGACATATTTTACGTATCTCAGGCACAATATGTTTCTTCACACTGCATATATGTTTTTCATTAACAAAGAGGAAACTGAAAAATGCTTCTTTCCATAAAATCTGAAAGTTTTATCACATCATCATGTCATCTCTTTGGATTCTCACCTTATTTTTTCTAATGCATCACATCATTGAATTAGAGGCACTTCTCTTGGAGCAAAGAAACATTCCTTTTCATAACATTAACTCCAAGAAATCCAAGTGCAGTATTTGGCCATGAATGAATTTGAAATTCTTGTCACAGAGATTAGGAGTATCTTTCGAAGAGGATGAATGGAAACAGAACTGTTACCTTGCATGAAATATATTTACAATAAATAAGAGATACTCTATAAAATGTACAGATGCAATCGAGTTATATTTCATACTTACTGTATATGACTAAAAAAGAGGAATGTTTGTTCCATCTCACTTAAATATCACAGGTTTTGCAATAATTTTTTTTCATTGTCAGGCCTTGTAGGTAAATTCAACGTTTTCAGTCAAAACATGTAAGTAGTTATTCTACGCACACAAAGCAAATTCCTCTTGGAAATATTCCTCCCAGGAGGTGGAGGACTCATAAAATTATATAATAAATAACTGTTTTGCTTTTCTATTTCTATTAAAGATATTCTGTTAGAAATGTTATTGCTTCCATTCCAGATACTCATCATGTATTTTTTCTGTACAATTTTCATTTGGAGTGAATGACCTCTATGCTCTAGATCATTTCTTTGATGAATGACTACCTATGTTCCATGTTTGGGTATACAGAAAGAAAAAGATTTTTATATCTGATGGAAAGACACTTTTTGAAAATACTAAATTTTTTATAGTGTATTGCTCTTAATCAGAATGGAAATAAAATTAAGTTTATGAATTTGTGTTACAAAAATTACTTCAGCCTTGGGTTTACAAGTACCTGATATAGGCATAATTATCGTGGGGATCACGGATGAATGTGAACAATTTTCAGAGAGAATTAAGAAGCCAAAACTGAATTTCCTTTGATGTTCCTGTTGGCTTCAGCCAGCCAAGGTGTGGCTTTTATAAACCTGGACTGAAGTTTTACAATAGCTAGAGGGAAGTTTTGTTCTCTTCCAGGCTTTGCCCAGGTGTTTTTGCAGTATGCTCAGTAATCTTTGATCTTCTTCTAACTTTTATTTTGATCATCTATAGGTGCATCTTAAGCTTTTCCTCTAGTAGGGTGACATTTGGGATAACCAGCATGCTGGGTGCAGGACTTCAGTTGCCAGCAGAGATATTCAAAGGCAACATCTGAATTTAGAGAGTTCTGTGACATTTACTGCATTCATTGCACTGTGTAGTATCTTTCAGCGGGGTTAAAGAGAGCACCTCTCCTTCCCTTCTGCTGACTCTTAATCAACATTTACTTCCTTCTTGCATTTGAATTTTTATATTCACAGATTATGGAACTAGTAGGAATAAAAAGGCTGATTAATTATTTTTGAGTTCAGAAAGGAGATAAAAATATTAATTTATTACATAATATTTTTTTATTAAACTGTTCATGTTTTAGCCTAAAAAATGTGGCTTGGTTGTATGTAAAGAAAGTGATTGTTTCATAAGTTATGTTCCTTTGCAAATACTTCAGACTCTTCCTACTGTATTATACTGAAAGTGATACAATGAACAAGACACCTTCAGTGAGCTTGATGTTTAAATGCAAATATGTGAACATCCCCTAGTTACTCTGCATAAATACACAAGGGTTTCCAAAGTGATGTGTTTTAGGGAGGATATGATTATCATAGATACAGCCTAGTTTATACCTTGGTACATCATCTTGTGCTCTAGAATAAAAAAAAAAAATAAAAATTACATGAGTTTTACAGTGCTACAATAAATGTAAGTGGCTTCATTTCTACAAAAGGGGGAAATCTGTTTTCTGCTCATGGTAGAGCGTGAGATTTTACATTCTTCAGAGAAAAAGTGCAATGAGATTTTACAAGGAGTGAGTCTCTATCCCTGTGTGCTCTGCATAAATATAATTTATATGAGTAGTACGTCTTGTTCTGTCAGAAGCATCTCAGGCATCACCCTCAGTAGCATGTTCATTTGATTGACGGTGTGTACATTGGACATTGGGAGATAACTAGTTAACTCTCGAGGAATGGTTGCCTTGCTAATGAGAACTTCCTCTGGAGGGTGGTGAAGCAGCGAAGCGCTGTATTTACCCTACTGTCACCCTCCTGAGGGAGGATGGTTATTCCTGCAGGACGGAGGCAGCTGAAGTACCTAGGAAATCATTTCAGCAATTTCAGTTCCATCCAACTTCACTGCCGCCCAGAATTTCACCCAATCTAGGCATACATTTTTATTTTCATCTGAAATACTTAGCAACATGAGCAAAACACTCTCAGTCCCGTGAGTGATAAGTTGTAAACTCCAAAGCACAAAACCCCTCGATTTTTCATCAGTTCCTTATGAGGGCTGGACTTTAACCCTTGCTTAACAGCAACAGACTCACACCCATGCATAAGTGCTCAGGAGTATCATTACAAATTCTACAGTCAAGCCCAAAGCAGTTAAGGGAAAGGGTAGTACATATGACTTCAAAATATAAGCTAACATATAGTTTACTATTGTTTAGTGGCAACCTAGTCCTCTGCAATAGCTTTAAATAACCAACACTATAAGTTTTTATGTGGTTTTGGTTTGGGTTTTTTTTTTTCTGTTTAGTGTTTACTGGTACATTTTTCATATATTTGGTATTTATACTCACAATGAGATTATGAACTGCGTTTATGTACTCTTTGGCAAATTCAATGGTAACTGAGAAAACAAAATGCTGTAAGTAACAATTTAGGGAAGAATCCTTCCCGGAGACCAGTCGTTGTACTTTGTAAACTCCAACAGATCTATGATTTTATGTTCAAGTCTCATAATAAAAATCAGGACCATTTTCCAAGAAAAGTGAGAAACATATTTTCTGGGACTATATTCTGGTAAAATCCTTATTTATGGTAAGCTAGATATGTAAGCTATAATGATCAGACAGAAGAGAACTAGCTCAAGATGAAAACATACATTATTGCCGTTAATAATGCTTAGCACTTACATAGCACTTAACATTTTGAAAGCACTGAACAAATACTAACTCTCTCTTGTGAGACAGAAAGGTGTCCTTACCTCCATTTACAACTGAGAGGCAGCTGAACTAAGGCCAGCTTTTTGAATTGCGACAGGCATTCAAAAATTGAGAAACTCCGAGTATCAGACCACTTCTGTCACCTCTTGATTATGTGATTTTCCTAAGGCCAAAAGCGACACATGAGCCGGGGTAGGGTTAGATTTTATGATTTCCTCAGCCTGCAGACGACGTTACCTCTCATCTTTTGATGAACGATACGAGATGACAACGAGAAATGACAATGAAAGGACATGATGTGCTAGCACCTGCTCTACGGTTTGAGAAACGAGTTACTGAAATATGAAGTAGTTGAAGCAACAGTGAAGATGATTTTGCAGAAACAAAGAACCGGGACAGATTCACAGAAATGGCCTGCATGTATAAAAAAAGTGTTAATTTTTAAAGAAGTAGTAAAAACACCCTATCCATTTTTTATCTAAAATGTATAGCCATTTGAGCCCTGACAAGAACGGGTTAGAAAGAACAGGAGGATGCCCAGGAGACTGGATGTAGTGCAGGAAGCTGACGTCGCTTTCGACAACAGCTTGATCTAAAGCAGTCACAGAATCACAGAACTGTCTAGGTTGGAAAATCCCTTGAAGATCATCCAGTCCAACCATCAACCCAACATTAACACTTCCCAGTTGGCAAACCCGACATCAGCAGCTACAGCCCAGCGCGCCGGGAGTTGCCCAGCACTGACAGTCATGGTCCAGAGGCAAGCGGTCCCCATTATCTCTCCCTCTCTCTCTGCTGGCATGCCTCCAAAAACTGGTTTCTAAATGTATTTCTCCCTAAATGGACTGCCAGGCTTTTCTACTCTCCTGTAAAGGTGTCAGGACTGGTTTTCTTAAGAGCCTTTTAAAAGGCTTTCTGGGATGTACCATAAAATAACGGTTTTGCTGCTTCCCCCGGCTTTGGATGGAGTCCTGCTGTTCGCCCACTGGCAGGGTAGATGATGGGATGGGAACTGCACGCTTTCCCGCCGTGTTGGCGTGACAGGTCCGGTTCCATCTGGGAAAAAAACAAACGTTTCCATTGAACCTTGTACCTCACAATGGATTAAAGTAGCTCAGAATAGCTTCTCCAAAATGAGGTATTATTTATTCACCTGGGAACATAGAGCAAGCCAAGAACTCAACTACTTGGTTTTGATCTTCTATAAATGTTAGCCTTTCTTTCCAAGATTTTTTCCTATATTGGCACAGTCAAAAAGTTTAAAAATGAAGCTTGTCTATCCAAATAAACCCCACATGGTGACTAGCTCACACCGTTTTAACTTTGACTTTTTCTTACCACACAATTTTTTTGTAATTCTGATACAGTCTCCTTTTGGCTATTAATAGTAAACATTAACTGATAAATATGAAATAGCTTGTGACCGGGTCCACCAGGACAATTTTGAAATTTACTTAGGCATAAATAGTCCGTTCTGAAACTAGCTGCGTTCTCTTCCAATCACATAAGATCCAGGATCCTGGAAAAGTGAAGACAGATACTGCCTACGTTTTGCATGGGTCTCAAGTGGGAGGCAGGTTCAGTTTTCCACTTTGAGCACGGAGCTATTTTGCAATTACACTGCAGCTGGCTAGCAAACATTAAACAGTGCTTTGCTACGCCTAGAAAAAAAGAGAAGGGCTGATCTAATTCTCAGTGCCTTCCTTTTGTCTGACTTAGAGAAGCAGCTCAAAATTCTCTCCTGTCATGCTGGAAAAAATGTCACATTTTTATTTTCATGAGGATCCTGCACTGAGATGAGTCAAATACAGTAAAGCTGGGTTCTGTATTCCCGAGCTTGCTCTGGATGTGCCAAAACTTCAACTTGCAAACTGTTTGTGTGGAGCTGTTTGGAAATAGAAAGTTGTGAGCACTGTTCCTCCCTCTCTAATCAGAAGTTGTTTGTGTCACCCATAGTAACTACTCACGTACATGCATTGATGGTGTTTGAAATGGAAATACAGAAGTCCTTGTCTGAAAATAAGGAAATCTTCCTCCTCACCAGAAGCCTCTGCCTGAAAAAATGATGATTTACTTACTTGATAGAGAAACACTGATAAAGCGAACCATTTTCCAGACCATTTTGAATGTTCGTCATCTATTTGTATATGGATATGTACATGTATCTATAAAATACATATATTTCCATAAACTGCAATAAAAATATTAATATTCTGGACAGGAATCCAATTTTATCTTTAAGCAGCATTTGCAGGGGATTGTTAAATCATATAATGGAAGCTTTGTCTAGACAGTTTTCTCACTGGCCAACTTAATTTTTTTACTTTGATTGTTTTTAATGTATTTCCTGGAACAGAAAGTCCCAATAATTTGTTTACAACCTTTTCTGGAAACTATGTCAGTTTTATATTATTCAGAACTGATAATAATTTTTCTAAACCAAGCCATATATTCCTGGAGTCTGAATGTTCTCGGAGAGAACTATTAGCTGTAAATTCTCTCAGATTGTTATAAAAAAAGTTATTAGGTTTTGGTTTTTTTTTTTTTTTTTCAAGTGAAACATTATCAAGTGTATTACTTGGAAAGGAACAAAGCTTTCTTTCAATGACTGTGAGATGTTTCCATCTGATGATTTTTACGACGCGCTACGATATATAAAATGACTCAGTGTATTTCACAGTGGAAAATCCAGATTATGACCATTATCAAATCCACCACTGCTAGGACAGTCTCAGCATCCAAGCAGAGACCATGACATGGCTTAAAGTCCCAGCAGTGGTCATCAAAAGAAAGCGTAAGAAATTTTGGGCAGCATTCTTAAGCTGCTGCCTTTGTTCTCTCAGCCCTGGCTCATCAGTGGAAGGACTCACGTTGGTTTTGATGGGCTTTAAGTCTAGATCAGTTCTTGAGTGAACAGGTTTCAGACTTTAGATCTCTCTGAGTCGCAAGCGTTAAACCAACCCTGACAAAATGTTACTGGTTTGAACAATGTGGCAGGGGCTGTTCCTGTGGCCTATAATGTTGTTTTCATTTGGTTTTGAACGCTGCACTTTAATAATGAAGTATTTTGTCCTTCCACTTTCAGGGTGTGTACCTTTGAATCACCTCAAAGGCATAAATAGAATGCTAAGACACTTTTAAAAAGCTGATGTATGAAGCTGAGCTATCACCCAAAGGCCACGAGTTCATTTGCAACACCATTTTTTGGTTTGGATTGTGGGGTTTTTTAAAGGGAATTTTCCTTACACTCTTCCCCTCACCATTTTTTTTTTAAATTTAATTCTCTTTAGCTTCAATCTCCGTGCTCTCTAAGAACTTCTACATCAGTCAGAGAGGAGGAAGTGAAACCCATTAATGAGATGAATAAAGCAGAATGAGTCCTTCCAGGAAAGGAGCTTCCCACCTCCGCAGAGGCACAGGGTGCCGAGGCTCAGCCCCGCCTCGAGCGGTTCGGAGCCCCTGCCCTGCCTGCTGCAAAGCTCTGCGGAGACCACGGTGCTGGGCTGGGCCACCAGGTGCTTGTTGGAGGTTGCCAAACCTGGTAAAGCATTTAGAGGGAAAATGTTTTGCAAGACTCCAGTCATCCCAGTAAGTGCCTGCTGGTGATCCCGCCTGGAAGGCAGCAGCCTGCTCCGGAAGGCTTCTCGGATCCCAGGGGTACACCACGTACATCTGCTGGGAGGTGTTCAAGGGCATACCCCAGATGACATCACCAGATACCTTTGCTTGTAGAAGGGAGGATGGTTTCCACAGCCACACTGCCATCCCCTTCATCCCACCGCCTGCAAATACCACCGCTGCCTTAAAATGCAAAAGATTAACGTTCCAATTTAGAAAGGCCCGTGCTTACGCGCCTATCAAAACTGTCACATTTTGATTGTTCTTTTCATGCTTTAAAACCTCGACTTTTAATTCAACTTCAGAGTAAGAAACACCTTTGCTTGAATTCTTTCTATTTCTATAGCTATATATCTTTAGATTAGACAAGCAGGTACAAGAATTGTCTTGTAAAATTGTAGTTTCCCTTTAATAAGCCACTCTGACAGGCAATTATTCATGCAGTCTGCTCCGTGCTAAATGTTTTTTCATGCTGTGCATCCCTGTCTCTTGATTGCAGGAATGCGCTTCTGTGAATTATAATTACAAGTAAATATGAACTCGTATGTATGAAATGATTTACTAGACCTTCCGCTGCTACATGATATTGATTCTGTTCTTCTGCATTATAAAGATACAGGACTTCTAACAAATAATATGTGTTTTTTCATTCCTTGGATTTTTAAGATTGTTGTTAGTATTTACTGTAAGTTATTTCGACAGAAGTTGGAGACACTATGCATAAAGGATTTCTTCAGCAACAAATTGTTTCTTAATATTTAAATTTCAGGACAAAATTTTTTAAAAAGGTGTTAAAGTTGTTCCTGGAAAAAATGAATTTATTATACAGATGTAACAAGGCGAATCCAATTCACCTTTATTTCATTTTTAGCAGATGCTTTCAGACAAACAAAAGGCATCATGGTAGTGAATGTTGTCTTCAGGTCTGGCAGCTTTCAAAGAGCCATTCAGATTATTTTTATTAGATAAGAATTTTGGATAAAACTGCTCGACTTGTAAAGAGTTGGAGCCTGACTGAAGCTAGTCATCTGGGACGCCTCGTGGCCAGTGGAGAAAGAAGACAGCTGCAGAAAGCACTCATCCTATTTATCTCAGATATATCAGGATGGGATAAATCATCTCCTAATGGTGCCCATCCTTCTCCTTAACTAGACAGCCTATATAGACTATACAGACTATAGACCAGACAACTCTTCAGGTACTGACACTTAAACTATACTTACCAGTAATTGAAAATTCTATGGGATGAATGTATATGTATAACGTTAAAAGATTTTCTGCTGGGGGGGGAGATTTATGCAACCAGCATGTCATATTTAGCTTCATAAAACAGACATTGACTCATGATTAAAAAAAAAAAAAAAAAAAAAGTCTGATCTCACTCTGTATAGATCTGTGTATACTTAGGCCATACCGAGTTAAAATCTAAAACTATGTAAAAACTATGTAATAATGATGTGCCATTTGGCTCTTTGGCTTCAAAAATGAGCTGTATGATAGAAATGCACCAGGAAAGCACAAAAATAGAAATAACATTGGGAGTGGTTTAGGATATAAAGTATTTTTACTCTCGAGACAAATACTGTTGACTGAAATGTCATGCTTCCTCCGAGAAAACATTTGAGGTTACGTAAGGTTCACAGTTGTATTTAATTTTAAAAATAGTATCGCTTACATGGGTATGTAAAAAACAAATCATGCCAAGCAGAAATGATTATTTTTTAAATTAAATTCTAAATTAATGGAAGAAGGGAAGGAAATACATTAAAGCATCTAGAATTTACTAAAGCATTTGACACAGCATGTCTCAAAATTGTGTTTGACAAATGAATCAAAATGGATTATGTAGAAATGCAATTATGAGTACAAGTAATTGGCTGAAGAATGTACTAAGGAGTAACGATAAACATGAGAGTGAAATCCTGGTCCCACGCAGGACTCAATTAGGGTTTCACTACACTGTGTGGAAGGAGGTTTCTGGTGATATGTTGCAGAAACAATTAACTTACTGCGTTGTGTACCTGGCAGAAATGAAGAGTCAAGAAATGACACAAATATTCTTTCCTCAATTCCTGCAACCATTGCTACTACCTTCTCTAGCTGAAGACGTTGGTGGGCAGCAGAGATCTAGAACTTGGCTGTGATCGCAGATAAACGATTTTACATGTCTAGCCTTACTGATTCAGCAGAATTATTTCTCTGATTTACAGTGTTGCAGACAGACTTCAGTGCCCAACATCACCTCCTGTGCAAGGTTGTCACCTTCTGAAGCTGTTTCCCCATGGCTCACCCGTGAATATACTAATTAAACCATCATATTTGCTCACGGCAGGGCAGCAGGAACTTACAGACCCCGTAGTTTTCTGACCTAGCATATCCCTGCTGACTGGATGCTAGGAATCACAACGGAGAAGAAAATTTCCCTTGCCGTAAGGCTAGATGAGAAATAAATCTAAGTTGCTATGTGTCATTTTAGTGATTGCCTTCACAGTGAAGGGCAAACCCGACTCAAATACAAGCTTGGATTATGTATCAAGGAAGCAACAGGCTGGGGTGAAAATAATAATTGCCCTATTTTGCAATTTCACCTTCTGTGTTTAGTTATAGCCCTACAAAGGGAGTGAGAAGTATTGCAATGTGGGGTTGTGGTCTCAGTTTTCTCTTTATACTGTTTTGCTCTAGTGTAAATGATTACACAGGTGCAGAGGTGGTGAATTTGGCTCTGCAAATACAGCGCAGTTTTGATGGGCAAGATGGGATATAAAAATAAAAAAAAAAAACAGGTCAGCTCTCTGGAATATATAAAGAGATGAAAGTATAACAAGAGCTATATCTTAGTGCTCAGGCTACAGCATCACAGTACAGAAAGCTGCAAATATTTATTTAAGTGCTTCATCAGTTCTAATGGATTAAAAAAATAAAATACTGTATCCAATATGGGATGGGGTGTGGATTCTAGACCCTATATTCTGCTGCAAGGGCTAAATGTTCTCCTTAATGGGAATTTACCAGCATTTATGGCAGCAACTCTGATTTGAGAGGAAGGGCTCGGACCAATCTGACTATTTCTGTCAGAATGGTTTGGCTCAGATATACCTCATCTACCTAAAATAGTTCAAATGGTAAATATTTACTCTATGTTTTCATCTAGTGTCCCTCAGCAATCAGTGAAAGGAGAATAATTCATCTCATTTTAAAATATGTGCAAAATACATCATATAGGTAGTATAAGCCAACCCATCTTTTTCTATTATGTTAAGTCAGCCTAAACAACTGCACCCAACAGGTGCTACTCTACCAGCCGATGGAGGTGAGTGTGGTTCTTAAAACTGGGCAGATTTGTTACCCACCTCAGCTCTAATTTACTTACTAATAAAATTATAGGAAGTGGCACATGCTATTATTTTTTTTTTCGTCCTACCTGCAACCTCCAGCTCTGTCATTTACCCCTTTTGTAGTTCAGGGAATCTACATTTGAGATCTTAAAGTAGACTTGACTCCACCTCTACTGTACAAATTACATTCATCAACACACACAATTAAACTAGTTAAACTCTAGAAACCAGTGATAACTTTTTCATAAAATAAAAAGTGGTTTTCTCCTGTAAGAAAATCTTTCCCGTGCTTTTGTCAAGAGTTTAGACCAGATGATCCTTGAGGTCCCTTCTAACCTGGTATTCTGTGATACTTTCCACCAGCTTTTATCTGGTAGAAAGAGGCCTTTCTTTCAGCTGAGAATGTTTTATATATGAAAGGAAAGCTGAATCAATTCAATTAATATATTTTCCTCTGGTAATCACAGGTTGATGGAAAAGCGTTAGGTTTGGGGAGCTGCTTTTAAGTTTTGAATTATTCCCAAGTGAAACCAGCTCCACCTGCCCACAGTTGAGGCCAGCTGGGCTGGTAAACTGCAGAGATGAGGCTGGAGCTGACTAACGTAGGTGAATATTGCCTTTCATGGTACTTTTAAAAAATTAACTGCCTTAGTATTTGATAATCAAATAGTATAAGGACCTCTAATGATCCAGTATTCTTCATTTTTATTTCCAGATCAAGTAGGCACCAGCTCTGTGCAATATATTGTTACAGTTGTGAGTAATGACCCTGAAAAGTGGACACTTGCCTAATTTGCTAAAAATAAGATTTTACATCTCTATGAAAGTGGTCTCTCTTTCTTTTGGATGATTAAATACTGCACTGAGATGTTATGTTACCTTAACGCACAGCCTGGAGAAGTCTCTGTTTAAACAGAGCAGTTAGACTTCTTAAAGTTCCATCTTTAATCCCATTTCGTGTATGGTGGTCTCATAGGGAGAATATAAAACGTGAATAGTAGAGTCATAGTCATAAAATAAAGAAAGTAAAAGGCCTTAACATTGGGACTATGAAAGCAGTTTTCAAGCAGTCTTTACTGAAATCAGTTTTTAATCTGGTAAAAATAGAACAGACATTTCCAAGATTCTATTTAAATGTACTGAAAATACGGTGAAATAAAAAGCTCCATAGTTTATCCAGTGTGTTACTGTTTGCTTTTATGAGAGTTTTGTCATTGACAGAACAAATACTGTAAGCATTTCCTGATTTTTTTTTTTCTTTTTTTCTGCTAGGGAAAATAACAAAATAAATAATTCTTTATCTTTCTTCTGCCTGTTCATTCTAATATCTTTCTTCAAGTTATTTCTTTTCAGTCTTAGTGATAAATGGGACTTTGCAGGGAGCAGTCATAAAGCTCTCAGAGTTTGTTTGTTACACATCGCTTATATGCTTTTTTAAAAAAACACTGTATGATAATAAACATTCATGACAAATTATATATACTCATCAGTTGTACTAACAAGTATTTGTAAAATAAATCTTAAAATTCATGTACGTTTAGTACTTTCACTGGATTCTCTTTGCCGGTCTGTAGGGTAGGGATTATATTTCATGTTTCTTTAATATTTTTTTTTAAATACAGTTTTGCTTATTTTTAGACTGACTTTCCCATACAGTTTGAAAGCATTCCATCCATCCATCCATCCATCCATCCATCCCTCCCTCCCTCCCTCCCTGCTTCCAGTGGGACTAAAAATGAGATTTCTATAATGTATCTCCACTAAATTCCAGGGTTTTCTTTCCGTTTATCCTACTGTAACTATGTGGGCGTTACTCAGCAGTACAGCCTGGATGCAAGCTCAGATTCTGACCTGTGAAGTTACTCAGAGAAGTCAAACAAGATACGTTATACCATTATGTTCTCTCTAATGAAGTTAATCTCCATTTTCCAATTAGGCTTTTCTTTTTTATCAGTTCACACAGTTAATAATATCTACAGTTACTAATATAAATTTTAGTTAATAGTGTCTATTAACAACTGACTTTATAAGAATTTATCTCACATTTAAATGTCTGTGGTCATAATAACTGAAATAATTTAGGACTAAATGAGTTTTCAGCCTTGAGCATTTGATAGATTGCATTCTTCCCTTTTTGTTATTTATACAGCATCATAGGTACGGATGGTACTTTATCAGGAGCTCACAGTTTAAATTACACCTAACGCACAAATATTTTATGAGGATCATAAACAACATATAGGAGAGTGCTGGAGTTTTTCACTGTTGTGCAGTAATCTTGACAATTCCTTTTTAATTTAATTAGCAGAGATGATCTCTGAAATGGTGGCCAGGAAGGGAGATCAGGGATAGAATTCTGACTGAAAGCTGTCAATTTTGAACAGAATTTGTGTACACCAACTTAGGTAGTGCACAGGTTTGATACCTACATGTATGTCTGAAACATGTTTCTCTGTTCTGAATGTATGTCCAAAAAATTAATTTTTCTTCTTACAGTTTTGTTGAATTTTTTAAAAATTATTATTATTTCAAGGGGAAATTCACATATAAGATTCAATAAGGCAAAAGGAGGATCTTTGACCCAGAAACCTTCCTATAGCTAGTTGCCAGTAGAGAGAACTTAAGAAAATACGTGATGAGGAATAGCACCTAATGGACATGCAAATGTCTTTTTGATGTGTCACTCACCTGACAAGGAATTTAACGGCTATAAAGAGGCCAGAAGAGATGAACTCCTACGCTGGGGCTCCACAGCTCCAACAGAGCAGAGCTCCATGGGATCCAGTCCAACAGAGACCTGAATCCACCAGAGCATCATGTACGGTGGAATGGGCTTTCTCCTAAAGAAATGAGTAAAGCTAATCAAGATTAAATTGGCTCATTTTTGCTAGGGTTAACAAAAGTGGGGATCAGTCAATATCCACTTATTTAAAGGCACAGAACAACAGTACTTTTGTTCTAAATCACATTTTCTTTCAAGACAATGCAGGTAGCTGGGTGGTCCCTCCATTAAATAGGACCAATACTTGGGGTTTGATCCCATTTCAAATGCATCTAATGATGTTCAGACGTTGTGGTGGTGTTGATCAACCAAGCATTTGTCTGACAGCAGCATTGGGGTGGCATCAAGAGCAGGTGGCCTGCACTGCTTCAGCCACAGAAGAAGTGATGTAGGAGCCCGGAGTTGGACCACTTGGCCCCACATGTTGCTGCTTGCAGCTCTGTAGGCATGAGGGTAGGATCAATCCACTCAGAGAGTTGTCTGGAGTGGTTACTACATTCCCTTCCTGACGGGCTCACACTGAGTTTGGTTTCTTTAGCTTCTACTGCCAGCAGACCCCGCTCCCCTCCACCACCCTGGCCACGTGCTGCTCACCGATGAGGTTTTACTAGCAGACATTTACTGTGTCGTTGATGCTAACAACAATATCAGCAGATTAATGTTGCTTTTCTTCATCTGAAATATTATCCTTCTCTACCACCAAGTGATCCGAAGACAGAACCAGACAATAGATGATGAAGAGATTTCAGCGCAGGTTTGGTGTCTCTCATAAGTTCCTTTCTCGTTAGCATTTGCATTTCTATACCATCCTATTTCCATTCCAGTTTTGGAAAAGCTACTCTCCTAATGAAAAGCTATACAGTTGCCACCCATTTTACCCACTGAACAAGTCTGAAAATGAAGCACAAAAAACAGTACCACATAGAACAGACTCCTGAACAGAAGATAATTCTCTTCAGTCCAGCTGATACCAGCTGGGTGCTTCCACTACCAAAATTTCCATAACCATCATTTTTAATCAGCAAAATGAAACATGCAGCACAGTCATATGAATTTCATAACAGATCAGAAGAAGGCAGTGCATTACAGTTAATCTGTTCTGCTATATTTCTCGTCATTAGGTCCAGAATTTCTGCTGGTACCAAACAGCAGCTCTTTGTAGCTCCAGACCGTTCATGGAACTCTGCTGGTTCACACTCACCGAGGATCTTCATCTGCTTTCTGTCTATAAGAAAATGATGTAAAAGTACAATGCAAAAGTGACAAATTTCAAGGCCAAAAGCTGCTGCAGGATCTCACCTCCAGGATATATTGGAATGCAGTGAAGCTCTTACCTTACACGTATAAGTGCTAAGCACTTTCTGAATGTTCTTTTTTCCCTCCCCATTTTCTCTTGTCTTTATCTCTGCATTCTGTTTGCTTTTTTTCTTATTCATTATATTTCTTTTTTTCATATTAGTGGTTAATGTAACCTATATTCTTTTACATTTTCCGAGGGCATTCTTTCCTTTTCTGTTTTTCTCTCTTTGTTTTTTCTCCTTAGTTTTTTGGTAATTTCCATTTTTTACTCTTTGTATGAAGATTATATTAAGTGACAAGAATAATGTCAAATAAATGAGATTATATTAATGAACAGATCTTGTCGCATTTCCATGATTCACAGGAAAAAATATTCACACTGACTGATTTTTCAATTAAATCATTTTCTGTGTTATCTGTTCAGAATATCTTTATGAATATGCATAACTGTAATGCATTTAAATTGTTTCAGATCTTTGTTAACCTCAAAAAGCCACAAGGTGCCTACTAGCAAAATATGGGATTTTTTTTTGCTTTTTGTGTAAAAATCAGGATACTTTGTTTTAGCCTTTATATCATTTTCAAGGAAGTACAGGGGATTAGATGTTTAAGAAAGCATCTTGATTCTTTCCAAAGATAACAGACTTATTCTTTTGTTGTTCAGCTTATTTAATCTTAAAAGTATTGCCTTTTTTTTTTTTTTTTTTTTAATATTTCCTATAATGTCTCTTTATCCCATGAGGACTCTTACCACTAGCAAGTACATCCAAAAATGCCTAGTAAAGAATCTGTAGAAAATTAGCTGTAACTTCAAAGATATCAGAAGTATTAATTTTGAAGTGAAAGATTGCTACTACCCACATACAAAGGGAACCTTTTGGGAATGAAAGTTGAGTTTCTTTAATATTTCTTTCCTATGGCTGTGAAAGAATTACAGGGTCTGGCACATGGTTACTGGCAAGCACCAGCATCTCTTATTTCAAAGCCTGTAACAAAAATGTTGTATAGCTGTTGCAGTTTTTAAATGAAAAACTTTTATCATCAGCTGAAAAACTGTACTGTCATGGACACATTCCCAGAGGTTTTCTTTCCTGAAATGACTTAAATTGGTTCACTGGTAAGATTTCCCTGAAAATAAGATAGCAATGCCTTCTGCCACATGTGCCACGAAGGAGCGAGGAGGTTCTCTCTTTCCCCTTGAGGCTCCAAATGCAGGACATTTTGGAGGAATTACAAGGGAAAAAATTGCCTGAGCTGCTAGTTGTTTACTGAAGGAAATCACACCCTATAGAAAGACCTCCTCTCCAGGTTCACCACTATCTTCCGTTTGTCAAGGGCTTTCCCATTTGAAAGCTTATCTGTGTTTTCATTACTCTACCAGGGTCCATATTAAAACATGAAAAAGAGAGCATTAAAATATTGCAGTGGTACGTGTTTAATTCAGCATGCAATTTCACTGCAGTCATGCAATATATGCTTCTACTTTATATGGCACAGAGAGTACCATAATAATTTTTTTTTTTTTTTATTTCTTCAGTGGAAGGTTGACATCATTTCAAACTTACAGTCTTTATATGTAAAATAAGGCCATTTGCAAATGTGGAAAATATTTTTTCATGATAAAATGTGCTATTTCATGTATTTGAACAGTGTAATAAAACCAGCAAAAATATTGACTAACAATCTCCAGAATATTTTGTTTGAGATTTTCATGGAATTAATCACAAAAATTTGGGTGATATCTAAATAAATAAATAGATCCTTGTCATGCATCCTCTATATTGTTCCTCAAGTACATAAATGAAGAGGATATTGAAAAATATTGGCATATGGTATAGGAAAATCCAGAATTTAAATTAGTATATGCAAACAGTTATTATCCAGTCAGTGACAGTGCTGATAAATAATATTTTTGTCCCTCCAGTGATCGCCACTGTGACCTGATGAATGAGACACTGCAGCGTGTTGGGGAAAACACTTCCCACTGGAAACAGCAAAACCAATGAGACTTACAGTTATAAAGACACTAAAAGAAAACAAGGACTATTCTGTCCTATAGTCAGGAATATTAGATTTTAAGATTAAAATTAAGATGTTTGAATATCATGCGGATGAAAAGATGGTGCCCAAGGACAGACGAGGCTGATGGGAAGCACAACCACAGTGTTCCTCCTTCTTTTTCTTTCATCCTGGCTGAATCTGTCTTCTTTCCTCGGCAGACACATTCAGGCCAGATCACCCTGACCTCACTCTCCCTCTGATTAGGATCAGAAGTTTCCACTTCCATCCATCAGTGTTCCACCCCCTCCAGGGGAGAAGGGTCTCCGATTTCAGCAATCTCTTTTAAGTCTCTTGGATACGGATCATTCTCCCAAAATATTGACAGCAAAACTGCCCTGCAGATTCCAGACTTGCTTTGTGGGCTGATTTTTTTTTAAAAAAAAAACAAGTGTTAAAAGACGGGAAGCGCGAGGTACAGCCCATCTGTGCTGAACAGAGCATTTAGCAAGATCAGTAATGACCTCAAACGGGAAGCAGAGCAAGATACAAAGAGTCTCCATGAGCTATAACGAAACTCAGGTAAACAGAGTTTTCCTCTCCACTGGAGTCCTCCCGTGTGTCCGTAGGTGGCCATGGGTATTGCTACTCCTCTCTGTCCCAGGTTAGTTAATTCATATGACTGCTTTGACTTTGTTTCGGTGCATTGCTCAGACTATAATTAGTTTCAACATCTCTGCCTTTTGCTGACTCCTCTCATTTTATCAGAAATAAATGTCACTAATCAATATCCATTATTCTGTTAAATTCATTATTTCTTTATTGCTGACAGGGTGCTTGCCCTGCCCTGCGTTCACTATGGAGCTGGAATCCAAATTATGCTCTTGTGGCACTGCCAGAGACAAAATTTTTCACCCCTACTCTATTAACCCTCAGGATGGATGTTTTGGTGGGAATCATAACACAATAACTATAGTTTTGAAAATTGCATCACTGTATATTAAAAATACAAGTAGAATTGACTTTCTGCCAGAAGTTTTTGATTTTCTGGGAGCGCTCTTCCCTAAAATATGCTTGAATTTACATCCTGAAGGGTTTAAACAAAGAAGATAATTAAACAGATCCTTCAAAGCAGAGACCTACTGGTGTGATGGAAAATGGTGGTTAAGCACATTCTTTTATTTGAAAACTGTAACTTTGCACATAGTTCTTTTATCTTTCCTCACCCATCTTGTATGCTTACAAAATTATTGTACGATAATAACAATTTTGAAGGCAAAATGAGAAATACATTTTTCAGATTCCATCTCAGGTCTCAGATTATGAACTATGCTAACATAGTCCAAATTTTTTTTCTGAACCTGGAAAAAAAAATGTTATGACAGGTCTGACGTGAGAGCATCACAGCTTGTTAAAACTCTGGCTGTTCTGATGCCATCAAGAAATAAGACCCCTGGGACTATGCTGGTTGTCCGCAGAGGTCGCCAGTGATGCATGGACACACGACGCAACTCGCACCCCTTCCGTGAGTTTTAAAAATTGCAGGTTTGAAAAACTGCATCAGATCCTTCTTAGGATCCCAGTACGTTCACTGGTTTCTAGTAGGCAGGAGAGAAAGAGAAAATGCCAGCTGGGGGGGAAAGCATGGTCACGTACAGACTAATGTGAAAATAAAGTCAGCTTTAGTAATCAGCTGTAGGAAATCAAGTCTCCCAAGTCTTGACTGCCTTCTTTCAAGGTATAATTATTTGTATTTTAAAATAGTATCTTTAAATTACTTGCAAATATTTATTGAGAACAACTGCATAACATTATAATGTTATTTTGTGACATTTTGAGTTATGGAAAAAATAAATCCATTCATTACCAGAGCAGTTAGTGGGCTCTGCACTCTCAAAGCAACAAATATCACTTGTTTCCCTCCCACACACTACAGGTGTGACACAGAATGGCATCATACTTTGCAGTCTTTGTTACTGTTTAGTCAGAATATTGTACAAACAAAACCGGATAAAATTGGAGGCATTTGTAACATTCAATATTTGAGCACTGTTGTTAGCAGATGGGCAAATAAATAAGGATTAAAAATTGGTTTGTTGTTCCTCTAAGTATGTAATTAATATCAAACCTGATCTCATAGCTTCTTTTAGAGACTAGAAGGATATATGCACGTTATCGAGTCTATTTAAACAGACTTCATTAGAGCTGAGAAACAAAAATGACGCTTTGGGTTTAGTGCTGTCAGTGGGAATCTCCCCCAGTGAGCCCAAGATCTAGCACAGGGTTCAACAGGCCTGTGAGAAATGCATCCCTACAACACAGACCCACGAAGCGGCCCTTTAAAACAGCTTTCGGTATAGTTCCAACCATAATTTCATGAGGATTCAGTGGGAATCTTCCTAATGACTTCGTTGGCATCAAATTGTGCCCACTCAGCAATAGAAACCAGCGCCGTAAAATATCGTCCCTCACCTTTCGTCAGCCTCCGTGTGTAGAGGACTGGGCTGGGAAACAAAAGCAGAAATAAAACCTGCAGGAACCTGAGTCTGGTTGAGTTCCATCATACCCACACACCTGATCTAAATAGTGTGGGACTGTGGATTAAAGAAACGAGTGATGTTTGGAAGGGTGCCTACCTGTAGCTGGCATGCAACGTCGGTTGCTGTATGTGATATATTAGATTTGTACCTATTTTTTGCTTCACTTTTGCCCACATGAACCATGGGAGAATCTATTATAGGGCCAGGAAACCACTGTTGAATGCCAGGTTTCCACTATAAGTAGGGAAAATCGTATTGAACTGGAAATTAAAACATTAACAAAGAGTTACCCAAAAGGAATGAGAGAAAATGGGCAAGAAAATGAAAGATGCAAGTTTGCTAGAGTTTAAAGTAGCTATCTTTGAAGATTTTTATGTTCCACTCATCTTTCCTAGTGCAGCCCATTGGGAATCTCTGCATGATAGTTCAGAGCTCCATCTTCACAAAAGATGAAAGGCAAAGCCATTCGGTGGTGAGAGCCAGTGTCTGAGAAGTGCATCCAACCCCGCATTACTGCAATTAAATAATAGTACACAACGTTAGTGGGTAAGGGGCAGCACAGTCCTCAGTGCTGTACAAGGTAGAATGAATAATAAGTTCTGAAAATAGCCATAGATCACATAACTTTGCAACAATGGTGGTGTTAGCTGAAAAATTAGTTACTCAGGATTAATTGGGAGAGTATGCTGTTATAAATTAAAGAGGCACAAGCTAAAGATCATCAATAAAGGTTAAAAAAAGGCTCTTTAAATTAGCTTTCTAATTGATCAGGAAAACTTCTGAGAAAAGACATGAAAGGATTTGAGCAGCTGAAGTCTGTAAGCACATTCTGGACCTTGGAAAGTCTTGCTCTCCAGCATAAATGAAGAAGTATGCAGAGCATCTCTCAAAAACTGACTCACCTTGCTGCATTTCAGCTTACGGAGAAGCAAAAGTCAGTGATTCAGGAAAAGGAAATGTTAACTCATTCAGTGGGTACTGAGAATTAAAATGTTTTCCTTTCTTTTTTGTAAATATTACTAAATACGAGGAATGCAAAAGTTTTAGTGTTACTTTTGCTTGCTGACATAGCCATACATTTAGAGGAACAAAGATTAATGGGTGTTTATTTTGCAGAAAGAGCTATGGGAATGTTTAAGACATGGAAATATTTTACCTATTTTTATCTGAGCTTCCAACAGTGTTGCAGAACACAAAATCAATGAGGTTGGTTGTTGGGTGGTTTGTTGTTTGGGTTTTTTTTGTTTTGGTTTGGTTTTTTTTCTGTTTGTTTTTGAGGTTGTCTTCTTTCCTATTTAGTTGCAACTTCATTCCAAAATAGGGGCAATTTTCCTTCCAGCCGTGCAAGATCTTGTGGTTTAACTGTGGCCGTATCCTGGTCTGCTGTGTGTGGCGGGGTGTGCCAGGCGGTGACGTGGTGCCGACGGAGCTGAGGAACGCTGATGGTTCATGAGGTGGCTATCGTCTCATCGGCAGCAAGGACTAGCCGGGAAGGTCTTGCTGAGCTCCCCCTAAAGGTAAACTCAATTTCTGCTGAGGCTGGTTACGTGCAATCTGAATGCCAGAGAGGCCAAAATAAAACTCACTGGCTGTTAAACATAAACAGATGAAGATAAATAGAAGTCGCAAGCATCAGTGGCCACCAGTTCTTTTTTCTGTCTTCTGAGATGCTGTCATTGCACTGAAGTTTTTAGGCAATTCTAAAAGGACTCGTATTTAGGATTTATAGCGACTAAGGCTGTAAAGGTTCACACTTCTTTGCCTGCCTTGAGGTGGCATTACGAAATGTAATAAGCAGGATATGTCTTCTTCATTCTCTGGCTGAGATTCCTTCACCTTTTCTGCCACTCACAGCACTTTCAAACATCATTAATCATGTCATGATAAAAGTTCACTCTGCATATGTCTTATTATGCTCACAGTTTCTTCTTGTTAGCTTGTTACGGTTAGCTTCTCACAGGTCAAATGATAAAAGGAGATGAAAGAGCAGGCATTAAGGCTGCCTCTTCTAAAAGGGTTCTCCTATCTCCCCATGTACTGCCATCACATATTTCTACCTGGGAGAACAGGAGATAATTATAATCTCAGAATGGGAAAACAACTATCTACCTCCCAACTGCCACCCTGGGGAGCATTTAAGCACTACTTAACCGCAGGTTAAGCGTTGCTGGCTTTACGGTAAAGTTTAAGTATGACTTGCTTTGAATAACTGCAGGGTCTGCTCTCATGGAAGTGCTTTGAGGGCAGTCATGTCCTCAGAGACATCAGCTGGTAAGATTGGCTGCCACCTGAACTGCCTACAAAAATTTGTTCAGCAGTTGAGTTGCTGAAGAGTTCAATAATTTAAAAATGGAAAGACGCACCAAATTATCTAGGTAATTTCCTGAATATGGGTTTAACTTAATTTTCTATGTCTGAAGCAAAGCAGTGCCCAACATTTCCCTTGGGACCCATCCTAATGAATCTCATTGCCAGAGAATTTTCCCTTATATTCAACCTAATTTTTCCCTGTCTTAATTTAATCCCATTACTTCTGCTTATGCTCCCTCTTGCTAGACTAAATAATTCAGTGTCAGTAATTAGGTACAATTATAGATGCATCAATTAACGTTCATTGGCGTGACTACAAGGCTACAGGAAAGTCCATAAGACCTGGCTGGATTTGTGGAGTTCCAGGAACTGACGAACACAGATGAGGAGATTCACTCGTCTGGTCCCTTCCAGACTTTCATCGTGTTCCCACTTCTGCTCTATATATAGCAAAGTTGCTGTGCAGAATAGCAGAGATATTCTTATCAGCTTTTCATTATTCTGATGACACCGAACTCTGTCACACTATCCCCCAACCCAGTAAATCCTATTTAAGCTAATAATTAAAAAGATACATCACCGAAGTGCATGTGGGTATAAAAACATAGGCATATAAAATCATCACTCATTGGAAGATACACTTTAGTTTCTATTAACCTGTTTAATGTGTTGAAAGAGAGCGGTAATGCAAGTTCAGCTTACGTCATTATACCGTAAACTGCTTTGGTGAATTTTTGCTATCTCGAGCCTGAACAGTGTGTGACACCAGTTCTTCTGTTTAAGGCTTGACATTTCCTTTCTTTAGACAACACAATGTTTCTCTTGTTCCTCTGCAGTTCCTGTAATATGAGATATATTTTAACTGCTGAACACTCAGCTGGGAAAGATTGACTGCAGCAGTTTTTATAAATATATTTGATGCTGTGCTGGGTTGACCCTGGCTGGCGCTGGGTGCCCACCAAAGCCGCTCTGTCACTCCCCTCCTCAGCTGGACAGGGCAGAGAGAATGTAACGAAAGGCTCGTGGGTCGAGGTAGGGACAGGGACATCACTCACAATCACTGTCACGGGCAAAACAGACTCAACATGGGGAAAAATTTAATTTATTACCAGTTAAATCAGAATAGGATAATAATAAATAAAAACTAAATCTTGAAAACACCTTCCCCCCACCCCTCCCTTCTTCCCGGGCTCAACTTCACTCCCAATTTCTCTCTCTCCCCCCCAGCAGCGCAGGGGATGGGCAATGGGGGCTGTGGTCGGTTCATCACCCGTTGTCTCTGCTGCTCCTTCCTCCTCGGGGGAGGACTCCTCACACTCCTCCCCTGCTCCAGCGTGGGGTCCCTCCCACAGGAGACAGTCCTCCATGAACATCTCCAACACGAGTCCTCCCCACGGGCTGCAGCTCTTCACAAACTGCTCCAGCGTGGGTCCCCCCCGGGGTCACCAGTCCCGCCAGCAAACCTGCCCCAGCCTGGGCTCCTCTCTCCACGGGGCCACAGGCCCTGCCAGGAGCCTGCTCCAGCGGGGGCTCCCCACGGGGTCGCAGCCTCCTTCGGGCACATCCCCCTGCTCCGGCGTGGGGTCCCCCATGGGTGCGGGTGGGTTCTGCTCCCCCGTGGGCCCCCATGGGTGCAGGGCACAGCTGCCCCACCATGGGCTGCACCACAGGCTGCCGGGGAATCTCTGCTCCTCTCCCTCCTTCCTCACTGACCTGGGTGGCTGCAGAGCTGCTGCTCTCACATATTCTCTCTCTGACTGAAGTTGTGCAGGTTTTTTTCCCCCCTTCTTAAGTATCTTATCCCAGAAGAGCTACCACCATCGCCGATGGGCTCAGCGCTGGTCAACAGTGGGTCCATCCTGGAGCTGGCAGGCATTGGCTGCATTGGGCACAGGGGAAGCTTCGAGCAGCTTCTCACAGGAGCCACCCCCTGTATCCCCCCACTACTAAACCTTGCCACGAAACCCAATATAGACACACAGATGTTCTAAAAAACTATTTTCCATGCTTGCCTGATTCAGTTTCCTCTCATTTTTTTTTTAAGGGGGATTCAACCTTTTATATCCATTTGCAACCCTTCTACTCTCTTGCCCATAAGGAAAATAACAAACAAATCTCGACCTGCAGTTTCCTACAGTTTGGTTTAATGGATCCCACGATAAGTTCAGCAGATGGGCAGTGTGCAAATGATGGAGCCAGAGCAAATTCATCCACGTCATCCGTCAGTAATTCAAGACCCTTTTTAGATCAGACATGTCCTGTCCACCGTGACAGGAGATCTGACAGAAGTAGCAATAGCTGGTCAGGCGAAGGACAGCACTCATTGCCATCTTCCCTGGTTCCGTAGCCCCAATCCCACCCCTCGGCCCTGCAGCGAGGCGCTGCCTTCGTGGTGGACAGCCCTTGAGACTGTCTGTGGGTAACAGAGTTCTCTCATTCCCACACAGTTTGGATGGCATGACATTGTTTGCTGAAACTTTCTTCAGCATACCAGTTCACTTCAGTGAGAGTGCTACGGGAGAAACATGGAACAGGATTGTCAGAACTGAAAAATCTGCAGTTATTTTCTAGCATTGTCCCTGTGTTACGTGGTTTGAGGGGTACCAGACACGGATGTTAAAGCCTGTCCTTAATTCCAGCTGATGACCCTGGATCTTTCCAGAGAATTAGAGAACAGTTTTATCTGTTCCCTTGAGCTATATTATGCTTCCAGTTCAGTAATATTACCAATTCTGTAATACTATTATTCCATATAAATTGGCTTATTATCCGTTTGAAAAGCCTAAAGATCTGTGTTTGGTCTTGTTGATATTTCAGTAGAAATCCACATGAACTTATTTCAGTGCATTTTAAATCTTTAAAAAAAAAATTAAAAAAAAATCCCCAAATAGCATGAGTGAATGAATGGGAAACGACTGTTAATTTTTTCATTTTAGGAAAAGAAAGCTACTCCAGCTGGAAAGAAAGGAACCTGAGGGCGATTTTGCCAGAGAGGTTCTTATGTATCTCGTTCTGTATACTACCACCAACCTAACAGACAGCCTTCCTGACCTTAGAGGGGAAATGACAAGGTGCTTAAACTTAATGCATTTTAAAGTAATTAATCATCATTATATATGGCTAAGTTCAAGAAACAGTAAATTGCTTTTTATCTTTTATCGTGAAAGTGTAATTTCAGTTTTGAGAATGGGTAAATCTAGGTCAGTGGATGGATTTTCTGTGGTTTGTCTGACATTTGAATAAATTAAAAATACATTTCGAACACTGAACAAATCAATCACAAAGTGTCTAAAAATGAATACACCCAGAAGAGAAATTTGGGGACTGGTGCTTCAGCAGTTTGCTTCTCAAAGCATGGGTTCGGTCACAATTTCATAATAAACATATTTGGAATTGTATTATGCTCTCTGATGTGGCCAAGCTACAATTTTAAATGTGACTTTTGAGCATGTAAGGAGAGAATTTCTCTGGTGTAACTTATTTTGGTTTTTCCTTTCAAACTGTGACTGTCGGTTGTACTTTTCCCGTACTGTAGCACTGCCTCACTTTGACCTTTGATACGAGCATCCATGTCATGATCAGGTATAATTAAGTCATAAGTCCATCAACTTTCAGCAAGGTTAAATTGTGCTATTTCCTGAAAATTCTCTTGCTACACCAGGCACTTGTAATTCTCCATCTTTTCTTCCTCCCGTCTCCCACCCAGCACCTTAGTGCCTCTTTACAAATGGTGCCATCTCAGGCCGTATGCAGCAGTGCCATTGGCCTTTTGTCATCTTTAAGTATTTTATGACAATATTGGGCAAATGTCTGTCAGGTACAAGGATACCTTCTGACTAGGGCACATCACTGCAGCCTCCATTCCTAGGGCTGGATTTGCTGTTACATCACAGTTTGTAGGATCTCCATCAGACTGAATTGGGGGAGGCAGGATAACTGCCCTGAGGGACCAGACAAGGGGCAGGAATGGGTGGAAAAAGAGTCTCAGTGCTAGTTTACCTTTCTAGGTTCATAACAATATACAGAGCTGTCCCACCTTGTGCTGTGCAGAGCCAGGAAATCCCACATTGAATATTTTTGGCAACAGTGGTAGAGCTTCTGCTTGAAGGGTTATGTGTAATGTCTTCATTACTCCTGTATCTTCTTATAGATATAAATTATTTTTATTAGGTTGATTGAAAAGCAGAAAATGTTTAGGACTTCTTTTCCCCCTCCCTCCTTTTTTTTTTTTTTTTTTTTTTTTTTTTAATCCAGACACTTTTTATAGGTTCTTATCCATTCTAAGTATTTCAGATTATATCCTTTGTTACCATGCAAACTGTTTAGAACGATATTCTTTGGTCATTTATCACAGACAGAAACTCAAGGTAGGTAGAGATCATTTCTTCTGTGAAATGTGCACAAGTACTTACCCAAAATTAAAATCAGAAAGTGGGTCTGGAAGGAGCCCTCCCACAGTCCAGATCAGACGATGCTGTCATCTCACCCACACACTTGTCCCAGGGAGTACGGGCAGTCCCTGGGGCTTATCTGAGCAGGCAAAGCCGACATAAAAAAAGAAAATCTGTGATCACACAGTCTAATCCTTTGTATTCAAGTTGTTTACTTGAATCAGAAAATAACTTACCTGATGCTTTATTCGACCTTCAGTTAAAGAAAGCAGAAGGAAAGGTAACTGCAAACTGTGAAGGAGTAGGGGAAAGAGTGCTTCAGAGTATGTACTTAGTTCTGTCATGGTTGGACTCGCAAGAGGTAAGTGAGGTATATTTATTTTGCTGATAAATAACTAGTGTTTTTGTCATCACTTGACGGCAGGTTCTCTTCAGGCACCACTTGCATCTTCAAAGAATCCATTAGTTGAACATCTTGTTTCAATTATTTTGGAGGCTGTTGAAAGAGCTATTCTAAAAATGAAAAAAACACACCTTCCTCAGTTCGCTGGCTACCCGAACCAAGCAAAAAGACCTTGGGCAGCATTGCTCCCTTTTTATTCTGCCTTTTTCATTGTACAGTCCAACCCCATTTTCCCTGACCCCACACCCAAAACCCACCAATATTTGGGCTTCCCACTTACAGATTACGCTTTAAAGAGGCTGGAAGATTTAATTCTTCACCCGTAGCCCCATTTTGAGGGTATCAGCATTTGTCAGCTATTGATGAGATATGGAAGAAAAACATGCCCCCGGTAGGAAAGAGCAAATGGGAAAAATGTGTCCCAAATGGGAAAGAGCAGAGCTTCAGCTGAGCTTTAAAATGAATATGAAGTTTCAAAGCACCTTTCTTATCCTTAGCTAAATTGGAGCAAAACAAGAAGGAAGCCGATGTTTCTTACTGATTTGGAACTCACAAACTACATAATTTCAGATGACGGTAGGTTTGGTAATTTTAAGACAGATTTCCTGGGAATCCCTAAGGGCAAACTATCCAAGCAAGAGCAGAATGATAGATGTGCTATCTAGGACACACAGCTCCACATCTGTGGATAATTTAGTAAACTAAGATTAAATGAGGAGAAACTATATTCTTTTTAATTTCCCTTAGGTTTGGTTAAACCTCCAGATACAAAAAGCTTCCCTAGAGGCACCAAACGATTGCAAAAAAAAAAAAAAAAAATCAGCCTCCCAACTGGGAATGTGAGACAGTACACCCACATCTAAAACTTCTTTGGTGGGAAACTGGAAGTTGCTGAGGGATGGACCCAACACAAGAATCCAAACCCGGGCAGGATGTTAGTGCCATGGCCCCGTGCAGGGAGGGTCCCCATTGTACAAGTTACGTGGTGGGTCTCACCCACAGCACCAGCCCTGCGATAGATCCTCGCCTGCTGCCTCAAACCCTGCGATTTCTGCAGACATACCCCGGCTGCTGATTTATTCTTGCAAAGGAGAGAGAACTGCGCTGCCGTGGGGCTTTTCACAACCGCTTTGCTGTCTCTGAGTGCTGGGGAGCCTGAGCAGCAGTGTAAAGCCCAGGGTGAAGAGTACAGTGGAGCCCACTGGAAAAAAAAAGCTGTAGTCATTAATATGGATTCCAGAGTAATTTTATATTTCATGAGCTTCTTTTCTCTTTCTCAAGCCCCCAGGAGATGGCAGATGTTTTTGGGTATCACGTGGAGAGCAATGTGTCTTTTTTCTTTTTTATTGTGAAGATTCCTCCTCACTTGAAAGGATTAAGAGAGGAATTTTTTTTTTTTTTTTTAAATCAAATGCCTAACTCAGATCTTCTTTACCAAACGCAATCAGCATTTCTGAAAAGTTTGCAGCCATACTGCCTTGTAGAACATTTGCCCTTTGAAAGGTATGAACTTGTTCATTAAAGCTGGCTACCCAGAAAGCTTGGATCCCTTATCTCCTTCAGGGGTACAGCTGATATGCAATAAAATATCAGGATCAGTGAAACTGGAAAATGTTTCTGCTGTTCTCAGATGGTACATTTATTCCATATACATTATTGTCTCCTAAACCCAAATTCAGAGAAAAACACCTTGTTAAATCAAATCTATACATAATATTTGAAAAATTAGGTCTAATCTTGCAGTCCGTATCCAAAGAAAGGTATTACAAATAAAACCGTTGCAAAAGCCACATTAAATTTCTTCTGGTGAAATCTGACATGAGCAATAAACCACTGGAACAATGGGCAAGATCTCAGATGAAAAGTAAGGGAACGTAAAATCTCTATTTTCCTCACTATAGCATTACTCTGGTTCAGTATTGCATATGCATCTATTGAACTTACCTATAATGGTCCCTTCAATTCCTTTCTGTTCATTTCTTGCTTTCCTTTAACCATAAAATAATTTTCTCCTGCTTCTGCATACAGATAAAAGGGTGGTAAGGCAGAGTAGATTTTTTTTTTTTCTGAAAAACTGTAAAAATAACAGTGTATTGATACAGAAATATCTCCCATGAGGGGCCACAGCAGCTGCTGCGACTGCGTAATGTCAATGGTCGATAAGCCCTTAGCACCAAGGCCTTTGAACCATGGATTTCTCCCAAACTCCTTCCTTCCATACCTGCAGCAGAAGCTACTGCACCCTTCCAGCATGAAGGCAAGACCTTTACACCGTAACTTTCAACCTCTGGATGTATTCAACCGAAAAAAGCAAGTTCAGAAGACTGGTCGTGCATCCCTGATGTACAAGCATGTTGGGAATTGCACGTTTTCTCTGGTTACTCCAGGAGTGTTTTAGGAACGCTCTATGAAATGGGGATGGGGACTAATCTGGCAAATCTTGGCTGTGCGGGTGCTGTTAGTGCTTGGTCACTGCATTGCTGCCAGCGGGCAAGGCTGGAAACGCCCGTGAATTCTCTTAGAGCATGGGCACTCCGAGAGGGTGAGTCAGTGCTCGCAGGCAGTACATATAAATACAGCAAAGGAGCACCAGAAGAAATGTCAAAGTTCTATCAACTCTACTCCCTCACCTAACTTTTATTTTAGCTTAAAATGTAAGAAATAATTTAATTCTTAGTAAATACAGAGGGCAATTCATAAATTATTTATTTCCCTCTACCTCGGTGTTTAAGGTGGCTCTAGGTTTTTGGTTTTTTTTTTCTCCTATTTCCAGGAAGGGGACAGACAGCTAACACTCTACTGAATGAAAGATATATGAACCATAAAATTGCCAAAGAATCTCTAATGTAGATATTCAAGTCATCAGGCTCATGTTCTTTTCAAGTATAAGGAGTCTGACTATTCTTGTGTTTGGCTGACATTAGAGGGTTTAAAAAATTATTTTAAAGGACAAAAGCTAAAATAAATTTTATGTATTTAACTCAAAGTAACCAGAAATATTTTACAGAGTGATGAAGATTATATTTCCTAAACCTAATGTGAAGGGTCCCCCAAAACAGACCTCCTAATATTGGCTTCATGGAGGAAAAAAATATTAATTTTAATGTCCCTCCACAGATTCACTCTGCCTTAGTGACTTTACTTGATGGTCACAAAAATAAAATGATTATGGATGTGGCAAAAAAATGCTTTTAGTATTTCTCATAAAATGAGATACATTAGGCTCTATCAGACTCTCCTAACGGTTATAATAGAGAGAGGCAGCCTGAAGCCCCAGACTAATTTTGCAATAGGTGTGTTCTACAATGAGAACATGAAACAAAGAAAGAGCTGAAAGGAGGATAAGATGATGATGGAGGCCTTCCTCGGTATGTGATGTACCTTTGCCCATTCCCAAGAAACAAGGGAGGAGAGTCTTGTAAAAATTGTCAGCAATATGAAAGCACATTATCTGGGACACTAAAGAAAAAAAGATCGTAACTTTTGCTCTGTATCCTGTCTATTCCCCTGGCGTCGAATGATATAACCTTAAAATGCTCTTTTAGTTTTATTACTTGGAAAAGTGTAACAAAGTCACAAATCTGAAGTTTTAGATAACCATATTTTAAAAGAAACTTCTTCTAATGATATTTTTTCTTATAAGTGACCTGATGTGCAATATTGTGTTCCCTTCTGGGACACATGGGGTAAGGGTTTGCTCCTGGGGTGCTCTGGGAGGTGCCCAGCTTGCAGCAGGCTGCGTGTATTGCCATGGGCTTGGCCGGAGGGGAAGGGATGGAGCTGGGGTTCCCTTCTGCCCTGACCCCCAGCACGGGGCCTTTACACACCCGTGTACCAGATGGTGACAGAAATGGATGTGCTAACGCATGTATGAGTTGGCAGCTGTCTATAAGAACCAGCGAAAACATCGATAGACATGAATATTCTTCACTCTCCAAATAATTCATTTAAATAATTCCACTTTTTTCTTTTTTCTTTTTTTTTTTTTTTTTCCCCAGAAGGAGTGAATAATCCTGAGCTTCAGACAAAACCTGCTACGTGGAAGAAAATCCCAAACCCACTAAATTAGCTGCCACTGCCCACGTGGCAGTTCTTCCCCGCGTACATATTAATATCTGAAAATAATAAACTATGTGCTGTAGGACAAAATCTGACTGGGGCAGCTGGGATGGGTTTCACAGCTAGCGTGAGAATCAGGCATGGCACTCCAGAGAAAAGATGGGAACCCCAGCAAAGCGTCGAATCGTCTGGCAAAGGTTTTGTTTGCCTCTTTGCTGAGGCTCTCGGGTTGGTGTGCATGAGTGTGCAACGCACGACTGCCGTGGGCCTCCCACACGAGACACGGAGAGCCTGAACTCTTTTGCAGATGCAAGGCAGCAGTACGTGAGCCTGAGGTTCAGTGAGCATGCAATTATGTGTGAGATTCGATTATGGGCTTTTGAAGGCATCCCTTCTTCATTTTGACCAGTATTTATATAACTTCTGCATGATGTATATAATTGTTCTTGCTTCCTAAACTAGAAGAAAAATCCCCATCAGAATAAAAAGTTCCCCTGGAATTTGGTTCCTGATGCATTTTTCTTATGTAAACAGCTTCTGGGAAGACAATAATGTCTAGAAGGGAGTTACTTTTCTTTCCACATTGATTTAAAAGAAGGGATGAGTATTCTTCAAAATGCAGTTCATCATTTCTTTAACCATGGCTATGACATGTTCTCCTGAGAAAACACACACTCATTCTATCACTTCACATCAAACCTGGCACTTTCAAATCGCATTTCACTGTCACACATTTTGCCCTAGCATACAATCCACTATTTATTTTGACAGAAATGTACTTCCAACCCCTTTTCACGAGGCAGTCATTACCAACAGACGCAGCCACTCCTCTGCTGAGGAGTGGAGGAATGGCAGAGGGTCCTGCTGCTTTCTGGCCAGGAGCCCCTCTCACAGGAGAGATTATAAAAGAGATGTGAAAAAGAAGCTTCAAACCCTGACGTTTATACACAATTGAGACCAATGGCTTTATGTGTGTCAAAAATACAAGTTTCCTCCCCTTTTGCAAAACCACAAGAACATGCTTACAAATGTAAATTGTTTGACCTACAAAAATTATCATCGTATTTATACACCGATAGACAACTGGAGAGGAGCAGAGATAGCCAACCACATTAATAAAGTCCGTTGATGACAGAAGCTACGGTAAAGACCTAAGCTGGTATGACAAAAATAATTTAAACCTGCCTCCGTATTCTACATCACTACATTTGAAATGGGGAGGTATTTCCAGGGCTTGCAGATGGGTTGCTGAAGTGTTCATAATAACAACATTTTGTGTATTACCTTCTATTTCTGGGCACTTAATGGAGTTAAATGCTTCTACAAATAGGAAACTCGGAAACTGAGAAGTGACGTGATTCCTTCAAGATGAAGGGCACTCGATCAGGAAACCATGACTTGGGGAAAAGGCCGGGAATAGAGATTTCATTTTGGGACCCAGCCCTATGCCCAGGCACTGCATGGTGCTTTTTATTGCCCCTGCTGAGTGCTCACTCCGAGCACTTTCTCACCGTGGAGGACAGCCTTTTCATGTCTCACTTAAATATGCTTTTACAGCAGAAAATCTTTCCCTCAGCTACTTCTGATTAGTACTTTTTCTCTTCAACAATAGTGCTTATTACAGTGAATGGAAACCTTTCTTCGAGGGATATATACATGGACCACAGATTAAGCGCACAGCAATCATAAATATAGTTTATGATCTAAAATAAGTTTTTTGAATATAATTCATCCGTTAGCTTAACATATTGTCTGAGTTGTTCTTTTTCCTTGAAGATATTTAATGGTTTGGGGATTTTTTTAACAAATAGGAACATCCATATTTAAAGAATAAAGTAAAATAATCCACCTGTATTTCAAATATCTTTTTACTCTTGTTACTAGTTTTTTAATAAATAAATTAATAAATAATAAATAATAAATAGTAATCTATAAATTAGAGAAATTGTCTTAAGGAAGGGACTAATATTGGTTGTCTTGAGAGGAAAAAACTTGCAGGAAATTATAACAAAAAAGGAAAGACCATTTGAGGCAGATCAACAGCCACGGTCAGTAGGAGATGCTTCACTGGAGAACTTCAGATAATTCCCACGAGCACCAGAGGAGGCCACCTCAGGGACACAGGGAAAACAGAAATGGACACGAAGCATTCAAAGTTCTTCCGTTCTCTCCAATACACATTTGTTACAATTTTCCTGATTGTGCGCTTTTTTTTTTTTTTTTCCTTTGACTGAAAAACTGGAAAATATTTTTTTCCTAAAATCCTGTTATTCAAATTTGTGAACAGTTAAGAAAGATTAAACATTGACGGAGGAAGCCATCATCTAGGCAAGGGCACAGGTATTTAGAGAGAAATTAAGTTTACAATATGAGACCTCTGAGGTTAAAATTTATCTTCTGTAGGACCAGTGGCAGGAAAGTGCTAGCTGAAGAAAATGAAGATTTTAGAGAAAAAATGTTGCAATACAGTGACTTTCAGATGGCAGCAGTGTGAAGTGAGGGCGTTACAGTCCAGCTGGTTCATGACCCAGGTCCATACAGCAGCTGTGGGTGCCCCAGGACTGAAGTCCACCCGCCCAGCAGGTCCTGGTGTAGGTTGGCTTTTCAGGTGTAATTGTGGACATCGGTGTAAAACATCACCCAAATACTGCTTGTTTCACTCCAAGTATAGTATGATTGTCTAGTGTTTGATCTTCACCTACACCAGCTCCCCTGAGTTACAGAAAATAACCACATACTGTCATTTTTGCCAAGTGATGGGTGGGATAAAGTATGATCACACCTTCTTAACTAGTAAGTACTGTGAGCTTAAGTTTATAAACTTAGCTTATTCTTCATCATATTCCCTTTCTTTTGTTATTCCTATCAATGCAGCGTGAACCTGTGATATGTCCAAACCAAAATTTTTACAGCCGCATTGTCATTCTTGTGCATGGACAGAAATTACCATACGCAGTGTGCGGCAATGTAGAACCAGGCATTTGAGGTTTAATTTGCCTTTGAAACAATTTGATGGTGAAGGATTTCATGCACGTGAACATTTTTCTTTGCACAGGGAAGAGTGAAAAATACAGATGGTGTTCTAGTATTATATTCCTCTGCTAAAACACTGCTGAACAAACAAACATGCCAAACTGTGCCTATAATAAGCACAGGCTCTTGATCTAAAAAACATCAACCAGCTTTTTAGAATCCAGTTAATTATTAAACGACCCATGAAGATTTCTAATGCATGACTGGCTTTTATGAGCATATCTGATAGACTGAATTTCTCTAGTTTATATAGATAACTTCAATTTCTTCTCTTTTCTTGAAAATATATCTTTACGGATAGATGAGAACATGCATTCATTTTGAGTAAGGTATACTTTTATGAGGCATGACAGAGAAATGAGAGCTCCAGGAATGTTAAAAGTAGAATAAGAGGATTGCAGATAAGTCCATTTTTGGCACTAAATAAAGGTCGAATTCAATTATTATTAGAGGTTATTAAGAAAATGCTGTAGGCGAAGTAAACACATTGGCTGACATTCTAAGGAAAACGAGGTGTATCATCAGATGATCCTTACAACAAAACCACATTTTCACTACCAGATTTAAAAAAAAACCACCTTGCACTTGTGCGTGAACATTTTCCAACTTTTTAAGCCCGGTTTCAAGAAATCAGTACAGGTCTAATGTTTCTGGTTTGTCCCTCTGGTCGGTTCCCATATTTTGTTCATTGCACTTGTAGCGAAGTGACAATACAAACAAGATATTTATCACACAGCTCCGATTGCCGTTTCTGGGCAAGGTTACCAAAAGGCTGCTGATGCTACTTTGTGTGTTGTGCGCTGTCCCTGATGGTGTATAGCTTAATTCGAAAAAGCATGTAATTAAGTGTGTGTTAATTTTTCATTTCCATAATGAGCTTTTATAATTCTGTACAGAGCATGAAAAAAAACCAAACAACCAACTTTCCAAAATAGAAGTGATTTACATCGCAGGCCTTCCTGTGGATTGATTGCCACTCTCACCGAGCTGCTGGCAGATGAGCAGCATCCCTTTACTGCAGAATCACTCAGCGCCGCTGTCACAGACCTTGGTCCTGCTCGATTCCGTGAGCTCTGTCACAGGGACCTCCTTATCTGATACTGCCAGGGGATGGGCACGGCACAGAAATGAAATCTCTAATGATAGAAGAAACGGAGTAACTGGGTTGTAAAGAAATATATTTTGGACACTTAAGAAGGACTAAACTCTGTGATTATTTCTCCAGAAAATGAAATATTACTTCTTACGTAACCGGAGCCTGTGAAGTGGGTAATAAAGTGAACCCATGTCCTAGGTGATATGACAACTGGCATATAGTCAGAGTTACAGACTATAGTGATTAGCACATAATTACTATTCCTTTTATTTTTTGGGGACGTTCAAAATCAAATACCACTCCTGCTTGCACAAAGCCCTGTTGAAATCAGTGAAGCAGGTTGTCAATAAAAAAACAAATGTACTCCAAAGTCACTATTGGGAGCCTTAGTGTAATTTAAGTATTTTAAGTACTTGCTTTGATACAAGAAGTATTTTCAAAAGAAGTTATGGGAATAGAATATGCTTGTAAAGAACGATAGGTTATGTATCACCATAGCTACTTCAAAAAATCGTTTTCTGAGAAAGGACATTATGCTTAGGGAAACTGCTATGAGATAGGATAGAGATGTATATTCATGCTTTCCTCCTTTTGGTACGATACTCTTTGTTCATCTCCAACAGATTAATAGGTAAGCTTGGTCCTCTGTCTTTTTACTGCTTCAGTTATTATTATCCTCTGATTCAGGTCTTAAATATCGAGTAGATTCAAATCATGATCAAGTTTCAAAGTGACAGAGATGTGCGAGGAAGTATTTTAAGTTAATTACGGGGGTTCTTAATAGGAAAAAGTGGGAGTTTTGTGTGATTTACTGAATAATAGGTTGCATATATTAAATGGCCTTGGAGTGAGTGAGAGTCAGACCTGCTACTTCACCAGTTTAAATCAAGTGAGCTGCACCAGACAATGCTGAGTACATACGTGAAGAATCTGTAGGCAGCAGCTCAGTAAGGACATAAAGTTCTTCTGCACGTCGGAACGTGAATCTGCAGAAAATAGGCATGGCCATATCGGGGGTGCATGATTATTCCTGTTCCAGTACCTCGCTGCGTTGTTTACTGGATGATAATTGGCACATATTTAATTACCGTAAGCCTGCACTCTTGGCCCTATACTATACTGGCTATAAAATGCTTTCAAAGCAATGTAAAAATTCTCCTTCAGATAATATCCTAGAATAAAACTGTTACAGATGAAAAAGAACTAGGTTTTGATCCTATAGTTTACCAGTCCAAAAAAGTGATTTTATATTCATTCTTCAAAGTATCCTAATTCTCTACAAGCAAGTGTTGAAGCTGTAGCTATAATGGGAACAAAGCTCCACCAGTTTCCTGAGCCTTTATCTCTTTTTTTCCCTGCCGTTGTTAATATAATACAGATATTTTAATGCTCTTTAAACACTAATCTTCCTTTTGATTGCCCATTGATCCTAATGTCTAAATCCATACCTGCTTCAGTGAGGTATATCTTACTGTATATTGATAAATCCATATTTTTACAGTCCGTTGTCCAAAAGAAAACTAAGTTTAATGTGATGCGTAGGTTTATGTTACAGTTTTATTTCTGTATAAATAACAGTGGAGCTCAGGAGAATCTGCTTAACCTGTCTGTATGCTTCCATTTCACAATTATGTTCACACATTATTCTTATGATTTGTATACTTCACGAGTAATGAAAAAAAAAAGTAAGCCAGATATGGATCCTTCACATATATGAAAATGTAGGATTTTCATTGCTTTATTTTCCTTTGTAGAATGTGGTAAATTTTCAGCATGTAAATAAACTTTATTGATTTGTTTGGTGCTTAAATATCTTCTGGCTTGAGATCTCCACATGTAGGAGACAAGTCTCTTATTCTTAATAGCACCGAGATCAACAGCTAGTTTATTTTTCTATAGAACGAGATTTTCTCAACCAAGAGAAAGACCAAAGAGGTCTCATTCCAAGTGACACTGAGAATGCATGGCCATGGCCACAATGGGCCATGGCACCACTGGTGCTGCACATGGTGGGAGCGAGAGCAGAGCAAGCATCCCTTGAGTGGCCTAAACAAGGATGCTGCCCATGGTTCTTCTTCCTAACACAGCTATTTTGATACAGGACAATATTCTGTTTAAGGCTGTCTAACATTTCCAGATGTTCTTTCCATCCCTGGAAGTATCTTTGTTAAATCTTATTAAACTCAGCCTCAATGGTTTCTTATGGCAAAGAGATATAAATACCAGCTATGCATGAGATGAAAAATTAATTCTGTTTTATTCATAATTTCAATGAATTTTCATCAATTAGGACTTTAGGCAAGGCATAAAAGGAGATTGGAAAAAAACAGAAGTACATATTAACATGCTGGGGCTGAAATTAACTCACAGACTACTTCTCTAATTATTTCTCTGAGTTACAAACATTGGTTTGAGTTTAGAGAACAGAAAAAGAAGCCTTTTCTGTTCTGAATTCCAGCAAATGGGCTAATCTCCCAAAACATGATAAATAACACATTTCTAAGAAATAGCTTAAATCAGAAGAGAGCAAGAGTTTGATACAGAGCAAATTAAAATCAAGAAACAGATGTGCTTGAGAGGCAGAGGTGGTTTCAAACCAACCGCCCTCTTCCCCCCAGGGCTTAGGGACCCATGGAGCTGTGACCTGGAGCCACACAAACTTTCAGCCCTGCCATTGAGAAACCCTTCCACTGATGCACAACAGCTATTCTAGCTGCTGAACAGATGAACTGCAATGTGGCTGGCTTGCAGGGAAAGGTGCTGCTGGTGCAACACTTGTTATGCATGTGAACCTACTCACAGGGAGTGTGGATGCCAAAACATTTTTTTAAATAATTTGCAACAGGGACCATGTAGACAAGGAAGGCTGCTGAAACAGCTCTGCCACTGACATTATGCAGGTTAAAGTCGTGGAGTGGAAGCTTCATGATGTCGTGCTCGTGGCAGCCAGAGTCCTGTGATGCTCCACAGCCTCTCTGCTCACACCCCTCCAACTCCCAGACCCAGTCCTTGTGTCCTGTTCAGGCTTTGAGCCTGAAGGTGAACAAGATGGGGGTATTTTGGCCAAGTCTGGATTCTCTGATAGGGAAAAACTCTACACATAACAGCTCCTTCATGTTTCCATTTCTCAGAAGGGGAAATTTGGCTGAGTAACGGACAGAAGCCCCCAAGTAGGGCAGTTCAGGTCCCGTGGCTTGCTACAGCCTGTAAATGTACATGCCATTGGCTTCAAAATGCAATGGGATGATCCATGGACGTTATAACCCTAAGAGATGCTATTTCACTGTAAAACTTAGTAAAACAGCACAGGTTGAAACCCTCAGTGATATATTCTGCATGGGAAAAAGAGATTATTCACCCAAAAGGCCAGCACTTTCCCTAACTGCAAAAGGTACGTACCAGTGAAGTCCCCAGAACTGCCATTACAAGAGCCTTATAGGATCAGCATCGATCCCCTGCCATATGTTCTTCAATAATTCAGTCTTCAGTAACTGCCCATTATTGTCCAATTTCCTGCTAGGATGGACAACTATAGCTGCATTTTATATCTTTTTTCTTTCAGTCTATGAATCTGTGCTGCTTTTCATGTTGTTTTTTTAATCTGATTAATAGGTTTAAACTCTAAATTTATAATATCTTGTCTAACACTTGCTTTCGTCCTATCAATCAAGTCACTTGAGGTAGTCTAGCACAGAGGAGCTCATCCTTCTCAGCATTGTTTACTTCTAACATTTTTCACCCTTGTTGCTCTTTACAGCTTATTTTGCTTTAAAGGTTACATGGATAGCCTGTTTTAAGAAGTAGTGTCTTAAGAACTACTTAAACATGATGCCAGCTGTGTAATATTTTATCTAGACTTTAACAATAACAGCAGAGAGACAATTCTCCCTTGCTTGATGTCAGGAACACCCATGTGTCAGTTCAGTTCTGCCGTACATGTACAGAACCGTTGCACATGCAAACATGGAGATAGGGCAGGCAATTTATATATTGTCAATGAAAAGCAGAAAGGTTTGGGTTTTTTTTAAATACTTGTGTCATCTTTCCCTATAAATTGGACATAGAAAGGAATCAGCTTCTGTGATAATTATGACTAAAACATACCCCAAACAAAGCCTTGTGATGGTTGGAATATACTGAAAATGGCAAGGAAATGGCATGGAAATGGCAAGATACATTTCCTAGTGGCCATATACTTTAGGATTCCTTCCCTTCTTACCCAAATATGTGACATATAACTTTATAATATAAAGTGTTGATATGGAAGGGTACAGGCTCTTTAGGAAGGATAGGCAGGGGAGATGAGGAGGGGAGGGGAGGAGTCATTTCACTCATTTTGTCCTCTAATATGACTCTAAGTGAAAAAAACGGTTCAATATTATTATTTTCAAATGAATTATCTAGAGGTAAAATACTTTAAAAAGTCATGTCTGTGATATGAAAATAAGGGAGACTTGCAAAAGTCCTTTGACATCTAGATGCTGGGGGGCTGGAGTCCCCCCTGTGAGGACAGGCTGAGAGAGTCGGGGGGTTCAGCTGGAGAAGAGAAGGCTCCGGGGAGACCTTAGAGCGGCCTCCCAGGGCTGAAAGGGGCTGCGGGAAAGGGGAGAGGGACTCTGGATCAGGGGTGTGGGGATAGGACAAGGGGTCACGGGTTTAAACTGACAGAGGGGAGATTTAGATGAGATGTAAGGCAGAAATTCTTCCCTGTGAGGGGGGTGAGGCCCTGGCACAGGCTGCCCAGAGAAGCTGTGGCTGCCCCCTCCCTGGAAGGGTTCAAGGCCGGGTTGGACGGGGCTTTGGGCACCCTGGGCTGGTGGAGGGTGGCCCTGCCCGGGGCAGGGGAGTGGGACTGGATGGGCTTCAAGATCCCTTCCAGCCCAAACCATCCTGTGATTCTGTGATTCTACGATACAACATCCAACTTTGTAAATAAATAATTCTGAATGTTGGTGCTTCATTTCATTTTTAAATTACAGTGAAATGAAAATTAATTTAATCACCCTATCCTGTTTTATAACAAATAAAGTCATTGTGATTAATGTTACTACACACAATACCAAATTACTTTTAAATTAAATCACTCTTGCATTAAGTTATGCGTCTACAGCCAAAGACAGCAGCCCTTTCTAAAATGGCATGCCAACTAAAAGGTCACTGAAATTACTGATACTGGAGAAGGTGCAGTACAAGGGGAGGAGGCAGAGTCTGGACAGAAAGCTCAAGCGAGCTGAGGTGTTATTCTGTACACATGCAGTGCAAATTTTCAAATGGATATATATATATATATTTAAATGAGATGGATTCAGAGTGCATGCATTTCTAATTTGATGAACAGATCACAATTGCAATTCTTATTTTACCTCTTTGGCCTCATTCTGCTTGTGGTTTCTGCACTGTCAGGTCCATCAGTTTTCTATATTTAGTTGTAGGATTACAATTCTACTAACTACTTCTTCCTTTCGAGATGGAATATATGAAGATCTGGAGGTGGTGGGATTCTGTCTTCTGCCCTTACTTGCTGTAACTTAATGTCTCACCTGCTGTAGTGCAGCTCGTTGTGTCAAGTCTTATTCTTAGCAAGAAAAAGGGTGTAAACCTAAGGCTGCCCGACATTTTCAGTGTGTGTGTGAACGTTGTAAATACACTCAGAGCAGCAATGGTTCAAGTAGTTTACAAAATTAGATCCGTGAGTGGTAATAAAATTTCCTCTTCCTTTTTTTTAACCAAAAGCTTGATGAAAAGCACAGAAAATATAGTGGGTTTGTAGAGTATTTTTGATTCATTAATAGCAACAACACAGTTTTGAGGCCAAATTTAGAAGCGATTTAGAAAGCAACTTCTTTCACCACATGAAGGGCCACGGTCTGCTCTGGGATTCAGTGAGGCACTTTGATGGGACAACTCAGATAGTTAAATGAGGTTGTTGTGCAAACAGCCAAACTTTGCTCCTCCCACCACATTTCATCAGCCCTCCAATCCAAATCCAAAAACATTACGGCATAATATTAATTCAGAGCAAGAAAAAGCTAATGAGAGCAACTGTATCTGAATTTCTGCAGTTGTTGTTTTCCCAGGGACCAGAAGCAGAACAACACCAACTCTGATACCAACCCAACTTTCTGTGAAGGAACAGTCGTCCCCTGCCACCCCATCTGCACAACTTGCTCTTTCCCTTGCGACAGAGCTGCCTTTGTTCACCAAGAGAAAACACAAGAGTCATTTTTTCGCACTGGGATTCGTAACACGCTGTAAATTGTTTGAGGAAGAGTAAACTTTGTCAGAGATTCTAAACACGAGAGGTTTTTTTTCCAGATTCTAAGTGATTTGCAGAGTGTTTCAAGGAAAATGCTTGTCACAGATACAAAAGAAAAGTATTTTCAGGCAAAAAGGTTGGATAGAAAACCCACTAAATATGATAATGACTGTTGCTGAATTCACTTGAAGTTAATGTGAGAGCAGCAAGAGCGAAGCTCTTATCTCTTTGTTTTAGAGTGCTCGGTAGTTTTAGTATTTATGGGTGATCCTCTCCAGAGGATAAAATCTCCACATTTTCTGTTGAAAATGCTAAAAGCATTAGAAGTGTTAAAAGATTTCTGTTCTTTAAAAGGCAAACACAAGCGGGACAACACAGAAGTGACTCTCATTTTATGGCAGTCATACACGCTGAAACTGTTCACAATTTATTTATCTGACAAGAAGCCATTACTTTTCCTTAGCTGATGCATCAGGATTTCAATCATGAACAGAATTCAACAAGCCAAGGAAGAGTTAGTTCATGCCCTCTCACAGAAATCATTATCTATCCCTTCTCTCTGTCTCTCCCAGTTTCGGTAACAATACCTCCCGGTGTCGGGAGGTGCCGGTTCACATTATGATTCTTGCAAAATAAAAGAAACCATTGTTTCCCAGCAGGTTTGGGGAGGTTTGAAGAGACTTTTGGCTGAGGCAGCAATTAAATATCTGCAGCTGAAGGAGACTTTGGCATCATAAAAAGCACTCACTACCAGTTGCATTTTCTGCCTCGGGGACTCTGTTTCTGAGAAGGTGACAAGCTGTATGAAGCCACATACCTGACGATGCCCATGAAGCACCTGGAAGTAAAAAACTGCATGTCATCAGCATTTCAAAAGAAACTAAGTTAACACTTTATGAATTCAGAGTAATCTGTTTTCCTGCAGTTTAATGCTTTATTGGATCTGCGCAGCCCCCTGCAGATAAGCACAGAAATGCTGCATAACCTGCAGTGGAAGATCTTTCATAGCAGTGAATGTTAATCTCATTATAAAATAGATTAAAGAATTCAGAGGCATAAATATCTGGCATATAGCACTTGTAGTTATTTTGCTTTTTAAAAATAATTCATTGTTTAAATGCTTAAATGCATATTAAATATTGCAAGTGCTATTGCACCGCAAGAGAAAGGAGACTAGATTATTCCCCAGTCACTAGAGCTCATATACCCTGATCATACACTGAAAGATGAATTTGTGAATATATTCTTCTTTCACAGGGTGAGCTAGGGAATGGTTTGGAAGGCCAGACTTTTTTTTTTTTTCTTTTTTTTCTTTTTTTTCTTTTTTTTTTTTTTTCCTGTAGAGGTGTAGGAGGACTAGAAAATAAAGCAGTGCCCCTGAGTGAGCCCTGGTTATCCAAGCAGTGGACACACCATATGTGACGGAGCAGCACCAGGCTGCTGGTGCAGCCAGACCACAGGTTTCCCCAGGGAGAAACGCAGAGGAAAAAGTCATCCTGTCCCACTCTGTACCTTACTCAGAGCTCGTTTAACTCAGTGAGAGATACATGGTGATTGCTACGAAAAAACCCTTCTCTTTCCCTTGAAGCTGTTGTTGCAATGTCATTGGCCTCTCTCACAGAGCAATATGTCTCTCCATTTAAGCAGCAGAATAAATCATAGATTTGACGTCTTTTCCCAGCTCTTTGTCCAACCTTAGCACTTGGCTGCTTTCCTCAGACAGTAGGAACATAAGGACGTAGCCCGGAAAGACCGCCCAAGATCCAGGACATAATTAGAGCAGAACAAAATGCTGCATTTCACAGCTCGCAGGGAAAGCCTTTCCGTCAGCACAGAGGGGAAAATTTCACACCTAGTAGCCAGCCCTTGTAATTTAGTGTGTAAAAAGCAGGGGGGTAAGATTCTGGTCAGCTCTCAAGGGGCAGGAAAACTCTTTTCCGTGGACAGGACACCTTTTTGAAATAAATCAGTATGCTAACTTCAGTCCAAGGGCAGCTCAGGAACAGGCTATATCATTCCTAACAGACACACGTACAATACCATTACAGAAATTACATTTATAAATTAAGATTTTTGACAGAAAGAGTAGATTTCCTCAGGTATACAAAGCTACAATCCCCAGACCTCCTTGCACACTAGATGACCCTCTCTTCTCCACTGTGCCCCGGGCAGGTCTCTCTGTCTCTGTGAATGGTTCCAGCATAGAAATCCTGGGGGTTTGACACCACTGACATAACGGTTTTATGGAACAGTATTAATGTATTTCTCCATTCATATGACATGTTGCTGTTAAGTTGTATTTTTCATCTATTTATTTGGTTTTCCTAGGCCAGTATCAATTTTAGCATGGAAAATGGTCTGAAATAGCCCAACGTGTATCTAGAAGCAACACATACACCTGCATCAAATCTTGCAGCATGCTGTGAACATAGCCAGAGTCTACTGCGTGTAAGTATACAGGCCTTTTCTGAATACATTCATTGTGGAAAAACTTGTTCTGCTGCTTCATTGTATTATCACAAATGTTTTCGCTGACTTCAACTCCTCTGATGACTCACACAGAAGCAATTGGTCTCCCAGAATAAAACACTGTTGTAGCAGGTTTTTTTTTTTTGTTGTTTTTTTTTTCACATAAAAGCCAAGTGTTTCAGGGATCCTTCTTCAACGAGATTTTGTGTTTTTTAATATATATAATCCATGTTCAGTGTAACTTTTCATGCAGTATCTGGAAGCTCTAAGTTTGTACATAAACTAGCAAGGATAGTCTCCCACTGAAGCAATCTGGAGGAGGAAGCCACAAACCTTAATAGGCCATCTAAATTTGGATGAGAAATAAATTTGTCTCCTGAGACAGCATTATCTCTGTGTGGTTTCTATGGTTGCTAGTTCGGGTCATTCTGCTCCTCCTCATGAAATCTCCCTGTCTGAAAAAACCCTATATTTCAAAATAAAATTAAATATTGCTGACATTCATATAGTCGCATGAAAGTATTTGACATGAGTAATTGACATTTTTCAAGCCGTGTGACTACATTAACGGGACACATTGGAATTGTGAGCATTTGCGAACTGATGAAGAAATGCTGCTTGTACCCTAATGCCCACATCTCCTGAAAAAAAAAAATATGGTGTGAGACTTGCAACAGGACAATGAGATGAGCCGTACAAAAGAGGTGCTGCCTGTCTTTGAAGAAAGCCAGTTCCACCTAATGAAGGCCACGACAGCCAAACCCTGAATTTCACTAGAATTGCTGTGATGAAAGGACTGGCTTTTTGTTTGGGTTTTTTTAAAGGTTGTTTTATTGTTTTGGGGTTTTTTTTGTTCGTGTGGTTTTTTTGGTTTTTTTTGGGTTTTTTTGTTTTTTTCTCCAAGCACTTTAAATGATGTCTCTTTATTTTTATTTTACCTGCTTAAGTGAATCTGCTTGGATTTGGCACTGAATTCTCCTCTGTACACCCAACTGCTGCAAGCCTTGCACCATCCTCTCTGGAATTCAGCCACAGCAGCACTTCTGTGTGGTGGGGGAGAGTTTACATCCTAGAGCAGGCAGGAAAATCCTGGTTCCTCTAAATGAGCAAGTTCCACTAACCAACTTCATCAGCTCACACTATTACCTAAGGTTTCAGTCGTCTTTTTTTTTTTTTTGCTGTGACCCTTTGACTATGCAATCCATTTGGGCTTGGTGCTCTAGACCTGCTGAAACTGTAGCTCTTTGCTTGGCTACAACGCATAAAGACATGGCCTCTTGAAGGCTATGGAGTATCAGTGAAAATGCAAATTAAGAAAAGAGGTTTTGTTATTGTAAACTGGAATACTTTATGAGACATATCTACTAATACAGTTCTGTGAATCTGTAAGAATTCAGCTGGCCTGAAAGCATACAGGAATATACAGAATTTGTTACTGCAGCGTTGTTACACATGAGTCTCTTTTATTAAAAAATAATTATACAAAATGTACTCTGTGTGGGAAGTTATTTCTTACTCAAGTGTATATCTTTTTTAACTGTAAGGACACTGCATCTATTATATGCATGCTCACATATCAGTCATGTTAAGGAAAAAAGCTTTTGCAGAGCTCTGCAAAACTCTAGTGCTCTGGAGACTCTCTAAAAGACATTTAAGAATTATTTAAAACCAGAGTTTTGAGACTGAAAAATACAGTTACTTGCTTTGCAATTAAATACTTCATCTCAGAGTATCTTACTCAGTGTGAAATAAGGTCACGCCTTTGAAACCAGAACGGTGGGAGATACCTGATAACCACGGGACAATGGAGCAGCACCACAGACGAGGGGTGAAACGTGGGCCAGCCGATGCTCTCAGGGACTTGGTAGGGCAGTGTCATACCGGGGGTGAGGCTTTTGCACGCCAAAATATCTCTCCAGAGGTTTAGATATAGCGGGCTTGAAAACTTTATCTCAGGGTTTGAAATAATTGGGCGGGGAGGTTAAATGAGCGAGTAGCTTCAAAAAGCTTTCAACACCTGAACTGAAAACAAAGAGGGGTCTGTTCCTCCGCCTGGCTTCCCAACAGCAACAGCATTCCACTGGCATAAAGGGTTTGGGAAACTCTGCTGCATCTGTTGCAGGGAAGAGTCTTCAGGCGATGCTGAACGTGTGCTCAAGAAACACCAGGTATGATCCTCACGTAGAGAGTCTCAAGATGTTCGTATGGTGAGAACCTGTTTTGTGGAAAGTAACTGAAAAAAAGGAAAACTAATAAAAAGAAAAGTTTCATCTGCACCTGCTAGACACTGGAGAACAAAGACGTAACAACTAACAAGTAGAAGGTAAAGATAAGGGTAAATTCATAATTGTGGGGAAAAATGTCCATGTGCTGAAATCAGAAATGTTTAGATACTAGAGGAAGCTTCAGACACTAATTGATGCCACAACAATGTGAAATCGTGCATTATAAAAAGTTTAAATTGCATTTTTCTTTTAGATAATACAGTGAGATGATAAATGTGAGCTAGTTTGCATTAGTACCTATTTACCACCATGGGGAAGGAAATGGTAGAAAAGGCCCAACTTTGCCACCGGTGCTGTCAAGGATCTTGCTCCAAGAGCAAGGGATTGTAGCATCAGGCTCTGCACATTATCACTTATTTATGAAACAAGGATTTATCTGTTTCTAAAACTTCAGCATGTCAGCCCAGATTTAATTAATTTCCCTGTTTTAAAAGTTCTAGAAAGAAAAACAATGCCAAAAGTATAGATGCTTTTACTATGGGTCTTTTGTTTCACTTCTGCATATCTAATAAACTTTCAGATATATTGTGTGTCTGAAACAAAGCAAGTCCTCTCATGTTTGGGAGAGATTATTTGCACAAAAGAGAATCGCTTTGTCAAAACAATGAGAATAAGAAAGTTTTCAAGATTAAAATGTCAGGGAGATAAACACATTACTTTGAACTGTATTTGTATTCCATAGCTAGTTCAAACACTCAGGCAGTTATCTTTCAAAAAGTAAACATGCATGAAATCTGATCACCTTTTTATTGTACATGGAATAAATTATGCAAGGCATTGTAGTAGACTCCTATATGGCTCATTTACACATCTTTTGATAAATGTACTATGCAGATTCCTAGTCCTTTGTGAGACATTAACCTTCGCGCATATTGATGCTGTTATTCTGAAAGATGACAGGCATTCAAAGACCTTTCTGTGTCTCTCTTAAATCAAGCAAGCCCTCTTCTTGGGGAGGGACTTTCTTAGTAATGTACAAATGAACTTTCTTTAGACTTCAGTCTTGTCATAAATTTTCTTCTCAATGTCAAAGAATTCAAGGTTTCGAGTAATTTTAATAACAGTATAAAGCGGTCAGACCTGCGGTTAGTGCACTCTTTGGAAGGCAGTCAGTCCTAATTCACCAGCCACAGGAATTACTGGAAAGCTATTTTACTTGTGCTGGATGATAGAAATTCATGCTGAATGGCTAAACTCTTTGAAGATAAATGATTTGGGATACTTATCTCAGTTTCAGTCACCCAGCAAGGCTATTTTTCAGAAAGGGAAGAACTCCTTAAGTATCTCAATTTGCCACTCCATACATGAACTGACAATCCCCACTTGGGAAATGCTGGCAAAGAAGACTGCTGGAAGCTTTTCACAAGTACCCGTGTAACAGTAGTTTGTGCTAATACCTTGTCTGATAGGGCTACAAGGCAATAGACACGTGTCTTGCTACAGAACATTTGCTGATAAATGGGATTGAAACTATGGGTATGCTCTTTTTGTGCAAAAATATTCATTTTCCTTCCTTGGCATCAAAAAAGGAATCTAAAGGTGAGAATCTAAATCTCTAAAGGTGAGGATTTTTAGATTTTTACTTTGAAAGAAGAAAATCCTAAGGAAATCTGAAGGATTACATTTCTGTTCTTATTTAAAGTCAAAGCTAGAAGGAGATCTTTTGGCAAAGGGGGAAAAAAACAAAACAAAACAAAACAAAAAGGCAGCATTTCATGACATGGACTGTTCTTTGCTTGGGTTAATTATCAGGTCAGAACGCTTTTCAAACATCAGCCCCCCTGCTGTCCTCAAGGGCAGTGCAGCACACTGCAGTCAGTGATGTCCTCACACCCAAAGGTCCATTTTCCTGTGCCTCTGACTGCAGGATTTAACAATCTTGGCCAGATGAACTGCCTGGAGAGGTGGGGCTGGAGGAGCAATGGCACGGCCTGGGAATGGGCTCCTGGTCTGGGGGCTAGACAAGGGGGTGGGTGCACATCCTCCCTGGTGCTGGAATCAACCTTTGCATCGGCTGGGTCTGAGTAGCAGAGGAAGTGCTGATGTGATAGCATCAGTGGTAAAACAGGGTAACAGCACTAAACCGACCTCTCTGAGAAATTCCCTCTTGGTTTATCCTACCCCAGGGGATGAACCCAGCACATGTGGGCTGGTGGATGCAAGGAGAGTCGGAATTTGCTGAGTTACACAACTGTCCTGCTAAATAAAACAGCTGGAGGACTGAAACAGAAGGTGTCATTTGCTTGACAATGCCATGACTATTTCATTTGACAAGGTAGAGAAGGACTTTGCTCCAAAACATACCCAAGCCTAGACATCTACTCTTGATTTCAGATTTCATTCCGGCCAGGAGGAATTGGAAAGGAATTGAGGAGCTGGGGAGGTAGTGAAAGAGTAAATAGATTTTTCCACAAGTCTTTAGAGCACTGAAAAGTCACGCTATTGTTTCATAGAAATGTTCAAAATAAGCTAGAACTTTGTGAAACCTCCAAACAAGTTATGTAACTCTGCTTTAAAGTAAAGGAGCTTCTTAAAAACCACAGTACCATCAGGGGTTGGCTCAGTCCTCATTCAGACATGATGAGAGCAACTCCACCAAAGAACTTTTCAGCGTAATTAATTCTCACTCAGACCTCCAGGACCTTGAAGTCCTTTGCATTGCTCTAACACTAAAAAACTTCTGACACACTTCCCAAAAAAAAGCTCTATAAATTGTTAGCGACACAAAATTCTCATTTTAAGTTTGCAGAAATACAGAGATTTTAGCTGTTCTACAGATGACAAGAACTTCCTTGTCTTTCCTTCATTTGTGGTAAAGTCGTAGCCAATATGCAGGGTGAAAGCAGCAATTCTGTTAAAATTGTGATCAGGTCAACAGAAAGGTTATTGGCTCAAAAATCACTGGATTAAGATAATTACATGTATACACATATATAATAAATTAAATGATACTATTTTCTGGCTTTGAGTGCTTGAGGATGCATTTACTCAAAAAACCTGGAAGCATATACATGAATGTCAGGGCTTGGAACAGATGTTCATCCTAAAACAAAAACAAAAAAGAAAAAAAAAAAAAGGAAAAAACAAGAACAGGGAAGCAAAGGACAGAGTGCAGTCACTTGCCTTTAAGAGCACAGAGTTAGGAACAAGTCTGCAACTATGAGACTTGGCAACACCGTAGCAGTGCCAGAAACTCACATTATCAAGGGGATTAATTCCCGGTGTCTACCTGGCTAGAAATGCTTTAAAGACTTTTGTTAACGGGAAAGGATGGACTTGAAAGGGATCAGAGTAAAAAACAATTACAGAAACATGCTATTTTCTGATGCCTTTGGTGCCAAATTCAGGATTAATGAACAAGGCCAGCCTACGGGCCCCCTGACTTGGTAGAACATTTGATAACTACATATTTTTCAGTTAAATCTACAGCTCGGTGGATGTGTTTGGTGCTTGTCTCTGAAGGGAAGAATTACTCACTCTCAGAATTACTTGCCGGCTGCTAGCATGGAAAGTTGTTCTTTGTATTTTTCTGCCCTGGACAGGAAGGCTTTCAGATGTTTATTTTAGGTACCAATATTTCTGTGTTAAATGATATATGAACATCTGACAATCTTTTTCTGTATGCATTTTCACAATGCTCCTGTGAGATGAGTAAATGTGATTAATCTATTTTACAGGCAGGGAACTGATGCAGAGACAAACCAAGGCTCAGATCTGTGGAGATCGTAAAATGCCCAGTGCCACTCCAAAGTTTAAAAGAAAAAACATCAACCCCCAAAACCCCAACCTCATTCAATATCTCACCAAAATCTTCCAGCACCCCAATTGGTAGCTCCACGAACAGACTGTTGTGGATGAGGAAGGAGATAAACCTCCCCTGAAAGTCAAACTCAGCACATCTGCTCGAGTATCTAAACAGATAATCCACAACAACTCCAAAAGAAGCAAATCAGAAACGGAAAACAAAATAGTCTAAACTTTATCACCTTTACCATCACGACGGCTGCATTAACACTGCCCATCTGTCAGGGCCCTGCTGTCAGCAGCACCTACAGCTCCAGAGCAGGCAGCTGAAGGTAATTAGTTTACACTGCTGATTAAAATTCCTCTAAATGCAGTAGTATAGCCAATGAGGCCCTCAGAAACCCAGAACCTCTCTCAAATCGGGGTATATCACTTATTTTTGGAAAGGTATGCACAGACTACTTGCTTATATAGTTCTGTCCTGACCTACTTTGAAAGACATTTCTGAAATAACTTATTTTGTATGGCAATAATTGAGTAAGCAGACTGAAAAATAACGCTGTGGTGCCCATTTTCCACAGTTGTGCAAGCACTGTAGAAATGTGCCTATTAATAGGAAAAAAATAAATTAATCCTGTGTTCCAGAGGGGCAAAACTGTCAATAAAAGCTAAAGAATAGAACAACATTTTATAGTCTTCGATGCAAAAAGCCCCCTGGAATATTTTTGATTATAAAATAGAAGGAAAAGTATAATTTTGGAGGAGGAAAGGGCAAGGATTGTCTCTTTGCTGATTCTATTGGTATAACATGTCCTTTCATGCCAAACTCACTCAGGAGAGAGTAGCTAGTAGCTTGGGCTCTTCCTTCCTTCTGCCCCGCACTTTGGGAGTAGCTGAGGAGGAGCAGAGAGTGAGTGGCACCGTCTTCCCTCGGCACATCATGCCTTTCACGCTGTGCTGAAACGCTTTATTGCTTCAAAGAGGGTCCTTTGCCTTAGATATTATAGCCAGAGGAAGCTAGAGTGATATTTTGGCTTTTAGCTGTCCTATTCCCGGTTTTAAAACTGCATACTAAAAAACCCCCATCAAATATAGAAATGGGAATCTGTACTATCACTATGGCTAAGATAATTTACGGGGGGGGTGGGGGTGGGGTGGAAATCCAACCCAAATTCCAGAGAGGATATAAAAATTGGAGCTTGACTCATCGAGATTAAACCAAGTGCTGTATAAGGTCCCTGTTTTCTCACCCGCTCCACAGGTTGAATGCAAAAGAAGGATTCATTAATTATGGCGCTTTGCAGGCAGTAGTGCGTTCTCGAGTTAAGGCTTCCTGTTGATAATTGATCTGCGTTGATAAGCAGATGGTAGAAGTGAAGAGGCACCCTTAAGACACAATCCTGACATGCAAACTAAAATTATCACAGGGACTAGGAAAAAAAAAAATAAAAATCTATGACCAAAATCTGAATTTGCTGGTCTTGCCAGACTTTCTTCAGAACTGTGGAGCTGTTTGAACAGTAGCTCAGGATGTATGTAACAATCTCAAAATTATTCTCCAGTTCCCAAGCAACCGCTCAATTTGGAGGGTGGGGTATGGCATTTTCCTCTGACCTTCATGAGCCAATGGAAGTTGTAAAAAGCTAAGAGGAGTAGAGTTTTATTCTATATCTTCAGTCAGCATTTTCTACAATGAACAAAATCAATACAGTGCAGAATCTACATGGGGTTTTGGATGAGTGGGCTGTAAAAAAAACCCCTCTGAAATGTTCAGAAAAGGTCAAATAAAAAATAAAAAGGCAAGACCCGCATGGCAAAAACTCACCAGTATCTTCAGAAAGCATCCTTTAACTCTTTGCACTGTTTCGGTGACTGTAGTACTGGCTATGGCTACAGCTTCACAGCTTGGCAGAGATATATCACACTACACAGACCCCAGAATCTGATACTTTGGGAAAATTTTTACAGCTCTGCTCCTGATAAAGGTGGATCTACTGGCTTGTACCTCATCTGGTTAATTAGTAGTATCCTGCCCCATTAACTATGTGACAAATCGCAGCTCACTGAGATAACACAATGTACATAAAATTTTCTAATGAAAAACAAAGAGACCTCATGTTTTACAAACTGAATTTTTTCCTCCCTTGTATAGTGCTAGTTACCCATTTATAATGGATACAGGTTGAGGAAATCTAAGTTGCCTACAGCAAAAATTTTAAGATGGGCAGATGTTTTCTTCCACATATTGCAGATCTGTTATTATAGAAATACTGAAACTATTTAAATGAGTACTTGTGGTGCAACTTTGGGTTAAAGTGGGAGTTACAGAGAAAAGAGCTGAGTTTTCTGCGTGCTGTGCTGAAAGGTCTTTGAGACCACCTTAGGTTTAGATGTTTTTAAAAGCTCTGAAACAAAACTGAGAAAACAGTGACTCTGCAAAGGAGGTTGTGAGAAAATTGAGGGACATTTTGCCGTCGTGACTCTTTAGCATCATAAAATACTTTCCAGGGAAAGAAGTGCCACGGTATGTGCCACGAGACGGTAGCTCATGCCAGGAGCCCACCCCACGTGTCCCTCCACTAAAACCCACCACGGTGCCATCTGCAAAACTCTGGTGAGGCTGGAGCTGGTGGGGCTTAACTCCAGACCTGGGCAGTGCTTAAAGCAAATGGAAGCTCTGTCTAAACACAACAGTATAGCAAATCCCTCTGCAAAGGCAGCGATCCACGCGCAGGGTCTACGCTCACCTGAAAACAACCTCCTTTCGCATTTCTAAGAAAAGATTATAAACCTGATGCTGCTGTAACTGGTTTGATTTGACCCAAGTTGGTTTTTTCTCCATCCACAGCCGAAGGGCTGTGCGGGAGTGAAGTCAAGTCAGGTCCTGACGGTGAGGAGCTTTTCACATCAACTTTGAAATGCCTTTGAAGTCAATACTGTTAGAGCAAATAAATTAATCGTGGCTATAGCCAGATTGGCTGAAACACAAGCCAAGGCAGAGATTTTGCTCTGTGCTGCTCAAACCCACACAACATGGCTCAGGCACACGGTGTTCACAGGAGAGGGAGTTTTGCCTGTAAGAGATGTCAGGCAGCTGTCAGTTTATTGTTGAAAAGGCTCTTACCCACGTGAAATGAGTATGCCGTGTCAACCTGGGGTGAATAACAGGCATGGTCTGGGTACAGCCCTCGGAAAAGCCAGCATGGGTAAAGCAATTTGTCTCAGTGCAGCAGCAACATCTTTCTAAATACTGATTTTCAGTCTGGCCCCCATAGGTTAAAATAAAATAAAGACCATCTAAATATTCCAGTTGTAACTGATTGCATAAAGCTGAAATTACATGCAAGCGTTATGCTTTATTTAAATAATGTGACACTATCTTGTCCGTAGAAAACAATCCCCCTTTGCTTTTACTTTATTTAAAGGCAAATAAAATTTAGGTTAGTTGCAAAAACTATGGAGCGACAACATTTTTATTCATTATTTTTTAACCTAACAATTCTACCATTTAAAATCAGACAAGGGGTATTATCTTTGTAATAAAAGGCAATTGAGAATATGAATGCGAAATCAAATGCTTTTTCATGCTGATTTATTTTAGATTAGAAAAACTTAAACCAGATGTAAACATGAATTGCTGAAGCATGGAAAGGGAATCGCAGTAGAGTGATAAATATCTGAGTCGTGTTGTTATAGGTGCAGATTTGCATTAACTAAAATAAATTGATCTGTAAGCTTTTCCAAAACTTAATTAATGCTGCAGAACAAAGTTGGAGATCAGTTATCAGCTTGATATCTTGGCACAGATAAATTTGAACTAAATTAACCATCCAAAAAATGTATGTTATCAATATCATATTGAAATGATTACTGTCATAGCATGGAAATGGTTCCCAGTGTGGACTGAACACCAAGTCCTCTATTCTACCCAGATGTTGGGAATGCAGGAAGGATATCTGTAAACTCTAATTTTCCCTTTGGAAAATATTAATCTTCTGTTGAAGTAAATGAGAATGAAGAGACTAGTGATGTACAGACATGGTAACTACTTTTCTGAGCCTACCCAGGAGCAGGCATGACTATTTTTTTTTTTTTTCCAGAATAGGAGAATTTACTGCTCAGCTGGTGGACAACTATCATGAAATTTTAGTTACTCTCATGAATTTTGTGGCAGTATTTAATTAGGGAGACAAAAGTGTAATTTCCTTGCCTCTGATAACTCTTCAGGTACTTTCTTTTTGCTACTTCTTGCTGCTCCTTCTTTAGGCTAATTTTATCTGCTTGTAGGTCTGCAGTGTAATTAGGCCTTTTTGTTAGAAGTTTGTACAGTGCAATGTTATCTGCATGACGAAATAAACATAAGAGATGTGTGTAGAAATACAGATTCTCTGGTTAGGAAGTTCTCACATACAGACACAGTGTTCAGGTATGCAACAAGGTGAAAAGTTGACCTGGAGGACATATTGAAAATTTCTCTAAATTCATTATTTTACTTCAATCTCAACATTATTTGTAAAATAAAACTGAAAAGTGCGATACCAAAGCATCCCAAATGAGATTCATGACTCCAAGACCGCATTCTGCATAAGAAATATAAATTAATAGTGCATCTAATCCACTGCATCTGTATCTACATAGATCTTTACATGTTAACGTGCTCGATCTGAATTGCCTGTTGTCTTTACAAGACAGATTAAAGCTCTTTCCAGTTCTGTCCATACACAACTTGGTATTCAGGTAGGGAGGGGTGTGTGGATGGATGGATGGATGGATGAATGGATGGATGGATGGATGAAGGGATGGAGGGAGGGAGGGATGGAGGGATGGAGGGATGGAGGGATGGATAGATGGATGGAGGGATGGAGGGATGGAGGGATGAAGGGATGGGGGGTGGATGGATGGATGGATGGATGGATCAGTGAATAGGTAGATGGATGAAGGGTTCCATGTTTTCCTTATCTGCTAAACTGCTTCTCATGGAAGCTAAAAATACATGAGCGGGTGCCTTGTCATCAGCATCAACTTCTCCATGATACCTAATTCTTCCGAAAGCATGAAAGGTTCACCAACTCCCTTTCACACAGTTTTATTTAAAGGCAATGGCTCCATTTGAAGGGTTTTTAGTGCTGTTTGCCCCCATTCTAAAAGTGCCCGGCTAATGCTGTAGAAGGCTGCGAGGCTGTCACACACTTCAACCTCTGCTTAAGCAAAGCATTCAGAAATTTCCAAGACAGAAAAAAAGTATCCCAGAGATGTGTTTAAATCTCTTCAATCAATTGTATTGACCAAACGGTGCTCCCTTTTAAATTCTGAGCCAGATAACCCTAATTTGTTTATAAAAGGGTCTCTTTGAAGATAGTCTTAATTAAGTAGAAGGAAAAATAGCATGTCATTAATGTGAAGAGAGCAATATAGACAGCTAAATAAATATCCTATCACCAAAGACACATGCTGGTGTTAAACCTTTTCAAGAGAATGATTAGGGAATCACTAAATATAAAGGTATTTGTCCTTTGATCAAGGACTTCTGCTTGAGTCCCAACCAGATAACAGACAGCTTCCTCATTTGCTGTTTTCACTGAATAGCAATGAGTGCAGGCATACAGTGCACTGGAAAATTCAGCCTCAAAAATGTAATTTATACAAATGTTTGCATACTGCCCAGCACCGGGGGACCCATTTCCAGCGGGGCCTCAAGGAGCTGCTGTAATTCAGGGAAACCACAGAAGTCCTGTGACTCGTGGGGGCTGGCTGAGTCAAAAGTTCACTCTGATCATTTGCCTGTAGCCACCACCCACAGCGAGATAGATTATAAATTAAACACAGCATCTCCTGCTGAGCTCATAACTGTATAAACAAAAATGTGAATAAATAATGTTTCACCTCTCCCATGCTGCTGCATTGTGTGCTGTGGGCATACAACCCTGCTAGCTTCATGGCACCTCGTAGAAAAGTATCATGGGCTCAAAATCATTCTTCCCCTCTAACAGTTTTTCTCTGTCATGGAGTATTTAAGTATGCTGGTTGATCATGGCTTGTTGCTTCGTTTTTACAATTCTTTTGAAGTCATCAATATCCCAGCTTCATTTTGCAGCAGAGTTAGTTCAGAGGAGAGGAGAAGGAATCTATCACGCATTCAATTCCACAGCTAACTGCTTATTGGGACTCTGATCCTGTAACCCTTAATCAAGCAAAACTGCTGTCCTTAGCGAGAGAGGGTGAAAATGCTCCTGATACTTCTCTGACTTGTTTTCATCCTGATATTCATTATTTGAAGATTACATATCCAGTAAGTGCAAAAATAGGGGGTTGGTTTTATGTCCCTGCGAGAGAGTCAACTTGTCTTGAAAAGATAGCTAGCAAAAATGAAAGCCTTTCCCATAAAGCGTGGTGAATTACTTCCTAGCTACAAGACCAGCTTGTGGAACTTTTATTCCCATTTCTCATATTAACTATTAATAATGATATGTGCTCTTTGACGTCCACTCTGTTTACACATAAAGAGCGTAATGTAATGGCAATGACAAGGCGTAAGGTAAATCTGGATTTCTAAACAAGACATTTTTAAATGGTAAAGCAGATACAAGCAAAATAACGCAAGAAAAATCTTGGTCACTTGGGGTACAGTTGCTGACTTTTGGGATTATCAAAACATTGCCAACTTGATTAGATTAGAATCACCATAGCACGCAATTAAATTTTCATGAAAAAAAAAATTTTTAAATATGGATGTCAATCTTTTCTTACAAACCACTTAAAAAAATAACTAGCAGCGCACCAGCATCACTGAAATACAGTGACACGAGTGAGAGTTATACAACCAGTATTATCCACTCTGTGTCACTGTAAATCATTTGCAAATCCAGCTCCATTCCTTGAGTGAGACCGGTGTTGTCTGTGAGGGCCAAACTCCCCAACATCGCTATTAGGTTAAAGGAAAGTTGCAGTTCAGAGGCAGGTATAATAGTGTATAAAAAGATGTTTAGTCTTCACTGAGCTGGTCATCTCAAACTGCTGAAGATTTGAGAGCATCTCAACAGGTCCAAAAGGCAGACAATGACTTCCCCGATGGCATGGTAAGGTGGTTGTTTCAGGCAATCCTTGTTACCTTCAAAACTAACCTCCCCTGCTCTCTGCCTGACATCTCCCTCGCCATGCCCTAACCAAGCCTCTAAGAAACATGGAAAAATACACACAGCAGATGAGAGTTATGCAACTTCTTGTCAGAATAAAAATCTCTACCCTGCTGCTGGCTGGGGAGCTCATGCTTTTGCAGGGTCCGTGCTCCCACACCTTCAGGTCTGCTCGACCTGATTTTGCCAATTTCTGATACAATAGGTAAGAGAGCGAGCAGATTAGGGGCAGAGAGGTTACATGCAGGGAAGGAATTGCAGGTAGCAATAGCTTTTCTGTGTGTTTTTTCCTTTTTAAGAGTCTCAGGAGCTGTCAATGTCTCAAACAGTGGAATTATTTAAGTCCTACCAGAAAGGCAAGAAAAGCAATGTTATGTTAGCTAGAAGGTTAAATGTACCCCAAAAAAGCACATTTATAGGGTTTTCATATACAATTATTTAGCATGTAATTTAAAAAGCTAACAAGAAACATAGAGAGGGAGTACTAAAGTGAAGAAAGGAGAAAAAGACACGGAGATGGAGACAGTCCTTTAAGTGGATGCGAAATGATTTCACTGAAGCTAACGCTATTCCACCTTCTTATCTCATATTTCTCAAAGAAATCCTCAGGAATGAGCTCCATGACAGTCATCAGGACAGGTAAAACTAAATTCTGGGGGAAAACGGGCAGGTGGTGGGGATCTGCCAGCACAGCTCCCGTTGGAGAGATCTCTCCCAGACAGCACTCGCATTGATGGTTCCAGTGACCGCCTAACACGGTGATGCTTGAGTGAAATTTCTAACCTCTGGGCATCATCCCTTTAATAAAACTCAAAGATGACCCTGCGTGAATGTGTTTGGCAGGTACAAACGATAAAAGACTCATCCTTTCTTTAGTGTTACCTTACTGTCTGCAATCATCCACAGTTCATGTGAACAAAAAACATGAAGAGCATCTGCACAATTAATCCAACAGCTACTCCAGCGGTATTTGTTTTGTTGTTCAGAAGGAGTGAAGTAAAAAAAAACAAACCCACCCAAACAAAATCCAAACCCTGAAATGAAAGCAATGGTCATGTTCTCAAGCAGAAAGTGATGACTTGTTTCTCAGCCTACTGTTTGAACATGAACCCCTGTAAGGGGCGGTAATAGTTGAGGCAGACATTTTCCTCCCATTCCTACAGCAGCTTTAAGACTCCTGAAGACCTGCTGGTCATTTAATCTGAAACGAGGCAAACTGAGATTATCCATGAGAAACGGGGGCAATATTAACCTGGAAAAAAGACCACCAAAAGCTTTTATTAGAAGTGTTTAATTCTTGGGATGGCCTTGTTCTTGACACAAACTCACTGTCAAAGTCAACCAGCATTGCCAGGCACACGCAAGAGTCAAAGGAGCCTGATAACAAATTACTGCCTGTGATTGGATTTGCTGCTGCATCTCTTATTAATATAATGGAAAATCCTGTTGGGAAAAAGAGCCCCAGCCTCAGGGGATGTGGCTCCCCCAGTTTCAGCAGCACCAGCACACGCCGGACTGGGGGAGCAGCCTGGGGTGTGGGTGAGGAGGAGCTGAGCTACCTCGGCAGCCAGATGGGTGATAGGAAGCGATAAACTCATCGGCTTTCCAAGCTCTGCTCGTCTGGCAGAGCTCTCACTCTGCCCACGCCAGCCAGGTTTGGCTGTTTGAAGACAGACTTCACTGAAGTGCTGAGGGCTCTGGTTTTGCCCATAAGTTTTCTCTGTGGGTCACTGCAGTCCTTTACGCTATCGGTGCCAAGTAAAGAATTTCCCTTAATAAAGGGTGAAACCTGGTGAAGTGATGCTGCTTTCTGGATGCATTCCTGGGCGCTCACCTCGTTCTCTGGGTAACCAGAGCAGAGCAAAGTGATGAAACAAAAGCATCTTCTAGGTCAAATCTTGGCCACCAAAGTTAATGCCAAAAGCTCTTTGACTTTCCTTTTGGTGTTTCAGTGAGGTCAGAATTTAATCAGGAAGAAACTGAACTTTGTATCTCAAGTTTAAAATTGCAATAAAACCCAAAAATCCAAGAATTGTCCTTTACCACTGCACTCCACTGAAAATTTTGAGAATACTTTGAACAGAGCAATTAACAGAACATGCTATTTAGGTTTTAATTGATGGCTGGGCTGAAGGAAAACACTGGGATGGGGTTTTTTTTTTTCATTGAGGTTAACTCTGCCTCATTCAAATAACTTAAAAATAAATAATCTACCACTGTTATTCTTTTCTTATTGCAATTTCATCAGCATTCATTGCAATGTAGAGTTAGTTCTTGTTTCTGTTGATATGGAAATCTTGTCTCAAGGCTTACCAGAGAAACAGTTTTAAAAATGTAAATGGGAGATTGACTCAAAGACATTGATTGTTGCTACAAAATGCATTATAATTTCGTTCTCTTCTTGCTATATGCCTTTTTCGATATCAGAATAGAAAATTAACTTAAGTTTCAAAGTTATAACAACAAAGTTATAACAACAAAAAAGAATTCTTTCAGTAATTATAAGAGATTTTTAAAAAATTGTGGGCAATACGGTAAGGAGAATTGTAAATGAGGAAAGAGTGGTGCACATCTCACTAGCTTTATCAATCCAGGGAGAAAAAATATCCAGAGTTTTTGAAAGTATCTTTTTATTTATGTCCTTTAAAGAGAAAAAACAAACAAACAAACAAACCAAAAACCTTATTTCAAACAAAGCAAAGAACTCGGAATTCTCTGTTAGGAATGATACTCGGAAAAATTAAGTTTAAAGCTAAGCCCATCTTCACTTACACATTCTGTATAGTTGAGAAATGAATATTATTTCCTATTTGTAGACTTAAATCTGAAGCTTTGGAGCAAGTACGCTAGAAACCTCATTCTTTACATACTGCATATAGGGCTTGGGTTTTGTTGGGTGTTTTGGTTGTTTTTTTCAAGCAGTAAATGTCTTAATTCCTTGAGGAAAAAAATACAGGACTGAAATTGGCCGTGAAATTGCATTATACGAACTTCTGGGACACATTAACTATAAATCTTTTCATGCAGTTTGATGGCCACTTGAAAGCAGGTAGACAGACAGACAGATGAACTGATTGATAGATCTACAGATCTATTCAGGGAGTGGAAACTCGCTTGGAGTATTGCCCCTAACTACCCTGGAGTGTTGTCCTTAACTTGTCACAGCAAAACTGTTCAGCCAGAAATGCACAAAAGGTCTAAAACTAGATTTTGTAATAATTTGAGCAGGGAATCTATAGAATATTTGTAGCAGTTAAATATGATGCTATTCTTGATGACATCAGAAAGCTGGAGCAAACGCTTAGAAAATTGCAATACTGGAGTCTCTCTGATAATCAGATTTCTGTTCTTAAGCTCCTCAGTAACTTTTGAAAATGGATTATAAGCAACTTAGTCACTTAGGTAACATCATAATTTCTTAGGAAAATACCCTGAAACCCCCAATAACCCGGTAATAACATCAGTCATTCCTGGAAATTGAGAGAAAGAGGAAGAAAAACCCATTGAGTAGTGCAACACAGTCACTGTCTGCTATAGCAACGTGTCCCCGTTGTCCTGGATGCCTCGCAGCCAAGCAGAATGGAGTCAGTAATGCAGCATGACTTTTTTTTTTTTTTTTACACCTATGTTGCTTGATAAAACTGTGATTCATAAGCTGCTAGCGCTTCCTTTGCTCACACAGTTTAAGAATCACAAACCTTCTGCACTTCACGGCACACAGGCATCCTCTGGTGCCTCCTGCTTTCCTGCCCTGCTCCCATCTCCATCTTTCATCTGAATTTCAAGTTTACCTTTTTCCTTTCCCATCTTTGCTTCAGCTCCCAGCCTGATGGGTGGAACTGCTGGTTGTCCTCCTAGAGCCATTCTAGAGAGGGAAATATCTGTTAAAATACTCTAAAACATTCTCTGGCTTTAACACGGCTTTTGAAGCTACCTGAATTACAGCTTGCAAATTGGTGCTACTCCCAGAATCTCTTTGGTTTCTCTTGTTTATTTGGACACGACATCGTGCCCGCAACCTTATTTTGTTCAATCACCAACACAACAAACAAGTTTTTATGCATGATTTGCTCATTAGTGGCTCCTTCAAACATCCCGTCTCCCGGTACATAATCCAATTTTAAAAATAATTTGGAAAATGATGTAGTGTAATTAGCACTCAGAAATCTGTTTTAATCCGTATGGCTCTAGGTCAGTTCAGGAGAAGTAATTTCAATTAGTCATTAATTGTTTGGGCTGGGGGGAGCAGGGGGAGTTTGGGTGTTACACAATCCTGCGGTGTCACCTCCTGCTGCGGTCAACTTGGCCAAGCGGCTCCATGCGGCAGGGAACAAGATCTTCCAGAAAATACAAACTTGCCAACGATTCAGCTTGGCAGAGCTTTTCTCTTTGATTTATTTCAGATGTAAGGATCTGCTCTCTTACCTTTCAAAGTTGGAGCAAGTTTAGCAATTTACTTCAATGGGGGCAAGACTGGAGCTTAAATCCTGGGTTAATGCAGACTGACACAGTGGCTGGAACCGCGCTCATTAGAGTTTCTGTGGCTCGTCGTGTGTGTATGTGTGCATGCATGTGTGAAAGTGAAGTGCTAATGTGAATATCTTGGCCACATACCAATTTCAGTAATGCCACATAAGTAAAATCCACCCCGAAGCCTCGGTTGGAAGGGCTCTTCACATCCAGTCTTGTAACGCCGTTGGTAAGTGACTCATCTGTGGCGTTGCAGAAGTGGGTACTCGTCTGTGAGATCTCCGATTTACTTCACCAGAACAAGCACCTGGCAAAATGTAGTGGTCAAAAGAATCTTCCAAGCAAACAACTAAGAGAAAACATTAGTAAAATTGGAAAGGAATTTACAGAACTGTCCTTTGTGGATAGATGGCGATTTTTATTGCTATGCAAATGACTGTTATGTACAAGTCTAACAGGCTGCGGTGGAGATGAATCATTTAAATTAACTTAATCGCTATGTATTCTGTTAAGGGGTTATCTGCAAATCTCATTAAGTATCACTGCTAATGGTTGACATGTTTAGGGCATTGTTTTGAAACTCAGAAGTCACAAAGTCTACATCTGACAGAGAAGTAGAATGCTAGAATCACAACTGCCTGACTTTTTCTTTTGGATTCTTTGTTTAATAACTCCTTGGAGAAAAAGAATGACAGCATTGGGATTTATGTTCTCACTTCAAGGTATTCCACAATTCATCTTGAGAAACTCTGAGCATTTTCTTGAGCAATTTAAAATAGAATGATTTAGGGTTTGTAAGTAGAACCCTTTATAAGTTGTTGCTTGGGCACTTTTCAGTTAAGTACATGGGGACGTTACAATTATCACATTGCTGGGTTCGCCAGCGTTGTAACACACCTTCCTCATTCACCTCATCTAACAACATTTAACAAAAACATTATTGATAGAGGGCTGTGCTCTATAGCTGTGTTGGATGCATTTCTAAGATATCTCATCCATCAAACCGCCCAGTTTAAGTCCCTGAATAGGTGAAGTAACTGGCCGTTTTACATTGCTTCGGTCCCGCTCAGCTCCCAAGAAGTCCCACTAGATCCCATTTTTTCCTCTGTATTAGATTTAATTGTGCTGGCTAATACAAGGATTTAGTGGATCAGCTTGGGCAATATTTCTTAATGATGTAAAGTAGCATAGCAGGGGGTTGAATTCTCAGGCTTAATGAGACACCCGGCTTCAGCTTATCTATTCAAGCAGGGAATTTATTGACAGAAGGAAAATGAGTGAAAGGTTTGGAAATAAAGCGAATCTGGCAGCTACCCAGAAGATCACCTAGACTGCAGCTCCCGTGGTCGGATGCACACTCTGGCCTCAGGCAACCAGGGGCTGCCAGGAAGATTCTGCATCATACCCTTCCTCAGTCTGCATCTAAAATCCAAAGATTTGAACTCATCCTTCCTATTTACTCCCTCTGCAGACCAGCTGGCACACGGGCCTGCCTCTGCCCTCTCGATCTTTTTCCTCCCTCAGTAATTTTCCACTTAGCACCCCCCTCCACCTGCTCCCCTAACTTGTTGCAATTCATGTTGGGTTTATGCAAAATGGACTTAATCCTCCCAGAGCTGCATCACTGTGCCAGAGCATGCAATGAAGGAAAGCATATATATGCTCATGATATTCCTAGCTCCTATAGATTATACTCATGGGAGTGCATTTTGCAAAGTCAGCCGTTTAATACAGTCTCTCTACCCAGAGAATTTTATTACTATGGTATCAGGGAGGGTGGTTTGGGCTTAGCATGCCTCGAGGGGGAGGAATAGGAGAGCCCAGGTGCAGAGAAAGGCAATGGGGAGGTATGAGCAGCAGCTGCCCCCCCCTCTGCCTCCACTGCACCCCTCTCTGGGCACAGATGTCAACAGGTCTTCAAGATGAAGCTGGCATCTGGCTTTAATGATGGGACAGTAAAATAATATTAAACGGCGTTAAGATGAAGATGATGAGAGCGGGGTTTTACAGCTCAGGCTGCTACAGCGGAGGTCCTGGGGGATGCTGAACATCTGCTGTTGAGATCAGAGGGTTCAAGGCACAGCCCTGAACTCAGTGTGGAAGGCGGTAAAGCTGGTCACATTCAGGTTTTTATTCCTGGTGATCACACAGCACGCTTTTAAACCTATCAAGAAATATTCAAGTACTACTGCTGCACTTCTTTATGGCTTTAAAACTGATGTAAATTTACATGCAAATTAGGTGCAGCCCTCAAGCTCTTGGCAATTTGCCACTGCAGCCTTTGATATTGCCCCTGAGTAGATCATCTTTTATGAGAAAGCCATCAGTCATCCCACAATACTGGAGGAGGATAATTTCCCTGCATGAGTTGCATAAAGATGGCACTGCATATTCGGCAGAGTACAGCCCCCGGTGCTCTAGAAAAGTAAAAAGAGGAAACAATTCTTCTTTCAGGGTTTGGTTGGCTGGTTGGTTTCTTTTCTAGGCTACTGAGCAACTGCAGAAATTGGACTTATAGGATTAAAACAACAGTTTTTTTGGGGCACTGAAATTCAGCAGTCTCATGTTTGTGCAAGTGATTGGATCCTTGGATAAAAAGTACAATTTAACTGTCTTGTGTACATTCCCTGATACAGCTCATTGCAAATATTGTATTTCTTCCCACTTCACTGGCTTACTGGTTAAATTTACCTATCTGCAAAGAATGTCACAGAGAAAAATAATTCCTGGGGGCATAATCCCCATAATAACTGGTCATCCCTTGCAAAAATATTTGGGGGAGCAATTACTGTAGAAGAGCCATTACAATTTCTTACTGCCATAAGTTCCTACTGTTTACTGCTTGATTGCTTGTTTTAGATTGCTTGTTAATAACGCAACAGTGGATAGAAGGAGTCAATAATGAAGTAATGTGTATTTATGGGATATATGTCCAAATGATCCTTAGTGCATGGTTATTTGAAAATAAATAGCGTATTGATTGAAGCAGCTATGAAACAAAATGGTATTTCAACACATGGTGATAGTTGATAATTACTTCGAAGCCATTTTTTGTTGTTGTTAATACAGCAACCAGTCTATTTTTAGCTCCTCTGTAGAGATAATGCTATCCAGGGGGTTCTGTATCAGTTTGATACTGATGAAAATACAATATTCATTCATATTTCTCGTCACCGGGATATCTACATAGTCCCATTTCGCCATGGTCAATACCAATTTGAAAGAGGTTTTAAATGGCATTTAATGTAGCCATATTACTAATACTCCATTAAAACCACATAATCTTCTGTCATGGGAAAAATCAACAGAAGCCTTTTCTATGAGCTCCATGTAGTGGAAGTTTATAGAGAAAACTACCCAACAGTGCTCTTAAGCTTCGGGGGTGAAATCTTTCATGATGATATTTTGGGGGTAAATGAACAACAATTACAAGCAAGATGAAAAAAAATGGATGAAAAAACAGTAAAAAAAAGCCAAATCAGGGAAGGATTATCAGATGAATAGATTCTCCTCTGTGATTTGATGGACACTGATCTCATATTCAGTTTTCCTTGTATTCTAAAGCCAACAGATAAAATTCCTACACAGAGGAAGAGTTGATATCATTTCTTGGATGAATATCTGATTTAAAAAAAAAAAATTCAGTTTTTAAAAACCTGGAATGGGTTGCAAATTTGGAGTAAATGAAGCACCAGTTTCAATCAAAAAATATAGTGATAACTTGCTGGTTTTTGGTCAAAATAACACATGAAATATTAAAGATTATTTTTAAAACATTAACTATCTGTATTCTGACGTGCAGTCAGTAGAATTGGTTTTATTGAATATTTGGGATGTTTTAACCAAATATTTGGTATTGATGTTTACCAGTGACATACCAATCCCAAATATTTGGTATTGACTCTTGCGCAGGCATGTAAATATTGTCTTGCAGAGCTGATCTCAGAGTGAAGAGACACTTTGCATCTCTGTTTTGCCATACAGTCAACATATATTACATTTACTAACATCACTGTAGTACTCTGGTTTTGCAGCGGGGGAAAAATGTAGATTAAAGACGTCTGAGGACGTGTTCACTGTCCAGAGCATGACATACCCAAAATGGAATGCAGAGCCTCCTCCACCTGCCTTTATCCTTTAGTCTTAAGGTCTCTTTCAGTTAGGTCCCAGCTAAGACCACGGTATCTTCTCCTGCAGGCATGTTACAAGTGCCATTAGAAGCATCAAATCTATAGTGATCTGTCCCTTAGCCTCTTTTATAATTCATGAAGTATTTTGTAGCTGCGATCATCTATACTAACTTCCAAACTATTAAACTATGAAGTTCAGTCCCATTTAATTGCCTGCCCGCAGCATCAGGAAGAAAAAAGTTGAATCCTTTATTCATTTATAAGCCTTCTCTACACAGCACATCCAACTTTGTAGATTTAAGAACAGCTATCTTAATACCTGTTAGTTTAAAATGAAAACAAGCACAACACAGAGTTATAAGCATTTGCCAAACAACTGAGGGTATTTTTCACTTTAGGAAGGCAGAAAGCAGTATACTGATTTGGTAATTCGAAGGAAAGTTAAGGGTTTTTTGCAGCGGAAGAATCAGGGATATAGGGCATTTGTTGAAGCAGTTGTAAAGCCAACCCAGTTTCTGTAATTGCCACTACAAGTCTAAGAGTGCAGCCCGCAGCAGTTGCACCACTACAGCTCTGTTTATCGATCCCTGTGATTCAGTGTTTTTGCTCATGGGCATAAGTCAGCACTTTCAGCAGATCAGCACAATGGCTGAAGGATCAATCGTTACTTCCCCCTCCTGAACCATTTTAATTGTGATATCAAAGATGGAGTAATCCTTTCTCAGGTTAGAAGATGTAGTTGAAGCTGGGACAAAACTGTGTTATAAAAGCAGGGAGACTCCAGCATGCAGATCTGAAGGAAAAACCACTAATTCCAGGAACTGACCCAAAAGAAGCAGCCAGTGATGCTGAGCTTAGTTTAAATTGTTACAACAACCAACTCAATAAATAAAGTGGTTCACTTCCCTCACCTCTCCCTTGGCAGCAGCCAAGAAGTGAAAGGCAAACCGTCTCTGCAGGACAATGGTGCTCTGGGGAAATTATTAAGCTCAGACTCAGAGTCTTTATTTTGACATTCAAGGATAACCCAGAGTGCAGACATGTTATCAGGCATGTGAGGACTGAGCTCATTCGAACTTTAGCTGTGCCTTCTCTTTCCCTCTCTGTTTTTGCTAGCGTTTTTTTGTTTGGTTGGTTTTTATTTTGTTTTGGGGTTGTTTGTTTGTTTGTTTAAAATCTCCCTTTCCTTCCATCCACTAGAGTGTTTGACCATTGAGAATTAATTTCTTGAAAAAAAAAAAAAAAAAAAAAAGGCTTCACAGAACAGCTGCTGGTTGTTGTACTTAATGGAGAGGTGTAATTAAGAGAGCTGGGATAGCAGCTTGTCAAAACACAGAATTATTGTCTGTGGTGGGGTTTTTGCTCTTTTGCTTAGAGGTTTGTCCCCTCTGCCTTTCGCTATGCAGGATATTAAGGTTTTCACACTCCACGTGGAAGAGGGCTCTATAGCTTCTGAGGCTTTACTGGCAGCTATCCTATGGAGGGAGCCTGTATGGGGGCTGTGAAGACAGTTGAAGGGAGAAAGGAGATTTCTTCAGGGCTTCTACGCTGGTACACCATCAAGACAATGCATTCAGGGCTGTTTGAAGTGATACATAACTTTCTTCCATGTCACTGGGGATTCTCTCCATCCTCTAGTCCTGAGAACTTTTCCACGGAAGTTAAAGTTGGTAAGTCGATGAGATCTGCTGTAGGCTTTCTTCCCTCTGAAGAAAATATCTTGCCCCTGGGCTAATGCTGCCCCTTGCAGAGAGCCTCCTTCTCTGCAGACACAGAGGAAAGTCAGAAATGGACCTGGAGAATCACAAGAGGATTTTTGTCTGGGAAAGAGCTTAGGAAACTTTAGGCTGTTTAGCTGCCACTCAGGAGGTGCAAGAAGAACAGAAAAAACCCACAACTGCTCTTGTTCCCTTTGGGTTGCAAGTGAGAGATGGGGGAGAGCCAGGTGAGGTGCCTGGAGATTTTGATCTGGGGAGCAATTGCAGTGCTGCAAGAACCGCAATTAAAGGATTTTGCTGGGGAGGTGCAGAGTTTGCCCCCGAGGTCCTGACCGAGTGAGGAGGACAGATGCTGCAGGCAGGAGGGATCAGATCCTGGCCGTCGCCATATGGAGAAGAACTGGGAGTGGTTGCGACACCAGGCGTCTCTGTCCTGCAGTGATGGAAAGGTGAAGTGAGGGCTCCCTGGCCTAATTAATTTAGAGTGACATGCAGATAAATCAAAGCTGAAGATAATAGCTTGCCTTGGCTTTGAAATTACATTTGAGGAACACAGTTATCCAGTGGCTTTTATACCGGGCTCCAGCAGCACTCTCTTATTGCAAGAGCATGTTCCTCTGGTTCCCACCGAGCTGCCATTCACCCGTGCCTGCCACCGGTGACACACCTGGAAGCAGGAGGCTTGGGACCTGCTGCAAGGTTAATTCCCTACATCTTTGTGAGAAATGGAGTTATCAAGGCCTTTAGAAGAGCCTTCCAACCTGGAATATGGGCTATAACATGCCTTGTGAGACAGGGCACGAAGGGTTGGGGTTTTTTGACTGTTTGTTTTGTCAGATTTTTATTTTCTTTGAGAACTGGGGATAATTCTGCATTTTGACCAGTCCAGTGTAGTTCTGTGCTGTGTTGTGGGAGCAGAGAGGTGCCAGCTGGAAGCAAGACTGTATCATGTGTGTCCAGCATTAGACCTGAACACTTCTCGCTGACCCCCGCAACACCCCCACACGACAAAGCATGAGCACAGGTAATTCTGAATAATTTGATATCTCAAATCTGTCCTTCAAAACTGACAAATTGTCTTCACCTAATTTTGCATTTAACTGCAATTGCAACAGTTGACCCTTTCATATTAGCGATATTAGATTAAAAAGGCTTCTGTCTCCACAAATCTGGTAACACATCCTTCCACCTTATTTGCATCCACAAACGGGCGAAAAATCAAAATCCTTTTAAATACATTTAAAGTGAGGTTGGAATTGGTGAATCCGTGACAGAGGTACTGTAAAGATGGGAGCACCGAGTGGAAAAGGTATATGCACAAATAAAATAATTAGGAAAAAAGTGTCAGAATACAAAGCAGGGGAGGGACAGAATAAGAGAAGCAAAGCAAAATGCAGATTCACTGGGATGGGAACACACAGCAGGTGTTTGGACAGCAAACAGGCAATACTAGATGATTTTATGGCAACCCTACAGTGAAATGAGGTCATGCTGCAGACGGAGGCAAACTAATGGACAAAAATGGGTGCCTTTAAAAATTAAGATGTACAGAAAGAGGTTATTGGAGGCAGAGCTGGCATAAAACCGCAGAGATGGATGGAGAGGTATCAGCAAAGAGAAAAATGGTAGGAGAGAAGGAGAGGAAGTGTATCACGTACTCCCTGTAGAGAAAACGATTATCACTTTTAGATAACTTTAATAGGCCGAATCCTTGAGATAGCGTTATCAGGAAAAGGAGCTTGAAATACAGCACTAGATAAAAGCAAATCAGAGCTCTGACATAACTTCTGTAATAGCATCCCACCTCTGTAAGGCGATGCTGAGGAGGTTCAGATTTAGATCTGCTGCTGCACTGCGCTGGTTGTGATCCCGTGCTCCAGAAGTCAACACAGTTTGATGCTCCGTCTACGCTTTTCATTGTGGTTTACGTCTAAAGCAAGGCAATTTTCTATATTTAACAGTTTTTCTCTGAAAAATAGAAGTTGGGGCAAGTAACCTGGAGCTGAATTGAGGACAGAAAAGGTTTTGTTCTGATTCGCTATGAAGCGCTTACGCTACTTTGTCCCCGCATTTGGGAACCAAACCAGACTGTTTGCAAAGGTCTTTTCAAGACTGTTTTCCTCACTTTATGTAGTTTATTTATATATGATGTATAGAGGTAAATTAGATGTGTAATATAGATATAACTTTATAAATATAAATTATACTAGTATAAACTGTTACTTCTGCCCTGCAATTTAGCTTTTTTTTGCCTGTCATGCAATTATCATTCGTTTTCCCTTTCTTTTCTTCTGTATATGGTGACCCCAGCTATTTTCTAATCGGTAATAGTATTCATTTTTATTCCCCTACCTAGGGCATTGGCAACCAAAAAAGTGATTGTCTGAGAAGCAATCACAGAAAATGCACTCTATGAGTTAAAGGTATGGCTCTGTCTAATAACCATGTTATCCCTTCTGTTCTGAGCGCTGAGCCAATATTTGATGTCCTGCAGGTTGTTTCCATTAGGAAGAGAAAGTGATGATAGAGTCATGCGTTCCTCTGATGAGCCCCTGTTTGTTTATAGGGCACGTTCACCCTCCTGTTTCTCTGAGCGCAGCAGCGCTTGAGCTGTAGGAGACCGTTTCCTCACTCACCACACCGATCTCCCTCTACTCAATGTTCAGTACCAGCCAAGTTTCCTTGGCTTTATCTCTGGGCAACACTGCAGCTCTTCTGTGGCCCTGAGTAATGCTTCTTTGCTGCCTTCTCTTACTGTTCCTCCTTTTTTTTTTTTCCTTTTTTTTTTTTTTTTTAATTGTTTTTATTTCTTTCCCCCCCCAGTGTGCAAAATGTCCCAAACCAACCTCAGAAGTCTTTGCATCTGCATGTGTTTGGCACACAGTGAGGGTTTGCATTACTCCAACTCTCCGCATAACTAGGAGAGCTTATTACCGTGTAATATTTTTCGAAAAGATAGGGTGGGTTTTTTTCAACCAGTGAGTTAAACCAGAGTTATTCCAACCTGCAAGAATAATCTCTCTGATTTGATACCCGACCAGGGCTGGCTATCATTGCATCTTGTTACAGGTACGCCCCTAATAATAGTAGGGGGGGTTATTACTTCTTTCTTTCTTTGTTTCTAGTTTTTATGCTATCAGTCTGAGTAGCCAAAAAGAAATGTTTTCTGAAAGCTAGCTCGTATTGTGGGATCTTCCCTAAGCAAGGTGGAAAATCCCTCTTGCAAATCATGACTGAGTATGTAATAAATGTCAACTCAATGTTTACTTTGCAGTAAAAGGTTGCAAACTCACCTATGAAACCATCTACCAAAGCAATCCACTCAATGGCAAATGCTCATAATTCACATCAAGGGTATGTTTAAAATAACATAAAAAGCTGAAGATTTGTGGTTGCGGTCATATGCTGCAAGGTTGCTAAGAGAACGGCCAGCTGCTCGTATCTCACAGCCAAATCCTCTCTGACACAGCTATAGGACCACTCTAGAGACTGAAAACCTCCTCAGGTATTCAGTTAGAACAATAATTCTGTATCTCCCTTCTTCCCAGTTTTGGCTGAAATGGCTTGGTTACTTCGTAGGTTTTTTGCTGTCTTTCTGTGTAAGAGTTTGAGAGTTGTATTAAGAAAAAAAAAACAACTTGAGGAGATGGGTGTTGCAGTGATGTCAACGATGAGGTCATCCTCACCTGGTTGTAATGTGTACCATGCTCCTACCGTGGTTTCTGCTGGGGTTGTCACCTGTTCTTAGAGGCATCCTGCTATTCAGTATGATTCCTTTACAAAAAAAAAAAAAAAAAAAAAAAATTGCTGAAAAAACCCCAGTGCTAAGTAGCTAGGAAGCTAAAATGCTCATTTTAAAGAAGTGGTTCATGTTTATTGTATAATGAAGAGGAAAACCGTCCTTTAATTAATATTAACAATTGAGAGAAGATTAGACCAAAAATACCCTATTACCACTTTCTCTAATCCACCTATAATTGTGTACCAAGCTATCAGGGAAGCACTTAAAAACTGAAAAAGCCTTAGTCAGGACCAGAAGGCAATTGTCCGCTCCAGCATCTCCGACAGTTGGACGTGGACATAATCCAGCTACTATTGTCTTTTACTCTGTACTTGCGATGCTCTTCACAGTCCTGCAACAGTCTGGGCTGTTAAATGGAGTCTGCGTGGTGTAGCCGAGCACCCAAAATGCAGAAGCTGCCTCCGAGGAGGAGATTTATTCCAGTGAAATAGGAACCAGGTTGTCTTCCTTTGGATTTCTGCAGTAGAGAGGTATCCTGTCTTCAGTGATCTGCCCCTCTGTATTACAAAAAGTACATGTTTGAACATTATTAAAATAATTTAGATCAGTTTGTCTGGAAAAACGTGGATCTGATTACCACTAGTTTGCATCATTTTTTTACTTAAGTTTGGAGAAGGCAAAGCTCTCCAGTGAATTAATTAATTTCACTCCGTTTTGACAGACTGCTTAAATCAGCTTAGAAGTGCCACAGCTGAGTAAACCCATCTAGCAGTTTATGATTGCTTCTTTTGGAAGAACCTGCTCAATACCAAGAGCAACTGAAACAGTGCATTAAGGAGAGCGACTTAATTAAATAACTGTTACAAGAGCAGACAATGGTAAAATATGTACAGTTCCTATAAGACATCGATAGGAAGTTTTAAAGAGCAGTACAGGATTTTTTTTTAATTTTTTTTTTTTTTTCCTTCATACATTTACCTTCGTGACTCAGTGGAAGATGTCCCATTGTGTCACAGATCTGACCACCCATTAGCTTTCCAACTCTCTGTGTATACACAGCAGGCTCACAGACACAAGCTTGCAGCTGCCTTTTTCCAAGACGTTTTGGAAGACATTTTCTTGGTATGTAATTAAATTTAAATAATTAACCTGAAGTTTTCAAAACTTGTATGTTAAATATGTATATATTTATCTCACACTTTAGCCCTCTAATATATGTTTCAATCTTGAAAGGTCCATCAGTCTTTCACGTGACAGTCTGGCATGAGCTTTGTCCCAGAGAAAATGTACATTCGAACTGTACATACCTATGAGGATGAGCTGGCAGACCTGTAGACCCTAAGTGGTTTTTTGTATTAGTTTGAAGGACATAAACTGTGGACCATCTTCTGTGAAATAGGGATTCCTTCCTTGTCTGCCTTTTTTTTTTTTTTTTCCTAAGCATAGCAAAACTTTAAAATGGATTAACAGCATAATTTCTTAATCTAAAAGATCCCTCTGCCTTTAATTTCTGCAGATGCTTTATTTGTGTCATGAGAAAAAAACTGAAAATGAAGTCACCTGTAACTTAGAGATGGGAATAACATTTGCGTTATCGTTAATCACTGTTGTGTTTTCCTGAGTTCCAGTGCCATAATTGTAGCCGTCAACCTTGTTGACCTGTTTAAGTTTTAATTTACTAGAGGCCTGCCATTAATGTGACCTTCCGAAGAAGAAATAACACCCTACCTAGCAACAATTGCAGTCAGATAAACTTTTGTCATCACCTGGTTCGCTCTTCCCTTTTGAATTATTTATGAAGGTCATGAATTTCTTAGAAAATCAGGCAACAAGACACCAAGAAGAGAAGCAAGCTCTCTGTAAGTTTGTGTCTGGGAATTAATTTACTTACCTGAACTGGGAGATGGCACCATGACCAAAGGGAAAATGTGAAACCCCATACACTACGCAATGAAATTACTTCTTGTCTCTCATTGTTTCAGGTCGAGTAGGTTACTGTGCCTGTAAATTTCTTTACATGAGACCCAGTTTCTGCAGACAACAAAGTAATCAAAACCTATGCACCTTGGGGAGCCTTAGCAATTTACATGGCAAAGCCAAGATGATACAGGATTTGTACCTTGTAGCAGCCAATGGGAGATTTTTCCATCTGCTCCAGCGAGGCCAAGATTTCACCCAGGATGGCTCTGAAGAGCTTCTGACTAAAACAGACCCAAAGAAAAGGTACAGCAGTAGGAAATGGTGATCAGCAGACGAGAGCGCAGGATGAAGTTCTGGGCTTGCTCTGATGCTTTGTGCTAGCATGTATGTTTTCATAACCTCATTCGGAAAAAAAAAAAAAAAATCTGGTTTTAAACTGTAATGAGAGAACTGAACAGCACAGGTAATATTAAAATTGTGATCTAACGCTACTCCATAATCTAAGCAGTTCCAAAGTTGTAGTGAGCAAACAGGATTTTTTTTTCTCTTCTTTTTTTATCATGTAGGTTTCTGTTAGAAATCAGTTCAGCATCTCGGGCTGCAAATCTGTGTGTTCCTGAGCAACCCAGCCAGATCTGTGGATTTACCATGATCAGGGGCTGAGGGATGGGATCCCTGGGGAGGGTTGTGCCATCCCCATCCTTGGAGGTTTCAAGACCCACTGGGATAAAGCCCCACAGAGCTTGGTCTGACCCCAGAGCCAGCCCTGCCTGGGGCAGGGTTTGGACCTGAGCCCTCCCAAGTCCTTTCCCACCGGGATTATCCTCTGATCCAAGAAAACTATTTGCTAAACATCAGCTGAGAAATTTTATAGGTATTGTGAAGGTTTGCTCCTGATTCACACGTACCACTTTTTCTCTGCTGACCTCTCTTGTGAGCCCTGAATGAACCCATGAATATATGAAAGGGAAAGCATTAAATTGATCTGGTCTGAAATGATCTATTTATATTGGTGTGGCTGCCAGACTGAGAATCACGGTCCCATCTGTACTGCGGCACCGGCCAGGCGTCTCAGCTCATTGGGATCGCGCTTAACAGAGACTGGAACGTGGTGCCAGAGAATTTACTGTCAAAGTAAAAGCTGGGAAAACATGGGTGGCTCTCACAAAAACTGAGAGAAATACAAAGTTACTGTGAGGATCACAAGCACTGTCCCCGAACTTCAGTTCTTTGACCATTATCAAGGTGTTTGATGTTTTTTTTTCTCTCCAGGAGTCACAGCAGAAGTGACCTTTAAGGGAGGGTTTGAAAGAGGAAGATTTTGAGGGGAATTCTTTCAGTCCATTAAGACTGGCATGAAATGCAATTCAGAACTGAGAGGTATGACATAGCAGCAGCCAAGGCGGTGTTCTTATCAGAGCAGAGGCAGGAATCAACATCTCTGTAATAGTTTGTGTTTGGAGCAATAGGGAAGAGCAGCCAGTGGAGGGCTGCAAACAGCAGAGTCATTTGGCTGAAGCAATGAGCCAGAAAAATTATCTGCAAAGAAGGATGGCGAGAAGTGAGGTGGTTGGGGATTTGTCAGGGTCAGAGAGATATTTTTAATAGTCCAAGACAGAGGTTAATCAAGACCAATATGAGCACTTTGCAATGTGCAGTTAAAAAGCAAAAATCTGACATTTGTTGTCGAGGAAAGATCTTAATAATGTTGTGCAGGAAAAAGAACAGAATTTGACTCTTAAATCCAGTGGAGTTTACATCAAATTACGTGAACTAATGATAGGCCTTGTCTTCATAAACTTGGATAATAGTGCTTCTGGGAATCAGTATTAATATTAAATTGTTGTATCTATGTAAGAGATCGTAACTTCATCTCCGTATCTCTACTCTCATCTAAGCATTTAGGATTCTTTGAAACTGTTGGTGATACCGTGATGAAAGTATAATCCAAGTCCAGCAGTACTGCTAATCAGGACCCATGAATGGCACAGGCAGTTACCAAATATATTTCCAGTTTACTACTTGAACCCAATTAATATCAAATGGTTTATCAGCAATAAATAGCTTATGTTTACATATTAAAAATATTTGAGGGATAAATGTTTGAGGAAATAGAGGCTATTACAGGTGCTTTCTCAGTTTAGCTACTTGGTGTGCCAATTTATTATTCAATTTATTGTGAGAAACTAAAATGAATCAAAAAGCAAATGCCTCCTCTTTGTACAAATTGCCCATGAAGTGAATCATTAAGAGGTAGGCAACAGAAGAGTTGCTCTGTGCAGCTGATTGCTACAGTCCAGCTGTGCAATACAGACAGTTCTTCATAATGGTCTCTGCTGCAATAACGAAGGAGTATAACGAAGGATCTAGGTGGCGTTATCTTTTAATAACAAAAAGGAAGGGTGTTTTGCTCCAAGTTTTAAGGACACTCGTAAACAAAGCCCGTTGTTTCTCTCTCGTATCTGTGAATGTGATGTCATCCTTCAGCACAGTTCACAGTAAATTTAATGAGAAAACCCCTCCCTTATTCCTTGCCCCACTGCAGCAGTTCCGCGAAGTCTTCCTCAGGGTCTCTGGTGGTGGATGTCAGATCAGGCACCGGGGATGGGTCTCTCCCATGCTGCTCATCTCGGGGTCCTACTTCTGCAGCTGGAGGCAACTGCCACTTTGTCTCTTATCTAGCACCAGGTCTGAAGCCTTGTTCTTTGGCTGAGGTGGTGGTGATTAATGATTTGTTCGGTAAGTATTAAACAAAGAACGAGGGCCTACAGGGATGGGCATTGCGGAGGTCTGTAAAGGAAAGATATCCCTGATATCTAAGTAATGAGTGCATGGCATTGAAATGTGGGGTAAATAAGGCTTCTGGTATAGTCTGATCACCTCTAAAGGTACAGGCAGATCTGCCACCACCTCTGAAAGACCCAGGTTTTCACCTGCATTATAGCAGACCTTGGGGAAAATAACTCTTAAATGAAGTAAAATACTTCACCGACGTTTAGAATTTTAAAGTCCATGTGAAAGGTATTTGAAGTTACCAACTACTATCTATATTCTTAAAATAATAGTATTCCCAGAATGATATCTAAATGAAGTTTAGAGAAGTGAGTTGATGAATAATGAGGGGAAGAAACCATTGTGGGAACAATTGCTGCGGAACTGTGGAGGACAAATAAAGCACAGTTCAACTCGCTGCTGCTGTACGAATGTTTATCAGGGAGACATTTGTTATCCACATTTTCTTGGTGATTTCACAAAATTACGCTGCCACTCCTTTCTTTTGCCATCAATCCCATTTTTGCATTGTTTATTGATAAGTTAGAGAAACTTCATCATCGTTTGAGAAGGCTACAAAAGGCCATGGGAATTAAGTTGGGTTCACTAATGGGAACTCTGAGCCCATGTTCATCTCCTGAAACACGCTGCCTGAGTCTGCCTGTGACGAAGGGGGCTTGCGAGAGATCCAGTGATGGATTGCAGCCAAAAGGGCTCTGATCTGTGTTGAGAAAAATGCTGTGTCTCTTAATTTCCCAGCAATTTTAGTGTAGTTGAATGTGCTCGGTATTTTGTAATGCCATGTCCTACTATAGGAAATAAAAAAAAGAAAAAAGTGAATTACACTCCATACAAATATTTAGCCACTTTATGTAATGCGTCTGAAATGTGAGCCAGCAAACTATCCCCTCAGTCCACTTATCAGTATTTTTTCCTGACTTTCTAACTTCAATTATTTTCTCATCATTGCACTGTTCTTCCTTAATGCATGGATTACATGATGGAACAGAAAATATGTTCTTGTTTATTCAAGGGAAAAATTACACAAGTTCTTTTATTGCATGTCTTTATAAGCAAAGCAACTTCCTTTCTAAAGTGTCTTCACACGTATTACAAATATACAGGAATTATACAAAAACAGTACCATGGTTTTTATTAACAGATAATATTTTCTTTCCCTTGACTCAGTTCTGATGCAAAAACATCCCTGCTCCTAGGTTTAAATTATGCCTTAATTAGGTTGTTATAAAATCACCTGTGACTTTATTAATCTTGCAAAAATAATAGTTGTTTCATGTACACAGTGGCAGGAGAATAGTAGTTTGTGTTTGTTTAAACTGGCTGTTTTGTTAAATTAAGTGTTTAAACTAATTAAAGACATTTTTTGGGATGTCTCAGCTTTAGCCTAATAAATGAGAGGCACGAGAAAGTACACATAGATACTTCCTTATTGCCCATAAATCTGTACTTATTACAACTGTAAACTCTGGAATGTAGTTTTATAGCTCCCATTTCATTGAGAACTATATAGGCTATTACTGATGCTAGATATTTGAATAAGAGCAATTTTGAATTTTGGGTTTGATTGCTTTTAATTGTGAATTATGCTGAAGCTGCTGTAGTCATTATCTTAAAAACTATTTAATTAAATGTAAGTATCCAGCTGTGTGTATTTTCAAAGAGCCAAAATGCTCTAAGATCTTGAACAGAGGAGCAAAATATATATATATATATATATATATACACATATATATATATGTATGTATGTATCACAGGGTTTGCAAAAATCTTCCCTCAGTTTTCTTAGAATTCCCTTACTTGGGGGTGTTTCATTTGCAGCCTTAATGATTGTTTTAGTTTCTATTTCTCGTGTGTAATTTGAATTTTTGAAATAATAAGCAGAAATTAAGGATAGGACTCAGCTACGAGGATCAGTATGGAAGGCATCCTGGGCAGAGGGAGGAATGGAGACTTGAATCCTGTTTCACCCCTGCTGCCAAAGAGGAACAAATCTCACATGCCTTGACTCCTGCCCACTGCCACTAAATGTGAACTTTTTTTTTTTCCTCTTGATTTTTCATCTTCAGTCTCCCACAGCACTAATAACATTTCCTCCCCTCTGAGAGACTGTTGTCCTCCTTCCCTTTTCACTTCAGTCCCCATCTTTGTGCCAGATCGATACCAGATCCCTATCCAAGTCACTCTCACTCTCTGCCTTTTTTCCCACAATTATTCCCTATCTTTCTTGTCTGAGCTTCTTCCTTTCCCCAGCCACCTTTTAACTCATGTTTTCTCTCTTGGGTTTCTCATTTGTCAGCATCCTTAATCTTTCTTTTTCTGCCAGTCTCTGGGATGAGATGATCTCTTCTCTCATCTCCCTTCCCCTACCTAATTTCTTGGGAAATCTCTCTCTTGATTGTCCCTCTTTTTCCCCATACCAGTGGCAGCCAGCCCCTTGACTCAGCCAGTCCCTGTTCCCCTCCTCTATTCATGTATGAACCTGTGCCCCCTTGGATGTACGAATCCTCAGCCGGTTACACAATCTAGCCAGAGTTCAGCTAAGGCTTCTGCCCAGACTTCAGGCATGCCTCTGAGTTAATGACTTGAGTTAAAGAATCAGCATTAACTTTGAATTTTCTGGCTTTTGACTTTTCTTTTCACAGCTTGACATTTTTGTAATGCTTTGTTTTTCTGGTACTTCAAAAAAAAGCAGATGGCGAATAATGTCACAGCAGAATGCATAGCCCTGGCTTTGGCAAGTCTGCCACCCCATTACCACAGCTCTCCAGGGCTGGTTAATGGTGTTGTCCTCGGTCATCCTGGAGCATTGCCCCTCCTGGTGCCACATGCCAGAAGAGCCACCCAGACACCCTTCGGTGTCTCCTTCTGAAGCCAGCTTGGCCACGTTGGAGAGGTGCCGCCTTGGGTAGGTGGCAGCCGTAGACAGGCCTCTCAGCAGGGAACACGTGGGCTGCCAAAGGTGCCAAGGAACAACAACAAAAAAGACAAATAACTGAGATGACAAGCTGAAAGACAGCACACAGGGAAGGGTCAGCCCAGGGGCAGAGCAGAGAATTGATTCACTAACCTCTGAGATGCATCTCACTGATTTTCTGCAATACCTTGACAGAAACCAGATACTACAGTGATAGCTAATTTAAAGGTATCAATAGACAGTCACACTCCAGTCTCCTGAATCCCAAATATTTTCCGTAGTCACACAACCACCCTGTCCCTCCCCAGCTACACAGTATGCTTCATCTGTGTGATATTATACACATCTTCTTTGAACTGTGACAGATTGGGGCTGCGCAAACCACTTCGGAGGTTTGCAACTTGGTATATTCTAGGAGTGATTTCAAACTATTACATACCTGGATGTAACTTTGCACAAAGATGTATTTTTATGAACAGTGGAGTTTTTACTAAAGGGTTGTAGCTCTGGCAGTCACCAGTGCAGCACTCCACCCCGTATCTCGCCGGTCAGCGGGAGGCTGTGTAGCTCCCCCATATATCCACGTCCCATCTCAGCTGCCTAGGGAAACAAACAGAATTAAAAATGCTTGATGTGAACTGAATGCCATCATCTAGATGTTTAAAAGGGAACGGAATCAGTTTGATGTGAAAAAACATATGATCATGTAATTGGGGGTTAAAGTGTTAGTGGGTCCTCCCAAAATGCAATTAGAGAGATACTATTCACGTTGTGAACAGCACACCTTTAATCTTAAACTATTTTAGAAGCTCCATTTGTGTGGTTTTTCCAACTCCATTTGCAGGAAAGTTCCAGCCTAGCTTAATAATATAGTGGCAGTACTTCACAATGCTCTCCAACGTACAGAAGTAGCTATTAAACTGTCAACAGCAGTAAAAGATGATATTTTGATGGCAATGGATAGGAACCCCATCTTCCTGCTCACGCTACTCAACATTTCTGTAGCTTTCAAGCACAGTCAACCATAATTTGTCACTGACTTGCATACGTGACATTGGCTGAATAGGTAGTCTGAGCTACAACTGTGTCAATCAATTTTTCCAGGCAAAACTCACATAGCATCAATAGGCTGTTATTCCCTTTTTCTTCTCTGTACCTCTTGCACTCATTCCTGTTCACCATCTACCCGGAGACCTGTAGGGAAGTTGCAGGACATGCCAACTTCCTTGCTGAAGCTGTTTTGCTGATATCGACCTGCATAATCCCCTTCCACAGCTGCAGCCAGAGATATCATTATATATACAGAATGAAGAGCAAACTCGGTCTCGGTACATCCTGCGGGGAAACGTTTCCTAGGACCGAGTTGGCCAGTATCTGTCTGGCTATCTTCTCCTTTCTGCCTAACCTTTCCTTTAATGTTGCACATATCCTAAAGGACATTTTCAACGTTTAGTGCGGGTGAAAAAATAGAGTTATTTCAGGTGAAAATATATTTTTTTGGCCATTGTTAGAAGTCCACCATGGGAGGGGGCAACCTCAGCAGTGATCTCTGTAATCACCACCCTGAAACCACACCTGCAATCTGGAAGAAACAGCAAACTGTAGTTTGTGCCAAAATCAAGCAGATTATCACAAACTCTTCTGTCCCTGCTGCAGTTTTAAGCTTGTGATCAAAAGTCTTAAAAAGCCTTCAATCCCATCTACACCAAACTCTGTATAAAGTTGTGTTTTTCTCAGTCTAAAACAGTCGAGAATATCAGAGGCAGAAATAAGCTTTACTTATAAATTCTCAGGCAAAATCAAATTATTTCGTATCCTTGTGCTCCAAGTTGTTTTTTCTTTCTTGTCTTAACTGGAATGATGAGAAAATGGTGGGAGGAAAAGTGCATCTACCTGGGTTGTTCTAGAAAGGCTCGGCAGCAAACATTACAAAGTCTGCCATTAAATGTTCACCAGCCTGATTGGCATTACAGTGTAATGGTTCTCTGGTTGAAATCTTGAAATCATTGCAACATTTTTTGATTTAAAGATGACCAAAATCACTACATGCAACTGATAGGAAACTTTGTACCGTAGACTCCAATGAACTACAGGAACACAGGACGATGCTAAAAGGATTTTAAGGTATTTGTTCTTATATTGTCTGCATTTTAAGTCTTTAAACCTGTTCTGAGTCCAGGAACATTTTGTTGTTTGCTTGGCAAAAGCATGCCCTCTAGAAAGGTATCTAGGAAATGTAGAGGTCACTGGTGTGCTCAATACATTTTTGTAGTAGGTAATCACCTCCTCCATTAGAAATATGTACCACAGAAGTACTTATATCTGAGATATTTTTCTCCTTGTAAAGCCCTTTGTACACTGTACTCAACTCTCAATATCCTTTCTGACAGCAATCCAGCTCAGATCACATATTTTTAAGACCTTTTTCCTTAGCGAGTTCAAATAATTTCTGCAGAGATTTTCTACGCTGTCTTATTTGCCAGTGCCCTTTTTAGAATATGGATACCAAAACTAATACAATATTCCGGTGCTGCTCTTAGCAGTATCAGATAAAATGATAAAAATGTGTGTTTATACGTCCCAATAATGCACTATATAACTGCATAGGTAATTGATTAAAAAATCCTCATTGTGTTCAGTTATTAGTTTTGTGATCAGTTAAACGGAATAATGATTATTTTATTGTTATTACTTTCAGTCACTGTACATTTCTAGATGGTAAATATTGAGGAAAATAACGGTGCTGCTGCCAATTATTCAAAAAACTTTAAAAGTTAAAATGTCACGTTGAAAGAAATCACCTTCAAAACCTTCTTTTCAAAATAGCACCGCGGTGTATGATTATTTTTTTAAAAGTAAATTATAAATCTCCTGGTTTTCATTGCAGGTTTGTGTTGTTTTGGGTTTTTTTTCCCCATAACTTGCATTCTGAACGTGAACAGTTTGGAAGCCAGGTGTTAGCTATTTAGCAGTCCAAGAGGTCATTACAGAAATATGCACAGAACCACGTGCGAGCAGCGTACTTGGAGATTTCCTCTTAACTTTGCTCAAGAAGCACTCAGAAACAAAGAGCCCAGCTTCAATATTTAAGTCAAGAAAATGAAACATTCATGTGCTGTAGCTAGATATTGTTGCTGTAGCCGAACAACCCGTGCCTGCCTGAGGTTGAGGATGCACAACTGAATTTATATTCTGGTCATAAAACCTGCATTTAGGGACACAAATTCTAACCAATCAGACTAAATAAATCAGCAGGCCCAGGTTTTATCATCACAGATAACCCTCATTAATCCAGCAAGTTTTTCCTGAAGACAAAGGACAAAATGAATTGCTTCATTGGAGTTGCCTGAGCAGCATGCTAATGCGGGGAGGTGGAAGGCATGAATTATTCATGCCTGAGCAGCCTGAGCAGGCAGATCCTGGCTTTCCCTGTTACCACTGCAACAAGTGGCGACTGGCCCGGCCACGCTCGGGCCATCGCGCATCCCCGGAAAGCGCCAAAATGCCTTCTGGAGGGGGAAAAACTCCGTGTCTCCGCTGCGCCCGACACAGCCGGGTGGATTTTCAGGTTAAGCCTTATGCAAAATGGACCCGGGAAACACAGTCTTTTGTAACTCAAATGTACTTGACCATAAACTACTCTTCTTGGAAGAAAACTGGTTGCTTTGGTAAGTTTGTGCAACTTGTGACGTTTTCTGAATCCGCTGTGAGCTCTTTTCAGTTTGCAGTAATAATGTGCAGTTTTAGCTAAAAGTAGTCTACATTCTTTTTGCTTTTAAAATGACTTAAAGAAGCCTAAAAGGCACTCAATAACTTAACTTCTAACTCTATAAAATGTGTAAACAGTATATATGGAAGCGACACTAAAGTTACGATCAAGTCTTCTTAAATTAACTTCTATTATTTAAAGTTTTGAATCCCTGTAGCACGCTACTAAAACAAAATATATTTATGATCCAAGTCTGATTTCTTGCAGCCAAAACTAAGACTACTGTAATTCGGTGATAAACTGGAGAATCTGAAAGAACATGTGTTCTTTTTCACAAGAAATGTCTGTTCCTTCTTATAAGTGTAACTTGTGCTGCTCTTTATTCAGCTAAACACATTTCAGAGGTTGGGAACAGGAGCTGAGACCTGCGTAACATTCTTATCATGCATTAACTGTTCTGTTGTATTATCAAATAGTTGAAAAGCATTGGTAATTTACCCAATTTTTCTAAGGATAGGAAGGAGATGTATTTTCTATGTAAAGCACATGGCAGTGATGAACTGAGGCTAGACCTACCACTTCTTTATAAGGTGAAAAGCATCAAATTACTTTGCTTTATTATACATTATCAGTATTCCTACCTATAATATTTGTTTCAAATTGTTTATCTGATTTGTGATGTTTTCCAGTAGCAATACTATCAGCATTGCCTGAGAACTCTCAGGTAACTCACTACTTGGCACAGTTAAAAAATTGGTATAAATAATCAGCTCCCAAGAGCAAGAGGCCATGGATAGAAGCATGAATATGAAACGAGTCTTGAATAAGTTTTGAGTGCGGATAAAAAGCTCTCCCTCTTTTTTTTTGTTTGTTTGTTTTTAATTACATAGTCCAGATTCTGCCGCTGCTACTTTATTTTCTTTGTTTTGATCATAAAAGCATTTTATTTGACATCCAAAAGACAGCCAAATTTTGAAGGGATAAAAGTACTGCATAATGATATCTAGTGCTAACAGTAATTAAATGCCCTATTTTTTAAGAAAAAAAAACCAAGAGGTGAAAATAGGGATATGTAAATAGCAGGAGATATGCAAACAATGGATGTAATCCTGCACTCCTTAATCATGGGAGTAATCCTTATTCACGTAAGTAATCCTGTTGGTTTCGATAGACTCACATCAGTAGGTGCTGTAGCATAAGGCCCATATTTTTCAGGGAGATAACAGTGTCTGGTTTACCTGTTTTGGTTTTTTGGTGGGTGGTTTTTTGTTTTTTTTTTCTGTAATGTAATTTTAGCAGCACAGTTTTTAGTGATGTGTTTGAATGCATTAGTGATAATACTAAATTAGACTTTACCAAATGTCTGTTTTCCTTCTGAAAGTATAAAAGAGAAAAATGGAATAATGTATTAGATGTGTCAGTAAGAAGGTACAAACACCACATATTTTATTAGAAATGTGCTTGCAGTGGAAGAGCACTACTCACCCTGTCGACTATGTTGGTAGATTACTTTTTGGTACATGTGGTATATAAACTTTGCTTCTTTTAGGATAGGATACAACTTTAGCAAAAAAATCACTATGACACCTGATGTCTCATAAAGTACATTTGGGTCTCCATAAAAGTGATGTTGATGAATATCGTTCATCTTTCTGATTTAAATAACATGGGGTTTGCAGTAACATCCTGTGAATGTCTTCAGTGCTGTAATGGTCCCTGATCTTGCTAAAATAACACCTGCAGTTCTGCCTTGGAAATAATATTCTATATCCATGTTGCTGTTGTTTTACCCTCCTCATCAGCCCAGCTTGGCACTTCTGAGCTTTCCACTCCGAGACCCCATAGCACTGCCCTGTAATCCAGGATGGGGCTTGAGAGCACCTGTGTGCCCTTCCCCAGGCAGTGCATCTGCTAATAAGGGAAAACTAATTACTTAAAAGCTTTTGGTGCAAGGGGGTGGAGAAGTATAAATAGTCATGAACTGTTCCTGGTGCTCTGCAAGCCATCAACCTGTGTTTGTGCTGGATGCCAGCAGTGTTAGTGTGGATGTGAACGGTACCCTATGACCACTGCACTCACTGCTGTGTTAAGATGCCTCCTCTGTGGAAATATTCTCTTGTGTGCACCCTGAAGGGGCCAAAATAGAAATGAAGTAAAAATGCAATGGGTGACGGTTCCAGCTGGTGTGAAAAACTTACACTTAATGAAGTTGGTATTAAGTACCCGTTAGCTTTTTGTTGGTTGCATTGAGACACCAAGAATGAACTGATTGTTCTTTAATCAGCTTCATTACATGGCAAAGGTTTTGGTGGTTTGCATTTTCAGATGAGGTATACTATATTATTAGCATCTACTTACACAGAGGTATGGTACTGGAGCAGTTTAATGCTGAGCCTACGCGGCTCTTATGGACGGTAGAGTGCTGGAGGGAATAAAATGACCCTTACAAGGCTGGAAGGGCAGACTGGCAGCTGCTGCCCGGGGAGAGACTGGAGTGGCCTTTGGCAGCAGCTTTTCTTTTCACCTACTCCATGCAGCCTCCCAGCAGGAGCATTAAACCCCTCCAGGTAAGTCCTTTTCTGTTCCCTGCCCACGGAGTCAATTCCTAATCTTTGAGGAACGCCACAAACACTGGTTGGACATTAGCTTGAACTTTATAACCACAGCTTTGAGGGTACTTTTTTTCTACATCCATTCTCCTTTGTGGTATTATTAAAAAAAAAAAAAAAATTCACATGCAGTTGTTTTTGTTTGAGGATCTCCTTCCGGCAGTGGACAGAGGTCAGGTGCCCATTTTAATTTTTACTGCTTTTTGTGAATTTTAGAGGTAGCTGTTCATGCAAACCTTTTAAAATGTCTTTAAAACTCGGCCAAATAAAGTGCTCTAGAGCGGTTCAACTCATTTTGTATAAAAAAAAAAATCATGTTTGTGGTGATTTGGAGCATCATGTTTTGTTGTTTTTGTTTCTTTGTGCATAAAAACTAGGTAGAGCAAGAGGTGTTTTCTGTCATCACTGACATGTCACTTTCATGTCTCTCTTCATTAGAGGCTGCTTGTCTCTCCTTGTTTCCCACCCAGGGCAGAGGGCAGGGGGATGTGTAGTCTCCGCTCTTTCCCCAGGTTAGAATCTCTGTGAGAGCAAAGCTATGGGTGTGCGTGCTGCGGGCGATGGCAAGAGCAGGTTCTTTGTGGTTTGGCAGCATTCCCTCCTTTGTGTGAGATGTATTTTGCCACATTTTGGGGTCGGTGACACGAAGGCAGCGAATTGTGGCTGCTCTGCCTGGCTGTGGGCATTGCCAGGGTTGATGGGCTTTGCTGCATCGATGTGGAAGTGTGCTGAGGTTTCCTACTTGGGGCTTCCATTGCAAAGCTTGTCTAAATGGCAGTTACGCTGGGCTAAGTTATTTGGAACAATACCAACCTTCAGTTCTAAGCCCAAATAGTACACAAAATAAAAGGCAAGTTTTAAAGCGCAGGTAGAGGAAATTTTCTGGCGGTCGTTTTGTGGCTGTCTGGGAGTTTGTGGCAGAGAAAGCAGAAAGACTGGAAAAGCCAGCGTGGAGCCCGCACAGGGTGCAGGTAGAGCAAGGTCTGGGAGCATGGCCCTGGTGAAGCCGAGCACCAGCTGAATATCAACCACTTATTTACTGGTCCCCCGGGTCAGAGCCATGCAGCAAACTTCAGCTAAGGTAACACGATGTGGTCACAGCCTGTGGAGCAGAGCCTGGAGCGGGAGATGTGTCCCGTGGTCCAGCACGTCCTTGTGATGGGACGTGACACGTTTGTTGTGTGTAGGACCTTGGGCACTGGAGAGCCACATGCGTGACCAGGAACAATCTCCAGCAGAAGGGAACCACAAGACATTGTGGATGACTCAGTTAACCTTAACAAAAGGCTAAACCAACACAACTACCTTAATGATATGCTTATGAGTAGCTGCCTAGTGGCTTCTCAGTGGAAAAGCTGAGCTGGTATGACTAGACATATTAAGTATGACAACAGCACAGATAAAACTGCAATGCATATGAACTTCTTAAAATAAAGGTTTTTACTTGTTCTCCTTGTGTTCCTTTGCTGCAAAACCTGTTCTGAGAGCAGCCAGGTCTGGAGGACCAGCACTCCTTTCCCTCTTTGCGGTCCAACCCAGCCCCAAGCTGGTATCTCCCCAGGGCGTGTTTCAACACTGGTCTTGTTTCATGTGACATTTCTGCCTCTGTATCTCTCTGGAGTGGGAGAGGAGAGCAGAGGACAGTCACACTCAAACCTATGTGTGTGGTCCCAGGCCCAAACCTGCCTCAGATTTCCATCGATGATGTGCAACAAGCATTAATCACGGCCGTGTGATGGTGTAACCTGTCAGTCATGCATCTGACAGTTCATCAGGAGCAACTGGGAAAATTCTCTGTAAACTACTGTTGGGCATATAGTGATGACCATTATTTATTTTAAACATGCATAATCTTTCCTCCGCTCCCTGCAAAGTATGTGCAGCCTCATGCCGAGTGTTGTTACCTGGTTTGTTGATGGTGTGTTACCATTAGTAATGAGGGTCCTGCACAGGGATGTAGCACAAAGAACTGAAGATATGTCTTTTCTGTCTTTATATAAACCTTTCCTGATGATTAAAGACAGTCAATGGAGGCTTTATAAGGGACAGAGGATGTAATGGTGCAGAACAAACATACAATAAAAAGTCACAAAATTCCAGTTATTTCGACCATCTTTTGGAAGACAAAGAATCAAGTCAAGAGAATATACAGTTTCCTTTGTATCTGTAGTATATCGTAGGATAAACATACGGAAAACCAGAAGTCTTAAGAGCAGAAGGTAACGTTAGCTGCAGTCCTCATGGGTGGTGTGGAGCGCCTCGGGGATTGTGTTTCAAATCTGTCTGAATTTCATTGATTGTGTTTATTTTGATACTTCTGGTGATCTAAACTTCTAGCGTCTCTTAGAGCTGCATACACGTAAAATAAAGTTGTGAGGTCGAGTACACAACAACCGGGCAGGATGGGGAGATCTCTTGCACGGCTTGGCTCGAACATCCCCAGGGGGAAGCGAGAGCAAGGCAGAGCCGGTGGCTGTGCTCTCTGTGACTCCTCTGCCTGCTGCCTCTTCTGAAGGCACCAACTGCCACTTTTCGGATGCTGAGGAGGAGCCGCTCTCCTCGCCGTGTCACAGCACAGTGCTGGTACAGCTCTCCTCACATCCAGCATTTTGGACATGTAGAAGAAACAAATACATCCAGAGCTGTCAGACAATTGTACCTGTAAATCAATCCCACCCACAGTGATTGTGCGTAGTGAGGGCTGTTTTGGAAACGCATTTAAATTGATTTTAATTTTTTTCAATAATAGTAGGCTTTAACAGGCAAAGTTCCTTCTCAAATACTTAAAGAAGGAGGGTACTTTATTCCTATGTAGTCAGTTTTGTCAGCAGATCACCTTTAGGCTAAATTATACTGAAAACAAGGTTTAGTCAATAACTATGTGGCTGGCTCTCACTTTGCTAAAATTTCATTCAACCATCTTTTTTGCTCATGTGACTGAGGGAAAATGAGACACCCATTAAACTGAAGGCGCGTGCTCACCTTCATTAATAATATTGTGCAGTCTTGCAAAACCAGAGCAGCAGTCTGCAGCGAGGTTCCGTGCTAACCTGCAGATAACGGCACCAAATTTCTCAGCGCAATTTTAAAAAAAGGAATTGAAGCAATGTGATTTCATTCTTCCTCTCTACATCTGGAATTGAATGTGGGTAATACAGTGTGCATTGTCACACTGAGTATGATATACCATAGAGTGCATTGTGGATAGATCTCTCATACAGTCCTTTCCATATAGAATAAAATAGCTGGATGGAGATACAGAACTTAATGGGAGAAAAGAAAAAGCTGCGTGCTAGAATGGACATAGATTTAGGGGGGTTGCTATGGTTTCTTTTATAAAAACCTTCCAGCCACAGAAATTACTCTTGCAAACAATGATGTATGTAGGTGTAAAGAAACTATCACACAAGCAGCAGCAGCCCGTGCGTACGGGGCCAGGGACACCAGCGAGTGTTCGGTGCTTGGCTGGTGCTGGACATCGCCGGTTGAGCCGTTCCCTGTCCTCTCCTTAAAATTAAGTTGTCCTAAAGCAGCCTGAGAACTGCTGAGTGGTAGCAGCCTTTGCTTGGTGAAAAGGTGAGTGCGTAGCTAAGTCACCCAACCCGTTATTTTCTTCTTGTATCCTCTTTCTGTTATCTTTCTGAATTTCTCAATGCTGAATTTTTTAGGGCAAATGCTGCTTGCTTCATTTATTTATTTTTTTTCTTCCTTTGCCTGCATATTGCCTTGAACAACAGCTCATGACCTAGTTCTGTCTTTTAATTGCTACTGCAATATGAATTTTAATTCCAGCTAGAGTCCAGATGTATTGAGGATATGCAGCACATGTCAGGGGCAGGGTCATTTATTTAACGGGCCAGTGTTTCTCAGGCCTTGAATTCAGGGATCCCTTAACCTTTTTGAAAAAAATCTTAAACCATCATCATGTATTTCACTGTTGTCTGGTGATGGGAAATGGAGATAATAACCGTTAATCTAAATGCTAATATGGATTTTCTCTTACAGCTTAGTTTGTTTAACTGTTCTTTAAGCTTCAACTAAAAATATTAATGGAGATAAATGTGAGACTTATGCTTGCATCCTCCCGTGCCCAAGTGAACCAGGCTATGGGTACTGAGAATTTCTAGGAGCCCATCTCTGCTTATAGATACTTGAAATATTTTGCTTCTTTTCATGGCTGTTTTTGGTGACTTAGGGACGCTGGTGGTAGAAGATGAGTGGGTCATCAAGAATTGTACATATTATGCCTCTGGTGAAGATCACCACTTGATGAACAGGGTATTAGATTTAGCATGTTCCAAAAAAGTACGGTTTGGGGAACAATATAAACTCTGTTCACAAAAAAAAAATATCTTTACTTCCCTGCACTTTAGAAGAAACACTGCCTACATTTATTGCATTTTGAGCATCTCGGATTTCCTCTATCAGCTGACATTTAGCTGTTTTGCTTAGCTAAGATTTCCCTCTTTTGCTCCACTGAAAGGGTTAGTGAAGGCAAGTTTTCGACATGCCTTCTACTGACTGCTCCAGGAAGGGCTTAATTTTAATCATTCTATGATTGCAGCTTGTGAAAGATGCTGGAATCCTTTGGGAGGAAAAAAACTGCATCTATAAAAACATAAGCTGTTTTAGGTTAGATTAGATCTTGAAATGCTGGGATACACTAGCATTTAATCAGCGTAGAAGTTCATATTAAGGGAACTGCAAATAGAAAAAAAATGTTTTCTGAGATACATATGGTCTACTCAAAACATACTCATACAAGGTGAGTGTTTTTCTTTATATCATACCAGTTGATGTAGAATGAAGGAAAGGAGAGTTGATAATACTCTAGAGAGCTGGAGGAGGATCAGAAAGCTGAGCACACAGCCTCACACCAGTGCTGGAAAGTGTCTGGGAGGAGAAACCCAGGGAAGGACAGCACACGGGTGCATCTGCATAGAGTGCTGGTAAAAAAAAAGCTGGATCTAAGGTGCCTGGACTGTGGCTCCATGGGTTCTCTATAGGCAGTCAAGGTTTCGCATTATCTTTGCCAAGGTGCATGGAAGAGGATCCCTGTCTTCATCATTAGCATCCTCTTCCCCGAAAACTTCTGGCCAGATCCTAGTGCTTGCTAGTCACTCTGCCAAGCAAAGATTTAAAAGCACAGCTGCATCAAATTGTTATCACAGTGATCTATTACAGGCATGATGTATATTGCAACTTGTTCCCGTGGTAGACATAACGTTACTGTCTTATATTATTACTGATATTTGATGTACAATACAACTATATTTAATTAGCTAACTAAAATGCGTTCTCTGCCAAAGATATGGTAAGCAGGAGGGAAAACCACCTGCTTGGAGAAATGCCTCATAGCAGGATAAGTAAAAAAAGCAGATAGTACAGTCTGAGAAACAGAAATTTAGTACATTAATCCCAAAGACCCCCCCACCAAAACCTGTGGAACCTTGTAGCTGAGATTTCAAAATAAAACCCAGCAATTCAGTTATAAAATAGATTTTTTTAAAAGGAAACTGTCATGATATCACCTACAAACATTTTAGAACAGCAAATTAATCTAAAGGTTATGATTACGGTAGAAAAAAAGATGCTTCTGTGTTCAAAGGATAAGTACTTTTATGGTTGGGAAAAGACCTCCTGTTCCTCACCCAAAGGGCTGAAGCTTTGCCTTAAGTGCAAAATTTAGCCGTGGCCCAGGGAGTCGTCCCTAATACAACCACGCTTGTATCATCTCCTTGATACCCACATCCACAGTGGCAAGATCAGAACGTCACATAAGGTTTGATCTTCTTTGGTTTTTGGTTTTTTTTTTGCATCTGCTGTGGAGACAGGAGACCAGACTCGCTGGCCAGCAATCTGCGTTGGTTTCTCGACTCCTCTTTGTGTGGTTGATGGCAATTTCCAGGCTGCCGTCGCTGCCCAAAGCCGAAACCTCCCTCGGCAGCTCTCAGAGCCTCCCGCCAGCAGCTGAGCTATTAACAATCGCTTTCATGCGCTGCTCTCCTGTGGGAAATGTGGGCTGACTTGGTTATTGTACGTGGGAGGAGGATGTGAGAGCGCGAGCCAAACGCCACCGCAGGTCCCTTTTCTCTTGCAGGTGGAAAGATAAAAGGGCTTGTCGATGGGTCTCTGAGCCCTCTTCCAAAAAACCAGGGGAGGCTTTTCCTGCCTGGGGTTCACGGGGGGCTGTGAGAAGGGTCCCCTCTTGCACAACCTCTGCTGCTTTCACCCCGTGAGGCTGGCACAGGGTTCAAGGGCTGCAATGGGGCAGGACCACGGCTCCTGCAGCGCCTGGCTGGGGCAAGTCTGTGGCTCCCAAATTGTGTCGTTGTCTGCAAACCTCTCCCTGAACAAAGAGGACTGCTCAGGGAGTGCTTGTGGCCGAAGAAAAAGGGCTGAATGAGGTGGGGGTCGGTAGGCTTGTGCAGAGTTAAAGAGCTGGTTTTGTGGGTCCTTCCAGAGCTTGTCCAAAGCAAAAAGGTCAGAAAAGGCCAGGAGGGAGAAACCTGAGGAATAGCTCAGCGAGCTCCAAGGAAACTTGGGCTGCTGTCTGCATTTTGCAGGTTGGTAAATGAAGTCCAGTTCTGGGTCTGTGAGAAGCAGCAAAGGAAAGAGAGAGCGAGGGGCGTTTCTCCTGTGCGGGGACTGCCTTCCCAACCTTCCAGCACATAGACGGTCACGGCAGGTTACTGGGTAATGACTTGCTCTTAATCATCTATGCTCATTTACTGTCTGGATCTTCAGTGAGCTGCTCTGCCTCTTATTCACGTCCAAATTCTGCTTTATTACTTTTAATGCTGTTTCTTTTCCCCTTTGTGCTCCTCAGGTAGCAACTGCGTTTTAGCTTGTTTTCAGAAACCAGCAATAATATTTCCTGAGACGATTCATTTCTTTAATTTGTTGTTGTTCTGGTGTCTGACACTACCTGCTCATGCAGAGCTCTCCCTGGACTTGAGAGTCTCACCGCAGTACATGTATCTTGAACACAGTTTATTTTAATCAGGGCTCCCAGAATTTGGTAATACTTCAGGCCAATTTCTGCAGTAAATCTGAAAGCATTCAGCAAAAACATGTGCAGCCAGTGATCAGACATAATTGCCAACAATTTCACACCCACAGCATCGTTGCTTGACTCTAACATTCCTGGAGCCCCATCTTTCCCATCACCATTTCAAGCAGGGATCTCGCAGTTGCTAGGGGATGGAATTTCTTAATGCACTTATATATTAAATATTTTTAGCATGAAGAGGAGAATTACTCATACAGTTTTCTGGTTAATATTTGCTGTATTAAAATGGAAGAACCAAAATGCAGTGAGAAGCAAATCTCTAGAGGTCTGGAGGCCAGGTTTGATGCAGGTACTATCCAGGCATTCAATATATTACTTGAATCTGTGTCTGCTGAATTTAACTGGAGCTCTGACAATTACGGGCTGTCACAGGAGACTTCCACTTCTACTCCTGACTAAATTACCAAGCCTCATGCTTCTCAAGATATTACCATTGCTGTAAATAAAGCCAAGTTCATTCTCTTTTTTCTTTACTGTTCCAAGGAAAAAGGAAGTGGCTGACTTCTTCCACCTAGCATCAAACAACACAAGCCTCAGAAGAACTCTTGGTTGAATCTGAATTAAATAATTTTTCAGCAATTTTTTTTTTTCCCCAAAAAACAAAGCCTCCATTTTTATCGCCCGTTGCCAAATTCTCACTATAAGAGCGCCCAGGACATGAAGGCTAAAAATAACAGATATACCAAAACAACTTAGGTCCCCTTAAAATTTTACAGATGAGAATCAGTAGTAGGCACCGTACACACCACGAGACTATGTTTAGTGCTACTGTATTTTCCATAGTGTATTCTGTTCCTCATGCAGCCTAATACTTGTTTTTCTTTTTGCCTATTCTTGCGTGCTGAAAAGATGTTTACATTAAGCTGTTCGTGACTCTTGGTCTTTTTCCTAAGTGGTTAGTTGATTGCAGCTCAATAATGTTTGAGTAGTTCAAATTATTTCTTGCACTTCATGTTTGTAGTGATCTCAGTGTCTACATACAGCTTCTGAATTGTGTCCAATCTGGGGGATTATTAAGTGTGCATGCTCCATTCCCAGTGTAAGTGCTTTCCTTCTCTTGCTTCTCTCCTTTTCTAACTGGGGTTGCACGAGCTGATTGCAAGGAAGGGTATCAGCAGAGGATCATCCCGGGAATTGCTCTCCTGTTGAAATGAAATTCCTCTAAACTTGGGATCCCCCAGCTGTGAAGTGCACACCGTACTAGAGTATCGGATGGGTTGCTCCAAATGCCTTTGTAGAAGGACTTAACTGAGCTGCATGAGATAAATGCCTCCATAGAGACAGTACTTACAATTTTTTTTTTTTTTTTTTTTTTTTTTTATCTTGTAGAGGTCCTTTCACACCCCTATGACTCTACCCCTCTTCCAGCTCAGGTGAGCTCCCCTTCTGAGACACTTACCCTGATTAACTGCAAGGCATTCAGGCTGATGCGTGAAGAGGTGGGATTGGATTTGACTTCTGGATGTTAAGGGTGGTATTGAGGACTGAGGTATGCGAGAAGTGGTAGGAAATGTGGGAGCTGGGAGGTTTTTTGGGGTCCTAGGTAGGCACGTAAGGATTTGATGTGCTTTAATAGAGGAAGAAGCAGTTGATGCAGCACATCTTGCACTTGTGCACACATGCCTTTCTGGTAGACAGCATATAACTTGAATCTGTTTAGCCAAGGGTGATAAAACAATGTTAAGAAACAGGTGGTAGGAGAATCAAGCTCCATGGAAGAAATGTAGTTTAGCAAACAAGGGCATATTCTGTGCTAGAGAGCTTAGCGCCACCCATGTTGTTTTTATAGCAGCAGAAGGGAATGTCTGGGCTGCAGTTCTTGGTTCTTATTTTTTAATGTACTTCATTAAAGTACTTTTTTGTAGTATAAAATGCATGAGCACTCCTTGGAGCAAAGAATTCTTTTGAGCAGCAGACTGCCTCCCCTATTCCTTCATGTGCTTTCTTTTATCTCGTGAACCCTCTATTGTTTTATCTGATCCCCCTTCCAGCCTGGCTAATGAGTTTGTTCTGGAAACTGAGAAAATACACTTCTGAATCTCAGGTCTAGAGTCCATCTTCTCTTTCTTTAGCCCTTTAATGAGCCATTTACATATAACCAGAGAAACTAGCTGAGGCACCTGATGTGAAGGACCGGCTTTGAGCTGTGGATCCCAGCACCTGGGAAGAAGGTGGGAGTTGAGATATTCCCTCCTCATTAACCCATCAGCTGGTTTGAGCACTGCCTCCTCTCTTTGAATCCTTAAACCTCTTGATTTTCTTGTCTCTAAAGTGTAAGACTTTTTCCATTGGTTTATGGGACCAGGGAACCTCAGAGGATGCACCTGGTTCAGTGCTGCAGCTGGAAAGTGTCTGTTATCATAGTCCCTCTCCTCAGCCAGCCCAAGGCTCAGATCAACCTGCACAGCCCTACCTGGTGCGTAGGGCTGTAAACTGGGAGAAAGTCTTCAGCACAATGCCTTGGATGCCAAACTGAGGCATAGTGGTAAGAGGGGACTGGATGTGCAAGAGGACAATGGCTGCATGAAATGGAAGCTTCTCCAAAAGCCGTATCTCTGCAGACATCCAACCTCTGCTATGGGCTGCACATCCATGTGCCAAAATATCCCAAGATCCACAAAATGCCAACAGAAAGAGGATGCTGTATGTGGGTAGAGAATTCACACAGATTCTGTTGCTTTCTGGTAGGTGCTGCTGGGAAGAGGTGAAGTCTCTGGCTTTGGGCAAATAGTGCCATCACTGATGCTTTGTATTAAGAGGGCTCATTAACTCCACAGAGCTGTTTCTGAACATGAAAAGTCTTCTTTTCACAGTGCAGGAGTTTTAACTGTGCCCTGGCTAAAGATTACCTCAACCTGCTATAAATTGAGATGTTTCACTAATTGGTTTCTTGGTTCATTAGCCAAATTGTGAGTATGAGGGAAATGGAAAAAGCTCAGAATGAATTTCCTTTGCAATCCTTTAATTTAAATGGTGAATAATAATCCTACGCTGAACAAAACATGTTATGTGATTTACAGTGATGGAGTTAATTTTTTTTACTTTGGGATCATTTACCACCTTTAAAGCTTTGTGGAAAAATAATCCTCAGCTCTTCCTCATTCTGGCACGGTGTGACACCAGGTAGGAAAGTATAATTATTAGAGTATAATGTAATAATGTCAAATTTTATACAGAAACTGTGTCATGGGATTTCCTCCTCATGTATTGCTTTAAGGAGTGAGATAACTGAGATAAACGGCAAAAATATTTTTAAAAGTCAGCTTTACTGTAATGGATGCTGTGGCTCTATTTCCATTGCAGCCATGTAACAAAAATACCATGTGTCCCTAGTTTACTCTTTCCAATGCAGTGCATTCAGCTAAAAATCAAACCCTGAGCTGCCGAAGGGAACAAATTCCACTAATTCATCAAAGGGAACGCTGTAGAATTTAATCTGTTTTATGAATTTTCTACCATTGATTGTTATGGCGTGACTGGGGCACAGGAGGTCATTTGTGAGCACTGAATTGCTAGTTGTGTGACAGTAAAAAAAAGAAGGCTAAAAGAAAGGTTAAATTAAAGAAGCCGCTAGAAGCTATTTTTGTAAGATGAATGTATATTATCTAAATTAATGACAGTAAACCCCCAATTAGCTGAATGTTGATGCAGGATTACAGCTTTATAAGGTAAATACATGTTTTCTCAAGCCAAAGAATCGGGTAAGGAAATGTTTAGCCTGCAGCTGTAATAGGGTTACAGGTAGATGAACATTTTCTGTGTTTTGGGGCACGGTGACCTCACTGCTGTGGCTGACGGATCTTTACAATAAATCTGTCGTTGCTTCCTAACAGCAATACAGACTATGAAATTTCTGACCTTGTTCTCTAGAGTTTCCTCCCATAATATGGGATGGGCAAAAGTCTTGCATATTCCACTTTCTTCTAAAATGCTGTTTATTCAAAAAGAGAGATTTCTTCTTTGGCCCAGCACATCTTGTTTTGGCACAAATAAGTTTGAAGTGGAACCTCTAAACTTGTTTCTGTTTGGTTAATTTATTGAATTCCTCTGTAAATATACATCAAAGGGAACAGCAGCTCTGAACTCCTTTTGTTGTGGTTTTTGCAATTTATACATACTAAAATAATTGCATAATGGAGTTATTTGAACAATTTACTCCTTGGAAAGGGGAGAATTTTCTTGCAGGTTGTCTTTATGCGAGAGGTGGGTTAATCTCCTAGATGTGTCTTCTCACGGGAAAGCACTGCAGTTGCTCACATCCATGAACACTTGCGGTGTATTATTTAGCTGTGTATAGTTTACCGTCATGGCACTGAATATCAGAAAAAAAAAAAAAAACAAAAATTGATCTGTAAGAAAACCCAACAAAACTCCCCCTAACAAACAAAATCCCACCCGAAACCCCCCCTTTGTATTATTTCTTAAGGTCTTATTTTCTTAAGTATTTCTAAAGGATGCCCACAGTGCCTTTTATAGAGGCCCTGTGATGGGAACATAACAGCAACACAGGTGCAGAGGAAGGATCCACTTACATCATTATCCTGATTCTGGTCATTTGGGTTCACGATTTAATTATGCGTTGTTCAGAAAATATATCTTCTAACAGAGGTGTCTCTACCCTGTAGCTTCACGTTTCCCCATGCCTCTTCCTAGGCATCTTTTGAAAGATGTTTGAGATTTTTGCAGATCTCTACCATCTTGTTTCTTTTTTTTACTTTTGCTGACAAGTCCCGACTTATTTAGTGTCAGTATTTTGTGGCAGTAGTTCCCTTTCTGGGTCAGTGTGGGAAAGTATTAGTTCTTAGTGTGCTTCTGCTGGTTTAGGATGGAAATTGAGCGTAAGGAGATTTTGAGGTACTGCTGTGTGTATTTTGTTTATTTACCTAATTTATATTTTCCTTGATTCTTGGCTCTGCTTCTTTGTCAGCCTGGTTGGTCTTCTGTCATTTCTATATGATTTCTACTGGTTTTTTTTTTTTTCATAGTGTCCATTGATTTATCTTAATCCCAACGTGCTTCCAAGATGCCTGTGACATCAATATGCCTTTTTTAAAAATAAGCAGACATTCTGAATTACAGCTTCTATGCTGTATGTTCTTATTTGGACTCACACAGTTTGTGTTGCTTCAGTTGCTACTTTTATGCTCCGTGTATAATTGTAGTCTTCCTTGTCTTGACTGTTCTTTGCAATTTTATTTTTTTTTAACCTGAGAGTGTCCCTCTCCACTCTGTTCAAAGATACAGAGGCTTTTATAGCCAATTTTTCTTTAGCTTTTAGTTGGGGTGGGAGGGGGGAAACCATAAGAAAAAAAAAAAAAAAAATCAGCCAAGAAAACTCTCTCAGCTTTAAAAGCATTAGCTGTGCTGTTCTATTCTGGCATAGATGGACCCAGGCTTTCTCTGCAGGCCTCCTCCATAGTCCCCACGGTTTCCCCAGTAAAGCTCTCCTCTGTCCTCCTCTCCATTGCGTTTTCCTGAACAGGGACTGCTCTATTAGGGTGGGACTTTTTTTTTTTTTTTCCTGTGAGGGTTTATCTTTTTTTTTCCTGTCCACCTCTGTCTTTCCTAGCTCATCAAACTGATTGAGGAGAGAGTCCTGAAAGCTGAGAGGTATTTCCAACACGTGTAATCAAAGACAAATAGTTATATATGTTGCTTGACCCACGTCACCAGCTGGACACCAGCCCACCTTTTTCATAATTCATTTTTTTTCCTAGCTTTGATCCCCACTGGTGTTTATTTTACATTTCTAGCAATCTCTAAGAGACATTTAGCAAAGGCTTTGGATATAAGGTGAATTCCAAAACCCATAGCTTTTCCTCATATTGTATTTTCAAACTGAAATCCTCTTGAAAGGTCACTTGAAGGCTTGAAATACTTGAGCGTTTAGATTGTTGTTGATTTTTCTCATGGTGATTGACTAGCCATCAAGCTCATCATGCTCTTCTACTGGAAACAGAGTAAGTGGTTACTTTTTCTTGTAAAGAAAGAGCCCATTGAACTTCTTTGATAAAGCTGCTGATGGAACTGCATTATGGATATCCACAGAAATGACACATGGGTCAGACCAGATAGTGTAGATCCAGCTGTGCATAGGAGAAGCCGCTTCATATGTGTGTGCTGTGGTTAGTTAAAGGAAAACACTGATCCATTTTGAAATGCTTATGATGGCTGGTTCATTTTCACAGACCAGCATGGCAGTGTTTGAGTTACGATAGCTCTACACGTTCCCAGTGAGATGCCATGGTGGCTTCTTTAATGTTGGTGACTGGTTTGTATGGGTCTTCCTGTTGAGTTGAATGGTCTTGGTCATCATGCTAATAACATGTGTTTAGTTGTATAGTTGACTGTGGATGTGTTGTACAGAATAATGTATTTATAACTGGAGGCTTGGTTTGATAGCCTTTTACCAAATCTGGCTGAAATAAGGACAATTGAGTTCACAGTTCTACAGGCAATTCCAAATAGCGTAACATTTCACAGACATTTTATGGTGGATTACAACACTGAATTGATTCAGGAATGGCTGAAGATGGTTCTTTTATAAAAGAAATAAAAATATAGCCCCACCACCATGTACAAGGATCAAATTGTTTCTGAGACTTTAAAAATGTAGAAAAAAAAAAAGGTACCCTGAAGTTCCTGGCTAGATGGGATCTTCTTTCAGCATTGACCTGCCTACATGTGAGTTTGATGCCGTTTTAATTAGTCCTTTTTAAGCAGCATGATGAGGCGTGTAATCTTATATATATATATATATATATGTAGTCTTTTCTCTTTGAGATTAGTAGTGTATTTCTGTTGCTCCACTCTTAGTTCATGGCCTTAAAACCCTTTTCCATTTAGCTTCCAGGCTTTAATGATCCAGCTCTGCATTGACAAAATAATGCAGAATATTGAGTTATGGTAGAGAAATGTTAATATCATAGAGTGATTTTTCTTTTTTCTTTTTTTCTTTTTTTTTTTTTTTTTATTCTTGGGAGAAGATAGATCATGTAAATGAGGCAATCATTGCTGAGAAGGTATCTTAAAATTTTTCATTACTCCAGTACAAAGTGCCAAGCCTTTTTAAGAAAATGGAAGATGGTAAGTGCTTTATGGAATTTAGTAGCAAAGATATAGTAGCTCGGTGTATCCCCTTTTGAAAAGCTGCAAGACTGTGGGTTTTTTTTTGTAATGAGTGAAAAAGTAAATTGTATATTATTTCTGCAAGAGAATTAGCTTTTATTTATTTAAGACAATTAGTGTTTATTATAATGTGCATTTGGAGAAACAGATTTAAAACAATCCATACTCTTTTGGATTTATGATGGGGCTTGTATGTTTGGTTTTCACAATTAAACCTTGTGCCTAAAAAAAGAACTATTAAATATTCTTCACTTCTTATTAAATGTTCTTCAATTCTGTATAATCCTGTATCATCTTCTATTTGGCAGCTGCACAGCAGCTGTTTGCTCACTGTCTTTTGAGTAATTCTCTTACTGTTCCAGAGAGTAATATACCTAGTTTATTTAGAGAAAGGGAATATGTTTCATATTTTAAAATCCCTTTTACTGCAGTTACTGCATCTTTGTGGATTTAATTAGGTCTCAGTCCCTTCCAAATCATGTAAGTCAAAGGTCCCATCTTACTTGTCCCTGAGGCATCATTACAAAAAGTCCCCAGATGGAGCCTAGTTTCTAACTGATGACTTTACCATATAGGGGCTAATTACTTCTAATCTTACACATTGATGAGACTGTATTTTATGTCTCTGAGCCACTGAAACTGTAACTGCCAAATTATCCTCTACTGTACTATGTGGGTTATTTTGCCATTAACTGGACTGGCTTCACAAATGACAATCCCTTCCTGCCAGGCTCTTGCATTTTAAACCATAATTATTTCTGGCACGCGGTTCCATCCGATGAGCCCTTGTTAATCCATGTTACGATCTCGGATAAGCTGCTAGCACCTGGCTGATTTAGGCCAGGAGAGGGTGAGCAGAGTGAAGCAGGGGAGCTGGGAGCCCGAGTCCCGGGGAGGCGTGCGTGCTGCTCTCCGGGGCTGCAGCCGCCTGGCTGTGCTTCACTCAGCCCTGCCTTGAACCGCCGGCTTTTTCTTTTTATGAGCAATAACCTCCATCAGATATTTAAAAGAAATGACTCAACGCTTTCACCTTCAGAGAGGGAAAAAATGTATTTGGAAGTCTATAATGCATGAAGGTGTTGGAAGCCTAATCTAGTATAAGCTGCCTTCAGTCAGCCCTCTTAAGCACCAGGGAAGAGAAATGAATATCTAAAAAGCAGCAAATAACTACAATTGCACTCTGATTTCATGGCTATATGTGATAGAGGTCAGTAACATAAAGCTGTTTATTTCTTCATACAAAGCAGTGGCTGTTATCATAACTTGCTGTAGGCGAAGGTTTTGGAAACTCCTCATTCAAGGAGATATTCTATTTTATTAGGGCATTACTTCATGCCATATAGGCTTTCTTCCCTGCTTCTTTCTCTATTAGCTCCACCAGGCTGGGTCAAAACTAACCTTGGGGTTAGCTTCCCAAAGGAGTTTATTCCAGGAATCCGAGTATGAAGTTATAATAATTTAGGTTTAGTATATTCCAGTTCTTAATCCAGCTCTGCCAATAAGTAGCTGCTAACTGGAAGTTTTGGTTAAAAAAGCAGGGGGGTTGGAAGAATAAATTTTGGAGATGATGAAACTTTCCCTTGGCTAGTCTCAGGGAAGTCAATAGCACCTTGCTGATTTAGCTATTACTTTTTAAAAGCAACAGGGAAAGAAGTTGGCAGCGCTGTCTGGAGGGAAAACAAACAAACAAACAAAACAACTAACACCGAAAAACAAAACAGCAAAAAACCCAAACCCCAACCTTGAAAATCCTTGTGCTACCATTATGACTACTACAGCCAGAAACAATTACACCCAAGGTACAGAAATATTTTATGCTTGATTTCAGAACTTTATTTAAATTTTTTAAAGAAGGCAACAACCCACCACCTAATCGTGGATTAATAAATTCTCCTTAAATGTTGAATGAAGTATATAAACCTGCATTTATACAGCTATCAGCAATAACATTCTGGCCAAGGTGTTAATCCCAGCATTACTATAACTAATGCAGTAATACATTTAGAGTAATAAGATTGCCCTAAATCAATATGACATAAACCAGACTGATCTTCCAAAATAATGTTTTCAGCCTAAGGTTATCAGAAGCATTTTTGACCTTTTATTTTGAAAAACACGAACGACTTGCTGGAATTTTTGTTTCTTCTTTGACGTCATAAATGACTTCTATCCCACCAAGCATCTGAATAGGATACGTACTTAAGAGTATATTTTAATTTTTTTTCTTTTTAAAACGGCACTATCCTAAAAGCCTGGTTTTGGATCTGTTTAAAGGAGGCCAAAACCTTTAACAGAAAGGAGCATAAGATTAAGCCTGCTGTTGTGCCTGCTGCTGCAGGTCTCCCTGCAGTGCATCTGGGCCTAGCATCAGTATGTGCTATAGGATTGCAATTATCAGAATATATTAAGCAATGTACAAAAGAGTAGCCCTGAACTTGTTTTTCCTTTCTCGCCATTATTTGAGCTCAGTCTTTTGAGCGATTAAAGCAGCATGTGCTAATCCTCTAAAGTTGGCTTCAATGGCAGGATTTTAATTTACAGTAAATACTTCTGTTCTAAAAATTGGCCTTTTAGTCTCAACTCTCTTGAATAATGCAGTACTCATAGATTCAATACCTGTGTATACACATCTGTTTATCGTTCTCACTAAGCAGATTGCATGTATGTATCACGGGAAACAAAATGCAGGATCTCTAAGCTCTAACAGGAGAATAGACGTCCACGGTTTAAAATAAAACGTTACTGGTTTGTGACGGTGTTTGCCTCCTCGGGGAGGGGCAGCTGTCAGAGCGCTCTCAGCATGCATTTATATGTGTCCCAGCAAAGGCCAAGCTCTTCATTTCATCTTTGGACACAAAAGTCACCAAGGTAACTTTTTTGAGTAGTAAAAAGATGTCCTTTTTTGAAATGTAAGAAAAATGTCCTTTACAAATCAAAAAAGCAAACGGCAGAGCAGCCAAAACTCCATCCCATCCTAAAAAAATATTTGAAATTAACTAAAGTAACTTCAAGTAATCCAATGAAGACATCTACCTGAGCCTATTGGTCCAAAAAAATTAGGATGAAAAGAAGATGTAGCTGTACTGTGAGAAAGGGAGGGTACATGCTACTCAGAGGGGAAGAGAAATTGTTATTTCTGGAAGGTGGGACAGCATCGCTGGTGGAAACAAAGTAATTCACTGGCCTCTCACAGCTACCTGCAGTGGGTTTGTGGCTGGGAATTTAGCCAGGACGCCATCCTAAAACAGGGAAGTGTGAGGCCAGCAGTAGACTGACAGATGCACAGTGCCCACAGTAGGGTGTTACCCAGTAGTACGGATGTGGGGTGAAAAAGTGGGACTGTATTTTCACAGGGATTCAGAAGCCAAGTAGAACTGGTTATTGTGTTTTGCTGATACACGTTAACTAAGTCAGTTAGTGCAACTGGCCGTGAATAATCCACTGGCAGTGCATGTGCCAGTCCATTTCAAGGAGGTCGGGTTAATAATTACAATATATTTCATAAAATTCCAACTGTTGCCAAGGAATTCTTTGGGTCTTTTGCTCGGGCTAGAGAGGGTGAGAGGGGAGAGTTGTGCTGTGTCATGAAAGAGTTCAGCTGGGAGCCAGCCCAAAATGGAGAGTAGAGACCTCAAAACACAGCTCGCACAGGGCTGTAGCAATGTAGATAGGCTGTAGAATTTTATGTCTCAATTAAATTTCCAGCTGAAACTTCCCTAAGCGAAAATTCCACCTGAACTTCTCCTTTACCAAAGCATCCAGGCTTGTACTTGCTCTCTGCACAAGGATGAATCTCCACCACTCCCGAGACAAATTTTGTTGCTCTTGGCTTCAGACGGACCTGGTCGCGTCCCACCTGCGCATCGGTGTCGCCAGTATGGGGTTGTGAGCTCTTAGCATACACCTTGTTGTGCTTGAAAATGCTTGGTAATGTCTTGTAGGTCATTTTGCAGCTTCTAGCTGGAGGATTTAATGGTAGTTAATGTTAGAGAGAATATCGATAATGACTGAAGAGGTTTTTGAAAGCACACTCAGGAAAGTCTGTCTCAGGTAACTGGTGGACCTGAAGAGACCTTTGGGATCAATCTCATCCCAAAGCACCCAGCGGAAAGACTGAAATTGAGAGGGGCCAGAATTTGGCTGGGTGAGCTGTGCTGGATGAAGAGTGCAAGTTAAATTATTTAATGGCTTATGTGTTGGCTCTGAGATTGTCGTTGAACAGAACAACTGCAGGATGAACAAAGTGGTGGTGGTTATCATCTGTAACAACTTAATTTTTCCTTTAGCAGAGAGTCACTTCAGCATTTCATCATTCCAACCAAAGCTGTTCAGTCATTACTTCACATTGCTTTACTCCAGGTATTCTCTGTAGTAAAACCTGGGTATCCAATGCTGTGTCTATCGTAGTAGGCACATTTAGGAAGGTGACTACTCTGGTAATGATTTGCTATGTGACTTTAAACAGGACAGATGTTGTACATGATTATGTCTAAGGTACAACAATACCAGAGTCAAGCAGATACAGCATTATTAGATTGGCCTCCAGCACTTAACTTTTCTTTAAGCCTCTCAATTTCCATAATGTTAGCATGAGATTTCCATATTTTTTTAGAGAACGAAAACAAAGAGATTGAAAATACATGCTAACAAGAAAGAGATCATTTCATGAGCAGCAGAACTGATGAAGCCGATGGGTCGGTTCCCTGAGACCCAAGTATCACCCTGGTGCTCCTCCCTCCTCCTCCTCACATCTCCTTGCCCATCCCCTCTTCCAGGTGCCCCCCGTGCCTCCTCGCTGCTCCCAGGGCAAGGAGCAGCACCTGCCGTGAGCAATGTGGCACTGTGGATGTCCTGCCTGCCTGGTATGCGTGGCTACGAATCAAACTGGGGAGACCCCATGAACTTGTTTCTGTCGCAGCTTCTCATTTCTACAAAGCCATTGATTTTTTTTTATTTTTTTTTTTTTAGTAAGCTTGTCAGAGATCAGCTATCGACCCTTCTGTCATGTTGCTTGAAGCAGCCCACAAGCTCAAAAGCCCCAGGTTAGATGGACAGAAGGATAGGGCATAAATCAAATTCCTTCTGGAAATCAGGCTAAAAATTTGATCCAGGTAGAGAGTACAGTGCAAAAGAGTTGTGGTTTTGTTTTTTTTGGGGTTGTTTTTTATTTGGTTGTTTTGTTTTTGTTTGGTTGGATTTTTTGTTGTTTTTTGTGTGTTGTTTTTTTTTTTTTTTACATGGAGTAAATAATAATTAGGAAAAAATCAGGACTTTGAAAACACAGGGACAGCTTTCCTACAAGCGTAGCTGTGTCATGCTATCCAGCATACTCATGCCTGAGAGAACGTGACCTTTTGTGTTTGGCCCTAAATCAGTCCTGGTGACCTCATCATTAAAATGTAGCTCCTGGGGGACAACTAATGTGAAAATAACTATCCACATATTGAAATACTTTTCAGATTGGTCTTGCATCAAAATGTGCTGGGGTGTGTGTGTATATTTCATGAATGCAACGCTGCAGAGCAAGGAAGTCTTGCAGCAAGAAAATGCATTTTCTTATCCATCTTTTGCAGCTCTGATCTTGCTGAATGCAGTAATTTGGGATCTGAGCTTTTAGTTTTGCTCAAGAAATGGAATATACAAACAATCATGAGGTTTGGGTTGTTGCTAGGCAGCAGGTTATTGCTCCTTGGAAGAGCGGCCACGGCTGCCTGGTCCGGCTAGGCTGCTCGGCTGGGGGGGGCCAGGGGGTGCTGACAGCTCCCAGCTTTCCTCTTTCTCATACAGGTGACATCCACAGCCAAAAGAGAGCTTGAGAATTCTATATTTCATTCCTTGCCAACCAGTATTTAAAAGATGCCAAAGGTTAAGATTCTGAGTTCTTTAACGTTTAATCGTCGATGCCAAGCTTTTCTGCACCCTCCATTTCTGAACTGAAAGCCCGAGTGATTTTTTTTTTTTTTAAAAAAAGGCAATTGCCAGTTATCTTTTGTTGAATCTGGTGATAAAACTAAAATCCACCATGCCCTGTTTTATGTTTGTATTACTATGTTTTTATTTTAATCTCTAGCATGATCTGTGTTTCTAAACCTGTTGCAATGGAATTCAGAAGAGCTAATTCCAAGATCAAACAAAGCACGGCTGTATGGTAAAAGCATGCTGTGAATAGCGATTTGTTTTTCACTTTCCCTTCAAAAGTAGGTAATACTTCACCAACCAAAAAGTTTTATGTGGTAGAATAACTACTAAGTTCAGCTGTGTGAGGAGGAGTTAGATTTAGAGTCGAGGCAAGTCAGTGGCAACTGAAATTAGTGGGATCTGCACAGTGTTCTTAAATTTTTGAAATAAAACTATTTGTGATCAAACTATTGACTTAAACTTCTTAGGCTTCATACTTATTTAAATCTTAGCTATTGTGTTTTTATCCTTGGAACGCTGATGATTTATTTTTTTTCTCTTGGCTTTAGCCTACTGCATCCCCTATTATCAAGCAGTTTCTGATGTCAGTAATCACAGCAGTTAATGTGAAAGACTTTCCAGGAAGAAATAATATCCCAAGTATTACACAAAAGTGAATGCTTCTATTATACAAAAGTAACATGAAAAGTCTATATTAAATCTGGCACGACTGGTGTTCCACTGAGTGTAGTTCCGTTGTACAATTCATTCAGTGTCAAATTTGGCTCATGTGAACATCCTGTTTCTTTGTTTTTTTGGAAACAAAATTGGACTAATATGGATGTGTGTTGGAATCGCTACTTTGATGTCTTGCAAAAGCATCTGTACCCACGCACACATCATTTTCTGGAGCCACCACTATATTAAGAGTATTAAAAGAAAAAAAAAAATCAATAAAGCAAATGCCATTGTTAAGCAAAAGCATGGGGAAAAAATCCCTGCAGCAGGATATGTACTGAGTCATAAAATGCATGCAGAACAGACAGTGCACAGGTTTTCTCTTGTCCTCTCTACAGTTTCTTGTTTTAAAGTTATGTCCGTACAAAAGCAGATAAACGTAAGAAATGTTGAATTGCTGAGGCCAAACTATTACCTCTAGCTCTTATTATGCATAAGCAACTTGAGCAAATGTGCACATTTTGTAATCGCTACCAGTTATGAGTAACACAGGTGGAATTTTTATTTACAAAACCCATTTGCACCATCGAATTCTGTGTGTACTATGACCTTTACGTGAATACGTGTAATGGCACTAAAATAACTCCATAAAATATACTTTCCGGCTGCAGAAATGCTTTTTCTTTGTTTGCTTATGCATAGTATTTGTCATGTTTGCTGTCACTTAAGAATTTTCTGGCTATTTCAAACATTCTTGTACTTTCAGAGATGGATGTGGTCACTAAAATGCGGATGTCTTAGTAACACGCTGTGAAGGGGATTCGGAGTGGTGGAGGATGCCTTACGGTAGCTCATTGTGTGTGAAATATTTCTGTTGGTTACATCTTTATTTTGAGATTGCGTTAGGTTCTCAGTGGTCAGTAAGCCAAATAATGTTACAATCAGTACTAATGAATCTTAGTGCAAGGATCTGAACCAGGAATACTGTTCAGAATGCCTTAAAATTAGAGATAAGTGGAACCTGAAAAATGTAAATGTTGACGTTGCTTGGACTCGCCCCCTTTCTTTGTCTCCTTCTTTGCTGTACAAACTTCAGGCACATCTAGTGTTCATATTTGGATGTTTTATTCAAATTTGTCTAACCCAAAAGTCAGTGCTACATATTTCTTATACGAAACAGCCTCCAACAACGGTCTCTCTCTTGGTTTTTCTCCTCTCCTGCCTCCTGTGCCATGTCAGTGACAGACTTTCAGAGCCTCTCAGCACTTCATCTCTATTTTTGGTTGCCACTGATCTGCCTTTTCCTGCATGGTCCCAAACATCACATCCAGGACAAAACCCCTTCCCAGTGATTCCTCTGCAGATGATGCTTTCAGAGCAGCTAAGATGCCATAGGAGGACTTGTTTAAAAAAATTTCAGATAACTTTTTGATATCATCAGCTTTCCAAAAGGATAAGATAGGCACCACGTAGGAACTGTAACAAGAAACCAGAAGTGTCATCTCCCTTATGCTGCCTCTTACCTTGGTTTGAGTGTAGAGCACCTCATACAAGAGCCAGAGTTTGCCAGGATTACCTAGAAGGGAGTCCTCTTCTTCTCCCAGGAGAGTTTGGGTTTTTTGCTGCTTATACACAATCCCTCACTGCTTTGCAAAATCCTCCTAGGAAAATGTGTCCAAATTATGCAAAAGTATCTATTTCCCAGAATCATGGTGAAATATATGGGCAATATCCCATTTCTTTTAGCAGTGCAAACTGATGGGTGGAAGCCAGTGCCACCAAAGTGGGGGGAACCGTGGAGCTTCAAGACCTTCGTTGCTTGGCTCATCGGTGTTGGGAGATCCTGTTTCCAGTTCTTCCTCTTGCTGCCACAGGAATAGGAACCTATGACATTTATGGCATCTCTTCCATTTCAACAATGACCTAATGAAGAAAAATCATGAAGGAGAATGATTTAGCTATGAAACACTATTATCCCTCATGATCCACCCCAATTCTCCATGCCTTACAGATATCCTCCTTCTAATACCCTGGGTTTGAGCTCTCCATTTCCCTCCTACTACATTTTAAAGATCTCAGAAGAGCTCCAGCAGGTAGCTCCAGTGACAGACCATGTTATTTAGACTGAAGAAATCAGACCTATGTTGGTTAAATCTTGCTGTGTACTCCCATTTGTGTCCTTGGCTCGAGTTATGTCCACACAGCTGGGCTTTGGCAGGTTTGGTTAGTCAGTGCTTCTAGGGATTGAGATTTGTTAGTGTAAGCTTATGCTGTCTAGAGAAACCTAGGAACGTGTTCCTCCCCATACCACTTAAAATTATATATATATATATTAAAAAAACAAAAAAAAACAAAACTTGGAAGAAGAGGAGAAAGAAAAGGAAGAAAGTGAAGAATCTGTTGTATTTTGTCTCTGTGTTTGTGATGAATATGCTGGGGGTGATTCCCCACTTTATTTTATAAGTGAAGATAAAGAATAATAGCAATGCATAATGAAAATACAATATTTTTTCTCTCATGCATGGGTTTCAGGATATAATTCCTGTGCTCTTTCTAGCCCCCTGATGAGCACCTTGCTTCTAATGGCATGGATAATGAGAGATTTATGACTTCTGGCTTTTTGATAGCAGACCAGAACTCATTTGTCCGTTCCATGGCAGATCCTGTAATCATCTCTGCAGGCAGCCAGCTACAGCTTCAAGGTGTGCAAGCAAGGAAAGATAATTCACTTAACAAATCTCATGATGCTACTTGTAATAGAAGAAAATCCATCCTGACATCTTAAAAAAATATTTTTCTGTTTTGTTTACATAATGAATCCTGTTCAGACTGAAATGATTTCAGGCTGTTTTGCTTACTCTGATTTGAAGATCTTCCCAACAAAGCTGCCTTAAAATACTGTTATCTTTGTGCAACTGTGTTCAAGTACTTTCTTTTGTGGTGAAGTACTTGTTTGTATTGGTTTGGCCTTTTTCATGACAAGAAGGGTTTCAAGGAAAGCGTTGTCAGCCGCTTCCACCTCCTTTAAGTCCTTATTGCTGTCTGACCCCCATTGTAAGTAGGTGCATGCTCCTTCCTATAAGAAGTTCAGCAAAGATGCTTTTACAGAACCACTGTACTCTCCCTCTGTCATCCTCTCTTGATGGGTAAGTACTGTCTGGTTTTTAGCTGTGTTCAAGCTACCAGAATGACATCGTGTGCTCCTGAAGTCTCTTAGTGAAAACTGCTGTCTAGTCTTACATCAAGGTTGCTGAATGTCAAAGGTTGCTGGAGTGCTGCGTCCAGCTCTGGGGCCCCTGACATCAGAAGGACACGGACCTGCTCGAGCGGGGCCAGAGGAGGCCACGGAGATGCTGGGGGGGCTGGAGCCCCCCCTGTGAGGACAGGCTCGGAGGGTTGGGGGGTTCAGCTGGAGAAGAGAAGGCTCCGGGGAGACCTTAGAGCGGCCTCCCAGGGCTGAAAGGGGCTGCGGGAAAGGGGGGAGGGACTCTGGATCAGGGGTGTGGGGATAGGACAAGGGGTCACGGGTTTAAACTGACAGAGGGGAGATTTAGATGAGATGAGGCAGAAATTCTTCCCTGTGAGGGGGGTGAGGCCCTGGCACAGGCTGCCCAGAGAAGCTGTGGCTGCCCCCTCCCTGGAAGGGTTCAAGGCCAGGTTGGATGGGGCTTTGGGCAACCTGGGCTGGTGGAAGGTGGCCCTGCCCGTGGCAGGGGGTGGGACTAGATGATTTTTAAGGTCCCTTCCAACTCAAACAATTCTATAATTCTAATTCTGCAGAGATAAAAATACACCTGTTTTTCATGCGACTGTAGGAGAGTAAAACCCATGTGTGATTACGGGGCTGCCTTCCTGCCCTGCCTGTGCCCCGTCTTCAGCGTGATGCTGCCTTCAGACCATCATCAATGCAACACCTCAACTCTTCTTTGAACTTAACAGCATAACATCCTTGAGGGATGGTAAGATTGTGCCTGTGCCAAGGCTTTCTGGAGATGCATCACTCTACTAACAAGTAAACACAACATTGGTCAGTTGACTCCCTATAAATCAATTTAATATCAGCAGGAACTTTGGTGTAAGGTGGGATTTTCAGTGTTAATCTGCCTCTACTTTTAGTACCGGGCATGTGAACTTTAGCTTCATTGTTCAGTTTTATTTTAGATGACAATAGTCTCTGCAATTTTATGATATTCTTTCTTTATGACACATGAAGACCAGAAGATGTGGATTTGGTTCTAGTGTTCATTCTGATTTGCCTTTCATCTTAATGTATCTGTGATGTCTGGATGGTTTTTCTGGATGACTCACTTCAGATCTGAAGAAGTGAATTATGATCTCGCCCAGCCCTTACTGAGAGGGAGCATGGTGAATCTTTAATGATGACACTCTTCTCCTCAAAGCTTCCTCGGGTATTTGAATTTAAAAAGCCACGAGAATATTTAAACAAATCTAATGTTTTAAACATAATAAAAGAGAAATTAATTTCTCCAAGTTGATTTTAATGATATGGTTTATCTGCTGATAACTTACAGTAGGAATAATGCAGAGAAGGAGAAGAAGCCTTAAGAAATTTTTAAGTGTTGCTGAAGACATTATATTAGCTGAGTTTTTGCTCTGATGCCTGACCCTGCAGCCAAGCCACTGATGATGTCCTTTAGCTCCCAGGTCCCAAGTGAGGAATTTGAGCATTTTTTGGATAATCAACAGTGCTGACCTAGGAGCTGTAGGGACCCTGGCTGCCATGGACCTGGGAGGGAGCCCAGCTCCCCTCGCGGGTCTCTTAGATGGAGGGTTAAGGATCAGCAAAAAAGATCATTTTTTGGTAAAGTGGAGAGGTTTTCAAGTTTTTTCATACCAGGGTATTTGTTCTGTGATGCTGTTTTCTGGTGTTTTGAGGGAAGTGCTGGAGGTTCCTGGAGCCTCCAGAGAAGTTCATTTTGAGGTGATGCTGGTGGCTCAGATGGGGTGGCAGACCTGAGCAGTGTGGAGCGAGCAGGGCTTGCAGCAGAGCAGAGGAGATCAGAAGTGCTGACAGACGTTTGAAATTTGTCAGCGTATGGATAGTAACTGAATGAAATACACAACTTTCATGACAAAAACTGGAGATGAGGCCAGGGCCCGTGGTCTAATGTCATTCCAGCTCTGCCCAGTGTCACTCTGGGTGTCAGCAGACACCCACCCCAGTATGGCAGTCTGTATGTGTCTAGCAAAGACTTGAACCACTGGCAAAATAACATTATTCATGGGCTGTTTTCATGTGTGTCTCAAATTTTGTACCAAACCTCAGCTGGCTATGAACTGGGCTGTCCTGTGCATGCCAAATATTTGTGGTACGCTATTTTTCACCAGCACCCTCACCTTTGCAATCTTATCTGTGTTTTAGCAAGCTGATTTACAAGTACATCTTTTCTGAATCATTATCTGAGCCGGCTGCCAGTTGGCTGGAGGCAGACATCCAGGCACTCGAGACTGGGAGAATCGGTTCCAGCTGCACTCCGTAATTAGGAAAACCCTGGTCTGTAGCCGGATGTCCAGATGCCTTGCCAAGGAGCGTATCGTTTGGTTCAACAAACAGTATTTGTGAGGAAAAAAAATAAAAAGAGTGAAGATGCGATAGGTCAAAGTTCACGTACCAGCAGTTGCTCCTCTATTCCTCGTCGCATCTCCTGTTTGTAAGCTGGAGAGGTGGGTCACGGGGGGGGAGAAGGGAAGGTCTGGGGAGGTTAAACAAACCCTCAGGATTTCAACTCAGATAGAAATAAGTTTCTCATACTCCCCACAGAGATGGAAAGTACTTGAAATGCCATTTCTTTCATGCTTTCGCACCAGGGAAAAACTGAACTTTGAATTTCGTTGTGTAACAAGAGCTACAGTGCGATGTGTTTTGTCAGCAATGAAAATTTGTATGAAAACTCTGTATGTGACACATCTGAGCTAAACCCTTGTGGTCTCTGAAGTATCTTCATTTCAAACACAGATTCAAGCCCTTTTTAAAGGTTTGGGGGTTTGCTTCTTCTATTGACATGAATTAACAAATGTGAAGCTTCCAAGAATAGATTTAATAATATCATGAAAAATACCAGAGCTTTTGCCACCAATGCCATTTAATCTATCTCAGCAACTAGATTAAATGACTTGCCAAAAGTTTGAGTGTTTTCCAACAATAAGATTCCCATAGTAATATGAGAATGTCATTGCACAGGATATGGTACAAAATGCGATGCAAAACTCCACTCTGGAAGATTTAGCAAAGAAAAAAAAAAATTCCTCCTCTTCTTCCCACCCCACTTCTTCCTATCTCTTCTGCTCCAGAAACAGCTATTTTTTTAAGGTTAGACAAGCAAGAATTAACCAATCTATTCCAAGGGATCTGTGGGAAATTGGAAGGTCCTACCTACCGATTATTGCTAATCACCGGAGTTACTTTGATAAGAATAACTTACATGTTAAATGTAATCTATGGTGTGGACTTTGATAACTTGTTCTTTTTTGACCCTGTAGCACTCAGTCTTTCTCTTGTGCTGAAAATACATTTGCATTAAATTCATGAAAGGCCATCTGGCAAAACACACCTGCCTGGATTTGATTTATCTCCAGCCAGCCTTCTGGTTTCTCTTGCTCACTGGTTGACATTCACAAGTTGATGTTCTCCTGTTGTAGCTTTCCAGCTTAATCCGAGACCACTGTGGTTTTCTTATTGTAAAGCATTTGAGGAAAATTTTGATAACTTAGTTGAAGCTGTCTCTTTAATTACATCTTTTTTTAAATCAAGCTTTCTGGATTTTTTTGAGGTCTTGCCCTAACTCAGTCCAATAATTTCTTCTTTATCCTTCTCTGCAAACTATTCCCTATTTAGTTGTTTTAAAAAGTAAATAAGACAGCATATGTAGCAGCTCTTCATCGTGAAGGTGTTCACCAGTGTACTGATACACTGAAAAAAACCTTTCCATGAGGCTCACCCAGCGGTTGCCCCTATCCCACCGCTTGTGGATGCAGGTGGCTTTTGTCCTTCACAGAAGGCACAGCACCTCCTTCTCCTTGTGTACCACGACCAGGTGAGGGGCAGGCTCCAAGGGCATCTCTCCCGTGTTTTGTGCCCGCAGTTACCATGACCCAGTGCTAGATCAGGTTCATTGCATTTTCACTGATTGCAGCCGTGCATTATTCCTTTGCCAAAAAATATGTAGTGGGCCCCCTGCTCCAGCTATTTTCTGGATTCTCTTTCCTTCCACACTGTGGCTAATGAGTCCAGCTGTTTTCTCTGTTGCTCTGGACTTTCTGCTGCTCAATGGCAAAAGCAAACCTCTTCATGCCAGCTATGAATATACATAGTGGCACTGGCATCTTGGAGCTGTGCCAGTAAAGTATTAAAATGTACTTTAGTATTCTTTATTGAAGCAGAAGGGTCATCAAACATCCTATTAGTGTTTTGTGGTTGCTGCTGTGTCATGGGACTCAAGTTCTCTCGATGGGGGTAGACCTGATACCTTCCCCCTCTTCCCCTTCTACTTTAGCGGCACCCAAGCCAATGAAACCATTAAGCCTTCTATGGTGGATATGCTTTAATGAACACTTCTTAAAGCGGAGCTGATTTATGTTCCTTTGTTAATATAATGTTACATGTAAACTGAAATTCTGCTTAGTAAAAAAAATTATCAACTTCTGTGGCAGGCTGCCTAAGTGAAAGAAAAAAAATACGAAGGGTCTTAGCAATTGTGTGACTTGTTGCTAATAAAGCAACAGCTGGTTATTTCAAGAGAGTTTTTGAAAATCAGTTTTGGATGCTTATTACAAAATTGAAAGTAACGTAATTGCTGGCAGAACGGTGGACGGCAGACGTCATGTGTCATTGCAATAGCCCAGACTCTGTGTTATATAGAAAATAGCTCTGTGTAAAAAGATGCAGACAGACTAGTGCTCACAGAAAACAAAAGATGACAAAATCAGAGTCTGATGTGCTGAAGTAATAGTTATCACTGAAATAAAGTCATAATGTAGTAGAATGTGTGAATATGATTTCAAATTAATGTAGTTCTTTAAATGTGAAGGTGACTTAGTTCAAATGAAATCTTACTCGCAGCATCCAGCCCATTAACGTGCTGATTTGTGCTCCCAGTTCTGGAGTCTACACAAAAGTGACGTTTGTTGAATTCCACATTTCCCACCTTCCCCAATTCTTCCACACTTATGCCTGAAGGCACGGAAATCAAAGGCAGACATATTCAAGCTTTGGAGCAGCCCTGAACACACAGTGAGACTGTCTGCAAACGCATCTTTGCAACAGGATCCTGGGGTGTTTCAAATGCCTCTCCTGGGAAAAGGGAGAAACAGGATCTCTCTGATAACCAGATCCCAGTGCAATCAGATCGTTTACAGTAGTTCTTTCCCTCCTGCTTGAACTCCATTTAAAACCACATCTCCTCTAGGACAATGAAAATAATGTTACTTTCTCTGTTTCTTCCCCAGGATTGACACAAAAGCAATGGGGCATTGATGGTCAGAGGACATGCACAGGCCTTCAGCGGGAGAGTGCTGCAGAGAGAAAATCAAGATCGACCAAGGTAAAATAAATAAATTATGTTTAGATAGCAGTCAGCAGGTTTAAAAAACAATTGCTGATTGCTGAGCAGTACATTTGGACTTGGTTTGTTTATCTAGGCTTAGCTTAGGCAGCAGAAAAGCCAAATAAAATGATGGCTAAATGTTGTGATTTTGTGTGTTCTTGGGGGGGGAGAAAAAACTTGCATGTTTTGTGGGGGAAAAGAAGTTGTTCAAAACACCCCGGGAGAGGAAATCAAGTGGTATCCCAAATATCAATGCGGTCTGTCTCAGATGTTCTCAGGATAAAGCCTGAGGTTTTCAGTTCACCACAATTACTTTGTTTAAGTGTGTGTTGTTTGTTTTTTTTTTTTCACAAGATGCAGTGAAGCTTGAAAGCACTCAACGAGCTATAGGATCAGCTGGTCAAACCTTTAAGATCCATTTCTTTGCCAGAGATTGGGAGGATAGAATAATGCATATACTTAAGCAGAAAAAGGAAAAAAAAAAAAATACTGGTGCATGAGTTTGAAGCTAATCAGGAGCACTTTTGACATGCCTTTGGACTCTTCTAGAATGTCTCCATCTGTGCAGCCCTTAACAAAAGAAATAAATGTCAAGTTAACTACTGGAGCATGAGAGACGTATCCAAAATAAAGTATTTCAAGGAACGTTCTTTGGTGCCCTGTAGAAATCTTGAGGAAGTTGAGGGTTTTGGAAGGCGTGCAAAGGTCTTAAACCTGTAGGTAGAAGCAAATGCAATGCAGAAAATATGAGGCAAATATTGTTCCAAACCATGAAAGAAGCAAAGAAGGAAGAAAATGCTTTTCCTGGGGCTGTGAAATTATTGAATTGTCAAAACCACAGGCGGCTGGTTCAGAGAGTTGATAAAATTTACTTGGCATTTCAACTCATTAATAAACTCTTAATCTACCTCTACATATTTGGGTTCCCAAATCAGCCTTCCCAAGAAGAAAGGAGCCCGTTTTCTTGTTGTTTCCATGCATTGAGGACAGGACTGCAAGAATGGTTTTCCCCAGGGGCTCCAGTGCAGCGTCCTGACTCCAGCACCCAAGCCCTGAGAAGGATAACCAGGAGGTCACTACTGTCACTCATAGGGCTCTTTCTTGAAGAAGAAGAATATTATGCTGTCTTCCTTGAGGAAGAATAATATTATGTTTTGTGGAATGCTTGCCGAGTACTGGCATTGATTATCAGATAATAGACCCCAGATATGACTGAGATGAATTCATAACAAGCAGGAGCAGTACAGCAAATGGCACCCAAACTCCAAATGAAGTTGGATGAACTTTCATTATGAAGCTAATCCTCAGATTTTGCATGCCTGTTCGGTGGTTTTTTTTCTATTAGGATCGAGAGATCTAGGAACACAGGGCAGGAGCAATCTAATCAGCCAATTTACAGCAGCAGTGAGATTAGGCCAGATGCTTTATTGCATGTGACTTCTGTGACCAGCCGAGTGGAAAAAAATAGCAGGAGATTTTAAAGTCAGGTTTACTCTTTGTCAGATAGCTTTAACGTAAAAGCACCTCCTTTGTCACGTCCAGTGAAGTACTGTATGGTATATCAAGATAGATGTTTACTGTCATGGTTGGAAAAATGAATCTGGGCTGCTGTCAATCAATCTTGGACATATGTGGCTTTACATCACTGATAGGTGCCACTAAGTAATCCTAAGCAAGAGGGAAATAATGAATTAAAATAGTACCCAAAGCCCTTACTGGTGATTACATCACTCTTGTGGGAGAGATCACAGAGGAGGTTTTCCACTTTTATAGCTGTTGAGGTTGTAGGGCAGTCATGACCCTGGTGCTCACGTGTCCAGTGCAGCATGTGATGGAAAATGTGGACCTTCAGGCTAATGATTTATAATATGCTTAAATGCATTTTAATTCCAGCAGGCCATTGGAAGAACAATTTAGAGTCTGAAACTGGCAATTGCCTTTGACATGACCATTTTTCAACAAACATAGCAGCCACAAATACCAACTGCAACAATGGGTTCAATACTGAAAATAATACTATAGAATACACATTTTTAAAGTAATTTTTTTTTGTTTGCACCAGAATGATAAGGTTTTCCTTAAAGTCTCAGACAATAAAGAGCTGATTTCAAGAGCATGTATTTTTAAATGACAAAAAAGTTAATATGAATAGAAAGTTAAGAAGAAAACTTGAACTAAACTGTTTGGTGTGAGACATGGTAGATAGTTACACATATTTTTAGGCGTTGGAATGGGCTGCCCAGGGAGGTGGTGGAGTCCCCATCCCTGGAGGGGTTCAAGAGTCGGGTCGATTTAGAGCTTAAGGATATGCTGTAGGTGGGAACTGTGCCAGGCGAATGGTTGGACTAGATGATCTCCAGGGTCCTTTCCAACCGAGATGATTCTGTGATATTCTGATAGAGTATGTTGATAATTTGAAACTTTTCATTTGCAGGAATCTCTGCCATCACAAAATACGACATTGATTTCACCGATAGTCATTTCACAGATGATTGATGAGAATAAATCGAAAGAAAATTGGCCTGCTTTGTCTATGCAGTCCACAATCCTCCAGCCCAGTGCTTATCACACAAAGCAATCTTTGGTTAACCGTGGTTCAGACATCGACAGAGCATTTATGGTGCTTCCCAGCAGATTAGAAATTCAGGCATCTTTAGATGACACCACATCTTCATCGGATTCTCCCGCTGCAGAGGAAAAACAGTGTCAAAACCAGCAGAAAGGGTTTGCCTCCATAACAGTTACAGCCAGACGTGTTGCTGCAGGCTCCGATGAGCCAGCACGTGGACCTGGAGCTGTGCAAGAGCCCAACGCCACGTCCCCCACCTCGAGCAGAGCCCCTCCTGCCCTCCATCTCTGGTCTCCACCAAGCCACGCAAGCCAACGTGCCTCTCCATTGAAGATTTCTGAGTCTTGCTCACAGTTAGGTGAAGAGCCAAGAAAGAGGCTTTTTGACCCTGGAAACAAGAACAGCATGGGTCTTCAAAGCAATGATGGGAGAGAGAAAGTATCACCTTCATTCATCTCCTGTGTCCACCTTCAGGTTTCTCAGCGGTGTCCAAATACCATCTATTATTTAGATAAGTCACTCAATGTGTGCATTGACCAACCTCGAATTAAATGCCAAAAAATTCACAGATCAACGTTGTCCTTCAATATAAATTGCAGTTTGTCTAGATTAACAGCAGATGGAGTAGATGGCATAGCTAATGGAGAGCCAATAGCGGAGATATCTCAAACAAAGCTCCTAGGAGAAAACAAGACTCCACTCAGATCAAACTTGAGTGCAGGCTTAACAGAAAATAATGTAATTAATAAAGAGAAAACAAAGGAAGGCTCCTTGGGTAGTAAATACCCTTTGCAAAGTGTCTTTGTCTCTGAACTTCCAGTATTTGTGGATATACCCAGAGGACCTAATAATGTAGTAACAACAAAGAAAGATGATGTTAAGCACTCTGGCAGCTATCACACTACATTTTCTCTCCAGCTTCCTAATTCAAGTGACGAGGCAGGTAAGTAATTTCCATAAACCTCAGTCTGGTGGAGCAGAGGTTCGGGCTGGAGCAGACCCACCACAAGGATTTTATGTAAACAGATGATAGCAGTAGTAATCCTTGCTTCTGCAAAGGCACGGTGAGTCAGAGCACAACCCAGACACTTTCAGTTCCAGGACTACCATGACTATATTTGCCATGCTAGAGATACGTGCTGCTCATCAGATGATAAAGAAAACTCTGCCTGTGTCTTCTGCATTAAATTTGTATTTTTAACCATTTATAACTTTTTTTTTTTCTTCCAGCAACATGCAAGCACTTAGCCCCTGAAAATTATTAGGTCTTTCCTTGTATAAGGGCTGAATTTCAAGGTGTGAGATTAAGAAGGAGATGGCTGCACTATGCTTGGTTTTGCAATTAAAAATAATCTTGTTTTCAGCTTTTATTTAGTAAGGCTATAGTAATAAGCCTAGGTTTTTATAACTAATGGCTCTAGGTAAATGGCTTGCAAATCTTGAACACATTTGTTTCAAACATCTCCAAGCATTTTGCAAACATAATATTTTCTTCACAACATTGCTCTCAGGGAGCGGAAAGGTACTGTGGGGATTGCTTCATACCCAGAGTGGCGTAGCTTCTGCTGCACTGGGTTGTAGCAGCTATTTTACAGTGCGCTTGAATAACCACAGCTGAGTTTATTGACTCTCCAGGAAGAGAGTGTGGATGGGGAGAATGTCAACGAGTGAGTCTGGTTTTTACCAAAAGCACTAAGGTTAAATCTTACCCCCCACGTGTCCTGTGACCTTGGGATGTGTTTAATTGCAACTACCCTGCTCTTATATGGCTTTCTTGCTCTAAGGGTCAGTATAGAACATAAGCTACTTCTAAGATTCATTTGTACTTTCATCTTCCTAATGTGCAAAGGGAAAAAAAGAAGCTGCAAGCCGTCTCATGGGCCAGACAAGGTACAAAACCCCGGCTGCAACATCCCTTTACACCTTGCTTTTCACTGCTACACTCACTTTCCCGTGCCTGCAAGCAGTGGGATGGCTCTTGCTGTTGTCAGGGTGCAAACAGTGAGAAGGCACTGCTTCATTCAGAGGCCTCCTGCCTTAACCTTTAAGAAAATTTTCCACAGAGCCAGGATTTTCCACAGAGAAACCAGCAGCATCAGTAACTGCAGAGTCAGGTCCTTCAATGAAAGCTGCATGGGTCCACAGGGTGAAGCACCCCTCAGACTGGTTGCTGAAGAAAGGCTGAGATAAAATATTTCCTTATAAGTGTAATTCAGGTTGTTGTTGAAGGGGAGATGGCAGAGTGGGGAGCTGGAGACTGAAGATGCCCACCAGTGCTAAAGAGTTGGGGGGAGGAATGTAAAAGAGTGAGGGTTGGTGAGGGCCTTTCACTGGCTGACACCAGAAAATTAACTACTACAGTTTTGGATTTCATTGCATACCAACCTAATTTCAAATAATAATGTCCTTCTGAGATTTTGATAGGAATTATATGTATTCAAGGCTGCGTTCAACACCATCTAAAGTCTCTCTGTGATATATCACAGAAACAAGGATTAGAATAATATTGAGCCTTCCCTGGGCTTGGTGATACAGTGGTGGCCATGAAAGAATCACTTTTACTAGAAGTAATTAAAAAGTGAAACAGGACACTGCTCATGGTTCCACAGTTTTACTGAAAGGGGAAATAAGTGAGGTAACCAGCTGAGAAATAGTGGTTTTGAAAAATGACTTCCACCATTTGTGTACTCAAGAATATAGGTGTAAATAAACATGGGAAGTGTTACCTTTTTAACTGCTTCCACCTTTTGTGTGAGCAATAATGTAGAATGTAAAGATATATATTTCTCCTAATCAGACCCTTTGTAATACATAAGAAGGTGTTTATCAGCTTACTACAACTTTCCTGTGTGAAATTCGTGTAAACAGCCAGAATAATGCTTCAAAACAACAGTCTCTCACCAGGATCCACGAAGTAATGAAGTCTTGCATAGCCATCAGCCATTAAATGTGACAAATCATAAGAAACCTAGTTAAATGCGTGAGACATCCGCACTGTTCGTTGAAATAAAAGGCAATTGGTATGATTTTAACCTGGGAGAAAATGAAAAAGTGAGTTCCTTTTAGTCCTGAAAATGGGTGAAGTGAGGGAGAGAAGTGATCTCTTAGGTCCAATACTCCGTTCTGGTGTAAATCTGGTACAATCCTACAGCCCGTTATGTGTTGTGTTTTTTTTTTTTTTTTTTTTTCTTAGACTAGTCTTAAATATCTAACAAAATCTATAATGGAACACTGTTGCCTTCCTGCTTTTTGCTGTGGCACTTCTGTCTGTACAGCTGAATATTACAAGACCTATATTGCAAGATGCTGCTTTACCAGCACAACAAAATAACTATCCCATCAGCAAAGTCCTTTATACCATTACAGATTCCCAATTCTTTTAGATTTTTTTTTTTTCCCCCTCCAAATCCATTCATGTTAAGCTTTGGTCTTCTATATGTTTGTGTAATGAAATGTTTGTGAAATTAAATGTTTAAAAAGAAGGAAGAACTAACAAAGAAAGGGCAACGAACAATTTTTGGCACAGTGTTAATACTTTAACATAGTTATCTTGTGGCTTAAGGAACTGTGGAGAGCACTTTGTCCATCACATTTCTGATGACCCAGAAAGTTTGAGTTTATATTAGTTTGCAGCTGTAGGCAATACCTTCCTGCCAGCAGAAATACAAGTGGTAATAACATCACCATGGTAAAAAAAAAAAAAAAAAAAAAAAAAAGATTACTTTCAGGACTAGACTTTATTTATATGAAATCTGTAAATGTAGTTTCCAGGATGCATAGGCTGCTTTATTAGGACCTGAAGTGGAATGAGCACCCAAATACTTCCCTGCTTTACAGGTACTTTGGCCAGGTTTGCTGTTTCCTATAAGGCCGGTTGAGTGATGGCCCCTTTGGAGTGTCTTTTTCCTAATTTTTCATGTGGCTTTACTAAAGTAATGATCACTTTACTTATACTATTACTCATACTATTTCATGTTCAAATCCAAGTATTCAAGACTTGGCTTTACATGGACCTGGATAACCTAATCTAAGGCCCTGTTTCAGCAGGAGGTTGGTCCAGATAATCTCCAGAGACATATATTTCCACAATGTGCCACATGTGAAAAGGATATTTTAGGAATATTAATGAAATGTAAATCTTGGGCTATGCTCATGGATGGTAATTATAGTTAGGAATCCAAATCTCTCAGACTCAGTTAGTGTTTAAAGCCATGTTTCATGCTGTGGTATCCCAAGGATGGAACATGATCTTGTGATTTCACCGCTGTGGACTGTATCTTCTACTGACTCCGTTACTTTGGGTACTTTACTTCCATTGTCTGGCAAGGAATTGGACTGTAAGTGCTGGAAAATCCATGCTACACGTGAAGTCACACTTGAGCTGCAGGAGGACGTAAAGTCGTAGGGCATGATTGTGTTTAATGAGTGGCCAGCATTTCAATCCCTTGGGCAGTTTAACGAACGTGTACTGGTTAACGTGAAATGGCCCACTGAGAGCCACATGACCCACCTCAGAGATACGACCAAGGGTAAGCCCAGGCCAAGCTCCATGAGGTCCTTGTCACAGGTGATTGATGTGCATCACCCTGCCTTCGGTCATGGCTTTTAACGAGCTGTCAGAACTTGCTAACCCTGCTTTTAGGCAAATGTTGCAATTTCCTTTACTGTCTATAGCTGATGTCTCATAAATACAAGGTAAGTTAAAAATGAAAAGATTAGTCTTGTTTCTGCTGAAGACAGGAGCATTTTTAATCTTAATTTCTCACCTACATTTCATGAAGGATATATTCCACGTGAATATCTAGTTTTCCATCCATCTTCTACAATCTATTACCTACAGGGCTCTATGCTGAATTATTAAAAAGGGGCAAAGAGAAGAATATGGGACAACTTTTAAATTCATTTTGACCTCTTGATTAAACAATATAATCACTTTATGATGAAAGATTATAAATTCCAACATCTAAATCTGTTTAAGCTTAGATAAACATAAACAACTTGATCCCTGAGCACCTCCACAAACCTCAGCTGTGTTATAAAAGGAAATAATTTCTGCTAACGCTTCAACTTTTATAACAACTAAACTCTTGGTTTTCTTTGTTGTCATGCCCAAAACTGCTGTGCAGAGTTATTAAGGAAGATCCGCTGAGGTGGAGAGAAATGTAAATCCAGTTTGGATGGTAGGTGCTGTGCGGGTTACCGTAGCCCTATGTTGAGATACAGGAGATGTGGAGCAGGGAGATGACAAAAGGTCACCTGATGGATCATACTGCTATGTAAACTACCCAGAAGTAGGGAAATCAGGATTATGAGGTATGCGTGAGTCAGCAGTGGGAGGTGATGGCGATGGTTGTGAATGCGGGTGGCGGTCGGTGCGGGCACTGGGAGCCAGCCCCTCCACGGGGGTGTCTGGTGGGGCCTGCCTTGCTGGTGTCCCTGCTCCTTCAGAACGCAGAAATGAAGCGCTCAAGAAGGGGAAGAACATCTTTAAATTGGTGAACAAGACAGATCAGAGAGCTGCTATTGTAGTTGCTTATACTTTTTCCCAGAGAGCGGCAGGTGACTTGAAAGAATAATTTACTTAATTAAAACAACCCAAGACAGTGAATAGGGAAAACTGAGATGGGATCTGGGCTTTTGGGGTGTGGAATGGCCCCAGATGATTACAGGCTACTGTTTTCTTCTTAAACAAGAGTTTTATTAACAAGTGCTGAAGCCAGCAGCATGTTTTCTAAGGGGTAAATAACTAGACTTTAATTTGTTTCAAGAGGTATTTTAATTTTTTTTCTGTAGTGTGCATATCTCCCTCTCACTCTGTACTTGTACTGGAGTAAAATCAGAACAGCTGATGCTGAGGAATTTCAATATGCTGCTACCTGCAAAGCAAAAAAAAATTGTTTTGACTTCAAATACACATTGAAAAGCCCCTGGTGTTTGAGACATTTGTATATCAGAAAATATTTGTAGGTCACCTTTAAACTATGATATATTCATGGTAATCAGGATGGGTTAAAGTAGGCAATCTTAAGACTGAAGGCTATTAATAGTATTTACTTTCAGTTATTAAACTGTATTTGAAGTGTTGCAGTGAATGAATGTGGCCTATCTGGTGTTCTCACCTCATTGTCTGTTTATGGGAAAGTCACCACACAATAACCCGGAGTACAAGAGTGTGGGTGTATGGGGGGGGGGGAGGAAATATATATATATATACACACACGAACAAGATATAATTAGAGGAAAGCTGTTCCTTACAATATGGAATTTATTGTATAGAAACTTGAGTAGCTACAGCTGATGCTAATTAACTCTCCAGCCTGAGAATGTGTACAGCAGTAGTGATGGTGAAGACAGGAGAAATGTGAAATATGGCACAGAAGATTTTACTTTAGCTTGCACCTGCTAAGCACGGGGAGCCAAATCTTTAGCTGATGTCAACCAATAGAAATATCTGCCTTCAGAGGAGTGACACTGATTTACATCAGCCGAGAATCTGGCCGGGGACGTTTCTGACTTGGCATTATGGACATAGCAGCTGGTGCCGACTTGTTAAGAACAAAGGACCACATGCCAAAAAGCCCATTAAAAGGAGCTCCTTTGATGTTTCACTTCATCTGGTATAAATTTAAAATGGAGGAGGCTGTCAATTTTCCTTAGTCTAGACATTTTGTGTCATTGGGTCTGTGTCATGCTGAAGTGTGACCTTCATGTACTATATCGGATGCTGAGAAACTGAGGGCTCAGGCCTTACAGATGTTGAAAACAGTGTCAGTCCCCAGTTACTAGTGACTCTGGAAGATGCTTTCAGCCGTCAAGACAAACTGCAGCCTGTGTGCTGGGCAATAGGAGTTGCCTCTCCTTATCTTGGAGCTTTTTAATTCATTTTTAGAAGGAAGGGGATGCCTCCTCTTCTCTGGAGGGTCCTTTTACATTTATATAAGGAGTACCAGGCTCTTGAGCTTTGCTCTTAGTTTCAAATGCCTGCTGCCACTTTCCCCATCATCTGCTGTGAAAAAGGGAAGGGGTGATGATGCTCATTGGGTATTAGAGGTGAAGCAAGGGATCAGTGTGGAGGAGATTTCTTTCTTACACCACTTATTTAGAAAAACTACAGGACTCAGAAGAGCGTTGTGGCCTTCTGCCCTGTCATATGGATGTGTAGGTACTGTTGGAGGTCCTAGGCTGGATGATGCCCAAGGCTGTGTGAGCTAAGGCTGCTCTTATGCTGGTTTTCAATGATGACACCGGTGATTCAGTGGCACTGTGATGTCACAGTGACCCTGGCTGCAACTAAAGCACTCATATTTTCCTATGGAGCTAATTGTTCTTCCACAATTTCTCTGTGGTTTTAGGTAACAAGCAGCCATGGATGGTTGGGGGAACAGTTGAGTTTTGATTTGTTTGTTTGGTTTTTTTGTGTGGTTTTTTTTTTGTTGTTGTTGTTGGTTGTGGGGGATTTTTGGGGGTTTTTTTTTGTTTTTTTTTTTTTTTTAATGGAGATATTTTTGTTTGTTTGTTTACTTGTTTAAGGGCATGACCATAAAATAACTTGACTGGAGTTTGAAGGAGCTCCTTACCTTCAGGAAACGTGCCTTTTGCAGATCAAAGGCTTGATTTTAAACTATGGGGCATAGCGAGGAACCTGTTGGATAGAAAGGCCATTGTTGTCCTAGAAGACAGAAGGATGTTTGCCCTGTTGATGATGGTATGAACAACATTTCCTCGAGTGAAACTCATAAATTAGAATCATTTTCCCAAGTATGATCATATTGTCTGCTGAAGATCCAAATTAAAGTTCAGCTCTCCTTGTTTTGGCATGTGAAAGTTAAGGGTTTGATTTTTTTTTTTTTTTTTTTTCCCCCCACTGTTTTCCATCTTGTGCAGCGTGGACATTTCTATCTTGAACTGTCAGGTTTGGTAAAAATGTGAGACAATTTGAAGTGAAAGACTCTGGAGCAGGCAAGTCACTCGTTAGCACTCAGGGCGAGCAGTGGAGGGCTGAATACTAGAATTATTAAGATAATGATTAAGAGAAAGAAATGGGCTATGTGGTCTCAGTGACTGCATTATGCCACTGGAGTAAAGGGCCTCTTTTTCCCCTTATTCACACTTGGTTTAAACTATGAGCAACTCTTCTGCAGTCTGTGAAATGAGTACTTGGCTCAGTCTGGCTGCAGTAAATTATCAGAAAGAGCTGAACAACTAGGTGTCTTTGACATGATGAGAATACCAAGTGGTCGATACATTTCTTACCCTGCAAATCACCATTTAAATGTTCTGAATCATCCTGAACATTTTTTCTTAAAGCCACACTGCATCACATTACCCCTTGAATCACTACAGTAGTGCCTGATAGCTTCTAGCGTGACATCCTTGAAATGCAAACATGGGTGTCCGAGATTTTTTTGTTACGTGGATGTTACAGAGAATGTCTTGAAAGTACAGCAGCAAATTTCAAAGTGTTTTCAGTAACTGCTTCCATGGTTCTTACCCATATGAACAGAGATCCTCTCTGAGAACCAGTTGCCTCGGAGTGTTGGGTTTGTTAAAGACATGGACTTGGTGTCGCGTGGCCAGAAGGCATGACAAGACAACCAGTGATGATTTGAGACGTGAGTCTAAAATCTAAGACCGACTATCTTCAGTGAGAAAATAGTTAGCAGGTGCTTGACCAACCTCCAAATTATGAAAGGTTTAATGAAAAAGGAATATTTTTCCTTTCATCCTGTCCCAGCACATAGGAAGAAAAGGGGAAAAATGTTAGCAAAATATACAAATGCTGTTGTCGACCAGCTGGGTATCGGGAACTCAGTGGTGCAAGCAGTCGAATCAAATCATGTGGGTGGATTATTTCCTGACCACTAAAATATTCTGCAGCAATAATACCCTCTCATGATTCAGAGTGTAAGATGATCTCCTGCAGGTGCCAGGCAGGAACGTTTCCTTTTTGCTGGTGCAGTCGTTGCAAATTACGCTCTTGTTCCACTGAGCCTCTCCCTGCGCCGCTGGAGCTGGGGTGTCACATCCTGTCCTGAGCTACCCATTACCTCCCTGAAATAAGTGGTGTTCCCTTATTTAACACCAAGGGAGGAGATTGATTAATTATTTGCAAAGCGTTTTGAGAAAATAAAACGACAGGCCACCACAGAGAGACATTGTTAGGTGCTGTTGATTAGCTGCATTATGGAATTGTTTGCTCTGAAGCCAAGTGTTGGACTACATTAATTTTGCCAAAAGCCAAAAGTAAACAAGATGTTTCTTGAAATCAAGAGGCTCTTCCCATTTTGGACTGATTATAGGTTTGAAACCTAATAGCTCTTAGGTAAACTTGATAAGATTTCCTTTTTAAATTATTATGACTTTCCGCAGTCAAATGTTAGCTTTTGCAAAAGTATCTTCCTTCCCAGAAATGTGTCCACAGCTGTCAACATCATTTTGAAAAAAAACAAAAGAGCTAGCTAGAAGAAAAAAATCCTTTTTTGTTAATTTTTTAATCTAGACTCTTAGCTTGAGGAGTTATTGATATAGCCAAGATAATTAAGCCTTATCCTCACCAGGCAGGGTTGTTTGAAGAAGCGTTAGTGTAGGTACAACGACATGTTAATTGGGAGTAACAGTCTGACTGATTCTCTTGATTCAAGCTTACAAACGTGCCTCAACTTTGGGTCTTGACAGTTCTGGGAATGGAGCTGAGGATATGGCCCAGCCCTTTTTTTCAGGATCCAGTGCCAGGTTTTTATTGAAAAGTAAATCCAAGACCTTGTTAAGCACTACATGTTGATTAGGGAGCACGGGAAGAGCTACACTGCTGTCAGGATTTTTTGCAGTACAGATAGTTTCCATGGATGCTAATGCTGAACAGCAGCTGACACTGCCTCTTGCGAACGAGTCATCTGACAACCATCAGAAGGCAGTTAAGAACATGGGTCTCACTGCTGGTCAGCAGAAATTTTAGTACGAACACCTGAATTTTGTAGTACTCCTTGCTGACTGCAGCTTGTTGAATGATTAAAAGTGATGTTTTTTTCCTTGGCAGTGATCTGAACAATAAATTATCCGTCCTATCTTCCATCCCTTGACAAACATTGAAATAACTAATAATATTGTCATTGCTCTCAATGTTTCCATTTTTCTGTGTTACCAGGCTGTTGAGATGATGCGGGCTGTTTACTTATATCTAAGATTGTATGGCTTAGGAGTGGTAATACTTGATTCATGATAGGAATTGAGTCATCAGTCTTTGTCATCAGGAGGCTGGAATCTTGGTTTGGATTATGGATGGCTGCTTGCCTGCTTGAGGCATGTGTGGGCTCTGTACAACCTATGCCTACGTATGCCTGCATCTAAATCTTGAAGAAGGTAAAAATTTCTTACATTTAAGGAACGTTAATTGTTGCTGCTCTCTGCTTGCGGTATTGGCAGCGTCCGCTCCCATCATGGAGGTCTGGGAGAGCTCAGCAGCCCAGAGCCATGGGGCTTTTATTAAATTTATAAAAAAACAAAACAAAACAACACAAAGCCCCAAAACAAAACAACCCAGCAGGTGGTCTATAATGTAAAGCTTACCTACAGTGGTGATGTCTGATCTCATTAATGACACACAGTGAATCAACGCTGTGTGTCTCCTTCCCCGGCCACCTCTTGTCAGGCTTGCTTGGTGGTCGTGGAGGATTTGTGGTGCTGTGCATCTGTGAAAATGAGCCTTGGCCAATTTCAGAGCAGCACTTTGTCATGAAGCATCAAAATTCCACCCTGAAACACTAGGAAGAGTGTTATACAAAAGTTGGAAAAGCTGCATTATGCTGTTGTAAAGTGGGGGGGAAAAAAAAAAAAAAAGTAACAATGGAAAAGGGTAAGTTTGCCTGGATTATCCATGTTTCAAGGAAAGGCAAGTTTAACCTGCTGTAATGCAGGGTCACTTCCTGTTAGCAAAACCCCCTGAAGGGAGAGGGAGGAAAATGTAAAAAGATACTTTACAGTAAAACAATATACTTCTTTTACTCGGAGATCAAGGATTCTTTAATAAAAGAGCTTTTGAAAACCAACCCCTGGTTTTACAGGGGTATTTTTAACTCTTCCAATATCGTAATGGTTTTCACTAAATCATTATTTAAAAACTGAACTGTTGTCTTTTTCTTTCTTGCATAGGGCAAAAAATTACTTTTCTCCAAATGTAATTATGATTTTTTTTTTTCCTTAACTTTCTCTCCTATAGGCAGCTGAACTGTTACAACTAGGATCTGTATTTGCTGAATTTTATTAACAGAGTCATTCTGCTTTCTGTTTCTTCGACTTTTGTTCTCCTGTATCTCCCAAAGCATTGCACTTGCATGTCTTTGTTCATTAGTTTTAAAGCCCTTTTTCAGCTGGGATAATAGAAAAAACATATATTGCTAGTCATCCAGTTGCAATTCTAGCTATTCTCAGAGGGGCATATATATTTCAAGTTTGGTGCGTGGGGATTTAGATATACAATTCCAGATAGTCTTAATGAGACTAACAGTCCTAATTCCCCACACAGTGTATTAAAAACGGATCCAGAATGTACAGAGGGAAACTCTGTGATCTTACCTGTAAGTACCTTTGCCTTTTTTTCCTAAATTTCATTTGCATCTGCATTCGTTAGTTAAGATAATTGACAACTGCTTTGAGGATGAGGGAGTTGATCTTTGGAGCCCATCTCTGGTTTGCTTTGCTGTGTTTTCCTGGGGATTGACTGCGCCTGGGTGTATCTTTTGAATTGAAAGGTTAATTCAAGAGGGAATTAGAGGAAAGAATTTAGCAAATTGGCTCAGTTATTATTCTGATTGCCTTTGATGTTAGACAAGAACAAGGCTCACCTTTTCTTATTGACTTAATTAACTACCAAAAAAACCCCAAACCTCCCCGCCATACTGTGAATCTAATGAGGATTAAGATTTAGTTATAATATTAGTACAAGTTCTAAGGAAGACACTTTTCATGCAGAAAGGATGTAGTGTTTTATACCTGAATTTTATAAGGAATCTTGCTTTCTAAAATTCTTTCTTAGACATCCTTTTGTTGTCATAAAATGCTAAGAAGGAGCCATCATCCTCTTCTCCTTTTAGACCCCATTCCTAATCTTGTTCTTGCTTTCTTTCCTTTTCTTTCTCTCCAATCCACAGCTTTGTAGGGATTCCCCAAACTTTATGGACCGAATGCCACTGCTGGCATTCCTTTTAGCAAGGTAGGGGTGCAGCACAGAAGGGAAGGCTGTCTCCACATCTGCACTACACGTAAGAAAATTCCTGGTGCTTAATTCACAGTTTTTGATGGTTACTGTACTTACACTTGGAAGCCAATATCCACAAATAGCTAGTTTGGTAGTTAGGAGTAAATGGAGTGTGAATACTCAGGCAACTCTTCCTTCTTTTGTTCAGATCCATATTCTAAGACGTTAGAGATGTGACTTAGAGACAACTCCTTCACTCGCTCTGGCCTCCATGGTTTTGTTCTGCCCGTTTTCATCACCCTGACAATTTGTGCTGTAGTTTTGGATAGCAATGCCCAGCCACAGCAAATAGCCTCCCCTGGGGACACAACAGTGATGTGAGTGGTCTGACAATCTCAGTGAAGGAGCTGTTTGGCTTCACAACACCTACATTTGCTGCACAGACCGTTTCTTGATATGAAGGCAAATTATCTCCTACTGTGATGCTGCCTTGGATGAGCAGAAACTCTTTTCTCCTTTCCACTTTCTTTTCTTTTCCTCTCTGCTTTCTGCTGGCTAGTAAACTATTTTAATTTAAAAGATGATTTAAAGAGATAATCTGTTTTCCATTCAAGTTCTTTCTGTGGCTTAGCTCCCCTCTGGTTTTTTTCCCTTTATCCTTCTAGTATCTTGGCTGCCTTCGTGAAAAGACTTCCTTCTCTGCTGCTCTGCAGTTACTTAATGATACCTGCTGCTTTCTTCATCTTCTCCTACCGTGCTGCCTGTTTCTACCTCCTCCCACAAACACTCTTTGATGCCCATGACCCTATTAACCTGTCCCAATGTTTTTTTCCCCTCTGTATGTCATAAAAGATTTGTTGAAACAGTGTGTAACTGCAGGTATGGGATCAGTCAGGGAATGAAGGAACAGACCACTGTATGCATGAGCTCTAACCGAGTGTACATACAGCATTGAGTCTGCCCAGTTTGTTGAGAGTATTTGCATCAAAACTCTTTTCATCTGTGAAGAGAGCTAAGTTTTGTCAAAGATAAGGCAAATATTGGCATTGTGTGAAAAGCAAGGAGAAAAACTAGTTATACCAGGGATAAGAGGGAGAGCTTGGATGCTAGCCTAGAATTTGGGACCTCTGTGTGCACTTCCTTGCTTTGACCAGACTTTCTGTATGGCTGTGAAATTGCTTAGGATGGGGTTCATCTCAATTAATTTAATTAGAAAAAAAAAAAAGTATGTTTTTTTCTGTCTATGCTGATCTTCAGGGATCCCTCACTAGAGGATCCCCTGAGAAGTTGACTCCTTCTCCCTGTATGGGCAGTTACAGAAGGGAACTTAAGATGTTAAAAGCTTTCTGATCTGCGTGGTAAGGGAAAAACACTATATGCTGTACCTTAATGCCTCTGATTTCCTCCGAAACACAGGATGATCTAAAAGAAACATGAGCCATTCGGATCACTAAAATGTGTAGGATACCATCGTTTTGTGGCAAAGAATATTTCTCATCTATTGTGAGTGGAGTAAGGATTGGGAAAGTGAGCTGAAAACCTCCCACACCACACTGCAGGATCTAATTTTATTTAATGACTATGAGATAAGGAAGCATCTAACATGATATGCCATCTCACCCTTTCTCATGGATCGGATCAACGGTGAAAAACAATTCTAAGCTTCCATCTGCCCTCAACCAAGACACTGGATAGAAGTGTTTAGAGAGGGGCAGCTGCCGAGAATGAATCATCAGAGAAAAGTATTATGTGACCACTTTTAAAACTGTTTGCCATGAAAGAGCAGTCATTTATTAAATGTCTTATGTCCACAATACAGAACAGGAAAATCCCTGGCCAGTTTGTTTGGGTTTATGGTTAAGTCTGAAACCAGTTCCACTTTCTTCCCTTGTACCCCCCAAATCTCTTGGTTGCCTTCTTTCAGAGTTTTTTAATAGCTATTGATAATTTCCATCTACACAAATCTTTAGGTCTCAAGTCAGCTTTTGACTAGAACTGCCAACAGGCAATTTATACGCGTGATAAAAAAGGAAGAGCCGAACCATGCTGTGGGCATGGCCCTGTGGGTCCCTCCCTACCAGTGACCACTGCTGAGTGCTTTATAGGGATATAAAATAAATACAGTCTGCTCGCTCTTTCTCCCTCCCTTGCTGTTCCTGATGCCCTTTTCATGCGCGCCCTAATTATTTGGATTTCATTTTCAGGTTTGGGTTGTTTTGTTGTTTTAGGTTTTGTTTTTGTTTTTTGTTGTTTTTACTATTCTACCTCTCCTCCCTTCGAAACTCTGCTTAAAATGCACCTTGGAAAATGTACACTTCTGTGTGCTTATTTGCCCACGCTCTCTGTTTTCTAGAGTTTTGCTGGCAGTGGCAGTGGTCAGCTTGAATCATCCTTCAAGGTTTGTCCAGTGCAGAGCTTACCCGACAAGCTCTGTCACTTGTGACATGGCAGAGTCCTGCAATTGTAGCTGCTGTGTAACATCCCTCTCATCAACACAACTCCAGGGGAAAGCATATCTTGTACAAACTGGACCTTTTTACTGCTGGTTCCTGCTGCGGCTTTGCACAGAGTAGAACGGGGGCACAAGAAATGTTGGAAATGGGTGATGCTCTTGAGGCAGCTGCTCCACTACAGAAAGGTTAAAACGCTGTTCCCAAAACCACTTGGACCTCAGCTTTCAACACAGCCACCGCTGGATCCGTGACTGTAATTGTGACCAGGTTTAACCAATCTAAATTGTTCCTCTTGAGTGAATAAGAGACAAGACAAAGGCACATAGCTTACCCTCTTGTCTTCTTCCACGCTGCCCATCAGAGTGTATATATATTATTTAGAATGGCAGTTTATGAAGAGTGTCCTCTGTGATTATTTCTATCATTAACATTTTGTTGCAGTACAGCTGCAAGGCAGTCATGATAAAATTTGTGTCACAACTTTTTAAATAGACGACTGAAAGCAGTCTTGCAGGAGACAAAAACTATGAGGACTAGAGGGCTGAAAGGAAAAAAAAAATCCTTTATTATAGAATTTGGGCTTGTTTTTTCTGTTTTTCACAGGAACACAAATGCTGTCAGGAAGCAAGAAGCAGCAATGCACCACGGGCAGGAGCAGCACAACGGCCTCTGGCTCTCTTCCAGATACAGCATCCAGACAGGCAATCGCTGCTGCTACTGATGGGTCATCGAAAAAGAGAGGTCCCTCCAAAGGCACCTCCAAATCCAAAGAGATCCAAGCAGAGGGCATCCTGAAACCAAAAATGTCTGTCTCCAGTAGTATGTGCAATATAAAAGCTTCATCAAGAATCCTCTCGGAAGAAAAAGTTCACAGGCAAAACCAGCTCCTAAAAAGTAAGGTACAAATCCTACTGTGGTTGTTAGGAATATGGTTTCAATAATAAGATGAGATCAGTCTCAAAGAAAAAAGTGAAATAATGGAAATTCAGTCCATTTTTGTCCAGCTTTAAGTGCTGAGTATGAGTCATCTGGTGAGAGATCAATCAACTAATCTGACTGTATACATTGCTATGGTTAATAGAAAACAAGATTAAAATGAGAAAGATAGGCTTACTTTGCAAGTAGATTCAAGAAAATCTTGAAAAAACATTAAAATTGCAGAGTCAAGCAGTCCCAGTCCAACCAAGAAACACCAGAAATGAGGTTATTTTTACAACCTTGTTCTGATATCTCTCTTTTACTTCTGCAATCTTTTCTTTTGGCACGACAGCCTGAACTGTGTGGTGCACGGGCACAGCATGAAATACCTCGTTTAAAGAGATCGTTATGAAGAAAAGAAAAAAAAAAGAAGAAAAAAAAAAGCTTAACAATTGATTATCAACAAATTTCAGCATGTAAAACATAATTTTTTCTAGTTCAGCACTTGTTGCGATGTCTTGCTTCCAACATTTATTCACGTAGCTAAAATGGAGATGACACAAGCGGCTTTATTCATGCACAAGATATTTTTGCAGCGGACAACTGAGATAAAGTGTGGATTAATTTGGCTTTAGTGTCAATGAGTTTGTGAGAAATTTACTCCAAGAATATCTTAAAAATGCTATAATGATCACGTAGCCTTTTTTTCTTACAGTGTTTTTTCTTACAGATTTTTTGTAGGCAGGTAAACAAAACTTTTTTCATTATTGACTGTAAACTACCGACTATAACACCCATTTACACAAGAGAAGCCTACGTTCTGCTTTCGGTGCCTGACGTTAAATCATGCCATTTCACTAACTGGAAGTGACTTAGTTTTAAAAAAGTGAGGCATCCACTGAGATCTATCAAAGATAAAGTTAATCAACACCTCTGTAAACCTGGCTTATCGAGGAGTTTATTTTCATGTTCACAGGTTTCAAGTTTTTTTTTTTTCCAAAATGTTAACAAGAGCAGTATTAGGGAGGAAATATGGTTCAGGCTTTTATAAGGCAAATGTACCCAACACAGATCATTTTAATTTTTTTTTTTTAAGTACAATATAATATGTACAATATGTCATAAAGAGGAAAATATTTTAAGTTTATTGTAACTAGAAATTGAAATAAAACAGTAATGGGCTTTATTCCCAGATACTTAGTTCTAGAAATCAAATTATTTGGCAAGGAAGAGGTACTCCAGTGTGACTTTTCAAAATAGTTCATATGGAGTTCTTCGAAGTTCCTATGTTATTTTGGATTCATTCTGTCCTTTAAATGAGAAACTTGTCAGCTCTGATTTTTTAAGCACATAGGCTCTTTTGGCCCTAATTCATGCAGGGAGTATCACTCATAGAGCATTAAAGCACAATTATAAGTGTAGAAAATAATCTTTTTGTTCTCAGTGGAGGACTTGGTGAATTGACAGCTTTCATAATGATATGCTATAATGCATATAAACCTTTTTTTTTTTTTCATGGAGTCATTCCACTGTTTAATGAATATATATAAATGATAGAAAGCAAACGGTATTATCAGTAAGGAATAAAACAAGAGTAGTGTTTATGAAAGCCTCAGTATGGTCAAAGAGAAATGATATGTGATTAAGGCTCATAACAATATGTTATTTCCTACAATGTGTGCAATAATTTGAAATGAATTCAAACTGCAAGTCGCAGCGTGATATCCTTTGCTTTCCATGATGCAACTGTGTTACAGAAGTGTCTTGCTTTTGGTAAGCGAATACCCGCAAATGGAGCTAAGCATCCGAGCAGCTTAATTATGCTTCAATGTGATGTCTGGCTTAATGTGAAAGATACTCTGGGTGTCACAGGGCAGTGAGTAGCACCTATGATTAGATTTGATCTATTCTGCTTAATGAGGCCTATTAATAATACCTTGGCATTCTTATTTCAGAAATTGCCCTCTATGTCTAATGAGGTGGAGAACCCAATAAAAAATTAACCATGCACTCTTAATGAACTTTTAAATCTCTCGAAGGTGATTATGAATTCTGTGGTTCAAGTGACAAAATAAAGGAGCTCAAGGAGGAGGACGAACGGGAGCGAGGCAGCAGGATAACACTATCCGTGGCTCGCTCGCCAGATGTTACTCGTGAGAAAAACGACGCGTTCACCCGGCCAGAAATCGTCTCCCAGCCTGAGAAAACTCCACCAGCCCCACGGACGCTGAGGGTAAAATATAAGTTTGTTGTTAATATGGGGATTTATTGTTAATTTTTTACATTTTTTTCTTTTTAAAATTTTTTTCCCTTTTTTCTTTTTTTTCTTCATGGATGGTGTTTGCTTCCAGGGAAGTAGCTGAGGGCAGAAGTTCATATTTCCTTGATTTTTTTCTCCTTTCCAGTGACGTTTTGGTAGCTTGCACAAGCTGTCAAGACTTGCTAGGCCATTGGGTTGTAAAAGCTCCCTATTCTAAGCCTCATCTGCTAGTCTTGTAGAGGAACATGGTGAAAGTTTGGGGATTTGCAAATTTCCCAAAGACGCTTTTGAAATTGTACCTCAAAACTGCCAATTTCTCAAATGGGCACAACATCCAGTACCACAAGCAGCAGCTGTAAGTATGGACACAACTCCAGGTTGATCCCAAGCCCCAGAAGCAAGCGTGTTTTCCTGCCTTCTCCTCCAGCGCATGTTGCAGACTAACCTCCGCTTCTGTCCCAAGTCATTCTTAAATGTTGAAGCAGCCTTTGACTGGAAAGCATTTTCTTTCTGGATTATCCATGCATAGATCTGCATGACAATCTAAATAAACAGGAAAGTTTGTGAACTGTCAGTGACAAGCTGCTTCAGCGACGGGGTGAGACAAGGAAATAGGCAAAACATCAAGAACTTGAATTTGGCTAACTTATAGAAGTATGTAATTCAAAACCTTTTGGATATGTTTTCTGAAAGTTGTTTTTTTTTCTTAGAAATTTTCCTTTGTCTGATCTGGAAATTTCAAACTAAGACATCTTTCTAAGAGTAAAAGGCAGTAAAGACAGATAGGAAGGCAGTTAGCTAACTTTCATACAGACAAGCAATCATTTTCAGCGATAATCTCTTACTGAAGCAAGTTAGATGCATATAATTTTTTTTTTTTTTCTTCCTTTTAAAACAAAGCACTTTCTCTGTTTCATTTAGGAAGCGCTAGAAATCCATAAGCCTCAGTTCATCTCTCGTTCACAAGAAAGGCTGAAGAGACTTGAGCATATGGTCCAGTTGAGGAAAGCCCAGCAGAGTGATGCTCCTGCAGGCAGCCAAGGAGCGTTTGTTCGTAGGCTTTCCTCGGCGTCCACTTCAAGCAAAAAAAAGCAATACACCATTCCTCACCCTCTCAGTGGTAAGTTGAATTGTGACCAGCAACGGGTTGGTGGGTGCCGTTGAAATCTTGCCACGCGTACGGTATTTCTGTTATTAACTTTGTGAAAAAAACATGAGACCTGCTACTCCTGTTTCACCCCACCAACGCTCCAGCATCTTACCTAATGCTCAGAAGCACAGAGATGTGTTTGTGGGGGTGAGGTGTTTTCTGTGATGGTGGAAGGAGACTTCTTCCTTCAGGACCTTTTGTCATTGTCACATGCAGTTGTGTTCTTCAGCACGATGCAAGTTGCTGCTAGATGTAGCGATGATACCAATAAATGGTATTTCCTATCTCTCACAGCTCACAGAAAGACCAGTGTGGGGAGAGAAGTGGCGGGTGGTAGGTGAGATTTGGGGTAGGAGGCCCAATCTGATCTTCTCAGCAGCTTCAGGTGTGAAGTTGCCACTTGGCTCATGAAGACCTCAGCAGTGAGCTAGCTGTGAAAGAAGGCTTGTCTGCCTGGCAGCTGTATGCAAGGCTGCTAAATCAATGCATCTAAACTCTGTGATTTCCTAATTCAGGTTGATTAGGTTGTTTTATTACCCTAGTGGTAAACACACTCAATATCCAGCGAGTAAAACTTTTCTCTGAGCAACTCCCTTGCAGCTCCCTCCCAATAGCACCTCTGTAAATATTATCTAGGCACAATATCTTAAACAAATTACTTTTGTTTATTTTTTTTTTTTTTAATTGCCATCTGGCTGTTAGTTAATTCAGTTGACTAAAGAAAAAGATTTATTTGATGGATTGGCGTTCCTCTTTTTAAAAGCAAAAACATTTTGGTTTTAAATCTGTGGCTGTTTGAAGTCACATTATTCTACTGAAAAGTAAATCAATTGAAAACATTCAACAACTAGATGGGTCACATGAAGGGAGCAGGAAAAAAAAAATCTTTGTCCTTAATGCTGAGAAACACATGTATGTTTTTTTCTCCCCAGGGAATGAGATTGGGTGCAGGAAAGCTGGGTGCAGTCCCCATCTCCGGGCTCTTGACATGTTTTGTATTGCAGAGTACCAATTTCTATGGCTACATCTGTGCTGATGCTGTGCTAGGACACAGTCTACCTTACATCAGATACGTATTTTTTATAATAAGAGCAAAATAAGCATAAGTAAACAAAGCACAAATCATGAATTATATTTTAAAGAGTCAGTAAAATTCATTCACCACTTCAACTATCCAGGTTAATGTACTTGGGCTCAGATCTCTTGGGCCCTGCGGTGTTGGGGGCTCTGTGCCAGCACCAGCAAGCCCTCCCAGCAGGCAGTGACACAGCCCAGGAGCTAGTCGTATGCCTTAGAAGTGGCAAACCATAGAATCACAGGATGGTGTGGGTTGGAAGGGACCTTAAAGCCCATGCAGTCCCAAACACCCTGCCCCGGGCAGGGCCACCTTCCACTAGCCCAGGTTGCCCAAAGCCCCGTCCAACCCGGCCCTGAACCCTTCCAGGGAGGGGGCAGCCACAGCTTCTCTGGGCAGCCTGTGCCAGGGCCTCACCCCCCTCACAGGGAAGAATTTCTGCCTCACATCTCATCTAAATCTGCCCTCTGTCAGTTTAAACCCGTGACCCCTTGTCCTATCCCCACACCCCTGATCCAGAGTCCCTCCCCCCTTTCCCGCAGCCCCTTTCAGCCCTGGGGGGCCGCTCTAAGGTCTCCCCGGAGCCTTCTCTTCTCCAGCTGAACCCCCCAACTCTCCCAGCCTGTCCTCACAGGGGGGCTCCAGCCCCTCGAGCATCTTCGTGGTCTCCTCTGGCCCCGCTCGAGCAGGTCCGTGTCCTGATGTTGGTGCCCCAGAGCTGGGGGCTCCTTCCCTCCAGCGTGTCACCGCACCACACAGCTCGGTGTCGTTGGGAAACTTGCTGAGGTGCCTCAACCCCACTGTCCATATATATCCCCCTTTGGTCATCTTCGAAAGTCCCACACACAACTTTGCAAATACTTTACAGAACAAAAGAATGAAGGGTTAAACCTGTTTCTCCTTAATTTATAATTAAAGATTAATCTTTATGCTTGTTTAATGAGTAATAAAAGGATAATACTGAAATATATACATTAATTATTCAAGTGAATGACTATTTCCCTCTTTTAGTGGTTGGTCATTAAAGATAAATTTGCCTAAAGAGAATCTTTTGTTTCTATAACTCATCTGCCTTCCTGTAGCTACATGTAATTTTCTGTTTGTGAGATCTTAATATTTTTATAATGACAGAAGTGTCACATGTCTGTTATTTAAGCAGAACTGTAATTAATATTGGAAATCCTAGATTCTTGATAAAGCACAAATGTGTAGGCTGCAGTTCAGAGGGCTGTGTAGGAGTGTACTGAGCATATTGAATTTGGTCTAAGTTCTGACAATTGGTATTTTAGGACTTCTTCTGGTGAATACCATTGTGCAGAAGGATTAGTACCAGTAATGAGTTCCAGAGTGGGGGATCTTTGTTTCCTACAGATGCTTCCAAACTCTTCTAGTTGCAATCCCTCCTGCAGAAGAGACAAGGGCTTCTCCCTCATGCTCACCAAGGGCCTTGACTGCCTGTTTCCTTCTGATGTCTCTGCTGATGACACCAGGGTCACAACCTTCTCCTTCCTTTCTGCCTGCCCCCAAAGTTGGAAGAAGTTACTGTTTGTTGTCACCATTATTCTGTGTTCTTTGGAAAAGCCATTTTAGCATGTAAAATGTGCTTTTAAAGCAAGATTTTGTCTCACGTTTTAGAAAACATAAGTAAAATGAAATGGAAAATGCAGCTGTAGTCCATGTAGGGGGTGCAAGCACAGTTTAATTTACTGAGATGGGGAGTGGACATCAAAATCCCAGTGATCTGAGGATGCCATTTCGCATTATAACATGGTGCAAAGGAGGTTGTGGGCACGGACACCAGTGTCACCCCCTGCTCTGTCACTGTGTGGCCCATCCGTGACCTCATATTTCAGCTGAATCTAGCAGGAACTTTTTAATTTTTTTTATTTTTAAATTAGGATTCCCTTAGGGTCTTTATCAGATCAGATGACTGCTCCAGCTCCTCAGTGTTGTGATCGGTTGAGCTGGCGTGGGGGAGGCGAGAGAGAGGGTGTGAGATGGTGAGGGAGGAGACCAGCACTGCCTCCCTTGGCACCAGCCTCCCATTTTTATGGGTGTAACGAGACCGTACCCTTCCCAAAGAGAGCTCCCAGGCTGCTCGTGTACCGCACCCATGCACAAATGACACCCAAAGCTGCCTGCCAGCCAAAGCTGGCTGAGCAAAGGAAACGTGGCAGGGTTCATCCCTGACTGTGTCTTTCAAATCCAGCTTTTCAAGTGGTAGAGAGCCTGAGATATATGCGGGTCACAAAGAAGAGGAAAAATATCCTAAGGTGTGCCTGTAGGTCCTGAATACCACCTCCATCTCTGGCTATGCCTGGCTGTGGGTTGGTCGTGGTCCAGGAGCAGCAGACTGTGGCACCAGAGCTGGGACAGGGGTGGTGACTGAGGCTCAGTGTTGAGTTACCTCAACCATTGCTTCCCAGTGTACAGCCTGGGGTGCACTGGGCAGCAGCAGAGGGCACAGACCTGCCCTGTGTCCTCCCTACGATGCCGTGTACATTCCCGTAGTCATCTAGAAGCCTGTGCCTGTGGCAGACACTCATAAAGGCCAAACCTGACCGTAGACCTCAGCTGCCATAGGAAGTCAAGGGAAATGGGTGCCAAAGACTTCCGCACACGCAGGGCAGTTGCTTAGATAGCCATTGGTATTTTATTTGGTATTAGTATTACTGGGTCTCCTGTTCTCCCTCCTAGTCTTAAAAATCTTCTACCAAATGCAGCCCACCTGCAGATCTCTTGGTCTCAGGAAGCTGGCTGCTCTTTCACAGCAACACACATTGAAACAACATTTAAAATTAAGAACCCAGGAGGGTAAAATTACCTGAAAACTTGTTTATGTATACAGCATTTTATTGATGGCACCTCTAGGCTTCCGGGTGTGACCTTGTGGTTGCTTTTTGTCAGTCTGATGATTTCCTCCTTTCTTGTTTTTCTTGTTTTCTTGTTTTTTTGTTGTTTTTTTTTTTTTTTTTTCCTGTCCCCTGATGTTTTTGGGATTGGTGGTGGTAGAGGTCTGCATGGCTCTGGGGTTCACAGGGCTCGCTGCCAGCACATCCCTCATATATTTTTCCGATGGTCTTTTACGTAAAGGCAGGGTTGGTTGATGAGTTTAATTTCCACTCACCCCGACACAGTGACCCCATGGATGGATTATAAGTGCATTTGTGGCTGGGCAGGAGTAGAGTGTGTCTGTGCAACCCCAAGGTGCTCGCAGAGCAGGTCGCTGCAACGTACTTACCACAAGCCCTGGCAATAACATTAATTATTCGATTAGCTTCCCACCACCAGAGGACATTCCCTGGCCCAGTTCCCCATGTGCACATCCATGCCCACCTGGGAAGGTGGCACAGGACGGGGAGAGATGGGACTGTCCCCTTGGGCAGCAGCTGCTTTTATGCAGGCTTAAATGGGGGTTAAACTTCAACCTGAGATGTTTCCCTCTGCACTTGACAAGTTTGCTGCAATTATATCTCTTTGAAATAAGCTTCTTGCATGCACTTCACTCTGGAATTGCTGCTTTTATTTCAAGAAAATAATTTTTACCCAGAAAAAAAGAGCAATGACCTTTAGAGGTTTTTCTCTGCCTGAGATTATTCTATCAGACTAAAGTGTCTTTATTGATAATATGAAATTATTAGCCAGTACAATTTTCCAATGTTTTGCCAGTTTCTTGTAGGAGAAAGAAATAATTTGCATTTGACATCATTTCCATATAAATACCAACATCTGTGCGGTTTCCGTTTACCTTCTTATCCTTAAAAAAACCCCAAGTTGTTTACCATTTTTAATTGTAATTCATGAGCAGGATTTTACGAAATGCTGAAAGTAATCTTAGAAAAATGAAAATGTTTATCCTGCAGAAGATTTTTATCGTCACAAGAGCACTTTGAAGGCAGAGAACCTGCAACTCTCACGCTAGCCTTTGTGCTGTGTAATGTGTACTGCTAAATTTTGAGAGTGCTAATTAGTCCAAGATAGACTACTCTGCTGTTGACTATGTTGAACAAATTAGAGATCCCACTGTGACGAACTGAATAGGAACAATGTTCAAATAACTGGATTTAAATCTCGAAAACCGTAATGTAATTACTTCAGTGACAGGACTACCAGCTGTTTATAGGCCTTTAAATCTGCATAATGAACAGCCTTGTGATCTTAGTGTACACAAGCACTTTCAGAGGTTTAAAAAAATTTCTCAGGCACATATGGTTTTTTTCATACCTTCCATTTTCCTTTCCTTTGAGAGGGCGGTGGTTCATTGGAAATGGCAATATAAGTTGAACGTTCCCATTCAACCCCTACCGCGGTGCCTGCTGTGTTTCTCTGGATTTGTATCCAAATCCTGTATCTTTAGTAATATTTTGGAAACAAGTTTATACCTCCTCAGTCGTGCTTCTAAATCTTTCCAAAAAGCTTTATTGTAACTGCAAAAGCCTGGAGGGTGAGGATTGCTGTTTGTTTGTTTGTGTTTTCAAGGGGCTGGTTTCTTGAGAAGCTCCACGCCGGGGAGGTTTTTATTTGGAGAGGAGAAGATGGCAGTCAGAGAATTTGCAATAAGTGTGCAGCTGGCAAATCCTGCAGCCCCTAACATGCATATTCGTGGTCTTCAGATGCGATTGGCGGTTGATGAGATGTTTGGGGCCACCAGCCCATCTCTGTTCGTGCCATTTCTCGGGTTCCTTTTCCCCATCAAAACTCACAGCTAGCAGTAGTGCTGCTGAACCTGTTGGCCTCTTGGTTAAGGCTGACAGCTCTGAGTAAAGACTAAGCTGCAGTCAGGTAATTGAATTAGGAAGAGGAATGACCTATTCATTATTATTCATCACATTGTTAGAGCAGTGCCTATGAGTCAGCCAAACACGGCAGCACGTTGCCCAGTCCCCGGCAGTGGGTGATACTGTCCCTTGGAAGCCCTATGCTTGGACTCACTGTGACAACAGGGGAGGAGGTGATGGAGTGAATGGGCTGACCAGCACGTCCCCTCTGCGCCCTCACCCTTGCAAAGGGGGGAGATAGCCAGCCTCTCTGCAAGGAAGGTAGCAATAAAGTGAAAAATCTTCAAATACGAGCAGTTTTCTGTGTGGATGATGACAGCAGGGAAACAATGTGCCTTATAATGGGAGACTCATGAAGTTCAGTCAGTTTGCTGGGGGATAACTCCATTGGAGTCTTGAAGGAACCAAATAAAAAAAAGAGTTTTTGATGATGGACTTTTTAATCCAGGAGTAAGAAGTCTAATTTCACCCATGATTAGAAATTGAAACTAAAGAAGACAGGATTAAGAAACTAGCGAATATTTTACTAAAGATTAAATTAATCTTTTGATGACTTTACCAAGATCTGTCATACCTTCTTCATTAATTGCTAATTTTTGAAAGAAATGTTATGCTTTTCATGACTACATGCTCTAATTAAATAAGAATGATTTAGGAAGACCAGGTGAGATACTAATTATTTTTTTTTCTGGGTGGAATCCATGAATGTTCAGGTATCATTTGGACAGAAAGGACCAAATTTCCTGCATCATGCCCAAAACAAATTTAGTATGAAAATGTTTTGATAAGCCTGTAGAATGTACAGCTTTTTTAAGAGATACTAGCGATGTTTTCCATTGTTAATACTGAAATATTAAGGAGGATCACAAGTCTTAATAGCCATAGTGTAGGACAGACCTGAACAGCTGGAAAGCCCATGAACCACCTTCCTGTGGGTCCTCCTGGGTGAAGGACCACTTTCGAGCTTCAGCATTTCTCTGAGATGAGCAGAAAGTCCAGGCAGGCTGGCCATCAAACCTTTAACTGATGGAAATTATAAATAACACCAAAACCTCATCTGTTGACTGCAACTGAAGTAATTCACTGCATGAAGTCATTGCTACACAACGTCCAAAAGTCTGGGCAGCACCCCTGGGTGTAGGCACTGCTTTATATTCTCTGGATGAATTCCCAGAGAAGTGCTGTGGGGATGCTATACTGAATGACACCTTGACGTTCAGCTTAGATTCAAGGCTAATTTATTTTTTTAGGGGACTATTGATTTTAAAAAGCAGTGTTTAAAAAAAAAAAAAAATCTTTTGTCTCTTAGAACTTCTCTAGGCAAATGGCCTTTTGGTGAATTATTTTTTTCAGCTCAGTAAAAGAGCAGTTTAGTTAGAGAACGACCACTCTCAGTGCTTTGCTTTGCAGGGACTGGCATCCTCAAAGACACATTTCAGCACATTTTAGCACCTAACAAACTTTGAGAATTTCCATTCATGTTGGAGGAAAATGTCTGTATATTCTGAGATTCAGAGTTTAGCCTTTGATAATTTTTGCCTCTCTCTTTTTAAAATGGTTCGGTGATTTAGTGGGAGATCAGAAGCCAAGAGACGGTTCCAACAAAATAATTTTATCTTTGCTCTGTCTAAACATTTACTATCTTCCTGAGCAGGAAAGTTACTCATCCTGTCTGAGGTGCCGTTTAGCATTAGTTAAAATATATTACAGTGATGACCCATTTACCTTCATTTACAACTTGATAAGTGGCTTCTTTCTCCTGCTATGGCGGTGTCAGACCACTGTTGCACACAGTGTTGGTGTAAATACCAGCAGCTCAGTAGTATCACAAGGTTTGAATAAAACACGAAGGAAGTGTTTCATGCTTATCTGTTCATACCTTTTTTTTTTTTTTTAACTGCAGTGCTAAATGTCTGCTTTGAAATCCCTTCTTTTCTATCCTTCAGCATAGTTTTCTCCAAAAGTACAAGCCTATGCAAGTTTATAAGGAACTTTGATAAAATATCATTTAGAAGACTAACAACCTGGGGAATTGTCCACCTTATGCCCCACTTTGATCTTTACTTAGTAGGAAAGAATGTTAATTCAGGTCTTCATGACATGTTCGGCAGGTTATTATAGCCCTGAATGTGTGCTGCTCTTCCACTTCAAAATACACTTTTCAGTACTGAATATTAACAAATATTTAAATGCACACATGCTTTTTATTTTCTCAATACCAATTTTTATTTATTTTCCAGTTAATCTTTGAATTCCAGTCCTCAAATCTATTGACCATTAGCTTTATTTCTGCTTGATGGTTGCATGTGATTTTCTTTTTTTTTTTTCTTATATGTAGTGACCTGAGAGCGAGCTGAGAGATACTATCTGAATGTTTACCCCTAAGGGTTAACCTTTTGACTCCAAACTGCTTTACAAAGGGAATTTTTATAACCAAGGTAGATTTTTCTCTTGGAGGATTTTCCCCAGAGGCTCTTTTTAATCCTTCCCTTCAAAGCCACTGGCAGAGCCGCATACCTAGTTCCAGGCAGAATCGTTGGCAGTGATGGGTCTCACACCCTTCAGGACCATTTCTGTGCCACCAGGAGAGGAATATTCTGGAGGAACAGCCGTATGTGCCAGCACCCGTACAGCTCTCGGCCTCTGTGGTGCTTCCCCTCTCAAACACAGAGGCCAGGCTGTCTTAGCATGTCGTAGAATAAATACAGATTAGCTTGTCACGCTGTTTACAAGATAGGTCACAGGTCTGCAAATCCCCGACTGTTTTTTTTTTTCATCCCTTGCATGTTCTCGTGGCTACGCACAGAGGTCTGGAAATGTTAATGTGTCGTTAACAGCTTTTATTAAGAAAAAGCAGGAGGGGGGATCCCTAAAACAATTATTTTCCAGAAATCCTGTGTCTCAGAATCCTTGGAATAAAAATTCATAAATCTGAGCAGCTGTCACTCACAGTGCATATGAAATCACATAAAGCCCAGGCTCTGTGCTGGCCACTCATGCTGTCTGATCGCATCGCATCTTGTGGGAGGTCCTCCTTGATTTACTGTGTGAGGGCTTGGTGCAGGTAGCACAGGTATCTGCTGGGGGGTTATTCCCAGTGCCCTCAGCTGCTCTTCTCTGCCCAAGGACGCAAGAACACACAAGGAACTGGTTGTCACACCAGAGATCTCGTACTGAGGACCATATGGTGCCACACAGACAAAAAAGATGCCTGAATTTGCTGTGTAGCCTGGAGTGCCTCTTATTTTTGCTTTAGCACTGCAGAGAACCCGTAGTGATGGTTTTATGTGATGTCAGACTGATCCTGTGCCATTCTCCAGGTTGGAGGACATGTCTTGCAGGAAGGGAGGCATCCTGCCACGCTGAGCTGTCAGAATGAGGTGTGCAACCTCGAGCAGCAAGGGACCACGCTGAGGCCGCTCTGGAGCGTGCCGGGATCCACACTGGTCCCAGAAAATCGATGACTCTGGGCCCCAATCCTTCACCAGGACCGCTTGGGTCACAGGCAATCTGCTCCCTTAAGTTGCAGGGTTATTTGGGCAACGATAGCATCCAAGTGTTTATTCCTTTTAAATTAATCAACATGTAAATGAACATGAAAACACTAATAAATAAAAGGCAAATTATATTTTCCTAGCAAATTGAGCATGTTGCTTGTGTGTGCTGAAGATTTAATAAGAGTGATTAAGTGTAGACAGCCACTGAGTGGAGAAAAGTTAGTCCTTGGGCAGAGGAGGCTTTGCAGCCTCCCCTCTTTTTTTCAGTTTGTGTTTTGAAAACTGTACCAGTTCAGAATAGGAACTGCTGCAAAGCTCCCTTTTCTTTTCACACCGAGGTACAACAGTGATCTTAAAGGACATGTAGTGTTTTCCTCAGAAACACGGTAATTTGAGCATGACTTTGCCTTTAGATGTAGCCCCACAAGCTGCTTGGTGCTGGTTGCTAACAATTCTCCAATAAATATCCCTGAAATATCTGGTGTCTTAATCAGCAGGGAAGCAAAGCTGGTGAGGAAGGGCCTTCTTTGGGGCAGTGGTCACTGGGTCTGCTCAAGGCCAGTGTCTGCACTGGGCAGTTCTGGAACAAATTATTCTCTGTATTTACTTCTCTGCCTTGATTATTGTATTTTGTCTCGTGAGTGAGATGGCAAAAAGAGGCCGACGTGGTGCCTGCTGTGATATATATTATGTCTTCTAAACTTCCTTGGAAAATGGAAGGGCTTAAAAGTTTGCACATGTATTTACCTTATACATATATTCTGCAAAGATACTGGGAAATACCTTTGATGTTCAGACTGCTGTGACTACGCAGGGAATCACACCCTGTCCTCAGAGCCCGGGGGAAATCTCCTGGACCTGGCTGGGGGTAGGCAATGCTCTGGGCATCCTTGTGTTCAGAGGCCAGAACGTAAAACCATTTATTTCATACACCTCAGCTGAAAAACTTGTTACAAATATCCACATCACCTGTGTGCATCAGGGCGGTGGCTTGTGCACCACAGGGATGTTCTATCCCCTCCTCTAGATGTGTCCTGCTGCCAAGAGGGGACCCTGCCCCATCCCTCCCCTTTTTTCTTCCATTGTCCTGATGTAGGTGTGAAGGCAGCAAGTCTTCTCCTCCCTCCTCTCCCTGATAAATGTGATCAGGCACAGTCTCCTTTGTCGAGAATCGGTTCTGATTATGTATTTACTGGCTTCCCACCTTGCACAAAGGCCTTCCCTTCCCATTCAGAAACCATTTGTAGAAGGAAGGTGTTAAAATCACCTATTTCTGAGACTCACCAACTGCTAAGATCAGTAATTATTTTCCTGTATCCAGGGAAATGCTGATTGGAATTATCGCAAATATCTTCATATTTGATCAGGAAAGACTAATGTAATTTTTCTCCTCCTGATGCTTGGCATAATTATTCACAGCCCTGCAAAACAGGTGTAAATTGAATCAGAAACTATCATACCAGGCCAGGTTCCCAACACCCACCAGCTGAGGATGCAGTCAGTGTGAGGGGGTGCAATTCCTTGCACGAGCATGTGGGAAAAACGGATAACTTGATATAGCAGAAATCATTGCTGGTTCTTGATCTGAACAAAGGGTGTACACAGCTGTCTGTGACAACGACAACGTGCATTTAAAATACATGAACTCTGTAATGAAGGTGGTTGCTACGGGTCTTATCCATCCTTCCCTTTCTGGAGGGCAGCTCTGGGAACCAATTCCGCTCCAGATGAAGTTGTTAAATGCCTTTCCGTTGACCTGTGGAGATTTGGATCTGGCCTTAAGCCATCAAAAATTTAATCAGAAATGGCACATCTTGACTACACGGAACGTGACATTTAAAATTTCAGTAAACGCAGATTCCTCCAATATTAACTCTATTTTCCCTCTGCTAGATAACCTCTTCAGACCAAAGGAAAGATTCATCCCCGAGAAGGAGATGCATATGAGATCAAAAAGGTACAAATCCCTTGGGTTTAGAGTTCGCTGGGAATCGCTGCCATCTCACGCCTAAGGCGCCGCATTTCCACATCACCTTCAGACTGGGAGTGTCACACTGCCTGCCACCCTTTTGTGCAGTTCTCATGGTTTTCTTCCACTGCATCAGTCTGATAGATTTGGGGTAGCCCTGCCCTTTGAGCACCCCTTTTCTAGCAGTTTCAGACAGCATGGAGAAACCTATGGTGTGAAAACTAAGTCCCTGACAGGTATCTCATGTCAGATATTCAAAAATGTAAGCAGTATCATCATTTTGTTGGTTTTTTTTTTTTTTTTTCACCCCGATTATGGCACATGGTTATGGGAATTACAGCAAGCTACTAGGAACATGATATCTGATCTTTAGTTGCATTGCACTTCATACAGTTGTTTACAGAAAGAAAAGCTGCTAAAGGCTACCGTGCAGAATTCATCCCATTTGTAAAAGTGCCTAAAATATGTCCCGTTTCTCTTCTTCAAAATACAACCTCCAGCCAAAACAGTCTGCTTCGAGAACTTGGTATTACAAAATATTCAGAGGGAAAAATCAGAACTTAACAGGCTTTGTATGCATGCAAAGAACAGGACTGCTGTGAAGGAAGGTCTGACTTTCTTTTTAAACCCCTGGGAATTTTATCATTGATTTAAATGGAAAAAAGATCAGACCAGAAATCACCTCGTTGAGGGCAACTCACGTTATTTTTAAAACGGGCAGATTATGTTCTCCCTGGTAAAAAGTGTTCCTAATGACAGTGAAAAAATGTTAACAGTCTCCAGTCTTATAATGACTGCTTTCTTGTATGTTAAAAAATACTTGAAAATAATTGCTTGGTATTAATTTTGTGACATAAATATAAAAAAAGTGTGCAGGCCAGATTCTGGTTTGAATTATGTTGCTATAAATTGAAACCAACTCCACTGAGCTCATTAGAAGCTACTCCAGAATTATGTTGCTGCATTGAGATAACCTGATCCTGTCTTTTACTTTTTAGTTCACAATTAAGAGTGTTTTTCAACAAGTTGTATTTTACATAAAATCTTGATTGTTGATAATTTATAATTCCAATTTCATAAATTCAGGTACTTTAGAGATGCCCATTAATGACAAGTATTGCACTGAAGGCAAATGTTTCCTATAGGAAAAAGTATTTGTGAGTCCTAGGGATGACTTTCTAAATTCGTTCCAGGATTTACGACAATTTACCTGAAGTAAAAAAGAAACAAGAAGAAAAACAGAAGAGGATCATCATCCAAAGTAACAGACTGCGTGTTGAGATCTTTAAAAAGGTAAGGGTTTCCTGTGAGTGCCAAGGATAGTTTTGTAACCCTTCTTCACCTGTGAATGGGGTCCGTAGAGGCCGCACCTGCCTGGGCAGCCCGTGCTAACCATGTGCAAACCCTGACAGCAAAGGATGTGTTTTAAATCTTGATCCTGAGGCTAGGTACTTCTTTAAACTTGAATTAACAGCTGAACCTCGTGTTGGAATAAGGGCCCTAGACTTTGGGGTTTTAAAAATGAGTAATTAGTTAGTTGTGGTGGAAAGCTTCATTAGTGCAGTGAATCCAGGTGCATACCTGAGGCATTCCCAGGTAATCCTGCTCCACCTTGCACACAAGTACCAGTTGTTTAAGTGCTCTGTTGCTCCATCTAATTACACCTTTCCTGTCCAAGATGGAAGATCTTTCAGTGCTTTTTTTTTTTTTTTTTTCCCGAGCAATGTAGCCAGTAGATTTGAAGTCTGAAAATGCTAATACCACCTCACCTAGAGTATCACTGAAGATTTCTACCATTATATCCATCTCATGTATTTTAATGGTATCTTAAGGCTGTTTTGCATTTTTTTTTTTTCCTAGCAATTACTGGACCAGCTCCTTCAAAGAAACACAGAGTGACAAAGGATTCTCTTGCCCATCATCCTAATTGGATCTTGAATACCTTTGACTGCTAGATAAGCCATAGAATTTACTATTATCTCAATTACCTGGAGATATTTTTCTTATCTTTGGCTCTTTATATAAAGAAAGTTCATTTATATTTCAATTGAAATTTCAAGGCATCTTTCAAGTAATCAAAAACAGTCTCAAAGGGAACACAGCTGTTTCAGAGCATCACCTTTTGGTCAGTTTACCCAGAGGAAATAATTTTAAGAATTTTTAATGCAAATACTGAATTACAGTGGTATTATTTATCTAATCTTTTAAAAAGTATACGTCTCTGTAGCAACAGAACTGGGTTTATAAGATCTGGAAAACTTATTTCTCTGAAGTATTCTATTAATTGATTTCCTGTGAGTTAAATCCTTGAAGTAAAGAAAAATGAATATCATTATTTGTTATGCTTAGAAACTAGCTGAAATAGCATTACCACAAAATCATAGTGGCAGCAGTTTCACATTAATACCTAACATACCAAAAGGGACCAGTATTTTAGCTCTCTGAACAACTCTATTCCTGTTTATATAGTGAATCTATATAGCGAGCTTACCTGCTAAAGAGCAATATTTAAAATTTTGATTATAGCACTGTTTTTCGTGTTTTTCATTGTAATATATAGTTTACTGCACTTCTGTTAAGTATTTATAGAAATGGCATATTAAGAAGTGGTGCCAAGAAATATGTTTGCATCAAAACTGCAGAACTAAAACCATCTGTAATGTTTCCTCCAAAAATATTTAAATCTTTATTTGTACATTTTGGAAGTAAAAACAACCAGCTTACTAACCAATGAAGTTTATTTATGGAACAAAATATGAATATAATATTGATCCAACTGCTATGTTTTTATTTGGTACTGTTAAATATAACACAGTTATTATGGAAACTGCTTGAGAAGTCATGCCTTTGTATGCCACAAATCCTATGGTAAAAAATATTGCCCATAAAAATCACTGCAAGTGTAAACCTCTGTTGCACAAACAGTCAATTGAGTGTGTTTGAAGGGGGCTGGAATTTGGCCTTTGATATCTATGCTTTATTTTTCTAATCTAGCCTGAGATGTAAGGTCAGGTTTTTTAGAAAAGGGATGTTTGTGAGCTGGGCTTTGGCCACTGAGATAGCCTCCAGCTGTGTGATCTGTACTGGACACAAGGAACCGAGTTATATTTTGTGCTCTGTCTCTGTTAGATTACTTTGCCTCTTTTTGTCTCAGCTTCCCAGTTTGTACAGTAGGAGTAATGATGTTAATTTTTGCTCACAGAGAATATATTTATTGAACAAATATATTGCATTCCAGATAGATATATTTAAAAAACCTCATCGATTAGTTCAGTGCATTTCGAGAGGACGTGCAGGGTAAGGTAATGCTGGCTGTGAGGAAGAAACTGCCAGGGTTCTTCCCCCAAAAAACCCTTTTTAACCAAGCAAGTAATGTTGTGTTGGAAACCAAAGTCAGGGCTGGCCCACAAATGGCTCCAAGTAAATTTGTACAAGGGGACTGCAAGAAGGAGCATCCTCCAAAATTCACAGCTCAGCTCTGTGGTAGATCTGCTCTCCTGTGGGTTCATTGATCCCCCTTGCTGCTTTCCAGGAAAAACATGTGGCCGGCCTCAAACAGGAGGGCCTTTCTCTCTCTGGTGGACTTCTGGGTCTCCACCACAGAGTGATAAATTATAGCTGTAAACACCCCCACACAGTCTCCTAGACTGAATCTGAAATAATATCTTTTGAGCTTTTGTCCGGTTATAGCTCACTACAACTAGAGACATTTCTATAGAAGTCGGTGCCAAAATCCCCTTTGATTTCAGTAGGAACGTAGCATTTTTGCCCCTTGGTTCTTTAGTCTCTTGACTTCAGAGAAATGCAGCTTTTGTTCGTCAAGTTTGTACCCTTCAGGAGGATTATTTCCTGTGCACAGCCATAGAGAAATACTATTTGCATTTAAGCCTGCTTTACTCTATGCATTTAAGCCTGCTTGTAATCTTACCCTAGAGCCACAGCAAGACATTTTGGTATGGAGACATCTGGTCTTTAGTATCAATGGAGCATACAGCAAGATACTCCCCGCCTGGGTCAGGGATGTTCCCTGGCGTGGAGCTGAGACCTAGTGCCACCAGGAGAAGAGCCCCAAAACTTTTCCGTCTTCTTCAGCAGATTGGAAGAGCCAGAGTCTTGCTCCTTGTGAGTAAGAGAGGATTCTACATGGAAATCAGGAATCTGTGCTGCAGGATGACCAGGATCTAAAGGGAGATGGCTTAATTGAGCTGCCATAAGTTCCTCCTCCATGCCGATACAATTTTATATGCGTATGTAGATGCATGTAACTACATACACATATTTGACATGCTTTCCAATGTCTGGCTGGGAGTATCAAGCAGAGGAGATGATCCTCCTTAGAAATCACAGCATCCAGGTCCTTGTGAGGAAATGAACAACGTGAGCAACTGGGATAACGGCACAGGGTTGGTGTGACATGCTTCAGCCTGGTTTCTGCCCCTTGGCACCCCCATCAGCATGCAGACCAGGGCAGGACACTTCTCAACTGACCTGGTTTCCCCTCATTTCTTCTGGCCATCCTCAGAGACAGCGCACCGCACTGGCCTGCTGCATCCTCACCTCCCCTGGCTCATGAGTAACTCCACCTTCTCACAGACTTAAACCTGGTGCACTATTCATAAAAAAACCTTTGGGGTTTGTAGAAGGGTTATGTCCAAATACTTTTATTTTCTCTAAATGTAATTTTCAAAATCTGGAGGACAAATATGTGGCAATTTGAGGTGGAAATTCTCTTGTGTAAATAGGCTTGGGCATATACCTAGTGTGTAAAATGCATAATGCAAATCACTCTCTGGGAATGTTTTATATGATATGAAACCTTTGCTTCAAAAAACCAAAAATGATCTCTCTTGCAAACCTAATTTCTGTTTCTGGGCCTCAGAAAAGAAGGTATCTAGTAATGTATCCAGCAAACAATTCTGACATTCATTTCAGCTCTACAATCCAGTCATTGTAATAGAAAATAGACTGTACAGGAAAATGTTACTTCAGAAAAACATGAGCCTCACAGACTGAGCCCTACACAAGCAGGCATCAACTTAATGAAGTTTAGAGTCAGGAAAAAAAAATTGGCATAATTTCACTTTGGACTTGCAGGCATTTCAAAGTAAAGAGCACATTTGCCATCAGACAGTACTCAACACAGAAAATTCTCCAGCCTAAATTGGACATCACCCACGCCTGTCAAATCCTGGAGTTTTCCTTCTTGTTGGATGCTGTTTGAGTTCAGGGTCTCTGGCTGTCAGCCCATGCCATGTGCCTTCAGGAGGGACATATTTTCCAACTGGCACAACTATACAAGGATCTCTGGTAATAGGCATTGCCATTTGTTCCCCATGTCCTTTGTTGGGCCATCGCTTCTCTCACTGCTGATCTGTACGGGCCTGCAGAACAGTATTTAATAATGAGCGTTGGTTGGGGTGAGATGCTGAGATGGTTTTGGGGTGCTAAGACACAAAACCTGTGTAGGTTGGCCAACACATTGACTCAATGTTCCCCTTCCAAAACAGAAAGCCTCTCCGCAGGGTTGACATTTTGCATTATTCAAAATGGATCCCACACAGGGAATGCACAGTGGTTTAGGTGTGCAAGACATGGTTTGCTTGCTTGCTGGCACCATTAATTTCATCTGATAGAAATACCTCATTAAGGGTTGAAAGTCATTGCAGTGTAAAGCACTGAGGGTTCCAGTATTCTGGGGATTTACTTTAAACCCAAATATTTTCCTGTGTATGTGTATGCAAGTCCTTAGTTACTTCTTCGAGTTTACTCAGCTGGTCAGATAGATGAGGAGACTGTCCGGGTAAGACTTTTCAGGAGTTTTGTTGTTGAGTATCTGGGATTGGTTATGTTTTCTGTGAGAGAGATGATTTACAAGGAAAACAACACAGAAAAGCATGGATAAAGTTTCTGGCAGCTCTCTCCAGAGGAAACCATTCCCCAGTACATCCATTGCAATAAGAGCTCCATGGCTAAAACACCCCAGTTTGCCTCATTCATAGAGATGTTTGCCCCTTTGACTTCAGGGACAAAAACGCCTGTGTGCTTTGATGGGTGGGTAATTATCTTTCTGGGAGCATTGACTGGCCACTTGTTCACTGATGGAGTAGATCAGTCCGCAGGGTTGTCCCTCAGGGTCGTATTTCTTCAGGCACTATGACTTAAGCCTGGGTCATTTATTACTCAGTATGCTTCTTGCTGAGCTGGGTTATGGCCGGCTGGATGCCTGTGGGATGTCCTCACTGTGCTCCCCCGCTGTCGTGGGCACAGGTCAGCACCAGGCAATGGGGGGCTGAGAAGTCCCCACCTCAGCTGAGACCATTCCCAATTTGCAGTCTTCTGAATAAAAGGTGATTAGAAAGCAGTGGCACAAACTAAGGACACCTGAGCACAAAACCAGATTGGGATAAAAGAAGATACTGGAAATCTTTCAAATATACTGTAGGTAGAGAAGCTCAATGTATGTATGAAAATGTTTATTAAGCTTTGATTTAAATATGCATCTACTGATAATACAATCACGAAAACCCTTGCTCAAAACCCTTATTCAGAGAGGAGCCTGCGCTGCTCGTTGAGTGGTGCCAGTCTGCCTGTTGATCACGGTGTAGTAGTGTCTTGGGCTCTGGAAGTGAAACTTGTCCTCCCGCTGAACTACCTGGAGGTGTTTTGGTAAGTTATTATCATCTCTCTTGCAATGTCTGTTTAGCTATGACAAAACAGTTGAGAGAAGCATGTCATGTGAGAAGACATTTCTACGTTGAAAATAAAGAGCATCCTCTTTTTTAAGTGAGGCATCTTACTTTTTTTTTAAGTTCTCCTTGGCTCTGTACCAAAGCTGTAGGAGGCAGAATTACTTAATATCCATTTCAGATGACCCACAGAATAAGATAATGAGGCGTATCATCTCCCTACCAGCTGCAGAGTAATTGGGAAAAAAAAAAAAAAAAAAAAAAGGAAGAAACTGCACAAATGTGCTCACGGTACACACAATTATATAAAATTAGTAAATAGAAAAAGTGTGATGAATTGCCTGAGGTTTGTGTTGCATAGATAGGAATATGCAAAAGAGCCTTTAATTGCAGGGATTTTTTTAAATTTTTTTTAGAAGTTGGTCACAGTAATGTATTTTTAGACTTCATGTTTTAAATATTTTTATCTTCTGGGATATCTTACAGTGACTAGACTTTAGTTAATATATAATTATAGGAGGATCATTATGCAAACACCTATGACATGAGTTACTGCAGGTTTGCAATTGGTTTGGGAAATTGCCAGTAGAAAATGGCAAAGATCTTTTTGAAACCAGCTGAGCTTCAGTTTGTCGCTCATGCCATCTGTCAATATACCATCCAATGTGCTCTCGCCACTCTTGAAGCTGCACTTGAAGAATGGAGAGACTTCCATTTTTATTTCACCTTTCTGTGCTTTTTTAGAACTTTATGTTCCCTAAAGTAAGTGAGCACTTTGTATCCCCTTCTGGGGTGATGTGGGGAAAAGTAATAGAGATCGTGACCAAAAGTTGGTCATGGGAACGGTGTCCAGGTTGAACTTGGACTAAATCAGAAGATTAACTGATAATCGTGTCTGAAAGAAAGGTCCCTCAGCAATAATTTGAATTAATTGTAATATATAACCGTGGCCAGAGAGTTAAAAAACCAAACATGTTCAGGACAGAAGTCTGGTTCTGTAACTGGGTTGTCCTGTGAAATTGTGGCACTGCAGAAGGAGGCAGGGAGATAGGCTTGACACGGGCACGTGCCACGATTTGGGGGAGAAATGCTGAGGAAAGGACAACGATCCTCTCCGCGGATAAAGAACAGGCTGGATGCATGGTGCAGCCACCTGGAGACTGCCCAGCCGGGGCAGCTGGACACGCTGCTCCCCACAACAATAACCCAGTGTATATTGAATAATCTCCCAGTGACAGCGGTGTGGTCGTCAACAGCATTGCAGTGATGTCAGGGAAAGGGAATTACCCCTCTATTCTAGACTGCCGATTTATAGAGAAATAAACCAGCGCTCAAATATTATATCCACATTAGTTCTTCGTGACTAATGTTGTTACAATGAATACCAGAGGAATTAGTAATGAATACCCACTTACTGTAAAGTGTCGCCAAATATATACTTAACTTGTAATGCTACTGCGAGCACATATATAATTTTTGTGTTTGTTATTACGTAAAAATATAACTTTGAAGGCTCATTGGTCTAAATTTAATTATGTAATGGCATAAGTTTAACTGCAAGAAAGATCTATAATTATGGGCTGACTGTTCTATCTAATACTATTAGCTAATGTTACAAAACCAACATTTTACTACTTTTTTTTTTTTTTTTTTTAGTTTCGAGAGGTTTCACTTGCTGTGTTTGTGACCCAAAGCAAATGAGAGTTTTGCAACAGAACCTAACAATCAGAACATGACTATAATAAAAAAAAGCTCTGTTTCACTCTTCCTTTCATAAATAATATGAGATTAAGACCTAATCGGTTTCATTCTCTCATGATGTGTGCCACAGCACTTTTTAATGATTTCTCTCAAATTTCCCACTAGGAATATTTGTTTTTCTTTAAAAATACCCCCAAATATGCTGTCCTCCTAATTTGCTGTCCCAGAATTTATGATGATGGATGTTGCATTGTTTTGCGGTTTGCAGAGGGCTAGACAGGAATGTTAAAAATATATGACTTCATAATTTTTAGTCTGAGTTGAATACTGTCCTCTTATGAGACATGTAAAAATTTGTGGGGTTTTTTTTCTCTCTTTTGTTTTCAGGGAGACAGTGAAATTTGTAGCAACAGATCAAAGTGGTTATTCTCAATGTCTGGTCTGAAGTAAAAAAAAAAAAAGCATATTTAATGGGTTATTTGTTGTATTTAATGGGATTTTAGCACTGGGCACCTTCCTGCCATGCTCTCAGAAATGTTCTGCCTGATATAAGGATCCTGCTGGGGAATCATCACTTCTCAAAATGAGTACTGAAATTAGTAGGAAAGCTTAAAATGATGTTTCTTCCACCATGGAAAAATAATAAGGTTCTATTCAGGTGGTCTTAAAAATAAGGAGCTGTTCAGGTCCTCAGGGAGAGGATATGGGATATCCAGAACACAGGACCAAATTTTTCTGGTTTGGATGTTTTCTGGATTTTTCTGTAGCAGGCTGCTGGGCAGAAAAACCTTGGTGCTTCTTCCTATGTGGCAGAATTTCCTTCTCACTACAGTAAACAGGGGTTGGTCCACAGCAGAGCACCAAGTGGGAAGAGAGAGCAAGCTTTTTTTTTTTTTTAAGTATTATTTTGCAGAATATTAATTCCTGTCAGGTGGCGTTAACCAAGCCAGTGTCCTCCCTGTGCGCTGCAAAGGAGAGCCGGGGTCAGCAGTTACTGCAATAGGTTGGATTAAGGAAATGGCAGCTCCAGAAGGAAAAGTGGCGTTTTAGAGCTGTGTAGACATGCTGAAGAAGATTGATTATTTATTATTTATGAGTATTTGGTCCTGTGTTACTGAAACAGAAGAAAGTGTAGCTGTTGTGGTGTTTCCCTCTTCCTGGAGAAAGGCAGGAAGAGGAAAATGTCAACAGCTGATTTGGTGTGGGGTGTAGCTGGGATCTGAGCCCTACATCCCCGGGATGTTGAGGCACTTGGGTCAGAGTTCTGGGGGCCTTGGGGGGGTGCCCCAAGGTGGGGGAGGTGCCCCAAGGGAGCCTCAGCTGCGAGGTAGGGACACGGGAGGCTCAGCTGCCGGTGGTGGCTGTGCTCATGGAGAGCTCTGTGTTTGCATGACCGAGGGTTTATGCTACAGGAAAAGAATGTAACTAGGGACCGTGTGAGGTTTGGGTTTTTGTGTTTTAACTGCTGAAGAATTTAGGGGGTTGCTGTTGTTGTTGTTAAGGTCCTGTATCCTTGGAGTGGTGGGTTTCTTTGTTTGCTCTTGCTTGAGCTCCTCTTGGCTTTTTCACCCTTGGCCCTGTTACAGAAGTCTCTGTGTAGTTTCCCTATAAAGTAGTATATAGAGCTTAATCAGCATTAAAGCAGAGCTTACTCCCCTGCTTTGTTAGAGGAAAGGAGCTGTTTTCCAAAATGATGTTGCAGTGGAGGGATAGGACAAACTGGGCAGAGCAGGGAGGGGGAGAACGTGATGAGCATGTACCACTCGCCATCAGCCCTGCCATCCTTCTTCCAGGTAGAAATGATTCTAGCAGTCAGGGTTCTCCAAACACGGCTTCATGGATGGGGTTCGCTCCCTCAGATTACGTTTTAGCCCTGAGACAGATTAAGAATACTGCATCTCATTAAACGCATAAACTTCAGGATGGCTCTGTCAATTTTGCTTATATTTGAATATAATATTATAACACTTCATCATTCAAACAACGTAGGGGTTGGTTTAGTTTCTTCTCTGTCAAAAAAAAAAAAAAAAAGAATCCAGAAACATTTCAGTTTGGGGGTTCTGTGATCCATGCTAGAATTAATTCTGTGTTATGTCCTGTCAGTTGGCTGTAGCTGTGCAAGGTTCTCTACAAAGGACCCTGTTACATCAAATAGCTCACAGGTAGGTCTCGGAAAGACACAGTCTCCACTCAACAGAAACCCAACTTTCTAAGCGTGTCCCTTTCGTGTGTGCAACAAGGGAGAAACTGAGCAAACCCTTGGTTCTCAAAGTCAGGAGAAGTCTATCCTTGTAATTAAACTGTTGAAAGTCACAGGGCACCAGCCAGGCACCGGGAGCCCACCAGCTTGGACACAGGGGCAGACCGTGGCCTCACGGCCGGCGGAGGGGAGATGTGAGGGCTGGCTGCAGCAAGGCGCTGGCTGCTTTGCCCTCTGCACATTCCAGGCTTCAGGGCAGAAACGTCAGATGAATTTGACGTGATGGTACCTTTGGGACAGGAAGAGAAAAAAGGTCAGAACCCAAGCGGGGAGCTGCAAGGGGCGTGGAGGGGACGGTAGGGAGATATTTACTGGTAGTAGAAAGGTAAGATTGCTGACTTTGCATTTCATTCCACGGGCTGAACGACTCGGTTTAGACTGGCTGTGCTGCTCAGGAGAGCACGCCGGCCCGCCCAGGCGTGCTGGGGCGCACGCTGCCTAAAGATACGGAGGATGGAAACCTGCCCTCGTAGACTAGGAAATCTATGGAATGCAATTTCTCCCAAGTATGAGCAGTAAACAGTATTTACAGCCAGTATTTTATTTCAGCATGCAGCGCTGACGGATGCTATTCTCGGGAGCGAGCTATTTTATGTCTGAATGTTGTGACAGAGGTCTATAGCAAAGCTCTGTGGCTAAAGGTCACGCTGTATTGTGCTCTATCTATGCCTGTTAATTATAGAGGACTGTAATCTGCCACTGCAGTCACAATTCAGCGGGATCTTGATTTTGCAGAGTTAATGAAGTGAGGGAGGACTGGAGACACAAAGTCTCAGCAGCTGGCTAGGGGACACACAGATTTCAAAGGGAAAAGCTTTTTTGTTTTGTTTTGTTTACTCGAAGCAGCAAAAACTTCAGCCCGGAGGCCCCAAAACTGTAGATCCCTGTAGCTAAACCCAGACAAGTCTTCATGCATTTTGGCACATATGGGAGTAAAAGGACTTGGATTTCTGGATATTACTCGATGCTGTGATTACAGTGAGGTTTCCTGGATATCCAAAGGAGATGATGGCTGATCTGGGAAGATGTGAGAACAGTGTTACAGAGGTGCTCTCTCCCCACCAGAATCTCTTCCCTTGAAACTGTTCAAGGTGGTTTATCTGTATCTGAGATACTGTATCTGAGGTGGTTTATCCTCTCTTCATTTAACTCAGGCTGTAATGCAGGGATGCAATTCCTGCTCTAGCAGAGAAGGGTAGCAGACATAGCTTTTCTGTTCCCTTTTTTCTTTTTCCTTTTCTTTTTTTTCTTTTTCTTCTGTTTCTCTTCAATAATCCATACCCTATATTATACCATAATCCATCTCACAGGTGCCATTGAGTTTGTTACAGTGCTTTCCATCTAATGTCACAAAAGCATACAGTATCATAGTCTGGAGGTTTTAAACTTAATATATGTTCCCTCCACTCCTTTTTTTTTTTTTTTTTTTTTTTTTTCCCCTCCTCCTGTTGTCTCCATCAGTCACTAACTCCTTCTCAAAACTCCTTCTTCTTTAACCAAGGGGAAATTAATAGAAGCTGACGTTTCCCTCAGTGCATCCTCCTCCTTTCTGGTGTCTGTACTAACCCATATGTTATGCTTGTTTCCAGGTAAGTTATTCCACACTGCGCCCTTCCATATTGCTCTCTTCTGAATTGACCTTTTCAGTGCCATGTGAACTAAAGCTCCTGCATGAATTAGTAATTTGATAACCAGAGTCCAAGCCAACTGCCTGTACTGTCATACAGTCAAATATTAACTGTTAAAAATCATGAGTGCTCTTTACACCAAATTATTTTCATATGTAAATGCAGACTGAAAGTTAAGCTGCTTCGACTTGACCTATTAAAGTGGCACAGTGACACAAGTCAGAGGCAGGTATGAGAGCTGGGGGAAAAGGGTTCGGAGCTGTAGCCCTGCTTCGTGAATGACAAGAGGTAATGATTAATGCAGGACACATTCCTGAGCACCCAGTAAGCATTGCCAATTCTCAGCGTCCTGCTGAAAGAGGCGTGTTAAATCTTTCCAAACCACTTGGCGGGGAAGCGGGGGCGATGTAGTTGAAAGACATGCCTGAAGAGGGATCCTGATAGGATCTCAGAGATCCTTGTCACTTCATTCCTTTGTCTTTCCTCTAGCCACAGCTGACCCGGAGCCACAGGGTGAGAAATTTCTCCCTCACATCTCCAAGCACAGAAACGCTACAGCAGTGGATCTCCGCTCTTCGGTTTGTACCTCGTGGTTGTTGCTTTTTCTGCAGAGCTGAAGCCGAGGCTTAACGCAGAGAGCAAACCAGGCTGCCATATGCCACCCTCTGTCTACATTAATAGAGAAGAAGTAGCGACGTGTTAGGTTTGCCTTTCCTGAGGAGATCGAAATAAAGAGCAAAAAGACTATTTAGCTGTTCATATGCTGTTTCTATTGCAGGATAGCCCTAAACTAGCATAGAGTGGAGTGCATGCTTTGGAAAGAAAAGCTACTGGTGGCTGAAGTATAGAAAAGCTAAATACATAGAGTAAGGAAGATAAGGAGGACAAAAAGCGGCGTGGGAGGGGGGGAGCATAAAGAAGGAGTAGCTAAAGATAAAAAGGTTACAAAGGTCAGGAAAACCCCAGAAGCAATGAGACACCTCCACACAACACCCCACCCCCCATTCCTCTTCCCCTGACAGTGCTAAAGTACAAAGCTGGGAGGGAGGGATGGATGAATGGATGGATGGATGGATGGCCATCGCCCGCAGGAATTAACCTGGACAATCAGGATTGTGGCCTCCTTTGAAGCAGCCACACAACCTGGATGCAATTTTCATTTCCTGCAGGGAAATTCAGCCTTGTTCTTCTGAAGTGGATAAACCAAGCCTCGTAAAACTAATTGTGGGAGGTGGTTTGACATGAGAAATTAAAAGTCAAGGTTTGGCCTCTCTTACGTACACAGTAGTGAAGAAGGGGCACTACAGATTAATTTCCCTTTTCCTTGAGTTTTGGTGGTTTTTTGTTTTTGTTTCTGTTTTTTTTTTCAAAAAAGTCTTGAAACTGTTGTGAAATTGCACTGTTGTTCTCCAGAGCCAGAGGTAACTAATTCTGTAGCACTCCTGCATGGATGTTGTTAAAAAATATTTGGGAATTTTTGTGATAAACTATCATTTTATCAACTTCAAGCCTGTAAAATTAGTGTGGTAAAATGCAAGTGTTCCTTTCTGGTTAAGTATTGGGGGAAGGAGGAGGAACTCTGAGAATACCTGGTTCATTGATGCTAGTGAATAACCAAGATATAAGTGGCTCCACACACTCTGTTAGCAAATATTGTTATTCAAAATAAAAATGCCATTTAAATGAAAAGCCATGTGGGATTATCAAATCTCTATTTAGAAGTCTTTAGTTCCCTTTGACTGATTTTTTTAATGGGGAAAATACCATCAAAGAATAAAGATGGCTTTTATGGTGGCCTTCCACAAACAATGTTAACGTTTTTAACCACTGTGTTGTGTGGAGCACGTATGTCTTTAATGAGATAGTCGATAAGAGTTCATTAGTTTATATTTTAAGGGATGAAATGTTGCTGACTGTAGCTGTTAAAATCTAACTGATAATGGCTAAGTAGGAAAAAATTAGCATTTGGGCATTTAAAGCTGTACATTGGATAGTCTCCAACTGCTCGCAAGGCTGGGGGTTTCCTGGGAAGGGGCATGATGAAGAAAACATGTGCTGCTGAGGTGAGACTTGAGGGGCAAATGTAGGCAGAGTTCAAAATTCAGAGCAACTGGAGGTGAATCCATGGATTTAGTTTTAGGCAGAAGGGGTAAGGGGAGAAAATGTGAAGAAAAGCAGCTGATAAAAGCCCTTTCTGCATATGCTTCACTGTCCTGATTTGAGCGCAGAATCAACTAAGCACCACGCAGCCACTCTCTCCCCCCTTCCCTCTCAGGAACGTTGAAGAAGAGAAAAATAAAGCCAAAGGCTTGGGAATCGAGATCAAGATAGGGAGGGATGACTCACCCATTATGGTCACAGGTGAAAGACAGAGAGTGAAAGCCAGACTTATTAGGGGAAGAAAAAGAATATCGATTTAATTCTGCCCCTCCAGTGACCTGCCATCTCACAGGGGATACAGGGGGCCTCTGCTCCAGCACACCTCTCCCCTTCCTCCTTTCTGCCCCTGACCTTGTGTTCACACAGGTATCCTCCTCACAACTCCCACTCCTCCTCCCAGATTTCCCTTCTTAAATAAATTATCACAGAGGCGCAGCCACCATCGTTAATTGGCCTGGCCTCGACCAGAGGGGGGGGTCTGACTTGAAGCTGGGGGAGCTTTGAGAAGCTTCTCCCAGGAGCCCCCCCTGTAGCCCCCTCCCCTGCTCCCAGAACCGCTGCCACACACCCAAACCCAGCACATTCACAACCCCAGCTCTTTTCCGGGCTGGTTTGTGCTGAGATGATGTGAGATTATCACAATGTCACCTTGTGCTGAGGTGATCCGTTATTCTGGGGATGGGGCTGTCCCTGGGGAGGTTCAGAGATGCTGTCGACGCCGCGAAGCAGATGTGGTGCAGGGCTCCAGCTTGGGAACTGCAGCATTTTGCACCCATTGAGTTTCTGCTGCCTCATTTATCCTCTGAACCAGGGAAAGGAATAGTCCAGATCACTATGAATAGCTACCAGCCCCTGCTCCAGAAACAGAATCAAATTTGTGGTTCCAAAATCAATTTTTTAAGCAGGATTGCATGGCTGCTGTGCATGCTGGCGTACAGACACACATCAGGCCAGTTTTGCCAACTGTTTCATGCACAAGGAACATGGGGCCAATCTGCAGAATTAAGTATCAATATCCAAACAGTGAGATTTGGGAAGAATCTTAATGAATTAAAAAATAAAACCACACAATAAAAGTCTGTGAGGATTTACAGGATTAGGGTTTGTTTGGGGTTTTTTGGTTTGTTTTTTTTTTTTTTTTCTTTTTTTCTTTTTACTGCTCTACAGCATTCTGTGCAACATGTGGGCATTATATGTATTTTGGTGCTAGGTTAAGGAATAGATGATCTGTATTTGGTTATTCTCCCAGACAGTCAGTAATAATAATTTGAATGAGGAAGATTTTAAAAAATGCATCTGGCAACTCTGTGGGTGTGTTTGTTATTTTTTTTTTCTTTAAAAAACCCCAACAATATAAAATAAGTTGGAGGCACCAGAAACAACTCTGAAATAATTATGAAACCAATAAATAATCCCCGAGCTCTAACGTATGCAGATGACTTTCCAGAGGAAGCAGCCAGGGCTGAGTGTGCAGCAGAAATGGGGAAACCTTGGCAGATGGGGAGGTTGGGGGGGAGCGAGCTGCTGCGGGGGCCAGGGGGGGACCCCAGAGTCCCCCAAATCTGCATGGTGCTCAGCGCTGCCTACGTGGTGGTGGGACCCCACAGAGGGGCTCGTTTGTTCCATGCTGAGGAGCACAAGCCAGCATGGACAAGCTGCTCATTTATTGCAACGGTCAACAGAAATTTCCTTGCCAAAAAAAAAAAAAAAAAAAAAAAAAAAAATCCAAACCTCTTTAAAAGAAAAAAAACAAACTCACAACTTTTTTTTTTTTTTTTTTTTTTTTTTCTTCCCTAAGAAAGCAGAGCCCAACTCATCAGCAGCTCATGCAGGAGCAGGAGGGGTTTTGGAGTTAACTGCATGCAGGAAATCTCTCACATCCTGAGTCCCAGCTCGCTCCTCTCTGTAACTGTATATTATGGTGCTGCTCTCCAGCCCCAGCTGATGAAAGTTTGTCTCCCTCAGTCTGGGCTAAGATGTCAAAGCGTCTCCATGCAGAGCAGCAGCGCTTCCCTCCTCCGCACCCCCCAGCCCCCGTTTCCATGCTGCTGCTCAGCCTCAGCTGGCTCTTTTTAGCATCACCCAGAGCTCAAGGTAAGTTCACGATCTATGGATATACATTTTTTTTTTTTTTTTTTCCTTGAAATACTTCCTCACCCGACGCTCCATTTTAAGGGGACGAGCAACACAGAAATGCCTTGAACAAAGTGCGCGCCCCCAGCCGCGCTCGGCTGCGCGGGGGCCGCTTCCCCCGGATGCTCCCGCCGCTTATTTTGCGCCTCTCCCCCCCCCCCCCCCCCCCCCGCCTTTCCCCGTTCCAGCTCCGCTCTGCGCGGTGCCCCGCGGTGCGATGGGTTGGGATGGGATGGGTTGGGATGGGATGGGATGGGATGGGATGGGATGGGATGGGGGGGGACACACACACAGCCTGGACGTCCCGGCTGTGGATACGCGGAGCCACGCCGCTCTGAGACCGCGTAACTCCCGCTCCCCTGCGCGGCCTGAGGACTTTGAGGACTTCCAAGCTCTTCCCGGAAAAAAAAAACTCCGCTGTGCAGCCCCCGACACCCCCAAACCCCCTCCCTGCCCCGGGGGGGGGGGGAGCTGGGGACCCCCGGGTTGGGGGGAGCTGCTCCCGGGGTGTGTGGGGGGGTGTCCTGTGGGGTCCCCGCTGCGGCAGGTATGGCCGGGGAGGGGGGTCCCCCAAACACCCCCCCGCGGGCTGGGGCTGAATTCAGGGTTTGAGAGTCTTGTCAGAGTTCAGAGTCTTGTTTCCAGGCGGGAGGAATCGCCTGCAAAAGCCAAACGCTGGCGGTAAGAGCGGCCTCGCTGGGTGAAAGTTTACTGGCCGCACTGTTCATCCAGAGGGAGCGAACACAAGCCGGGGCGCAGGGATGCGGTTTTAAAGGTGGTTTGCAGTACTGGCTCTCTGCTGTCCACGTTGCAGACGGCGGGGGGAACAGCCTAGAAAAAAATGACTTGTCTCTTTGTCCGGCAGCTCTGGGGCTTATTTGGGAATCAGTGGAGGGCTCAGGCCCTGTCCTCTTCATTAAGCAGCAGCTGACAATGCATATTTTATGGGAGAGAGGAAGGGAGATTCTCTTGTATAAATATATGTAACAGCGCTGAAGAGCGCGTGTGTCCCTGTGTGTTACTACAAACTCTTGTCTCGGGTCTCTTTTTTTTTTTTTTTTTTTTTTTCATGGTAACTTTAAACTTTGTAAATGTTTGCTTGTCTCCAAATTTATGCGCAGCGACTTTCACTGGGACTTTAGCTCTGGACTTGCTAAGAGAAAGATGAAGATGTACTTTTATCATGTTAACCGGCACATTGAAATCTTAGGGTAGCCCAACCAAGTTGTTGCATTTAATTAACCCCCCTAGAATTTATGCTAATGAATTAGCAGGAGCTGAAGCTTTGCTTTGCCTTGGTGAGGGGTCTTAATTTCTCTTTGTCAACACTTGCATTTACACCAGGTCAGCATATGGGGGATTAAGGCTGCAGAAATTCTCAGGTAGGTGAGGAGAAATAGGTCCCTGGTTCCCCTGTGGCTGTTCCCTCTGCCTGGGAGGGTTTGTGTGGGTCGAGGCAGCACGTCCCCCTTCTCTGAGCCCAGGAGCCACTCCGGCCAGGCCACCCTGTGTTTTGGAGGTGTTCTAGGACAGAGGGTAAACCTGACTGCACATTTGGGAAAGTGTGCGGCAAGGTGCTTCAAGCATTCCCATACGATGGAAATGAAGAAATTAACATCCCTCAAAGGAGTTGTCCCTACAGTCTGAGGGCAAACTGTAGGTGGCTTAGCTCTAGCATACAGATGAGAGAGTGGAATGGTACGTGGAGATGGAAATCCTGTTACCAGTTTTTTGGGATTCCCTAAGAGCCAAGCTGAACCTCTAAGGTCGTGTTTACAGAGAGTTTAATTCATCAGGGCTAGGTTTGTGTCAGCTGCTCATCTTTACGGTGCCCATTTGTGGCTGTCTAAGCTCGAGTGACGATGGTGCTTGCTGGCCCTTGCAGCTCAGCTGGGTTTTGGGTTTGCCTTCCTACACCTCTCCAACTCCTCTGCTTTCCATAACATGTCTATAACTTGCTCTTTTGTATCTGCAGCCAGTGTGCTCAGCGAGCATCCTCTCCTTTAATTCCGTTGGTTTTTGATTTTTTTTTTTTTTTTTTTCCTGTGGAAGTAGAGAACAGCTTTAGCTTTGCCAGAGCATGTGCTGCTTTCTTGGTCGCAGAGGTGCTGAAAGTTACAGCCGCGTGTTTCTAGACCCGGCGAAGCTGCCCAGTGATGAAAAGTCCTCTTAGCTGTGCTGGCACACATCTTGACCGGGCGTTTTGAAGCTCTGCAACTTCTATCTCAGCTGGCTTTACTGCCGTGCCTGCTCTGGGCCTGGTGTTAGTGATTTGAGGTGCTGCCAGGACATCCCAATTTTTACATAAACACAGGCTTAGTGATTAAAACAGAAGTTTAAGTTACGATACGCCTTGAAAACTAGGTTTGAAATGTGGCAAGAGACATGCCTGATGTGGGACTGCCCTAGTAACAACTCTAGTATTGAACAGATATCAGGTTATGGGCTAGATAACATAAGAGTAGCCTTGCTGCTCACTTTTAGTTTCCTTTCCAAGTTTTACGTTCTTACAGTTGCCTTTTCCACTTTTCAGTATTGCTAGCTCTTGGGTGCTGGCTCAAGGACCACATGGACAAAAAGGAAAACTGACTGAAGTACCAGACTTAACAAAGCAAAATTAACTTTGCTGTCCTGGTGGAGGATAACTAGTAGGATAATATCTAATCTTATAGATTTAGTCAAATGCCCAGAAATCTACATCTGTATAAGCTTTTTGCAGAGTTGAGGCCTTCCTGTATCTGCAGGGCAGATAATGACAGTGATGGTGTATAAACTCCATGGTAGTGTGTGTGTGGAAACTCTTAAATCTCTTTTGGATATTAGGTGTTAGCTGAAGAACAGTGGAAAAATGCAAATCCTAAAATTTCAGTTGAGAAGTCTTTATCCTCCATTAAAATAGTTTTTTGTCAGAATTTAGTTTTGTTACTGGTTGCAACTGCATTGGCTGTAATGGAAATAAATCAGAGATGAAGAAATCTTCCCTTCTCTCTTGCTCTAAGCCTGATCTCTCCAGCACATTCTGTGTTTTGGAGCCTACTTTCAAACACTGTCTTCTTTCAAACTCTTCCAGGGTTTGTGGCAGATATTTACAGTCTGTGTATAATCATCTTCTTGTCTGATGATTATCCCTATCAGGTCCCCTGCAGACAGCCTGGCATGAGCTGTCACTGTCCACAGGGCTCCACAGATCCCTGCCAAAGCAACCAGCTGAGGTTATTATGCCCACTCTTCAAATCATGTTCGCATCGTTAACTCTCCCGCTTGCTGGGGAGCTGCTGCGTTGTTTGCTGGTGTTTTGTTGAGTTTCTCTTCTCTTGCTTTCCTTGCGATTTTTGGAAAGGTCTCCAGCCAGCCACAAAGAGCATCCTTGAAGCAGTGATTGACAGGCTGTGTTTTGGGCAGCTTTTCATCCCACACACAGCGCAGCGGCTGCCCCGGTGGCACTTTTTTAACAGCACATGAGTGACTGCAGTGGATCAGGGCCGTGTTTATCTGTTACTTCCACTCAGGCTCTCAGCGGCTGCCGATGCTATTGATCATGAAATTCTTTTTTAGGCAGGCTGGATTCATGTAAAAGTTTATTTGGTCCACCACCAGCCTTGTTCAGACCTCGCATATCCTAATCCTGACAGATTTATCACTAGTGGTCCCTAGGTTTCTAACATCTCTCACATTGCCAGTGCAAATTGTCTGAGGATTCCAGCTGGGCTGTGTTTTATTAGGATTCATGTGCATCCTTCTGCGCAGCCCAGTTCGTGCTCCGGGGCTGTGGTCTCGGAGGCGAGCAGCGCGTGTCCTGGGTGTTTTAAGAGCCCGGCTTCTGCTGGGGGTGCTGCCAGGCCTCCTGTCTGAGAGCCTGGCTTTTGGAGACTGCCGATGGGGTGGGGTGTTGCCTTGGCTTTTGCTGTGAGAGTTGTAAAGCAAGAAGTGGACATTTCTAGGGTGTTTGGAGTTAGGTCAGAAATGCTGCTACGTTTATGTGGCCAGGCTCTGCAAAACCAGCAGGCTCTCCCCCGCTCTGCGAGGCACGCCCTTCATGCTCTTCATATTGGAGGGTTTTTTCATTTAATCCCTTTATCTGATGGGGTTTTTTTTTTTCCCCTCTACAAGTTCTTGTGTTTTATTCCACATCATCTCAGATTTTGTTCTTCCTGTTGCATGCACATTGTACTTGTATTTCAAGTAGCTTTTCAGATTACTCCTAGGACAAAAGCGCATCATGTCCACAATTTTATAGTACTAAAGGCCTAAATCACACCTGCAGAGGCTTCTCTTAGGCCCTGCTGAGTCTCTAGGGCAAATCTATGACAAACTAAATTAAAAATCCACAGCTGGAGTAAGTCTGTTAGAGGGTTGAAGCTGATTCTTGGTAGGACATTGCAGTCCAAAAGGACAATCCCTTTTGTTTCTGGCTAACACAGAACAAAGTGCTTCAATAAATTTTTTTATCTTTCTGTCAAAACGTATCACACTGAGAAGAGGTTTTGCTTCTTAGGACACCTCTGCTCTAGGATGTTGACCCCTTTCTTTTTAGTGTCACACAAGAGTTTGAGACTATGTTGACATTGAGTGTGATGTTGACATTGGTGCTTTAGAAAATCATCTAATCAGAAATGCTGACTCTGTTAAATCACTTGGAGGTGTTTCATTAATTTTTTTTTCACCCCATTTGAATGAGTTTGCTGCTTTCCATGACTTGGAGCTAGGATGAGAAATACTTTGTTAGATTAGGGGCGAGGGGTTGTCCATTCACAAGGTCAACATGGTGTAACCATTGATTAGATGAACACATTCTTTCTTGTCCAAACTCTATGATCTAATAAGGCAAGAAGTAAAATGTTTCATGGCCTGTTAACCATGCTGGATAATACACAGCTGGGCGCAGAATTCGGAACAAAAAAATCTTTAACTAGTTTCTTTTGAGATATGTTAAGAGGAACTGTGTCAGTCCCTGTAAATTTAGTCCAACGGAGTATGTCATGTATTAAGTGATAAACCTTCTTCTGACAACGGTGAAAGTTTGCTGTTTTCTTGCTTCTATTTAATGTGTTCTAATTCTGAAAACAGCTGATCAAGCAAGATTGTGTGACTGCTTACCTCTGAAAGAAAATATTAGGATATGAACTTCACCGAATCCAAGTGTTCATGGGATTTTGTTTTGATATAGTCATGTAAAAATTAAGACCAAAAAAATCATCGTAATTCTACATTTATTAAGGTGAACATGTGGGCCTGATCATGCGTGGAGATGAACATCCCCAATATCTTTATTCAGCAGCACTGAATACACTGTCTGTATGCAGCAGTGGTAAAGTGCTGAAGATCCTGTTACATCAACGATTAGAGGAGAACTGTTTAGTCCAGATTATTTAAGTCTATATTGCATTCCTTTTCTGCCACTGAGCACACAGCGGGGACAGAGCTATAGCTGAGAATAAAACGTGGCCTCTGCAGTTTACAGGGAAGGATGCAGCATCTCACTGCTGATCCATGTTCCTTTTTGGATTGGAGATCATAAAACTGCACCCAGGTTAAAAACCATTCTTGTGTTCTGACACAGTTTTTAAAGCATGAGGTAAGCATTCCAAGTGAAATACTATTTATTTCTTCATCTATTACCTTTTAAGTGAGGAAAATGCACCCCACTGAAGAGACACTTCGGGTAAACGCTTGTGGTTGAGGGGAAAGTGCAGGGGCACTAAATCTTCACACTTTACAAAGAAAGAGCTTGTCTATTTATTTTGTGTCATGCGTGTTCCTCGTTTGTGGGTCTGATCCTCAGCTGGGATGAGTTGTCTCGCCTCCATGAATCTGGCTCCTTTGTACAACCTGGTGCTGATGTTCTGTGCTGTTCATTTAAAATCTGCTTGACAGGACCAGAGGATGTGTAGGCTAGATAAGCAAAGCTGTGTTAGTGACCTGGGAAGATATCCTGCCCTGAGGAAACAATAAAAATAAATGTTCATTACTCCTGTAGCTCATCTCGTGAAGAAGCCTGTGAAAGTCAGGAGTTACGGACCGATCCAATGCTTATGGTGACATTTATTGTAAGGTCACAGACATAAACCTGAGCAGGATAGGTGGCTTCAAGAACATTAAGTGACTCCGTTTTCTGTTCATTCATGTTTCAAAAAATAGGAAGACAGACTTCAGTGACAGCTCATGTTAGTACAGGTGCAGTTAATGGTTTTTTTTTCTGCTGTTGTGTAATGCGGGTAGCAGGTATTCCCCAGACAGACAGACAGAAGCACATGATGGATATGATACTATCTCTGCAGCCCAGTAGCTCATCTGCTAGACTCGGGGAAAGAACTACAAATCATTCCCATGCATCTTTACCTAAATTAATACTGAAAGTTGCTTCTGCTGGATTCGCTGTGTTTTCAGTGAGATTTCCCAGCAAACATCCAAAGGGATGATTTGTGCTCGTGTGTGTGTGCGACGAGCACAACTCAAACTCCCACTCAGTAGTTCCTTTCTCTGATGATTGTAAATGGGAAGGAACATCCCTCGATACAGCTATGCTAAGGGTTCCTTGTACTCAGTGAGGGAGGCTGGGAAATCACTGGAGAAAAGGATTGTACGGTACCTTTTAAAAGACCGAGAGGAAACTGTAGTTTGGGGAGTAATTTTGAACTTCCTTCAGTGGAAAGTCACCTTTCTTGAAGGTTTGGAGGGGAGGAGCTGGAGAGGGACGCTGGGGCTGGATTTTTGTGTAATTATGTGGACTCATTGCTGAAAAGTGAATATATTCAGTACCTTTTTTTCTCTGACATTGGAGCTCTGTGGATTAGTTGTGCCTGTGCTTGTAAAGCACAGGTTATTATTTCTCTACTTCAATAAGTGGTTTTGTTAAGTGCTGCCTCACTGATGCCGAGTTTATAATCAAAATGAGAATCTCTGGGACTGGGTCCACTGGGGAAGGAGCAGCAGGGGAGGAAGAAGCAGATGTTATGCTGGGGAGAGGCTGAGATAAGATGGGACATCCCGTACTATGGCATCCTGGAAATACCTGTGGGAAAGGCATTGTGCAACCCTCAATATTTTTCACCTGTTATTAGTCCTCTCCTGATAGTTTTCCTGAGAAAGAATGACTGGGCCAATTTATGTGGTGTGCATCAGGACTTAGAACAGAAGCAAGCTTAAACCAGGATTTGCAGCAAGAGGACAGGAGTTCTCCTAAGCCATTATGTCACTTACTTTTCAAAAGCTGCTTTGGGTTTGAATCTTGCATTTACAGTTTGCCCTCTTCTGTGAACTCCAGGAGCTGAGCTCTTCCATGGGGGGAACCTCTTGACACATTCCCATCACCTGGTGTGCTGAAATGTCCTCTGGTTCAATGCTTCACTGTTTCATTTCTCTCATATTTTGAAACGTTCTCTTCTAGAGGGGAAAAAAAAAAAAAAAAAAAAGACGACAACTCTGTCTTTGGACTGGTCCTGAATAGTAATTCTTCAGTCAAATATAACATCACAAATGAGGCTGGACAGCTGTTTCCCAAATACAGTTTATGTATATATTCTATACACGTAATAAGGCTTAGTTTTCGCTATTTGAAAAGTTCTGCAGTCTCCCTGCCCCCTCCTGCAGTCAATGGCAAATGTTGTTCTCAAAACTCCACTTGTCACATTTTGTTCTCGAGAACAGGGAGGATATTGAGATACACTGGCTTCTTTCCTTGAGTGCATTTCAATATGTATTTTGTATAATGAGAGCCCAAATCCTTCTCACATTACTTATGCTTTAATCACGCTGTGCTCTCCCAAGATTGCGTTAATCGCATTTGCATCAGCAGGAGTAACTCTGGATGATGAGCAATATTTCATCTGCAGAGAGGAGACAGATCTCGGGCGCATGATGAGGAAGGCTGTCCTGGATTTGTTACAGCGCAGCTCTCCAGTGAAGAATGGTGTGGCATCCTGATTTGAGAAATAGATATTCAAGAATTAGAATGAACAAAAGCTGTTTTTTACAGTTTTCTTGAGGACCTGTCAAGTGTGATAGTTCCCTTTTAATTTTCTAGTAAATGGCTTTTTGGCATGTGTTTACTCCCAAGGAGCGCGGTGCTGCCTGGCACAGCAGACATCATTTTGTACGTTCGCCATGACATTACCGTGTACGAGGACTGAAAAGTTATATAGATATTACACCAATATATAAACCATGTGTGTTAGAAAGACAAGTTCAGTTTTGAAATATTTGACTTAGCTATGCTTTTCACTTTCAATCTGTGCCAAACATGTGCTTGAATGACTGATGGAGTCATATGGTTCCCTGAATAAAGCACTTTATTGTGCGCAGACTTAGAGCCTTCCAACAGTTGTATTACAGAAGCTTGAAGATTAAGATGATCCAACTGCTTAGGGGGTATGTTCCACAATGAACATTTTATTTTTCTTTTTTTTTTTTTTCCCCCTCTCTATTTTTCGCCTTAAAATGTGTCGTTAGTTTGTTCAGCTGGTCGCGCAGTGACACTGACCGCAGAGCCTTTAGTGGAGAAGAACAGCAAGTTACCTTCAAATTTCAGCTTCCACTCCTATGTCCATATTAAAATGTTGAACATGTGACTTTTTCCGTGGAGTTTATAGGATTTTGTGGGGGAGGGAAGGGCTGTTTCCTGTCGCAGATTATTTCATCAGCAGAATTAGATTTAGGAAAGGAATAACTCATGCAAGAGCAAGTGATGACAGGAGGTAGTTCTTAGAATTATAAAACTGAAATATTAAAAAGCATGTTTTTAATGCTGTTTAGTTAAAGGGGATCGGTGCACCTCCGACTCATGTTTCTCATCTGAGCACTCGGTGCTCGTGAAGCTGCTTAGTGTGAAAGATCAAGTGGACATGCTGCAAAGTCACACAGAGATCAGTTCAGAGTTGACAGACCTGTCAAGCTGGAGAGGCGATCTTTCTCCATTAGAAACTCAAAGAACAGAAAATTAAATTCAGGACTGCGTGGAGTCGTCTTGCTGCTGCCTGTCCTCAGGCTCATCAAAGACCTTTGCTGACTTATGATGTTTTCAGAAATTTACACATGAGTAGTAATTTTGCAATGTGAAGGAAGAGACAAGATTGAAGCCCAAGAAGATCTGCGGAATTAGTTGTTTTCCAAAAGTTACTTGTGCTTAAATGCCTGAGGTCTTAGGTTTGGGAATGGGGGGAGGAGTGAGAAAACAAGTAAAACTTTGTGTTTAGTTAGGTGGCTTGCCTTTTTTTTTTTTTTTTTTTTTTTTTTTTAAATAATTATTTTCCAGGCATGCCATGAAAAGACTAATTTTACTAGATTTTGTACAGAGAATCAATGTATTATATGTGCAAAGGTTAGTTGGAAAAATAATTTAAGATTTTGAACTAATAAGAACTTTACTGCAAGAGATAAGATTTTTATTTTATGCACAGTCAAATCTTGCCCAGACTTTTGTGCTTGCATACAGATGAGGGCAGAGTCTGGCATGTTATGTGCTGGGGTTTTTTTTAAAGCTGTGTAAGTGCTGTTAGTGGGATAATGAGAAGTACCTTATCAGTGGTGGTGGAGTTTCTGATTTTTGCCCTTTCTTTTGAGAGGGTGTCTGTGTTTTTATCTGGTGGCTAGCGCAAAATTTAAGATGGATGGACGGTTGGCTTTAAGGCAAACTATTGCTTATTTAACCCTCTGCAAGTTAATGGGTTTTCTTTCTTTAACCATTATGCACTGGAAATTTTGTACTGGTTTATTTTGCAGCATTTTCTTATTTTTTATCAGATATTATTATAATTTGCATTTTTGTTATATTAATAAGTGACAATTTCTTATTTTTCCTGCCTCAAACAGAATGGGTACCATTCTAGGAGGTGGTTTCAGCAAGATCTGTGCCTGGATAATGTTTAACTTGGGTAATGTTTTGGATTTTGCTGGAAGCTGAAATAGAGGACTGGGAGCACACGTCCCTGCTCCTTGGCCAGATAGTTGAATAGCTGATACTTTTTTTTTTTTTTTTTTTTTTGGCATGATATAGTCTGAGTCCTAATGTTAACAATTTCCATTTAAAGGAAGTTGATTTTTATTTTTTTCCCTTGATGCACAAGAGCTGGATGTGATCCTCTTTGCTCAGAAGTTCTGCATTGCAATCCTATCTAACTTTATGTATAGCCACTTTATAGTCTTGCCATCTATAAATATATCAGCACTGGCAAGATAAATACCAAGAGGTATATAAAGCTAAAAGACAATCATGGGTCCTGTCATCTTTGGTTTTCTAGATTATGCAAACTAATTCTTTTAGTTCCTTTCTTGTAATTCAGTCTTTCCACTTCCCTGCTCACCCTGGCAGCCTTTCCGATCCACCAGCTCCAGGCTGAATTAATCTTTTGTGAATGCAGGTGAGGAGAAATGCCCACACTATTCCAGATGTGCTTCTATCGCTGACTCTCAGGAGTAACTTCAATATCTGATATTCACTGGAAACACCTCTTTTGATGCATTCTTCCAGGACTGCCTTTGCTTCAGCCGACATCAGTGTTACACTGAACAGCGTGTATGGGTCTTTCCGGTGTCATTTGCGTTTGAAGATTACTGCTTAGAGCAGAAAACTTACTAGTCCCTAAGGGTATGACCCTCCGTTCTGTACTACTTGGTTTCAATCCTTTGCTCCAGCCTGCAGGTTACTGGATTCTTTTGTCATACTCTAGTCCTTCTCTGTGCAGATGTCATCTCCTAACTTGGAGCACTGCGTTTCAGGAGGACACTTGTGCACATTGAGTAAAAGTGGCTGATAGAAATATTAAAACTGATCCTAACACATCTTCTTACTGAACCTTGGTAGAAACCTCCCTTTACCTGGTTGGTTAGCGATGTGCTTGGTGGATAGTCTCTACTCCTTATGTAGTTTCACTCCCTTCTTGATTTCCTAAGTTCACCCCCATCTTGAAGGGCTAATTCTCAGTCCTCCTCTCTCAGTTTGCAAACCTGGTAATTTTATTTTTAAAAAATTGATTTTGAGTCTGGAGGTGATAAAAGAGTTGTCCCAAATAAGACGCGAGAGAAAAGCAACCAGTAGGAGAGACAAAGCCCTTTCCCATGTGCTGGGGCTCCGCGCAGGCAGTGGTGGCCCTGTTGGGACTCCTGCCCAGCTCGCTGGGGCTGGTGGCACAGAGCAGAGGTAGCCTGGGCTATAGGGGAAGCCGTCTGGCAGCAGGGCCTGCGGGGATGCCTCAGTTCCCTGCCCCAAAACTCACTGCCAGTGGTCCAGTGAGTCCTGGATGCAGCCGTGTACACAGCCCATCCTCCGTAGCAAGAAACGGCCCCTCCAAATCATGGAACCCACTGACTGCACTAAGCTGAGGAAGCTGGAGAAAACAAGGAGGGAAATGGGTAAAGTATGCCCTTTCTGTCTTCCACGGTGTTGCCAAAGCCCTGCGATACAGAGCAGTGCCGTTAGCTGTTTTCAGTTTGCAGAAAGATTACTCTGTTCTATTATTCTTTTCTATCCTAAGATTATTCCGGTGCATTGGTGTTTTGTGGCAGAGGAAAAAGTAGATAGGCTGTGATTTACAATGCTGAGCCCAGCTGTAATATGAAAGGTAACACAAGGATAATATGATTTAATTTAATTTAGGCTTTTTTTTTTTTTTTTTTTTTAAATCTCCCCGTGTCCATTACTTTCATAACTGGGCAGTAACTGCAGTGGGAGACAGAAAGAGTGTCTGGGTGCAGCGTGATGGGGAGGGGGCTGGAGTTGGGCTGGAGATGGGCATCCCACAGCATCACTGGGGATGTCAGCCCTGGGCTGGGCTTTAGTGGGATTGCTGGGGCTGTCAGCCCTGGGCTGGGCTTTAGGAGGATGCTGGGGCTATTAGAGCTCTTGGGTGCCTGGGGACCCTGATGGAATCATGTTAACATGTGTGGGACAAGACGTGGGGATGGGACTCCCAGGACATGAATATCCACCACAGGAAGGAAACACGGTGTCATATGTTTGGTTTATTATAAATCTGCGTGTTAATAGACGGATGGGATTTATAAACTGCCCCAGGTCTGACTCCTCTCTCCTGTGCCGTGCCAGGGGAGCAGGGAGCAAAACCATCACTAGAAGGATGGCAGGGGTGTGCCGCTGGAGAAATATTTTCTTTTTCTCGTTCCACTTCAGCCCGTTTTATCCAGACCCACTCGCTATTGAGAGCATTCACCTTTTTGTTTATCATAAGGACAAATAAATTGCACTGCCCTACTAAAAGCTTATTAATTTTAAGTAAATGCAAATTTGAAGTGTGTCTGCACTTCTTCAGGAGGCAGCGGCCGTTAAACAAAGATGTCACATTGCATGCTTGGAGTTTATTTTGCACAGAGCTTGGAGGAACTGAAATACAAAGCAAAAAGATGAAAACTATTCTTAACTTCTTTGCCAACAAGTCCTCATATGATACCGTGCAAAGAAGAAAAGTTGTAGAAGTACGTGGCAGATGAAAAATATTTAAGCCACACAAAAGTCACTGACAGATAACATCTACTCATCTCACTATTTCTACAAAGTATCTTTTATATTACTGAAAAAAAAAAAAAAAGAATAAAAGGCACTACATCAGCTTGTGGGCTGCTTGTGGATCAAAAGCATTACCTTCAGTGCAGGCTGAAAATAGAAAACAGACACAACTGTGAAGTTTTTCATGTGAAAAAGTGGGAGACAAGCTTGCGTCAGGAAGAACTGGACAGAATTTCACTGAAATGGAAAATAAGTAGGTGAGTAAGTAGGTGCATGTGACACAAAAGATAGGAAACCTGGGTCTAATAAAAGTTTCTGGTAGTACAGATGGCCTGATTTTCTTCCCCTCTCATGACACGTTACCGAAATTTAAATTCTCTGATTTCAATTATTACACTATTTATATTGCTGTAATACCGAGAGTCCCCATAGAGAAGAGGCCTCGTTATTAATGTAATGCAAACAACTCTAATGGTTCCAGCTTCAAAGAAATCATAATGAAAATGGGTAAAGGAGATGAAGAGTGGCAGAGAGGAAATACCAGCACGTCTGCGCACATGAAGAACTGCAGCCCTGGGAGCTCACGGGATGTGATCAAGGTGATGGAAACCCTTCGTTAGTGCAGATGTCCAGTCCGGTCTCATTGCACTCCTCTCCTGGTGCCCCTCGGATGCTCTCTGGGAGGGCCGGGCTTACCCTCACAGATGGGTGGCCCGAAACCAGCCCGAGAAAACTGGGAGTGTCTTTTGTTCAGCCTTTGTGCAAGAGACTGAGTGAAGTAACCCCACTGGGATAAATTCTGTGGTGTTCCCAGCTTTGCCTGAGGTGAGGGCCATGCATGCCAAAGGCTCTCCGAGGTTGCCAGCAGCCATCCCACCCTTGTACCTACCCAGGACCCCACGCCACCGCTCAGGCTCGGGCTGCTCTGGGGCTGCCCATCTCTTTGTCCCATTTTTTCAGAATTTCCTTCATGCTTCAGTTTCTCTGTCTACATTTTTTGGACCTGACTCTCTTCTAATGTTTTTTATGTTCGGTTTATTTTCTCCTCAACTAGGAGAATCTCTTCTGTCCATGTCCTGTTGTTCAGTCAGGCTCAGTGGCCCTTCAGATGCTGTCACCTTTCCCATCTCAGAGGGATGTGTGTGGGTCGCTCTTCGTTGGCTGTGATCCCTTACTTTCTGCAGCATGTTCTTTGAAACTTTGCAGTCAGGTTTCAGAATCCTATTGAAAGGATTTACCTTTTTATTTTCCCCTTACTTTTATATTTAAAGACCAATCTAGAGTTTACCTATCAGTCATACAGGTTTCTTTATTTTGTAGTCTTTCAGAAATATACATAGTATGTAAATATAATGACCTTAAATCAGGAAAACATGGTTATTTGATTTACAAAAGAAACTGTAATGTGCACTGAGGACAGTCGGGAGTTAAGCAAGTGCATAATATTAAGCATGTGCCCAAGTGCTCTTTAGATTGAGGCCCCGTGACTGGGCTGCAGTGCTTTCTACGCCTCTTGCAGGAAGCTGTGATTTTTGTCACACCCAATAATTTAAATAAAAACATTCAGATAAGCAGCAAAATATTTGGCTGAAGGAAAGCAACTAGACAGAAAATGGTCTTGTGTTTTATAAATGCTATGTCTTCAGAAGAGTTTGCAAACCCTGAAGCTTCTCTGTTTTGTTTCTCCCCAATAAATTGTCTTTTCCAATAAAGATATAACTGCTGCCTATAAACCTGTCTTGATGTCTGTCTCCAGACTATCAACACTTCTGCACAATATGCATTTTCAGTGTGCAGATAAATAAGCATGTGTATAAGATTAAATCTGCTCATTGTAACCATACTTTGTTATGCACCACAAGCATCACTCTTGTGATGAAATAGAAGTGGCAAAATTGAACCACACTTCATGTAGATATTTTTTTCTTTTTCCCATGATGTTTTTATAGCAGTTGCACTTTCTGGACCATGCCATGTAATGAGGGAGTAACACATCTGTGTACAAATGCTGATCCCTCCCCCTCCCCTTTTTCTTCTGTTTTGGGTAATCTTGTGATGTTAATGCTTTGCAGAATTAACGAGAAAGGCAAGTTTCAAATTCATGAATACCAGAAAGACTGTGATGCTTCCTGATATCTAGCTGCAGCTCCATGGTGTAAGACTGCGTGGAAGCGATGTAGACAATGCATCCGTGGGAGCAAAACTATGCTCATAGGGTTTCTTAAAATTTAGATCTCATGAAACTTTCAGAACGCAAATCCTACAAAATAAAAGGGCCTGAGTCACTTAATTCATAGAGTTGAGACTGTTCTAGTGAGCCAAGAAAAAAAAAAAAAAATTGGGGCTAGAGCCAAACTTTTCTCATTTCTCTGAGATACGCTTCATAAATTTCTGTTCTGTGCAGGGAGCTTCATGCCTGATAATCAGAACAAAGAACTGTGAGGGTCTGTCCAGACCCTCCAAGGCAGATGAGATGGTATCTCACCTGCCTCTGCAGGGGTGAACCCAGTCGTGTGCAAGGTTTGGAGCATCCCTTCTAGACTCAGCCCTGTCACATGAGTTTGGGCTGCGCTGAGGGTGCTGTGAGAACCTTTTCTCTACAGCAACACCTTTATAACAAGCAACTTTCCTCCTCCCCAATATACTTTATCTTAGTCTTTTTTGGTGTTTCAGGGAAAGTGTCATATTTTTAAAAGCGTGATGGAAAATACTGAACTTATCTTCCTCTCACGTCGGCCTAACCATAACGACTACATAGATGTTTTTAAGCTAATTCTAACAGTGACTAAACTGGGGTCATTCTGCTCAAAACATAACTCTTGATCCTCAGAGAATCCTGTGTGACCCAAGAGGGTGGGTCAGGTTGCTGGGATGGCAGTACCAAGCACTGGGCTCTGGGGGCAGGTCTGACCCTACAGCTCTCCTCTCTCTCCCACACAGCTCAGCCCTGAGCCATGGTTTAGCTGCTGAAACGCTGCCCCATCACCTTCCCTCTGCACCTCCTAGCACAAAGGCAATGGGGGGAAGGAGGAAGAAAGGTGACGTTGGCCTTTCTCCATTTAGTGGAGGATGGACACATCTCTAGAGCACCTGGGAAGACTCAGGTCTTATCCTCGTGGGGTACAAGTGCACCAGAGGGCTTGGTGTGATGGTAGGTCAAGAGTGTGGCAAACTCTGCCGGTGTTTTGACTGTCCCACAGCACCTGGAAGCCATCTCTACCTTCTCTTTAAGATTTATTCTCAGTACCATTTCCAGCTCTTGTACTATAATACCGTTTTTTAGGACTCTGCTTTCGCAGGCACAATACCATTAGTATGTTTAGTGAGAAGAAAAAATACTTGATAAATGTTGCATGCAAATAGCTTTTTGACATTGTAGTATGAATTGAAGTCATCTGACTGTGTAGGAGTAGAGCATTACTTCAATGACAATTTCTATTCTCTTCCAGATTTTTTTTATTTTTTTTTTCCCACTAATAAGAATGTGCCTCCTTGATGTTACGGGGTTCCCAGAACTTCATACCTCCTTGCATGTCCATATAGAAATGCTGAGGCTGCTTTGTTCAGTCTACTTCTAACTGTACACAGTTCAGAGTAGTTAAAATGGAGTACAGACTAGTTAAAATGGAGTACAACTGTACACTGGAGCTTGCAGGAACCCCAGACCGTGTGGTTACATCTGTGCTGTGACTCCAACTGGCAAAGCGTGAGGACTAGCTGACCCCCTCACAGAAATGGGAAGGACATGAGGGACAATCTGGAGTCACTGTCTGCCCTTAGGGAGCCTGTGTTATGCAACCGCAGGGTTTGTTCACCCCAGGGAGGGTAAGGCCCCAGTTACACCCCCTGGGGCACTGTCCCCCCTCCTACCACCACTTCTACTTTTAATCTGATCCAATGTGGCCGCATCTGGGAAGCGAGATGGGAGAACAGGGATTGGGGCTAATTTCTTACCTTAATTACAGGAAAATACTCCTGATAAAATCTTGCCTCTTTTAAATCCCTGCAGCTTTCTTACCCTCTTAATGATGACACTGAAAAGACAGTGATCTTCTGCATTCCCCCCGCTATCACCTTCAATGGAGAAAAAATCTAAAACTCTAGTTATGGCAATTACAATGTCATGTCATGATAGGATGAGGGGTCATGGTTTTAAACTGAAAGAGGGTAGACTTAGATCAGATCTAAGGCAGAAATTCTTCCCTGTGAGGGGGGTGAGGCCCTGGCACAGGCTGCCCAGAGAAGCTGTGGCTGCCCCCTCCCTGGAAGGGTTCAAGGCCAGGTTGGACGGGGCTTTGGGCACCCTGGGCTGGTGGAAGGTGGCCCTGCCTGTGCCAGGGGGGTGGGACTAGATGGGCTTTAAGGTCCCTTCCAACTCAAACTGTTCTATGATTCTATGATTAATGTAATACTTTAAATAATGGTGCCAAATCTCTTCAAATTTTTCATTTAAGTCTTGCATACCAACTCCTTATCTGTGCATCCTGGTATCTCTACTCCTGATGTGTAGTCTTTGTCTTCTACTGCTACAGAAGTGCACCATCTAATCAACCTTGACACTTCTCTCCCAGAACCCCCAGCTACCTTCAAAATTTGTGTACGTTTTGACACCGACAGTATGACCCCATAATGTTTTAATATTTAATCCTTTTCCTGAATTACTTCCTTTTCAAATATACTGCCAGGTCCCTTAAATAACAAGTTTCATGTGTTGTCAGATGCTGTTCCCGACTAACATGAAGTGCTTCTCCCTGTCCCTAGGTGAGAATGTGGACAGCAAGTTGGAGTCCTCGAGACAGCAGATGCCAAAGGACCAGTCAAAAGATTATGAGATAACAATTCCCTTCCTTTTGAATGGAGACCAGTGGAGACCAGTAAATGGCATTTATTCAAAGGTTAGTCTTCATTTTGCCAATTATTTTATTCCAAGGTATATAACAATTGGAAGGCTTTAGGGGAAAGTAAATGCACTTACTCCATCATATCTGTTATACTAGTATTTTTTATATTTCTGTAGACCGCTGACTAAAAGTGTTACTTACCTAATTTAAGAAAATGGATAACAACTTTGGCTGAAATGAATATGTTTTTACTGTAAAGTGGCATTCTTTTTTCTGATGGCAGAAAAGGAAGCTTAAAGTTAAATAATTTCCTTAACAAGGTTAACATACATTGCTTGAGGTTGGATCATACAACAGCACAACAGCCCCAAAAACCGAGGGAGGGGCAAATACAACAAACACGTTTGTTTGATGAAATACAGTCTGACAGCAAGAACTTGAAGGAAAAGTGTAAATAATGTTGCCTTGTTGTCTGCAGCCTGAGGCACTACCTGGAGCCTGTCATGGGAGATGGGCCCCAAATGCCATCCCACGTATTGCAGAGGGAATCGGGGGCGAGTCTCCCTTCACAGGCTGCTTTCCCTTTGCCTAACAAGGGCATAATCTGTCACTGGCTCTGACTAAGCAGGAATTGTTTCCCCCTCTTGACAGGTCCTGATAAGCCTTCCTCCTTTTTATCCCTCAGACGTTGGCAGATAATATGGGTAGCTGTTTTTAGGGGAAAAGGGCTGTTTTCTGTCTCCTCGGTCTCCAGCTTGAAGTATGAAGACGGGTGGTTGTTGTTTATTATCACTGAAGATGTCATGGGAATCTCCTACTCAACCTTTTTAACTCAGATCCAGTATTGTTCCAGGTTACTTTTTATATTGTATTTTTAATTGTCAGAATGAGGAGAAAAAAGTTAACTTTTTTTCTTTTTTTCTTTTTTACCTATTTAAAAAGAAAAAAACAAACAACCAACAAGTAAAACCCATCACACACAAACAATGCGAACAGCCCATTAGGAACAGCTTTCTTTACTACACTGGGAAAGTGTTTCAGGGAGAAATCCTGTTTGACTACTGCCACCGTTTGCGGGACACAGTGTTTTGAATCATGCTGCTGACTGACAGAACTAGGTGTGAAAGGAGATTTCAAAACAAGGGATCTGACTTTTGAAAAAATCTTGTCTGGATTAAAATTTTGTTTCCTTTTTCTTGTTCCCTTCCTAAATGGGAAAGAAAGGCCAGTCCTGGTTTTGAATATCTGCGGTGATGAAAGGGATATCGTTGTGGGTGTATAATGGCTTATCTTAGAGAGATAACACAGATGGCTTGGTCCTAGATGTATGTGCAACTCTATTTTTAGATCATTTAATTAGAAACAGGCATTCTCCATATAGAGTCCTTTTAGCTACTCACTGTAGCTTTCTGAAAGAGTTACAACAGAGTATCTTTATGTGAGTAATGATAATGTGATTTATATCATTAATTTGTTTCCCAGAATTGCTTTCAGTTTAAGATGAACATTAGAAAAGATTTGTGGTTTGGTAGAAAGATCGTCGTGCTGTATCAGCACTTTTTTTTCTTTGAATACTTCTTTTCCATGGAAACTGTTATAAATTAAATACACAAAAGTGCAGAACAGGCTGTGGGAAGAACAACAGCATTAAACTGGTAGAAGGGAAGAGTAATGAATAGCTTGTCACATAAATATTGATCAAAAGCACGAAAGTTAAATACTGTTGTATTTGACTGTTAAATAGGACCTATTGTTCTTCAACACATTTCAAAGTGTTCCTCCCTTTTATTTTCATTTTATACGAAGTAAAAAAAAAGTATGAAGTACTGTGTACTTGTAACCAGGGGAATGGCGTTGCAACAGAATATATAGTAAAATAAATAGTGTGGTGGTTATAAAAATGCCAAAGTATTAAAGTTATTTGTGTATAGATAATTGCCTCACAATGATAGTCCCATTCTCCAATCCTTTGATCGTAAATACTCCTTGCTTAACAATTAGTCCCCGAGAAACCACACTAGTCATTTAGTGCAGCATACTCTTTCTTTCCCATCTTGAAGATAAAACTGTCCTTTTATTTACCCCAGGAGTCACTACAATATCTGTTGGAGTATCTCATTCAGAATCTGTCAGGAATTATTATTAAGCTAATGACTTTCTCGTTGAGGGCTGTCTGTGCCTCTGTGCATCTGTACACTGTGCAGAGCAGAAGGAGAAAAGCTGAAATCAGTCACACTGTTTAATCACACAGACCTGCTCACCAGCAGGAATAAAATTACATTTACTGAAAAGAAAAAAAGAAAGAAGTTACGTAGCTATAACCTGGTTTTCCTTTAATACAGTTAGGGTGTACTTTTTCAAGGACATCTAATGATTCCTAAGAATGACAGTTCAGATAAATGGTGGGAAAGATCAAATTTTAAAACCAGGCATGTAATCAAATTATATTTAAAGAATTTTGGTTTCCCTAAGTATCAATTTAATGTTTTGTTTCTGGAGAGAACCTATCATTTACTGGGTGGATGGATTTTCTCCTTGCCCTTGCCACCCTAAGTCAAAGCCATGAGAGACCAAGACCAGGATCTCATTGTGGTAGTATCAGTTCAGAAATGCTGTTGCTTCTTTCTTGTTTAAAAAGATGCACACGCTCGTGCAAACACTTTATAGAGGGAAGCCCAGTTAAAAAATAAAATATGTATACTTAAGAGAAGTTACTATGGAAATGCATGTATGTTTTTGCAACTGTATGATGCCGTTCATCTAGTTAGTGGTTTTTAACATCTCTCCTGGCATCGCTTGCTGAATTCAGAAAATTTAGATCCTTTTCAGTTGGAATATTTTAGTGGTGCCCGGTTACATTCTTTTATTAACTGGGTATAATATTCTGTTGCTAATCCTGAACGTGCCGCTAAAATTAGCGGCTACTATTTTGAGTACCCAGTTGTTGCTAGTCAGGACTACTGATGAGTAACTGTATTTGTGGGCATGTGACAGCAAAATCAGGGCCCTGAAATGTTGTGCAACGTTGCTCTGTGCTTTCAAACAATAGCGGCCCATATTCACTGCAGATGTGATTTCCGTCTTCGCTGAAATTCTGTGCGCATTATAGAATGTGTTGAGAGGTCATTATACGTTATAGCTCCAGTTCTCCTTCCACTTCTCCTTTTCATTTCTTCATCACTTTGCATTCGGTGTAGAGATTCTTTTTTTTTTTTTTTTTTTTTTTCCCAGTGCTTGGTTTAAACCCAGGAGGCTTAGGTTCTATTTTTCTTAAATTTTTCTAAGGTTTGAACAAAATTGTTTCATTTTTCTATTATTCAAGTGCAGGAAAATGACTCTTTTCCCTTCATGTTTCCAGCTGAATATTTTTCTTCAAACTTGGCTTGAGACTTACAAATCAAGCCAAGTTTGATGAGAGTTGGGTAAGTGATGTTTTAGTACACAGAACACTTTAGGGAAGATTTTTAGAAGACCATCTGTTTGGCTTCAGCATTTATCCTCACACCCTGTTAGGGACACACACTGGTTAATGTGTGCCAGATCCCTGCATCACAGGAGCTGTAGGTCAGGTAATATTGGTTGTGTTAGACTGGAGCCTGAAGCATGTGCCTTCTCTTGGAGAGACAAGCGCTAGGCAGGAAGCTTTTCACATGGGCATTAAGGGTTTCTTGGCTCCAATTCTGTGCTTAAAAGGTTGTAACTGTGGTGGAACGCTGCCTGCCAGAGACCATCCAGGGCAGACGTGAAATAGTGTAAAGCTGGTGGGGGATCCCAGTGTGGCATCGCCCCGAGCTGACATTCGTTCTCCCAGAGTGACACATTCATTAATGAAGTTGGCTTTGTATCCAAGGTTTAGTCCAGATATTAAAATGCATTAAGTTTCTGGGAAATTGAAAGCATTTTGTGCATATATGATAGGCTCAATTATGCAAGTACACATAGAGTCCTCAGGTTGTGGCACCTGTCACTCAGGTGTGGGGTTTTTCTCCAGCCTTGGCTCTGCAGGATCTATAACGCCATTGCTGGCACCTGAAAGGTCTCAAATATCATCATGAGACCAGTCCAGTGCTTCGAAAGATTCAATCCTCTAAAGTTTCTAAAAGCATATGAGCAAGTTAGGTGCAGCTCTCCTTACTGGGTGATGCTTTGCATCTTTTAATGCCTATGCCCAAACTTTTGTAACTCTGATCTCTGTATCTGTCTGAATGTGATATCAAACTGCTCCAGACACGGGGGTGTGCTCCAGTCAGGCCATGATTACCATTCATAAAACCAAATTTGAGTGTAGCTGAGCCTGGGCATTTACTGAAAGACCTGTGGCTAGGCAGCATAGAGGTAAACATAGTTTCTGAAGAGCCACATGAGAAGCTGGGAAGCCCTGAAATCCTGCAACGCTTTAGGTTGCTTTGGGTTTCTAAGTTGCCTGTCCCGGTTGCTTTCAAACGCTGCAGAGAATTTGGTTTTTAACACTAAATTTGGGTGATGTATAGAGGACAATGAGGAAATTTTGGTGTGTAACTTCTTAAAAATAATTTGCTATGAGAAAGTAGATACAATACACCTGTCAATGGATTAGACTCTTAACCCACTTGAATCATAGTGAGTCTCACCTGAGTCAAAGTACTGCCACTGCCTTCAGTATATAAAAATATATATGTTGGAACAGCAACCTCTGCCCCAGCTTGCAGAGAGTCAGACCTCTCGTTCGGTGGCAGATGCTGGATGTCTTTCCTCACACCAGGAGATTCAGATCTGTTGCTGTTGGGATTAGAGGCAAGTGAAGGAAAAGAAAGATGCCTGTGGTGGGCAGAGAGGCCGGGAAGACCTGCAGAGGGTTCCCTGATTCAGAACAGCTATGACTCCAGCCTTGATGACTTCTAAATCCAAATAAATCAGAAATTCGTTATCCCTTGGGGGAAGGGTGGATGGATTCGGAGAACATTAAAACTGCTTCACCATCTTTAAGCTTTCAAGGCCAGATTCTGTGCTGGTGTGAATCAGCTTCCTTCCTTTGGCTGGGCTGGTATAAATCAGGTTTGCAAATTGAAATCTTAAAGAAGTGTTTTCAAAAAAGAAACAAGAAAGATGAGAGGACAGAGTTTCTTTTCTTGTTGCAGCACTCTTTTTTTTTTTTTTTTCTTTCTTGGTGTTATGTTATACTTTGAGTATAAACTCTAGCAATGAAATGCAAAGATAAAGATGAAGGCCAGCTATAAATATATACTTAGACCATATTTCTTCTGGTTTTTAAGTGTATGCTTGTCACAGCTCAAAAGATTCTGCATGTAAAGTGGCAGAAGATTACCATTTTTTACTGCTTAGCATGCATTGCATCTCATTGGGCTTGCAAAGAAGTAGCTTTTGCATTTCTGCCTGCCTCATTCGTGAAGTATTGTGTTATGGATTGCGTTCATAAACAAACATCAGAATCTTGATTATCTGTATGTCATTCTGGACACTGATTACTTGAATCTCAATGTGAAATCCTCCACTGTCTATAAAAGTATCATGTGCTCTGACAGTTGTTAGTTATTTTTACGCTTCTCCAGATTTGTCAGATGTATTGGATATTACACTGATTCTTTTCACCTCTTTGCATTTTTTCATGCCTTCACTGTAAGGCTCTAGGTATTTTTTTGCCATTGAAACAAAAAAAAAATCACTGGAAAGAACAAGAAATAACTTTAAATTTGTTTAAAAGTCACAGGCATAATGCTGGGGTTTCAGCCCCAAATTTAGGTTGACATCTGGGTGATTCCCACAGCCCTTCCCAAAGGGGGGTGAGTTTCCCTTTAGGCTTCCCCCCAGGGTGGGGCCTTGCAGGGAGAGTAAACGAGCCCCAGGGGTCCTGCATTAAGTGAACTAAGGTCAGGTGTCCCAGGTAGGGATAAAAGCTGGGACCATTGCAGGAGGGGCAGTGTCTGTCTGTGAGGGGGATGCCCTGTGCAGAGTTCCCTGTTGGGAAGGACCTCCCGCCTCCCTGGGACTGGGCTCCACTCAGGTCTGGCTTTTGTAAACGCGGGCTGTGCAGAGATTCAGTGTGTGGCTTCCTTGGTCTGATGTGTTTGGCTGGTTGACTCGGTTGTCTCCCGTCCCTTCTATGGCAGACTGCATGGCACCATTTATCCCACCCATTGCTGGTCGTGCGGTGTCGTTGTTGGGGTCAGTGGGATTGATGTCGATTATGTATAATCTGACTGACTTGTTTGTCCCCCCAGCGCTCACCCATGGACTGACCCTTGTGTATCAAATACAATCTGGTTATTGGTTCATCTTTATGCTGCCTGTGTTCTTTATGCTAGGCCTGATAACTGACAAAACAGAATTCAAGTACATATTCAAAGCTACCAAGTAGGGATGAGCCTTACCCATCCAATCCTGTTTTTATGCTCTTTCATTACTAACGGGCAGAGTAGGCACAGTCTATCATAGTCCACTCCATCATCTGGAGTTATGGCATGTACACCAGCTTCAGTATTATTATAAAGTTATTGGTGCACCCATTAGAAAGACCCCAATTTAACAAGATCTCTGCGCTGGTTCACGTTTCCCCTCTTTGCTGCACCTCTTGGTGTTCTCTCTCGTGTGACTCTAATAGAGGGTTTGATGCATGGAGTACAGCTGAGAGGCCTGCTATGTCAGCTAATTAATTTAGTGCTCAGTTTTCAAGAGCAAACCCATTCAAGTTTATTTCATAACTGGCATAGCCTTCGTGCAAGTGATAATTGTTTATATTCCCTTCAACAGAGCCTCCTGCTGTTCTTTTTCATTTGAAATAATTACCAAAGTTTAGACTTCCAGACAATTGTATTAAGGGGAATCATACAGTGCTGCTTAAACAAGTCTTTGAAGACTGAGAGGACAGCTTTCATAGCTCTTTTACATAGTTGTTTTACATATCTTAAGAGAGAGAGGCATAAACAAAATTTATAGTCCTCTCCATATTTTTATGACTCATGAGTATCAAATATAAGAGGCAGAGCTGTGCTTGCTGCTAAGGCTGTGTCATCAGCTGGGAATGTAGCTTGGCACAGACAGCCTCAACGGTGTGAGAAACTGCACTAATCCTCGATAAAATTCTCTGGGAGATCTGCTTCTTGAGCCTTTAATTAATAACCTGGTAGTCATTAATTTAATAGCCTAGTAAACAATCTGTTATTTCTTTTGCTTTTTATTATACCTATGCCCCTGCCTTGTAGGGCCACTGTGAGGGCTAATTAGTTCAATTATGCTCTATTATTTAATAACTCTTCTGCATTTCTTTAATTCAGAAATAGCGTAATTTTTGCATGGAAGCTATTAGGAAAAGGAGTGTGTCAGCTCCTCTGAGACTCGGTTTTATTTTTGTGACTATGCTAGTAGGGCTGGCTTGCTTCACTGCGTGAGCAAAAGCAGTTTAAAGCCACCCCTCTCACCTTATCTTGTGCAAGCCAAGATCCTTGGCGGGGGGGGGGAAGCATGTTCCCTTCTTCTCAACCAGCCCTATGCCTGTGTTTAACCAATCAATCAATCTGATAAGTTCATTTATGAAGGTTTTTAGAAATGTCAGTAGGTGTATCCTGGTTCTAGGGATGTGCTGGATCTTACATAGCAGCTACAGGCTTGAGAAATTCCTGGAGCTGGGACCACCAATAAAAACTTTGTGTTGGTGATTGAGTAGGGGAAATTCTTTTCTCTGTCTGTACTGAATCAGTGCCCTAGTTTCAACTAGATATACTAGTATTCATTTCCTGCCTGAAACGTTTGGGCATACTGGGAAGTGTTAAGCAGTTGGGATTCATCCCAGAAAACGGTCCACTTCATTTTTAGCTTAAGTGATACAGTGTGTTAAGTTTGTAAAGTTCTGTGCGATAGTTTATGCACAATATAAATAGCAGATATTATTGAAAGAGATTACTATTTCAATAAACAGCAAATTGAGAGTTTCTTGTTAACTATCCGCCAGACACCCTTCCCCTCCCCTTAGCGTCTTGGAGCCCTCAAGAGGGTGAAAGTCCCTTTCATGAGCTTGTATCACGCTGAGCCGTTGGGAGGAATTTTGTCATACTTGGCCAGTGAAGATGGCCAGTGATATAATAGTCTTGGGCAAGCTCTGTCTCCCCGTACCACCCGGCCTTCCTCTGCCAGCAATTGTATACGATGGGACTCTGCAGAAGTGCTTTGTTGCGTTTGCTGCCTGGGACCCACCAGCTATGAGGTAGTGTCTCAGATTTGAGCTTGAGGAATCCATTCATATGTTCCTCTGTAAGGTGATGGGGCTGAAGCAACGTTCTTTGACACGAGTTTTCAGACTGGTATTAAAAAAAAAAAAAACAACAAGCAAACAGATCATACTTTCCACAATAAAATGGAAAAAAATGTTTTGATCTTAATGATGCAGTTAATGCTAGCAACCCTTTAACATGGTGCTAAAATCTAAAACTAAGTTCTTGCAATTATGCAGCGTTATGCTGGGTTTGTAAAGTGCTTGTACTGAGGCATTTTCATATTGAATTAATTTAGCTTATACTTGGCTATTTCATGACTCTTGCAACAGATCTTGCGAGCGTAAGGTATGAATTTCAGTGTTGGATTAAAATAATACTTTTCTTTCCAGCTATGAACATGTGATCATTTTTTACAGGCAAAAGGAGAATCTCCCTTGTTCTTAATTCTTACTGTGATTGCTTTGAGTCAAACTGAACGCAGCACTATTCCTACAGCAGGGTCTCCCCCACCATATGCTCAGATCCTGCACGGAGTCCTTTGAGGGCTTGCAGGTAACAGCAGAAGAACTTGGGACCCTTCGAAGGAGGGGAACACCATGGAAACTAAGAGCTGCTGACACAGGCAGTGATGAAAACCCTTATCTTAGGAAGGCATAGTAAATGGAATTGTATCCCATGTATATTTTTGGGGATGAAGAAGTAAGTTTAGCTGGTCAGTTCACCAAGTCCTATTGTTAGTAAGCCCGATGCATTTGTTGTTGAATTATAATTCTATTTCAATACGATTTACTCAAACCCCTGTTGAGTTATCTCTTCTATAGGAATATTTCTCATTTCTCAGAATTGTAACGAGAACTCATAGAGGTTATATGCAGTTTAAAGCTTGATAAGAAAAAAATAATTAGGATTGATTTAATAAGCCTTTGTGAAATGCAGTAGTAATATCTTGACAATAAAAGGATTTCAAAGGGTTGCTATTTTTTCTAGAAATAAAATGGCTTGCCAAAAAGTCCGCCAATTGTTTTTGAAAAGCTTGTGTAGATGAGGTAAAAATGATCTATATCAATTCGATATCGTAGCAGAGAGTTTGTGCTCAATTTCTCTCTTGAGGAAATTGTGTGTCCCTTTTGTGCATCATCTTTCCTCAAGGACACAATTCTCAAGTATAATTGAACTTTTGAAGCTTAATTTAACAAAACGATTGCAATTTACAGCATTGTAGACGGGGTGGAGTGAAGAAGCTTAGTGAGACTGGAAATACATTTGGTGATAATTTGTGCGCTGCGTTTCCATGTGTGTGATACGTGTGTGTGTGGCGGGGGTGCTGCCAGAGTCTGCAGGCATTTTACTGGTCTTGATCATATCCCTGTCCTGCACGGATGTGGTGGTGGTATTTCTGGTCAGTGTAATGGTAAATCTGCTAGTGATACTGGTTGCACTGAAATATGTGTTTGCGCACCCTGATACAGCAGTTAGACACACGTGGTTGCTTCGACAGGGCCACTGAATCCAAGGAGGGGTCCTGTCACCTCTCATTGCTCCTCAGCAGACCAGGATGCATTAAGCAACATTGAGATCTCCAGCTCTGACCTTTTCACCCTCTGCCCCGAGTCCCAGGATGCTAATACGTTGTTTTCTCTGAAGTTTGGATCACTCTCAGGAAATTGAGTGCTCCTAGTTCCTGCCCTCATTCCTTTGCCCTTACTCTGTCTCCTGCCTTAGGATCAACTTCATTTTGGTTCTTCTGAATGAACTTGTCCCCCATTCCTCTTCTGGCCCTCTCCCTCCACCAGGAGCTATGGGGCGGTTTCTTGGCAGGGTTCATCTTGTTTGCTCCTTCTCTCTCCACTGGCCGCATCCTTTGAGGAGTGCTTCAGCATTCCTGCACAAAAACAGTCTTTTTGGGGTGAACCTGCCAAACCCTTCCCGACCAGTCATCCCTGTCTGGAGTGATTCCTGGCCTTCTGAGGCAGCAGCGTTTTACACTGTGTGTTTAAATTGAAGCCTACAGATAATTTTAATATTCAGGAGAATTGTGTTTGTTACCTGAGGCCACTTAAATGGGCATGGGAGGAAATGTTTTTAGTCAAAGCAGCTGCCTAGCTAGGGAAGGATCAGATCTTCATTGAGATGCCTCATTTTTGCACACTGGTGGATGCTGTTTTCTGGCACACTTCATTTGTGTGAGTGTTGGAGATGGCAGGCTCCTTCGGGCAGCAATTTTGGATGAAATTCTACACTGGTGTCTCTCAGATGACATTATTTACTTTAGTTTCACCCATTCCATCATCTTTCCCTAGATGTTTTCCCATTAAGTACATCTTGTACTGAAAAAGAAATGCTGCTGAAGGAGGTCTGCTTCAACTCCTGGCAAGTGATGATGAGACAAAAGCTCTTAGATGTGTTAATCTAAACAGCCATAGTATCCCTGCCCCAGAAAGGACCGTTTCCTTGGCAGATACTGAATCTGCCTTTTTCAAAGGAGAGGGGAGTTTCTGGAAATGAATCTGTTGCGGGAAAAGCCAGTAAGAGGAACTGTGTAATTTCGTCCTCAAAGCAACTTCTAGCATATTACTGGTTTTAACACTGCACACTCCCTTCTGCCTACGCTGACATGGTCAGGGTGCGTTTTCAGCAGCAGAAGAAAAAGTGGGATCCCTAAATTGAGTATCTCCAACAGAAACTGCCTTTCTTTGGTTTCAACAGACAGAAACATTGTTTAAAGCAGACTTTTTTTGGCATTTACTGGCATTACTAAGAAAGAGTTGGCAAGGAAAGCTGGCAGAAGGAGATGAGTTGGATAAGCTTTAAAGATTTTTTTTTTTCCTATAAAATGAATATCCAGAAGCTGTGTAAATGTATTTTTTTTCTGTTTAAAAAAGGGTATATAAAGACAGCATATACACATTTTCGACTGAAATAGCATATAAGCTGGCTGTGCCCTCCAAATTCTTTTCCCTCAATTAAAAATATGGAGGGGAAAAAAAAAGACAAAACAAAACAACACCTCAGGAAATCCCTAGAATGTTTATTTGGGAACAGACCAGCCTGTTACAGTCATTAGCTTGCAAAGGTATTTCTGTTATAGGCAGAGGGCAAAGTGAATTTTAACCTTTTATTGCCAAGACATGTTATGTTTGTTAGTGAAGTAGCTATTGAGATACATTGAGGCATGTGAATTACTGTGAACGAGTGGTGTATGCAAAAAACCAAAACCAAACCCTAAAAGTACTCCCTGCAGAGAGAAATTAAAATCAATTTAAATGCCCATAATTAAACATAAAGTACTGTATTTCATACTTTATTGAGTTTCTATTTATGACTTTATCGTTTCTGGTTGTAGAAGGCTTCAATTGCATCAAAAAGATATTTCAAAATATTGACCTTTTTTTTCATGGCAAGCTTAGTGCAGAATTTCTTACTGCCATGGTGTGTTGATTATAAAGGAAAAAAGGGAATAGGGCTGGACTGGTTTAAACTGAGATCTGTGGGAGCCCTTGAGACCAAAGTGGTTGTTTCCCAGGATCCCCATAGGAGGGAGAGAGGAAAGGAAACGGTGACTCTATGGAGACCAAGCATCAAGAGCCTGGGAACATGGCAAGTCGCAGAGGGCAAATTTAAGAAATGGATACAAACAGTTGGGTTTCTTTTAAGATGGAAACCTAAATTGTTTGCTTTGTACAGTCTTTGTACTTTGCACTTTTATTGTCTTGCCCTTTTCCATCTAGAAAATGGGAATCAAGTTTAATCCAAGCCATAGGACATCAATTTGATTTTGGTAATGACCTTTTCAGATTAAAAGTGTTATTTGTATTCATACTCTTGCTGTACAACTTTTAGGGAGCAAGGATTTGCTGTTCTAGGGGAAAGAGGGATGTCTCGCATGTGTGGATAAATCACGCATGTGTTGTCAGAACAAGGGAACAAATATTTTCAAGATTTTACTTCTCGGAGAATTAAAGAGCAGAAGTGTTTGCAAAGCTGTGTACAAGGATTTTCACTGTTACAATCTTGGAGGCAATTTAAGAGCAGCTTGTAAGTACTATGAAGAACATCAATTGGGATTTTTAAAGTGTATGATGAGCTTTATACATCAGTCCAAGTTTAGCATGATCACCTTTCTCTGAGGGAGATTAACGCTGACATCAAAACACTTTATTTTAAGGAAAAGTTTGAAAAAAAATATTTTGGTGTATTATGTTTTTTTCTTCCATGTTTATATTTTTACTGCTCTCAAATATGCAATTTAATCATCAAACATCAATTTATTCTTCAAATTGAGTTAGTTTTAACACACTCCCATCCATTTTTTATTAATTTAAAAAGAAATCTCTGTGTGTAGAACTCTAACTTCAGCCTTCGCAGAATTAGTATTTAGCGATTTCTCCAAATCTGTGTGTTTGTGATGGAGAAAATGACAGCTAGATTTGAGCCATTTCTTTAAAAGAGATTCCCGAGTCCTCCCCATTGCATTGCTGAATTTCCAAGTTGGTATATCTGTATCTATCTTGATATAGTAGGTATGTCGATATCTATAATGCTGTCTATACTTATATCATCTATATCTGGACACACATACAGATTCTGTTTCCAACTTTGTCTCAGGATTCAGCTCCTAAATCATGGTTTGAAAATTTTTTACAACAATATGTGAGGAGAAAATGGCTGAATAAGGTCACAGCAAGATTGTGTGTGGAAATCTAATCATAAAATCAAGCAGTTGAGAGGGAAGATATATATAGCATTGAGTGAAATTCCTATCAATGTTTCTGCTTTCTAGAACATGTTATTAGGAAGAAATTACATTTAGAAGCAGAGAGCTTATCAGTGTGTCCTTGTAGCGCACTTGCCAATGTCATGAACTTCATATATGTAGATAGTGTTGTTCTAATTTTAGGACTAGGCAGTGGGGGAAAAAAAAACTGTATTGTGAAAGAAATAAAACCAGTATTCAGTCACTGAAAGTGTGGATATCTGTGTCATTAAAGAGCTTAGAAATTGCAGCAGGATCAGCTGCTATGGACATTTTGACTGATGTATATAAAGTAAGTGTCTTGTGGGGCTCCCCCCATTATTGTGTGTTGGAACTGAACAATATTTCCTCTAATTCTAATAATTGGGGCAGGTAACAAAGACACTGATTTATTATTTTTCAAAGAAATATCAAAATTCTTCCCAGCCTTCATTACCAAGCAGTTTAGACAAGTCCAGTCTCTGCTTGAAGCCTTCAAAGGCAATGTTGGTTTGTTTTTCCAGCAAAATCTTAAGCTGAATGTGAATTCTTACATTAGCCATCACAACTAAGTCAAATGCTCTGGAAATACTGCACTGTGCTTTGTTTTTTCATCAACCACCTTGCCATTTTACATTTTTACATTCTATATTTTTAAGTTGTATGTGTAGATTTTCTTGTCATCGCTGTGAGAGTTTCAGAAGTTCAAGAGCCACAGTGAAATTGCGTTCATGATCTGTTCTTTTGGTGTGATGTCTGGCACCTGACAGTCTACCATGAGCTAGTGAGAAGTTTATTCAGCATAAAACAAAGTCATATGGCAATTTATTGCTGTCTTTACATATCCCACAAAATTGTTCCTTCCAGAATGTGCCAAGTTTACTTCTTCAGTTTTAGGGAGCTGTATCTTGTCTGTTGAGGCAACGTCATTGTCACACGTTTATGGAAAGGAAATAACTTGTCCCACGTGTTTAGCCTAAGGTAAAGTTTGTGTGTGCAAGGTATTTTTATCAGTGAATTTTGATTTGCAAACTAAAATTTGATGGGGGGGGGGGGCAGTTGATATACCTTCTTTATGAAGTGTCTCATGAAATTTAGTCTTCTTTAAAAAAAGCCTCTATGTGAAAGGAAATAACTGTTGTCTGAGGGAATAATGCTTCATCCTTCAGGTAAGGCAGTTCAATCAGTTGCTCAGGAGTCCCTCAGGGAATGAGTACACACACGTGGCATCTTTGCTCTTCCTCTTTCTCTAAGTGTATCCAATTTATTCAGTCCTCAATTGTTATTTTCTTGTGCACCTCGATAAGTTGTCCATCTGAGTTCCTCTCTAAAACTCTTCAGTCTTTTGGTGAGTAAGACTTCTCATTTAAGCTTTGTGATAGGGCTCTAAAAAGCTCTTTCCCTCATCATCTCAGGAAATCAGGACAGTAGGAGGAACCCCTGCAGAGCCATTCTCAATTTATATGTTGATGAGCCTCAATGAAAACTTCCAAAAAGTCTATATATGCTTTTAAACCTGCCAGAAGAATCTGACTTGCTCCTGTGCTTCTAAGTCCTGCTCTAAACGTACCGTGTTTGCTGACACTTTGTGGTACAGCATAGTGGTACCCATATCTGACAAACACTTGCTATTTATAGAGACACTAATGAACCTTTCCAGAAGCCGTCCTCTGCATTCTGCTAACTTATTTGACTCAGGAGTACAAAAACCAGAAGTCTGGTGCAATGTGTCATGTTTTAACAAGCAAAGTTTCATACACTCATGTTGTTGAATTTCATTTAAATATGCAACACGGTGCAGCATGAAGGCTTTTTTTTTTAAGGGTTGGAAAGGAGTGGTAATTCAGTAGTTTAGGTTCATACCTTAATGAAGGGTTGGACTTTTTGTTTTCTGAAAAAAAAAAAAAAGTGTTGAATGGCTCAAGAGTGTTGTGCCAACCTGTTCATTAGTAACATAGTGGTTGGAGCACTCATGTATAGGTGGGAGGCTGTGGATCAGACCACTGAGGCACCAAATCTCACAGGAGACTGCAGCCCCACAGTCTGTACGTGTTTCATGCCAGATCCTCACTGAATAATTACCGGCAAGCAGAACAGCCATTAAAATAAATTAGAGAGATAGGTCACCTGGGGGGAAGATGGGAAGGAGTGCAGGGAATGGTTGGAGGTCTGAAACTGTGGCCTGTGATGAGGACCAAAGAGCTGGGACTGTCAGTCTAGAGAGGAAGAAGCTGGGTGGAGACATGATAAATCTTCCAGTATGTAAATGGCTGCAGGCAAGTACGAGGGAGTAATTAGTTTCTGTGTCACTGTTAGATATGCTCCCCGTCTAGCAGGGACAAGAAGAATGGCTTTACAAGGCAACAAATAAGAGCTCAGTAATGAAGATAATGAGAAAAGGATGTATTTACATGCATATAGTGAGGAAGGGAAGCTTTGAAGTCTCTGAGTGCACTTGATTTTCAGAAAAGCCAGAGAAACAGCTGCTAATGAGAGAGGTATAATTGATCCTGACATGGGGCAGGAATCTCTGGGGTCCCATAAACCACATTTTCTATGATTTGATGTAAAGTGGAGACCATTCTTTCTCCTTTATAAAAGCCTGTTTTGCAAACTTTTACCATCTCTACACTTCAAAGAATAAGATTTGCGTTTTGCTGGGGTTTTAAGTACTTTAAACTTCATAGAAAGCACTCCAGCCTCTTGCCTAGGGTGAAGAATTTGTTGCCCCATAGCTCTTCTTTCTAATTATTAGTTTTGCACAATTTAGAACCAGACTTTAAATAGTACATGGACAACTAAAACATTAAATATAATCCTGTCTCAACTGGACGAAGAGAAAATGCCCTAGCAGAAGTTGACCCTTCTGTTTCTTCTTTTAAATTTTATTATTAATTCAAGGATAGACACTGAAATCACAGAGGCGGATCAAGATGCTGTGGAGGTTGGGATATTTATAACCTGAAGAGGTTTGGTTTAGGGAGGAAGTAGTTCTGACTCTGGAAGGGCTTGTTAAATTTTGTGTTGTGCTGCAGATTTCCCACATAACCACGGACAAATCAATTAGCTTCTCCATGCTGTCGTTGCTCATCTGTAAATGGAGATAGAGGCACGTCTCTGCCTCATAGGTGCTTGGCTGCAGCAGTGATGGAGGCTCTTACAAACATGCAAAATAGTTTTAGAAAACAGTAGTAGACAGCCTGAGGAAATCCTTTCTTTGAGGAATTTTGGAGATTCAAGAAAGAGATGGATAAGCCATTCTGTTGAGCCAGGTTATGAAAAAACACCGTGTGCGTGTGAACTGTTGACTGTGTCCTGTAGTAGCACTTATTGCCTCTTTCCAGAGCATATGCTATAAAATATTGTAAACAAAACTTGCATGGGGAGATTAATCTTTTGGAAGTTGGGTGAAGTCTCTTCTGTATATCTTTCTGAATTTCATGGTAAACTTGTTACACAGAAATAATCAGGCTTCACCAGAGGCCCTTCGATGGCTTTCTGGAAGTATAATGCCATAAACAATATTGGGTGGCAGCAGCCGACTCGTATCTGTCTCATCTGTTACTCTGAGAAGCATCAAAGCTTCAAAAGATTTTCAGGAAGGGGGAAGGGAGGAGAGGGTTTAACTGCAGTGCATCATGAGTAGACCAAATCCTGAGATGACAATTTCAACTGTTTACAATAAGCGTGAAGTAATTCAAAACACATTCTGGGACATTAGGGTTGTAAAGTCCCCGTAGATCACATGGGCTGTGTTGCAGAGCTGTCTTATTTTTAATTAGCAGTGAACAGAGACATGGTAATGGGGTTGGGGTTGGTGGTTTGGGTTTTTTTTTTTTGAACTATCATCTGAATGAAAACATGTTTAGTCCAGAGCTGGTTAGGAATCTTTTTTTTTTTCTTCTCCCTTTCAATATCTTTTCTGCAGTTTTGTGTCAGTAGCTATGAAGGAAGTAGATGGGATGCAGAGCATGGTGTGTTTGGGGCTGTGGTTGGCCTATTGTTAAAAATTTTCAGGTGTTCAACAGATTTTTTCAGTGAGTGCTCCTCAGTAATATATCTCTTTTGTGGTTACTAACTCTTCCCAACGCTAAGCTGGAAAATATGATTTTTCTGTTTTCATTTTATCTTTCCTTTTTTTTTGCTACAAAGAATAGGTGGTTTGTAGTTCTACATCCAAAATGAATGCTCCTGTGTCTAAAAGTGAGAATTTTCCCTCAGAAGACTATAAATCTCCAAAGCTGATGGAAAACCAACAGCATATGGCACACAATTCATTTAGTGCAAATACCTAAATATTCTGTGAATCATAGCCCATCCCTGGGAAAACTGTTGTATTTAAATTTCCATTGGGGTTTAATCCTGAGGAGTGTGGGGGGGAATATCTGTGAAACTGAAATAAGAAACAGAGAATTTGAGACTATCACCAACATTTAAATCAGTGTGGTGTCAGAGATTTACAGCGTTTTCTCACACAAAACTGCATAAAATAGACTTGTTTCAGGGAGGCTTTATTATTCTCTCTTACCTGTGCTAATTCACTGGCTTCTGATATTGGGGAAGGCAGGCAAAACAGAGAAGGACTCATGCAAATAATAGATCGACAAGAAGAGGGGGAAAAACTGTAAATACATGCTTGAATGATATGTTAACATAAAGGGAACTGAAAGTGTCCAGAAAGGCAGATAGACAGTCTTCTCCCGTGACGGGATGCTCTGGTAGCCTGGGTTTTGCACATCTTGGAAAGAGGTTGGTTACACAGAGCATGATTAAAGTAGAGTTTGCAGCGTGTAACTCCACTTGTTCCTCATCTTTTAGCTGCATGAACGACTGCTGATTTCTCCCATAATTTCAAAGTTACTGTCAGGTCTACTTGCCCACAGTCCCTGTGGGAGTTTGAGTCCAGCATCCACTGGCTGAACTGAAAAATATTCTTGCTCATTCTATTTTGCTGCATTGGTCAATGAGGCTGAGGTTGGGTAATTGAAACATTTTACAAGCCTTCTACAGAATTTCCATTTTTCAGTTTTCTAACTCTGTGCAGTCAGTTCAGCAAAGAAACAGGGATATTTGTGTTCATTTACGCTGTGGTAGAGCAGCTGAAGGTGACAGCGGACTTTTCTTTATACTTTTATCACATGTTGCAAATGCCTTTGAGATGTTTCTTTCTTTGTTATCTCAAAATACTGCACTATATTGATTTTTTTTCTTTTTCTCTAAGGGGCTGAAAATTTCAGAACTAACCCTGAAGCCAACTGAAGTAATTGATTATCTGTTTTTACCTCCTCTTCAGTTATTTACCTCATGCCCTTCAATGGTGAAAGGGTGTGCTATTTCTAGATGATTTAGTGTAAAGCAGATCTTTGCCAGAGCTTTAATATCAATTTATATAACCTCAATACAGGCATTACTTTTTAGACCCAGAAGTTTATCTAATACATCATGAGAGAGCTTGTTCTAGAAATAACATTTTAAACCTCATTCTTATGGAACCTGTGAGTAATAAGAAATGAAACATTTTCTATAAGCTCAGTTAGCAATTGAAAATACTTGAGCAAAATATCTATGGGAGCATTTAGATGAATATTGGCCTTCTATAATCTAGTTAGATATCTTTTAACATGTATTTTATAATTCATAGATACATTTTGTTTACTTTTTTGTTATATATATTACTAGAAATGGCATCTTAATCTGTGTTTTGTCTTTGCCTTTGTGGTGAGAAATATGCTGGTCATTAATACTTTAAATCTCTGGGTATCATTCAGAATAAAACATATGCTTTTGTTCTAGGAAGTACTTTTTAGATTTCTGAGCTTTCCACACTGCTTTGTATAATTTATTTTCTATGAGAATGTAAATGTATGGATGGGGTATCTATGAGTAAAGACTCCTTCTAATTAAGTAGAAAAATGTGAGATGCTGCCCACAGGTTTGCAATATCTTTTGCTTTACTAGGAAATCTTCAGATCCTTCTTTCTCTTAGGGCACATTCCAGGATATAAAAATGATTCATATGTCTTGGAAGTACAGCTCTGGAAAGTTTGTCAAGTTATCTTGAGTAGCCCAAGACTGGGGTGAAATCTCCTCTTCCATTAGTTTAAAGAAATATTAATATTTTATCTGTCTTTGTATAACTTATTTGTCATCTTCAGAATATCATCAGAGACAAATTAGAGTTTGAAAGAGTGGAAATTAGATACCGACTCCTCACTTCTGGTTTGCATTCCAGTATTTGTGATGCAAAAGGGAACTTGAATCCAGAAGCACATCTGTGATTGCAATAACAAATTAGCGAAGAAGATTTAATCTTAGCCACATAATATGAAAAGATGTTTAGAGAGAATGAAGTCTGAGCTCAGAGATCTTGGCACAGCCGTGGTGCAGTGGAGCAGAGTGATTGGAGGGGAGCGGGAGGGATCTGAGAGTGAAGAACAGCATATGAATTAAGCCAAATAATTAAGTGATTTAAGCAATAATCTAGCCAACCCTCCGAGTTCATTCAGAGAAGCAAAACATATATCACTGCTTCTCTGGAGATTGTTCCAATGTCAAGCATTCAGTTAGCCAGGACACTTAGACCTACCCTATACTTGTATTAAAAAAATCCTTAAATTTCTTGTTGTCTGAAACTGATTGTATCTTTTTGCCTTTCAATAAGTTTCATTTAGTTGCAATTACTCTGGCTTCAAAAATCTTGAAATCCAATGAATTAATGAAAATGGAAATTCAGAACTCTTTCCTAATTAAGAACTGAGCTTTTCAAGGAATATGAAAGGATCTAATTTAGAGAAAGATGTTTGGAGAGCATGAAATGTGGCTTGAAGGAGATACATGTGCATTTAATATAACTTACTGAGGCTAGCCAGATTTGTATTGATGGGAGACAAAAAGCATCTGAAATCCTCTTTCAGTGATAGAATAATTTATGGGTGTCTTGAAGCATTGTGAGTTGACTTTCAGTTCTGTGAAATGGGTGGCCATCTCGGTTTGCTTCTCAGAGGACCCAGTTACTACTGTATTTTTCATTATTTCTTTCCGTGTTGGTTAGCTGAACTGTGGAAATACTGGGAATGGGGCTGACTGTGGGTTTTGGGTTTGCTCTTCGACGGCTTTGTAACCCTTCTGTATGGATGTGGAGAAACCTTCATCCTGGGGCTGTCGCAGGAGGCTCTGATGATGCAGGTACCACTGAAGGGGTGTAAGGGGTGGGCAGGTGGCTCAGATGATGTCAATAATGGACACTTAGTGGACTTAATTTGTTCTTACCCCTGAAACGCAGCTCTCTTGATCCGTTGCTTCCCCAGCATACACAAATACGTTGTGCGTGCAGTCCCCGTGCGTGAGACAGAGCTCATCTGCCTGTGCCCTCCTCAGCATGCCAGACAGCTCCCACTGTGGAGATTATTTTCAGATATAAGAATCATTTCTTATCATTGGGAACTTAGAAGTAATTATCGTAATTCTTATCCTCCACAGTGCACAGCACATTGTAGGTTCCCCACAAATGTATGCTGCAATAATTACGTGCATAGAAGGAGAGATGTTTCTAAAGAGGGTCAGGTTTGCTGTTCAGCTCCAGCTCTGTTAAAACAGAGTGGATGTGTGGGTGGTGAAATGGAGAGCTATTAGACAGGAATACTCACAGAAGGTATGTGGGACAGAGGGAGTCAGGTGCATAAAATAGAATGACTAGTTGACATACAGTCTTTGACACAGTCCGTGCTTGACCTTGATTTTTTTTGAGTACAGAATATGATGTTGTAATCAAACTTGTAGTAAAAGGAGGTCACAGTCCTCAGTGTCCGGACAAAGAGGAGGAATTTTACTTTTAAAGCTATGTGTGGTTTTAAACCCAAATGGGACCTACTAAATTTACATGGCCTAGACCTCAAAGAATTTCACATACATTTTAAATTAGCAAATATCAACAGCTGTTTGTTCACATTATAATTACCCAGATTGCAAAAGGTCTACAACAAGTTCTGCTCAATAACTAAGACTACGCAGACCCACTGCAATTGCTTCCTTGCTGCCAGCTCTATTAAGTTGTGTTTTGTACCACTTTACTACAGAACAGGCATGTTTGTTTTCCTTGCACAGCCTTCCACGAAGCATTGTTTAAGCAGCACGTAATGTATTCCAACAATGAAGTACTTTTTGCTCCCATCTGTTTGATACCAAAATGAACAGTTGTGATTCATACATACAGTGTAAATGCTGTATAACGACTATAGGTTTACTTTGAGCAAATTCCAGGTTATTTAATTCCTGTGCCAGGTTTTTGTCCATTTTTGAGTCAGGGAAAAACTTCTGATGTTGGGCCTGAACTTTTCAGGTGTTAAACATCTCTCTAACAGCGTGACCTGTCATCGTCCGGAGGTGATAATAAAAGGCTGCCATGAGCAGGCTGGATGGTGCAGCAGGTACCGGGAGGATGAGTTACCACATGTTTTTCGGACCTTCAAGGCTGTGTGGCATCAGGTTGCCTTTTCTGGATATAAGGCTGTGCAGACACTCCCCCAAAGACTTACAGGGCTGTGGGTATTTATATTTTAACTTGTTGGGACAACACAGTAAAAAAAAAAAAAAACAGTGTAGGGGGAGGATTTATTCTTTTAACCAGACTATTCAACAAGTCTTTTTATTTTTTCTTCTAAAAAGACCTTTATATTTGCAGGTCTTTCAAAAAGCTAAAATCTGCATTAGTGCAATCAACCTCTTGCCTGACCTCTTTGGCGGGGTCGCCATTTGTCAGGGGATGGGCAAGGCTTGGTCTTTCCAGCCAGTTTAGGGAGCAGGTAGTGATAACAAACAACACACCCCTCCATCAAAGTGGAATTAAAAAGCACTACTGCTCTTGACCTGCTTCCAAGCTGAGGACCTACCAATCGTCCTGACGGTCTGGGTGGAAAGTTCTGTGCTCCGTGAAGTCAGATCAGTACCTGAGTGACAAAATTGGGTGGCTTTTAGGTAGCTTTGTGGAGATAGTCCTTCAAAGACATGGCAGGCAACACCTTAAGCGGGGTCTATTTGGGATACATTGCAAAAAATGAGCTGGCTAAAAGCATATGTATTTTTTTATTATTTTTATCAGTTGTTCTTAATATGAAATTGAGTTCACAGTTTGGTGCAGTCACTTCCATTCAGCCAAAACCATATATTGTTGCATTTTCCTTTCTTCCTTCCCTTGCGATTCATGAAGCTTAACGAACCACCCGCTCCCAGATGCGGAGCAGACTCCTTGCAGGTCATCAGGCACACAGAGAAGTGTAATAAATACACACCGAATGTTGGTTTATGTTGGTTTGCATCCATCCTGCTGCGAAGATACAGGAAAGGCTTCAATACCTCGCACTGGCTGGTTTGTGTTACAGCACGCATCCTTCTCCCAAACCACATCCTGAAACGGAGGATAGCGGCGCTCACTCCCCATCGGCTTTTTCAAAGTGTTGGCAACACCAGTCCTCTTTTTCATAATTCACTAATGTTTGTTCTCTGAACTTGTTTTTAGGAATCTTTGGAGGATTTTTGTTTCAAAGTTTTTCCTGAAAAAGGAGTATTGATTTGGACCTATTTTTAACCACTATAGTTCAGCAGCTAATTGGAGAGCTGCTTTAAAAACCAAGGCTGCCCTATTTGCACTGCTTAGGTTTAATTAAAAAGAAAGAAAGGACATGTTTTACTTTCCTTTATACATTTTTTAAAAAAAGTCATTAATTTTCTGTTAATCCCTGTTTAGCTGGCCAAATGCACATAAATATGTTTTAGTGCAACTTCAGTGCCTGATAATGAAAATACGGTATAAATGTTGAATTCAGCTTTCATGCCTGACTTTTTTCTGACACCAAATAAATTCATAGCATAACAACTCAGCCTCAGAAGATACAGATTTCTTAAAAACATCAAACTGGTTATTTTGGATTTGCTCCTGAAATACTTGATCCATAATGTTATGACATTTTGAACATGTTTTAGCTAGGTTATTCTTTAATTTTAAAAAAAAAAAAAGTAAATCAAGAATAACTCAGAAAAAGGATGTAGCTAAATTGTAAACATGCTTTCCCTTTCCCAGAGTAGTCATTAGCTTTGTATTTCTGCATGGAAACCAGGAAACTGTGTGCTAGAGCTGTGTAGTTTTATTGATTTTGGTCTGGCACAATTAACTTCTCAGTTTCCTCTTTCTTGAGAGTTGTTTGCTTGAATTTTTAACTCTGGCCAGGGATCCTGGGACACCAACAGTGAGCAAAGAGCTGTTAATTTAAATAACCCTTTATATAGAGATGCATAGGAGGTTTCAGCATGTGTTGCCAAATAACCTGATGTCCAGAGACTGGGACTGCCAGTGGTATGGAGGCAGAGCACCTAAACTATTTTTTTATTAATTGTAATTGAAAATGTTTAGCTTATGAAGTCGGCTAAATTTGGGTTATTCCCAAAGTTGTCCTGTTGCTCCTATTTTATGCCTGTCACATGAGCTCAATGGTGGGATTTATCATTCCTGTAGGGAAGGAGCAGAAGAGCTGCTGCTGTTGCCCGGTCCCTGCTTTAGGACCACATGTGTGATGATTTCTGCTGTGTCTTGTGGTGGGCAGCAGGTTGCATATAGCTGACTGGCAGTGTAGGAAGAAGGAAAAGACAAGGGTGGAAAAGACTGACTACCTCCAAGCAGCAGATTGATTTGCTGTAGAAGGATGTAAGAAAAAAAAAAAAAAATTGTGATTAGAAATTCTGCCTTCTGGATAGAAGAATCTTGCATCTATTTGTACAGTCATCAAAAAGAAGGGTATGATCGGTCTGTTTTTAAAGAAAAACTTTATTTTAAAGTTGGGAACAAACCTGTAAGTTCTTTGGTTTCCTACATCATTGGAGTGGCTCAGCCAATTTGTTAAGGGGCTGTGATTCTTTGCTACGCCATTAGGAAAAAAAAAAGTACAAAACACTCGATTTTCTTTGTTGCTACTCATTATATACAGCCACAGGGATACATGCTTGTCATTTGACAGTAAGGAAAGCACAGCTGAATTCCCTGCCCTCAGGAACTTGCAGAACAATATGAATTAAATGTTTATACTTTTCATGTCTGTGTGAAATATCGCTTGATTTTGGAGGTGTTTGCAGGAAACAGCCTCTTGTGTTCGCTTCTAAACTAAACCAGCAGAACAGGGAAAAAGTACTGATTGATTTAAAAACAATGCATGCAATTTATAGTATTTGTTAGTGATTATAATTATCTTAAATGTATATACTTTGTAGACAGCTTGCATTTGTTGGATTGAATTTCAGTTATCATGGTAGGATTCCCTAGGTGGCTTTAGTTCTTATAGATTTCCCAGCTTTTCCCTCTTTGTGTAGTACAGATAGTAGAGAAGTAGTATTGGCCCAAAGATCTGGTACATATAAACATACCTTATAGCACCAACACAGAACGTCAGTGTGTGATAAATAAGGGGGGAAAATAAAAGGTATTTTCACATAGATAGCAGAAAATGGCATAGAATTTACCCCTACTGAAAATAATGTATTCTTTCCTCAGTTATGCAGTGTCTAATTCCTGTTGTTAGCTCTTCAGCTACAAGAAAATGCATCTAGATGTGTGTAATGTGACTATCTGATATATCTCAAAAGTCCTTCATTTCCAGAGCTCTGCTTAAGAGATAACATAAACATATGACCCTTACTTTTTTTTTGTCGGAAATTCTGTTTTCAGAGCACAGAGGAGAAAACAAATGGTCTTATCCTTAGAGTAAATGTTGGTGCTTTTTGCACAGTTTTAAGGCTCTGGATTAAAAAAAAAAGTTTCCAAATTGTCCCCTGGTAGAGTACTTTGACTATTACATCATCGAGTCTGGTTTGAGGTGTGTTAATACTGGGGGAAACCAGGTAACCGAAAGGCAACAGTCCTCGTTGGCTGGCTGTGGCCAGCTGTGAGTAGGTAATTTCTGCAGAAATGAGCTATGTATTTAGTTTTGTTCTAAATCGATGCTGAAGTTTCAGAAACATATTCCAGTTTCTCCATATTATGGAGATGTCTCTTCACTATTCCTCTCACTGTTTTCATCAACAAACACTGATTTACTTCTGCATCCAACTGCCTTCTCTAACACCGTGTTAAACTACCATCCACGACCACATACATATCAGAGCCAGGCTGGTCAAAATAAATGACACTGATCTCTTGCATTTCTATGTTCTTTGTGCATCCTATGGGGAAATTAGACTTTGTTGCCATGGTCTGGTACAGTGATGACAAGCTTTGTGCAAGGCTGGAGTGGCTTCCAGAATCTGTTCTCCCGTGCTTGTCACTGATGATGTGACTTTTACTTCAGACTAAAGCCCTGGCAACTAATTATTATGTGTGACAGTCTATGAGCTTTTGCTGCGTTTTTGTTTTCGCTCCCCGTTGAATGTCAGGAGCCTCATTTCATAAAACTAATTGCAATCCATAGTTCTCCTTATAATTATTTTTTTTCCTTACAGTCTTGCCAATTTTGACCTGTTTCAGTCTAGGAGTGTCCCACCAGTGACTTGCCAGGACGGTTCTTGTGCACTCTGGCCTGGCATGTGACAGGTGCTTTGTGGGTGTGGGTCAACTTGAACATACTTGGCAAAGTTGACCCTGTTGCAAGGTTGACATTAGCGAAGTTACCAGCAGCTCTGGAGGGACTGGAAACCACTTTGCTACATTAAACAGCCCTGCCTATTTCAGTCTACAGTGTTAGGATATAATTTAAAACTTTGAAACCAGAGAAGCAAAATCATCCCTTTTGGTTCTATTTCTTGTGCAGATCTCCAATACTGGATTTGGACATCTGAAACAGCTAAAAATTCACTTCTCTTTCCAAATAAATTAATGCTGCTGTTTTTGTTATTTACACTCTTTCCCTTGTCTATAGACATTTCCTTTTATTCTATTACGTAATTGTGAGAATTTTTTTTTATTTAAAGTTGTATGTGCTGGTCTAACTCATGTATCTTAATCCAGTAAAATCCTTTATTTTTTATAGAAAGGAAGTGCAAAGATGTATGTATTAGGAGTGTCCACTTCATCAGTTTTCTGCCTCTTCAAATGTAATAAGAAATGACTTGAAGTAGTCTACCCAATCTCAGCAGTCAGTATCGAGGGAAAAGCTTACAGCCCGCAGTGTGAACACAGTGCATGCCAACTTCACAGCCCAAAGGGAGAGGTGATCCAGCAATGATTAAGACTGTTTCCTTGATTAATATGGAAAAAAAATATGCTCAGTGACAACTACTTTATTTTCAAATTCCAGAGTGGGCATCCCACCAAGGTGAACAAATCTAGTCCAAATGGACAGCTACTAGTATTTCAGGCATAAAAACTGTGGGTTTTTTTTGTCTATCATATCATTATTATTATTATTAGAAAGCAGTCCCTGAAAGTATGAGGAGTTCAAAATCTGCTACTGACACTCTATCTTGGTGTTCATGGTGATGTGATAAAACATAAGTAACTAAAGGGAAAAATTTTTTTAAAAAGTGTTTGTGCTATTTTTTGAGGCACTGTTCTTGTAATTCCCTGGTGCCTTCTCCAGAAGGAAGGGCACTGTTTGCTCTCCTCTGTGTTTAGGAAGCATGTCTTTAAAACAGTTTAGGTGTGAAGCAGGCAAAGACAGGAGAATGAAGACTGTTGCCATGTCCATTTTGCAGAGGCAAGTTGGAGGAAAGAAGTAGAAAGGGTAAGTGAAGCACAAAAGGAGCTGAGGTGTAACAGGTTGCCTCCACTGGAGGGTTTTGCCGTTTCTCGCAATGGAACGCAGTCATCCCAAGCCAAGACATAAGTCCGTGGTAGAGGTGGGCTCCCAACACCATCTCCAGCTTCACAGGGGAAGCTCTTATTCCCTAAACCATCTCTTTTTTTTTTTTTTCTATATGAAGATCTGAAGATCAATGTGGCTTAAAAGGCGAAAAATCAGTAATATTTGAAAAACACATACTAGTTAAGCTAGTCTTACTGGTGCATAGTTATTTTAATTTCATTGTAAGAAAACAAGAGAACTTCTCTGACTCATAAATAGGCTACTGTCTCACCAGCTTTATTCATATTTTTATCTGCTTTACCAGAGAGAATTTTTGTTCAACCTTAACTGTTTCACTATTTTCCTTTAGAATATTAAGTTTCACTAATGCCAATTCAAACCAACATCCCTCAGCAAGCAAACAAGCAAGAGGCAAATTAACGGGGGAAATACTTTTCCTTTTGTGATGATACAATTTGATGTAGATTTTGAAAGTAAATCCTCTAAATAAGAGGGGAAATGTATAGAGAGTACTACCTCCGTCATCCTGAAGTCTGTTCTGCCCCTTAGGATAATAGGGAACAGTTTACCTGCATTGATGAAATCTTGTCTTATGCCATAAAAATACATTGCCAAAAAGAAAGCAACAAATTGTAGTTTGAGTAGAAAGACGTAGAAAACATAAGTCTGTAGAGAGAAGAAGGTAAAAGCATACAAGATTATTTATTATGGTTTAAATAATGCTACTCTCATAAGGTTCACTTTACTTTCACGTTTGATAATTTTAAAGGGAACAGTGTGGGAATAAGTTGTGGTATGAGCAGGGAAGTTAATTTTTGTGGTTCTTAAGAAAGGCTTATAACAAGTAGTTCTTCCTGAAATGTTCGGAGCAGAAGAGTATGAGAAGAGTATATGCCCTCACAACGTGCTTTTTTTGATTATTCTAAACAGAAAATATAAACCAGATATCTAATATCTGTATTTATAGTCATTCCCATTTCATGTTGCAACACAGTTTTGAAAATATTGATCGTAAGAGGAGAATACTACGGTGCTTCCTGAGATTTAAAATGAGCTTTTAAGGTCTTGTAGCAGAAGCATGCAAATACTTTAGGGGAGACTCCACCACCGCTGAAAAAAAACCAAACAAACAAAAGGTAAAAGATCCGAGTTCGTTTCACAAGTATATACATCAAAAAAAGGGAACAAAAAACTCCACAAACCTAAAACGCCCTTTCTAAATTATATTTATTTTTCTTTGACATTGGCAATGTATCATTTTAAGTGCTTATGTGTTTCCAATCATCATACCACCTGAGCAGTGTGTAATTTTTAGTGTATTTGTGCTTACGACTGCCAGTCAGAATAAGAAAAAGTATAGTTTCATTTCTTTCCAGATGGCAAACAAGGAAACGAGCCATTTGTTTGAAAGAAAAATCTGTGGTAAAGCAAGAATCTGAACCTGGGTCTCATGCAAAGCAGTCCAGCATCCTAACTGGGGACATCACTGTGCTCAAAATAAGAAGTTTGAGCTTTAGGAATTCTGAGAGAATTTTTTTTTTGGTCTTGTAACAGTCTGTTTTGTTCTGCAGCTGCTTTTTTAACTTTACAACTTACTAACATCAATTGACTGTCAAATAAGTACCACTGTGAACTCATGAATAAACATAGTTATCATTTACATACTAACAGAGGGCCTTTAGCTGAAAAGAATCCATTTGTGATACTGCAGTATCTTAATTATTTACTGTGTTATATTGTAATTAATTGTATTTTACTCTCTCAAAACTCTATAGTATGTATATCTTACGGGGTTTGGAACCAATGCACTAATATTAAGGCGGTAATCAACACTGCTTCTAAATATTCATGCCAATAAATGACTCCCATGTGTTTGCTGAATGCCAAGGATAGTCTGAAGCATTTATTTAGCATTCTAGTGGGATCTAGTTTCCGCAAAGTTCACATAGACGCAGAATTTCAATATTGTTGCTGTTATGCATGGGGAAAGGGAAAACATTTTTGAATTTGCACGAGCAGTGGGGCAGGACACGTAGAAGAACGCAATGGTTTCTCAGTCGCAATCTGCTTAACAATGTCTAAGGGCACTGGGGAGCTGTCAGCTATTTTTTATTATAAGAAAACTACAATTTTGTTTAGTCTACGACAGCCTCCTCATACTTTCACTTTTTAATAAACATCTACAATTTTCCAAATCATTAAAAAATCATGGCATTTCATGGGCGGGGTGCTCTGACTGTCACGCAGCTGGGGCTCCATCGAGGCACTGCTGTAGCAATCACAAATTCAGACACATTTCTCGATAAATCAATTAAATAGTATAACCCTAGAATTATCTGGCTTCACCACCGCAATTGGCTGACATAAATCTTCAGAAAAGCATACTGAGCGTGCAGAGGAACTACTGATTTATTGAGCTACTGTCAGAATTTCAAAACGAGGAAATTCTGTCTCGCAATCCAGTAAGTTTGTTTAATGAAATGTAAGTTAAGTGTAAACAGTCTTAAAATATGAGACTTCAGTCTTTTGGATTACAAGTAACTAGCATATCGTAAACTGTGTTTTCTTGTTTGAAGTACAGTTTCAAGATCTAAGTGCAGTGCCCCTTTCTGCAAACAAGTGTTTGGGTCTCCACTCCACCCTACCTCTGAAGGCAAATGGATCACCAGACCTTTCTAATGCTCTTTCACAGCTTCCAAAAAAAAGAGTGGATTCACCTTTGGATGCTTGAGATGAAAAAGAACTTGTTATATAATCAGGGGAATGGCAATATGAAGATTGCACGCACTCATGATGGTGCTGCAAATGAAGTCCTGATCCCTGCTCCTTGCTGGAGGGCAACTGGGATTTCCACGTGCTCTGCTGTTGTTGTCTTGTTTAGAAAATTCTCTTAAAAACTTGTATACGTACCAATACTTTGTCTATAGTCCTCACAGAGGTACTTGATAATACTGTTGACCATATTTCTAATTGCTCCAGCACGAATTGCTTTTTTTTTTTTAAGCTAAAACTAAATGATCCCTTACGAAAGGCTTAAAATACATATTAAAATATTTAGCTGTTTATAGGGGGGAAAAAAAAATAGTTCGGCATGACTGTGCTTTATGTTTAGTTTCCATGAAAGTCTTAGATCACACGTACAGTTCTGCATGTGAATATTTAGCATATTTGGCCTTAAGAGAAAAATAATTTCTGTTAGAGCCACCCTGCTGACTGTGATCACAGCACTACAGGTCTGCTGTCTGCCCTTAATGCGGGAGGTACTGGCTTTGCACGTCGATACCTTAATGAAAATGGTCAGGCAAGCCCAAACCTGATTACCTGTACCTTGAATAATACAACAAGATTGAGCATTAATAAGAGATTATATTAGTGTTTAATGTAGTTATGCTATTATATGGAGAGGAAAAAGAGAAAATTCAAAACTCCACGAGCTGATGTGTTCTGAGTCATGATGCTTATCTTCCCGGGCAAGATGCCCTCTGATGTGCAAAGTTGCAAGTGATGCAGTTGCGGCAGGGTGCACCGTGGTGTCTCGAAGACCCGGGTGTGACATCCTGCAGCCGTGCTGCCTCTCGGTGTGTGTTCCTGCTGAGCCACGACTAAAGAGCTGTGGGACCACAAACACCTCTCTTGGGACTGCTTGCTCCTCCCAAGCAGGGCCTGATCCTGCAACATGTCCAGCTGCCTGTCAGAGCAGGGGGCAGGATGATGGGCTCTGGGTTTTGGACTCAGCCAATGCTGTTTTCCTTTTTCAGGAGCACCCAGCGCTGCTGCAGTTTGTAATACAAGCTGAAAGTAAACGCCTAGTCATCGATCTGGAGAGGAATGAGTAAGTACCCTTGTTGCATGTTCACTTTGTACTGAAGGCTCTCAAAGAAGGGTTATAATTTTAAAACTGATGGTTTAAAAGTAACTTGGGGCCAAGTTTGCTACTGGTCCCTTATGGAACAGGCCCCTGCCAAGAGAGTTTTGCTCAAGTTTGATGTGTATTTGCACACTGCTAATAGCGCAAGAATCTCTAAGGTCATCTGCATTTATGTGGGACTGAAAATGGATGTGTTGCCTCTCCATGTTTTCCTGTTGGTCATTATTTTTATTTGGTTTGGGTTTGTCCTCCTTTATTGTGGTAAGCCCTTTTATTTACAGTAATGTGGAAAATCCTACAGTCTTTCTAACTTTTTTTGGAGGATTCACACCTCCTAACGCTGCCTGCAACCATGGTTGGCTCCGTGCAGTGGCTGTCAGCATCTGCTCAGGGAAGATGAGTCAAGAATTTGGGCTTAAGCCCTGCTGGGCTTTTTAAACAGGAGCTCTCTGGGTTTTCTGGCAAGGGGCTGATGGTGGGATGTTTGTGCTGCTCACAAGGCTCGTGACCAGAGCTGAGCTTGAGCCCATGTTTGGGGACTGTAAATGTTCTATCTTCTTCTGTGTGCTCTTAACAACTCCCGCTCATGTCCATAAGCTTTCAGAGAGGGGTTATCAGGGGCTGCTGTAGAGGCGGTCCCCTGGGCAGAAAGAAACCTATCAGAGTTTTTACCAAGGGGTACAGAACCATACAGAAATGAAGTCACTACCCTGGAAGTACATGAGAAATGGAACCAAAGTCATCCAAGTCTTGTTCTGCCTTCTCAGCTGTTAAACTGCTTTTCCTCTAAGACTGTCTCAAGAATGTATTGTGGGAATCCAGATCAGGACAACTATGTGCTGTGCTGCTTGACAAAATAAAACCAAAGATCACTCTCAACCTAGGGAAAACTTTTATAAATGTTAGCAAGGATCTCTGTGTTCTGTAGGTTTCCCTGCTGTGAAATAAAAGCAGCAGAGGTTTGGGTTTTTTTTTTACTGTAATAGAGAGATCATAGACGTAAGCGGTGCAGCTTTCTGTGTTAAGAGGAAGGAATGTGCACGCAAAAGCAAATGTCCAAGGGAGGCCGGGTACATGCTGCCTCGGGCTGGTGATGGACAACTTCAATGGAAAACGACAGGGCACCTCTTTAGTCCTCTGTAGTAAAACAGCACAAAATGCTTTTTTTGTTTCCAGTCATTTGGATGAGCCTTAACATTACCCAGCTGTAGTAAAATCCAGTTCACTTCATTATTCAACATCAGACCTGAATCTTGAGCTTTCTTTGCATTATTTTTAATGCTCCTTAGTTGTTCATTTCCTATCCTTGAAGGGTATGTAGATCCCCCCATGCGTAGGTTGCTCTGTTTCAGTAACTAGAGGAGGATTTAATTCCTTTAGTAAACAGGGATTTAACTTTATATTCTCTTAATCTTTGTCAAAGGGTGTGCCTTCCTTCAGGAATGGGAAGCATGCAGCAATTGAGGAAACTATTTACATTCCATGTCAGCGATTAAAAGAACATAAAACTGCTAATACAGGCCTTGCTGAACATACCAAACTGTCTTGTACCTGTAATAAAGTCAGATTTAGAAAATTGTAAACTGCAGTCTCCACCTCTTTTACAAGCAGGACATGAAAGTACAGTAAATTTAACTCCGTGATCATCTGTCTGACTAAGCAGATTTGGAGATGTTGAGATCTGCTTCTTAAGAAATATAGTACTTACCAATGATTATTTTTTAGTTTAGCTATCTCTATGGTGGGATCTCCAACAGAAGATTTTCATTCTAAGAGCGTTGTGGGTGGTATTAACAACATGAGGTTTCTCATCTTAGAGGGAGCTCCTAGGTAATATTGAAAAATGGGGCAATTAGCCTTGCCTGTGCTGGGCATTTATAGTATAGGAGGCAGTTCTTAGATCCCAAACCCAGAAAAACTTGGTCATGGTTTTGCAAAATCATTTCTCCCCGCTTCTCCAGCATTACCGACTTTGATTTTCAGAAGAAATAATCGTCTAAGTGATGCAAGTCCATGCAGAAGTTGCTTCAGTGGGTGTGTGTGTAGGTCTATTTGTTACCTGTTTCTGTAACGACTGGTCTGCGCTCCCCAGGGCGACCAATCTCAAGGCCTCTGTGCCTGCCTGTGGAATGTGGTTGCATTTCTTCTGCCTGTAACGACACTGTCGGCATGTTGTCACTGGCATGGAGAGAGGCGTTTGGGGTGAAGCAAGCAGCCTGGATGTGCTGTTGCTTCCAGGGTGTCCTGCAGGTTCATGGAGTGAAAAATAATGTCTGGGACATAAATGTATTTCTGCCGAGCAGAGGATGGGGAATAACAGCTGGTGGCAGCGGGCCAGCTTGGCCCTAAGGTAGGTTATGGACTCCAGAGGTGAGAAGGCCATCACACACCTGGAGGAGGGAGGAATATTTCCACGCTGCGGCTCCTGCCCGTGAGTCTCCAGGGCTGTAGATGTGCATATAGACCCTGTCTCTTCCAGCCTCTTCCATCTTCCTGCGCCTACAGCTCCAATACCTTGAAAGCACTGATGCTGAGATTGGAGTAGGCATTCAATCAGCACGCTTCAGGTAGAAGTAGAGTGCTATGATTATTATTATTATTATTGAGTAATAAGTGACAACACCTACAAAGTTCTGATATGTGTACTGTTATTTTATTGTAGTTTCATGTAAAGCATGTTATTCCTTGGAGAATGGTGGGGGTGGAGGTAGATGGGACCCCTAAATGACATAATTTCTGCATTGGGTCATACAAAAAAAAACTGGATATGATTTTCCATGGTTAGTAGAAACAGCTGCTTTGAGTAGTCTTGACATTAAACTCCATTTATTGAAAACCTTAGAGATTTTCCAAACCTTGAGTTGTATTTCAAAACATGATTCAGATGCATTAGGCAACCCAAGTGGGGACTGATGTGTTAAACCATCTGTTATCTATGGAAATATTTAATGTCAGTTTGGTGTTTTCTGATATTTAGACTCAGCAAGACGTGTTCATATGCACTGGGCAAGACGTTATGTTAGTTCTGGAAGAGTTACTGGTACCTAACTTCACAGCTTAGGGTTTAAAATCTTCCCTATGGCTTCCAGCTGTTAATATTATTTTTTACATATTCATTAAATACTTTACTGATTAATTCTCAGGCATTGCACATTTGTAGTGGCAAAACAAAAATCATTTGCCGTGAATTCAATCTGTCAGTCATAGAAAACTTGCTAGCAAGCTTGTGTTGCAAGTACATTTCTTACTATGATTTAGTTGCGAAATATGATTGCACTCTTGAGAACCTTAAGCTCTGTAGTACCTTAAATGTTTTAGAAACACTTGTCATATGGAGAGATTTCCAGAATCAGCAAATCATCGATCAGCTGCAAAATAAACCACTCTTCAGAGCAGCTGACTGTACTGGTGTGCATTACATCAACAATACCGATGTGCTTCTGTTGTGCAAGGGACAGTAATGTATGCACATATAAATTCCTTTAAAGTTGATTGCAGCACGTGTGTCTTAGAGGAAAGTAGGCTTACCATTGTGTAAATGAAACAAAACCCATGTAAGATTAAATCTGAGCTGGAGAGTGGAACGGTATGTGACTACTGGCTGTTTTTCTGCAACTGGAAACATTTTACACTCTGTCAGAAATAGGTCTGTATACAGCAAAGTACTTAAGTGTTCCTTTAACGTTAAACATATGAGTAATCCAGGTGAAGTCAGTAGAATTACTTATTTTCAGAATTAATTTCATGCTTAAATGATTTGCTGACAAAGGTCATAATTATGAATGTCAAAGAAATGTAACTTTGAACAGATGTTAGAGAGCTCTTTCAGTGCTGAATCCCGTATATACCTGAGTCTGCAGCAGATAAAGATAAAAAGCCGAGATAAGTCAAGAGCATGCGAGGGCAAGTATGGAGGTGGGATGGCTTTGCCCTGAGGGCATCAGCAGCATCTCAGGGGTGTCCTGTACCGTTTCCTTCTGGTGGAACTTCACTGACCAGCGTTGCAGAGGGAGCGGTGAGGGTGTGATCAGTGAGGTTGTGGCTGACGGGCCGTTGGCAGTGTCTGGGGAATGTGAAAATTAAAAGAAAAAGCTCAAGTATTTTAGAGAAGTGGACTTTCCCTATTCATGCTCTTTTTTTTTCATCAGGTTTATAACAGGTTTATAGCCTTTTACAAAGCAATCTAAAAACGGAATATATGAGGTTAGATTGCTGCCTTTTATTCCCTCAGTAAAAATACTTTTATCAGGAGGCAAAATCCACCCCAGGCGATGGTATAAGTCTCCGTCTTATCCTTTAAATCCCCTCAGATCCCAGAGATCTCCAGAAGTTTAGAGCATCTCTAACTGTTCCCCTTGCGTGTTCACCACTTCTACATGGAGGCACAGTACCAGGGAAGTATTGGGATGTAATGGTCCAGTATTGGAGGTCACTTTGAAAGCTTATCTCCAGGACAGAGGAGGTGCCAGCAGTATTCCCTCTGTCTGAAAAGCAGGCAGTGGGCATCTTCATGCATAGTGCTAACGTGACCTGTTCCAGTGAGGCCTTAGTGTTCAGAACTCTTTTGTATTCTTTTCTGGTTAAAAGAAAAGTAGTTCTCTCATTTTCTGCCTGACCTTTCTGAATATGAGCACTGATTGGTGTGCAAGTGACATTCTAGCTGGATTAATTTAGCAGGGAAACAACCCATTTCCCGTGCCAGAAAAAAATAGCTGACAAAATGCATTAATGAATTGACATGCTTATATACAATCAATGGCTTGCAATACAGATAGAGGAAACAAATCTAAACAAACACCAAAGAAACAGGACCTCTCAGAATATACTTGCTATTATATTTCTGTGCTGTAACTTAGCCAAAAAACTCTGACCCCTGACTGTTTTATCTGCAAATGCTGAAGCTGGCAGCTGTACTGCAGTGTTTCAGCATGAGCTGACAGTTGGGGTTTCACTTTAATTGAAGTAAAAGTTTTACTTTAATGGAAGCAACAATTTTTTTCCTTCCATAATGTCAACAGTCAAATGGTCTACACCACACTGAAGTGTGAAGATTCAGCTGTGGCAGCTACAGTAATGATGATACCGATCCGTGGCTCTAAGGGTACAGGTATTTGTGGCAGAAGGCTGGCATATCTGGCATGGGCATTGAGATACCAACATTTATTCTGTAATTGAGTGTCTTAGCATAGGTTGGTGTTAGCAGTAGTAGTCGAGGCTGCGTGGTTGGGGCTACCTTTGGCTGTTTTTTCTGGAGCTGTGTGTTGGAGTGAAAGGGTTCAGCTGCATCAGGAGAGAAATTGCTGCTTGCTTGATCTGTTTTTCCTCTCCTTACATAAATACACCGGCAGAAAGGAACAATGCGAGAAGATATTTATACGCTGATATAATATGCTGGAAGTGGAGATGATAAAAAGGCTGGAATTTCTCTTCTGGAGACCTTCTTGTGGCTGAATGTCATAATCTCTCACATGGCCAAACTTCCATAAACCAGCAGGGCAGTGAGGCTGTGCCAAGTCCCCTGGAGAGAGGACTGTGTCCTAGTCACAGCCCAAACCCTGGGTCCAGGGGAGTATGTGGGGTCAGGAGGGTCAGCGCTGCTCTGTCCTCTCCCTGCAGCCTTGGTGTGTGTTCTGGGGGAATGATCCCCTTGCTCAGATGGGAAAACTGAGATATGGGGAAGTTTAATATTCTGTATGTACCGCAGAAGTACAAACCTTGTTCACGTAGCATGCAAAGAGTCTGATGGGGAGGACAGGGACTGTTTTCTCTGTGTGTATGTTTTCCTGAGAATAGTGGTTTCCAGAGCTGCATCAGCTGACAGGTTTGAACCGAGTTAACATAAGGTTTTGCTTGTTCAGTGTCTGTCAGTCAGAGCAACCCTAGAGCTGTACCTTCCAATTAAATATATAACGATAATGGAGAAGGAAATATACTTGCTGGTGCAATAAATGTAATAAAGAAGTGCCTGCTTTAGATTTCGCTCTCTACATATATTGCAGCAATAATATTATATTTTCAGACCCGTGTTTTAATCTCCCTTTGTACTGCAGAATATGAGATTTTCAGCATTTCATTTTGAGATCGCTCAGCAGAGAGGCTGGGGAGGAGATCTGGCTATCAGAAGACAATAGGAATGTGTGCTCCGTCCCTCCGGCGGGTGGGCTGGAGTCAGCTCGATCATGATGATAACGAACACGCAGGCAAAATGTAATCATCCAGGACTGTGAAATGAATAATTAGGGGAGAGGCAAGAGGTAAAACCAACTTTCTGGAAGCCTTGTACTCTCCCACTGATAGTCACATGCCAGCCCAGGTGGTGCAGAAGCGTTACGCGCCCGAGGAGCGACGGCCTCTCAGCCGACGCCGAGTTGCTTTGCCGGTTGGTGGGTGAAGTTCGGGTGCATCCAGCTGGACCCACGCTTTGCTCGCAAACCTCCTGGGTGTTCCTCACATGTTTCTGCTGTCTGCTGCCTGGGCCGGTTTCAGATTGCTTTTGTTTGCTGGGTTTTTGAAAATTTGTTTCTAACAAAAGTGAGCAGCGTCTCAACAGCAGGGAAGGGGGAGCACTGAATTCTGCTCTGCATCGTCACGTGCCCCATCGTTATCCAGGAGGTTTTGTCCCCTTTCCACAACACATGTAAAGATACCAGGCCAAACCCAAGAGGATTCTCCTGCTTTGCAGAAACATTTGTGGATATTGCTTTCTGGCTTCAGAAACACAGGGAGGACTGTAAATGAGTTTTCAAGTTAAAATCGAGGCTGAACCTGCTTTTAATGAATTTTCTATTAGAAATTTTCACTTTGATGCTCAGTCCCAGGGGTCCAGTGTCTTTGAATAAGAGCAGATATATGACAGTACATCCAGCATCTCTAGAATTTGTCGTCTTTTTTGTATCCAGTGGCATTTTGCTGGCACATGCTTGGTTCGTAGGATCTCAGCTTCTCCTGAAGACTTTGCGGAGAGAAGTACAGTGTGGCCCTCATAAAATTCTATAGGGAAAGATGCCAGCTATTTAATTTGCTTATAGTGTTCACTGTTTCATGTATTTATTTAGAGGGTTAGTAAATACAGAGTACAGTGAAGTACAGTTCCTCAGATGATTTCTCCATTATTTTATGTTGCATGTGGAAACGAAGTATTCAAAAGGAACAATTTAGTTGTGCTCATAATCCCTGTATGGGAACCTGATCAGCATCCTTGCCAGGCACAGGGCACACCATGTACATCCCCAAAGCACAAGCTACACATCTGCAAGGAAGAGGTACACCTTATTGTTTCCATAAAACAGATATATTTTAGTCTGGTGGAATATCTATATGTCAGATTGCTGCTGCAATTGGCACCTCTTTGTATTGTGGTCCATTCAGGTAATCATCCCTTCCTGGAGTTTGCACTGGATTTTAGTTGGGTGGTGGATGTAACAGAAGGGAGATAACAGCAAGAGGAGGAGACCTATGTCCTAATAATACATGTCCATATCAGCACAAACTGGAAAAAGATCACAACACTTAAAAAAAAAAAATAAGGCAAGATGCAAGTATGTGAGGTTCTTGTTAACCTTCTCTTTTGTTGTGATACTTAAGATTCATATCTTCAAGCTTTTCTGCTCCATCATAACTTTAACAAAAAAACCCGCAAAACAAAACCAAAGCCAAACCCCTGATAATATATTATCACAGCCATGGTAAAAATCCTAAGGTTTGGCAGCTTTACCATCCTGTGGTCATGAAGTTTAGATACATGAAGGTTTAAGAAGACTTTTGTTCCTCCCCCGCCAGTCTGCCCCAAGTGATTTGTGTTTTGAGGTCCTGGGACTTGGTTTTTACATCCCCTATAGCCTTAAAAGAACAAACGTTTATGAAGAACTAAGTGTAAGAATTTTCTGAAGGGGCTAAAGAGAAATTAGTCATCCTGTTCTAGTGAAGAGTTCATACCTTAGTTTCTTTTAAAAATCTGAAGTCAGGAATTGAGTACAGGAACTTCCACACAAATTTTGATCTAATCTGGTTCTCTTTTTTTCCTTTTGTTATATTTCTTCTTTCTTCTTTTTTTTTTTTTCTGCTTTTCCTTTTTTGCTTTTTTGTCATTATTCAGAATTCCTTTGAGAGGAATTTCCAGGTGTGTATGAGTTTCCATAGACAAAGTAGGGCAGCCTTCAGCATTTCAAGCTTTTCTCTTCTGCCAGGGGTGCAGGAGGCCAGTGTCCACAGGCCCCCTCTCTCAAAATATTTGGGTCCTCCTGTCTCACAAAGTACAGGGGAAGAGGAGGGCCAGCAGGAGGAGGAAATTAATGCCCTGCATCGACAGGAGAAGAGTATGAACCTTGGATGTTTCTTTGGGCACGATCTGATTCAACATCACTGATGTAACGGTTTCTTTTACATTTTTTGAGAGAGGCATATGTGACTCAGGCAGCAGGCATGTCTGCAGAGCTGCTTGCTGCAACAGCTGTTTCTCTGCATCTACTTATGGAAGGTTTTCCTTTTTTAAAAAAAAAAAAGAAAAAGAAAAAGGTAGGAAAAGGAGAAAGGAAAAAAAAAAAAAAAAGAAAAAGCCAGATGCAAGGTACTTAAGGACAAGAATCTTCTGTATAGAGCTGGATTCAGAGGAGAAGCAGATACTTTCCTGGACGCTAAATTTGAGACTCTTTCCAGAAAATGTCAGTTCCTGTCCAAGTGACAGAGCAGTTTCTCAGGGCTGCAGAGGATGGCAGAAAGCACTGCCGAAGAAATAAATACCCACTTGCAAAGCACGGTGGGGTGGGAGCGCGTGGCCGGGAGGTGCTCGGGCCACGTCCAGCCCTGCTAGCCCTGGGGCCAAGTCACCTCACCTTGCCACCACCAGCTGCCCGGCTGGGAAATGGGGCTCATGGTATTTATTTATTTCATTTCCTTTGAGCGGAGCCTTGAGGATTAATTTGTTCACATTTTGAAGATGAAAAGCAGCATATGAGCGCTAAGTATTGCAATATCAGCCAAGAGGGATGATTCAAAAAGCAGAGTCTATATGAAGAGTCTGAGTGTGGAGGAAATACATATATGGAAACATAAGCTTGGCAATAGGGAACTTTTTTTTTCCTCTCTTTGATGTCTAGCCTCAGTAATCCAGACAGATTCCTTCAAGAAATTGGTCCAATTTATTTTTGTGCTTTTATCTTACTACCTGCTACTTGTTCATTTGAAGTAGCTGTGAAAAAAATCGAGTACCTGGCTGTGTGTAGAAGTATGCTTTTTGTATGAAAAAGGTAATTTGAGTACACTGTAATACTCCCCCTAAATGGGACTGTTCTTGGCAATTTATGCTTCCCAAGTCCTCTCGGGATGAGAGCAGAGCTTGCCTGTTCCTTCTTCTGACCCACATATTTGCACTTTCTCAGTGTTGTTAGTCCAGTAAAAGCACACTGTCCTCTTCCTATCTGATGCTCTTTTTTCCCCCTAAGGAAAAAAAATCTATGTTCAGTTACAGCTCTAGTCGTGGTTCGGTTTCAACACAGCCTCTATCACATTACATATTTTATCTGACTAGCATTCTGGTATCTGTGTTTTGCTAGTGCTTATGTATAAAAGGATCATATCTTATTACAGCTCTTCTGTAAAAAGAAAGAATAAGAGGATGTGTATATCTCCTGCACGCTGATCAAAAGAAGTAAACTCTTGACAGAAGGAAAGTTGCGTATGACATCTAGAAATAAATTAAAGCAGGCGGCATAGTCAGACTTAAACAGAACTACATAAATGCAGCCCACTCTGACTTTAGGTGCATGGTTGTCTATTTACATGAGGAAAGAATTATATAGGTATGAATGTTATTTTTATTCTGGATATTAGAAAAATATTCTGAATGGGAATTAGGAGATGGAAACAGAGATGTTTTTACAACTTAGCCTTTACTACATCTCTGAAAACCACAGAAATTATAGGTTTCCCTATATCACATATAGTCCCTCAAATATAAGCCGAGAATTTTTCCTGCTTCCCTCTGTCACCTGTACTGATGCAGATTAGACACATTCTGCATTTTCTCCAGAAGATAGGTCTTTCCTTGCCCTTTGTGCTCTTCATCTCTTCCCCTTCCAAGTGATAGGTAAAGTGAACTCTACATTCTCCCCACCACCCCCCAAAATCATTTATTCTCCTTAGATTTTAATACTAAGGCAGTAAATGCCTTATCAGTTTTGAAACAGCGGTCTGGATAATTCCAAGCAGATGTCTCTCTTTCTTTAATCACAACATCAGTTATTTCTTGGTCAGTCTTGATTAGCTGATTCTTGCATAATGAGAAACTATAGTTAATGGCCACTTATATGTGGGTTGAACATGCTGAAAAGAACAGCTTACCCCTTGAGAACAAGAGGCTGATGAGCCAGTAAAATCAAGCTAAATGGAATGAGTCTTCATTATGAGTCATTAGAAAAGATGACGCTTTGGCTAACAGATGAAATATCTTTGATGAAGACCAGTTGTAAAAGCACAACTTAATGCTTAATAAATGTATTGGGTTGACTCATAAATTCAACATACACATTTGTTTCTTTGCAGTACGTGTCAAGTCCAGTGCAACACCATTTCCTGTATTAGATGTGTCCCCTGGCTGGATATGGGCTCTAAAAAAGACACTCTTACAATCGCTGGATGAAAGATGACTGTACAATAACTTGGCAAAGGACTCAAAATGAAAATAAGAGTGTTCGGACCCACTGAATTTGGCTGGAAAATGGGTGAATCTCCCATTACAGACTGGCTAGTGCCTGTTAGGTGTGTCATAATTTGATTAGATTTGAAGCTAATCTAGTTGGAGATTGGGTTGGTTTGGTGGAAGCTACGATAGTCTAACTTGTTCCACAGACCCATTGGATAGCTTATGCAGTTTTAGTTGGACCAAAAAAAAAATCTTACTTATTAAACAGGAGGAATTTTGAATGCTACACAAGAAATGAAAAGTAAAATATATCTCTTATCCCTGCATAAACAGAAAAAAAAAAAAAAACATAGAAAATATCTCTTTATTAGCTAGATGATAGTGTTGAGGTAGCATGAAAAATGGGAAAGATTGTAACAAGTTCTTATCAAACAAAAATATTTGAGGAGGAGAGGAGGGAATGTGATAAGATTTTTTTTTTGTTTTAAGTGAGTAGCTATTAGTGTCTTCTGAAATTAAAGGAATTAAACGTAAGTAGCTACTATTTTCACTTTTACTTGCGTTTGGGTTGAAGAGTAGTGCAATCTTTGCTCATAGAAGAGTTGTATCATCTGTAAAAGTCTTCATCATTTTATTTTGTGAATATAAATTGTGCCAAAATAATGTCTTTCCAAACTATTGTGAGGATAATGCTCAAGTAGGGCATGCATTTAACGTTCTTTGAAGTATAAAGACCTTAATTTGAAAAAAAACCAGAACCGGTTCTTGTTAAGTTTTTTAGTAGCACCTGTTTGATCTTTTTAAATAAGTGCCATTAAAAAAATAAAACAAACCACAAAAACAGACTTTTGTACAAATGTAGAGGAGTATCCATCAAAATTGCGAGCAGCAGTTCCTTGAGAGGAGTCACAGATGCCTGAATGTAAAGATGGGTTTATCCTGACAAAGTTTGCCCGAGCTGTTCTGAAAGAAACGAGCATTTTCCCTTAGTTTAGCAATTCCTGGAAGAAAAATACTCACCCTTGTCTAGCATCAGAGGGACTGCTTTATTTTTTGTTTTCCAGGGGGTGAATTAATTTGTTTCATTTCCACACTTCCTAATAATTTAATTCAAATCAATGGTGCAGTCCCAAAGACTGTCTGTCCTTGCTACAGCAAGACTGACATGGTTATGGACCCAAATCCTCGTTATAATAGAAAGAGATAGACTTGTGGTTTCAATTTTCTGCCAGGGAGTGCCTTCTCCTTCCCCTCAGCTGAACGTGCCCCAGAGGCAGCATCACTGCCCCCACCAGTGAGCCTCAAGGTGTTGGGATCCAGCAGTGAGTCACTGGGAGCAAAAGAGCCAGCAGCAAATATATATTTTTAATAAGTAATGAATTCACTTAGTAGAAAAGGGCAGGGTAGAGAATGAATTGTTTAACAGATTAATGTGAATGTCTTTTATATTTTATAAACCTCGTAAGTCCCTGGTGTGCTGAGCCAGGTTTTGTTTATGTACATGGAAACATGAAATCTTTTCCAGTCCCTGTGCAAATAACACAGAATTGGACTTCATTACATTGGCTAATTTAACAAGTCCTGGGAGGCTTTTTGTTACTCGGTAATAGAGGAGGAGCCACAAACCCCAGAACTGCTGCACCAGCACAATCTCTTTGAATGAAATAATCTTCCTTGCTTTCTAAGCTCTCCATGAAGGGTTTGCCTCTGAGGCCTGAGTTCACAATGAACAAAGATTTGGGGCGAGACCCAAGTTTCCTCTGGGGCTACCTGACCTGCTGAGCAGCAGGTGAGAGCCCTGGTGACAAGCTCCAGCCCAGGTTCCTGCTGCAGCAGACTCTAATATTAGTTTCCCAGGAGATAGCTGGAAGCATCCAATTTTGGTGAAGCTATGAGCTTTAATGAAGGATTTGAAGATCTTTTTGTTATAATGAAAAGCATTAAAATTCTAAAACCGGGAATTTATTTATCTCTCGTAACTGGTGGATAATCATGTGGTGCTGAGAAGCAAGGCATTTTTTAAACTGCTGATATTATTGCTGCTATGCCATTTAAATAGAACTAATGCAAGCATTGCATAAATATTTTAATAGCTTTTTACAGTACTTCTTTAGAAAATGTTTAAAGAGCCACCTAATGTCAGACAGAGACACTTCCCATGTAAACCCCTGTTAATTCTCTTTTAATGGCTTTATTAACATTATTTAATTGAATATTGATACATTTAGCAGCCCTTTAAGCATCCTATTTTATTGAAGTCTTACACTCACATATTGATAAGTAGCACAATGTAAGAGCACTGATAATTGCATCTTTGCTTAATTCTATTTGAACTAGTTCAACATGAAAGATGAAATGTAGATACAGGAGAGCTCTCTTCTTTTTTTTATCAATTTGATGTATTTTATATGCATACTTTGTAGCACTTAATTTACGTTCATTTTGGTTCCCAGTATGCCCAGTTCGTATGAGTATGATCACACTCTGAGGTAGGGGAAGTCTAAATATTTTACTCTGTGAAATGTTCTGTCTTTTATGTCTTCTGTGATGAATAATTTACTTGTTGGTACAGCTTCAGAAGTGAATCCTGTTGTGCAAAAGCATATATATTTTACTGGAAAAAGTATTACAGTGATATTAGCTTTCTCCTTGGAAACTGTCCTTACAATATTAGAAAGCTGCAGAGAGGTGGATGCCTTGTCTTGTGTTACTTGGTTTGATAGCCAGCTGCTTTTCTTGTGTACTTCCACAAGAAGCACTGGCATTACTATACATATTTAATCATAACATCGTTGCTCTTCTCATCTCAAATGTTTTTCTTTGCTTCTTTATACATGGTTTTTGCAAAGTTCAAGCAGGGTGAGAATCACTTGAAGAGCAGAGGGACTGTGGAGGATCATGTAGTGTACCGAAACCACATCTCTAGGGCTTTTGCTGTTCTTAGATTTTTGCACAGGCTTTCTGTGCTGGGGTGAGTTTTCTAGGTTTTTCTAACATTGACCCACCTACTGTTAAGACAATTAGGGGTGTAGTAGTTTTATTAAGTTAGCTTTTCATCCTTATTTTCATTCACATAGTCAGCTGAAACCCTAATACCCCTTTCATTTGAGTAGTCTTACCAGGTAGGTTTTGAATGGTCTGTCAACATCTGAGGGTTAAAATAGAGCAGGATGTGACCTAAACTATTTTTAGTTCAGCAGGAAAACATTATCATTTTCAGCAATAGAACTGAAAGGAGAAAATCACTGTTTTGTTGACTTTCCCATAGTCCTCTTTATAAAGGAAATGTATGGATTTCCCACACAGGTAGGCTATGGGGAGAGTGCTCAACCTGCGGGACAGGATGTTTTGCAAGAGACTCAGATCTTGAGATGTGATCTCAGCTCTATGGATTTGGCCGTGTTTCCTCAAGACCATGCAAGGGGAGGTACATCTGTGAAAACTCAGCAGGTGATAACTGAAATCCCCAAGAACTGCAGATCCCCCAGGATTCCAAAATTTTGCATTACTGTATATTTTTTGAGGAATCGGTGTGTTTTGATGACTGCAGTCTACAACCTGAGGTCTTCCTTACCGTAAAAATGGAACTAATCTTAAAAGTCAACCAGATGCAATTTCCTCCTCCTTCCCTTAGATAAAGGGATCACTTAAGAGACTGGTAGTGCTTCTGACAGTTGCCTTGAGCAGTACGCTGACACTGCTGTGGGACTGTAAAACACAGTGTAGTGCTTCTACGTTATTAGAAGCGTTGGAGGAGGAATTCAAGAAAGGACTTTTGCACAGGTTACACATGAGTTAGAGGAAATGTATAGGATAAGAATGTGGGATATAGGCAGACTCTTTAGCTGTGATTATAACTTCCTATCAACACCAAATGAAACCACTGCCACCAGGGCTGAGGCTTTTGACTGATAGTCGCTTCTCAGGAATGCCATCCTTGGCTTAGTGTGAAATTTTGAATTCACAGCGTGGTGGCACAGGGGAAAATTGTCCCAGTGATGAAATAATCGAAAGTTTAGCGTTTGAGTAGTAAAATATTTGTGTATTTTCCCTTTTGGGAGTGTAAAGCACCTAGCGAGTAACTAAACAGAAGTACGTCTCCATTTGCATATAAATCTGTAATTCACTTTGGACATGGGCTGGATCAGAATCCAGCTAACTCTTCTAGAGCTCTGCATTGTTAGGAGAAATATATTTGACATAAGTTAACTAATGGGAACATCAGACACAGAGCAGAAACTCATTAAATGAGGCTGTCATGTTCTTTGTTTAACAGTTCAGTGAGCAAAGGTAGAGAAACAATGTGGTGGAGCAGTCACAAAAGAGTCTAAGGGAGGAACTGGGAGTAGACAGTGAAATTGATATGGGCAAGTCTTTTGTGGGGGAAGGAGGATGACTTTCACCATCATTGATGATTTAGGGGAAAAGAGGAAAAAAAACAGGGACCCCTTTGGTAAAAGTTTAGCACTGAAAGGTAAAGAGGTCAGCAGGAAGAAAACACTTGATACTATTGACATGATAAAAGGAAAAAAAAAAAGAGTATGTGAAAGAGAGCTGAAGGTGGTAGAGAAGTTGTGATGAAGAGTCCAGAAGGTCTAAGAGGCAGTGCTGATACTGTGAGGGTAAGGATGCTGGGGGGATTCAGTCACAAGATCACAGAATTGACTCACCTGCTTTCACACAGGTGTGAAATCATGCAGTGAGGTGGTTCCCAGGAAGGCACGAGAGGAGGCTGTGACTGCAACCTGCTTTACATAATACAGTGTATATGCCGTATAGTACTCTGCCCTGGACACTACTACCAGCTGTTCACAGCAAGCTAAGGAGTGCTAGAGAGGCAGATGTATGTTCTGTGTAGGTGATGGCAAGGAAAAGCGGCTCAGGCAAGCTCTATGCGTAGGAATCTTCTATGGAGAACATTTTTTGCACAGGAAAGTCGCACAGAACTACCCTTAATGAAAACAGAGTCAGTCTGATGAGCCCTAGAAGTCAGGAGATCATGTATCCACCCAGCTGGACTGCTGAAACTTGTTTTGGTTTTCACTCCTGGAGGGATTCTGAGAACAGAATTAATTAGGAAGGAATTATTGCAATGCAGAGATTAGGAAAAATTAAGATAATACCTCAGTCCAAGCAAAGGAAGAATGTCAAGTGTGTGATTGACAGTGCAATTATTGATAGGACTAAAATATGCAAATTACTTTTAGCCTGGAAGTTGCACACCGGGTACATGGTAGAGTGCCCAGCTGGTATTGGAAGAGGATGTTGGGAAACTGTCTTTCCCCTTAGGAAATTATGTCAGGAATAAAATATAAGGAAACCGACACAACATGATAATTCCTGCCTAAAAATTGTACAGGAAGAATAGGTTAGGTAAAGGGAACACTTTACTCATTTAAGGTCATCTTAATTTGTCAAGCAGTAATAGTGTCAACCATGAGCAATTCCTGTGTGTTCTCCATATAATTATTTTCAGCCACCTAAATAAAAACATGTTTTCAAAGAAGATTAGGGGTAGAGAGGAAGAACACAGGTATCACTGGGAGAAAACAAATTGGTCACAGGATAGATTCTTTGCTTTAGAAATCTTATATTAAAGAGAAAAGTACTGGAAAATATGCCGTAGAAGTAAAATGAAACCTAATAAGAGACTTGAAAATATGCTCGTTCTATAATAATGTATAATTTTAAATTTTCTCTGGGACCTTGAAGAAACATTTTTATTGATACCAGAATTGGCTGACTGATTTTGATTGTTGAAGCATTTATAGATGGGGAAACAATTCTGATTTCTATAGGAAAATAGAAACCTTGATATTTAGGAGGGATAGAAACATAAGATTCAGAAGCATTTTCTCAAATGGAGCACAGACCAAAGTCTTTGCGTCCACTCGCAGATGAACAAAGGCCTGGCAGCGGTGTTGACTTGAGGTCCTGTCAAGGAAAAATTAGAAGCCTTCAGGCTTAGAAAGACGTTCAGGATGCAACTTAAGTTTAAGTGCTAAAATAGCCAAATCTGGAGCTTGGGTACGTTCGTGCTTTGTATCAGCTGCATGTGTTTGATTCAGAGGAGAATGGAAACTCCACTCAGACACGCTTAGAGAAGAGCTAATGTACTATTCTGATATTTTAGCAAAAGTCAATTCTAATTTATTTCTGTGTATTACTAATGTCATCGCATGAATCATTGCGAAGGATATGAAGATGAGAATAAAAAAAAGTTAAATTGGAAAGGCCTAGTATTTTTCATACCTTGTCAGTTATGACATTTAATCTTAATTGTGTCTGAATTTGACTGATTTTCCAATTGCCTGAGTTTAGCAAGAGTTATGTTGTTGCTAGGACACAGTTACTTCATGTGATACATCTATCATCAATGTAAAAGAAAGATTTTAAAGACTGATTCTTTTATTTACACTCACAAGTATATTTTGAGCAGCGGTGCTCTAAATACAGAATGACCATAACACCCTTATTCTGAAATAAAGGCATCAAGTCGTGGTTAAGAAATGTTTCATTTTTTAATCTCTTCATGGATAAATAGGAAAGAGGAGCATGCTTTACCCTTATTCTTGTTTCCTGTGATTCCTTAGTCATGGTCTGTTTATCATTTTCATGTTCTCAGTAGTGAATTTGATTTGTTCTGTTTCTATTCTGTTGGATGTGAAAGGTATTCTAGTACCATTCATTTCTGCCACTGATTTGTTTCCTCCTTCTGAAAATTAATCATTGCTTTTCAAGAACAGCTACAGATACTCTGCTGGTTCCACGTTCCCTCGCAGGGTCTCTCTCAATTTTTTTTTTTATTATCATCACGACATAGGGGACTTCACTGCATGTATCCATATAGACCCTGAACCATACATGTAGTAACTCTATTCTATACTACAAGTACTAATTATATAGTGGTCACTTCCAAGGCCAACTTTTGTCATGTTTTTTATGGAAAGACTTGACATTGTGATTTTTCAGTGGGCCTGAATGAACTGAATGCCTGAATCATCAACAGTTCATTTCTGTCTCTCTTACCCTTGAAAGGCCACAGTAAAATTTCTGTAATGGTGTAGAATAAGACCTGCGAGGTCCTTATGTTTGATTCATGGCCCTAAAGCCCACAGAAGCTCTGCAGGCAGCTTGGATGTAGAACTGCTCCCCATAGCTGTAGTAAATGAACCTCTATACTGTTAATTGGTTTAAACTATTTATATCTGTGACCCAACTGTTACAACATGTCACAGCTCTGGGTGCATTTCAAGAACCAATACTTTGCCCTTGGTGACCTAACAGGGTTTTTTTTTTTTAATCCTGAGAGGCAAGTAGTGTGTTAATGGACTCAGTAAGACTCATCTATTAGTTAGGGGTCTTCCAAATTATGGCCATGTTTGGGTCTCGGTAAGTTCCCACCATAACCTGGCCACATGATGAATCAGATCGGCCACCTTTATTATCACTACGCAGTTAGTAAATACGTAGGGTGGCAGCATGGTTACAGGAACAGAGCTGGTAAATCCTTTGGCTTCCTGTTTTTCTCTTCTGAAGACAGGCATTTCTGGAAAAAGTCTCTAGAACCTATTTTTTCTCCTGAGAAAAAACTTTGAAGGAAAACATTTAACCAGTCAGTCAGGAAGGAGAAGTAGATAACGTCATTAGTGTAGCAAAAATGGGATAGCTGGATGAAATCCTCAAGTTAACAAATTAATCAAAGCATAGTATATGGGTCTCCAAAATAATCATGAATTTGAACTGAATATGGCACACATTTTTACCTAGGGAATGGGAGGGCCATTTAGAGCACACTAAAAAATTTCCCAACTTTGTAGAGAATTTTATTTCAGAACTGCTAAAACTTTTGCTTGATCTCAGCTTTTTTGTTGGAACTTAATGTTTCAGCATGGCAACACAGTGCAAGGCCAAGGCCATCGCAACGTGTTATGAGAACAGTTAGAATGTCATTTTTCTTCAGAGTTCATGAAAAACTGAAAGAAGTTTGAAATTTATGATAGTAGAAGACAATGACTATTTTACTAGGGCCATTTAGGTCTGTCATTTGCATGAAATTAAAGATGGTCTCTTATAAATTTATGTATGAGGTTCTGACAATCCACATCATTTTAGAGACAAAGATTTAGAATGTGATACTGGAATAACATTTGGTAGATATATTGCTAGATCAAAGTCTGTTGATATTAATATGAAATCTCAGTTTTCTTTGTCTTTTACAAGGGACTCTTTTTTTTTTTCCTTTTTCCTTTTTCCTGGAGCACTCTCTGGTAATCAGTGGTTCAGCAGGATTTTCAGCATGCCCTGTGCAAGGAAGGGTAGAACACTCTTTTAGCACTCTTTGCTGCTTGATGTGTTTAAAAGGCTTCTCCAAATGGGCACTTTTGAGGTGAGAATTCAGTGCAGGAAAAAAAAAAAAGCTCCTTTATCCAATATGAAAGCTCAACAGGCCAAAAGAACAGATAGGCATTTAATGATGGTGAGAGAAGCTCTTGTGCTTTGAGGGTGGAGTAGCACGTAGGACCATAATACAAATTCAGATGCCATGAAAGAATGTAAGCAGTAATACTGTATGCCAGAAAAAAATGGATGAAATTCTACAATAAAATCTGCTCATGTTATCACCCTTGGCTAGCATTACTGACTTAGCTTGGGTTTGATATTAATTACTGAAAATTGTGGGGTTTGTGCTCCCCAGAAGAGTGCTTTATTATTACAAATACAGCTAACATCTTGCAGCTGCCAGCACCTTTTTTGAACAAATTCCACCTTCTTACTTCTTCTGTGTTTTAATGCTTAATCAGCTTGCCAGAATGACACTGTATTACAGTATTAGACAGCATGGCAGAGGCAGTAACATAAGTTAGGCAAAGGTGAAAAGTAAGAGCAAAGAAACCAGTAGAGTCGATCTGTCATTGACATAAAATCAGTGGCCCTACACCAGTTATCTGAACTATGTTGATTTACAATAGCTGGTGATCTCATACAACAGGTAGTAGAAAAAGCATATTAGAGTAGATGTAATGTCCTAGCATTCATCGCTAGGTTAATGAATGATTAATTGACCTCATGTTCATATTAGGTTAAGGAATTTATAATCATGATTTCCAGAGATGTTCATAATATCATGATGTACCCCGGTCAGGAATGTCAAAGGCAACAAGAAAAGCTTCTGTAGGTACGTTGGTGATAAAAGGGAGATGAGGGAAAATGTGGGCCTGCTCCAGAAGGGAATGGGAGACTTGGTCACCTGGGATATGGAGAAGGCTGAGGCACTCAGTGACTTTTTTAGCTCAGTCTTCACCAGCAGGAGCTCCAGCCACACTGCCCAAGAGACAGAAGGTGGAAGTGGGGACTGGGAGAAGAACCACCACCCGCTGTAGGAGAAGATCATGTTTGAGACTATCTAAGGAACCAGAAGGGGCACAGGTCCGTGGGACTTGATGAGATACATTGGAGGGTCTGGAGGGATGAAGTGGCTGAGCCACTCTCTGTCATGCTTGAGACCTTGTGCCATTCCAGTGAAGTTCCTCTATAATATGGAGGTAGTTGAGCTTTTACAAATCTCTCCAGATAATTTAGCTGTCTGGGTGTTTTCAGCTAGCAAATCTGTCACTGATGGAGGAATCTAAGACAGTGGCAATATCTTTGATCACTCCTGCTGTCAACCTGTGGCACAGCAGAGGTTTATGTCTTCTGGGATTTTTTTTCTGAAGGCTTTTGTTTTATTACGAGATTCTGGGAATTTCTCAAGCTGAGATGAATGAAGCTGATGTTATATACACCCTTCTGAAATGAACATTTATTACCAGGTGATTCCTTCCAGTCCTGCGTTCCTGTAACTCTTTTGCAAACTGTTACGTCACGTGATTTTTATCAAGCAACAACGTAATTTAGTGATTTGAGGGTGGAAATGTGAAGATCAGGGACCTAGGATACTGGGTGAACCTTTGTAGCCTGTTGAATGATGTCTAAGCATATAAATGTTAGGCTCCCTGAAAGCAGAGTTACAATCCATTTTTAATATGCAACAAGGAGGTCTTGTCTGCAGAATAGAAAATATTACTTTATCGGCTACAAATTATCTATAGATGGTGCTTTAAAAATACTATATATTAGCAATATATAGTCAATATTAGCATTTTATTTTTTTATTTTGTCTTGAACTCAACTTTTCAGAATATCATTGAAGATCTCAACTTGTATTGCAAGAAAACATGTTTGCAAGATTTGATTGATGTTCCAGTATGGATCGGTGCTAATGATGATAACACAGGAAGATAAGTCGGAATAAACATTATTTTTGTGTTTTGTGTCTGTGCAAGCCTTGTGTAGTGCAGTGACTGATTTCTTCAGGGGAAAAATATCTTTGAACATAGTGTTGGATCAGTTCCATGCAATCTGTCTAAGTCAAGCTTTCAATATAATTTTCAAGCATATTTCTTTGAAGAAAATATTTGACCTAGTAGATCATCATATTTCACTGTCACAATTATCATTCCCTTGATAATTAGCCATGTTTATCCAATTTCAGATGTTCTGTTGTGCTGTGCCTCACTGGTAGGTAGCTGATGCTTTGGAAATGCAGTTCTGGCTGGGGATTATGGGACCCCGAAGGGTGGACCTGCAGTTCCTGTCTACCTGCTCTTTTCTCCAGAGGCGTTTTCTGGGGTTGACCAAGTGGGGTGATGAACTATCCTTCATGCAAGACCATCTCCTTCCTGGGGACCATGTGGGGTCGGAGTGGGGAACACAAGCTGTGCATGTACAGCGTGCAGTGAATCGGAGCCTTGTAGTCAGTGCTGGTCCTTCTCTACGTCGGCGCAGCCTGTAATTAGAGCGGGGACTGCGATGTACAGCATTGTTGAAAGGACGTGGGGATTGGAGTGTCACTGCATAGCAGCCATACGATGAGCTGGGCCAGAATGGAAAACTTCCATGGAGGCTTTGGAAATAGGGGTCTGATCTCCATGACAGTTTTGTTATGGCTTAGGGAGACTCAGCAATTGTATGTGGCTGCCAATCTAAAGTGGTTTGGATTCCAGTGTTTTAATTTGTTCCTTTAGCTGAAAAGTTTGTGTAACGTATCTGTAGCTGAACTCTCAAGCATGTGAAAAGGCATAGCGTGAAAAAGCCTTGGAAGAAGCCCCAGCTGCTTAGTAACCAGTCCGAATCATCAGCTGTGAATCCTTTCCTTTGCCTATAGAGGAAATAATATCAGATTAATAAATGAAGCATTCAGGGTCTGGGCTGGGAGCTATGCAGGATCGAATAACCCACATTCTAAGCAAAGACAAACTTAGACTGTAAATGGAGCTAAGAAACCCTTCGAGTCTGAACAGTATGGGCTGTGTTATAACCTGATTTGGTCAGGGAATTAAGAATTGATCCTTTTAGGGACCGGCTCTGAGTTGTTGACACTTGTAAAAGCCGCTGGAGGACACGTACATCTACGTGGGACTTCTTACACCACACTCTAAAATATCTTAATCAAAAACTCTATTAATGTTGGGCTCTTTTAGATTTATTTTTTTTTTTAATGAAAACTTGTGACAGTGAAATGGTCTGAAAGGCTGGGATGACAGTAAAGATGTATTTGCCATTTATTTGCAAGAGTCTCAGTTAAAGTCTTGTGCTCTAAACGACTTTTCTACAAATTGTGCAAAAACCCAGCTAGGCCAGTAAAACTGATTTCCCTGTTTTGCTTGTGGAGATTCAGAATTATTCCTCTTTCTCTGGGGATCACAAGGAATCAGTGACAGAATATAAAGGCTGTGCATGAGATTTTCCAGTACTGACCTACTTCTTCTCTCATTAAAATCACTTTGAGTTTTACCATTGAGTTTTCAGGCAGAGTCAGGCCAATCATGTGTGCTAATGAAATTGCTTTCCAAAATGCTTCTCCAGTAGTTGTGTCCAACTGTTCCAAGCCATGGGTCACAATATGATTTCAAGAGTACTCAGGAGCCCTTCAGCATTGTGAAACATATTTCCTGGCCCTGGGTGGCTCAAATTTGCATCTCATAAGCTGTGGAAGGAAGGAGAAACCACACAGAAGGGTCACTTGGGAAGAATCTGCTTGCACATGTGCCTCGGTGGTCTCCCTCTTCAGGTCTGGTGGAGCAAAAGCATCATGAGGAGGAACCTGGCAGGAGTACGGGGGGATGCTGCAAGTACCCCTACACACAACACAGGGATTGCATAAGACAGGTAGTCTCAGAGAATGCATTGCTTTACAATTTCTATCGTTTGATCTTTAAACACTTAGAAAGACTCTTCCTCTTTTTTTTGTGTTAAATCTTTTGTAATTTGCACCACAGCTCAGTGTTTCACGCTATCTGGACAGTTGACAGCCAAGAGATCTCTGCCAGAGCAGCACAGGCATAATCAAAAAGATTTTCTCTGGAGTTCAATTAATATTCTTAAGAAGGAGCTTTACCTGGGTCAGGTTTTTCCTCAAGTATCTAGAGGAAATGCTGAATAAGCATAACAGCCTAAATTAATGGAAGCCCAATTTTCCTAATATTAAGAGTAGTATCAGAGCCAGGGATTTGGTTTTGGTCTAAATGAACTCCAGGATATAGAGCCGAGACCAAAAGAAAAACAGAATTTTAAACTGTGTGCTTAAAAGTTAATAAATACTTACACTGGCTGGAATGCTTCACAGGAAATAAAAACTCTGGGTTTTTTTCAGCTTTTTATTTTGGGTTTTTTATTTTTTGTGGGGTTTTTTTGTTGTTTTTTTTTTTTTTCTTGCACAATTTGTTAGTCAGAGATTTATAAAGGGAAGAATTGTGCATTCGGATAATTTAGGGAGATAATTTTTTTTTTCCAAAGGAAAAAATATTATCTGTCCAAAAATTTTTGTGATGAGCCTGTGAAAACCTGTGAAAGCAGCAGCAGTGTGCCCTCCAGTGACAGGAGCTGCTACAGCAGCAAGAGTGACAGTCTTGTAAACTGTCTGGGGACTTCTTTAAACAGGGAAGCTCGGAAAGTTAAGATGAATTAATAAAAAATACAGACTAAGTGAAAATATCTACATCCCACTCTCACCACCCTCCCTTCAGCAGATGCTTTCATTGAGATGTAAAGTGCCCTTAATTTGCTGTAATCTTCTTACCCTTGGACATTCATAGAATTGTTTTTGGCTTATGGACTAAAATATGCCAGTAAAGGAATGCAGTTTCCACATACATAAGTAGCTGTCAGTTGTAATAATTTTATGGACTTTGATGGGTAGTCTTGCAGGAACAAGGAGCTTTGTGCTATGTGGTACACAAAACCTTGATTTTGCAGCTGGATTCCAAGATGGAAACCTACTGGTTTGGGGCAGGGAGCTGTGACCGAGGGTGTTCAGCACACTGCCCTTCATTGCACTGCAATTACTCCAAGGACTGGGCCCTAAAAGAAAATAGGCTGGGTTGCGAGAGAGGAGAAAGAACCTGCCATTTCTACTGTATTTGGGGTAAAACACTTGTGCTGGGGTGAAACCAAAAGCAGGATTTGGTTTGAAGAGATGCAGCGTTTGGTGGTTGCTCTAGCCCTTCCAACCTGACATTTGCTGGTGGGGCACGAGTGTTTCTTGTGTGGTGAACTGCTGATTTGGGTTTTCTTTTCTGTGTTGAGGCAGTGTTGTCGACTTGCTGGGTTTTATGGTGAGTATCGTTATAATTGCGTCTTCGTTTAGGCTTTTCAGCACTTGTGAGCCCTAAGGCATCCCCAAAGGATGGGCAGTCAAAAGGCAGAGAGAGGTGTATTTCTGTAAAAAGGGAATGACTTCAAAACTGAATCTTGTTCTTCTGCGTGGAGGGGATATAACCACCGAGGTGATGGGGCAGAGTTGACATTGTTTTCTGAGCCCTCTTCTATTGTTTGCAGTGTGGGTATCGATGCAAGACTCCCTTGCCTTCCCTTTCTCTTTTCCTCATGCACATACAACTCTATGCAGAGAGAGGAATCCCAGAAGAAATGGGAAACCAAGAAAGGAGAATGAAATCAAGAAAGCGTAACAAAAGGCAGTGTATTTTAAGAACCGTGTTTTGTTGATCTGGATGATGTGAGCAGAGATTTATGGGGTTGCTTGAGCAAAAGTTGAATTATCTGTCATCTTGCAATGCTGAGTAATCATACTGCACACAAGGTCTGCCTTAAACATATGAAGAGGGAAATCCTTTCTCTCCAGTGAAGTGAACTGGTCATATGGAGAACAGCTGTAATTGAACTAAATCCTGATTTAATGAAACATTATTAGCAGTGACACTACCTTACGCGGTCATGGCAGCACTTTGTAATGGCACCCAAAGTAGTTGCCAGGTGGGAGTTACCAGCTTTGTAACTATTATTATTTCCTGGCTTTATTTCTGCACTACCTTTTCAGAAGGGGAAAAGTACAAAGACACCTCAGCCTACATAGATGTAAGCAGTTACATTTTGCACAAAAAGAGATATTTTGATAAAAAAGATATTTTGATCAGATCACTGTAATACATCAACTTCTCAACTAATATTATCAGAGCTTTAGAGTGCAGCCATTTGCACATAGTTTTCAAACCCTCATGTAGTTTTGAAGAGAAATAGCTGGTTTACAGAGTAGAACAAATTGTTGGTTTGCAGTAACTGTCACTGAAGAGAAGATGCAGATACAAGAAACCTCCTTGTGTTCCCAAATGGTGGGAATAGGGATCCCTTCACTTAAACACTTCTTTAAAAATAATTTGATTTTTAAAGTACATAATATAGTGCGCAAGTTCTCTTTGGTGTGGATAATTGGTCTACTTTTTAATAGGCATCTTCTATGATAAATAAATTTCAGAGATACTAACTGAAAGCTCTTTAGGACTCTTTGTTTTCATTTGTTTACCACCAAGGAGAAAATGATTTCAAATGTAGCCCAGGTTCCTTGACTTTATTTCCAAAGTCATAATTAGTAGTAGTAGACTAACATAAGCAAATTTCTGTAGAGCAGAAAAAAAGTCAGTGTTTTACTCTCTTCCAGTCCACAGTACCATATCCTGGCCCATGCCTGCTGCTTGTGCAAACCCTGAACATGTGAATAATGTTGATTTCAATGGTACTTTTTGCACACTCATAGTTCTGCATACAAGTATCTAGTTGGAGAAATCAGTCCTAATATATAAAAAATAAAAACGTGTACTCTTCCACAACCAAGTTGGTTGATGACAGCAGCAGGTATGACCTGCAAAGCTCAGAGAAGTTTAGCTTGTGTATGCTTAATACACCTTATATTACTTAATTCCTAATTAATTAATTAATTCCTAATCCTGTTTCCTGATTTTTGCAGTCTGAATCATATAGGCGGATCTTTATTCTTTGTATTCTCATTGTGTTGATCAAATTTTGGTTTTCTCTTGAGGTGTGTGGGTGAGGGGATGGAAGTGGAGGCATTTGCATGCACCTATAAGAGAAACGGCTCTTAAAATCTTAAAACTTCCTTGGCACCGGTGAACACATTTTGTTAAGGAAAAGGAGTTTCTCTACAGTGGCAGTTCAGAAGCAAAAATATTAATTTCTGTATTTGCTCTAAATTGATTGAGCTAAAGTACAGTTTTCTTATTTTATTTCAAAAAATATGTAACTCTGTTTAAATAGATGCTAAAAGAAAAACATAAAACTATGAATAAAATATGTACCAGACATGATAGGGCTAGTAATTCCTGATTAGAAATCACTGCTACAGTTGTTACTGTTGTAGATCAAATTTACAGCTGTCTGAAGGTGTTACATTTAGAATAGTCTCATTTGGAAATCATTATCAAACTTTGAATAAACTTTAGGGGGTTTGCCCTTTTTTTTTTTTAAACTTATTTACAATCAGCATGTTGGAACAGTTTCTGGTTTTCGTGTTTACTTCCTGTTTAGTTATTAGGGCTGCAGAGTTCTAAAAGCAAATTTATTCATTACAGGGGAAGACCATGCAGAATATAGAATTCATGCTATTTATCAAAGCCTGAAAAATAATTATGGAATTTGTGCATGAAGGAATAGAATTTACACATGTTAGTAGGATGATATTGTTGTTTATCCACCAGAAAAAAATGTGCTTTCCTGAGGCCAAAAAAGTGTAGTATTCTGCAAAACGTGCTTATCAGAAACCTCCTAACTTTGTATGAATTATGTGGATTTAACTGCCAGCCGTGCTCTTCCCTGAAAGAAAATAAGGACCTTTGGTAACTTTTGTCAGTGGTTTTGAGGTATTCAGTCTCATTTTGACCTTTCAAATAATTAGAGATCTTTTTGAAGTAGCTTGTCCTAGTGAAAGTGTGACTCAGGCAGTCTGGGACTGGGGCATGATGGCTAACTTGAAGAGAATTACTCTGTCTTTGGGTATGTGAAAAATTTAAATGCACGTTAGATTTCACTTAGTTTTCAGTGGAGGTTTTTATTACGAACGTTTAACTACAGCTTAAATTTTATTGTTTCCATGAATCTGCCTACTGAAAGTTGTCATTTGAAGTCAAGTCGTTTTTACTCAGTTGCAATTCTGCCCTGGTTTATTTATATTTGTAAATATTTCAGAAACTAGGGTATTTCTAATGCCTTAATTCACAAATTATACAGCAGAAGGCTTTAGATTGAGTCCTCCCTCCCAGAAAACACAAGCATTCCTGAACAATAAAGACAACAGCACAATCACAAACCATGTTTAGCATTAAATGGGTGTTGTAGACATCGTTTTTTTTTCCTTTGTAGATCAGAATTTCAGTAGTTTTCACTCAGCAGGAAAAAGTAAAAAGAGAAGAGTCATGTATCTGAATGAAACCCCTTCCCCTGCAAAACCCAACCTGAATAATTTCCATCTGAATTAAATCTGTATAGGCTTGGTCATGATAGACATCATCCCAAGTGTGTCCCTAAAGGCATGAAAATAAACCAGCAAAACCTCTCCCTTCAGATACGGTCACCAGCAAGGGACCTTAAGACATCAACCCAAATGTTTGCAATTCTTTGAGACAAAATATGTATACGCAGTCTTCTAGTTGCACAACATCCAAACTCAAATGAATGCAAAATGGTATTGTATGACTTAGGTAACCTCCAGCTGTTTAAATGAAAAATATATGCTATTTTATGCAATAGCAATTTGGAATGCTATAAAAATAATTACTTTTTAAAATCTATACTGCACATATGCAGATGGTTAACAAACTCTGGCTCACTCACCAGATGAAAATGATATTGGGAAAATCCATGCTCTAGAGATAGTGCCATTCCATTATAAATGTCCAAAGTATGCAAAAACATTACATCTATATTGTTTTCCAGAACAGACTGTATCTTAATGCCAGATGTTTTATTCTTGCATATCTTGTTGTAACTTAACAATTACTGTTCTCTGATTTTGTCCAGACTAGGAAAGGAAATGTGTATTTTAGATGTGCTAGCTAAATGCTTGTCTGGTACGGACAAAGGAGGTTCTAGCTGGTTAATCTATCTACCAGCTCTCTCCTGGTTTTTCATATTGCCTGAATAACACATAAATCATTTTGGTTTGTCCATGCTTGGGTTTAAAGCATGGTATTAGTAACGCTGCAAAAAATAGCTTTTGGGCCAGTCAGGACAACCATGTCCACTGGAATAAATGGGAGTTTCTATCACCTGGAAAGATAATAGCTTAGGCACTAATTAGCTAGGTGAGGCACTTCTGCTGGCCTCGCTCATCTCATTGATTCGTCTTGTAGCCTTTGTCTGAGTGAAAGTTCATCCCTGATAGGAACGGCCACTTGAAAATTTCCATTTTATTATAGATCCAAACTGAGATTTTACTGAACTGAAATTTGTAATGTTTTAAATTTACTGTTTAGATGCACTTTTCGAGAAGATTAGCATCTACATATTCCACAAAACTACTTAAGCCTTCCCATGATATGGGGTCATTGCCAAAGGGAGCAATAACCATTTCACTTTACCTATGAGTAGCATCACATGCATCAGATATTTACAACTATCCCAACAGTCAAATTTTTTCAGGAAATCAAGATTTCAAAAGTAAATTATTCAGTTAAGTCTGAATGATAAGCAGCAAATTTCCTTGTTTTCTCTTCAGAATAAGTTTCTATCTTCCAAAATTTATAAAGCACAAGCATATTCTGTAGTATACACAGGGATTCTTATCTTGAATTAAATCTATTTCAGTTGTCATCCTTTATCCTTATTACTGAGTTACTTAATTAGTAATTTCTGAGAGCAGCCCTAATAACTGTCACGGATATTGTAGGAGAGTCATCAACACTCTGCATGTTAATAAAATTTTAGAGTTTTGTTAGTTTTCCAAGTGTTCCTGTTAAGCACCCAATGCTATTGCCAGTGTTTTGCCCACAGTATTTCATAATTGAAGGAAATCTTTCCTTAAATAAGTATGGACTGCAATTGTAGGAGTCTTCTAAACCGCAGTATATATTCTGCATAAGTATGCATTAGGAAAAGAATCTAAAAGATGGTTTAACAAGCATGTGACAATAAATTAAGGAAATACATTTTGATATGTGAGAAAAATTGGTTTCCACAAAAATACTCATCTCCTCCTAGTCACAGCTGTGACTTTTGAATATGTATTAAGCTCTGCAAGGATAGCTAAGCTAGGAATTTGGCAGTAATAGTATATTCATAAATATACATGAAATGTGAAAAAATAGTTTACAGAATTGAAAGTGAACATTGGAAAGGATAAGCATACATACCTTGAGATAAAAATTGCAATTCATTGTCAGCATACGAAGCCTTTGCTTTTAACTTATAAATGTTATAGTGTCGTTATATTTTCTCATATATGCTGCATTACTTATAATTGAATAGTGTATTAACAACTGAATGGTTGTTTAAAGGAAGAGAAAGAACCTTCTTCTCAGGCAGTTTAAGTTTTAATATCGACTCTCCAACAGAAACAACTCATTTAACATTCAAAGACAGATCTTGGCTTTTTCCTCTCAACTCACTTTACCTCGACAAACCAGATGGCAAATGTCTCACTGAAAGAGCCAGTGAAAACAGTGTCTGCATCTGCCCACCCTCATGTTTTTCTTGCCAGTAAAGGGGAAACGATATTAAATTTAGGGTCTTCTATTAAACACTTGTAGCTACATTTCTAGTTTTTGCCATTTTGCATTCTGACACTTCATTGGGCGAACCTACTGATAGCTTTTACTCATTCTGATGTATAGCAGGGAATGAAATGTATTTATTGACATCGTATTTCATCTGACATCTTCAAACAATGAGCAAATGTGCCTTTGACCGGTATTTGATATTTTCCTGTAAAATTTTCACTTACGTAAGTAGAGATCTGCTCATTTCCAAGGTGATCATCTGTGATTTGAAGACAGAGTTATCTTGTAAATAGATGGTTAATATATATATATATATATACCTTCAGAAGCTTTGCACAGCAAAGATACTAGCTTGATTTACCAATTTTACAAGATTTAGACTTTCATATTTAGGGTAGCCAGGAAAACACAGATTATTTCTTTGGGGTTTTTTTTATTGCTTACATCACCACCGAGAACTTTTGAAATGAGCATCGCATATTGCCTTCAGATTTCTGTTTTTTTTTTTCTGCATCCTGTCAGCTAGTAAGCGTCAAGAAACAGGAAGAATGGAGCATATGGAAATTGTTTTCATATGTCTTCCTGTGAAATCTATTTGGCATTAATATTATGACACTAAGAATTTGATTACTGGCTGATGGAATGAAAAGTGAGGTAGCAAATGTTATCGATGAGTTCATATAGGAAGAGTAGGTGTCTTTTAAAGGACACATTAAATTATGACAAAACTCACAATGGTACAAGAGTTTCTGCTTCACATTGGTGGTAAAGGGAAGATCTTTAGAAAGGGAGGATATTTGAAGAGGGAGACTAACATAACAAAGTAAATTAAATTATTGAGTCAAATTGTGTTTAGTAAGAGTCAATAGTTGTGTCTTATTTTGTATCGCACATAGAGCTACATAGAGCTATTTTTAAAAATTTTTTTTATTATTATTATTTTTATTTAACTTGCTCCTTGGTGAATTTTGCAGGGGAGAGATATACACTGCAACATGCTCAGTGGTTTTAAAATATTCCAAAAAATAGATAAGTAATACCTTGTCAAAAGAAGCACACTTGAAAATCACAAGTGAACTCTGAGCAACAGTAGTGCTTTCATGGATCTTTTCCTACAAGCACCACCACTATTTTCAGGAAAGGGCAGGGTGGGAGAGAGAAGAGGTAAATCAGATGGTTCTGATGTTTTTAGATTATGCTTGAGATAGATAGAAAATAGATGTGATCAGTTCAGAGAATCGGGATAGATTTTGTTCCCATAAATTGTAGCTGCTCTACATACTTAACCTTGAAAGACTTCTGTCAGAAAAATGCTATTTTGTTAAAGAAGTATCAAGTCTCATGCTCTGCAATATCTCATTATACTGGAATACCTTGCATTCCCAGGCAGCCAGCAGGCACGCTGAATGCTATTCTCTGCTACTTGTCCATTTGAAAAGCAATATCCCATTTGTTTATCCAAACAGAAAATGGTGTTTGTGGTGAATTCATCTTAATTCTGAGCAAAAGTCCTTACTGGAAATTAATACATGGACTAACTGACTGTGTTTTCACACCACGGTATAATTTAAATAAATATATATATATTACCAAAAAAAAAATCAACTTTTCCTGCTGTATATTTTCACTTGCATCACAGTGACTTAATGGATGTGTAGTAATTACAGGCAACATGTAAAATAGCAGTTGAGAAGGATTCCATTAAATTCAAAGAGGAAGGATGCCACCAAGTAGGAGCAGTCACCAGATTTATTGCCAGCAGTGGTCCTCATCTTGGTGTTGTCTGCATAAGAAATTTGTAGCTTTCAGAAGGTCAGGTGTGACACACAAGTTGAGATGTTGCTTTTATGAGCTCTGTTTTAAAACTTTGGTACTCGGTAGCATCATAAGTGTCTTGGTATTCTCCAAGCCACTTAATATGCTGCTGTCTGTCCCTTCCATGAGTATGGTAAAAAAGACCAGAGCATCCTGTATCCACGATTCCCACTTCATGCTGAGTTGCCCTGGGAGATGCATTCCCATCAGCCTTTTTTCTCCTTGAAATATTTTGGCGTCCAACCTCTTTGTTCTTGGTTGCAAGAGTTACACTAATAACGTTTTCCTTCTGCCTCCAAGCTGGGTATTCACGCACAGGTGTGTACAGAACATGAGGTCCGACTGCTGCGTTCTCTGGTCTGACCTTTTATTCATTCCGGACCACTGGATGTGATTCAGTTGTGCCTGTGCTGGAGTGGTTGGCAGTTAGCTGCCTGCAGCACGCTTTTTTACTTGAGTTCCCTCGGCTGCCACAGAGCACCCCGACATGCCTGGTGAGATAACTCAAACCTTCCAGAAAGTCCCAGTCTAGATCAGAAGAATCTTCCTTCAATATTTTTCTTTATTTTTTTAGGAAGCCCTCAGAGCTGTTAAGCTGCCCCTCTCTCTCCTCTTTGCTGTATTCTTAGAGGTCCTGTAATTATAGTTGGAACTACTCACCAGATTGTCTCAGTTTTCTACTACGTGGGGCCACTTTTCCTGATTCGCTCAATTTGTGGTCATTCTTTCACTTGGCCACTTTTTCTCACATCCAGACACTTGGATGGCTGATGTTGTTCTGTAAAACCCGGTATTCTTCTACAGTCACTGCTTTCTGAGAAAAAACTCCCATCTTCTTTCTCGCTACTCTGTGCTGCATTCATACTTATTTAAGGAAATCAAACCCACCCCCGCTGTGGAGATGTTTTTTAATGGATCAGTGTCTTTGTATTTTGCTGCACTAATAGACATCTGCTTTGAAGCGGCCCAATTAACAGCATAGCCCTTTCTTTCTCATCATATGAAATTCCTTCCAAGTTTGAGTGAGCTGCATATTTTATGTTTACTTCAAAGTTGTTGATCGCAGTGTGGAATAACACAGTGCCCGCTACAAAAGCGTGTGGAATCCCACCAGGAACTGAATAAGAGCATTCTTCACTGACATTCAGTTTTCGTGTTTTTCCTGCTTCACTAATCCGTGTTTCATTTAGCGTGGCTTGTACATGGATCTTTAGTCAGTACGCTGTACGGTACTAGGTCAAATGTTTTACAACACTTTAAACCATGTAATCATCTTTATAAAAACAAACATATAATCATATCAATGAACGAAATCAGGTTTGCTTGACATGACCTATTTTCCTCCAACAGTGCTGACAAAGACTCAGTTACAAAACTTCCTTTTGCTTATAATTTTTTAATAGGTCTCAGGCTTTTTAAAATGTTAATTCAATGGCTTTTGTCCTGAATCCAGGTTGAACTTCAGATAGGGAGAGCAGCTCATCGTGAAAACCCTGCAGGCGTAATGTTATAATATTGCTCCGTAAAGTGGGGTCGGTGAGCTGGAAGTCACTGTTGGTTCAGTGTCTTCTACAGCCATCTGATAATGGGGGAAAGAAAGGAAGGGCGATTAGAGGGATGAAATATGCCCTGGTATAAAAATAAAGCACATGGAAGCTTCCGAGATTCTGCTTTAAGAAATAATGTGCAGAGGCATGTTCTTACATTAATGAAGGCTGGGTTATTAAACATCCTGGATTTAATACAGCCCCATCTAAAATTTTCCTGCTGGTTGTTTTAAACTCATTAACATGTTTTCTTGTTTGGATTTGAAATACAATCGTATTATTATCATTATTATTTACCTGTAACTTTTAGCCTGCTTCACTGGCTCAGGGTTTTAAGCTGTACCCAGCAAATGGTCAAACTCTGAGCCTTTTGGTATCGGTGACAGAACTTGCATCACGTTTCCACTTTTAAAATCTCAGTTTGCTAATATGTGAAGAAAATGGATGCCAGTCAGGTAGACATAATAGTGAATATGTGAGTAGAAGAAAGGCTAGAATACAGCTGAGGAGAGTAAAACGCTGAAGTTACAAGACAGAGCGTACAACGGGAAGCTGAAGAGATCTTCAGTAAGACGCAGCCAAGATGATATGATCACAGAGTCTGTAAGTGCAGGAACAGGTGAAGTCACTTTCTATAGAACCATCGCAAAAATTAGAGCTGAAACCAATAAAAATGTTAGAATCCAGGTTTGGCTGCTTTGTATTGCCTTTGTGCTGCACATGTCTGCACCTTGCAAACCACTTGAAAGCCTTGTCCTCCTGAAGAACAGAGTATGATTTTAAACATGTATTAAAAATACATAAGATAGGAGAGGTGAGTTATAATTTTAAAGTATTTTAGCTGGTAATGCTGAGTTCTTCTATAGGTTCTCCTTCAGCCAACTAATTGATGTTAAAACTAACAGTTTGGGCTTTATTTCTTTGAAAAATAAATGACTTTGCAAGATTTTTTTTAATAATAATTTATATAAGAATAGTTTTTACACATGAAAAGTCAGAACTTATTTACCTGTAACTCGTCATGTGAATCCAAGCTTTGCCTTTTGATGAAATGGGACAAAGGTGGTGGATAAGAGCGTGAATGTAATAATAAGATTTTTAGATGAGTGCTTGGAAACTTACTGTGACTGAGAACAGAAGAGAGGCCATTTGCTGCCAGCTCTTCCTCTGTGCTCACACTGTTCTTCATTGTTTCTTACTGGCTAAATAACTTTTTTAAAAGGTAATGAATACCAAGTATTGTAATAGAATATCATAGCTGTTGGAGGTAGTCTAAAACTGCTGAAACATGAATACCTGACAGCAGAACACCGCAACATACGTCCCCTAATGCTGTTTGATTTTTAGTATTATTTTCATTATTCCTCTCCAAGTTAAGTGTCTGGATTATGCTTCAGTTTTAATTAACAGTTTTATTTCTCTTTAGGATCTTGTGTTGGAAGTGTGATGAAATTAGATATGAAACACTTCACATTGTGTAACCGTGTAACTGTATATGTCTCCTAGCACCAGACTCCGTAGGGCTATGTGATATAAATAGTGAAGATCTACAGGTACCACTGCCTAGCCTGCAGTACTGGGGCATGAGAGCGTAACTGCATTTCACAGATGAGGAATCTAGAGTTGGACAATGAAGAGAGTTCCTGAAAGTGCTTCAGTATAGAGGATTTAGGAGTGGAGCCAAGGGGTTCTCTTGCTGCTCGTTTTTCTCTTTTGTCTCCCTCATTATTGACTACTCTCAAGTATTATTTCAGATGTTTCTCTTTTAGTTGACCTTTAAATATTAGATTTATTTTTTTTTCCCTTCTTTGTCATATTAAGGAAGCTTCAGTGTGTGTTTCAGGGATGGTGGATAGTTATTCTTGTAAGGGATAGAAAGGTTAAGTCTATCCTAGAGCTTCCCTGTATAACCAAACCTCAGCAGGGACTGATAGTTATTCCAAAAGACATACTCTTCAATTTCCTTAGTAGTCTTCCCGTAAAACAGCAAAACTCATTCACCTTCACACTGTGAGATACAATCGTAGTGCAATTCCATAAATGAAAGCCTGCCAGTATCTCTTTATACTTTAACCCTTTGACTTATTTCATTTTATAAGGATGGATCAATACGTAGGATGAACGCCCTCCCTGGTCTATAGCAGTTAGACTAATGGCCTTTCTTGCCACTTCCTTTTCTTTTCTTATGCTTACATTGAAAATCCTGTTCTGTTATCAGTTGATGTTTTAAATCCATTTATAGTGACTCAGCACTTTACAAAGCCACACAGAAGTCTAACACGGTGTCACCGTATTATTGAAGTCTGAGATATTAATGTCAGAGGGCAAAGTGGTAAGAAACAGCGAACTGGCTGCAGTCACATGTTCAAGAAGTCATAGTGGTTGGCTTGAGCTGGTTATGAACATTTTGGAGGCCACACAGAAAATTCTGGAAATCGTGTAACCACTGTCACCTCAGAGTACCATTTGGACCACCATTAGGATAATGATCCTCCCTTGTACTCTGCCACAATTTCTATTGCTATTCTGCACTGCTTGGCTTAAGATGCTGGAGAACCTGAATGTTGTGGGGCTCACTGCTACTGCAGGCTGCTGGGTTAGGTAGCACCTGGTGTTGGCCTGGAGAAGACAGGCGGGTGAGGAGCTATAGAAGCAACCCACCAGTTTGCTGGTGCAATCTCCAGATACTTTAAAATTGCTATAAATAAACTGAGAAAATTGTAAATTGTACTTTAAGGCTTCAGCAGTCTTCTGATTCTTCAGAGCCATAATCCTCGTCTCTACCATTTTCTCTACATATATTGAAATTTCTCTAGTGAATTTCATTGGATTTCATTCTGCCTGGAGTACAGAAGTTGCTGTTATTGGAACTGTAAATACCACGATGGTTTCAAAGGGACTCTTTTCTGTAGTTATCCTTTCTTTTATTTTCATGAAGATTTTTGTAGTGTTTTCCACACTCGTATGGGAGTTAATCAGATGCAAGGTAGAAAACTTTTGATGCTTATCAATGACCATGAATACCTAGGGGAAGCAGAAGCTGGCCTTGCCTCGTGTGCTGCCAAAGTCCTGCAGCAGCATAAAGACCATTGAAACCAAACTGCTGGTGACCCATTACCCTGGCATTCCAGGCCCGCCTGGTTTTTTGGAGGCTGGAGCCAAGTGGTCAGAGGACACTGATTCCTTAGCTACTATGGATAGTTGGAGAGAGAGAACAGGCAAAGTAGTAAGAATAGAGACGCCAGATTATGATTTTCTTTTACATGTTTTTTTAATGAAAGCACTTTTTTCTTGTCTGTACCTGCTGAATGACTTTGCTAACTCATCCATCTTCCTTCATGATAGGATAGGGTGGCACTTGCCTTGCTCTCCTGTCTTGAAGTTTGATTTGCTCAGAGGTGCTCAGAGAAGCCAACATTTTCCTGTCTGTTCCTGGATATAAGAGCTGCTGCAGTCCAAACTGTGGTCTCGTGTTTTATAGGTGTGCTGAGCGCTAGTACTCTGTTGTTGCTCTTTGTGTCTTACGGATGATTTCTTTGTTTGTTAAATGGGCCACAGTTAAGAGTCATACTTCTGTCTGGCTGTTTTCAACAGTTACTGTGCACAAAGGAGATCAAGGACAGTTCATTTTTTTTCTTCCTGTTTGTTACATGTTGGCTTTCTAGATATAGAAACGTCTTGGCAGAAAGTGCCCTGAGCTAAACCTAGGTTTATATGCTGTACAAGTCCCAGTTCAGACCTGCACACTTGAGTGCTGCTTCTCTTTTGAACGGCTTGATTACTTAACATTTACTTTTATCAAACAGTTTAAAAAAACAAAACAAAACACTTTAAAAGCTGCGGCTATGTGCTTAAAGACTTCTCTGAAGAGGGCTGGAAATAAGCATGTGTTTTTACTTAAATGGGTGCTGAAATCTCAGCTGGATCCTAGCCATAATTCTGCAGTTTCCTATTTAGTTTTGGTAGGCTTTACCCATTGGGAAGAGGAGGAGATGTTTTTCAAAACAGGAAAATGAAATCGTACCCCCCCACACACAACTGGCAGGCGAATAAAGGGAAAAGAGAAAACTTGAAAATACTCTTCACTGCAACTTAAATTGACTAGACTTCATTTTCTTGGCGGCAGTTCAGGGTTGGGATACTTGATGCATGTCTACCTCTGTACAGACACGATTTAGCTCTCCTATGTATTATCTGATATGTTTCTGGATGTCTGTCTTAGATTGAATGCTGTCTGCTGGCTTACTCCTGCCTTCTTCTACCTACAGATAAACCATAGTTGCTGTAATGACTTGAGTGAAATACTGACTCTGAAGAAGACAGCTTGGGTTTTGACTCCAGCAGACAAGGTTTTTATCTTGTGTGTCGGAAAGCGACTGTATGACCTGTCGCATCATCTACACCAACCAAGTGTGAAATCGGCTGTGCCAAGCAGCTAGTACGTTATAATGAGGAAATAATTTCTCTGTGGAAATAAAATATTCATGCCATGGCACACCTGCTTTTTTAATATAGCGTTGTACAGCGAGAAAGAGGATTTGTCAGCCTTTCTTCTTCACTGCTACCCGCAGCTGACACCTTTCGATAAATACAGGGTAGGTTCAAGGCTCTGCCACAGCAAGAGCTGTGTCTTCATGAGAGAACAGGATTCCTAAACACTGAAGTTTGCATAGGGGAAAAAAGGATCTTAACAGTCCACCGAGAGCTGCATCAGGGAATGCAGGCTGACCTGTAATGTGTTTGTTACGTGTGGCAGCTCTTTCTCAATTTGCCGCCCTCAGGATGACGGTTTCCCTTCCTCCCCCATCGTGGATGGTTTTTTGTAGGTGTGTTTAAATCTGTACCTCTGGAAAGGTATTGTTTTCTTGAGGATTTCTCTACAAACCGTTATGTTCTTCACATCTGTGATTCCAGGAGCAGATAATGATTAGGAAGTAGCAAAGCTTAAACAGAGCATCGCACATTCCTAATGCTGCTGGTGGGCAAAAGCCTGCAGGTAGTTGCTCGCTCTGGACTGCTGCAGAGTGCATCTTTTTGTTACCTTGGCATTGATGCCACAAGATTTTCTTCCTTTAGCTAGGAAGCTTTCCATAGCAACTCAGCACATAAGTGCTATGATTTAGCAATTTTATATGAATTTGCCTTTCAGATTAATCTTTGACATGTTGAATTTGGTACTTTATGGAAAAGATACACTGATACAGAGTGAATTAGTTCTACTGTTGCACTGACTGCAGTTGAGAAAATAGACTCATGCCTTTGAGAGGCCAGAAAAGGAATATTCTGGGAAATAATTTGAACTGATATTGTTGGGAGGGTAATATTGCTTGACATATCTGTTATGACAGCTGAAGATATGCTGAAGCATGAAATAGAAAAGGATAAGACAGTTGTTAGGCCAACGACAAGATGAAACCATACTACTTATGACAGCTGTTGGCAGCATGATATCACTGTCCTCAAGCTTTCTACCGATCTGGAGTATTAGAAACTTCAAGATCATGTTTGTTGTGCATTTCTAGAGATCTGGTTAGGGGTAATGCTCTCTGACAGCAGCCAACTGTAATTGGCAATGGGGATTCTTCAAATACAAACAAACATACACATCAACATTTCCTTGCTGATCCTTTCATAGCGTGGTTGGTCATTGCTTTCCTACTGGAGCCATTCGCCTCTCAAAAACTTATGGGACTTTTTTGCTTCTATATCATCAAAGAAAAAAAAATATGTGAAGCAACATGAACAAAACTAAGCTTAGGGAGATGTGGAGGGGCATTTTGAGAAGGAGGCAAAGATTCACTTTCTGGTTTTTGAGGTGTAGAGTCACAAGCCAAACTGATAGGTGTAGAAGAGCTTACAAGTAAACAATATCTTTAAAACTCTGTAGATATCAACAAACTGTCCAGCAGTGAAACCTCACTAAAAACTGTTGTTCCTGTGTCCTCCCCCTTCCAGATTCACTGCTCTTATTTTTCTTCCACCTAGACTTTCCAGGTATTTTCACTGAGGTTCTGCTACCTTTCCAGCTTTTAACCATCAGGAAGCTGAGACAAGCCAAATAGTCTCTGGTCAGGTCTTGTTAAAGTTTAAAACGCTTTTTTGGCAGTGCTCTCTGTATCTTGGCAGGTTTGGGTCTGTGTAGCTGCAGTTACTTTCCTGTTTCAGTGACACTGTACTTTGAGCTTCTCATCTATCAGAAAGGATAAGAAAAATTTCCTCTTAGGAGAGCAGATTTCTGGAATTCCAGTGCTGTGATGGGGTTTTTTCATCTTTCATAAGGTACAATTACTGTCTTGCATTGGGTTCAAAACTCTGCTTCATTTGTTTGCTGCCTGATTTTAATTGAAGGACCCAGTCTCTTTTGCATTCTATTTTTTATTGTCATATCTCTTTCAACTAATGTGAATCACCATAGCTCAGTAGGTGATAAGGAGCCTCTGCTGATTTGCAATAATATTTTTGAAATATTGCTTCCTGTGCACTTTCTAGGTGTGTTCAAAATATGCTTATGAAACTATGTACATTCATCAGTTGATGCCTTCTTTAAGAGTAAAGATTTCTATCAGATCAAGGTAGAGAAATGAACTGCTGCACTGAGGACCATCTTCCCAGGAAAACTTCCTCATAGCTCTCGATGCTGGAAATAAAAGGATCTTGGGCTGCAGACCAAGCTCATCTCTCTTGGCGTGTTATGATATGGGGCAACAGCATGTCTCAGAAGGTCATGAGAATAGCAAGCCATTGCACTTTCTGAAGTACAGCTGGAATATTCATCCTCTCTGGAGCGTGACAAATTGGAGCAGACCACGGGGAAATCCAGGACCAAGCAGTTTGGCCTTAAAGGGCAGAAGCAAGTAGAGGTATTTCAGTAACGGCATCTAAAAACGTTAGGGCTATGGTAACAGTGGTTATCATAAAATCATAGGCTAAAATGTGTATGCAATGAACGTGTTTATTTAAGAAGAAACATACTTCCCATAAAAAACAGTCGGGAAGTAGGGAAGAAAAACATTCAAAGCAGTAGAAGGATGTCCCAAAGCATTACTGACACCTGAAAAATGCCTACCAAAAATTCTACGTACTCCACTGGTGGTTGTTGCTTTGGTTTTCCTAGGTATTTATTTCTATTTTTGTTTTGTTTCTTTTATTGCGTTAGTTAGCTGTCTGAGATGCGGGACTAACATCCCTGGGATTGATGAGCTTTGCACGCAGAACGTGTAGGCCAGTTTTACTGCACTACGTTTGCTTTCGTCGTGCCCTGCCTCCTGCCTCCTAATAGCGAGAGAAGAGTTGGGAATTTATATGGTATCTCCTTCCTGCTCAGACTGATAACAAAGTAGACAGTTGGCAGAATTGAGGGGGAAAAGGGGAATGTGGCTAGATTGTGTTGTACTATAATATCACTGTCTAATCTCAGATCAGCCCATTTTTTTTTCAATCTGCACATCAGCCATCAGTTGCTAAAAACCTTTCCCATATTTTGGACAAGGATCTAATTAAAAACAGAAGTCTGGAGGGTAAAGGTTCAGTATCCCATTACACATTTCCCAAACTGTTGAGCTCTCTGCTATTTTGTTAGTAGCTCTGATTGTGTCTTCTATTCCCTTGCCTAACTGAATTGGGTTAGAGATTTTTTTTTTTTTTTTTATCCAGTATTATCTAGATCTCCCTGACAACCTGGCATCTCTTCTGTAATGTGTGCTTTCTTTTTAACCTTTGTCGACCACACTGTTGTAGGCTTGTCCAGGTTTGGGTAGCAGATGGACGCAGGAGTGGTAAAAAGTTTCTGTGCACCTTCAGTGTGTGCTGTATTGTTTGGGCAGCTGGTCATAACAGTAAAAACAATAAAAAGTTTTATCTCCTGCTTTTTGCTATGAAGCATCGTAGCCAATTCCTGTGGTGCAGCACAGTGTAACATCTCTCAAGTAAAAGAGCCTCATGATTTCCCTGTTAGTATTGACCTCATGGCAGAGCCCAGCTTAAATTAAAAAAACACCCTTTATTTTAGGTAGAACAATCAACAATAAATATCATATGGTGGTGGTTTTTTTGGACATGAGTAAATTTAATGAGTAAAAATTCAGCTACATGCAAGAAAACAACCAGATTTTTTTTGTGTTTGCAGTGCAGTGGATGATTATACATTGATTACTTTGAGCCTCTGGTAATGTTTTCCTTTTGGAGGGACTTACTCTAGGGGCTTTGTCATTTTAGTTCCCTGTTGTTAAAAACAATCTCTTGCCTTATCTGATACTATCCAACACCAAAACATATCCTGGCTTGAGTGTAACTCAAATCAAATAAAGATAATTCTGAGTGGCTTGGAAAAAAACAGGAGATAAAGAAAAAAAAAAAAAGTTATCCTTTCATGTAATTAGCCTTTCTTTTGGTATTCCAGATGTGAAGGTTGCAAAATTTTCCTTTTGGATATTGACTGGCGTTAACATACGTCTCCGCATTCTCCAGGTTTAGGTTTCTCCAGTTCTGGGCAGAGGTTTTTGTACTGCTAGCACAGCCCAGTCCAAGGCACTGCCTTCTCCTCCTGTTGTCAGGAGGAGGCAAATTTAAGGGATAGGTTAATATAGTCTTATCTTTTCTATGCCACAGTCTAGTCTTAAGCCTGTTGGCAGAATTTTTACCCTTATGAATTCCTTGGTGATGAATGTTGTTTCTTTGACTGATATGCATAGTCAGGGGAACATTTCTACATCGCTGCCCAGACTTTCTAAAACACACTTAAATAATTTACATAAAATCCAAATCTGCATGTGAAATATTCTCATGAGTCAAGGGTTTATTCACTGTGAATTCATTCTGTGAGTGGGAGGAAACCTAAACTGTCTTGGATAAAATGGTCTTTATAAAATATAGATCTATTTGCTAATATTTATGTCAGATGCTATTCCTTTTTTTTTTCCCGCTTTCTTACCTCAGTCTGAAACTACCTCACCAACCCCTTGCTAGCACTGCTTCACATGGATGTTAATACTAAGTCATTAGAGTTTCTTCTGTGCCTGTGTCATTAAATAGTCTCTCTCTGATTCACCGGAATGTGGATTATAATAGAGGCATTAAAAAGGCATGTATCTGTAATTGCTTTTTAATGTCATTGCTATTTATGGGTAATTTTAGTTTCAAAGTAACCTGTAAAGTCATGTAAAAACATAAAGCATTTGATGATAAAGGTGTGCCAAGGAAAATTCATCATACATGATGTTATTTAATTGAAGTACTGTTAAGGATCCTAAAATGAAGCAGGTTCCTAGGTGCAATGTATTATACTTAACGTATTATACTTGTGCAAGTCAAACTCAGTGTTGTACTAACGATTGCAAACTCATAAACAGTGTAAAAAAGAAAAGTATGTTTTGTATGAGCATTATTAACTATTATCATAGCAGTTCCATGTATGACTGACACAGCCCGATCCATGAATAGTAGAAAAAAATATTTAAACTGATGTTAGTTCAGTGCTGTGTGGAAATGGATGCCCTACATTTATACAGCACTCCAGCTTTTTATGTGTGAATGACGTAGTTCCCAGTGCAGAGGAAGACGAGGTAGCTCAGAAATCTCCTAATGGGTTTTACGTCACTGAACAACTTTCGATATATCACTTAAATCTTAGCTCAGGAAGGATGGCTTTCCAGAATCCTGTTGAACAATTTCTCAAAAGATTTGTTTCTTCACTCTGGGCGTCTTCTAAGTTAGTAACACCTACGCAAAATAAAGCAATATGCTGCCAAAATTTCTCCACTCCCGTCTGGAGTAGTAGCCTACATATGCTTTAGTTAAGTGTGAGTAATTCTGTGCAGATGATGGGGCATCAGGTGCATGTATTTCATATAGGTAACTGATAAATCTGATAAATATTTTCTAAAGGGATTTTGTGTGTCCAACATTACCGAGTGCCTTAGAGAAGACTGATTTTTCAAAGGATGGATACCCAAGTGCCTGAAGCTGTGTATCTGAAATAGCCACTCACTTTAAAGACTATTTTATGTATGTGCAAGTACATATAGTGCTCCGAAGTATATGTGTGTATGCACGTATCCTTTCTGCATGTTTGACTTGTGTATGTGAATAGTTTGTATATAATCCTGTGGAACTTTATTTTCTGGCAGATGAGTCTACATTAATTCCTAAAACCCTGAGCAACAACAGAATTACTTTGCAGTGTTAGGGGGGAAACATTACAATAAAAATGAAGCATACTTTTAATTATCTGTAGTCATTCGGATGAAATCTATAATGAGCTTGATAAATGCTGATGCTTTAGGCATCAATTTTTCAAATCACAGTAGAACCAAAAATATCTGGAAAGGCATTGTTAGCTTAGACTACACAATATTTTTGAGATCTTGGTTAGTAGGAATAATTAAAATGACTTATGTAAGATAAGTGTCATATCTCTGTCAGCAACTAAATGTTAAATGTTATTATAAACTAATTACTTCCTTGAATTGAAAAGAAAATTGTAATTTTGTGTCTTAACTGCTAAAAGACAGTCTGATCCTTCTCTCGCCCAGGCTCTTTACCAGCATATCTTCAGTAGCTTCAGTGCAATGAGATGCTCTCGTAGTGGGTGAGAAGCAAATTTGGACCCCTGGGCCAGCAGAAAACCTTACTGAGGCAAGAAGTCAGGATCTGTTTCTGACATTAATAAATCCCTAAATAAGTAAAGGCAGAGCAGCTGATGCTGTGGGGTTTCTCTTTGTGTTTTTGACTGCAGGCTTGCCGCTGGAGTGGGGAGGAGGGATCCTGATGCCCCAGCCCCGCTGCCTGCCCTCCCTTCCCTCATCCATCTGCTGCAGCTCTGCCGTGCTCATAGTCTGCAGTGAGCCAGCTCACCTAGCTAAAGCCACAGGCGTTGATCTGACATTTTCCTGCAGTCATTTGCTGTTGAATTAACGGGTTTAATTGGTTCATGCAGAGTTCCGACACATGTCAGAGTCAAGGAATTAGATACAGCGGAAGCGTGCAGCAGAGAGAGGGTGAAAAAACAAAGAAAAAGCTAAAAATCTAGTTTACCCTTACCCCAGTGTTCCGATTTTGCTGGTTGTTCTTCCTGTCCTGCCTGAAAAATATAAACATGGAGCCTGACCTGACAAAGAGGGATGATGATCTGTGTTATCTCTATTAGAGGTCCCACTGTAAGCCACATCTTGTGGAGTTGGTCGCTTGCTGCCCTGGCAACTGCCAGCCTCACATACCGTGTTGCGGTACCCACAGATTTGAGGTTTGTACAATAAAAGCACCAACGTGGTTGTGGTGCTTTTTTGTGTCTTGCTTACTAAGAAAAATGTGTCTCCTGCTTAACGGTGTAATGATAAACATAGGTGTGTAAGAGGTGATGAAAGGATGGCTATGGAGGGGTAATGTGGGGAAAGGGAGAGGGAGTGGAAAGATGATGAAGAATGGCTAAGGTACAATGCAGAGAACATAGGAAAGTAATTAATGAGTAAGAAAGAGGAAAGGAAGGAGGAATATTTCAATCCCCATCCTTTCTCTCAGACGCCTCCCCCCTATAAACTTGCTTGTTGCTTAGTACTTCAGGCCCATGTTTTTGTTCTGCAAACACCCAAATCACCACATCCTGATTTCAAGTCACATATTGAAGCAGAATTAGCTGGAAATGAGGCATCATCCTCTGAGAGTATAGTCAAAAAATTCGTAGCCAAAAAAATTCAGTCTCCAAAAAAAGCATACAGGTTACTGAGACAGCGGGTGTCTTACTGGCTGTTTTTCTGTCCCAGTAAAATTGTGTTAGGCACAGAAATCAAAGCCTTATCCATCGACTTCCATGGGAGCACACTTCAGAGCGCACCACGCTGTAATTGCTGCCATTAGCCTTAACACGTTGCCTGAAATCTGCAGCTGCAGTCTTGTTGTGTTACCAAATTAACTGATCTTCATGGAAGTCACTGCTTTAATTGGAAAGGAAGAATGTCAGGGGAGAGTGAGAACACCCTTTGGAGCTCTTGTTTAATCTCAGAGTCTCCACTCCACATTTGTCCATGGCACATGAAGGATTTGGAGTCAGAGTGGGAGCAGTATTTCAGGGAAATGTAGCATGCTTGTCCTCTTCATGAGTTATTTCCCCAGTATTGGGCACTGTTGGAGGCAGAATATAGAACTAGGCGGCCCTTTGGTGTGACAACCTGCAGGCAATCTCATGGCTTTTGCACCTACTTCATTTTAAATGAGCACGCGTACCAGATTTGTAGGCTTGAGATTTGAACACAGATTTTGCACAAAAATATCCTTCCACGTCTCTGCCCTCTTCATCCTGAATTTTAAAAGGTCAGTGAGAGAGGCAGTGACGGGTAGGGCAAAACGAAGGCGTGTCTGTAAAAGTCAATGGTGTTCTGCAAGGGAAGAATGAGTGCAGCCTGCTTAGAGCAAATGGCTCATTGTGGTGACAAGGAAAAGATTATGGGTTTAGTAAAGCAAAAATACTGATTTATGTTTTAACAAACCGGCAGAAATGGCAAGACAACTTCATTTAAATTAAAAATGCAAATGCAAACCTACAGGCGCACGCTCCAAAGCAAAAATAAGATACGGAGAGGATGTGATTGTTGGTTAGAGTCTAAGAATAAACCTAGGCTCAGTGACTTTTCAGTAATGTAAGAACCCGCCTTTCTAAAAGTATTGCAGACGCTTACGTATAACCTTTTGTAATCCCACAGCACTGTTTACATTTTGTTAGTTACATTTTAATAAGTTCTGATTTTTCACTGGAGTTGCTTAAATTTCTATGTTTATAAATTTTTCATGTTGGGACTAGTTTTCTTGGATGTTTTAAATAGAATTCTGTACTAGTCTCAAAATGTTCCAGTGAAAGTACTGACAGACAATTTGCCCGATGATGTCTGTTCAGCAGCATAATTTTACTCAGCTACAAATGACACATTTAATTGAATGAAACATTTCAAATAGAATTTGACAGCTTTCCAGCCTAGTATCTCCGAACTTACTTTTAAATGAAAATATGCAGTCCTAGGAGTGTTATAGGGACCATAAAGAATTTGTTTTATGGAGGACAGTACCGTGATGTTGGAAAATAATGCATTGAGATGTTATGCCTGCCACTTGTGATGTATGTGCTTCTTAGCTTCTGAAACATCTCAATGTTTTCTGGTGAATCTTTTGATTTTATGGTACTGTCTGTGTTGCCTCTATCTGTAACTCTAATGCTGTATTCTGCATGCAAGGTCAGAACGTTAAAAAAAAAAACCCCTAGATTATCTTGTACAAGTTTTAGTGGAAGCATAATAATAGGAAGTATGCATTTCATCAGAAACCACGGTATTGTCATCTGAGGAACAGATCCATGAAAGGGGAGCCAGAAGTTTCAGAGCTGTGTTAGTTTTTAGTCTAGTCAAAGCCAATTCAGAATACTGAGTTGCATAAATTTGTCCGGGTTCAGCCTGCAGCGTAGCAGTGCACATTACTTTTGATCTTTGCCATAGTAACTTCAGAGGTGTAGTAGTTCAGTGGTTATTTCCAGCATAATGCTTTAACTTTTGGCATATTGCTTCAGGGTTTCGCAACCACTTCCATTATTCTAAGTTAAAACTGTTTAATGTAGCTCACACAGTAAAGTATCTCTAAATCAGTCAGCCTACGTAGTCTGCCTAAATGTACAGAATTTTGGGTTTCCATCAAAAAAATCAGTTAGTCAACAAGCGCTGTCATCTCACCATAGCTGGCAACAATTTGTGGCTGGTGTTACTCTGGAGCCTTCGCTGAAGGTGTGTGCTTTTCATGGCATACTGCCCAAGCAGATCTCATAACATGATTTCTATTATTCTGCTACACAGGGAAGCTCAAGGAGGTGATATAAAATATTCCTCACAAGGAGCCCTCCAGGGACAATTCTGAGAGAGATGCTGAAAACTGTCAAATGCTGCTCTGGTATATTGGAGTTGGTCGGTGAAAAAACCAAGTCAGAACATCTTTGAGGTTAACATGGGCAGGATGCTGGGAAACCAGTTCTGACTTTGCCTTTCAGTGCGTGCGAGATGAGCAGTTTTAGTCAAAGCTCACAAGAAGGAAACGACGCCAGGGAAGTTTTGCTGTCTCCAGGCACTCTTGTGAAGACAGAGGGAATCTTGCTGGTATTCCTTTCATTCCCCACCACATGTCACGTGGGTTGCTTCTTCCCTAAATGACCATCTGAGGTGCAAGGTACCTAACGCTGTCCCATTATGACTATCCTGAGGGTTTTGGCTAAGCTTAAGCCACTTTAGGGAGAGAACTTGTTTTTACCCATCTGCTTTGTTGGAAAACATGTTGTTTATCTTCTTCCAAGGGAGAACATGCTTTCACCGCAACAGTGGTTAGCAGTAGTCTCTTCATTAACGTTTTGGAATTAGAATGATAAAATAAATGCTACAGTTTTGGCAAGTAAATGTTTGCTGTAAACATTACAATGAGTGATGGAAGCGGGGTGTGCATCGAGAGCCTGGAACAGCACGGGAGGCCACTGACGTGCTTAATTTCATTTCGATGTTTTTCCATTGAAGTTTGGGGAAGTGAGGTTTATGGCTTATTTTCCAAGCAGTCAGGAAACAAGAAAGCTCTCAATCATTCGGTGACTGCCAGCTAGGGAGGTGGTGCTTCTCCCGTAGCTGTTCAGATTTGTTTGCTCAGACTGTTCTTTGGTTTTCTATACAACCACATGTAGTGACTAGTTCTGAAGACAGGATGCTCGTAGGCTTTTAAAGCTGTGCTTGTCCCTCTTCTCTCCCTATCCCCAGCACAGCAGAGAGCAGCTGTCCGTGAGAGTACCTGTGTTTGAACAGACTGCCCGGGGAAAACTCAGAGCATGGCTCTCGCTTTTGATGTTGTAGCATGCGGTTATGAAAATTTGCTCTCTTTGTGCCGGATACTGCTCTGCTCATGCGAGGGATGGGACTGTGATTTTGACGTGGTCTCCAGTAGACACTGAATTATATGAATTTCTGCATCAAAAGAACTGGGTAGAAGCACAGAGACATATTTTTGAAATGTAGCGTATGATCTACTCAAATTGTCTATCTACAGACCATGTGAACCAGGCTAGAGGCTACTACCATAGAGTTAATATTGAAACTTTGGATGCTTGGTTGATTTCCTAGCTATTACAGTTTTATTTTGCTCCTGTCTTTTCCTCAGAATTGTTGTGCTAATTAAGCTCTGCAAATTTCAATCTCTCAGGTTCTTCAATTATGACATTGCAGTCCCTCTATGGCAGCACACTGGAGTGTAGCAGATAGGATATTATGAAGTGGAGACATTCAATGGGAAAATGTCCAAAAGCATTTCAAATCACTTAAGATAATTAAACAAGGGGAAAGAATGTGTCGTGTTTAAAGAATATGTGGTGGTTTTGCGAATAGGATGATGTTAGGTGCCTGTGCATGGGAAACTCATTACCCATGCTTCATTCATTCGTTATATTGTAATGAGAAAGAAGAATTAAAAAAAAAAAACAAAAACCCGCCTCTGTGAGTATCGCCTCTGTGCATATCAGGAGGTACTTGCACTGAGAACCACCACTGCAAAAGCAGCAAGGAATGAAGGCTTAAAAGACTTGTTTATTCCTCTGGATATACCTGCAAAGAAATAGAGCAATCGAAGAAATAACAACTAATTCCAGTCTAAAGGTCAAAACGACCTGAACTGAGATGCTGAAGAATTAATGGAGCATGCTGGTGTCAGTAGGCAGTGGTTTAGATGACATTTTTTATAACTGCATATGTGCCAACCTGTTTCACCCTCCTCACCTCCCCTATTTGTAGGCAAGGTTTAAAATGCATGGCTGGAGGGCTTTTAATAAGAGAGTGAGGCAGTACTTGGATGGGGGAAAAATCGTTCGGAAGGAGGAGAAAGAGTAACAAGTATAAGTAAAGGTCAGGTGTCTGTCTGAGCTGCAGGCAGCATGTCTGAGGAGAAGGGAAGCACCACAGTCAGGTTTGAGTCAGCCTCGCACTACCAGCAGGTTGTTATGATCAGTGCTCCCACCAAGTGGGTGGAGCAGCTGGCTGTCATCATTTAAGACGTCACAGGCATATTTAACGTTCTTCCTAAAATACCAGTTCTTAAATCAGTGTAACTATACTGAAACTTCCTCACCAAAGAGTGCGTTGCTGTGATGTTGGACCCCAGAACAGAGATGTCCATGCGTGACCATATTTGAAACAAGATTTAAGGTGCGGATCAGGGGCCGCCTTTCCAAACCTCTCCACAGGATAAGAAGTTGCAGAAAGAAAAATCAGATCATACATCTCAGTGCAGTGCGTCTGGCAGTGTGTGTGCAGAGTACCCAAGGTTCATTCCTAGGCATGTCAGACCTCAGAATCAAAAAACTGACAAAGCTCTAGCTCAGATTTGAGGCTGCTTTACACCTCCATGGGATTCAAAAGAAAACACAGTGCTACTTTTAGAAATTGCTCGTGGTGTTTCTGTTTCAGGTGTGGGTTTTTAGCTAAGTGTCCAGTTCATGCTTCGTGTTGCCCCATCTCAAAGTCCTAGTTAAGGCTCGATGGCGGCAGGCAGATGGTGCTACATCCCTTGGATTGCTGGGTGGGTTCAGGCTGGGTACCCAAGAGAAGCAGCTCAGGTCCTTGCTCACTCACTAGCACTAACAGCCAGCCAGTGCTAGCATAAGCAGATATTTATTGTTGTAAAAACTTGGGTCTCTTCTGCTGACCCTGATTCCCTGCTGAAGCAAAGGTCAAGTTTTATGTTCCATGTCATGCCAGAGCAAAGCACAGTTCTTCTGAGACATGTAACAGTGAGCCACACACCACCCAGGGTGTTGACAAAACGTGTACCAGACCATCCAGGCATCACATTGTTTGGCTTTAAAGCAGAGCTGTTGAATCTCGGTTGCTGAATGTCACTTCAGTCTCACAGAGCAGCTCTGAGAGACTTATAAATCTCTTTTCATGGATAACAATGTTGGTGCCTTCCCCCTTCTATCTGTATTGCAGGGGGATGACCTGGAGCAGGGAGGGCAGGCAAAGAAGTTTTATCCTAAAAGACGGATCGAAAAACAAGCCTGTGTGCGATTAGAGATTTGCTCCTTAGGCTTTTGTCTACTAGTTTCTCTTATATCACCAAGGGAAATCCTGGTGTCTGCTCCCACTGTGACAATGCTTAGATTTTTTGTCAGTAGCTCTAACATGAAAAGTACACAGTTCTCGTGGTTTTTTTATAGCCTGATATTCTATACTTGGCACGTGGATGGTTAAGGGAGATTTGATAATAATCTGCACTTACGTGAGTGATATATGAAGGAAAAGCAATTGTTTCAGCTAGTGAAAGAAGTGTAACTGGGACAGGCTAGGAAAGGCTGAATATCAGGAAATGCATCATGACAGTAACGTCTGTTGGAATGCAAAGTAAACTCCCTTTGAAAGTGGTGGGATCAGCATTGCTTCTGACATTTGAAGCTCAATGAGACAGAACCTGACTTGATCTATAACATACTTGGCTGCCAGGGAGGCCGTCTGTGTGATCCACTAGATTTTTTCCTTCTCTTACTTCTGCAAGTCTGTCTTTCTGACTCTCCCTGGGTGATGAAATATCATTATAACCTTTTGAAATAATATATTGGTGCCTGGAGAGCAGGGACTGATTTTCTCATTTGCAAGTGAGAGGCAGTGTGTTAAATTACCATTCCTGTCATTAAATGGATTGAGTAAAAGATCTGATGTGTTTAAAACAAGACATTTTCTCCCACCCCAAACCAACCACCTAAGACTTCATGTTGCAAGGGGGTGGGAAGGTGAGAGGTAGAAGTTTAAATAACATTCAGGATATTCCCTGAGGCTTAGGTTAGTGGAAGCTGCTTGACACCTGAAAATGGTTCAGCAAATCTGACAGGGAAGCTTCCTACTGATTTACAGAGGATGAGGAAGCCTGTGCTGTGTCTGTCATAGATCAGGAGGGATAAAACTTGTCCTTCTGGGCCGTCAAACCTTCTACTTGTTAATTTGTCTCCGGGAAAAACCAAAAAATCCGTGGTGCTGACAAACATAAGTAATTTAACTTAAGAATTGCACTTTTGCATCTTCAGAGAATAAGTGAGAAAGCTGTGGTGTTGTTTCAACTGATTTTTTTTTAATCACATTCAGCAGTTGATGCAGTTCGCAATAGCATTTGTTTCTGTCTCTTCATGCAGCGCAAAAATTGATAATCATCTGGTACTGCTGAGCGTTGTAGCTGACAACATTTGAAACTCCAGACATGGTGATGAATTGCACTGTGATGTATTAATGTTATTTTGATCCCTGCTCTTTCAGAATTACATTGATCCAATTAGGTTAAGTAGCTTGCCATCTAAATTAATTTACTTTCCTCTATTAATCTCCTTTACCGTGGGTCAAAACCAGAAATGTAAATCAATCTATCACATTGCATATCTTTGGGGGACGGGGGGACGGGGTAATTAAATTGCCTAATAGATACATATGTTGAATTCATTGTTTGGTATGTTAAACATTATTGCCATAATTGGAAAGTGAAGTGGTGCACACTCAGTTGTGGAATTTGAGTGCTTGTTACACTTAGTTTTCATAACCTTTCAAGAAATGCCTTTACATGATGTGTTGTCCCTGGATACGAATGCTTCATGCTTATATGGCTATACAGCTTTTAAGATATTAGACATTTTGAAAGCGGGGTTAACAGCTTCTTTCTCTGCCAGAAAGTGTTGGACTCCCTGGCAACGTGTCTTGTAGAGGTCCCCAGCCTCTACAGCGTGGAGAAAGCCTTTCCTCTGGCTTGCTCTCAAACTAGCACTAGCACCGTACGTGGCAGGAAAACAGATGTCTTGCCAATGATGTCTTAGTTACTAAACTGAAGGATGCAGACTCCTGAAAAACTTTCTCATTTCCTTAAAAGGGTCCTCCAGTGGTACATGAAATTTCCATGATTTGAAATTCTACTTTGGCTTCTACATTGGGGCATACTTTTTATTTTATTAAGTTAGTCCAATAGTGGGACTCCATCATCTTGGTGCTCTTACCAGTCTTTTACTACTCACACTGGGAATTCTTATGTTCAGCCAGTATTTTCATCAGGGTAGGGAGCAAACTTTCATCCTGATAGAGAGACTGATGACAGTCACACCAGGAATTTGCTATATTTCCTCACTTAATACGTAGAACTGTCCATGAAAGACGCAAATGAAAATGAAGCATTGAGGTAAGGGAATGAGATCTAGTGGCTGGAGATTGAATGTTGACACAGTGAATCTAGATACAAAGTTTTTACGCTGAGCTTAATGTTATAACTTACCAGGCTTATGATAGCTTCTTTATCTTGGGAGATCTAGACAAGGGCTCTATACAGCAAGGAAATGGATCTGGTTCCATCGTGGTCGTTGTACTAGAAGATTAATTCAAGTCAAATGACCTATGTAATGCAGCAGGTCAGATTGCTGATCACAGCGCTCCCTTCTGGTATTAAAATCTGTGAATCGATGAAATATTTTCTAAACCTGTGCCTGAGGGTAGAATGAACAGAAGCAGAAAGGTCACTTTTATCATCACTGCTGTCAAACACTTTGGAAATAGCAGAGCACAAAGCGAGTATATTGTTCAATCGCTTTGCCCTTATGCTACATCTGTTACCCTGTCCCATTAAATAAAAATTGTTCCAGTATCCTGTATGAAATCTCATTTCCAAAAAGCACACAGCAGAACTCTGTTGGTTTCAGCAACAATGGGATCTTATCTTTTGCCTTTACAAAGGTAATTAATGCCTGCTAAATGCAGAACTTAGCAGTGTTGTTATATAAATAAAATGATAATTAAGAAAGCAGCTGCTCTTTGTGATAATGAGACAGTAGGAAACACAGATACAGCACGTGTTGTTTCAGACAGGCCTTCTAGAGGCTGCAGACAGAAGAGATGAGATAGATGTTGGCATCAAGTGCTGTCCAAGACATCAACAGGGGGTCTGAGGTGTCCTGACAGAGCTGGGTGGTGAAATGCATAATCTAAATCAACACTAGATGCTTGGCTGGGCAACCAAATCCTGCTCTAGGTGTGGTGGTTGGATGAGATCCAGAGCAGTTCCTGTACAACGCAGTATTTTAACACTATATCTATTAATATGATAATATTTCCCACAAGCTGAAAAATGTAAAGTGAGAATCCGTGCTTGAATATTCGGTGTGTTGGGGCTTCGCTATCTTCATCTTTTTATGTTGCTACTTCCTTCTTTTTATTCTTTCTTCTTTATTTTTTAATTTTTAGTCTTGTTTCATTCATCTGTTTTCTTCTACCTTAAGACAGAGGCTTTTTAAAGATGGCTTTTCTCTCTAATAAGTGTTTGCACTGTTCCTAGCACAGCCAGGTCCTGACTGTGACTGAGCCATTGGATATTAATGTGCTGCAAATAAATCAGTAATGAAAATTAAAAGCTTGTTCATGTTCTAGTTTTAATGTTTATATAAAGTGCAAGAAATGTGTACTGAGACTGTGTGCTCATTCACCCTAGTATATATGCAGGAGTGCAGCATTAACCACCCTTAAATAAAAGAAAGGGCCTGCTTTGTTCAAACGAAAACCCAAGGGAGAAACATGTCTTTGAAGTGGAACAAAAAGAATATTGTGAAATGGTGTGCTAAAGACATTTGATAGACCAAACTCCCCATTTTTCTGAAGGTGATGGTGGCATTCATCTTTGGAATCTTCTACATTGTGCTTTTGCATTTCACTAGAATGTTTTGTGAAAACCAAAGCACGTTTGTGTTGAGAAGCATAGCTTAAGCCCTACTTTAGAAGTAAATGTGAATATGTTTTCATAGCTGTCATGCACATGCCCGTCTCTAGAGATTTCTGGAAAATGAAAATTGCAAGTCAAAATTTTTTATATCATTGCCAAATGTAGGTGGGGAAGTGTGGAGAGAATGAGAACAAAATGTCTCATCACAGACATGATCTTTCACCATCTCCTGATACATCTTCTCAAGTTGTTAGATGTTCATAGTGAATATCCTTTTCTGATTATCAGAATAAATCCAGTACTTTAAGTTCTGTAATGTTCTTGTAGTGTTTTTCCTTGTGTGTCTGTGGAAGAAGTTTGTTTCATTTACCAAGAGCTAAATTAGTCTTTGGGTGGTCACTTGCTAGTGAACACAACACATTACATAGTAAAATAAATAACACAGGGAAAGCATTTTCCTTTTCCACAAACCGCCATTACTTAACAATACTCCAAACGCTTAGATTTCAGATTTAACGTAAAACGTGTTGAAAATTACATGGAAGATTCAATACTGAAATGTGCTGGCATGCAGTCCTCATTTGGAAGAGAAAGCAGTCTGGAAACTTGTAGTCTTTCACAGTTAACAAAGGAAGTGTTCATGTACCACAGCTTCAGGTTTTGGAGTTATATTTTTTCCTTATTTTGCACACAGCCCCAGTAGTCATTGTATCGTTAATGCCTGGCTTTGATCGCTGTCTCAAACGGAACAACGGAAGGACAATGTCAAGGTGATGTGGCCTTAATATTACGTGTGCTCTATTTTTTTTTCAGGGGCCTGTTAGCCAGCAGCTTCACAGAAACACATTATTTGAGAGACGGCACTCATGTGGTTCTCGCACGCAATTACACGGTAAGGTTGGTGTTTCGTGGGTAGATGATGCTTCATCGTTAAAACCCAAAGTGCTCTCTGCCGCGATCTGAGCCATGGGATGAAACAACTCGATGTGTGATCTTTTTTTATTGTTGCCTTCAGTACATTTTTGACTCCTGTGATCCTACACATGAATTTTTAGAGAGAGAATTTAAAGGAAAGCTGTGGGGTTTCAACCAGGTGACTTTTAAAATCTGTAAGATTTAGTCAGCTTCTTGGAAATATAGCCATTAAAATTTTATAATAAACGCTGCCATTGTTGATCAGTTATGGAGGAAAGTCCTGGTTCAGTTAGGAAGAAAGCCCTTAAATATCTGATTTCCATAGTGCAGAAGCTCACATCAGAGGCTTTGAAGGCTTGGGTGTCTTTCTGCATTGGGGAAACCATGTCTGAGGTTTGGGAGAGGGGATGGGTTGGTTGGGTTTATTTTTTAATCCAGACCATAAGACTGTTATGTATATACTTTATACATACATATGTGTATATGTATATATATATTTAAGTATATGGCTAATTTGATCCTTGTTAAAAACAGTAATTAAAAACTGCTTTTCATAAATAAAAAATGCTTTAAGGCAGTAATGGTTTCCTCCTCTGACAGTATGAATGCCTTAATTAGAAACAATGCAGCATGTGATTTTAATTACAAAGTTTATCTTTTATCTGCCTAAGTCCTATAAAGTATTTGTTATGTTACGTTATTTATTTATTGACACTGTCAGAAGAGGCAACGTGCTTTGGGTTCCCATGCAGAATGGGCTTTGCTGGTATTGGCGAAAGGCATTATTTCTGTGCATAGCGTCTTACTTCTGAAAAAGCATCTTCATTATAGCTCCAGACCTCCCAAGTAAAGGAATCATTTTGAAAGCTTTCAGTGTTTTCTTTGTTGCTGGATGCTCATATCTTCTTCAAAATCAACTTAGTAGAAAATAGTCTCTTTTTTTAGAAAAAAAGGAAGGCTGTATAGACTCCTAAAGGAAGTAAAAGGCAAGAAATGAAGCACACTAGTCTTTGACAGATTAACCTACGTTAACATGAATATGTGTACAGCTAATGATAGCTAGGCTTTCCCTTACTAAAAGAAAAACCTGTTTTCATAAAGGCAGTAAGTCATTATTAATACTGACAGTGCATTTTGCTGCCTAAAAGATTTTATTTTTTGAGAGAGAGATCAGTGAATTCATTTTTCATTAAATGCTGCAGTATGGTTTAAAAAAGATAAGTCTCTGTGATTTTATTTTTATATCTCTTCTTCACCGAGGACATCAATATAGTCTGCAGTTGGAGCCAAATCCAATTTCCCATTGAAAAGTTGCTTAGTCAAATTCTGCTTGGAGGTCAAACCAAGTCAGGTTTGTGGAGCTGTCCTTTGGGGAGTTTCTCTAGCACATGAGTCAGTGTCTAGGTTATTTTTCTGGTTTATAAGACTTGAAAAATTCGCAGTTGTCAAAAGCTGGTATTTATTTAATGATCTCAACCAAGGGTAGAGTACTGTTTTAAGTATGACAAATCAGCCATGGTAATTATTTGTTTTTACAGGGTCATCCATTTCGTATACTAGTTTACAGGAATAAAAAAAATGTGGTAGGAGAAAAAAAAAAAAAATATCCTGCAGTTCAGTGGAGTTACTGAGCTAGAAATCAATTTTCTACCAGTCCAATTGCAGGCCATGGTCTGATAAGTTTACAGTTTCGGTATTGAACTTTGGCATCATATAGCATGTGTATCTCAAAGAAGTTGTGAAATGGGCCACAACAAGGAGCTCAAACTTAATAAAATGACAAGTTGTATGTGGAGAGGGAAAGAAATGAGGACCTTTGCCATAATTCACTCTTTGATAAAGACAGCTAGACTGCAGCAGCAGCCGGTGTGGGACAAGATATCAGCTTGTCCTCCCCATTTCACCGAGGACTGTGCTTAACACTGGTGGTGCTAAACCCCAAAGACTGCCGCCTTAAGAGCTCTGAGCGGCACCTCTGCCTTATACTTCCTTCAAGTGATGAGAATAAACCGATTTTATTTTTGATTTTAGACTGTTTCAAGGTCACTGTATGAGAGTCGGTACTGAGGCTGTGTTTTCTTATCAACTGGATGCATGTAACTGTTGATATTAAAATAAAGTGAAATAGTACACTCACACTGAAAACTTTGATGTCCGTAGCAATTGTGATTGAAGCAATCATCACAAAAAAACAGTCTACGACTGCCTCCCTTCTGTTGCGGTTTTATCCTTGCTAATGTGTTATTGACTCTTTATGAGGACTGATGATAAAAATACCCAAGAGTAAAAAAGTATTACCCTGTTTCTGTCATTCCTTTCACTGAAAAAAAGCTACTGAGATTTGTATTTAGAAAGTCAGATGTTGCTGTTCTGTGTTCAGTTGCTCATGTTGGAAATACAAATGCTCTAAACAAGAATTCTTCATGGTATAACCTTATTTGCAGAAAATTCATATCTGAATTGTGTCATCTTGCCCAGCATTTTCATGGCTATTGCTTTCTTTAACAAAATCAAGGTGGTCTTTAGAAGTCTGCTATGTGAGGCTTTGAAAGTGAAAGCCATGCCCCAAAACTGAAAAGGTTAATTAATGCAGCTAGAGGGATGTGAATGAACCGAGTAATAAAAAGGCATGGTGAGATGACAGTCAGGTTGAAGCGTGAATGATAACTTTCCTTTGCACTAATAAGATAGGAACCCTTTACAACAGTGTTTTCAGTTTCCAGGTGGCGTTCAAAGGAGCCATGAGAAAAGAAAGGCTGGACGTGACACAATCATTGCTTTCCAGCCAGTCACGTAATTGGGAATGTAATATAACCTTTAGTCAACAATAAAATTAACCTTGATTCCAGACAGATATGTGTATGTGCTGAGAAAGTCTCTCTGTTGTGGGTGCCTTTTGCAAGGAGCGGATTATTAAGGAAATACAATAACCTAGCCACAAAATGAAATTGGATTGTTGCCTCTCAAAACAGAAGACCCTCTTATTCTTGGTTGTTCTTAATAACATACAGCCACTCGGTTGGGTAATTCAATAAAAGGTTTCCTTTCCAACCTGTTTCCCTTCCCCTTCATTTGCTCTGTGATTTTTTTTTTCCAAACTATAGGGCTGGGATTGGCTTTTTTATACTCCTTTTTACACACAGCTACCTCTTACAGACATATATAGATATAAATGACCTTAAATAGAAATATGTCTCTCTATAGAAAGTAGTAAAATGTGTCAGCTGACTTGTTCATCTGATTAATTTTATAAAATATTCCATATTGTAGCTTTAAATAACACAGAAAAGGGTGGTCAGTCGTGCAATTTAAACACCATTGACCATCTTTAAAAAAAAGCAACCCACAAAACAAAACAAAAAAACCCCTCCTCAACGCTTTGGGGTTTATAAAACGGCTCAACGTTTCCATATAGGAACTATTTGGACTGTTAAGTACAAGGACTATTTATTGGGGCAGGAAAGGTGCTGTCAGTGTGTTTCTGAATGCTGTAGCCTGAAATTGATAATCACTTTGAAATAAAGGGGATGGGAAACCATGAGAAAACTGGAGTGCAAATTGCATTTATGACTACTGAATTGTTATCTCTTTTTTGCAATCAGGGTCACTGCTATTACCACGGCAATGTACGGGGGTACCCCGACTCCTCAGTCAGTCTCAGTACCTGCTCTGGACTCAGGTGAGTCAATATTTCAGTAATACTTGAGCTCCTTAAGAAACCATCCTACTACTTGTTGAGTTCTCAGTTTGCTTTTTAAAGAATGTATCAATATCCTTTATTCAAATGTTGGTGCAATCTCTGTAAAAGCATTTTCCCTTTAGTTGCTCTGAAGAGAAAAAAAAAAAAAAAAAGATAATGCAATCTGGGGGGTTTCCATGACGTCCTCCTCTCTTGCTGCCCATCCTTCTCTATATCCTTTAGCAGCAGCGCAGTGCTTGGCACAGTTTTGGGCTGGCAGTGCCCGGTGGCCTTCTAGTCCTCCTTGTCCTCAAAGCTCTTTCAGCAGCGATGGCAGGACTGCTTTGCAGCTGCAAACTCACGCATCGTCCAGCAGCCTCATCATTAGGAGAGCTCGCTTTATCAATAGGGCTGTGGAGCTCAATAAATTGTGTCCATGGCAGGTAGGATGCTCAGCATTAGGATTTTAGCTACTTGTTAACAGAAGAGAAGCAGATTCACGTTGCTGAAAATGAAACCTCTTCTGAGTTTGAGAAAGGAACAGGCTGACAACATTTTAAATACACAATGGACACAGTTCAGGAAACAATTATGTTCCTTACTTGGACAATCAGAGACTGGTATTTACTCACAGAGCTGTTCCAAATCACAGTAATTAACTGTAAATTGGCTCTAGTGCTCTCCCTGGAAAACCCAGTTTTCCTGTCAGATTTCCAGCTGTCTCAACCTTTTCTGGGTTTGTTTAATTTATCTACAAACAGCATGAGTAGCTGGAGTCTTTTTCCTTTGATTCTGTGTTTTGTGCAATAGTGGTATTATCAAGGCTTTTATAACAGAGCTCTAGGACAGACAGCAGCAGAGAGAGCAAGCAGTTTGTTACCAGGAGCCCTCTCCCCATCAGAGGGACCCATTTGCTGCAGTGGGTGGGATTCCTGGGGCTCATTCCCACATGGAGAGGAGTTTTATGGGTGCTCGGGTATGTACCTGACGTTTTCCACGCGTTTACTCTGGTTAACCCCTTGCATGGACTATGCAGTCTGCATTCACCAGGCCTTCTCACTGTCTGTAAAAATATAGTGCAGTGCTGTTGGTATTTTAGATGAAGGGATCACACTGCTGCAAGGTCCACAGGGAAAGTTTGCACTATGTGGGACAGGGTCTGCACCAATGTCTTGTTCCAGAGCTACCTAAGAAATTAAGAACTCTCAGGAGAAATTACTCTTCTCCACGTGAAAAGCATTTTCCTTCTTCTCTAATGTGCTCTTTTTACAATTGTTGAGCTCACAGAGTGCTTTCCCTGGTTTAGGGAGTCAGGTATGTCAAGGCAACATATGCTAGCAGTGACATTTTTCTTTCATCTGGCACTATTGCAGGTAAAACCGCAAAGTGCAAGCTGACAGTATTAGGCTCCTTCCTCATAGGAAAAATGTAGCAGCATCTTTTTCAGTACCAAGTTTCGTAAGCTTCCCTGCCAATGCATGTTTTGCTCTAGCAGGAGAACAACTGAGGATGCATCTCAGTATCTGTGCCCATTTAGCTGATGCATTCACTGCCGAGGTTGGTTGAGAGAGCGTCCATGAGCGAGAACAGTTTGTGATAAGTGTGCCTGTTGACTTACTCCACAAAACTTATTTCACAGCCTGATAGTCAATAGTAATAACTTCCAGTCATTACCTGTGCTTGATCTGAGCCAGCTATGTCTATTTGAAAGGCTTCATAATGCACTGTCAGCTCCTTGAACCATTCAGGCCTTCTTATAAAAACTGATTAGGAACAGAAGGCCGGGTGGTGTGAAATCCCAAGTAGTTGCACTGAGGTCCTGAGAACACTAAGCATCTTCCAGAATCAGGCCCACAGGTCATCATCTACCTCTGACACCAAAACATTGTGACAATGCATCCCTTGAGAATTTGGGTGGAAAGATCTAGTTGAAGATACCCCTGTTCATTGCAGGGAGGTTGGACTAGATGACCTTTAAAGGTCACTTCCAACCCAAACCATCCTATAGTTCTATGATTTACTGCACGTGATCCAGTCTGAAATGATATGAGGCACAATAGGACAGTTCAAAACTACTTCATGGCTTACTTTGCTGGCAACTGTACTAGTATTACAGGTTGAAAGCATAGTTATGGACAGGACAGGACGGGATGATGTGCTTTTGCCCACCAATATGCTGGAGTAGGGACTCTGGTTTCTCCCCAGCAGGATAAAGACTGCAAACTGCTGGGTAGAGACATAAGACATGATGTGGCCATGGAGCCCTGGGTGAGGACAGTCCCTGGAGCAGCCATTTCACTTGAAGCAGCCAGTGGAAGGCGAGACTGGTCTTCTTCTCAGGGTGTGTTCCTGGCTTTGTGACAGTTTCTAAGTGAATTGGACAAATCTCTCTGTCTCAGTTTCTCCATCTGTGAAATTCATTTAGTGATTCTTACCTACCCCACACAGCTGTTGCATGGGGCTAAAGTTTAAGTGCCTGAAAAGATCTAACGAAAGGAAGTGCAAGCTGTTTGCTCACTGAAATCTCAGAGCATGAATACCCTCCCATTCCTACGAGACAGGCACCTCAGGCATCGTTCCAGGTGTGGATGGGTAGGGACTGTGTCTTTTTCCTCCAGATTAGGAGAGTTCATTAAAAGACATGAAACTAGTCATAAAGAATCAGTTCCACGTTTTAGCATGCTCTGAAGCCTGGTGCTCAGCGGTAGTCACAGAAGCAAAAAAGGATCATAGGAATTACTGAGACAGAAATAGAGGATAGAACAAAACCCCTCATTACCACTTTATAAATCCGTATTGCACTCATCTTGAATTCTTCATGTAGCTCTTGTTTTCCCATCCCCATCTCAGAAAAGGAAGCATTATAGGAAAAGGTACAGAGAAGGGCAAAAATTATGATCAAAGGTACGGAACAGCTTTTATCCAGGGAGAGAAAATAGACCAGGATTTGTCACTTTTGAAAGGAGATGACGGAGAAAAGGGGTATGATGAAATGAGGATGAATGTTGTGCTGAAGAGGGGACAATTGCTGAGTATTGTTTGTAATCCCAAAATTAGGAGACATCAAATGAAACTTTAGAGCCAAAGAAAGTGCCTTTATATTCACTACATAATGAAGCTGTGGAGCTCACCGTCACAGGTGGGTGTCAATTTAAAAAGTATCAGTAGATTCAAACAAGATGAGACAATATGGGGAGGGGAGAGGGGGGACCCTCTCCAGGGCTGTCAAATCCAAAGATGTCCCTGCCGTCAGAGCTGGGGGTGCCAACTGGGGTGTGCTTGTTATGTTCTTATATCTTACCCCTAAGTATCTGCCGTAGGCCAGGGCCAGAGACAAGGTGCTGAGCTGGAGCAGCCTTGCTCTGACCTACTGCAACCGTCAAGTTCTTACTTAGCGTGCAACCACATGGTTGAGCATTTGAGATGTGTTATTAGCTTGTAAATATGACATGATTACTCTATGATGAGCTACAGGAAGAATCAAGTGTGAAATCTGCAAAGTAAGGCAGGTTTGACTAGTTTACATTTTTCAGACAGATAGAGGGGGTAAGATGGAAAGGAAAGTGAGAAGTAGACTCGGCTCTCATACACAGATGCTCACGTATTTCAGCTGAGTTACATCCTCTCAGACATAACATTCGAGTGCCTCACTTCACGTAGGATTACAACAGCATAAATAGTTGGATTGACGCTGAAAGCTGCCTAAAATGCAGGTTACAGGAGAATATAATCGTGCTGTAATCTGTATCCTGCTGGCTCCTCCGGAGGAGGAAGAGCTGAATGGCGAGGAGAAGACAGTAAATGCTGAATGCACGAAATGGGAACAATGGGCAATCAGGGTTTCCGGCACTTCCGTCTGGTTAAGAAAACCAATTAGACCGTCAAAGCTTGTGGGAAAGTGAACGTATGACAAAGTCAAGGCATTTCCTTCCTGTCCTCAGGAAATACCCTTCTGTTTATCAAGCTCGGAGGCTCTTCATGTTTTTAGCAAATAATTTTGGCCTGGAGCCACCACACACATCTTCTGTGATAAATTTGTATGGACTTGAATGATTTTTTTTCCCGTTAATCTCTCTGCAAGTGCAGAACCTAGCAAATGCACACAAAAATGCAGCCTGAAGAAGAGCACAATCTCCATGGTGCAGGGGCTGGCAGAGGATGCTGGCATGGGGGCGCGCAGCTACAAAGGCATCTTCTCTGGTGGGGGAAGCTTGAGGACGGTTCCCAGAAATCCCTCGGGAGTTTAAGGATACAAATCTCACAGGAAAGCCTTTTCTTCTTGCAACAGCAAAATACTCTTTCAAATCCTAACTGCTAGATAAATTAACGGAAACAAAAAATATTGTCATTGTCCAACCTCATCAGCAACTGAAAGGTGTTGTGTCCACAGTGGCAGGGGATAGGGCCCCAGAACTGAACAGACAGTCATTTTTAATGGGATTACATAGTTATGTATGCTCCACGAGGCCACCAGTCCTAGAGCCATCCATTTTTCAAATGGTCTGGCTGAACTCACTGCATCCCAGACACAGTCAGCTGAAGAGGGGATTTAAATATGACACTCCAGACATCAGCTATTTAAAAAAGGAAGTAGGAAACCAGTGAGAAAAAAAAAAAAATATATAAATTCCTCTTGACTCCTCAAGCACGATTTCCCCACAAAAGGGGGAGATTTCATCCAAAAAAGAAGTTTGGAGAAAATCCCAGCTGAGAAAAGCACCGTTTTGGATGTGTGCTTTTTCTCCATACTTTCTGAAGAGCTTTCAGTTCATATAAACATCTCGCATGGTTTGTAAGTTATCTGACCGTGAAACTACTGGAGGTTTTTGAGTTTAACGTTAGAAAGCATTCAGCTTCTGGGGTTTCACAGCTTCTGTATTCTGACTATTCAAGTGGGAAACAGCTCCTGGATCACGATCACCTCTGTGATCTGAGATGAAGGTTATGTCCATTCTTTGACAACTGTGCACACTGTCCCCAGGTGCACAGTAACACACACACACCCTCAGACATTGCTGCTACAACCAGGACAAGCATGAGACATGACCCGTACCTGGCTGTCTGAGCCTGTCTCCATCAGATCTATGTCTGACAGCACTTAATTTAAAAAATAAAACCCCAAAACAAAGAAACAAACAAAAAATCTAAAACAAAAAAATTTTCATACATTTTTGTGACTTGAAAAAGCATCCTATGAGCCTTAATGTGGAGTTCAAGTTTGAAGCAAGCCTTCTTTTACCGTTAGGCTGCACAATGCTGTAAAATGTGCTCTCTAAATTGGCACTGATGCCAACGTCCCCTTCCTTCTTCATTTTTCTCTGCTTTCCTCAGTCTGTCTTGTCACCCTCCCAGCTGAGCTCACATGTGACACTTTCTCTGATAACACAATTACTGTTTCTTGCAACCCAAATGCTGGACATGAAATTGCATTATCACTTTCAATTCAAGTAACTCCCTGTTTAAATTCCAGGCACCCAAGTTGCAGACCAATATGTATTCACTCTGGACAAATCTGTCTTGCACTGAGAAAGGATTAAGTGCATGCTACAGTAGTCTCTGGGTATGACTGCATTTTAGACACTGTGCTGTAGAATTTATTTTCAGGTTAATAAAAGGCATTGGCTGGAATAAAACGTATTTGAGTAATGATGTGTCTGTGTGAGAACACCTCTGCCGCTACTGCAATATGTAAAACCAATAATGCTTCTGCTTTAACCTTCCTTTGAGATGTTGCCCCTTGTTGATTTGGGTCAGACTTGTTTATTTTAATGGAATCCTGATGTGCAGTATAGTAGGGTAACGGTATTACTTGGGTCTTGTGTGATGCTCTTCATCTATCGATAATTATTGTATGTGGTTACTAAAATTTGTCCCATTTTAAAGGTGATGCAGAAAGAGGTGAATTACCTGTCCAAGGCTGCCCAGGGGCAGTGGTGGAGACAGGAGTACTTCTGTCTCTGGAGTTCAGCTCCCATTCTCTGCTTTTCCCAGCCCTTTAAAGTTAAAGAATAACCAAACCATTTAGCAAATTCCTTAATATCACCCGTCCCATTAGAAAAACAGTCAATAGATCATCTTGTTCATTTATCCCAATAGTATTCATCTGTACTTATTAAAACAGTCTAAAAGTGAAGTTTTCATTCACTGCTTCATTTTTCTTCCTCTTTTGTTTCATTGCCTGCTTATTTGCCTGGGAATTTGTTATACAAAGTCCTGAGAATGTGGAATGTATAAGAAAAATAAATAAAAATGCCCTATCCCTTAACAGATCACCTTCTGATGCCATGCATGCTGAGAAACACTGCGGTGTTTCTACCTTACCTCCATCGTGAGCATCATGAGAACAACACTCCAGGGCCACAAGGCTCCAATTCTGTTATCTGTTCTCCTAAAACTCTCACTGAAATCACTGTGATCAGATTTTTTTTTTCTTTTTTTTTTTTTTTTACTTTTGAAGCTGTAGCTTTAATTATGAAATGAAGGCCCTGTAGGTTTTTAGGTGGCACATGAGTACTGCAGAGTCTTTGGCTGTGTCTGTGGGCAGAGACGGACTTAATGTGAATGTGTGGTGTGTAAACATGACAGCCCTCTATGGTCTAATTAATTTCCTACAAACTGAAAACATCTACATTCCTCTTCCAGTGGTAATAGAGCTTTTTATTATTATTGTTTAGAAATGAGTATAACTTTGGGCTTCATTAAAACCAAATGTTTAATTGCATTCATGGATATCAAATTTATTGATTTACTTAACTTTCCCTGTATAGTACAGCAGAATAATATATAACAGTTTCATATAATGCTATCCTAGCCAAGTTTTACTTCAGCATCACAATTTCTCAGACAAGTATGCATTGATAGTTTATGTTGGCAGGGCCTTTGCTTCTGCTGACAAGTTGGAAAAGAAAAATCCCATTTATATTTTGAGATTTCCTAAAGCCTGTTGATTTATGAAATACGACTGGTCTTGCATTAAGTTTGTTTTGTTTTTTTTCTTTTTCAGAGAAAAAAAAAAATACCACATTTGACTTTATCGACAATTTAAATAGTGGAATTATTCCATCAAATTCCATTTCCCTAATTGAGAGGTTCCTGGCAAGTTAAACAGCAATTAAGAACAACTTAAATAATTAAGTTATGTTTTAATTTCTGCTTCTTTGAGATTGAGAGAGTTGTCCCATCACAGGCCATCTCATACACGCATTCCCCATGCATCCACATGGCACATACTGGTGTACAGTAGGCAATTACCAATGAGCCGTTCATATTTAGAGCTGATTAGCAGCAATGTGGATGTGGTTTATTTGGTGCTGACCACCAGACATGAACAGGATTCAAACCCTGTTGAGAGGTAGAGTAAAATATTAGCTCAAGCTCAAGACCACACTGAAACTGCTTCCAGTTGGCTTGGAGCCTGTGAACTGATGTCTGGACATGCTGTATGATATAGATTTCTTTTTTTTTTTTTTTTTTTTTTCCCCTCTGTCTCTACTACCAGTGATGAAAAGGACAGCCTGATAGTTTTAAATAGGGTTTGAATTGTCTCTTGTCTTTCAGGCCTGGCTCATTTGCAAGATCTTTCTGACTTCCCTGCATCAGCATGGTTTGGGACTGGGGAAGACACAGATGCCATGAATTAGAAAGCTGGGGCCCAAAAAGTGTATACTTGATATTGCATTTTTCCCAAATATTTACAACCTTTGGAATTCTGGTAGTCTTTTGCCTGGTAGAGGTAATGGTAGAAATCCCACAGATTTCAGTAAAAGTTGATCTTAAAGAATGGCCACTTCTCAATTACTCACAGAGTTGCTGAAATCCCCTCAAGGTTCCTTGTATAGTTTTTGGTTGGGGATCTCTAGTTTAATATACTAATTGCCACATTGGAAAATATTATATAATTTAACAATGTCTCCTGAAAAATGGAAAAGCTGCACCATCTTGTTCTTTGGGGAACATAGGCTGACTCAGGAGTGTGGGAGAACCATGTTCATGAGGAAGACATAGAAATGGTCTGGGAATAACAGTGGCTTTTTTGAAACACCTGACAAAAGTGGAAGGAAAAAATAATTATGGATTTATTTTATTTGCATCAAATTCTTAGTACTGAATGACTGGTAGGTATTGTTCATCTAATCCTGCCACATCAAAAAAAAAAAGAAAGAAACCATAGCTTTTGACTAGTTATATTTTTAAGGTGCTGTGCTTGGCAGTGATCAATGGGGGGAAAATGCAGTTGTAGGAAAAGAAAATTAGTCAGAAACAGAGAGCTGGCCAAGAAAATTCATACTTGATATTCATTATCTTATTACAGATGGTCACAAGCCAAGGGCTGATATCCTGTAGGCAGCACTCAAAGGATAAGTGTGCATTAAATGAAAAATATCTTTCCTTTATGCTGAATATGCAGATAATTATTTTTTTTTAATTTTTTTTTTTTTACCATGGCATTGCCTCATATGCAAAAGTGAACTGTTCTTAAAGGCTCATGCTGTCACTTGAGATGGGAGGCTCAGGGACCTGAGCCTCAGTAGGCAGCTTGGGCTCTTGCATGCTCTAGAAAACAAAATTAATCACTCTGGTATCTGATCATTTGCCCATGTCCTCTGCACCTAAAGAAAATGAGGTGTAAAGAAATGGATATTTAGTTATTTTAGACAGTAGCTGGGTATACAAAGGGTACATTGGAAACCTGGCATTGACATGGTCTGTTTTGGCTATGAACTCTTGACAACATAATGCTGGATCTTAAGGAAACAAACAAAAAAAAGAGAGCTTTACCCAGTAAATGGATACTACTAAGTCCCTCCCTTTCAGCATAAATTAAAGAAAATTATTTAAGTCCAGGTCTGGGGGTTTTTTTAAGTTAATGTTCTAAGCAGGATACAGTTTAGCATTAAAAATAAAACCCTTCATGGTTTTCTGTTGGTTTTGAGTTGTCTAGTAAAGGGAGATGGTCAGGCTGGCCCATTTCAAACGGTGACTAATGGACTTCTGCCTCCATTGCTGTTCCAACTGCCTCCAAAATTAAATGATTAATTGCACAAGGGAAAGACAACAATCCTTATGTGATTTTGCTGATTACAGAGTTGCTGATTATCGGAGTAAAGGGAATATATTGTCCTAGTTCCCTAAATTCTTCAAGGAATGAAGGAGATCTGAAAATAATTTAAAACTACAGGGTGTAAGGTTACTCAAATCACGGGGTGACCTGCTCGGAGGTCCCTCATGTGTCCTGCATGCCATCGTGTATCCTGACTGTAGCTGCAAGGGTTGCAGGGATAAATCAGTCCTGCTCTTCCAACTGTGATCCATCATACACAGCACGCCTGTCCGATGGGTAAATAATAGATCTTACCTCATTTACCAAAGGTACTAACGAAGCTACAGATGAATTATCAGCCCCTGATTCTTGGTTCAGATCTGTAAAGCAGGATCCTGCAAATGCTCTTGCACAGCCTTTAATAACATGGGGTTTGTCTGGTTTTTTTTCCCTTTCTCTTGGACTTCTTGCTGTTGTAGTTAACAGTAAAATGTTCATCTGTTGGCTTGGCCGAACTGATGCTAATGATGTTTTGTACCAAAACTGTGCAGTCAGCTTGGAATGAAAATTTCAGTTAACTGGTTAGGAGGCCAAAGGCTTTGAGTTTCTTCATCGTATCTTGCTAAGAACAGCATAGCTAGGGCAGCTTTTTTCTAACCGTTTTACTTTTTATGTTTAAACCAGTCTTTATGGTGTCATTAACCTGCTTCTGGGTCCTTCCTCTATTTTCTTTTTTCCTTTTTTTAGCTTTATGCAGGAGAATTGTCTAGAGACGTGTATCAGTCTCACAATGGTTGTAGCATCTCGCCTTTGTTGCAGTACAGACGGAAATAAAAAGAGCAGACACTTCCTATACATCAAAAAGACACACTAATAAAATACAGCCAGCTGAAAATGATTGCTGTTTAATAGCATATAGAGCAGTTTAGAGGAGGAATTGAGGAAGAATGCCTTGGCCAATTAAAAGTTTCACGGAATTCCAGGTAATTATTGCTGCTAAACCTTTGCCAGTGCTTGGGGATTAACGCCTTCATAATTTAAAGACAGTGGAGAAATTAGTAATGCAGTGCACTATTCGGTGTAGTGTCTAATTGATGAATGCTTACAGCACCCCACAAGCAAATTCTTATCCTTAGTTTATAAAAGAGATAGGGAATTTTAAAGGTGCCTTTCTCTGGTCACGCAGTTCCTCAACTAAATCTGATGTCCACCTTGATGTAGGAATTATCTACGGATATCTCCTGTGTGGTTGGCAGTATGTGCTCAGGATGCACGTTAGACACTTGTAAAGTAGGCACAGAATATTAAATTCCTTTCTCTGACAATAATTTCTACCTGAGCCCTGTCTGTAAACCTACTTTATGCCTTCTTATGCTGTGCCAGGCCTGAGGTACAGCAGAGGAGTCTTCTTACTCTGTGATCCTACAGTTGCAATTATAATTACTAATGCCGGTGGTATTGCTGGAGATCGTATTACTTTATGCCATGTAGTACCAGAAACCCTATTCCAGCATGTGCAGACCATGGAGATCCAAACCACACTGTCTATATTTCCTTTGCTGAGCTGAAAGAGCAGCCTTATGCCAGCAGTTTCCTCAGCAGAAGGAACTGGAGAGATATTCAACCTTTTGTCTACATTGTTTTACTGTAGTAGCTCAGAAGAATTGGGCAAGATCCAGCACAAGAACCCAAGCATGGCTTTTGTTGGGTGAGCTGTCTGGAGTGTACAGGTAGAGCGGTTTTTGGTTAGGAGTCATCACATAAAGCCCAGAATTGGCCATGTGTCCTAGGTTCTTCCACAGGTTTCGTGGAGCAAGGTGGGGTATCTCTTACTAAAGTTACTCTTTCCTCTTTGCACACTGTAGCTTATAGTGCAGCAAGAGTGCTCTCATGGCTGGAAAAATCTTTGAGATCCTCAGAGAGCAGGTGGTATTGCTGTAAAAATAATTATTTTGGGTAGAAAAAGGAGTTAAACAGGAATCCACTGGTTAATATGTCTGAGCTTCATTCTGCCTTCTCACTGTGCAATATTTAATAATCCAGTTTGATACTGCAATGCCTCTTCCATCCTGCAGAAATGATGCTTGCATCAGCATTTGGTTTAAAAGGTATAATGCACACCGCAGATCATAATGAATACTTTCACTCTGCACCTTTTCTTACAAAAGCATTTCAGCACGCTTTTGTTCATTATCGTTTGCCATGGGTCTTCAGAAGCATCATGACTCTGCTCAGCGATGGCAATGCATCACTGGGAGAATGGAAAACACGTAAAACACAAATAATAATTTTGCTCTACAGTATGGCACTTCAGAAGAGGAAAATTTTCTTTGAGCCATTGCTTCTTTTAAAGTATAGTGTGCTGCAATGACAAATACACAGCTTTGATGTTTCCTGCTCCACTCAACCATGACATTGTAAATCAGCGTTTTGCTTTTTCATACTCCGTCATTATCAAAACCTGTTGTAACTTTGTTGTAGACAAGCATACGTTAGCTCTTGGAAACCATGCAGCTTACTGTATTCTCTTCCGTAACAGGGGAATTATTGTATTTGAAAACAAAAGCTACATTCTGGAGCCATTAGAAGGTGCTACAAGCGAACACAAGATCTACCGAGCAGGGAATTTGAAAATAGCCCCAGGATCTTGTGGCCACCAGCTGGACATCTCTGCCATGAGAGCTAATGACAGTGACACATCACACCATTCTCAAGCTGGCAGGGTAGGTGGATGATGCACTTCTCTGTTTCTGGTTTGCTGAGTACATCTCTGGTAGTATTTCCATATTACTGCCTACCATAACTCTTTATTACAAAGGGTCCCTCCTGAGCAAAACATTAAACCATACAGTCAACTTCTGTTGATGAAATGTGCTTAAGTGCATGCTTAAAATTAAGCATATACTTACATGATTTGTTAAAGCTTTATTACTTTTTCTCGATCCTGCATGCATTACTTGCTTTTCTAATTTATTTTTGGTAAGAAGATGGCACAAAAAAAAATTATGGTTTCATATTATGGTAATATATTTCGGTTCATGTATGATCATAGCCAAAATTTAAGACCCCGTAAGAACACTGAGCAAAGTCTGGTAAAGTTCTTGCCCACCCAAGGTGGAAGAGAACATGATAGCTATGGTGCTTTGCTAATATTAGGTTTTGAACCTTTACATTCTCGTGGGAAAGTATCTTACGCAGACAAAACAAGTTCTCGCCGTACTATTTTACAGATGTATTATTGTAGTTGGTTTTATGTAGGAAGAATTTTATATAATGTGAAATGCATCTAGGTAATGGAAACTATAGAAAATTAAATGAGCTAAAAATCAGGAAGAGGAAATACTGTAATAAGTTCATCTGAATATTGGAGAAGGATTGTAGAAAAGACTGGTTTAGGTGTTCCGAATTTATACAGTGATACAAATCTGCCCTCAGCACTTATTAAATGTCACATATTGGGATTTATACTTGCATGTACTGTTGCATCAGGTTAATTGTAAGGAAAGCAACCTAAAGGGCATCCCTAGATATTATTTATGTCGTGGAATTATTTTACATTTTAGGAATATCAACTATTACATCTAATGCATTAGCCTTTGCATATATCATTTTATGGGCTAAGTATATCTCTAAAAATGTGTGCAGGTTGAAAACATTGGAAAAGTACTTTTCACAACTTTATTAAGGTTTCCCCAGAATCTTTGGACTTTTGACTGAATTTCCCTGAAGTAATCAATGTAACCCTAGGAAACTGAAATAAAATTTGTGCATACAACTAGGTGATACAGTCAAAGCAATTTTACTATTACCCTTACGGTTCTCACATTTTGTTGATGGCTTCAACTATGTGCCAGAATTCCCCTTAAATATCTGAAAAATATTTTTGCTGTGGTTCCGTGGACATAATTATAAAACCTGTCAACGGTCACATCATATGGATAGGTACAATATATATAATGAGTGTGTTGGATACGCTTCTAATGTATGAATTTTGAAAGTTGTCAAATGTAATGTGTGGAGCGAGTTTTCACATTTCAATGTTGTCATCAGCTAAGTAGGCTGTCAGGGCATACTGAATAAAGATGACCTGCAAAGTATGGAGACATAAGGCTGCTGCAAATTACACTGGGTGACAGGAGGGAGCAGAAATCTAGTCTCAGGTTCAGGGCATGATGAAACTTTTTCATTTATTGACAGGTTTGGGGAAGCTTTTTGTTTGGTTTTGGTTTTTTTTTTCTCCCCTGACCCTTCACTCAACTATCTACACTAAATTCTTATTGAGCAGAGCTGAAATGTGAGATCAATATATTACAAAGTTAGACTACTTTTGGGTTACAGAAAAATGATGGAACAAACGGTAGACTCAGCTTCTCAGATCCAAACACTAGATTTAATAGAACAAATCAGGGAAGGTAGCAGATGTGTGCAAACACGGTTTGCCCCACTGGAGCTGGGTCTCTAAATACCAGGTCATTTCATAACGCAGTGGACTCTCAAGTTGCAGCAGGGAGTGTGTTTTCAGTTGAGCTCCAGAGAGATAGGATCCTACAGAAAGCAAGCTTGATGTGTGAGACAGCCCCTACAGTATGGCTTTTTCTCTGTAGCCACGCAAAAAAAGCCATTTTGGTGGTGCTGGTGGTCCACAGGTCAGGCAGGTGAGCTGTTCAGGGCAAGTGGATCATGGAGAAAGAGGGAAGCTGCAACACCTGAGTGTGAATCGAGCAGGAGGAAGGGCTACAGTGTCATGGACAGCAGTTTTGTGATAGATCAGATGTGGTAGAAGCAGGGGAGAAAGACAACGGTCAGTGGAACAAAGCATATTGTCTTCCATCTTGTGTATCAATCATGGCTGTATTACTGACTCTTCATTTTAATTCTGAAGGATTAACTCAGGCAATGGACTGTGCAGTTGATGCAGCTGACTGCAGAAAGCAAGCTGAAAGAAGTCGTAATTAGGTATATTTTATAAATAAATATTGTATCCAAGGAATACACATAGCCTTTGGGCAAATTTCAGGAATGGATTCGTTATGCAAGTCAGTCACCAGAGGCTTACACGTTTGTACCCTGCTAGCCAGTTTCTCTCAGGCTAACTCTCTCAAGTCCAAACAGTTCTACTCTTGGTAAAAAGTAAATGGTTTAAACTGACTGATGTAACAGAGCTCTTATACCTTTGTACCTGCATTTTCATGTCTTATCTTTTACTCTTCATTTGGAAGAGGACTAGAGGCACCTTGGAGGTAGGGAGCCCGATCAGGACTGCATAATAAAAACCTTCAGATTTATGGTAGACTTTTACTGTCTGAGAGATCAATCCTGCCACAGACAACACCCACTTGGTAATTTGCCTTATGTGGCATCTCACTCGTGTCTGATGTATTCGCAGGGAGGTAAATGGAGCTCTGCCAGAGCACTCCAGGTTCTGCTGAAGTCTACTGAGACATGGCAAGTCCTTTGTATTGCATCTGCTGCTGTTCCAGGAGCAGCAGGAGGGGACGTGCTGCCTCCTTGGTGTCCTGGTTCCCAGCCAGCATACTACCAGGCCCTGCTGGTGACCTGTGTGGCTGGCAAGACATGGGCATGTGCACCAAGTCTGTGCACGCACCATGACCCCGTGGTGGTGGCAGTTGCCTCCAGTGGAGCACAAAAAAGGTGACAGGGAACCCCAGTTCCACGAGAAATTGTAAGAATATCTACCCAAGCTCATTTTCCAGGCCCCCTAATAAGTGTAGTCCTGTGAAGTGTTTGTGTCATTGATGTTTAGTTCGTTAATGATAGCTTTAACTGCTTTCTCGGTTCATAAATACTGTCCAAATGGAACTTAACTATTTTCCAATTATTGTAGTTCGAAGGCTGAGTAACACTATTAAATATGAGTTTGAAAAGTCAGAGTTACTAAAGGTTACACTTTCCTCTAAACACAGTGCTGCTTGCAAAACATTCAAAATCATTACTCTGCAGATAACAGAGGAACGCTTTGGTAATGTGAAGAAAACCTCTTGAAATTCGGCTGGAAGGTGATGTCCAGCACTGGCTTAGCTTAGGGGATCACACAGTTTGCCTTGGAACAGTTTTCTTTGGAAAGCTTTAGTCACGTTTTAGGTTATAGAGCACTGGGTTAGTTCAAGACATCACGGTCATTAGCAGGTCAAACATCTGCTTAAGCTTCTTAAGTTCTGGCATGAAGATCAGATATACTGCTGAGACCTCTTTCCCTTAACTATCTTATTCCAGAAACAAGGGAGGAATGACAGAATGGATGCTCAGCTGCTGTAAACCACAGAACTTTTACAGGCATTAATAGGTCACTTAAATTTAAGGTAGCAGAGGAGCTGTGCTGTGATTAGTACTATTACAAAATAATTTTATTTTCTTCAGTGATCTTTTTTGCAGTTAAGCATTATGATTCCTTTAGACCTGCATTTAGAACTGCAAGTCGTGTGACCAGCTGTTTTATATGAATATACAGATGCAAAATTAAATGTATGCCTTCTGGTTTTAGAGTATTAGTTTACTTCTGCAGACACTGACAGTTCATTTCATTTTTGTCTGCAGTTTTTGTTCCTGGGCTTTTCTTCCTACATAATTTAGCAGTTGAGCACTTGATCTCTTCTCTGCTTCACTCAATATCCCTTTATCTCTCATTTTTCTTAGTAGCCAGTTTGTCTATTGTGTGAAATGTTTGCTAAAAGTCATCTCATCATTTCTTTAAACGTGCCTTCGAAATAGTAAAGGTCTTTCTGCTAGAGATGATATTCTCCTGTGAGGAAAGATAACTCAAACATTTCAACTGCAGAAAGCTGAAAGGTTGAGTCTCTTTCTGTTGTAGCAGATAAAGGAAAACGTCCATGAGGAGAAGGAATACAATAAAATTTGTATGTAGTGAAATCTTTGGAAGTATGAGATGCTGTGTATCTCCTCTTGCAAGTACTCTGTTGGACCGAGGCAGGGCTGATTCCAAGGGTCACTTATTGCAGAAACAAAATACTATTTTCATCTTTTTTGGCAGTACAAGAGGGAGACTCTGAAGACAACCAAGTATGTGGAGCTTGTTATTGTGGCAGATAATCGTGAGGTAAGAAACTTCAAACTAAAATGTTATGGGAAGCATGGACAAGAAATGAGTAGCTCAGTTCAGCTGCCATGGTATTGCAAGTGATGTGCGTCACAGAGTGATATGGTGGTTTTCAAAAGTAAAGCTTCTTCCCTAATTAGTGCTGAGCAACGGAAGGCACTATTAAGATAGGACAACACTGATAATTGTAAAATTTCTTGCAATACTTCACAAGGAAATTTGACTCTCAAGTAACTGGGATATATGGCAGTAATTGAAGAAGAGAGAAATATGAATTCACTGCCCGGGATCTCCTTGAGCTAGTTAAGTCTTCATTGCCATTAATTCTGCCCTTGGTGGGACTGTCACTGTTTGGAAGACACAGTGGGATCCTGCACTTGCTTTTGAAGCAGTACTTCAGCATCACACTGCATGAGGCCCGACTGCCTTCCTGACGGTTTGCAAAAAAGAGCTCCAAAGCAAGTAACCAGGACTGGCTGTGGAAATGTTCCAGTGAGTTGAATGTCAGCCAAAGATCTAAATCTTGGTTTGAATTATTTTGCTACTTACATTTTTTTTTTTTTCTGTCTCCTTGAACACTGCTAGTTAGGGAATTACAGTCCCTCCGCTGCAAGAGCTGAAACAGCTAACAGAAGAGCCTTTTCTTTTTCACAAAACATCAGCCCATGAAAGATCCTTATGTAAGACTTAGCGATTTTAAAATCCTTTCATGGGAACCAAAGTCCTACCCCGCAGCCTGTGCTTATTCCAAGGCAGATCATGCTCTCATGGAGCTAGCAGGAGTCTGCTGATGGCCTTTGGTTGCGCAGTGTAATTCCCAGACATCACCAGCAATGCTGGCAGAGTCAGGTGGCTGTTGGGGGGATGCTCTGTGCTATTTGTGCTGTTAGTACATTGATCCTTTTGTTCCAAGTTTCAGAGACAAGGCAAGGATGTGGAAAAAATTAAGCAGAGACTGATAGAAATTGCGAACTATGTTGATAAGGTAAGAACATGAACATTATTTCACTTTTTCCAAACTTACTCTGCTTTCTGAAGGACGTTGCTGTGAAATCTGTGTTCCTTCTACTAGTAACTTAAGAAAGCTGCCAGGCTCAGATCAGCAGCTTTCACAACCTTTGACACATCTCCTTATCCACCCACCTTTTCAAGGAGCTAACCCTGCTGCTTTCCTAATACTCCAGTATTTCAGAGCAACGTTTTTCTCCAGCCAGTAAAACCAAAAAAGTAAACTTAAATCTTTCATATGCCCTTCAGCATACTAAGCTGTGAGCTCTGCTCCGCTGTATATGGGATGCAGATATCTCTGGAAGCACTATTCCTAAGGAGATGTACAATTTAGCCCTAGGATTTTACTAACTTGGGAAGAGGGTGCAGATAATCACATATGGAACAGCCCCTAGCAAGAGAATTATTCTGTGGAGGAATTTGGAGAACAAAGTCCTTTGCAGCAGCAAGGGATGGTTCGATTGTAAAGCCAAGAAAGGGCCTGTGAAGACGCAGTCAATAAAATATATAACTCAAGGAAGATGGCAGAATTAAAAATATGTAGTTCTTAAGGAAGCAGAAGTTGATGGCTGAGTGAGAGCAATAAGAAAGAGACATACACTGGATTTTTTTCTATTTGAAGTAATTTCTTGATGCTAATCAGTAAATGCTAAGAGTCCTCTACAGCACTTTTTGAACAAATTAAAGGTATTTTTTGTTGTGCTGTATGGCCAAAAAAAATTAGGAGTCCAGTAGTGAAATTATAACTGAGGGAGTCTTCATTTAGCTGAGAACTTATCAAGTGATACTTCAAGGGCAATAACTCAAGGAGAAGCATGCTTGATTAAAAACAACCTGCTGAAGACACCTCCACCTCTTCCATAATTGTCTTGCTGACTGATTACTGGAGGACAGGTGTTTATATGTTACCTGCTCAAAATTAATTTTCCATGTTATAATATATTTGTGCTTCATGCTATATTTATGCTCAGCAAATGCCAATGTTATCCAAATGACTGTAATGCATATAAACAAGACAAAGATATGCTTTTCTTAGCCTGTAAGCCAAATCTGTACTTGATTGATTCTTGAATTTTTCTTCACATTAGTCTCACATTGGAACTGTTACCTCTGCTCCGTTGTTAATGCTGCTGTGGCTCCCCTCTGGTAGCAACTGTGGCATTTACTGGTGGGATAATAGTGTATGTGGCCCACAGTGCTAAAATCGCTTATTTTTATCTGCTGGGACCAAGACTCGATGACTCTGGCTAATTTTCAGCTCTATTATTTTGAACCACAATCATAGTACATCACAGCTGCTTCTACCTCTTGCACTGCATTGGTGCTGGTGATGGAGGGCAGCCATGGAGAGAGTCATCTGCCATAGCAACACATTTGTTTGGAAGTGAAGGACGTGTAAAGGTAGTTGCAGTAACGTTCCATCTTGAAGGAAGATACCAGACTGGGGTGGGACATAGAGAAGTAGCATATCTCTGGATGGCTTTGAATGCCTTACGGGTGTTTAGTCAGGTCAGAACTGTTTTCTGTAAGTCGTGGAAATATTTTGAGTCAGTCCTGTCAGGTGTTCCCTTCTGCCCTGGAGAAGAGACCATTTAAGCCTCTGCAAGAAAGGTTCATATGCACGTTATGCTTCTGTTGAAATATTCTAACCCAATGTGGTCTCAAACGGGTTTTAGAGACATGAGTCTATTTTTCTTTTCTCATTAGTTCTATAGGCCACTAAATATTCGTGTAGCCCTGGTTGGAGTGGAAGTATGGAACGACATGGATAAGTGCTCTATTTCTCAAGACCCTTTCACCAGCCTCCATGAGTTTCTGGACTGGAGAAAGCTAAAACTACTACCTCGTAAACCCCATGACAATGCACAGCTGATAAGGTAGACTTGACACTCTTTTTAATATCGGCCAGGATTTCAGTGATTTGAAATAGCTGTAATGAATTCTTCCCCAGTTGCTAAGCTGTTGGGAGGAACATCTGTGCTCCTGAGGGTTTGTCTTTCCCCTCTGCAAATATCAAACATAAAAGCATTTTGCAGAGCCCTTCAGCAGATGCTTCAGATTAATTTCCTTCCACAGCTTCGCAATAGCTCTGTTACTTTTAGGCCTTTCCTGAGTACAACTCGTGTAGAAGTGTAGATGTGTAATAATCTGGTAGATACTTAGAGTATGAATTTACATGCAGTTTAATCTGGTTTCGGTCTAAATTGTTACTGTAAAAGGCAGTTCTGCCCTCACCCCAAAAAGTAGGGCTAAGGGGACACTACGTGAGGCCTGTTTGTTAGTAGAAAGACCTCAGTAAACTTTAAAATGCAGTCTAAATTGGACAATTTGTTTGCATTTGTGACTTAAAAAATAAATTATACACATCCTTTACCCTGGTGCTGGTTCCTGGATTAAAGTAATTGAGTAAACATGCTCAAAGTAAAAGCACTCTTAAAAAAAAAAAAACGTAAGAGAAACACCTCTTTCTTGAACCAGGTATTATTTTGATCAATGAGCCAGTCTTTACACTATACAGATAAACATACCTGGCATCTTAGTAATTAAAAGGAGCTCTTTAGCGTCACATAAATATTCTTAGATTGCCTGTGTAGGAATAGAGCGAGCCCTTCCAAACTGTCCCACATGAGATATTTGATTACTTTCTATGTATAATAATACTTTGTTTGGAACTATTACATTCTAGGCTGTTTATTATAACAAGTAGTATATAAACTTCCCACTGCATTAAAATGACCCTTCTTTGAGCTAGAGACTTAATTTTTATGTTTGTATTTCTATTCCCAACTTCGCTCCGGGAAAAAAAAAAAAAAAAAAAAGAAAGGAAAGAAGGGTCTTCTTACAGTGGTCAACCCAAAGGACAGAGATCAAATGGATCTTTCTCGTAGCAGGGATGCTGTCATTGTCAGTTCAGCAAGTCGACATGACTAATCTGTGCTTTTCATTGTTTTAAACCTGTTTTAAACCTGAATGTCTGGACCTGACACATTTGAAATGGGATCTTTGTCTTGAGATTGGCAGAAATACAAGACTGGAAATAATAGGGCACTATCTTGGCACTGAATGGTGATTCTGTTATTCTTCTTCTCCTTTCCCGCCCTCCTGCAGCGGGGTGTACTTCCAAGGGACCACCATTGGCATGGCGCCCATAATGAGCATGTGCACTGCAGAGCAGTCTGGAGGGGTCGTCATGGTAAGTGGTAAAAGCACAGGGCTTGAAACTGGCCCAACTGGTGCGACACAATCACAAGTATTGTAGTACCGTATCCTGTACCAGAACTTCAGCCCCATCTGTCCCATTTTCAGTCTCAGTGTTATCTATATGCACATTGCTTGTAAATGATGGTTTCCATAGTGAACAAAAGATCAAAATATTACATTAAAATATAACATGACCTCTTTGCAAGAAACCTCTACTCCAAATTATCATTAAATCACGTGCTGAGGTGCTGTGAAGGATGAGAACCAGAAGATGTATTTCTAATACACTTGGGTATACTAGTGTTACAGGCAACAACAATCTATCCTGAATCTTTTATTATATTGATTTTATTCTGTATTTACAGAGTTTCCTGCGTAAAGCCTTATTTTCCATCTTTGCAGCACAGTGGTTATATTACATTGCCAGACAACGAGAACAAACAATAGCAGCGTTTATTCTACCTGAGCCTCTCTCAGAGATATATTACTGGTAATGCTGTGGTTAGATGCTAGACATGATGAACATACAAGTAAACATCTGAGCCAATTTCTGGAAAGAGTTCTGGAATATTTTCTTTCTATTTTTTTTATTTTTTTTTTCCAATTCTTAACTGTTTCATGCAAAAGGAGGGGAAAGAAGTTTTGTGTTAACTAAGCTTTCCAATAGAAGTATTTTAAATAAAATTAGATGTGGACTCACAGAGCTTGCAGGCCACTAGCTAGCTCAGCTGGTGACCTCAGAGCTCAACTCCAGAGCAGAAAGCCGGGGAGCCCTAAAAACCTCTTAGATATTCTCTGAGCTCAGCCTGCCTGTGCTGAGAACCTTTGTGTTTCCCACAGCTTTGTTTAGACTTCCAGTCCCTTAGATGATGTGGTGGTTCTCTCCAGCTCTGCTGGACACCCCGGCTGCAAATCCCAACCTAAACTAGGTGGGAGCTCTGGAACACACAATGTTCAGAGTCAGCCTGATCTCAAAACTCCCAGTTCTTCAGAGCTTCATGGGGCTAACCTGGAGCCCAGGCCACTAAGGCTTTTGCTTCGAGACAATCCATGTAGTGGGGAAATCATAGAGTTGAAGCCCCTTGAAGGTCTTCCCTTTCCTTCCTTGTTAACTAGCTCAGAAGCTGAGGCTGGTCCACAATGCAGGGCTCCTTTGTGGTCTCTTGGACAAGTAGGCAAGAAGCCAAGCTGGGCTGATGTGTGCATTTGTGGAAGATGATGTATGGATGGTTCAGAGTGGGAGGATTTACAACGTGAGCGGGGAAGCTGAGGTATAGGAAAGAGTGGGAAAGAAAAATCACATAATTTGGAGAAAAGTCTTGTCAAAATTGTAGAAAAGACAAAGGGTTTAGTCTCTTGGTAGCTTTAGAAGCTGGGTCTCTAATTGGTGTTTGTTACAGCTTTTCACTGGGTACCTGGGGGATAGTTACAAAAGGAAAAGGAGGAAAAGTGGAAGAAAAAGCTGTAGGAGTCTCCCAGTGCGCTTCCAAATCTTGGCAAAAGCACAGATGAGGCAGACAGCCCCATAGTATCCATTTCACCCTCAGGCCAGCAGTCACTGCTTGGGCTTTATCTGCAGTCAGAGATACCCTAATGATGACTTTTTTTTTATCTTTTTAATTTTTAGCATAAGCTAAAATATGCTATGCTATGTTTTACTGCTAAGTCAGTCCTCTTTGCTCTGGAAACTGTCATTTTAAACAGAAACAACAAAAAACAGTTCATTCCAGTAACAAGAAAACAAGAATCAGCATTTCTTTAAAGTGCTCTCTGGGCTCTGACAAAGAGAGACTGATTTATATGTCCAGGAGAAACCCAGTGTCTGGGTATGAATCATGGGCCAGGCTGCAGCTTCAGTTGTGCAGGGGAGTGTGATGTTTCCCAGAGAATCCCACCTCAGTGAATTGAAACTTTTGAGGTGCAAATTAACTCGAGGCTTGCACAGCAGAGCTAGAAATGTTTTCCTGTTCTTCAAACAAATCCTTGAAAAGGAGCTAAATTCAGAACAAGCAAACACTCCCCCCCCAAAACCCAAAAGCTTGGCTGCCCAACCTTCCCCCCCAGTTGACAAAGGCCAATTCGGGTGCATAAAATAAAAGTTTTTATGTATACCAGTGCCTACAGAAGACAGCTCTAAATTTGAAAGATACACAAATGGAAGAATGGATAACTGTTAACCTGGCTGTAATGCTCAACCAGCTCAAGACTGGGTAATTCAGCACTTGACCATCCTTATAATTCAGCCAACCTCTTACCCCACCCCGAATACTCAAACCCAAAAAGCTCCCACACTCTCAAAACTGATCTGAAAGAAGAATGGGGAGAATGCGTGAGAAATTACATTTGAATACAAAAACTGGAGTCATCCTTGTATGATCTGATTTTCCTGACTGGTTTTGAAGTTAGTCAGCTCTACTACACAATCTAAATTCCTCTGTCGTGCCTGCCTGAGAGCCTGCCCCTTTCTATTTTTATATAAGGCTGAATTCTCGCAGGGGTAGGTGACACCCTGTCTCCAACTTACTCAATGTAAGAGAAACTCAAAGTGGGGAGAGCAGTCATCTGAGTACGAGAAGCTTTTGGTCTATCAAAAGCATTGTAATTCTGTTTTACTGTGATGGTTCTGTTGTCTTACAGAAAGACCAAACAAAAGTTGACATTAAAGCAAGTCTTTGACACACAATTCAGTCTTCATTCTTTTTCAAAAGGCTGCTCACTAAATTCATGGCTTTAAAAGTAAAATATTGCTGTAATGTAATGTAGTATTCTCTCTCATGTCAAATTTCTGTTGACTTTAGTGGGAAGTTACACTAAATGACAAGTGTGGAACTGGGGCACTTACATTGCAATGAATTGCTTAATGTAATAGAAGTATGTTTTAGGAAATGTATTCCTACAACTAGTTGAAACTGCATAGAAAGTACCAGAATTGGGGCATTTACCTGTTCTAGCTGTAGGTGACAGTGTTTTATTAATCCAATTTGATCTGGATCTCAGCGGACTGAAGCAGAGTCCAGCTGAAAGCAGCTGCATGTTTTGTGCAACAGCTTATAATGTCTTAACAGTAGATGGTTGCTTATTCAGTGGTTGTGAAACTGTTTGGTAATGACTTTTACTGCTCAAGTTAACTTTCAAAGACCCCGATGGAATAAATCAAAGTCACATTGCTATTCGTTTCTTTAGTCCTTGTGATACTTAAATGGTGTCAGTATCAAATGGGACATGTCGCTGTTTGTTTTTATAATCTTCATTTATGCTGTCTTCAAATAACCTCTTTTGCTGAGACATCACATTCCTTGTTTTAAAAACCCTCTCTAAAAACTGATAAAATTGCATTCCAAGTGGATCTGAGCAACTAATGAGAACCGCATGGGCTATAATAATTGTTTGCCTATTCAAGACCCAAATTGCATTTCAGATCATTTATCGCTCAGGTTCTGGAGTGGACTCTGTGAATCCTTGTTTTGATTTTTAATTAACAGCTTTAGAGGTGTTCAAATAAATATAATCTCTGTTCAGTAAGTAGAAGAAATACTGGCAAAACAAAGAAAAACTGAGCTCAGTTTGTTGTTTGTCGAGATAGCTCAAAGCTTAGAGGAGTTTCTGACTTGACCACACAGCCCTAATTTCAAGGCATCACTCCAAGGTATTGCTGGTAAATTATATGGAATTATTTCATTGTTTTCTTAATCTTTTGTCCTGGATTGTTTTGCAGTTGAGTGAGAGGTTGTGCTCTTTTTATGTCATCAGGTTCAATTACATTGAATTCTCTAAATACTTCATAAATTACTATGAGTACAAAGATAAATCAATCTGTGACTAGTATCTAGAAAAGACATCTCCACATGTAGGCATTATGCAGGAGTATATATTTTCTTGGTTATTACAGATTATTTAGCTGCATAGGTTCACTCTAATTTCTTTTACTGGGACAAGTTGTACAGCTTCTTTCAGCAAACACATCTTGGAATATACCTGCAAGCAAACTGGCTGTTATATCAGTCACAAGATTTTTATATTAGAATTTTAAAATTCAGGAAAAACTAAAATGAGATACTTTGTTAAAAGACAAAATTCTTTTGAGTTTATTCAAAATGCAGAATGACTGTTTTTTTGATTTTGTTTTCTGTTTGAGAAACGATTTACTAAAAATATTGGCACAAACAGGTGAAAGAAGAAACACACAAATCCGCCCCAAGTCATGTATTAAGGGCTTCATTAATATATAGCTAATGTTTTTGACAGTTTTACCTTTTACGTCTTTTTAGTCTGAAGGCTGGCTTAGGTGATAGTAAAAGACTTATTTAGACTGAATATATTCATGTATGGTTTTAGAGCAGGCAGCTGTACATAGTAATTCCATTTACTGACTGATAAATAGTGGATCATGCATTTATATTACATGTTTATGCCTTTAGGGAAAGCTTTCATATGAGTACAGTGGATTATTTTTTTTTCCCCTCAAGAAAAATGATCGATGTGGAAAGTTCTCTTACTTGTGGTTAAGCCAAAACATCACTCTGATCAGCAGCCTGCGATCAGATCGTGCAATGAATTTCTCAGAAATAATTGTCCCAAAAATCAGTATTTTCAGCAAGCACTAATGTTAATATTTCACTTTGACACTTGCAACATTTGGAATAATCATAGGTGTTAACAAGAGGCCATTGAAGATTTTGACTTGCTTTGTCCTTTCATTTTAAAAACGAAGTTTTCAAAGGTGTTTGTTTTTTCTTACAAGGCTTGTGAAATCTTGGACTTTCTGATATTAAAGAAACAGTCTGAAGAATATTTAATAGGCCAAGTGAAGTCCCTTGATGCATTTATAATTTACCTCCTGACATGAAGGATCTTCTCACATTTCCCTCATCACACTCCTCCTCACTCCTAAGCGATTACCCTTACCAACACCCCACATCTGGCTGACTGTTTTCTGCCACTGCCATGACTTGTGAGTTTGGGGGATTTACTGAGCAGAGCAATTTTAAGCCCTAAATGAAGAGATGACCCAGATGTTCCAAGCTGCCCAGTGATCTCAAATGTCTAATGTGCTGGGGAAACTGGGTGGCCAGGATGGATAGGCTGTCCCGAAATTCCCAGCCTGCACTTAGTATATATGGATGAATTTAAAATTTTGTCCATTTAACAGTGTAACTACAGCTGGTAAGTTTATAAATCATTTCAAAGGACAGGCAATAGGACCTTAGAGAGGGAATGTGTATTTTGAATTGGTTTTGTATGTTGACTTGACTAGTTGTTTTTGGTTTCTTTAAGGATCACTCAGAAAACCCTCTAGGTGCAGCAGTCACACTGGCTCATGAACTGGGACACAATTTTGGAATGAATCATGATACATTGGAGAGGGGCTGTAACTGTAAAGCATCCACTGATAAAGGGGGTTGCATCATGAACCCCTCGACTGGGTAAGTGTGAGGGTAAGCACTGGCAAGTTACAGTTATAGTGGAACATTTTTGGTTTCATTTTGTGTCTCAGAAACATTTAAAGGGATAAAAGAAAAGCTTTTTCAACACCTGGCAAATCCTCTCACGGTTATCCCCCTCAAGCTGAAACAATTAAACTTATTATCAGAGCACAAGATGTACCATTGTACCTTTCTGTTTCCGTGTTACCAGTGTAAGAGACAAAAATGCTGTAAGCGAGTGGTTAATTTAAAAAAAAACAAACCAAACTGCATTGCAAGTGTTGAATCACAATTTCTCCTTCTCTCATCTTTCCAACTGAGTATCAGTCATAATAGAAAATGAACAGTATCCCAAGGCCAAGACTAAGATGAATGTGTCGGAAATAAAGTGATGCAGGAAATATATTATTAGACTCTCTGTAAAGCCTTTGTCTTGTGCAGGTTTTTAGTTTTGCACAAACTTTTGCATTTCACCCCTTATAAATGTGTAGCAGTTTTAGCACGTGAGCAAATTAAATCTGTACTGTCAGTGGGGTTAGAGCTGTTCAGCGGCCAGAGGAAGATCTTCCAAGAAAAGACATAAGATGCTCTGGGAAATAAAACCAAAGAACCTGTGGTCATCTCTCTGAGTCAGTACTGAACGCTTACTCTGCTGATGATAAAAGCACTGTATGTCAACGGAGTGTTTTTATAGACACAAAAAGTACAGGCACGGTGACCAGGGTAGCTGGTTACAGCTTGCTGCTCTGTATTTTAAAGTACTGTTAGAAACTGAACGATGTAATGAATAAGTTCTTTGTGTCCATAATCGGACGAGGACTGATAAGATTAAACTGAAGTAAGAGAGTAGATTTACCAAGGCTTTCTGATGGGAAGTGATGTGCTGGACTGGACTGCCTGCAGAAATGTTACTGCCTGTGACTGGAAGCTGGTGAGAACCAGTCAGACAAATATCTGTCAGCAGTGTCTTGTAGGTACAGCTGGATTTGCCTTAGGGTGAGAGGATGGTCTGGTTGATCTTCTGATGTCTCTTCCAGCTCGAGCATTCTCTGCGTGTGCTTAAACTTCATCTGTTACTTAAAAATCTCTTCTGGGAATTGTGATCAGCTCAACCTCTGCCTTCTCTGAGACTGAATGTTTCTGGGAAAGGAGACCAATGTGGGAGAGGCCAGGGAGTGTTGGGCAGGATTGCTCCCTGCTGGTCAGCCTAACAGCAGCCTTGGCGTTTCTTCAAAGGCGTGCTGTCACCCTCCTTCAAGGCAGAAAAAGGGATTCTGGCCAGAGGCCAAGCACAGCAAATTAAGAGACAAACAAAAGAGAGTTTTTTTGTGTGGAGGAGAATGAGAGTGATTTCTACAGTTTGGAAAAGAAAAATAACTTGGCTCTTCTAAAACAATAGGTAGTAAATATCCATATGGAATTGCCTTCTGCAGCACGTCAGGGCTTGTGTGCACCCTGTGAAAACAAACTGAAATTGTAAACAGGGCTCGGAGGTGAGGTGATGCGATAGCTGGTAAGCAGTGGGCAGGCAGGTCTGGGCTCTGAGCTCCTGAAAGATGCACGCGAGCTTTAGTCATCTCAGCTGAGCTCCGGGTTGGGCATCCAGTTACTCCGCTTTTGGAAGTAAATACAGGAGATGCTCTCAGGACTGAGATTTCTCAACACTTTCTGAACTCACCTCGTGAAGGTGTCTCTGAGGTGAGATTAGATAGCTCTTCCCTGGTTCTGCCTTCTGCACCAGCATCCTTTGGGTGTATGTGAAGCTCTCCTCCATGCTGGGTGTGCTGGTCCAGGGGTTTCACCTCACAGGTTAAAGGCGTCCTTCAGCAATGCCGTGCCCTGCTCCAGCACCCCACAGGTCTGAGTTTGAGGAGGGGGCCATCAGGTGCATGTCAGCTTTGTAACGCTCTCTTTGGATTTTTACCAAACTTTATATACAACTTGTGCCTGAGGAAGAGTTGTGGCATTTACAGAACTGAGTAGACTGGTTTGTTTGCAGTGATTATTGATTTATAAATGGAAATTTTAACATCAGGTTTATAGCCTTAGGCTTTACCTTCATACTGTGCTGTCAATCTGTAATAAGTATTCCAGAAGAATACTTTAAGCCTTAAGCCAAACTGCATTTTACCAATTTAAAATTAACACTTTGAATATTTACCCAACATCTGACCGATAGTAGTATTCCTTTGAGCACCATTATTCAAGGAACACTGAAGAATTTTCACCTCTAGAAGTATGTGTCTGTTAATGGAAGGCCAGATGAATATTCCCTACCTGAAATGCGTTCTTAGAATAGCAAAACCATCAAAACAAAGAGTATCCCAGGGAAGCCACACTGAGACACAGCCTGCTCATCTCAGTATACTCATTGGAACTCATTCTGTGCCCTTCTAATTTCTGTTGGTTTAAGGTAGACTTACAAATTCAAGGAAAAAAAAAAAAAAAATCTTTGGTCTGAAGCTAGTGTAAAAAGTCCAAGCCCCTGAGAAGTCCCTATCTGATACCTAAAAAGAATAGGAAATATCTGGGTTGTAACAGAAAGGCCTCTGTACACTTAGCTGTGGAGTCACTTGTGTGGTTGTGCAGCAAAAGGGAATGTTTTAAGGATTTTTACTTAAAAGTGATTTCATTAATTATTGCCGTTTCTTTCAGTTCTTAAGTTTCAGTCTTTGAAGAGGCCTTGGAAATTACTTCTTGGTGGAAAAAATCTCCAGGGATCAGTGTGGAATTTAAACTCTGTTGGATCTATCTTTTAATGAGCTTCCTATAGCTTTTAGTCTTAAAATATACCAGCAAGATGTGGACCGCTTGTGTGAGAGCTACAAATTCCTTTAAAGACCCACTACGTTAGCAAAATATATTTTGTGTAACATGGAATTAAGCATTTAAAACACAAAATTTGTGGCACTCCAGGCCTTTTAAAAATTCAAATACCTGCTATGGAAATCCCACTGTAGAAGTCTGGGGTTTTGCTGTAAAAATAGTAACAATAAGGAAATATTTAATACTAACACATTGTTCCCCTTTTTATGCAGATGTTTAAATTATATTCCTTCAGTTCTTTTAGACAGGTTTGACCATAGACTGTTCCAAGTGAAAAAGGATATAAGGAGCCTTAAAGAAATTTGCAAATCTTTTTACCAAGCTCGCAGTCTGAAGACTAAGGGACTAGGCTGAAGCAGCGAGGCCATTTCAGTACTTCTTCTTCAAGTATCTCCCTAAAGCTTCCACTCAGGAGTGAAAAAATTCTTCCTGACAGCTAGATAAATACAGAAGAGTGCTGGTGAAACCCAAGGCATTACTCTAGATTTATACCACTGCAACTAAAAGTGGAATTTAGCACAAACTATGGAGCAAAATTATGCCAATTAGGAGTACTTGATTATTTAATAATTTTCAAAACGCACTTTTTATGTGCTTTTTCATCAGGTATCTCCATGGGGGTTGAAACTGGGTGAGTTTCCCCAAAGCAGTTGAAAGTTTATGCATTAGTATATGCTTGAAATCTCTTGCCAGCCTTAAGAGAAGAAAAATGTTTACAGTTCGTGCTCTCCCCTCCTGTAATCCCAAGGGTTAATACTTCCCCTCAGCCACGTCTGTGTCCTTGCCAATAGCATACTCTTCTAGTTTATATATAGGTGACTTACACAACTAACGTCATCAGGGAAGCTGAGCATACTGGAAACAAGTTCTTCCTTCCTTCTTACAGAAAATACTCTTCGGTGCCTTTCCATTTTCACCCCACATAGTTCAGGTGTTAATGAGAGACCACTAAGGACAGCTAGTTTTACCAGGCTTATTCAGATGCTGATCCTCCTGTGGTCTCCATCCCTTTGCGGAGTCCCATGACTCTCTCTAATGAAAGCTTCTTTCATTGTCCTCTCACAGAAGTGTGTTGCTTTTACCAGGATCATGTCTTGATGCTGAATCATCCTGGCCATGGCTAATTGAAATGCCAGGCAGGCTCCTAGGGTAGAGCAGTTTGTTTCATCTCTCTTTGCACTTCTGTAGACAAAAGCATTTCACCGTGCTGATAGAAAAGAGGATGAGGGGAAAAGGGCTGCTTTGTAGGCTCTCCTCCAGTCCCGTTTGCTATGGCAATAAGAGATTTTCCTCCAGGTCTGTCCTACAGCCCACACCCCATTTCTTTTGCTATCCGTGTATTGTGAGATGACCTGACATCACGTTGACCTGGAAGGGTGCATGCTTTAACCATAGGCTGAAAGCTGTCTTTACAGCTGTAAGTCATGGGGGGCTTTTACACACCCGTTCAGCAGCACCCACTTACCCCATTGTGCTGAAATTACAAATGGAAGATGCAACCACCTTGGAGTTTGTCCCTGCAGACAAGCGCAAGAGTAGGAAGGCAGGATGGGTTTGTGCTGAGGAACTGTGATGGTGTCTGCAAGGCCATGCCTTCAGATGCCCTTGGACTCTAGCATCAAGCACCGTCACCTTGTGTCCAGTCCACCTCCTGCACGTCAAGCACAGCCTGGCAGCACATCATGTCAGTCTACTTCAACTCTTATTTCTACCTTGGCTGTAAATTGCTTCTTCTCGAAGACCACAATGAAGAAGAGATGGAATAAATGCAAAATAATTTAAAATAATAAATCCTTAGGAAAAACAAAATAACGCATGGCTTATTGTTTCAAGACATGAAACAAGTGGTATATATTTAAGAAGTGCAAAACCTGATGTGTGAGAGAGTGCATGTCCATTGCTATTTGCTCAACCGACTTTTGAATGAAAGAATATCTCTTCAGAAACTTTTATTTTCATCTAGGTCCCTAGCAGACTTGTTTTTTCTCTGTTCCAAGGCATATGCTGGTTTGCATCCCGGTGATGGCACGAAGCATTAGGGGCAGAAAGCCATTTGGTGCCACGCAGGAAGGTCTGGGCCAGTAACATAAACAAGGAAGCAGCATCTCCATGATAATTCCTTCACACAACTCCTCCTTGTCATGTTCCTCTTGGTGTGATGTTCCTTTTGAAAAGTCAAAAAATTAATTTAATCCCTCTATGCCTGCTTTTTATTTTCCCCTCCCATTCTTATCTTGTATCTTTTGTTACCATTTCCATTTTCACAGCTAGAATTTAAAGTCAATGCTTCTTTCTGGTTCGGTCAGGTTTTAAATTCAGTTTACTCAGATAAATACGACTGCGTGTGTTACAGGGAAGTGGAACTTGGACTGTGACACTGTGACTTCATGCTGGTGGAAATGCCTCTGTTTTGCCTGTGCTGCAGGATAGCCTGGGGCTCAGCTTCAGCCAGGGGACCGAGTTTTGTGTAGTGATCATAAGTGAAGGAAAAGGAGAAATGGAACTGAGATCAATTCTTTAACCTCTCAGCTACTGATCATCACTTTAGAGGGTTTTTATGGAACTGTGCTTCTCGGTAGAAAATAACAGCTAATTTTGAGTAATTGCCTTTCAGTACACAATTTCACTTTAATTATTGAGGTTTTGGAGGCAGGGCTTGGGGGAGGAGAACAATTTGGACTCAGAAAGAGCACGTAGTAGAAATTGTACAAAGTACGTAGAAAAATACTAGTTTGTTTACTGTTGAAACCTGAAGATGAATTTTTTTAACCAATCCAAAACCCACTCACTGTCATCAGTATGTTTTCAAGTAAAACTACAACATTTATGTTAGAATTAAAACAGCCAATGGGAAGCTGCATATTTGTGAATGAGAGTGTGAGCAAAATACAGTCTGTTAAGAATCAGCTGAGTGACAGTCCCAAATTAAACTAATTGACTCAGTCAAAATACTGCTGAGGAGAAATGGTGAAAAATTAAATGGGAAGGACCATCAGGTGGGCTTCTTCCAGATACCACTGAAAAAGAGCATTGGTAGGTACAATATTTTAATTCCCTGTAGGAACAGTTAGGTATTCTGCACTGAACACTGAGTGCATTAGTTACAATTAAAGATAAATAAAATATCTGAGCAGAAACATAGCATTTTTTCCTGAGTAATAGTACCAGATGTCTATGAGTAGCTGAAAAGTGACACCAAGCAAGACCATGAGTTACACAGAAGATACCAGAAATGTGAACGTTCCTCTTTGCCCCACTGGTGATAAGCTGGTCCATGGGTTCATTATACAAGTGGCCCAGGCATCCAAGGATTAGGTTAGGAAACATTTGCTCTTTCTTGCGCTTTACAGGCCAATTCCCAACTGTTTTGAAAGTGTAGTGCTGGGATCTGGGACAAGAAGATACGTGACGAGAAGGTATGCTTGAAAGGCAGCTTTCCTGCAAGTGAGAAAGAGCTATATTTGACACTTTCCTTTTATGCATTAACTTCAGTGGCCGAGGGGATGTGCATCACACTTTAGTTTGTGTCCTTTATAGCATCCGTTTCTCTGGCAAAGAAATTATTTTTTTTTTTTAAATATTGGCTACCCTCTACTGACAGCCCGCTGTGGTAGCAAGTGTATACCAGAGACATCTAAAATAGCTATTTCTTTGCTTTATCCTCTTACCCCCATCCCCAGTTCCTGCTACTTTGACATTGTTGAAGGTCTTATTTTGTTTTTTTTGTCTTTTAAGATTTCTCCAGCGTTCATACTCAGTGTAAGAGTAGGGCTAGTTTTAGCACTCACATTTCAGGAGTCCTGCAATCAGTGCTCCCTCTCCACAAACTGCTGGGGTCTAAGAATGCTTCTGGAACTGCTCCCCGGAGCCACTGAGGCATCACAGCTTCAATTAGGTATTTGTTCTCTCTATTAAAGTAAAATTAAATGGTGGGTCGTGGGCATGTGAGTTATAGAATCTATGCACAGGGTGTCTATCCAAAAGCCATTTCTTATTATCACATTACACCCACAGCAAACGCCATGAAATATGGATTTGGTCAGAGAAACTGGCCTGTGGATCTAAACCCCAACCTGATTTGCTCCTGTCCTGCAGTTTACTTCTACCTCTGGTGAACTGGAATAGCATTTTGTGGGGCTATGTGATAATCCAGGTGGTGGAAATCATCCAAGTTAAAAACCAGTGGAGAGGAATGTATATTAATGATTATTTAGTGATCTGTCTAGTGGTTCAGGTGCACAGTTATCTCAATGCAACTGGGGTAACTGTGAACAGCAGGGCTGGGTCAGGGTGAGGAGATGCTCAGCAGCTTCTCTGCCTTCACTACCAAGGGCAGCATCTGGGGGATGTCGCTCTCCTTCAAGTGTATTACACAACAGATGTCCTTTGGTGGTGCTGGAGGTCTGTTCTTCCCTCCTGTATCATCCATTACCATTAAGGAGATTTAGGCTTGCACATCAAAAGGAGGCTAGTAACAGTAATGCTGGTTTTATAATGCATAAATATATATTTGCATGATAGATGGGTGGCTGATGTCTCCTGGAGAACTGTTTTGCTCAGTAGGGTTGCCTCACAAAGGCTTTTGTGGGGAGCCCTGTTATTTTGTAATCTGCTTTTGTTTGATTTTTGTTTTTTAATCTGCCACATAAAAAATATATTTAACTACATTATAAAAATATAGTTAAATAAAACATAGTTTAAATCTATTAAGGACAAGTTAGGAAAGTACTAATCGTATGTGCCATTTAGTTTCAATCACACGTCTTCTTTTTGAAAAATGATCTCAAGGAAGCAGGATGTAAGATCACCTTGATTTTGGTTACTCGAACTCTGAAATGGAATCTACTGAACCAGGCTATGAAAACATACACCCTCCAGAGATTTCCAGCACTCTAGCTTCAGGAGACAGTCAGGTATGGCATGAAAACAGCATCTTGGCTTTGGTACCAAATCAACTTCAAGCAAACACTAATTATTCCAACACTTCACAAGGTAAAAAAAAAAACACAAAAAACCGCAACACAAAAACAACCAAAAAAACCCCACAACCTTAAAAAAAAGTCAAAAGGTTATGCTAGAAATGGGATAGAAATCAGAAATACAGTGTGGAAAAGGACTTTAATTTACTGACTGGCTCTCTTCTTCCGAAACATCTTGCAGCATCTTGTAGCTGCAGACCTGTTAAACTTTAGATAATCAAGCCATTATTAGTTAGCACGGTATTTCCTGACCCCTCTCAGTTTGTTTTCAGCTGTGCAGACCTCACTTTGCATTTTTAAGTCTGGCAGCTTAGAGACATTAAACTGTGGAGTCAGCAGAACTATCTGGAATTACCTCTGTTACAATTTGAAGAAAATGAAATTATCTTTAAGATGTAAACAGTTTCTAATTAAACTCTGAAGCTGTTTATGTTTCCAAACCAGTCTGAGCTGAGCTCTGCACAAAGGCAGACTTCATCGTCTTTTTTCTTTTTTTAATAAAGTTGATATACTGATGTAATAAATTGCTTGTGACAGGGCTAGGTCTGTTGTGCCAGCAGTGCAACTGCTTTTTAAAAAAAACTTAAGCAACATATCCCTACGCCTGAGTAATTTAGCACATTGCATTCTGGTCCTTCCTTAAGGTGGAAACAGCCACGAGATTACAGAATAGGTTTAGGTCCGTCTTTCACTTAACTCCAAGTAGCCCCATGTCTGCAGTGCATTTGGTGTTAGGTTTTGTTAATAATTTCCATACATTCCAGATATATTTAACTGTTGTGGTAAATAAGATCTGCGTTGAAGAATTAGTAGCATCGATTGCAAGACATTGCGTGTTTCTCAGTTCTTTACAGGAGTGGGTCACTGTTAACATTTAACACGCAGAGCTATGGGGCAGGTCTTTAAACAAAAGGGATTGCTTTTTATTTTAGTTCAGTCTTTCACATTGCAGTAGATGTGCTGTTAGAAGTGAAAATATTTGGCTTTTCTGGTGTATTCTAGAGGAGAACTCATACAGATTTACAGCGTGCATTTTCTGTAAGTGAAGCTGACAAGGAGAGAGGTTACTTCTCAAATGAAAACACATTTTACTTCTGGTGTGATTATTTATAGCAGATACTTAAGGACAAGTCGTGGTTTCTACTACGCGATGCATCCAGAACGGGTACAGTTTTACTGGCTTGGATGCTGGTATGTGAGAGCTCAGCTGCCTTTTGTCTTGTCGGTATAATATCCATAGAAAATATAGCTCTGTAAGGGACATTTTTCTCCTGCAATACTGCTGTTGCCATGACCCATGAGAACAAATCATACAAGGACGTTTCCCTTTATCTTAGCTTTCTGTTTCATCAAAAAAACTTTTCAACCTGCAGGGATAAATCTGTAGTGCATTGCCTGGAGAATTAAGCACACAATGTCCAGTTCTAATTGGTGTTAATGAATTCCAAATTCCCAGAGTATAAATGGAAACATACCTTAAAGGCCATATTCTTAAGGTCACATGAATGCTCCTTTTTGAACATGTGTTGTATGCCCTGAAGCACTTTAAGGAATTGATGTTGACTTGGAAGGCTGAATCACTGTAATTAAATGATGCCTACAGCTGCATTTGCCACAGTTGTCATGGGAATCACAGAATCTTTTGTGCCTGGGATGGATGTGCAAAATGTTTAAAATTCAGAGAGGGAAGATGTCCATTTTACCCCGACAATTGGTTCCTGCAAAGTCATTCTTTTTCTCTTCTAATGTCAGAGCCTATTACAAAGTCCCGGACGCATTTACAGTGGGATTCTTGTGGCAGAAATGCAGGTAGGCTCCATTTCATCTTTTAAAACTGAATGGCACAGCCCCAGTGGTGAGGTGAAGATAAGCAACCACCTATTTCAGTGTAAAATCACTGAAAATAAAGAGGTGAGATAACTTTGGTGTCCCAGGGAGCCTTTCTGGCTGCTTCCAACATAGCATGGAAATTCTGTTCATCTTCATCATTGATGTTCTCCTGGCAGCCAACCAGTGCTAGATGTGAAATCCAGACTCCCTCGGAGTTGGTAGAAAAGCTCCTATGGACTTGAATAAGGCCAGGATTTCATCAGGATACCTATGGATTCCTTTAAATTTCTCAGAAGCCTTTAATTCCTATGAGTGAAAGTTTTAATTTGCTCGCTCAAGCATCCTTAAGTCTCAGATCATGGCTGGATCCATTCTTTTCTTATGCCTTGAAAGAATGGTACTTACAACGTTGCTACTAATTGGTTTATTTTCTTTGTTCAAGCTCTGTGAAAAAGAAAAGGGAAGCTATAAAAAGTGATACATTGCTATTTTATATTTATGAATTTTTTTTAAAGAATTGCACTTCCATTTGTCTGAGATGATTTAGGTGATATGGGATAAACTGCGCTCTTTTTTTTTTTTTTTTTTTTTTTCTACCTCAGTGTTTATCTTGTAGTAGAAGAAGGGAAAGTGGAAATGCTGGGAGAATGCAGTCTGATTTCTGGCACCATTATGCCTCACTTGTCTTTCCTTTGGATCGTCTAAAAGGAAAAAAAATAATTGAGCCATGCTGCTTGCAAGTCAGATACTCCTGTCTTGAAGCCCTGATTTATTAAGAGACCAGGTAGTACAGATGTTAAGTGAAATCAATATGAGCCTGTCCTCCAGGTGTATATATATTCTTTCCACCTTTTTGCAGGGCTCAGATGTTTTCCTCTAGCACCCACATCTCTCCAACTCCCATTTCCTTAAGCTTCATTCTCTTAGCACTTCTGCTACTGCTCTTCCCAGTGGGCAGCTTCTTTGTGTGCTTTGTCCAGAGGGCTGCTTCCCAAATCCCTTCTCCCTGCCCTGCATCACTTTTTGTGGGGTTTAGCCCTCCTCGGAGCTCCCTTCCCTGAACATGCTGTCATTCGAACTGCTCACCTGATGTACAGGCTCCTCCTCACCCAAATCCATCTGCTGAGGCCCAGTACCCACAGTGTGGCAGGACTTTAAATCAAGCTGGTCACACTGGTGATGACATCGGCTGGGGGGATAACTGTGTATGCTGCTTTCCTTCTTTGGGGTGCAGTGTGTCATGACTTGTGGTTAGGACACACATAGGCAGGACAGGAGATTGTACTGGTGAAAGGGAGAAATGTCCATAAATATCATGGGTTGATATTTCTGTATTACAATCTGGGTTTGATATTCCCTTCTGTTTGGTCTGCTTTGTTTTTTAAAAAATGATTTTGTTCTTCTCCCTCACCCAAACATGCTCTCTGTAAAGTACTCCTCTCAAAACCGAGTTCCCAAAGTAATTTTTTTTTTCTCCCATCTGCTCCTGACCCATTTAAAAAAAAAACAATTCCAAGGTTTTTCAAGGGAAAAAATCGCAATGTAACTACCTGAAACAAAAGCTGATTGTAAAATCATGTTGGGAACCAAATGAAGTGTCATCATGAGGTAGCAGTGCCCTAACATTTCAAGCCAGGTCAGACAGTGCCTTTTATTTAGCCAGAAATCTGTAGGAAGCTAATCTTCAGGAAGGTATTTTGAGCTACAGGATGGACCATTTGTCTTTATTTGCCTGTCACGTGCTGAGGATGTTGTGTTCTGTGTGGCAAATTTCAACACAGGGCATTCTGGTTGTGCTTCTTATCTACTGTTTCCTTCGTTGCTGGTAATCACTGGCAGGCACGGTATGCCTGCTGCCCTGCTTTTCTTTAGCCTGGGACCAGACCTGACCTGGCCTTTTCATCCCTTCCTCAGCTATTTGTTGCTTTTTTCCCCCTTTTACTGTAGTCAGCATTGGATTAACCTCAAATTCTAAGTAGTAGATTGTGAAACCTGAACTCTCAGCAATCCAGCAAATTTTTATTAATGAGGTAGTGGTCTAAAAGGAAACAGAGCAAAAGATGAGCCAGAGGCAAATTCAAACTGATTATAGCTACTTTCTTTGGCTGTCTGGTTTCCAGCAGGAAGAACAGTTGCCTGAGTTCAGCTCCCATAGAGCTTTTGCAATGCAGATAGCTCCGGCGTGTAGTCAGAATACTGTCAGGATTGATAAATTGGTTTAGTATTGCTTCACCCCCAGAACACAGAAAGGAAAGTCACAATAGGCCTCTCAACAAGAAAAAAAACTTCTCTGACCGTACATTTGTCAAAGTAAAAGTAACTGCTAATAATGTTTTATTTGGCAGTTTTGTGACTGCACAAATATTAGGCCATGACAGTGTGTACTGTATAAAGCCATCAAGCGTTGTTCCTTTGCAGAAAGGACTTTTCTGAACCATCCAGCCATTTGTTTCATCACTGCTTTCTGCCTTGAAGTCCCACATACAATATTATAAATCTGCCTTTTTGTATATTTCGGGTAGTTAAATTTTCACCTTCAGTTTAATGGGAGAGGTCGTCTCAGATGGGGCTATGACAATGCAGTCTAGGCACCTGAAGTGAGATTATTTGAATGCATTCTGAGAATCTGCACTATCCCCAGGCCAAATTAAAATGAACCTCAAGCATTTGTGTGTGAAGTTTAAGCGTTGCCTTGGAAAGACTTTCTTTTCAATAACCCTGGAAATTTCATTGTAGCACAACAAGCCATTGCCGCTACACATCAATTAAATGAACCACTAGTGTGACATATTCACATTTATTGGAAGTGTAAAAACTACCGTCTAGTGAACATCACAGAAGCACTAAGAGAAATCTAGTCTTGTTTTTAAATCACTGACCATGAACTCAGACGGCAAGAGCTTTGATGTCATGTATAACTACATGGCCCAATTCCGTGTTCTACTTTATTGATGCTCTAGGGATTAAAACTATAAAAGAGGAGCAAGAGAGTGAAAAATAGGCTAGAAAATAAGTATGAGTTGTCAGACATCTAGTGCCTTTTGAAGCAAACTTCCCATTTCAATACTTTTTATATATATATATATAAAAAAACCACTCTACATTTTTAGCTAAATACTTCCAACACTGCTGAAGAAGCTGTGCCAGATCGCTTCTGGGACTGATATCTTGTACAAAGCTCTACTGTGTGCTGCTTGCAAGGGCCTGCACATCTTCCAGGGGCCCAAAGAATCCTCCAGTTTACCCACTCCTCCCGTTGTCCTGGCTCTTTACCATTTGCAAAAGCTTTGGGTGGGAGGGAATCTCGGATAACTTTAGACTCTCCCTTTACTTTATTGTGCTTGTGGGATCTACTTTAAAACTTCTTTTGTGTCTTTCTCCCTCAAAAATACTTAGAAATGAAGACATTGTTTAAACAGTACATTAAAAAGCCCTTCCACGTTATCACGCTTGTCTAATTTTAAACAATTGGTATTAAAACATGAGGCCTGTGAAATAATGTGTAATGACAGAACCTGGTACACGAAGGAATCTGTGGTATTTTCAATATCAAAGAAAACTGGATTTTATCTCCTGCTTGATAGCTAATTCTGTGAGGTTCTTTATGCTTACTAATTCATTAACATACACGCTGTACAGAATAGCTGAAGTGTCAAAAAATGTCATCTAATAGCAAATTCAGTTTTATTCGGGTAGGCTCATATCTCTCAGGAGACCATAAGAAGTTGTTGGAGAGCAATAATAATGTTTAGAAGGTTAAAAACTAAGGGGGATGCTTTTTAGTGAGAAAGAATTATGTCAGTTAGATCAGGAGTTAGAGGAGGCTGGAAAATTGTCATAGTTCCTTAAAAGCAGCTCCTCACTGGGTCTAGAAATATTCGTGTCGCTTGAGCTGCTACCTTCTAGAGGTTTAGTCTTGCGTTACTCTCTCTACTGCTGACATTTTTTTCAGGGAAAAATCACTTATACCTGAATTTTAAAAAGCAATCTTATCTCTATGTTTTGTTTAAAAACCGCCTGTTTTTAGGTTCTTTATGTAAGACTGGAATATGCAACAGAAAACCTACACATTTGTGTGTAAGTCATTCTGTAGAGTCTGAACAAGAGGGAACTCCAACTCACATCTGCCTCCAATTAAAAGATATGAGTTGTTCTCCTCCTCTCCAGTTGTAAGTGAGCCACTGTGCAGCCAAAAATCAAGAATATTGGAAAGCAAGTGGAGTAAGTATTCATATTTGTGAATGTCAAAGGGTCCTAGCAGGGAGACAGACAGAGAGAGACACTGTGATATTCAGTTCAGATAAGGTGTTGTCATGGAAAGTGGTTGAAATTCAGGTGATTGATGTGACATTTCTGATGCAGAGGGCTGGGACTCGGCACGCCTCTTGTCTTTGAGGATCCTCATGCTCCTAAAAAGCACGGCTGGTGCCTTAGCTATTTCCAAATCTGGCCTCTCAGGCTTCATTTTTCAAGCATATTCTGGACAAAACCCTGTCCCAGTTTATTGCACCTTTGGAAATTATCTAGTCAACAGTTGTTTCAATAAGTATGCTCCAGAAAATCAAAATGCCCTTTTAAATTTAATATAATCTCCAATTATCATATTACCTCAGGGAGGAAGGCATGGTGGTACTTAATAGAGCTCTTTGGGGCTGTTGTGCATTTTAATTGAGTGAATAATTGTAAAACACTGCAGGGCCTTTTGGTAAAAGGCTCTGTATAAACATTGTCATAATGCTGAATAATCAGGCTGCAAGATGAACTGGAATAAATGAACCCTATAAATAGATATATAATTTATATATACGTATAATACATGTGTGTGTATATACCAACATTTTGGAGAGAGCAAGGCAGTTACTTTATAGAAGTCCTACAGTTCTTGAATAAGGAAAAAAACCTGAGATTGGATAGCGATAATGGTAATAATCAAAATGTTAGTTTTGAAGATATTGTGAACCTGCAGTTTTTCCTCCTGTGCAATGCAGAGAATTGCCAGGAGCATTGGTGGTGTTACCGCTTCAGTGATGCTTCTCGAGACACGGCACAGTATGTCGTGTTTTATGGTGGAGGAACATGGAGCAGGTTAGATCCAAGGTATTAAATATTTAAATGCCTGAAGATGTAGATAGACGTGGTTTGTAGGAACCAAGGGAGTTTCATTTCAGATGGCTTTCCCAAGGTATTGCTGCAATGCAGTGGTAGCGTTTGGAATGGAGCTGAGGCCTCCTGCAGCGCAAGTCAGTGCCTCTCCAGGAATTTTCCTGGAGCAGTGGGAAGGACAGCAATGGCAAACATGGCACACCAGCCGCAGTGGTGGTATTGCTCCTAGGTCTGTATCTGATCTCCTGTATTACCCTGCATGAATCACTAGCTACTCTGTTTCTCCTAAATTCTCTGGCTGTCTGATCCCTGAAGACTATAATTTTCTGGGACAGTGACTTTTCTGTTTCTGTGCTTGTACTCTCTTGTTATTCAACCCGTTAGGAGGGGGAATGCCTCTGAAATGGAGGTGATGGAGATGAACTTTTATAGTTCATGCAAAAAAAGCCTATGCTGGGCAACACAGTGCTAGTACAAAGAACCCTCTACTCTTAAAAGGAACTTGACACAGTGATGATGCCACTTCACTTAGTTAATGACAGGAGCCATCTAATACAGGCTAAATGCAAAACTACATAAAGGAAACGGGCATTTGAATGGCCTGAGTGCTTGAAATATAAATGAATGGGACACGACCAGACTCTGTTTCTAAAGACATCAGTTACCAGGCATCCTCTTACTATTGTGAAGCTCTCATTTGCAGGAGCAGTCAAAGCTATTTTTGCTGGGAACTAGGATATTCGTGGCTCGAGATTAAGTACATCTTTTAAGCACCAAGAAGACACTGAGGGATGCTGTGGATTCAGGAGGGGTAGAAAGGCTCTGAAATTATTTTCCTTGCTGTAAACTTACTGAAGAGACTGATGTAGTGCTGGGCACAATTTGAGTTCTGTAGAGTTGTACCCGCAGCCAGAATGGTGTGACAGAATAGTCCATTGTGTATTAAATTTACAGATTCAGTGCAGAAAATGTGTGGGCTATTTAGCATCTTAGAATAGGAATTAGGTTGGACTAAAGTTTCCTTTCTCTTCCCAACCGCAGAAGAATAAGCATCTGTAAAAAAAAAAAAAATAATAAAAAAAAAAAATTAAAAAAATGTCCTGAGTGAAGGATAATGGAACATACTGATTGCTAATTAAATTTTTTACCTCTGGAAGGTTCTCCAGTGCCTATATGAGTTGGTATACGAGGCTTTTTCCAATAGGATAAGTGTCTGAGCTACCACAGAAAGAATAAATATCCCTGTTTAGCCTGTTACTGAAATCTTGGAGACAGGTCAAGGGCTGACTTTATTGTGGAGACTCCATTACCTTTTCCCACCCAAAGGTGAGTTCTGAAGCCTCTTAACAGGGTAGTGTGAGGAAGATTGCTGCAGTTGTTCAGGGGACAAGTTTCTTTCACATGACCATTACTTCGTCATTTTTCACAAGCTCCAGATTCACTTAAACATGATTCCTAATGCTGCTGACATCTGATATCTATAGCTTCCCTTCCCATCTGCCAGGGATTTCATGCTTCTGATGAAAGAGCTTTAAAATTGCAAAGACAGCCAAAAATGTAGCCTAAAATCACAATGATCAAATGCTGTGGCTGTTACATGGGTTTGTTTTTTTTTTTTTAAAAAAAAAAAAATGAAGAATGATTGTGTGTCAGATTATCATGGTATTAAAGATCAATTATGTTTCCAATGAAATGCTAACTGGCATCAATTGATGTGGGATCTTCTCTTGCATGGTGTGGTTACCCTTCAGTTGCTCTCTGTTTCCTCTTGTTGGGTTCATCTCTGGTTTTGTATTGCTTTATTTTGGGCTTACTTGGTAAAGAAAAAGTATTTTCAGAAAATTTCATCATATAACATGTGCTGCACGGATGTCAGCTGAGGAAATCAGTGTCAAGAGCAGGAAAAGCCAGAAGATGAATGGATCTCTTAGTTCAAAATAGGAAACAGCTTGAAGTTCCTCTGGGGGGGAAACAGAAACCTCATTCATTAACAATGACATTATTTCACCTCTGGTACAAAGTAAGGATTCTGTTCTCCCGGTGACAGACGGACACATCTCACATTCATGCAAATGACCCTGAGCATTCATGGATACAAAGGAATGGCCCTAAAATATTGGCAGTTTTGACTGGTGAGCTATTCTCGTGATCTGTGGGTGGCTGAGACATCTGGACCAGGGAAAAAGGCATTATTTGTGTTCCTGTATTGATTTCAGTCTGTGTAAGGTATGCACGTCACCCTGCCTCAGTGGATATCAAAGTAAACCTGTGGCACTGACGTGAAGGGTCTTGCCTGGGTGATGCAGTATTCATTTATTCATCATTTGAAAGGAGAATCATGTCTGATCAAGCACTCATCTTTTGTGCAGGATCAGTCAGATGTCTCAGGGTTTCCTGATTATTTTCTAGTGGTTTATCGTTGTGTACATCCATCTACTTGTTCATAGTCACATACGCAGAATTTCGTGGGGGTTTTCTTTCCAATCAAACTAAGAGCAGGACAGGAGTTTGGGGTGTCCTTTTAAGAACATCTCCAACTGCTCAATATAAAATGGTCAGTAGGAGGTTTCCCAAGTGCCTTTATTTTCTGTTCCATTACTCTAATATGTTCCCTGTTTTCCCTTGGGGCCAGAGCTGCAGCTAGAAGCCTGACTCCTACCTCATGCTATTCTGACCTCTCTTTATTTATCCTAGACTCTGTCATTTTGCCTAAACATTGATATTTTCCAGAAATCAGCTTTTTAAGTGGAGATGCCTATTAACTTTCTGAAGTCATATGTCAGTGAATCACAGAACTGATTAGTTTAACCAGACAAGCCCTGTAGTGATACACAAAAATTATTTTCTTCTTCAGTCATGTTTATGTTCTTTTCCAATGAGCCGGCTGTTTTATTGCAAAAGAATCGGTAAAAGAGGTAATTTTAAATAGGCACAAAATAAATTCTGTTCTGTGAGGTACCCATAACCCCTCTAGAAGATCCTAATTAACCTCCTTATGTCAGCATAGGAAGCCCTATTGCATTTGTAACTGTCAAACATTTATTTTTTAATAGAAATGATCCCTTTCTGATGCCTATAGGCATCATCATTCACAAAGCAAGCTTTTCATTTCAGGATATGAGAAACAACAGTAGATTAATCGAAGTCTGAAGTTCAGCACTGCAGAACATCCATCCATTACCTTGCTTGTCTGTAAAGATTATGCCCTAATAACATGAGTGATACAAGGCATTTCGTGAATAAAGCCCAGTCATTATCAGGTTGGCTCCCTGTGCTGCCATAATGTTGAATTACTGCTGGACCATGGAGCAGCAGTGACGAAGGTACCAAGTCTCAGGGGAGATGTTGTTCTATGACTCGGTTTTGATACAGATCCAGCATACCCACGTGCACATCTCAGTGTGGAGAGGGCACGAGAGATTTTAGGACGTGATTCTGATGGCCAGATCCAGCTGACCTCTCTGTGGGTCAAACTGCAAGTATTCGTTAGTAAAAATGGAATTAAGTCCTCCAGCAGAAAAATACAGGTTATCTGGTGATATTGGTACTACACCGGATCATTTTGCTAACATTGTCCTTGTGTTTTGGAAAGGAAATCAAAGACACTACGTGCCTGCAGGGCAGGGCCAAATCCTGCTCTCAGCAGTGGGAATTCAAAATACAGGTATTTTCAGTAGTGTCTGTACAGTCATCCTGATTTCATATAAGAACTGTATTTGCTTTAATCATGCAGTTCCCAAGCTTGACTTTGATGAATTGCGGAAGTAGGCTCTTATCAAGTAACCTGGTGTTTTTCTCTATTTTTTTTTTTTTTTTTCTCAAAAAGAGCAGGAAGTTTGCCATACTGCAGAGCAAGATAAATGAATCTGCCATTTGAAGCTAAATTTTCCAAGAAGGATTAGGATGTTTTGCAGTCCTGTAAATGCAGGAATCCTCCTTGCAAGCCCAGAATTTCTTTAGGATCATGATAAAAATTTGCTCTGTATCTACATATGTGTAAGAGGTAGAAGGGATTCCAGATGTGAACACTTCCAAACCTTAACAGCAGCTACAAATTTAAGTGAAAAAGATGGAAATGCCCTTACTCATAGTCAGAAATTATTGTAAATGTTTGGGGCTTAATTTCACATTGACTTGCTGTATTTCCATTCTATGTTAAAGGGTTTTTTTAAAAATGCACACAATCTTCTTGTTTGTGCACAGATGTGCTAAAAGGTCACCGGCGTGACAGGAGAGGGATGTTTTCATCTGATAATACTACCTTTCTTTTTGCCTCTGTGTGTTTTTCTTCTAGCTATCCATTTCCCATGGTATTCAGTAGCTGCAGTAGAAAGGACCTGGAAAATAGCCTGGAAAAAGGAGTGGGAATGTGTCTGTTCAACTTGCCTGAAGTCAAGGAGTCCTTTGGTGGACAGAAGTGTGGGAATGGCTATGTGGAAGATGGAGAGGAGTGCGACTGCGGGGAGCCTGATGTAAGACACCGTCTGAGAATTACCGCTCACCTCCTGTGCAGGTTTTTAACAGTGCAGAATTGGTTTGGCATGTTTAATGCTACTTGATGTAAAGCAAAACTCTCCCGTCCCTGCTTCTATCTTATTAGCTTAAACTTCAGAGTCCTCAGAAGTAGAGGGAGTTTCAATTTGAGTTGTTAAAGTTGAGGCAGGGCCTTAGTTAAAAATAGACTCGATTCACCATTAGAGAACAAACCCTTTCATGGCTTGTCCAACAGACTAACCGTGACTAACTGTCATATTTCTAACAACAGAAAGTCCTTTAAGTACTAGACCATAAGCTAAACTCAAAATACATTTGTGAACATTGCTCAAATTTCTCAAGATACCATGTGTGAACTGAAGGTGTGAGAATATGAGAAGCCACTCATATATTAATAAATAGTTATATAAATATTAACAGTGTCTAGGTATTCTTCATTGGAGACAGTTTCAGTTTTTAGGTACAAGACCTTTCCCTCCTTCCCAATGAGGTTTTTCTTTGTCACTAGCCAATTACCTTACTAACAGAAATAGCCTTTACTTCTTCTCAAAAAAAATTGCTACTACTTCAAAGATTGTTCCATTTAGTTTAGAAAACATGTCAGAGGTCTGCTCAGATCAGTAGGAAATGGGCAAAACCTGGGGGTCAAATAATATCCGAGCTGACATCCTTATCACTTTGGCATCCCATGCTCACTGGCTGTATTGACCTTCTTTCAGAATATCTGAATTAAATACATCAGCAGATGAGGGATTTGTTTCCTGTGATAAATATGATTTTACAGACAAAATAGATCGGGGCAGTTAAAACAGCGAGATATTGCTGTATCCTGTCTATACAGTGTATTGGATTTACACAAGCCATAAGGATTTCCTGACAGTTCACTCATTCTTCAGGGTAACGAGGTTGGAGGAAGCAGGCTTATCTTCTTGTTTAAAGTCAATAGAGTGCAAGCAGCTTGCAAATGTCTTTCTAACCTGGTTATCTTTCTCATTTTCACTTTTGAATGTTAGTGATACCTTTTCAAGTCAAAGCCACTTAATGTCAACAAACACTGACTTGATTTGGCTCTTCTTTCTTGTCTTTCCTTTTTAATTATATTGGACAACTGCAGCTTGGGCCCAATTCACAGAAATAATTCACTGGCCAGTCATTTGTACCAGCTGAGTTTTGTCAACAGTGTTGCAGTATTTTATGTCATGGAAAGCTGTACAATAACATATGCTAGACTGTTATGCACCAGTCTAATAGGTACATGTAGGTGGTTGGTAGAGATATTTCTCCTTTAAGTAAAATCTTAGCCCCATGTTGAGGTCTGTGCTCACTGACATTCCTCAGCAGTTGGACAGCAATGGATTCATGGAGGGTGAAGAGCTGTGACTGTAGCACACCTCCAACCCTTCGGACACCCCTGGAAATGCTGATGCTGTAGGGACTCTGACCATCTCCATCCACGCTGTGGTCTCATGTGCATTGGGGCTCATCATATTCTTGAGTATAATGGATGCCAGCATGCCCACCACCAGGCCAAGAGTGTAAGACCAGACCAAGGATTATATTCCCTATTAAGCTTCAACTTAATTTTGAATTATATTACCAAAAATGTCTGATGTGCTACAGTGTCTGGAAGGAGGGTTAATGTAGGTTACACATAGAAAGGAAGAAGAAGGAAAAAAAAAAAAAAAATCCTTGGTCCCTGAGAACTGAAAGGTGACAAATGTGGCTAATTTTATAACAGGCTGCAAGGGGAATCAGAAAACTACAAATTGGTAAATCAGAAGTCAGACAAATTACTTCCAAATGTAATTAAGAGCTAGTGCCTGAACAGCTGTGACACGCCAGGGACAAGTCAACACAGCTTTTGTGCCAGGAAATCTTGTCTTACAAACCTATTGCAGTGCTCTGAAGGACTTAGCAAGTGGATGGAAAGGGGCAATGATGTTATTGCAGCCTGTTAAGAGTCCAGAGAAGCTTTAGAACCAAAGTCTTTCACCAAAGCCTCTTTAGGAGACTAAGAAGCTGTAGATTGAGAGAATATTGCATGGGCAAAAGTTGGGTTAAAAGATAGGAAACACAACCCATTATAAATAATCCATTTTATGCAGTGGAAGGGGATCTGCTGCGATGTATCCGTGAGATGAGTCCTGGCAACCACACAACTCAGCATATTCATAAACAGCCTGGGAAGAGTACTAGTCTTAAATTTGCTGATGATATTAGTTAGGATGGCGAAGATGAAGGCTGTCTGTGAAGAACTGCAGAGGAACCTTCTGAGACAGCTGGACTGGGCATTAAGATGACAAATGGGATTCAGTGCGGAGTGATGCACATTCCAAACATCACATATAAGATAATGGACTCTGAGCTGACTCTGACCATAGAGGAACAAGACTTCATATTGCAATAAATAGTCTCATGAAAATGTCAGCTCTGTGCTCAAGAGTGGTCTAAAAGGTAAATAGGCTGTTAGAAATTACTAGGGAAGAAATAGGAAAACAAAACAAAGCACCAGTAGGCCTCTATAAATCTGCAGCGTCCTGCGTCTGGAGCTGCATGTGCAGCTTTTTCCTACCCCTCCCAGATCTCAAGAAGGATAAAGCAGAATGAAAATGTTGAAAGAGGAGCAATACAGAGGTTCAAAGTTTTGGAGGGGCTGTGGCAGGAAAAGAAGAAAATGAAGGAAAACGTGACAGAAGATGATAAAATCATGAGTGAAATGGAAAGGATGAGTAGGGAGCAATTGCCCTTCAGCAAGAACTGTGCACATAAAGTTAGAAAGTGGCAGGTTTGAAGCAAGCAGAAGGAGCTGTTCTCCAGACTGTCGATTACTTGTGAGTTCCTTTCCACTGAAGGTTAGAGGGGATAAAATTGTCCATGGAGCCAAGGGAAAGCCAGGAGGCTGGGAAGGTGTCATGTATGGGTGTTCATATTCTTGTCCTTAAGCATTTTCTGCTGGCTGCTGTCAGGGGGACACAAGGCTAGAAGGGTTATAGGGTGACCCACTGTAGTCTGTCTTGTGTTCTTAGAAAAGTGGGGTTGAAAACAAGATGTCCTGTCTACAGTATCCAACACCACGTAGATGATGCTAGAATTGCTGCCGTGTTAGTCTGTCTGAGATGCTCTGATGAGCCCAGACGTACACCAAGAAACCCAACTCCCATCATTGCTGTGGTTACTAATAATAACTACTACTAACAAACTACAACGCAGCAGTAGTTTCAGGTGGCAGCCTCCAGCCTCTAAAAGCCTTGTGAGCCTTTTCTGTTTGCTTGCCTGTTTATGTTCGAACCATTCCTGACAATTTAATAGCCCAGGCACAAAAGCTATTTACCAAACTCATTCCCTACAATGAGTAATAAGTGAGTGAGCAATTGGAAATTTCAAAGGCTGTGGTAACATCATTCAAAGAGCTGTGTCTTTATCCCAGCCTGCCTGTGGAATGCCGATTGCTTTCCACGGCTGGCTGGTGTAGGGCCAGATGATGGGGTATAGGAGCTGACTGTTTCAGAAGTACCTTAATTGGACTGTCATTGCTTTCCTCCACTCTGCTTTTCTCAGATTGCTATTGAGGTGAATTTATAAAATGTTTTCTGTGCAAAGGAACATTACTTCTTAAATACAGCAGCTGCACAGAAATATTTGCGTAGCCTGCTGCCTTCCGGCATGATCAAAAATAGGTGCAGCAAGTTGTTCCACTACTTCAGAGCAGCACAGTTAGCGTGGTATATTCAGCCAGATATTATCTAAGAAAACAGTGAAATGCTGAAAATCATTTTGCTGTTTATTCGTGAGTGCATTGGTAGCCCTATCTTCCAGTTGGAAAGCTTTACAAAAGCCAATAAAGTAACAAGAGGCTGTGAACATCAGTCTAACCCACTTATTTTTCCTGTGTTCCCTATATTGTTAGTGATCCCTTGTTAAGTCGAACTGGCTTAACACAGCTGAAGAGCAATTTTATCTGCTGCTATTTTTGTTAGAGAGATGAGATTCCAGCACAGCTGATGTAACTTGCAGCTTGTGAGCATAATCTTGGAAAAACAAAACCATTATTTTCTGAAACTTCTTACTAGCTCGTTCTACTGAGAATAAAGTTTGCGAAAGCCTACACATGCCACCATCTAATCCGTAAGTGTGAAATTGGGATGTATCAGTTAGTGAGAATGCAATTCATACTCATTTCGTTTCTCAGAGCTCTATTACTGGCTTACCCTGATAAGAGATTACATGGAATACTGTCATCATCTCTCCTTGTGGCAGCCACCAGTCTCCACATGATACAGAAGTCTGGTGAGCAACTATCACAAAGTAGAGAGCTGCAGTCATGATGCTCAGTAACCGCAACACAGGTCCTAGATCCTCAGTGGAGGCAGTGGAATCATTCCACTGACTTTTTTTTTTTTTTTTTTTTTGTGGAAATAAACCACTGTACTACTGTATCGGGATCGGTTTCAGCATACTTGAGTTGTTTGTGATATTTGGGATTAGATCCATAGCTGGAATAAACCAGCCTTCCTCAATGGCTTCTCTGGTTTTACTACAATTACTGTGCTTGTTGAATCTGAAGACAGACAAGACTTTTTGGATCAAGTTGTAGAATTTCATGCATAATTCATTATTTCATGCCTAGCTTTTCTTGGCGGAGCTATAGGCAGCCTCTTAATTTACAGCTTATTGTGACTGAAAGTTGTCTGCTCTAAATTTATCGTCCATCTAGGAATGTACAAACCGGTGCTGTAATGCCACTACCTGTACTTTGAAACCAGGAGCAGTGTGTGCACATGGACTTTGCTGCGAAGACTGCCAGGTGAACCAACGGAAACTTTTTTTTTTAATCTGTGTGGGGTGGGCAGAATTCCACAATCTTCCCAACTGAAGAGCAGTAAGCAAGGATGGAGAATAAGCAAGTTGGTATCATTAAGCATTAAGACACTTGCACTTCATGTAAGCAATTCCAAAAATTCTCAAGTTGTCACAGTTCTTTCCTGCAGTAGGGGATCAACAGACTTTTAATGGTGTCTGTGCTATTTGTAGCCACTTCATCAACTCGTGCAAAACCTCTTCTTTTTCATGAATTTTTGTAGGCTTTGGGGTTTTTTTTCATGCTTATATGGATGTTGTGCTCTGGCAAGCAGTCATTAAATGCTGGACCCTCTTTTTATGGGAAGACTCTTAAGATATTAATTCTGTCAACAGCATATATATTTTTAATGGCAGATCATCAACTCCTGTGGACTCCTAATGTACTAAAAAAAGCCAGCTTGCTGCAGGCATTCACCTTCTTGAATTCTCAGCCCATCTCTTGCATATGGGCTAATAAAGCATTCAGCAAGTTTCCATTGTCTGTGGCAACCATCTGCCTAAAAGCTCAGTAGCAGCAAGCTATCAAAAGAGCTAGCAAATGCTTTTTAGCAAAATCAATCTTCATGTCTTTTTGCTTTTTACCAAAGGCGCTGTGGTGATGCAGTTAAAAATCAGCGCTGCTCTCAGAGCACACCCATCTTTTGTGGTTGTTGTCGATAAATGATTGTTCAGATTGCCCTGTTCCACCATTAACTACGAGTTGCCTTCAACTCTGAGAAAATGCAGTTATCCAGGGAAATCAGGACAGGAACAGTTATATGAACCAGTTGTATAAGTAAGTTGAAGAAGGTCTTGACCATGACAGAGAGATGTTTCCATCAGGAAATGCATCTCCATCCCAGGAAGCTGTCAGGGAGCTGAATCCAGAGGCAGGTGGGCTGGTGGCTTGGTGAGCCATAATATAACAAAAAAAATATAATATTCTGTGTTCAGCTGGCTGCCCTGGTCGCTGCTGTGTGCTTATAGCCATATGGATGAAAAGGTTTCTGCTCTGACTTCTGGTCAGTGCTGCAGAGCATCCTTTGCAGTACAGCTCAGACTGTTTCTGTGCCTCTGTGTTCAGACATGATTGCAGGAGGCAAGCTGAAAACTTTGGTTCCTACTTGAAAACATAATGAAAAGCTGGATTTACCTTCTGACCCAAGCCACGTGAGCCATGTTTGCAGCTGCAACTTCAGTTTGGCCCTCCTTCCTGCCAAGCCCTTCTCAACCTGTGTCAAATAAATGTATTTAAAGAGCTGTGTAATCCTTAAACTGTCCTCTGCGGTCAGCTGGTGCAGAGCCAGTGGAAAAAGCTGTTCATGCGCTGCATGGGTTATACCGCTGCATAACTCTTATTGATTGGAATTACAGCAGTAAAGGGGTTTTGTTTGTTTTGCAGCTAAAACCAGCGGGGATTTCTTGCAGAGAGTCAAGCAATTCTTGTGATCTGCCAGAGTTTTGCACGGGAGCCAGCCCTCACTGCCCGGCCAACGTGTACCTGCACGATGGGCACGCGTGCCACAGGGTGGATGGTTACTGCTACAACGGCATATGCCAGACCCATGAGCAGCAGTGCATCACCCTCTGGGGCCAAGGTGAGTTTGAGAACCAGGAGGTCTGTTTATGAGATAGACTTGGGGAAAAAAAAAAAAAAAAAAAAAAAGCATGTGATTGGGAGGAATTTTATACGGCACCAATCTGTATCTATTCTTTTCTGAAATGGCAAACTGAATAATGAGGGAATCATTCTGTGATTCATTTTATCCTTGATTTGCAGTCATGTTCATTTCTTGCAGCAGGAGGTAGAGAGCAACACTAACTAGATTCATTCTGCAACAATGCTGCAAATGGCTCGGTGAACTTAGACAAATCATTTAACACTGACTTTGATATGGCCTTATGTCATCCTACAAAGTGCTGAATGCTCTTGACAGGTCGAAATTGCATTCTTTTTCAGACTGGTATGGAAGCTTCCTTCTGTGCTCTAAATTGTGCATCTGCAAAACATATACATCTGTCTACATCCCAAAGCAGAGCTCAGTATTTGACACTAACATAAAATTCTTGTATCATTGTGTGTATTTTATTAATTGGTGTTACCCTGTAAGCCTGCCTCCTGACAGTACACTTAGCACAGGACGTGCTCAAGCGGAAAAATATTTTATTCTCCTATGGAAATTTACTTTTTTGCAAAAATCTAATAGCATGAGTTCTTGGGTTATCCAAAATAGGTGATATCCCGGGAAAGCCATTCACCTTTCTACAACGTCCTGCAGCTCTTCCACTGAATTACAAGTACTAACTCAGCATTTTGCTATTGCCTCCTGCATCACTGGGGACATGTCATGTCTCCTTCAGCATCTCACCCCCTTTCTCAAATGGGAAAACTACTTTTACCTCTTCTGAGGAGAAACATTTTTTAGAGCTAGATTTAATTATGTCTTTTAAATTAACTTTTTCAGCTCCCTTAGCCTCTTAATTCAACATCTCTCTGCCTTTAACTCTCTTTCAAAATTTATGTATCAATACAATGACACAGATGTTTCCCTTGGTCAAAACCCTCATCAGAAATCTATTGAAAGATCCATCTGTTATCTTCACAGGGACTTGGACCATTCACGATTTTTGTTTTAAAGAGCATTAAAGCATCTCAGGAAATAAGGCCACTGATACAGATAGCAGGTTAACTTGGTCATGTGGGTATAAGAACATGTTAGCAAACTTTAACTCCCCGCATGGAACTGATGCATCTGATATACTCCTCCGAATCCCACTTGCATCACAGAGTTAATATGAGCTCGTATAGGCATGTACAATTACAGCCTCCAGTCTTAGTCATACTGGGATTCTTAATCCCCTGGATACCCAGACATTTTCCCTTGTATAAAGCAAAGTCTCCGTACAAACCAGTTTCCCATGCCATGGAAAGTTACTCGGTCAGACTGTTAATAATTTCAGTCGCTGAGAAAAATTCAGCTAAAGGTCAGGGAGCTGAATTGTTGCAGCTCCCTTGCCAGGGCTGTTTCCTAACTCAGCGAGTCCTCCAAACCCCCCAGGCTCCCCTAATTCTTTCTTGTCTTCCTTCTTGGGACTATTCAGTATGGGCACTGCTGTGCGTGGAGTCTCCAGTGGTCAAGGCTATGTGAGTCTGCTTCTGAGAAAGATGACTTCATTAAGAACAGAGCTCAAACAGACTTTAATTGGAATACCCTTCTTTTTCATGGGAATACCCAAGGATAAAGATTTTGAAAGGGTTTTGAAACCACTTACATCTGATTGGAGTATGAGCTGACAGATGCAGGGTGGAATGAGGAGAGGGCTCAGTGGGCCATGCAGTTGGAAAAATATCATGGTACAGATAAAAAAACTTTTCAGCCTTGCTTACAGCAGAGGGACTTGACATTCTAAGATGTTGTCTCTGGGCTTCATATCCAAAATACACATTTGAACCTTTTACCAGATTGTTGTAATTTGTTAGAAATTTTTTTTAACAACTGTATGTGTTGGAGTGGAGTGTAAGACTAGTTGTGTGGATTAAAAAAAATCTGTACTGTAACGAAAAAAACAGATCACAGTTCATTTGCATTAATTTCTTTTTCCGAGTAGGAGAAAGCCATGGAGAACAAAATACAATAGCTTTTCTTAAAATAATATTCAGTATATTGAATTTCTTATCAGTGTATTGTTTTGTATATCTTTCTTTATTCATCAGGTTACAGATGTCCAGTAGCCCAATGATAAACGTCAATCTTAATATTTTTAGATCTAGTTAAAGAAAAACGATGAGCGCTGTCAGAGTTTGTTTACATTGGGCTGAGCAATAGGAACCTGTTCCCAGAAAGAAGTACTTGCATTTCCTTGGGCAGTTTTTGTTACTTTCAACAGATGAATTCGAATCAAAAGTGGAATACTTTCTGCTATTCCCTATCTGCAATAGCATGGAAAGCTTGGTGTGAAAGAGGGGAGGAGCACCTGGGGACAGTCTCTGAAAACAGCGATTAACTCCTCTTAAATACCAAGTTCATTCCAGGCTGCTCCCAGAACACACACATTTCTCTACTCTCTCACATTAATTCATGTCATTTTTATCCTTAAGGAGCAACATGCATGAATTGCTTGTCATCTTTTTTGTTTCATATTCAGAACCATCAGATTGCACGGATCTGACCTATTGATAGTAGTGTGACTGAAAGATACATCGATAGTAATGCATTTGTGTAGTGTCTGGTACTCCACTGGCATTTTTCGGGAGTAACTAGATACACAGATAAAGCTATTTGAGAGAGAGAAATTATCGATTACCAAGGAATAGAAGATTCTCAGCTTTAGACTCACGGCTTTTTCTACATTGACAAGAAAATGATTCTTTAGGGAAGGAAAGGAGATGATTGTCAGTGTGTTTTCCTACCCTTCCCTGAGAGGGAAAAAACCCAATGATTTGGGGGAGCCAGTGGCAGGCATTGAGTTAATAATTAGAACGTACTTAACTTTGTTGCACAGACATGGCCATTTGTTCAGGCAAGAACAATCTTAATTTTAATGTCAGTATTTGTTACAAAGGCCTGTCACTGGTGTAAGAGCTTTGCAGTTTTTTCCAGGTACAACCCTATAGGCAAAGTAGATGGGCTTCCCATCCAAGTTAGCTGACCAGATCATTACTAAACATTTGTTTTGGGGTTTTTTTAGTTTTTTTCTAAAATAATAATTTATCCAAGCACCATAAAGATTTGAACTCAGTAAAATAAACCTAATTTGATCATCACACGTTTATGGCTGGGCCTTTTCTTTTGGAGACTGGAAAGGCATTAAGCCATATTCTCAGAGGCAGTGAGAGCTAGATCTTTTGCCAATTACCAGGCCTAGCATAAAGGACACAGGCAGCATAAAGATGAACCAATAGCCAGATTGTATTTGATACACAAGGGTCAGTCCATGGGTGAGCGCTGGGGGGACAAACAAGTCAGGTTATACATAATCGACATCAATCCCACTGACCCCAACAACGACACCGCACGACCAACAACGGGTGGGATAAATGGTGACATGCAGTCTGCCATAGAAGGGACGGGAGACAACCGAGTCAACCAGCCAAACACATCAGACCAAGGAACCCACACACTGAATCTCTCCACAGCCCGCGTTTACAAAAGCCAGACCTGAGTGGAGCCCAGTCCCGGGGAGACGGGAGGTCCTTCCCAACAGGGAACTCTGCACAGGGCATCCCCCTCACACACAGACACTGCCCCTCCTGCCAGGGGTCCCAGCTTTTATCCCTCAGTGGGAGCCCTGACCTTGGGTTACTCACTGCGGGACCCCTGGGGCTCCTTTACCCAATGGCTCTGTCTGCAAGGCCCCACCCTGGGGGGAAGCCTAAAGGGAAACTCACCCCCCTTTGGGAAGGGCTGTGGGAATCACCCAGATGTCAACCTTAATTTGGGGCTTGGGGTTGAAACCCCAGCATTTCACTAGCATACTCCTTAAATGCAAAAAAATGCAACCCCCCCATCTCGCTCATGCACAGACTTAACAACAGCAATCAACAAGATGAAGAGAGCGGCCAAGGGAAGCTTGTAGAAAGTTTGCTTTGCACCATCAGTGCAGTAAAACAAACTTAATGACATGTAAAATCCAGGTGCAAATCACATGACAGAGAACTGTATTTTTATGCTTATATTTATTTATACAGCTGTTCATGGTGCTAGTTGGCATAGCCTGACCAACAGAACTCCAGTCTGTTTCTCAGAGGTTGGGGTTTTTTTCCCTTCCACACCCATAAACTCTGTATTTTTAATTTTTTTTTTTTTTTTTTTTTTTTTTTTTTAATGTCTTGAGACAACGTTGGGAGCTGAATTGAAATAGTTTTCCTTTCTGCTGCCAGCCTGATAACGGGTGATTCTCTGTTCTTGGAATCAGCACCATGGTCAGAAATTTCTCTCTTCTCTTTCGGGAGACCGTGACGGTATTTTCTCCTTGCAGCAGGTTTTGCGCTGATCTGAAATGACACAGCGTTTCTGTATCACTTCCAAAAGCATAGAACATCTCTTTTTTATCTTTTTTTTTTCTTTTTTTTTTTTTTTCGTAGCCGTATAGGGAAAGAATTGGGCTCATCGGTATACACATTTGGAGAAAAAAATAGTCTCCAGGCTGACAACTGCAGCGGTGAGCCTTGACCTTCTGCAGTTTCAAACAGCTGATTTAATCCCTCGAATAAGGCTTGGCATGGAAAGGCTGACAGGACCTTAATTACGGGGTCATGATACTATAATTATCAATAGCAAAGTGAAATAAACTCTGCTTATCCAGCTCAAAGCACTTAATAACCACTGGAAATCTTTCACAAATCATTTTGCCTTTGCCTGTAGAGGTAGTGAAATAGAGAAAGACAGGACTTTCTGCTTCAGTTTACATGGTGCAATCATGATAAATGGGTTTTCTCCAGAAACACAGCATTACAATTCTCTTCCTTCAGCATCCTCTGCAAACCTCCTTTTAACTTGGTAGCTCCATCTGTTCAGCTTCTTACACTCCGATATGTTTTCATCTATTAAAAAGTCCAAATATTGTGAGAAACCAGTCAGGAGAGGGAAGAGCCATCTGAATCCCAAGCAACAACGTGTTCTGGTTTGATACCAAAGACAGAAATTGAAGTTAGATTCTGGTTTCCAAGCCACAGATGATCATTGGGTACCAGGTGTTTTCATAGACAGGCTGCTCCAAGCCTGCCAAGGGAGCATTTTTTTGTACTCCGTGAGATCTTTCTTCTTGTCAAGTATTATTGGTTGGAGTTAAAACTCACTGTCTGAGACCTGCAAGGATGCTGCAGATGTGGTGTCCTTCCTGCAGGCTGCTTTCCATCATGTGTCGCACACTTGACTTCTGTATTCAAAAAAAGCAACCAAACAAAAGTTCCACCAGGTGAAAGAGGAAGATAAGTACCTCAAACTCTCTTAGTACTTCAGTGAGCCTTTTTCTCTTTTTAACACCATTTGTTTAATAAGTTTTTGTTAGGTCATTTACAGTCAGAGCACAGGACGTGAGCATTCGTTTTGCTTTCGGCAGCTTTTGGAGCCACACACCGCTCTGAGGAAAGTGTGGCTGTGCTCTGGGCTGCTGCTGCCACAGCTCCAAGGGAGCCTCCAGTCGTTGCAATGATATGTCATTGCCTCAACTATGTGGGGCACAAAGTTCCCAGCCAAGAAAAAAATGAGACCTATAGCAAGTGCATAGGATCATGGTAGATGCAGGGGAGGGCGGGGCTGAGCAAGTCGGTCTTTGCAGATGTGGGAGAAAAAACAATTTTCCTTGGCCTCTCACTTACAGCTTTTTTTTTTTTCCTTCCCTCCCCTTTCCTCCTAAAGCTGGCATAGCATATGCACATGTTAATGTTTGTATCAAGCTGAATAGTTAATGTGCCTGCCCTGGAAAGATGAGGAGGAATCTACACGCTGAAAATGGAAATTTGACTTTGCTTTTTGCACAGTGCCTTGTCTGGATGCTTTTGTTGATTTTTTGATTATTGCTTGTGGCTTAATGAAAAGAAGTGAAAGACTCCTGTCGGAGTCCCTTTTAATAGTTCCAGACTTGAGAAATGTTCTGAACTCAGCAAGCTTGATCGTAATCTTCCAAAGAATTTCAAGCTCTTGTCCTGCTCTCCAGGGAACCAACAGCTCATATTCTGTTCCTTCTGTGCCTTTCTTTCTGAGTTTTCCAGTTTCAGTATGTAAAAATGTAAGAAGGAAAAGAGGGTGCCATCTTAAGCCTCTCCAAGTTTTAATATTTTGTCCTTAATAGCATTAGATTGCTCTTCAGCTGTATATAGTATTAGTCAAGCTTCCGACTGTGAAATGCAGATAATTAATGGAGGCTTTAATCTCTAAATTATTACTGAAAAGATCCACAGTAACTGGTAGTTTTACAATCATATTTGTATTTTCCTCTCCAAGCATTTGACCCCTTTTTCTTAAAACCTTCTTCCTCGCTGAAGGCTTTCAAATGAAATCTTCAGGAATATTTAAATAAAATATCTGTTTTACCCACAGTTAGAGGCATACACAATTGGAAGTGGCTCAAAACATTTGAAAAAATATAACTCAGATATTCTGTCTCTGTTAAAGATTGGGGAACACTGTGGAAATGGTGTATTTTCGGCCTTTAGGCTATCACATCATTTGCTGCCAGTTCTTTATGTTTTAGTTTGGCTGATCTATCAAAAGTATAAAAATGTATCTAGCAGGTATCTGTTAAGAGTTTTAGCCAGTGCATCTCCTTACCTTGTCTCCTCAGAGCAAGTCTGCATATTGCAGTAGTTGAAATGTTGGCAATGACTTGATTGTGCTATTAGTTACCTTCACGGAGAGAAAATATGGGGTAGTAAAGGGCCCTTGCAAAGGGGCTCTTAATCTTGCAAAGAGCAGCAATTATTGGCTGGAAATAAAAGCCACACTTCTCAATAGAACAAAGGGATTAAATTCTAATACATGGCCTAATTAATTATTGCATCAGTCAAAGCAGGGTAGTAGATCCTCCTCCTCTTAGACATTTCAGATGAACACATGTATCTTCCCCTAGAAGATATTCAATAGTTGGTCCTAATCTGGGGGAAAATGGACAGGAGAGTGTCTGTACAAGACGTTGGAATAGATGTTCTAGTAGTACCTTTTAACTTCTAAAACATAGGGATGAGTAATCTGTCTGCACAAACGTTTCCAGTACTACTCCCACCAGGGAAGTTCCTTTGCCGTTAGGATATGTCTCCATCATAAAAGACTACAGTAGATAAGAACCAGATGCTGCATGTCTTCCCAGATTCCTCCTTCTACCACCATGGTAGAAACAACCCCTCTTTCAAGTCAGTCTTTCTCTCCACTTTCAGCTCACTCTCGGGGTAGATTTACTGAGGATTAAGGTGGGGACGGGTTCCCTTCCTTCCCCAGTACATTACTTGAGCTGATGGCACTCATGTGGTCATGTCTTTGCAGACACATAGCACACTAGTCTGCAAGTGGATTTTTTTTTTCTGATTTCTTGTTGTTCTGAATTGCGCTTAAAAAGGCCTTTCTTGAAAAGTATTTTCTTTGGCTTTAGCTCTTGGGGGCTTGCTAGAGTCAGATGGACTCCTGTAAAAAGAAGGGAGTTAACTTACCAGCTGGCCTTCATCTTTCTTCACCAAACTAGATTTGGCATTTGCTAAAAGTTTTTGTGTCCTAGGAGGATTCACAAGGGGGATATCATCTAGAGAAATTCTGAAAGAGATTGAGTTCTGCATTGTCTATTTCTCAGCACTGCCAACAGAGACAAATAACAGTGGAAAACCGCACATTCAGGCTCTTCAATTAGCATGCTGATCCAGCACAACTGTTTTGTTGTGCTTCATCAATACGCAGATCACATCCTACCTTCCCCTAAAGCATCAGCGGAGCTCAAAGAAGATTATTAAAAACACCTTGTATGAGATGAAAGTTCTGATTAGGTTTTGTTTCAGGTGCGAAACCTGCTCCTGGGATCTGCTTTGAGAGAGTCAATTCTGCGGGTGATCCTTACGGCAACTGTGGCAAAGACTCCAAGAGCTCCTTTGCTAAATGTGAACCCAGGTAGGGTGTCTCCCTGCAAACACGGGCACAGATGCAAGGGTGGTGGGAGAGGGTTCATAACATTTAACGTTATTTAACTAATCTTTGGCTTTGTTTATTTCCTGCAGAGATGCTAAATGTGGAAAAATCCAGTGTCAAGGAGGTGCAAATCGACCTGTAATTGGTACCAATGCTGTTTCCATAGAAACCAATATCCCACTTCAGGAAGGTGGCAAGATTCTGTGTCGTGGTACCCACGTGTACTTGGGTGATGATATGCCCGATCCTGGTCTCGTGCTGTCAGGAACCAAGTGCGAAGATGGAAAAGTAAGGTTCCAAAACACGCCCAAACAAGAACATCACTACGCTCATGCTGCCAAGTATTTTGTACTAAACTGGCTGGGGTTGGCCTTGGGATTTTTTTTTTTCCCCAGAAGAATTGTTTCTCATGCTCACACTGAGTCAGATTTTCACTCCCTTCTTCTTTTGGCCACTGTTCTGGATTACAGATTTGCAGATGAAATGCAAGTTGCTTCATTTTATAACTGATTTTTTGAGGACAGTCCCAAGTATCTGTCCATGTAGGATAGAGGTTTTCTGCTAAATAAGTACAGCAAAATACGTTACAGGCTTGATAATGAATTTATGAAGAGTTCAACGCATTCACTTTCCCAGTTACTATAGCATTTCAAAATTGTCGTTCACTTCATGTTTCAAAATTTATTATATCTGCTGATTATGGCTCACACACACCCCCCTTTTTTTTTTTTTTTTTCTTGCAGGAAAAGACATCTCTGTAGGCACTATTAGAAAAATATAAATTCATTGATGTTCAGCCACTAAAACTGGTTTTTTTCAATCATATTTTACGAACTTTGGGAACCATCCGAAGTGAACATAGTCCAGATTTCAAATGTCTCATTCTTAGTTTTTCTTTTGTGAGAAAAGGAACAGAGAAAAATGAGAGACAGCCATGAGTTTACAGAGGGGGAGGAGTGGAAAGGAGCCCAAGAACTGTTGAAATGAAGAAGATTTCCATACCCTCAGTGGATTACTTGCAAAAAGAAAAAAAAAAAAAAAAAAAAGTTCTTTGATAATTTGTGGTAAATTCAAGTAAGCTTCTGAATTTTTGAATGCTTTTGAATTATGTTGGATTATCACACTGCATTGGGAATGGGTTTAAAATACATCCCTAGTGAAACTACAGTTCTCTTACAGGAAAACAACCCTTACAACATTTCTAAGTCAATCTGTTATAAAATGTCTTTTCAAAGAAAATTCAACGCTGGGAAAGCACCCCATTATGTTTTACTAATGAGTATTTAATCTTTCTAATCTATCTAATCATACACATACACACTATAGAATACACAGGCTAATACTTAGGAAATTGTATGTTTTACTTTGAGGACATTAGTGCGTTTGTATTATGGATTAAGAATATGAATTTAAATATTCTTGAGTTTTCTAAGCCGAAGATACACAATTTGAAATGCAGCCATTTTAATGTGATCAAAATTCTGTGTGCTACTGCACTATGAATATTTGAATTGTGAATACTGCTGTAATCAGACCATATTCTCTACATGCATGCGTGTTGATGCCAATTCACTCTAATTTCCTTTCCATTTTTCCTTTTCCCCAGGGGATAAGTGCCCTGATTAAGCATCCCTGTCGTCTCCTTCAACACTATTCCCTGCTTAATGCTAATTATTGTGACTGACTTTTAGTACTACTGAACTGAACTGCAGTTAAACATGAGCAAAATTGTGCAGTGATTTTTTTTTTTTTTTTTTTTTGGTCAACATAGCATATTAACACTTATTCCAGCCCTAATTTCTTCTTTTTTTCAGTTTTCAGTAGAATAACTTCTCATTACTGACATCTTCATCAGTCCTTTGAATGTTTGATGGTATTATTAGATGGTGCTAATCTTGCTTTACCTTAGTTTTCAGTGGTATTAGAAAAGTTAACCCATACTGGAAAACAAACAAACAAACAAATATTACTTTGCATATGCTATTTGTTTACTTCCGTTCCCTATAAGAATATTATTACACTTTAAAGATTGTTGGTTTCTATTAGACACTAAAAAAATTGTTTAGTTTGGCAAAACTCTTACAAAGGTCTGAGTTTTGCTGAAGAACAATGATGAGCCCATATATATCAATGACCTCAGTTAAATATTCAGGCTGTCCGGCCTCCAAGTTCAGTACTAGCATAAAAAATTATTGGCTTGCACTATTAATATAAACAGAATTATGCTAATTAACACCACGAGAGGACCTGAACCCTTCCTTGAGGAATCATCTGCTGCTGTGAAGACATGAATGCAGTCAGCCCTGGTACATGGAAGAATCCTACTCAGTGCATTCCTAGGTCTGAAAAAATGCAAATTACTGGTTTTTAAATTGTCTTAAACAAAACCCAAACCCCAGTGGCTCACCACAAGTTCCACTTCAGGGAAACTGTGAGTGTTTATTTACACAAGCTCAGCATATCAACCAAACATGAGCTATGTCTGAAATTCAGTATTGGCCAGGATGCCAATCGAGAGCAGAATTCACAGATTTGGATCTAAATAACTTACAAAGGCAGCAGAAGAAGATGACACCACTTAATTCTGGTGTTCTTATCTTTTTGTCAATATACTGTCAATGCAGCATGTGTATTGGGAAATCTTTAACAGCTGTGAGAACCACTGATGGATGAGCAGACGTACAGAGGAGGACATGATGCCTTGGGAGCGCCAGCAGTTCTATCCCTATTAAAACTCCTTTTCTCTTATTTTGCAGATTTGCCTTAATCGCCGGTGCCAGAATACAAGTGTTTTTGGTGTACATAAATGTGCAACAAAGTGCCATGGACGTGGAGTAAGCATTATAGAAACACTTTTTTTACAATCAGTCAATAAACACTGGACAAGAAATAATTTTATGTAATAGCTTTGGGATCTACGATTGTTTGTAATATATCAAATTCACTGCAATCTTTTTTTGTTATATGTTTCTGTTTTCAGTGTCCCTTATATGAACTGCAAGAAATGAAAGTATTTTTATTTAACAAAGAAAAAATTATCAAGTAGTAATTATCTTGTTCTTAATTAACAGTCTGTGATAAAAAGGAATTTTGTCATCTTCAAAGCAATTTTAAATCTAACCTCCCTTCATGAAGAATTCCATTAACATTTCAAAAAATACAGTTTCTGTGTGGGTACAGAGAAGTTAAAATATGCATTTGAGCTGACAGTCAAATGGAAAAGCATTTCCAAAAGTATTAAAGTAAAACCATATTGATGAGTTTCATGGTATGAAAGCGGTGCAGGATGAAAAATTTGATTATATCAGTTCATAATATCAAAGTGTTTTGAAACCTCGTTTATATTATGAACATGTTAATTGTGTCAAGCTATGCCTTATTAATGATTTGCTGATGATCTGTTTGTTTCTGTGAAAAGCTGTGGCGACCACATTGGAAGAGCCACAGGAAATTCTCTGTCCTCTCCTGAGAAGGGATTTTAATTTGCTTTAACTTCTTTTATCCTCCTGCATTTGAACAACTGTGCAGTGTTGATGGTGCTGCACGTTATCATTGTGCTGGAATGAGCATCAGCTTAGACTGGCATCTTTGTGTCTGCTCAACGGAGACCCTCTGTTGACTCCTGACTAGCAAAAAATGACCTCGTGGAACGGTAGATAGGAACTTCTGAAGCATTTTAATTTTAAAAATAATGCTTAAGGAATGGTATTTTTTATTATCTTGCTGTCGTTGAAAATAATTTTTTTTTTTTTCATTTTACACGACCATAGCCAGTCTAATCTATGTGAATGATATTTTAATACTCTGCAGACACAACCAGTATAGTCTTTCTGAAAGACTTCCAACTGACCTTGCCAGAAAAATGCATATTTGCAAACTCTTGTGAACTCACTAATGTCTTACTCAGAAACCCATTTATTAATCTATTTTGTGGCTTCTCCATGGTGGTGGCAGATCAGTGTTAGCACAGATGCAAGTACCTTATTGACAACTAGCCCTAATCCCAGAAACTTTATTTAAAAATCAATTTGAGCAGCTACATATGACTGTGCCATCTCTCTCCTGTGCAACAAGATTTTTTGGCCTGTTTGGTTTGTGCATTTTGTTGATACAACACAAAGCTTTAGCCTCTCTATTAGTTTCATAGCTACTGCTTGGGTGGCCGCAGAAGGAAATAAAAAACAGCCCTTCTTTTGGGTGGGTTTTTGGGACTTTGGGACCTCCTGAGGAAAAATCCATGAGTCTTCCAGCTCCTTCTGCTCTGTGCAGCAGGAACAGGCTGATGTTAGCGATGGACTCCAGTCCTTCAGAGCTCTCTTATTCTGCAGGCAGAATTTGGTAAATCAGGTCTCGCTAGTTGTTCCTTCACTCAGATTAAAACCACCAGGACACTGAGGACTGTATCTGTATAGGCAGTGCAGATGTGATGATGTCAAAGGGAGGGTTTCCTCAGCCCTGATTCCAGTTTCATACGTTCTTTCAGCAATTGGTTCACCTTAGAGCTGGGGGATCTGAGCAGTGGAAAAATCAGTATGCAGCCTAGTGCAAGCCCTTGATGGATAGGAGTGTTCAAGTGGGCTGACAAAGCTTTACAGCCTTAACAGCACAGAGAGACTCTTGTTCCTGTGAAGGCAGAAGGAACAGAAGTTAGAAAGCAGATCATGTTGCTGCTGGAGGCAAAGAGAGAATAAGACTTAAGAGGTGTGTGATTATCCTTATATTATTGAAATTGTCAGCTGGTGCAACTCAAACGATTACCTGCCAAATAAATAATGCTTTTTTAGGATCCCTGTTAGTCCATGGTGTCTCACACTCAGAGTTGCTCTGTGCCATCTTAGTTGTGCCAATAGGCAGATCCCAGTACCTCTCTTTTCTTCTCGAAGTTTTATTTCTTTCAGATGTGTCGCTACCTGATTAGGAGGCCTTATCAGCCAGTGCTGCTCTCAGATATATATGTGTATAGGGTAAGCCTTTCCACGTTGAGCCATTTGTCTTGTTTTGCAGGTCTGCAACAATAAAAAGAACTGTCACTGCGAGGCTGACTGGGCACCCCCCTACTGTGACAAGCCAGGGTTTGGTGGCAGTATGGACAGCGGACCAATTAGACAAGCCGGTTAGTAGTAATTCATGCTTTACCTGTTGTTTCCGTGATAAAGAGTGGAAATACAGAGTGTCTTGTAAGCAATGAGCTTGCAAGATTGGGAAATGAGTCAGTAAATCAAACGGCTTAATCCAAACACATTGGCACCAACCTGAAAATTTAGTGAAGCTAAGCCAAGGATGCAGAGTACATCAATTTTCTTCATAACTAAAGGCACAGTGGTCCTGGCGGGTTCTTTTCTTTGCCTTTTTTTTTTTTTTTTTTTTTTTTTTTTTTTTAAGATACATGGTCAAGTTTAGTAGCTGAGTGCAGTAGATAGGAAATGGTATTGATTTAAGCCGAGGATGAGGAGCTAACTCCCACACTTGTGCTAATCCTGTTGCCATGGTAGATGAATGTTGCAGTACTCTTGGATTCACCTTGAGATATGCCAAGCTCCAGTGTTCTCCAGAAATACCTTCTTGTACACACAACCTGCTCCTATAGTTATGTACCTAATGGAGAGTGAATATTGCAATGATTAGAAATGCAAAATTATTGCCTAATCAAAATTCAAAAATATATTTCATATAGCTCTTCCAAGAAGGAGCTTTTGTATTGTGGAAAATATCAGACTTCTGACAGTATCAGATTAAAACTAGATTTTACAGATAGCTTCCACACATTTGCCAGAAGTTGCCCTCACATATGATAGTAGCAGGAGACATGCATTTTCTGTAATTTGTGTTCCAATTTCCCCTTTTCAGTCTGCAGAACATCAGCTATATAGTATCTTACTTCACCTTTGGCCAAACTCAGAAAGAATTATTTCTACACATTGTGAATTTTCTAGGATTTGATAATCATCACATGCCAATTTTTCTCCAGAGTACTGTAACTTTAGTGACTTCCATCGAGGTGTTTCTGATTTATGTCTGAGTATGTGACAGGACAAACAGTCTACTCACACGTACATATATAAACTGAAACTTGCTGGGAAATGATCTGCATGTTTTCATATGAATAATACAATTCAAAACCAAAATTGATCGTATTCTCTACATGCCAGATCCTGCAGTGAATTGTAATACTGGATTTATGACATCACGGTCATTTCCATGACAAAGCTCTACATTATGATTTCACTGTTGAAAGATGTTTTTTCAAAATACCTACCAGTCCGTAAGATAGCAAAGAAACCGTGCTCAGGCACTGAACAAGTGTGATTAATTCTTTGTTAAATGTTTTCTTTTAAGATTTTCTCTAAAGCATTATAGTCCTTTTTCAGCTTACCTGAAAGCTAAGCATCTAGGGAGCCACAAAATATATTTTAATAACGTGCTGCATAGAGAACATTAACCGGAGAAGATAAATACAGGACATCTTTGATAATTCTTGCATTTTGTGCTTTGGAAGCCAACACTTCAATTTAACAGAAAATTGTTTTAACAGTTGTTGAATATAGTGTGGTATTTTCACCATTTTTCTCAAAAGACAGTGCTACATTCAATTTTACTGGGATTAAAAAAATATGGAAATTGCTAGAGGACCTAATTTTCTATCACTGACACTTGGATTTAAATATGAACACTTGATGGGGTGGTTTGGATCATGATCTGAGTAGTTTGCACATCTCTAAATCAAATTACAGAAGGATTAGCTCAATAAAATACTTTCATCTTAGTCAAACAAGGCACATGGTCTCATTAGTATTTTGTAACTGATTTTACCCAGCTGACTTAGAATAAACCTATGTGTTTGACACTCTATATTTTTCTTACAAAGAAGCCCTAAGTATTTAATTGTTAGGTAGTCAAGTTCATTAATTTAAATTGCATAATCTTAGCTTATTAATTCTATTAAACTTTTAGAGGTGGTGAGGGATTTATTATTCTGCAGTGCTCTAAGGTAAAGAGCGTAGCACTTCATGCCCCGTCAAGCCCCACATGTAGTTCATTCCCTCAGTGTTGCTGACTGTTCACCAGCATCTGAGTGAGTTTAGGCCAGTAGATGAGAGCCAGCTGGCTGAAAATCAGTCAGGATAAGAGAGACAGTGATGACAGGTTACCAGAGCAAAGATTAAAGATGCTTCTCCTACTGTGGGAGTGTGCATTTTTTAGGTCAGCAGTCCTGAAGAATCTCAACATCCTCTTCTCCAGGCAGTGATCATATCACGTATCTGTAACGGTCAGAGCTGCTGCTTACCTATTCCTAAAAATCATAGAATCATAGAAGCATTTACATTGGAAAAATGACCTTTATGATTAAGGCCTCCACTAAACCATGTGCCTAAGTGCCATATCTACATGATGGTGACTCAGCTGCTTCCCTGGGCAGCCTGTTCCAATGCTTGACAACCCTTTCAGTGAAGAAATTTTTACTAATATCCAATCTAAACCTTCCTTGGTGCAACTGGAGGCCACTTCCTCTTGTCCTACCACTTGTTACTTGGGAGAAGAGACCCCACTGCACCCTCCTGGCAGGGAGTTGCAGAGGGCCAGGAGGTCTCCCCTCAGCCTCCTCTTCTCCAGACTGAACCCCCCCAGTTCCCTCAGCTGCTCCCCAGCAGACCTGTGACACGCTCCAGCACATCAGTGTCTTTCTTGCAGTGAGGGGCCCAAAACTGAACCCAATATTTGAGGTGTGGCCTCACCAGTGCCGAGCCCAGGGGTCAGATCCCTTCCCTGTCCCTGCTGGCCACACTATTGCTGATACAAGCCATGAGGTTTTCTTGCAGCTGCAAGTCATCTAGTCAGGGTTCATCTCACTGTTGTGCCTCAGTTAGGTCCCAGCAAAGGACTTGAAGCAGCTTAAAGCATTCTGAAAACTGAAACAAGTGCAGAAGGCTGCAGGCCCTTGATGAGCAGAACATCCCTCTGAGAGCACACACCATTGCTGAAGGCTTTCCTTCAGCTCCTCGCTTGCCCCCAGATTGATCTTGACAGCCATCTGGACAAGACCACAGTAGTCCAGATTTCAGACTCTTTGCCTAGTGTTAAAGCACAACGAAGCCCTTTAAATCTGGTTATAAAGGAGCTAGGGTTACTGCTTATGTCTGAGGGACAGCTAGGTATTTCTGCCCCTTTCCTCTCCCTCTCAGCCTCTGTCTCCCTCCCACCCTGACAGCAGACAGCCCATGAAGAAAATGCCGGTCAACAGTGCTCCAGCCATCACCCTGTGGGTGTCTGGATGAGGCCAACAGCCCGTACAACTTGTGGCTCCCTTTGGAGGTGACAACCTAAGCAAGGCCTGACCACAGGTGCAGAGAGCATACATGGAGGTGTTCATGTTTGGACCCAGCTATCAGACTAGACTAGAACTGAATGGTTCAGTTGGGAGAGACCTACAACATTCTATTTTAACCAATTTCTCCCCAGTCTTAAAGAAATAACTTTCAAACAGGCTGAAAATTCAAGTATCAGTCTAGAGAGAAAAAAAAAAAAAAAAAAAAAAGAGTTTACTAGTCTTCTATTCACAGTTTATTCACTTCACCTGCATTGCAGTTATAAACCCGGGCCAGGCAGTAATGTGCTGATCCATATACACAACACACTTCAGTAGAGATGGCTCTTGAGAGAAGATAACTCAATGTGTTTTGTTGCAGATAATAAGAGTTTAACCATAGGAGTGTTGATAACCATTCTGTGCCTTATCTTTGCTGGATCAATCATGTATCTGAAAAGGAAGACTTTCATGAGATGGTTGTTTACAAGTAAAAAGACAACAATAGAGAAACTAAGGTATGATCATTTTCCCTAATTGTACTCTAATATAATAGATATTAGTAGAAAGTAGCTGTAAACATAGCAGCTCTCATCTTGACACTCATCACCGAACGGTATGAATATGTTAGAAAGAGCCAGCCTCAACAAAAATATTCACCAAGTACTAACAGCAGTGTTTGGTTTAATTTTACTGATTGCCAGTAAATAATGTTGGTTTTGGTTTGACTATATACCTCTTTTCTTTTGTGATAAAAAATTAAGAACTGGAGGAAGTATTGGCTTTATTTTCACTTGCTTGAAATAGTTTTATTACATTGCATGGCCTTTTATCTAAACTTAGTCGAGTGAGCTGAAACTTTCATATTTGAGGTCATTACTGTTTAAATGCTAGATTCATTAGAATAGTCTCTTGGGTGTTACAAAGCTGCATATCCACAGATTGCAGAAGCTAATTTAACAGACTACTGGTTTCCAAAAAATCAATATTTATTTTTATTCTTGCAGGAGCACTAGACAATTTTTACTTTCCTTGTTTACTACAAAAAGTCAGAAAGTCCTTGCAAAATCTCATTCTGAGAAGACGCTACTGTTTAAAAAAGTGTTCTAAAGCAGAATGTTGTGTTCAGTGAATCTGTTTGTACTGCAGGTCTGTGAGTCCAGCAAGACCTTCCAGTTCATCTGACCCTAATCATGTTCATACCACATCTCTCAGCAAAAATCTCATCACGAAGCCACAAAATACAAACATACAAAAAGTGAGTCCCTAAATAGTTTACGAAAAAAATAACCCATATTATATATTTTGGATCTCATTTAAGTAATGTATTATAACACAATTGTTACATGAGCTTAATATGATGTAGAACTAACAACAGGTAAAATGGGAGATGTAGGCTTCAAGATACATTTATGGATTCTAAGTTTTAGACAGGTGGAGAAGTCAAGTGCAGAAAAGAAATGGGTTAGTCTCCAGGATAGAGCCAGCCAACTTGCACCAGAATTCTACATCTGAACAGTGAAGGATTAGTGCTTGAGTAGGACTCTGGAAGCTGTTAATCGCTTCTCTGGTTGCAGAGGTGCTGAAGGTAGATGAAAGCAGAGTAGAAGAGAAAAGCAAGCGAAAAACATAAATTTTAAAGTAGTAACGCTTATGTCAACTCTTGAAGTTTCTAACTTTTGGTTGGGGTTGTTTTTATAGAGAGAGGGTCCAAGAAGACCACTGCCATATCAGATCATTGACATTAGTAACCCCGTGAAGACACACGATTTACCACAATTAAAAACACCGCAGCGAGTCCTGCCACCCCTTCCCCAGCTGCCCTGTCACCAAGCTGTGCCTGAAAGACCCTTGCCAGCTAACCCTTCGCTGAGGTTTGCCCAGGTAACCGTTCATTCTCTTTAAGCTTCTCTTCTATTTAGTATTTAGTGTGAGAGTATCTGCATGTAGTGAAGAAGAATGGATTGTCTTCTCATCTTTCATACTGGCCTTTTCCCACAGTAGTTCCTTTGTACAAGTTTAGAAATGCAGCACAGATATATTGGTTTATGCCAGCTGAGGCTGTGATTTAGGATCCTAAACTCTCTCTTCACCAGTCAAAAGACACAAGAGTATAAACAAGCTCCGTATTACAGGCAAGCACGGGCTCATTTTGCCAGCTGCCCAACTGGAGGGGAAACTGTATGGTTTGTTAGCAAGGTGCCAAATACAGTGATAGAGTTTAGGAAGTCAAGTTGCAGATGTCTTGCACGAGGGCAAAAGGTATGTTAGCTTGATGTCCTTCTGTTCTGCCAAGGGGGCGTATGAACTGCGTTATTATTTTTTTTCTAGAGATCTTTCCAGATCTGAAAAGCAGACTTGTAATTACCCACGCTATTTCATGTAGATGTACCTTTCATTGCAATGTGTAAATGGAGCTGGCAACCCTATTTTTGGTAATGAGATGCATCTCAAGGTGATATTCAGGGTTGTTTGTATTAAATTGTCCCTTTCCTTGTCACTGGCCTCTCTCTTTTGGTTGCATTTGTAGTGTGACTGTGTCTGAGCAAAGGAATCAGGCACCCAGCTAGTTCTGTTTTGTAGTCATGGTGCTATTCTGGATATAGCTCAAGATTAAAATGATGTGAATGTTATCACCAAGCTAGCTTAAACGAGTATCAGATAGATTTGGATGCACGTACTGCAAATCCGTACTCAGATAGCTGTGTCTTGAGTGACTGTGCCTATCTGAACCTAGCTGGGATGTCGAAGGACAGAGTGCCTTCATCCTGCAGCAGCCTTGTGAGCTACTCCGAGCCACTTTCCCAATGATTTACAGGAGGGTATGGCTATGAGAAACAGTTGTTGAAGCACAGTGCTTTGAAAAACGATTGTAAAAATAACACAGAAACAAAAAGGGGTGAGACAGTGCTGAGGTGTCATGGCAGTGTGCTTACATTTTATGACAGCAGAAAAAAAAAAATCTATCTAGTTTTAATTTTGTCTAAAGCTGAACATTGAATCACTCAGGCCATATTTTATAAGTGTAGCCACTTTATTAAATGCTTTTGAAGTATTTAAGATTTTTTTGTCTTTCCTTTTCCATCTTGCTAGTCATTTATTTTCTTTCTCAGAGGAATGGGAAATACTGTTTTTTTCCAAAATCAATTTTATAGAAAATCTGAAGTAGCATTGGCTTTGTCTGTTGCTTTTGTCTTTAGCTCCAGTGATTTCCTTGTTTATTTTCTTAATTAAAACATTCTGCATATTTCACAGTGGTCAAAGTTAACATTTTAAGTGAAAGTAATTTTCTATTTCTGAATCAAATGGTTCCATTTAAAAAAAAAAAAAAAATTTCTATTTCTTCTTACCTAGCAATCTATAAGCTTACACTGTCTCCCACTAGCAGAAGACAGATGGAGAAAAGTCTTTCCAAGAAAAAGTAACCATTTCTCATTCCGATGGTGCATCAGTATCTGCCCCAGGCTGTCATGGCACATCAGAGCAGCCCAACTCAGCACTACAATTCACATTCCTAAGTGCCCTCCCCTTCAAACCCCACATAAAGCACAAGTTAGAATACCAAATCTCTAGTACTGTCATTACCAAACACTGACAGATCCGAAACTGCCAAAAAGCTTTCGAGTTTGGCAGCTTAAATTAATTGTGACAGTTACTCCATCAAGCAAAATATTGCTGTTTGCAATTTTCAGTTGCCGCGTGAAACAGAAGTAGGACAAACAAGGGATCAACTCAAGGCAACCCAGCAAATAAGCAAAAGTGGCTTCTTTCTAAATTATGTGCATAACCTCAATTCAGGATTGTCAGAAATGGCGACTTTTTATATCCTAGCGACTTTTTATATCCTAGAGACACAGAAAACACAGTACGGGAAGAAAATCTTTTCTTCTGAAGTTAACAAATTTACCCCCTCAAAGCTTGGAAGCAGTAAATTAACTTAAGAATAGTTTTGGTCTAGTTTGTATAGATACTACTTAATGTCTTGCTTCAGCACTCTCTTGGAACTGCATCCATCAGGTCATCAAGAGGAAGCCCTTTAAAAATCATTGCTACATTCCTAATATCATCCAGATGCTGGGTGCCGCGGTACAGCGCTGAAGAAGAGGATCTGAAACCATTCACTGCACCCATGGATCGGCAGCTGCCACCTCCTGCTTCTCCCTTGAGAGGAGTATTTAAGCAGGAGCTACCTTCCTGCTGCCTCTGGGCTTCAAGCAGCGGACAGCCGAGGCACAACATACCAAATAGATTTTGAGACAACTCTCTTCCCTGTAGTGGCTGTTGAGACAGCAATGAATGGATTACTATTTTGCTATAAAATTTCCTTTCAGATGTAAGTAAAATAGTAAAAAAACCCCCACCACTAACAACAAAAACCAGGAAACAAACCACTTAGCAGATGAACTGTTGCCAAGTTTAATATTTAACAATCTTGACTGATAAACAGCTTTTTCTTCTTTCAGTTGCTCTCACGAGGCAAACATACTTTATTTACGGGCCAGATTCACAGTCAGTATAAATCAGCACAGCACCACTGAAATCGAGGAAACAGCACAGGTTTATCCTAACCATGGGTTCAGTCCGTGCATTCTGATTTGATCACTTCCATTTTGTTTTGTTACTGTTGGCACTGCTGCCTCTGACGCTGTCGTCTTCTTATTACCAAAATATCTCATATTTTACAGGTCATCCTTACTACAGGAAATATAGCTTAATATTTTTATTTTTCCTCTAGTACAACTGAGCTGAGCCCCCCTCACTGCTCATTCTGCCACAGTTATTCTTGCTAATACCTCCCCTATGTCACCTCAGACTGGCTTTAGACACAGAAAGCTAACTCAAATTAAGTTCCTATCTAAATAGATTGAGGAAGACACCCCTTCTCATCCAGTGCATTTCAGGCAAGGACCTTCTTCCAGTTGCTTATTTTAAAAAAAATATATCAGTGAAACAATTTAAAGCTTCACGCACCTGATGTCTTTGTAGCTGCTCAGTAAGGAGAATTATGTTTTTCTTCCTAGCAGAGCTGTAAAGAGAGATCATAATATTTAAAACAATACTTCTGGAAATACAGAGACTGAATGCATTAAATGCTAAGTGGTTGATAGAAAACTGGACAAAGAAATCAGTCCATAAAGTCTTTGTATTAAAAGACCTGAAGCTCTGTAGGGGCAAAGAGTGGGCTGGGAGAAAGGGGGGAAGCAGGGAAGCACCGACATGGTGGGACTAGGAGTGAGCTACGGACTTGCCAGCACATCAAAGGCTACAGCAAGTTTCCACACGTGTTCACATACAAAGTTGTATCAATTTGGATCTTCCTGTCGCACATAAAGAATATAAAAGACCTTCCTGTAATCGGTTTGGGGGAGGGGATTTATTTCTTCAAGTATTTTTTTTTTCCTTTGCTTCTAAGGATATATGTTTTCCTGGTGGCATTTTCCAGTGCTGGCATCTCCTTTCTGTGAAGTGCTCCTCCTCTGAGTTTCATCTCAGCCATTACACAGTCTCCATCTCCATTTTTATCTGAATTACCTCTTTTTTTTTTCCTCCTTTTACCCTCTCTTACCATCTTGCCACAGACTTTCTGACAAGCCACTTTGCTGCTTCCTCCTTAAGGATATTAACTCAAGGATGACATTTTTACAAGCTCTGGGGAAAAAAAAAAAAAAAAAAAAAAAAAAAAAAGTCAGGTGTTGGGCTTTTGTACCCATCAGAGTTATGTTTATAGTGAGATTTCTATTTCAACGTACTTCCTCACATGGCTGCTTCTTATGGAATAAGAGGCCCTAAAGAATGAGTTTGTCTTAGGCATCATGCTCAGCAGTGAGAAGGTGCTCACTCCACAGCTGAAGAACTGTTCTAGATCAGCCATTTCATCCAGCTTCCCCTGCAAAAATAAGGGAAAAAAAAGCAGCTGATAGGGTCCCATCAGCAATCAGCTGCTCTGAGCTTCTCAGAAAGTTGATCTTTCCTTACTATCAGGTGTTGCAGGTGGTGATTAGACATAGGACACAGCTAATAAACACAAACAAATAAACAAGGACAGTTCTGCTCTCTTTTTGTTCGTTCATCCTTACCAGATCTTGAGCTCATCAGACCTTTGCCTCTAGCCTGCTGAGCCTGTATCAGTTCCTCTTCCCAATTATGGGACCTAAGCATTCGCCAATTAAGGAATAAATACAAATCATACAATAACAATTAGGGGCTGATCAGGCAAACTGCTGAATGCTCATGTGATCAGACTATTTCGTGTGATTAACCGTGTAAAAGTCCTCGAGGGAAGGCACTCAAGGGAATTAAAGGCTTTATGGTGTTCAAAGACACATTTGGTTTTTGCTGTCTTTATAATGCTGATGTTTGTGTGTTTGTTACTTTTTTTTTTTTTTTTAAATGCTGTCCACTTGAGGTGATCATGCATATACTCTCCCATGTAATAAACATTACAACTTTTAACAAAATTATTACAGAATCCAATTTATCTTCTACTGTACAGATAATTCAGGTATTGAAAAAGCATCAGTTTCTGCTGTGATGTAACTTGTTCCAAACTGGTATATTCCACTTCAAAACACACACAATAAGATTTCATTGTGTAAGAAATGTAGTGCACAAAATAAACTTTGGTTAAGAATTCCTGATGGTAACATCTCTTAATAGTTTTAAGGTTCTAGTTCTGTATCATGGGAAATTATTGTGTTTTGAAGAATTTCCTTTGCTAGCATCTAATCAACCTCCGTGACTTTCAACAGGATAGCCCTGTGAGATAAAGCTACATATTTACAAGCGTGCCGTTTATTTTATCATTTTTCCAGGCCTGATTATTTCAATAATCTTTGCAATTCTTTTAACCCCCAAAGACAGAGCTCACAGACAAACTTCTTATTGAAGATATGTTTATCTTGGTTTGTAGTACAAGTTCTTCTGGATTCAAGACTAATTTTTATACTGAATATGAGATTTGGCTATAAGTGAAAATAAGAATTTATTTTTTTTTCATGTTGTTATTTCTGACTTACTCAAGAACTAGTACATGTTATGCCAAGAGTGAAAAAGAAGGAGGACGTTATATACAGCTTTAAAATGTAGTTTGTGGTAAATTTGAAATTACTATATATGAAGTTTACTTAAGCTCCCATATTTTCTTCCTTATCAAAATGCCTATGGGTAGTCAACCTGCCTTTTCTTCTTGAAAGAGCAAACATTTGCCATGAAAACTAAGAAGACAAAGGGATGCTCAAAGCGAATAATGAAAACTTGTACTTTGTTAATGAGCAATTCATGCCTCTGATTGCTTGTTTTGATTACATTTTTCGGGGGATCTTAAAGTATATTATGCCTGTAAGCTGCTCTTGTTCTTTTTGGTCAACTTTACTAATGATAGTTATGGCAAACTAATAATTAAGAGTAAAATTACTTTGAAAAAGCATGACTCCGCAGTTCAAATAATAGAAGGATCTGCAGTGAGTTTTTGGATATATTGGAGAGTTTTTCTGTGCCCTGAGCAAGTCACTTAATCTATCCCAGTTCTTCATAATGAAGACCACAAATAGAGATGTTACCATGTTTGCAGTGTTTCAGGGACCACACAGAAGAGACATTAGCTCATGCCTGACAGCAGATGACTTCTGTTCTTTATTAATGAATCATTTAATTCCACAGAATGAAAGCACAGCAGCATCTCTAAAAACAATTCCACAGATGCTACCAATACAAACTGGACTTGAGCAGTTTGGTTTTGTGGTCATCTGAATTTGCATTTTAAAGTCATTTCTAGTCTTTCCATCTTTTGATATAACTACTTTTACAATGTTATGTAATCCATCTATGTTGTTTCATTTACCACCAATTAATCTTAATGTTTAACTCCAGTGTAGCTGCACCCAGGATTTCTGAGTAAAAAAAAAAAAACAAAACCCAAAAGAAACAAAATAATTAAAAGATAGTATTAAAGCTTTGTTTTAAAATATAAGTGCCTGTTTATTAAAAATAAGATATGGCTTACTCATTTAAATATATCTGCTCACAACTACTCTGAACTTACCTTCAGTTTAGCTCATTTGTTGCTATGTTAAGTATGTTGTGTCAGTCCCAAAGACTAATACAACCTTATGTTTTATAAAAGGAAAAGCACAAACCAAACCCTCCTCGGAAGCCCCTACCAGCAGACCCTCTGACCAAAGCCCGCTATAGCAGCGCGTGCACAGCAGTGTCTGGACACACAAAAGCTCTGCCTCACGTTACTCCTCTGAGGTGAGTTCTCCTGATCTGAACGCCTTGATTTACAACGCTTCATTCAGTGACAGGTCCAAAATGTCTTCAGTAATTACGCTCTGTTGTAACTATTGCTGACAGCCACGCAACAACCGTTTCCTGTTTACTTATATAAAAGCACACGGTATCGGACTGATTCTCACTGGGAGTATGTCAGCACAACTGCACTGACTTCCGCAGGAGTAAGAGAAGTTTTACTACGTATGAAGGTTTGACTGTAAGCACCTGACCTCATATTTACAAAAAACTGCCCAATAAATACAATTCCTTGCAAAAGAAAGGTGTTAATAAGCATCGATTTCAAGAGAAGCACAAAGTGCTCTCAGAAAAAAATTCCCTACTCAGACCACCTACAGAATCAGGCTGAGAACTGAACGCTGTTAAGATCAATCACCAATAAACACAATTTTCCAATCACACATCTCACGATGGCACACCAATTTACATCATCTGAAAATAATACCCAAAATGTTCAGGAAGCACACAAGTCATACACTTCAAAGAAAAAGATGATGAAAAAAATAATCTGGAAGGGAAATAACTATGCCCATTAACACTGGGCCTATGCCCAATGATATTTTTTTTACCCAACATTCTTCAGTTTCCCATGGAAAAAAAAAGTAAGCTCAAAGAAAGACAAAAAGCAGTGTTTTAAGCTACAGGAATTCTATTAATGAGGCATTTAACTGCTCAGAAAAATTAAAAATAGAATCAAGTTAGTTTCCTAATGCTTCCAGCAAAAAGACTGTAAGAGTGAACTTTGATTAAGGTCCTGGCTGTCCATTCTAGTAAGTTATTCTGAAAGTAGTAATATTTTAAGATGAGTACTACAAATTTTTGAAACTAACTGCTATTCTACAACATTAAGCAGCATTTCTGAACAGGTGCAAAATTGATGAGCGCCCAAAGAAGTAAAGAGTTTAAAGAACAACACTTGAAACATTCAGCTGGCTTATCCCACTGGCCAGGCAGCAATTAAAACATGAACTGAAAAAAAAAAGGAGTCTGCTGGTTCCATTTACACTTCGTGATGAGACTTGTGTATATAGTAATATGTCTGATCTCCTCCCAGTATGAGTCCCATGCTACGTGTCTGAAGTTAACTTGGATAACGCGAAGAAGTTTCACCCTTCATCTTCATGCCTCAAGCATGATGCTTGGCAGTGAGAACTAACAAAAGTTTAAATGAAAATTTGCTTTTTTTCTTTCTTTCCAACAGACCAGCTCCTAAGCATCCACCACAGGTATCCAGGTCCAGCAACACTGCTGATGTGAAATGACAAGAAAATCTGACACCTTTATTTTAAAAAGTGAAGACAGAAGTTTGCACTATCTTTAAACTCCAGCTGGAGTTCATTTTTTATGACAATACTTAGAATTTTTAATGTTTAAAACAGCATTATTTTTAAGAATTCTGAGCTACTGCCTTTGGTGCTGTGCTGTGCTATGGTGCTCTGTATACTTGCTCAGGTACTTGTAAATTATTAATTTATGTTGAATATTTATTACAGTGCAGTGCACTGTAGTAGATATTTTTACCATAGCTGAGTTTTCCTAAAAAGGAAGCCTTTTTTGTAATATTTCATTGAACTTGAATGATTCTGCTCTATTGGTCCTATGTAGTGTGTTTAGTTTTGATCTGTTCTTTAAGGAGTGCCGATACTCATGGATAAATCAAATGTATAAACAACTCAATCTCGATGGCTCACAACAAACTTTTGAATAAATATGTCAGGGTACAAAAAAAAAAAAAAATCTCTTCTGGAACATGGTGAAATGCCCGATATCTGCACACCAATGTGTAACGTATGTATTTAACCAAAGTATCACTCAGTGTTAGTAGTTGTACTGTAATTTCAGTTTTCACATTACTGTTTGAAATCGTCAAGAAATCTGTGCTGAAAGAGGATGAATTCACTTTGGACAAGTTCTCTTACTGAAGAAGTACTGTATATCATAAAACTGTATTATTTTTAACCTCATTTTCCTCAAACACAATACGGTTAGTACATATTAATGCAGATATCAGGCCTCCCAGTGTCATTAACTTCTTGATGCTTTGGTAATGAAATTCACCTACACTGTGTAAGGTAGTAGTATCTCACTATGTCGCATAGCAGGGGGCGGGGGGGGGAAGCCATGTGTTACAAAGATTTACATTTTAGGAATCAACTATTATACTTATTTCTTTTGCCTCATCGCTCTGCTTATCAACTGTATTTCGCATATTTACTACTGTTTTGTATTTAACTTCTAAAATATTTTTTCTGGGTTTCTTAATGTGCAAATCAAAATGCCTATTTTAATACATAGACTTGGAAACATGGAAAAAAAAAAAAATCATCTCTTTACTATGTGGTAGCATTACACCTGATCGCTTCTGTACCTTCTCAGTAGCACTGCTGAATACAGTTGTTTCACCTATGCTGTAATAAAAACAATTTTCAAATATCAGTTGGAGTAGAGGGAGAAGGAAGTATTACCTTATATAGGTTAGTTTCCTCATTGCTTGTAGTTTTTGTTTCTTTAAGCAAAAATAAAAGCATTGATAGAAACTTGGATCTCATTTCAGTGAGTGTAATTGTATTTAATTTTCCCAGTTATTCCCCGTTGTAGCAATACAGCACTTATGTTTATTGATAAACTAAAGAAACCAAAATAAACCATAGTTTAGTTTGCTGCTGAGTAGCAAAGTAAATGCTTCCCAAAAGCATTTAAATTCTTAAAGCAACTCTAAGAGCAACAACAGTGCTCTATGTATGGAGAATCACTACAACAGGAGGATGGTAACTCACCCTAGGCTCAGCAATGCCATTGAAACCAAAATTATGCTTTTTACATCATTTACATATTTTTGTATTTAAAACACTAATTTCTTCCTGTCAACAAGCTTTAGATCTAAAAAGGGGGAAGTGAAGGGGGCATCTCAGTTTGAAGGAGACACATGATCTCAGTTTGCTTGGTTGAATACTCTCCCATTTTTAGAATGGCAAGTCATCGGGCTGCATCGAAATGCTGAAAATCACAAGCTGAAGCTGTAAGTAGCGAAAGAAGGCGGTGAAGTTAAATGACTAAAGAGTCTGTATTATCTGCATCAGAAGTTGTAACATCTGAATGTAACGGCACCAGCCTAGGTAAGACTTAGCACATGTGTAAATTTAAAGATTTAAAGTAAGCTTTAGGTTGAAAATAAAGGTGACCCACCTGTTCAGTCTTAGAAGTACAGAAATAGAAATATCCATAGAGGGATCCCTGCAGTCTTGTCCCTGTAAGAGCCAGCAGCCATCTCACCAACACCGAGGCCAGAACAGACCACAGTCCCGGGACCCGAGCACAGCAAAGCTGGGACCTTGCTGGGGTGATGCTGAGGGCCCTTTGGACATGCAGGTGGGTGCCTGCTCCCCCCCCTAGAGAAACAACACCCACACTGGAGTGTGGACGTCTGGAGTGTTCACATCTGGAGGAAGATGACAGAAGAATGATAAAAGGACACTGCTCTGTGTCCCCACCGCCAGGCAGAGGTCTAAGATTGAAATGCCTGGATGGTTTTACCGGCTCGTAACTCTCAAAGAGCCCCATACCTGGCTGTTAGTGTATTCCCGATCAGCACAAGCACCCTCCACGCTGCCCAGCATCACGTCTGCTGGTGCTAGAGGACGGGAAAGTCCAGGCGTTCACCATGGATGAGGCGAGAGGCCATCCTTGGCTTCTGTAGCTGAGCAGCAGGAACCCAGAGGCAATGGGGCATCATTAACATAATACTTTTTACTGTCTTTAACAATTCAGAAAGAGAGAGAGAGAGCGCGAGCACGTGCAATCTGGGAGAAAATATGTTTAAACAAGCTGTGAACCAAGCAGATTACTAAGCAGGAAAGCATATGTCAAATTTATTAACTATTAACACTTTGCTAAAACAAGCAGCTGAAGCATATGTATCCAGTGATGTGGAATGTGGTCTTACCCTTAAGAGTGCATGATTACACGTACATGTTATCTGAGTTACTATCTCTAGTTAAAGCTAGAGATTTGTAGCCATTTGGAAAAAAATAGAAAATAAATATCGTAATGCCCCCATCTGAAACAAGGGCAAGCAAACCTGAACAATTACTCCCATTACTCAAAACCAACAAAAGGTAGTTACTAGCATACTACAAGCTGATTTTTATTTTTTTTATCTCCTTTCTCATAGCAAAACAGACAAGTAGGTGCAATGTATATAACAGTCATGTAATCTGGAATCCTTCCAATTAGCAGGTATGCAAATATATTTATACATATTCAGATGCAAAATACTACAGGCAGAAAAGGTTCTGTAGCTTTTAGAAGGGGCAGGGGGGAACCTAATGAGCTATCAAGTACTACTTTTGTTTTGCTGCAGTTTTTTTTCCCCAGGATGTGAGCAGTAGCTGGCTGTGTGCTGTTTTCATACCGAATTAGTGTCTTTATGATTAGACATGCAGATGTCATGTAAAATTCCATTGTGAAAACCAGATGAATGGTTTGACATTAAGGACAGTGTCAGCAAACCAATTACCGGGGGATACGCCAGGATGTGAAATGCCACATTGGCTACTCTGTGGTAGCTGTTCCGTGTATCTACTACTGACCTGCAGTATCTGGTTTCAAAGTGCTGTCAGCCCGGCCTTTAAGTCCTGTCCTAAGATACTCATCTATCTCTATGCTCAGCAAACCGTAATTTAGGAGATTTAAAAGTTAAGCTACATCATCCTTTAAATCCTTTTTTTTTTTTTTTTTTTGTAACGTTCAATGTATCTTTGCGGAACAGATCTTCTCAATAGATCCCTACTCTTGTAGGGATCCCTACTCTTCCTTTCCATCTCCTTTTTCCACGCACATATTTCAGCCTCCTGCCTACTCAACACAAGACACTGGTAGAGGCTAGTGCCCTTTCCAGAGGCAAGGCAAGAACATAGTTTGCTCTCCCTAAAGCACTGCATGACAGTGCTGCTATTATCCTGATCAACAGAATAGTAAGTACAAAACACCATCAAAGAAGAGGAATAAATATGCAGTAAACCAAAAGAAAAATGCATATTTAGCCATCAAACCTCCTAGGTTTAGTGTTCTTTGATAACTGATAGCTTAAAAAAAATAAGTAGTAAGATTTTTTTTTTTTTTAATTTCATGGAATAATTTGAGAGTTTTTTCAAAAGCTCACAAAAGAAACATATATAGCTTTATTCTTATCTTCAATTCTGGTTTCTTCTGATCATTTGAGTGTACAACATTAGTTCTCTTTTATCAACTTCCAATCAAATACCAGTATTTTTTAACTCTAAATTACCATGTAACTGTAAACAAGTTAATTCTTATCCTGCAAACATTCTCCAAAACATAATTTTATAAACTTGGTAATGCAAAAACTCATTCTGCACACAGCCCATCCTTCCAGATAACTATACCACGCAGTACCAAAAATTAAAGACACATCATAGGCAGCTGCCCTTTTCACATAATACCTTTAAGAGAGAAGCATTAAAAACCTAGAGCATATTGAGATAAAGTTTTGAACTCTTGGAATGCAGTTAGATTCAGAAATCAAATACCCAACATCATCATCAGGACAAAGATTTATTTCTTTTCCGTTATTCTTTTTTTTTTCTTTTTTAAGCAATATAGAGGTATTGTGGGTCTGTACAAATGAACAATAAATTTTTAATGTTTTACTACATGTCTAATTTTTACATATCAATTTATATCCTTTAACGTACTTAGGAATACACAACTTTCTGGTGCGTAGCATCAGCAGAAGAATAATTTTATGTATTTTTAAATATAACGCTACAAAGTGCTTCCTATGAGTCTAAACAATCAAACCAAGAGAAGGAATAAAAACATTTTAAAAACACTTTAAGGGAGGCTACCTAAAAACACTAAGCATACTTTTTTATTTGAAAAGCTGTTATTGCCACAACGTTTAGGCATGGTAATTAACTATTTAATAAGTTATTGTGGACTGCTCATGGTATGGATGCAGACAGACCAGCGTACCATCTTTATGAGCCATTCATTTACAGTCCTTGCTGTTAAAAAAAAAGTTTGCTAAACTTTTCACTATCTATGCTATGTAGAGGACTTTTACCAATGCAGCAGGTTTTATATTTTACATTTCTAATAGAATCTTCCACTTGAAAGTTCTTCAAGCAAACACAATCTGGTAATTTGACAGTTGAACTATCTGCTCATTAAGTACTATCAGTAAATACAGTCTTAATTATATTTGGTGTTTTTCCTATGTAATTACCCAAATGGTTAGGAAAATGCCAGTTTCCTCAACGTAACATACAACGTGCTAAGAGAAAAGGACACCTTTTTGCGTGTACATTCTCACTGCTCCAAGTACACTTATCAAAAGAAAATATTCTGCAATAGATTGCCCTTTCCTTGTAGGTACCTTTCACTGACATGTCATGGATGTTTATACGTGTAGATATTCCCAGGAGATTTTCCTTCTATTAAACAGAATCGAAAAAGGAGAGATTTGTTAAGTATAAAAGAACTTCAGTTAAATCAAGAAAAGCAACCCATTCAGAAAAAAAAAAAAAAAAGCCATTAGCTGCATTGGCTATCCTGCAAACTACAACCTCAGAGCGGAGCACAGAAGGAGCATGTAGGAGACACAGAAAATAAAGTGATTACCATTAAGCAGAAAGTCTCACGCAGCAGCCTTTATTCCAGCAATTACAGAGCAGAAACTCAGTACTGCAGCAGTAGCTTACCTGCTTCTCCATGGGCCAGAGTTACCTTCGGGCGAGTACACTAGACAGGGCACTTTTCAAGATTTTAAGACTGTGGCGTTGCCTGGACTCCCATTAGCTGCCTTTCAGCCGTGTGGGAGCATGCCAGCAATTTTAAAAACCCTTCAGGTTTTGGCAAATTTGCAAGAGTGGGGGAATCGTTACCTGCAGACCCTTTCCACTGGAGGAAATGTAAGCAATGCGTACATACTAGTACTTTTATTTTACATTATTGCTGTGTGAATGATCCCGTGGGGAAAAAAAAACAAAAAAACCAAACCTGATTATGATATATATTATGTTTTATTTGGAGGAAAAGACTATTTCTTTTTTTAAAAGCACGTTTAATTTTGTGCTTTTCAAAGCTTGGCTTTGCAATCTTGATGTTACTTGCTATAAAGACATCTAAGACTATGATTTAAACCCCCAAAATACACAATCAGACCTTATGGCATGCCTGAATCTACCTGACCACCCTTTTTTTTTTTTTTTTTTTTTGTAATAAGCACCAGCAATGGATGGGCTTCCAGAAGCAGCAGTGGGTAGAAGATTTATATTTGATTATCAGTGTTACAGATGTTTGCTGCCAGCAAACACACCACAGAATTGTGCCACATCTTGGCACATCTTGACTCCGTCACAGCCAGACTGACTTTTGCAGCTCCCTCCTGATCTCCATGACCCAGCCCAAGCCTCTTGCAGCAGCTTCCCAGTCTCACTTGCATCCTCCTGATTTGTTTCCTCCCATTTATTTGCTTTGGTCAAATTGGAGCCTTTTCTCCATGTCCAGGTTTCTCTTAAAACTTTCCAAACTGCTGTAGTTTGAAGCCTGCATCACATAAAGAAGAATTAACAGAAAACTGGGCTCCATAATTTGCTGTGGTTTCTTTGGAAGGTTTTGATTGTTGTTTTTAAAATGCTGAGTTAACAGTCTTCCTTGCAGATACTATTCCAAAGTAGAAGGAATGCTAGAAATATTTCCTCATTTAAAAATTACCTAAAAAAATAGGAATAAATGAAAGCATATCCTAGAAATATGGTCCTTTTTCTAGAGCCATCTATGCCTAAGAAACAGATAGTAAAGTAATATCACAGGGAGATACTAGTATATTGCCCAGTAAAGTGTTTCTGCAACAATTTCAGAAGCTTTCTCCTTGTAAAGTATTCAAATAATTTACGGAATTATTTTTTTTAATTGTATTTTAATTTCCCCATTCAATTTTCAGTAGCATTTTTCTATGAAGATATTTATTGTTCTGGCAACTTGTCCACATCATGGCTTAAAACAAATGATGTGTTGAGGATTAGTGGTATAAGCATCTTTGGGAAAAAACATAACAAACAAGAAGAAAAAGCTACATTACATTTTTCAATATCATGAAAGATAACAAATATTGATTGGAATTTATCAAAAAATGAAAGTGACTTCTTCTTGGAGCAAACTTAGTATTTTAACGTACAGTTAAAACACATTAAAGCAAGTACCTGACAGCACTATAGCACTTCATTTTATAAACTGGAAAGCATTACAAAGCATTAAAAATAAGAAAAAGTTTTAATGCTAGTCTACATGTATTTCATGCTGTAACACGCAGACAACCATCAAATACTAGCTGTGGTTAAGACAAATCATTTCTACTCCTGTTCTCAAAGTTTACAGTGTCCTATTACCTGCTACATAGTCCTCCTGCTGGGAAAATTTAATGCAATTTGTATTAAAATACAAATATTCCTCACCAGTCTACTTGCATTAACCACCATTTCCCTCTTTCTGTGCAGTCGACACGGCCTCCTGCTAAAGCTGTGTTGATATAAAAATATAATTTTCTCCAAGGTTTTATTCAATGACTCTTTCAGCGTAGGGTATGTACAATACCTGACATAAAATAATTCAATAATTTAAAGTAAGTTATGACATTATTTAATACCACGCAAAGTCAAAAGCAAGAATACAAGTTTTACACCTTTAAAGGGAAGAGAATCTTTTTCTGAGTAGACTTGAACAGTGGCAATTCATTTTTACCTTCCCATCAGTGTCACTGTCACACAGGTCTGAAAAGACCTCAGATCCTTTATATCAGATTATTTTACTACTAAAGTCATAAATTTTTAATTCTGAAAGCCAAAAGGTAAAGTATATTTTTTTTACATAGCCTAATACACCTTTCTGAAAGAATATTAGATGCCTCAGCACACTGTATATTTTCTTCACTTCTCGAGCTGAAGCTAAATTTGCTGCACAAACATTGTGCTCATAATTTGAAGTAAAGAAGCATTTCCTTGGAAAATTTAAAGATTAGTATTAACAAGGTTGGGTAGAAATGCTAATTTTTTGTTTACTAAAGGGACGGTCATGAAAGTGAAAAAGGTCTTGAAGAAGAGAGGGAAGCAGTAGAGAAGAAAAAAAAAAAAAAAGCGTTTAATTTTCAGCAGCTTAAAGACAGTTTGCAATATCCTCAGGGGAATGCCAAAAAGTGTGTTTGTTTATTTGAATTTCTTGCTTTACATCTAACTCTGCATGCAAGAAGGTTTTGGTTTTGTTATAAGAAAGCTGACTCTAAATCCCACAGATATGCTTAAATACAGGAAAGCATGCTGAAAAGGAGGCACAATTTATTGGGTGCCAAGGACACAGAAAACCGAGTATTAGAGGTGAAACAGGCAAATTGCAGGATATAACTGAGGTCCAGTATTCACATTTTCACTTTCTTTGTGGAAAAAACCAAAATTATCTGAGTCCCCCATCGGTCCTGGTTTTGGCTGCGATAGAGCTATTTTTTTCTTCTTAGTAGCTAGAATAGTGCTGTGTTTTGGATTCAGGATGGGATTTGGTATGAGAATAATGTCAATAATACACTGATGGTTTTTTGTTGTTGCTAAGAAATCAAGGACTTTCCAACTTCCCACATCCTGCTAGTGTGCAGGTCCACAAAAAGCTGGGAGGGAGCACGGGCAGAGCACCAGACTCAAACTGGTCAATGGAACAATCCATATCCTGCAACATCCTGCTCAGTACAGAGATGAGGGTTGATGGGGAGACTCTCTTTCACTTCTGGGATTGTGGTTTTGGGATTTTCTCTCCTCTGGTATAGCTAGTCAGGAATGGGCTGAACATCGGTCAGTGGGGGTTGTGAGCAACTACATTGTGCACTACTCATTCGTATTTTCTATTATTAATATTATTATTATCATAATTATTTTTATTATCAGTAAAAATTATTTTATTTCAATTAAATTGTTTTTATCTCAGTCTACGAGTCTCCCTTTACACCTCCAATTCCACCTTCCGTCCTCCAGGATGTTGGCAGGTGAGCAAGAGGCTGCGTGGTGTTCAGCTGCTGACCGGGTTTTAACCACGACACCATCTCTGAGCTGGAAGATAGGGAAATAGTAGTTTTTCTCTTCGTTTTTTCTTCTTGTCTTCTAACAAATTGACCAAGCTCCAAACAAACAAACATCATAAAAAACAGAGAAGGGAATACATTAAAAAAATAAACCCAGAGTCAGAAAATCAATATATAGGAATTATTCATATCTGCCTGTGAAAACTTTTAGTCTTCCAGGAGTCCTTTATAATACCGAAAGGCAAAAGCAATAGCATATCCCTTTTAACAATAAAAAAAAAAAAAAGGAGAGATAAAGCTACGTTTACTTTAGCTATCTCATTTTAACAGGAGTTTCTCCTCCACTTTCCAGCAGCAACAGACCAAGTTCTTTATTGCCATGTAATACGGACAGCTGTAAGCTTGATGAAGGGCACTTTAGAAGAGTCGTGTGCCAACACACATTCATACTGCACAGCCCCAATCACGACTACAGACATGAAGGAGAACCATAATACTTTGCAGAATCATCAACATCAGAAATAAGATCCTAAAAAATACCCAAGACAACAATCCCAACAGCTAGCCGTTGCAGCCACAGGTCTGGGTACTTGCTCCTGGAGCCCAAGGAGCTCATACTGAAACAATAACCCTAAATCCTGTTTGAAAGGTATAATCTACATTCCATACCAATCTAATCCAGGGTGCTGGTGACTGGCATTAAAGTATGGACTAAGGTTTTCACAAAGCATAAAGTACCAAAGCACTTTAACGCCCCCGTTGCTACTTACAGCCCACACAAGGATGCAACACAAAGTCATTAGATCGGTACAGAAACCATTAATTTGATTTTGGCAGTAAGTAAAGCCTAGGAACTTGGAAACTGCATCAAACAGATGGCCTGAAAGAATTTTTAGGTAATGCCCAAGTAGCCTGCATGAGACTTACATATTTATAGAAAAAGATAGGTCAGGAACAGCTGCAAAATTAATCAAACTCCTTGTTTATCACTAGCATAGTCCTGAAGTGTATTAGGAATGTATGAAAAATATATTTATTTAGCACTTACAATTCTTTTCCCTAAAAATGTATTTTGGATAAACTTTGGACTATTCTTCCCTTTCCAATTCTTTTCAACTTGTTACCCTAAATTACTAACCCAAATTGAAGAAAAATAACAGCTCTGAAGACAGAAAACCCTCTGGATTTAGTGAAGCAGAGAGATCACCTAGAATTCCATCATTCTCAAGCATTCAGTAAGACATAACAAACTACAGGACAATAGTTTTAATAAGATTCATATGTTCTTAACCTTATGAAGTTTGCATTTCCACTTTCAAGCATGAGGAATCCTCACCCAACGCCTGAGGGAGAGCACATACTGCAACATTCTCAGAGATCCCTCTGTCCTGGTGTTTGACCAATTATCAGGCCTAGCATAAAGGACACAGGCAGCATAAAGATGAACCAATAACCAGATTGTATTTGATACACAAGGGTCAGTCCATGGGGGAGCGCTGGGGGGACAAACAAGTCAGTCAGATTATACATAATCGACATCAATCCCACTGACCCCAACAACGACACCGCACGACCAGCAACGGGTGGGATAAATGGTGACATGCAGTCTGCCATAGAAGGGACGGGAGACAACCGAGTCAACCAGCCAAACACATCAGACCAAGGAAGCCACACACTGAATCTCTCCACAGCCCGCGTTTACAAAAGCCAGACCTGAGTGGAGCCCAGTCCCGGGGAGACGGGAGGTCCTTCCCCAACAGGGAACTCTGCACAGGGCATCCCCCTCACACACAGACACTGCCCCTCCTGCAATGGTCCCAGCTTTTATCCCTCAGGGGGAGCCCTGACCTTGGGTTACTCACTGCGGGACCCCTGGGGCTCGTTTACTCTCCCTGCAAGGCCCCACCCTGGGGGGAAGCCTAAAGGGAAACTCACCCCCCTTTGGGAAGGGCTGGGGGAATCACCCATGTGTCAACCTTAATCTGGGGCTTGGGGTTGAAACCCCAGCATTTCACCTGGCAACACCCACACTGCACACACCTGCACCTTCACAGCCCTGCAATAAGCACATTCAGACTCGCATTTTGCTATTCAGGTCTCTGGAAGAAAGTCTGTACAATCTCGGCCCTTCCACATCCAGCGTACCCTTTCTTCACATATTCCCCCTTTAAGATTTTGGGGGCTTTTTCTGTCACTCATTCCTTCTTTTTTTTTGTGTCCTCTTTGTGCTCTGTTGTCTTTTTGATAGACTTACAGTTCCCCTAGACAATTTTATCTAAACTCTCTAGATGAACGAGCTTCTTTTTCCCTTCTTATTTCAGCCAGGCCTGTCTTTTGAGCATTATCTTTGTTTTTTCCGAGGCACACAGACTTGAGTAATTCCCACGAATGGGCACACTTGGTATTTCTCTAAGTGAGGAGAGCCCCAGGTCCCTAGAAGCACACTCTGGGTACAGCACATCTGCTATGTCAGGCCAGAGTATAAAGCCAAATTCCAGATTTACTACTTGAGTAATTCCCAGTGTCAGCTTTCAACTCCAGAGTACAGCAGCACAAATTTTGCTGGAGCACAATTCTCTTGCCAGACACTTTTTTTTTTTTTTTTTTTTTTTTTTTCAGCTATTCAAGCCAATCCAAAACCTAAAGGTCATTACAAAGGAGATTTTATACAAGCCTCTCTAAGAAATCTTTTTTTTTTTTTTCCCCTCTCCTTTGTCTCTAATTTCTGCCATGAAGCTTTGCAACTTCAGATGTACATTAACAATCTCCAGAAGCACTATTATAAATAACAGGAAAGAGAGTTAAACGGATTGATTGGAATAGATGAATTACACTTTCAATATGCTCACATTTCAGATTTCTCTTCTCCTACAGCTTTGACTTTTCCAGACTGTTGAAATGCCCTGTGACCTTGCTGCTTCAGTCTGTGAAGCTGCACCTGAACACCATCTCAGTGCTGACTGTTCACATTGCCCTCATCTGGAATGTACTGAGGATTCTGAAGGTTGTAACCAATTTTTTTTTTTTTCCAGTGAGAGGTCTGGTTACTGCAGGAACTTTAATTTAACCTTATTTCACCACTTCAGCCAATGTTGACTGTTAACAATTCCCTCTGTCCAAAAAACTTTACTGGTGCAAAGCTAGTACTATTTCCAGCACCAAGTTCTAATCACAGCTGCTTTAAATTGGTTTTTGTGTCGATAAGGCCTACTTGAGGGCTCAGTTAGTGCTATCAGAAACTCATCCAAGTAAACATATTTACCAGCCGACTCTATTAGAATGGGTACAGCTACAAACGGTGCACACCAAAAAAATAAGGAAAAACTTTTCTGTAGAAGTCTATGACACAGCCACAGTGGAAATCGAAAGTCGTAACAATCTCTATCCTGAGTGACAGTACAGTCACTGGAGTCTTGGAATGCTTTACAGACATAGAATTGGTTCAGAAATTTTATTAATTCTGAACAAAGCTCATCTCATCAGATACCAAGCGACTTCAATGCCTTTCTTACACAATGTGCCTATTGCAAGTACTGAGGATGCAGAAATGCAACAATAAAAACATTATGGCTGCAAGGATATTCCAGGGAATCTGTTAAATTTGGTAGTTTTCCAGTCAATATTCAACTCCAATAGCAGCCCTACGTCAGCCACAGCACAACAAGAAAATGGGCTAAAGCTTAAAGAAAGGTTATTTCCCAATGCAATACAGTTCTCAGAGAGGTACGATCTCGCATCCTGCCCTTCTTCTTCAAAGCCTCTTGCCTTTTGAGGAACAGAAAACATTAGTGCCCTTTATACTCTGGAAACAGCATGAAAGAAGTCAAGACAAATTCCTCTCAGCAGCTACTGCTAAATGGGAAGTTTTCCAAACTTCACCCCCCGGGACACGTTCACCCACAGCAGACCGTGTCCAGGGGCAATGCCTCACGGAGAACTGCAGTTCCCAGTAAATAACTTTTCCTTCCTTCTCATCTAAAAGCATCAAACCATAAGCACGAATAGCATGTTGTACTATACAGCATTAAAAATACATTAAGTAATAAAAGTTATGTAATTGTAAGCACCTTAGCCATCAAATTAGTAGTATAACCAATATCCAGCAGCATTAAAACTATTAAGACAGAAACTCTGGCAAGCTACTGATGTCTGGGACAGTAATACCCAGTAAATAACGAGGGTGATGTGCTCCATCCTGCTCTGCAGAGCCGGGTCATTGCTACATGCACCAAATCCCCATCTCATAGTTTACACCCTTCTACTCTCTTCCAGCGACAGTCCAGCAACATTTCTCCCTCACCCCAGAGAACTGAGTAGCCATACACTTAGGTTAGTGCTGGGAGCAGAGGGGTGTGAGCTGAGGGACAGAGAATCTCATCACAGTTCCTAGCTCCCAAGCAACACAGCACTGGGGAGAAAGCAGATTTGTAAGGGGGAAGAAAAACCCAGCCTCGCCCTCAATTCTAGAATTGGAATACAAGACTAAATTCTATCCCATGGCATATAAATTTTGAGTGACACCTAGATTATTATAACACATATTATCCTGACTATCTTTAAGAAAACCATGAGGTAAAACTTAAGCTTATCCAACACATACCCAGACTTCTCTTGCCCCTTGCTCTGTCTGCACTCTGCAGCAGCCTCCATCAATCCGACTTTTTTTCATAATCTAAACTTGTTTTACAGGTCATCAATTTAATTTCTCAGTGCTTTAGGTTCTCCACTATTCTCAATTAGAATAACATTATATCCATCAATCCCTATCTCTGAATCTTCAGCTTTTCATTTAGCCTCACAGCAGTCTTGATCAGAGCTTTTCAACACCTTATCAACTGCAACCATGTTGATTAAATTATACCAACCATTTGCTAATATTTACTGAGCCATTACTAAATATGTCCAATTTTGTTTGCTAATGCATGTTTGTGTCTCCCCATGTTGTGAAACCAAATACAGACAGTCCTGCCTATCTTCTGTCTCATGGATACCTGCAAATAAAACAAAATATCATACTTCTATTAAAACTAAAAATGTGTAATTAGAGGGAAGGAAGGTTCTATATTATATCCTGTATCAACTACTAATTAGAAAATTTCCTTACTCCCTGTTTCCTATTAAGGAACTGTTATTTTCCCATTAATTAAATATAGCTAAAGAGAGATCTAATTACAAAACCACTACAATAGAAGCATCACTGTCTTAAAGACTTAGAGGTTATTCTATATATTGTTCTCATTTTATTAGGGTTTTATCCACTAGTTTCCATTTAGCAGCAGCACTTCTTTGCCCAAAGGATTCAGAAATATGTCACTGCAGGACTAACATGAGTATAAAAAATTAACCTCTTCACATTTGTCTTCTCTGCAAAATGTATAGATGAAACACCCACATTACAGCCATTGTCCATCATCCATTCAATAACACGACAGCATCCTCCACCAGCAGCCCAGCACAAACCTGCTCAGCCTCCCAGATCTCTGGCTTCCCAAGCAGCACCTTGTGATCTCAGGTACTTAACCACATCCAGGCGACCAGCAAAAGTAGCTAACATCAGCCTGTAATGTTAAAAATACAGAAGAAAAGGGAATTAACCTGCTGCAAAACCAGGACATCATTATCACTCTTAAAAAAAATTTCGGTGTATTGACTACTATGTAAATTTCTGATAAATAAGAGTCAAAACGTACCAGCGGTAGCCTAACTAATAGGTGAGAGAACTGAAAATGCATGACTATGAAAACAAGGAATAACACTATAAATAATATTTTAAAAGCTTGCTGCACACCTAAGAGCTTTCTGAGACCTCTTGAAGGGCTGCCTCGCTTCAGAAGAGGGTAAGAGGGCAGACAAAAGCACAGAAACAGGCAAACCTCAACTCTCCTACTGCCTTAACTATCCATTAGTTCAAAAAGGGGATGTCCTTACAACTTCTACATTTTACACCAAATGTCATCCTTCTTCCTACGGAATTTTCAATTCCTACTCTGGCACAAGGGTGTGACCTTTCTATTTCCAGATATCAGCTGGAAACTACTGAAACCTAAAGGACCTGGACTTATGCTGCTGTTCCAAAAGTGACAGAGCGTGGCTCTGAAAATAGGTTTCTTTTTCCTTGGGTAAATTCTTAAAACACCCTTTCCATACTAAAAAGGTGAAGGTATTTAAACTGCTTTTATTCTCTGGAGGTTTGTTACTGCGTTTCTCTACAACCTGTTGCTGGAGATCTCCGATAGTTCTTTGCATGCTTCAGCACAGTCCAGTGTGTGTGCCTGGAACAGCTTTCAGCAGCTGTTTAACATCTCCAGCAGCTCTCTAGTTAAGCCTTATCTCCAGAAGATCTTAAACTCGGCAGCTTTTCTTCAGCAAATGTCTAGAACTCCCTTAATCATAGGATCGTAAAAACTGGCAGGGACCTCAGGAGGTCTCTAGTCCAATTCCTGCTCAAAGCAGGGTCAGCTCTGAAGTCAGACCAGGTTGGTCAGGGATTTATCTAGTTTGGTCTTCAAAACTTACAGGGATGAAGATGGGGCACAACCTCTCTGGGCTACCCATGCCACTGTTTGGCAGTCCTCATGGTGAAGAGCTTTTTCTCATACGCAGCCAGAAACTCTCTTGCTTGAGTTCATGTCCACTGTCAGATCATCGCTGGACTTTAAGCATCTATAGGATTAGACAGACTGAAGGCATCAGTGAAGTTTAAAACATTAGTGTTTGTCTTGCATTTTTCACTCTTATTCTTTCCCTCTTTTTATTGAATGCTGAGTTTCAGATGCTCTCAACATCACCACACCAGTGGTTCTTGGTTGATCCACTTCATTTAGTTTAAAATCATTTTGGTTCTCTAAACCTTAACTGTAATAGGAAAAGAAAATAGATACAACAATTTCATAATAAATAAATAAATACATTCAAATAAAATTTAATTACTGTGAAAGAACCCTATAATATTGTAGTACTTCAGCTAAAGAAATATCTCATCAGAGATTATTCTTTTACTTATTTTCTTAAATGATTAAAATATCAGATAATTATGTTGGTTTTCAGCTGACATCCACTGCTCCTGTGACTGTTCTCCTGTCCCTTAGCATGGATCCGCAGCACCTCTCACGTGATACTATATGTTTACACAAAGTAGATGTATATATACACATACACGTATCTTAAAATTTATGAATGCAGGACTTAAAGAGATCCGCCAGGTCATGAATTCCACCCTCCCGCTATTACAAGGAATTGTATTATCTTATGCCTTTCAAAAATTTAGTGCACAGTCCTTAGCGTAATAAGAATTTTTCCCCTGCTAGCTGGACAGCTATTCCAAAAATTTCACTATGCTGATGTAGAAAACCTTCTTATTTTAGTGAGACAGTTATCTTTTGTCAGTTCTGTGTATTAGACTCAGACCCAAATCTGATTGCTGTTTAATTATCTCCATTTATCTCTCAGAGGTTATAATTAACAAAACTGTAGGACCCTCTCAACTAACGAGCCTTCAATGCAGCACTTGGCCAGATAACATTTCTGTGTCAATCACATCCAAACCAACTTCCAGTTAGCAATAGTTGAAGTTTTCTGTTTATTTTTTTTTCATTTCTAAATGAGAAATCATTTATATCTATCCCAGTGCTTTTCCAGGTACTAGGATGTATTTATCCCACCAGTAAGCAAACCAACCTCCATGGAAATTAATATGCAAAGTTTCAGCTATGCTATGGTTAAATTCACATTAAAAGGCTTGTTGGTTTGGATATAGCAATGTATAATGGGATTCAAAATACAGTATTATACTGGCTTAACCCATCACTGATATAATAATTCTACACCACATTAATATATTTTGTAAATATGTAGTAAAATTGTAAATAAAGCAAATTAAGCTGAAAGCAAAATGCAAGTATGATCACTGTCCATCATCCTCAGTCAGCCGTAGAGTCACAGTCCAGCTGACACTGCAGAAAACGGATTTGTAGAAAGAACTGCACGTGGGTCCCATGGGACAGTGTTGAAAGCATGTCATGTACCCCGCTCAAACAAGCTGGCTGAGTGGGTAAATGCCATCCACAATTCAGATATTTAGTCTAAAAACATTATCTCAGCAAGCAACAGCAACTATCTTGTTTTACAACACCCTGTATCCATTGAGTTGCACAGTGATTTTAGCTAGAAAATACTTTGTAAGCTCAGGGAGTTTTCAAACCCTAGCTCCTTCACGGCAAATATGTACTTTGACAGATGAAAACATGATGCAATGTGGGGGTTTTTTTCAGGCAAAGAGAGTAGATAGTAACATCCACTTCTTCAATGAATACAAAAGAAATCTCACAAACTTTGGGACAATATGTGTAAGAAAATATATACAAGAGGGTGAGCCCACCAGCTCTTGAAACATTTTAATCAGTCCAAGAAGGATGGACAGGTCACAAAAGAAACCAAGCACCACCATTCCCTCCTGCACCATTTATCAAATGTCCATGCAGGGCAGCACGGCTGCATGCAGGGCATAAATCTGCCCAGTAAAACCAGCACTGTTTACCAAAATAATGGGAAAATCAGCAGAAGGGAGTTGACCGACACATGGATGCTCCAAGGGAAAGCCCTACAGAAGTTGGGTGATTGTCTCACCAGATAAGTAAATCTGACAACACTGCAGGAACATGCACATGAGTGAGCTGCCGAAGAGTACCAAGGAGAAATAACTTCTGTGGATGACCAGAGCCCAGGGAAGAAAAAGCCAAGACAGTTAACAAAAATCATCACAAGGAAAACAGACTTTAAGCATAGGATTGCTGGAGGCTAACAACAATTTTATGAGGCTCCCCAGTTCTGTGATTGCCAACCATCAGGGTTGAATAGGTGTCAAACAATGCAGCAATCAGCACACAAGATTTTTATGGATTTACAGCTTATCTAAGAAACAACTGCCCCATCCCAAGAGAAGTCTTTAGGCTGAGGTTCTGTACTACCGAGCTGATGCCCATACACAGCATGGAGGTGGAGTTTGGTAACAGCCTCCAAATTAAAGACGTAATTACCCACCTACAGAACATCAGACCTAAAGTGACATTATTGGGATGGTATCATCTAGTCTACTGAAAATTCCTTAAATTCTGTAAAAGGAGAGCAAAAAAATTCCTTAAATTCTGTAAAAGGAGGGCAAAAAAATTCCTTAAATTCTGTAAATGAAGAGCACTGCTTATCGCAGATTCATTTAATTCAGAGCCACCTCCCTCTTTCTTTGGCATTAGGCTTTTAAATAGTGCTTCTGTACATCCAGCACGCTGAACTCACCTGCCTGAGCTACTTAACTGCAGCTTTTTAATCCGTCAGTAAAAGGGACTTGAAAACTGACCTTCAACAAACAGAAACTGGCATTTGACTACAATTTGGATTTTCAGTGAAAATAGCACAATGCTACTTTCAGGACACAAGGGAAGATAACCAGTAGGATACACAGTGCTGTGTCCAGTGATGTACAGTGATTCTTTGCTTTTGACTAAGGAGAAATAGGTTTTCTTCAAGCAACTCGCTCACAAAATGTACATGAAGGGGAGAGGTCTGACACAGAAAAGGATGCCTGCTGGTTATCCGGCAGTGGTCCCGTGTTATGTGGAAGTCTGCTGGAGTTTTACTTGGGACAGACATTTTAAATACGGATATTAATTTTATTTTATTTCTTTCTTTGCAAATCTAAGAACGCATGCATGGATTTGTGAAGGGGGAAAAGATCACTATTGGTTAGAGCCAAGTACATACAGACCTTCAGTAATATATATATAGGAAAAGTTTCCTCTCTTTAGGCCCAACCTAAAAGACATCACTTCTGACCTACAGCGTTCAGTGCTCAGAACTGAGGCAAAAGCAGATTATCAAAGCCCCCCAATTTCCTGAACAACACGGACATGAAGGCACAGACGCACAATTGTGCCAGACACAGCTACGGGGCTGTGTGCTATTATCCCTCAGCTGCTTGAGACCAATTCTCTGGCTGGAAATAATCATCCCCTCCGGAGAGTCTGCAAGGAAACTCTAATCTGCTTCAGTGCAAGTTCAACCAGCTCCAACCATATTCACTGGATATTAAACTAAGTGGCTTAAACTAAGCAGATGAGAACCTGCATCCTACGCATGGAGTAAGGGAATGGTAACCTCCAGCCAGGGGTCTGAACGCGCCTTTAATTGTTTTCACCTTCAACACCTATAGTAAGGTCTGCAAAATATCAGACAACCCAAAACAAAAACTAACAAGGTATTTTTTTAAACTGTGATCTAAACTAATTATAAATCACAACAATCTCCAGATATGAAAAAGCAATGACATAAAAAGTACTTCATATATTTTAATATAGATATTGATATGATTCTAGATATATACAGCAATGTTTATCTGTCATATAGATTCTATGTATCATACAGGAAATATATTCACAATATACATCTTTTCCACTTCTCTCCCTTTTTGCTTCAATACGAATGCTTGCAAAACAAGTTTTAGATAAAATTTGCAAATGTAACAGCTAAACCAGATATGAAAGAAGATAGACTGATAATTGAATTTTGAAAGTACAATAGCAAGTCATTTGTGGTATTTTAACATTATAATTGCAATTATAATGTAAATAACATTTACAGAATATTGTATAATGCCATTATTAAAACATTTAAATAGCATAATAAAGCTATTTAACACTTCAAAATCTGTTCTTTTAGACCAGAATATTTTCTTGCCCTCCCTGAAGAATGTAAAAATCTGCCTCTACATCGTTTACCCTAACAGCTGATGGAATTGTTCTCCATTCATTTGTTCTCCTATGGAAAATAAAGCACAAAGCATTTGTTCCAAAAAAATAGTTGGACACATTCATTTTAGTCATATAGTATTAAGCTACTGCTGGTAGATGATTAACCTTCACGTTTCATAATACAATGTTCTGATAACTTTTGGTTTCCAGTTTACTTACTCCAACAACAGAACCCATAACACAATTTTCTGTTAGCTATGTTTCATGTAATATATTATTCAAAGTTGTGCTAAGATCTGATATCACTCATATGACAAAAGATTCCAGATATGGCCTTTTTAGGAGACTTTAAAATTGCTTCTGAAAGAAACAAAATAGGACCAAAGGAAGTGTTTATATCCTTTTGCTTGCCAATTATTTTTAACTTCTTTTTATTAAAACAAAACCAGAGCTTATGTTTGGATTTTTATAGTTCTTTGTGTTTATTAGCTAGGTAACCCAAAGCAAATATTTTTCAGGTAAATACATAACACTGAAATAGTCCCAGAATCATGTAGAGAGGCTTCTACCAGCCATTCCATGCCTGAGAAGGGGAAACAAGGACAATGAAGACTCAAAGAAACAAGCTGCAAAACCAAAATATGGAGAACAAACCTAGAGGCAAGGGCAAAACACAAGATAAGAACATAACAACTAAGTCCAGTGACAGTGCTTAACTGCAGAAATTGCTTGCGAGGAGGGAAAGAAAAGGAGATACAGAAGGGAGAAAAACAAGAGAGAAAAAGTATGAAAGAACAGGTAGGAAAGAAGAAGAAAAGACGCAAACTTCTGTCAAGTTGAATTAAAGTCTTATACTTCCCTGGAAAACTTTGCAACTCCGCTGCAAACCTGCAAATGAGCAGTTGGAAAGAGGGAGCAAGACAAAATCCCAACCCAAAAGAGAAGCTATATATTAAAGTTAGAGAGCTTGTAGAAAATAAATACAACTAAATGAAGACCTACGGAGAAGAGGAAAAAAGAGATAACAGCTGCCCTCAGCTACCGAACAGAGGGTGCAGAGAAGGTGGAAAGACTCTCCGCCCGGTGCACAGTGAAAGGATGGGTGGTAACACGCTCACCTTGGATGGTGGGAAATTCTGACTTGATCCAAGGAAACAATTTATTTTACCATAAGGCAGTAAAACACTGGAACTGGAGCACAGAGAAGCCGTGGGATCTCCATCTTTGGAAAGCTTCAAAACCCAACTGGAGGAGGCCTTGAGCTGCTGTAGGTAGGTCTGGTCTGAGCAGGCTGGACTGGATGATCTCTGTGCGTCCCTTCCAACCCACACGAGTCTGTGGTTCTGCGCGAGAGCCCTTTTCAGAGTGGGAAATCTTCACAGATTGGTATAATTTTTAACAAATCTTTCTTTCAATTAATTCTTTAAATTAATCTTTCAGCTAGCGAGATTAAATATGTTTTCCCCTTGGTTTCACAGAAGAGATCTGACCTTTCACAGGAAATGTGATTATTAGATGAAAACAATGAATCTGTGAGGGTGAAGGTCACATATTTGTGTTTCGAAATAAATTCTTTGTGTATTATCTGAGCCACTCAGTTGCGAATGTGCAGGCAGTCACATCACATGGTGATAACACCTTTATTTACAGAATTCAAGGCTGCACCGAAAGCAGTGAATAAATGATGAGTCCATTGGTGAAGACATTCACCAATTAACAAGCAGCAGCTGTTTGTCTTCTTTTCTTAGGCTACAATTGATTAAAATTGCATGCTTCATTTAAGCAGAATTCTCTTGTACTTTACCAAAGGGGGAGAGAAAACTTCTTGCAAATGGAGTAGTTTCTTTCCTGATTTATTGAACATCTTTCCAGCTGAATACAAATTAGAAACCTATTCTGGTTTGTTGTGCGTAATATGCAGACGGTATTTTAAAAATCAGAGTTCAAATATTTTGAATGTTAATCAGAAATAAACTGTAACAAAAAACAATTGGTGCAACAAGTTGTTTCAGGCTTAAACTACACTTCCTTTTCTATTTAGTCCACACGTGTATACAGACACACAAACACACATGTGTTATATATATGTATATTAGAGCATATGAACTAACATGTTACTAAAGACTTTCTGAGTGTTAGATCAAGCTGAGGACTGCTATGACCCAGCACGGTCTAATCTGCAGTGCCACCAATCTACAAAAAAACTACTTAAGGAGATTTCTGCTTTGTGCAGCGATGAAATCTAAAAAGCTTGACTGCAGTTGGAAAGTATCTACACAGGGAGCAAAAGCTGATGATGACATCTCAGCTCTTCAACGTACTAGGCAAAGGCAGAGTAAGATGCATTGACTGGAGCCTGAAACTAAGGCAGTGTAACACCAGAAACAAGGTGTAGCTTTTTAACAGGGGTAATTAATCTCTGAAACAATTTGCCTACTACTGCAGTGGATTCTCCACAGTTATTCCAGTTGAGCCACGAGCAAGAATTTGAAAAGAAAATCCTATTGCTTAGGTTATGCCAGAGATTAGTAGCTGCCTGTAATGGTCTGGGCAACTTGTACATTAATATTTTCAGCTAAAAAAAAAAAAAAAAAATTTAAGCAAGCTCTGATTACTTGAAAAGTTGAAGGTTTGTTAAAAATGTGTGAAGAAATAAGTCTCATCTTTGGAAGATTTGCTTCAAAACAAATGAATCTGCTTAAGCTTAGTTTACTGCATCTAAGTCTCTCAAATATTCCATACAACAATTCTTAAACTCTATCAGTTTTAAACATCAAAAGCATCTATAAAAACATATGTTCACCTTTTAGGAGAGCTCTTCGTCACTGTGGAAAAAACATCTGCAATGCCAACTTGGGGATTTAATGAAAAAGGCTCATGGGAAGAGACCAATTCCTGAAGTCATTTCAGGTGTTAGCTAAAAAAAAAGGCAAAATTAGAATTTCTGAAAAACTTGAAAATGAGTTGCCTAATTCCAAGTAGACATTAGTCAAGCCTGAAAATGTTTATTAGGAAAAAAACCCTATTTATTATTTTCACTGTTAATGATTTTCATATTATTTTCATGATGGCTGAACATCTGCTAGTTACAGAAGTTACTCTCGCCTCTGTCTGCTTAAGAACCCCCTTTCTGCAGTTGGTCTCATCCCACTGGGCACCTCCAACAGAAATTTTTAAGAACTTCAGAAGTACAACATGGGCCAGGCAAGGTATTCACTGCGCAGTGTCTCAGACACCTGTAAAGAAATGTAACCTCTATCCTCAATAAGAAAATGCTAAGGAAGCCACCGGGAACAGCATGCATGTCTACACTGTCATTGAGAGAACATTCCCGGTAATATAATAATATTATATTATTATATAATTTATATAATTTATAATTTAATTTATTATTTTTATATTATAATATTATATCATAATAATATTCTCCCTAAATCCAGAAGGTACGAGATAGGCTACATAGAAAGCCCACAGCTGCTTTTCCACCTGCTTACCTTCAACAACCTTCAACAACCGATATTTGGCTCAGGAAAAAAGATTTAAAAAAATAATTAAAAAAAGAAAGAAGGCAATCAAGTTTTACTCTTTGTTTTTAAAATTATGTCAGAAAGCACTCTAGAGACTATCATAACTATAATTTAATCTAAATAATAACTTTAGTCCATATTAGTTAATCTGAGTATTAAAGTAAAATTATGATTCCTCTAATGTCTGCTCAGAAAATGTATTTCTTTAAGCATTTTATTTATTTAATTTTTTTTTAATCTGTCTAAGGAGTCCTTGAATTAGTCACTCCATTATAATTTATAATCTGTACTACTTTTTAGTAGGGAACAGAGAGATAACTGGACTATAAATAAAAGCTCCTTTAGGGCTAGTGACCCTTAATCAATATCTGCAGGGCAGTCCTGGCTCCCAGCCACCTACAGCACGTTGTGTAGCACATCCTCTAAAAAGAAAAGAAAGTCTCATATGTTCCTTCAAATATTCCAAACACTCTCCAAACATTTCAGCACACAGCAAGTGATCAGAGATGTTTCTATAATGTTTTCAAAACTTATGCATTATCCCTCAAAACAAAACGTCTTCAAGTTCTGCATCACTGCTCCCATACGGATGCATCTGTCAAATCTAGGCACCAAGATTTAATCTATATTGGAATACAGTGATTTTTTTTTTTTTCAATATAAGCTAAGTCATAAATTAAGATCAGAATTCAAATGCTATAATCACTGTTTTTCCAACTAGAGCAGAGCTTTTTCTGTTTTGCTTATGTCGCCGACTAGGGAGATTTAAAATTGTCCCACACAGGAAAACCTAATTTGTAATTGACCTTAACCGTGCCTGTGAATCAGGTGTTCCCATAAGAAAAATGACATTTAGAGACAAGAAAAGACATTTGCACATAGAAATACCTCATCTGCACACATAGTTAAAGCAATACCTGAATATTATATATATTTGGAAAACACTGAAAGGGAACAGTATGTTTTCATTTACAGATCATCTGCAAACTTAAATATTGAAATACTTCTAAAATGTGGGAGTGAAGATTTCAGTAGATCAGCAGGTTTTACCACAGATTCAAAGTGAAGTATTAATCAACTATTTACAATTCTGAGGTACAGCATACTAGACCTGGTATTAAAACAAAACAAAACAAAACAAAACAAAACAAACCCTCCTTCAAAAGAGCTGCATTTATTAGAAATTATTTTAACATTTAGATTATTTTTGAATGCTGGGTATAGTCAAAGTGGTATTTATGAAATAGAAAGAAGCAGTCAACTGGACAAATCATAAAAAATGTTAGTACTGCTACAGTCTAATTCTGCCACCTAGTGACAAATTTTCCTACGTAAAATTTCAAAGGGTGTCACTATACGTGGCACTACAAAACACATCCATCTGTAGGAAAAGGACCAAAGTATGCAGTCTTTATAACCAAACCAGCAAACTCTGAGTTTTACTATCACCACCACTTCATATTTAGTTCAAAGGAAAGGGAAACAGAAAGATTCAGTACTCATTTGTGAAAGCACCTGAAAAGTGAATATATCGTATGGAAAGTATTGGTTTGTTACAAGTGATTCCAGAACTGCCAAGATATTATTTGGGAGATACCTAACACATAAGCAGGGTAAAAAAAAAAAAAAAAAACAAACCAAAACCAAAACCCAAACCAACACAAACCACAAAAGAAAACAAAACAAAAACAAAAACAAACAAAAAACCCCTCCAAACAACAGCTCCAGTGAATTCAACAGAAGTTGTGCGTGTTATCCCTCCACGGACTGACTCTGTGTAAGAAATCACACCATGACAGAGCTGAAGAAGGAAGATGTGGCAGATTCCTAGCTATGCAATAGTTCTGAAGTTATTCAGGACTTGCAACATCCCCTTCTGAAAAAAATAAATAATCCTCACGCAGCAGAGTAGAAAAATATGCCTTGATAATATTTAAAGTAAAAATGTTATTATTCAAGATACTTATCAAGAAATTATTTTTAATGTTAATAACGTCACGTGGAATTCTAATTTTACATTTTAATTCTGCAAAAGATACATTTACAGCAAATATTCAGCACTTCAATCACTCTTGGCTTTAAAATACTTTAAAAATCTGAGGACAGTACCACATGAACTTTGTACCAACACATACATGACCCCATAAGTTTGCAACATTGGATCACCTTTCTTCAACTGCGTATTTTAACCACTGTCCTTATCATCTTCTTCTATTTGTCGCTTCTTCTGGGGCCCAAAGCAATTGAATACCGTGGTGTATCACTTCTTTAACTGGAGGATGAGGTTTATTGATGATTCTTTCTCCTAAAAATTGAATAAATATTTCAAAGAGTTACTTTTATAATAAAGTGTGTATAAATAATTTCACATATCAGAAAATGAATTTTGGACATTCAATAATAAATTATGTTGTCATTTGATTTTGCACTTGTACTTAAAATAGGTGTTTGGAGAACCATAAGTACACATCAAAACTACGCACGTATTTTGCATCTATATTTAAGTAGCAGAATCAACTCTTAAATTCACTATTTCATGGAGTAATAATATCTAAAGTTATTGCATTGGATTACTTTAGAAGTCTGGCATGGTTGCCATACTAGCATGCTGAGCCTATGCATTCAATTTTAATGCAGTCTCTACTTCTCACTATAAATCTTTCTATACACACTGCTGCTCTTACTGAATTTCTTTTCAAAAAATCCAAGATGCTTGCAGGAAGGTTTTGGGCTGCTGCATGCCAACATGCAGCTCAAGTCACAAAGCAAGCAAATCTAGGAAACAAGACGACCAAAAATTTTGAATAACAATTCAGAAGTTCCCTCCCATTTTCCTGGGAAGAAAAAAAAAAAAAAAAAAAAAAAAAAGGCATATACACATAGTCTGGACAAAAGAAACATTTTGGTATTATAATATATAATGTTAAAGAATAATGTAAATTATCATGCACATATGGGTCTACAAAGAGCTGCCTAATTAACCAATAACTGTTCCACCTCAAATACTGAGTTTCCTCACTGTGTAAAAAGAAAATCTCTATTTTGGGGATGACAGCAAAAAGCAGCGATAGTTGCTCTCCTGCTGTTACAGCCTGGATGACAAACACATGGTCCCCTGTACTTGCAAAGCACTGTTTTACAAACACACCCCCAAAAAAAGTGAGGACCACAAAAATCCATATGCAGGAATTTTAAATTAGGCAAGACATACTCAGTTAAGGCAAGCCATTTTAAAACCCAGCCAGCATTTTTGTTTCTGGTTAAGCTACTTCCAATAACAAAAATCTGGATATAGAAAATTTTGAAAACAAAACGTGACTCTTGATAAGCATTAATAGAATGAGAAAAATATGTAAATGAGAAAAAAAAAATCTACGAAGGGTGAAAAGAGACAAGAAAATTTGGCATTATAGACCTTCAGGGAAAACAAGATCCCATAAAAATGGCAGAAGAGTGGAAGGAGCATTTTGAATGATGAGGAAAACCTTGGATTTTGCAAATTATTAGGATGTTTGGCTGACAAGAAGGTGTTTCTCAGGAAGCCAGTGGGTGAGTCAAACTTTGAAAACAACCCCTACGCCCCTGAGGAGCTGGGATGCCCAATCGTATCAACACTTGTAGCTGACTCTTAAAAACATCACTTTTACATAAATTTTCTTTCACAAAGGAAAATAAAGCAAACTCTACAGGTGACAGTAATATAAATATTACCTGAACTCTGTAAAAATATTGCTAGGTTTCCTGAAGAAGTTTCCATTTACAGAGGCTGCGAATGGAGTAACCTTAAAAAAATGTAAATTGCTCTTCAGTTCTGTTTTAAAACATTGCAAGATATATACCGGTTTGAAACTACTATGAGAAAGCTGGTAGTGTTTTCTGTGAGCTGTACCAAAACAGTATGAATGCTGTATTTTTTTTTAAGCCAATGAGTAACATGAGTCCTGCTGCATTTAACAAAACCCACTCATTATTTATTCTCCCTCTGATTCACACTATACTGCATTCATTCCATTTAAGCTTATGTAAGCTAAACATCAACTCAGCTACTTATGACAAAAATACATTACAAATATATTCTTAACATGTTATTAGTTAATTATACCCCTTGGTTGTAAAACTTCTATTATTTTCATACAACATGGGAACCACCAAAAGCAATGGGCTTAGATGGAAAGTAATTCCGTTCAGCAACATCCATACAGCATAACTACCTGATTTAATGTTCTCCACTCAGGCGGTATAAATGCTTCGAGCAAGTTTTTACATCCCCTCTGTGTAAGACATCCCTTTTTCAGGGCACATTCCCTTTCAACATACAGTCTGAATTATTACAGAGTCTAAATTTACTCTTAGAAGTACCTGAGCTATCGTGGTAGGTGCCTGCCCTTTTGATAAAATGGTTTCATTTCCCTGAAGAAGAGTTGTCTCTCATTACAAAGCCATGAAGCAGCATTTCATTTAAAGGAAAGTCCTCTAAGCTTCCTCCTCCATTATACTTTCACACATTGTCAACTACAATTTGCATAGTTTCCAGAAGCATACAATGGAGAATGGTGTATTACTGAGCACAAGCCTTCAAGACAAGACATTCTGAACCACCTTCAGAAAACCTAAAAAACAGAAAAACAGCAACCTCATCCCGTGGGAACTGAGCTCTCCATCCAGCTAGAGTTCTCTGGCCAAAGCAACCTTCAGAAAGAGATGGGGATCACATAATCCAACCCCTGGTTTATGGTTACATTTCTGCAGCCAACCTGTCTAGGTAACTAGGTCCTGCTCAGAGGAACTTAAAAAGTCAAACATTTCCTGAATGATTTTCAAATCCCGTTTTACCTCTTTATTTTTGGAGCGCAGAGAAGCAGTACAAACAAATGATTTATCAGAAGTCTCTATTCCCCCACTCACTCCCACCTATGGTTTTTCTGCAGCCTGGAATAGCAAAGTTTTACAAGAACAGTGAGCCTATTTTTCTTCAAAGTTAACCTAAAACATTTACAGCTGTTTGTGTATAAAGGAATATATTATGCACACACACACTGCATTTCTATTACCATATACATACCTCTACCATTTCCATTTCCTTATTTGCTCTCACTTAAATCTCATTTTCTCTAAAGGAAGAGAAAACACTGTCTTCACTGGCAATAGTTAAGAGGCAAATTAGCTAAATCTCTGTCCACTGGATGTATTTTAGCAATAGCACATCCTCTAACTATTGCTATGGATAAGACAGTTTTAATCACTAATTGAGAATTTCCTTGTATTGATGCTATTAAAACCACTGTACGTGTAAAGAATTAGAAAAAAAAAATCTTGCCATTTTGGTCAAGGAAATCACAGAATTTTCTACACTTGAACCCACTGAATAACAATAAGCACAGGAGAAAAAAGTCAATTTTAGCCCATTTTGGGCTCTCTCTCTCTTCAGCAGCTTCTGTGAACACAACTCGGGTTGTGGCCCTAGGCACAGAGCAAAGCTGGATGCAACGTCACTGCTCCTGCTCTGGAGACCAGAAATCATACATTAAGATGGGGAGAGGGGTTGAAGGATGAGTGTGTGGTTTGAGGGGTTTTTAGCTCAAGTTATTACATAATCTGGTCACTGGAAAAAAGTGAAGAAAAAAGTTTCTTTCACTTAAGAAACCAAAGCTTGTCTGCCCACAGATTTCACTGGGTATGATTTTACTGCTTTAACTATATTTCTGAAAAGCTTTTCCCCACCGCCACTTAACTTGAATCACATTTGTCTCACTTCACTGTTATTTCATCAAACGTGCATTGCTCTTTATTAAGCAGGAAAGCATATACAACACTGTGATTAGTATTAGACATATTTTACCTACAGGAGAAAAAAAAAAAAAAGAAACCAATTAACACCCACATCCACCCCCCGCTTTATACCTTTCTAGAGCCAAGACTGTGATATATTGCCCCACTCACATAAAACTGTTCTTAATGATTTATTCAGTAAAGGCCATGACTGAAAGTAACTGAAAAGAAAGAGTGAAGAATTAACGAGTAGGTGAATTTGAATATTCAACAGTTCTTTCAAAGCTCGTGAAAACATGTGCAGATCTTAAAAAAAAAAATACCATTTAGTCAATCCCATCATATTCTGATCTGTAAAATAAAAATACTAAATTTTACCGCTACAGAAGGCAAATATATTTGCCTCTGGCTTCAGAGGCTCTAAAAAATTTTTAATCAAAGTATTTATTATTATAAGAGACACCAGATTTCATTATCATGACCTCATAGCCCTTCCTAACATTGCAAAAAGGTTCTGGTACTGCAGTTTGCTTTAGCACTATCAAAGGAAAAAGTCAAAGTTATCTTTCTAGAAACTTTGAAAGTTAAGGTGACATAAAAGGTGAAATTTTCTTAGAAAGAGCAACATAGTTACCGAGAATGAAGAAAAAAAATAATAAAGCAGGTATTTTTCTTAATCAACGTGAAAAATGATATTTGCTTCCTTCTACAGAGGTAAACAGAAATTCAAGATCAAGAGATCACTCATTATCTAACATTTACTTCTTTGCTTGCATCTGAAAACCGTAATTAACTTTGACCCCACAGAAGGGTTACTCTACCTTGAGAAAATAAACCCATTTTCATAATCCTTTTTAACCACATATATCTCCCAGATATATTAACGACATTTTCTGGAAGAAAATTTGGCTTGATTTATATCAATGGCAAAACTCCCGTTAAATTCAAAGGCCAAACATTTAGTTCTGCATCTGCAATGGTGCAGACATTCATATTAAATAATATCTGCACATACAACAACAAGAAGGACCTGATCTGGCAGAGTATAATGACGCCAATTCACACTGACTTCCCTAACATTTTGTCTTGAATAATGACTGCAGGGTAACAGCCAAAGAATGAAGGCTGACTCCATTTATGTCTGCAACAAAACTGACTGGCCTGATTAGGGTTGGAATATTGTAACACCTCAGGCAAAATCAACGCAAAATGGTGGCCAAAGCAATGACATGGGATTTTCTGGGTCTGAAGTCAATGATCATGGCATTACAACAACTCTGTAATGAAACCCAACAGTGACAGTGACCAAGTGCAGCTGAGAGGCACTGAGCCAGGGCAGTGTCACATGAAAACAAATCTCCTCATAACAAAACAAAACAAACTTTTATTTCGGAGCATATTGATCTTTGCCAGTTCCCAGTAACAGTAACTGTGTGATCAGAGGAAAACAGCCCTGTCAACTTCAGCCCAGTTCAAACAGTGCTGGGAAAAAAAATGTTCAACCTCAGCGCGCAAAGTCAACCCCTTCATGAAGGCAAAGTTCTCATCCTTTTGCCTCTGTTTTTATTTGCAGTAGCGCAGCACTGCAGTATTCGTTTATCAGAAGACATCCACAATGTACAACACTTTCACATCTCATGCTTCATTAAATAAGTTATTATGTTACAAGTTCCTTAAAAGTTAGTAAGAATAAACAAGTACTCATAAATAAAATTTTTGGAACATGAGGAAAAAAAAAAAAAAAATCAATAAAATTTGTACTTGCAACAAAGCAGCTACAAAATGCTTTTTCTTTTTCTATTAAGAAATAAACTAGATTAACTTTATGCACGTTTTTTCCATTCTGCATGACCTAAAACATTAGAAATCCATACCCGCAGAGAAAGGAATAAACCTCAGTGTAGAGAAAGGCAGACATCTGAGATATAAAAACACCTGGGAGGGGGGGACAGACGGATGGACGGCGCGTGTAATGCATTTTATTGGGCAAATATAAAAAATAGCTACATCAATCAAGTCCTAAAGAGGCAGTTGGAATATATTAGAATACAGAAAATTCATTTTAGAGTACAGACTTCTTCATTCTATCATCCATCAGAGCAGCCATGACCACTCTAAAAGTTTCACGCCTGCTGCCAAAAGTTGTAAAGAAAACTGAAGCCCTGAATTCACAAAACAACTGCCCAGCCACACGGCTGACACAGCAGGTCTGCTCGTCAATCAGTAACCTCTTCTACAGCTGGAAATATCTTCTGGGTTTGGGTTAGGTAACTTGAAGAACCCATATAACTCCTTCTCAAGATCCTTGGGTTAAATCGTGGCTCCTTTTCATCAGCTGCATAGGCCTGCTGACTGCTGGGTGACTAAAGCTTTGCCTTCCACTTGATCCCTTGTCAGCTGCCCATAAATCTATCACCACCACTATTTCCCACTATCTGTAAATGCTTCACCTTGTTCATTTTCCATTACATTGCACACCTTTCTCTTTCATTGCTCAATATCCCTTCCATATGCTCCGCTTTACCTACCCAAAAATCCAGAAATTCATATTCCAGGCCATGAAAATATTTCAGCCTTCTCATTCTAAGAAAAATATAGCCACATCACTAATAACTTCACAAACATAGTTCCCAACTTGTTCCAAGAGACTTTCCAGAGAATATTTTTCATCAGTTTAGAAAGCAAAAGCAGTCTCTGACAAACAGCCTGATGTTTCTCTCTTCCCCTCACTGTTACAGCACTAGTTTTTGTTGCCGCCCCATCAGACATTTTGGCCCCTACCCAAACTTCTTGTCTGTAGTTCCTGTCATCTGGAACAAACTGTACTAATACTGTCTAGCTCACTCTTCATCTCATTTCAAATCCAAGTTCAAAACATCCTTTATTCTCTTCCCTGTGAATTATCTCTATTTCTTCCTCCTCCTCCTCCTGCTGTTCCAGCTCTGGAAAGCGTTAAGTCTACCGTAAGCATGAATATTATACTAATGAATCGAGAAGAGAATGCTGGTCTTGCTTTTTCTAAACAACATAAAGACAATAGAAAACAGATGAAGATATCCCATTACATTTAAAAAAACTATCAATAAATTAGAATAAAATTCCATTTAGGCCTCCTATCATCTGTCTTCTTAAGATGTCTTGGTGTTTAAATAACACTTAAAGCCATTTTCTAGAACAGCTCGGGAAGAAAAGTACTTGCCAAAGATGCATATAGCTACTAGCTTGCCTTTCACATCATCATTCAAATGAAGAGTAATCAAACAGATCTGATGCCTGGCTGACAGTTTTGTGGATAATGTCCTAACACAGCTATATAACAGATAACGAGATAGCCGATGGTTTTATTAAGCAAATGGTGGTGATAAATATGGTAATATAGAAGAAAAGCTTGTTTTGAGTTTTTTTTGGGGGTTTTTTTCCTAATTATGAAAGTTAAGGGCATTCAGCCTCATACCAATCTGGTCCATCCCTCCTTTCCTGGAGATGACATGGTTGTAACTCCCAAACTCTCTCCTCACTGCCCATCACAAACTCCCAAACTCTTTCCTCACTGCCCATCACAGAAATGAACATGCTCATTAGACTCAGCAAAACCCCTCAGCAGGTGTGATAATTGCAGCACTAACGGGAACCTAACACCTGCTACTCCCCACGGACAAAATGCCAGGTCTTTCCAGAAGTATTGTTCAGGTTTATATGGTACATAAATTCATTTTATGTATCCTTATCTACAAAAGGATACTGATATCACTAATGGAAAATCTTTAGAATTGCTCCTGATACTGATTTGGGATGGCTGGGATATGGAACAAGTAATAAAATACTGAATCTGTATATTTCATTTACTTTTTCTCCTTTTAAAAATAAAACTTACTCAAATTTCACGTCAACTTATGACAAACAATATTAAGTCCTGAACTCACTGTAACCCATTGGTAGAAATAATACTCAAGCAGTTTAAATATATTGCCCCTACTGAACTGAGCAAAGTCACTTCACTGTACCCAGAGCCTGCTGAAATGATAATAGAGCTTCTGACCATTACAGACTCCATGTGAAAATATTTTCTTGATTTGAATCTTGTAGGATTATACTAATCTGAAACTATCTTCTCACATCACTAGCTACTAGGCCACGCTTCCTTTTAATAAATCTGATTGTAAATTTAAATTATTATGTTTTTGTTATTGTTTTCAAAATTATTGAACATGTAAAACAATTACATTGTGATTTTTAAGTGAATTTCAATTACAGTCCACAATTAGCAAACAAAAAACCCCCAACAAACAAGAAGTGTCCCACATATTTTTACTTCACTGTCACATAAATGTGAAAATGAAGAATCTCATAACCAAGCAAATATGTTGCTAACACATGCACAATTTCAGCTCAAAACCTGTAACATTCTCATTCAATACTGGGCAAGCAGTGAGTTAAATCTAGGGTGGTTTTTTTTTATTTGCTGACTTGAAACAATTTGTTCTAGACCAATCTATCAGCGGCTGGCAGTACTTTTAAAAGCAGTAACAAAAAATTAATAATATTTTACCACCAACAAAACCTTAAGTGGAAATTAAAACACAGTAGAAGTGTAACTCGTCTGTACCGCTACAATCTCTCTTATATTATGGAAATTCTCTGTTTTGGTTTTACAGGTTGCTCAATAAACTGTAGTATAGTCACAGCATAATCAAGGTTAAATGTTGCTGTCAGTAGTCCAACAGAGAAGTTAACAGTGTCTTCCAATGAGAGGGGGTTTTTTTCCACATTTTTTGCTGTCTATTGGCCAGGCACCAAGTTCTCATATTCATAGCAGTATAAAAAGCAACCCCTCCCCCCAAAAAATCCTGCAGAGACTATTAAAGTGTCATTTTTAGTAATAGGACTCCATAAATCATGGTGATGTTCTCACCTCCGGGTTCTACTAGTGCTGCCTCCCCCTGCAATCAGGTCCAGTGGGTTTATGGATACAGGTTACTGCTTCAGCTTTTATTAGACACAAGGAGACCCCTGTTCCTGTCCCCTCTCCTATGTTTATCACAGAAAAGCTCTTCAATGAGGTTTTAAAAGGGGCCAAAATCTAATTATCGCCCAACTCCCGTCCTTGCTAGCCCTGCCGTGGCAGGCCGGCTGTCCTGGTTCGTGGTCCTGGAGTCCCACAGCTGAGGCCACCAGTTTCAGGCCATGGGAAACGAGAGGCTCAGCAAGGTAATCCAGACCCAGGGAATAAACTAAGCGATGTGGGTAAGTAAACCAGAAAGACATCTACTTGTGGAGGCCATCTGCCCTCTGAGCTCCACATAACCCTTGCTTGGTTTCATTAAGAGAAACAAAGAGTTCGAACAGATGACAGCTCTGGTCTAAAGTGCAGGGGGAGCACTTGGGCGTTGTACCAAGCACACAAACAGAAATATGTTACCAGCACACATCGGTTTTTTGGTTTTTTTTTTTTACATTAACAGGGAGAATTAGTGAAGCCTTCAGGACAAATGTAATTCAAGGTTAGGAACAACCCCTCCACTTTCAGCTGCAAGATGCAGTTCCACATCCCAGTGGACACACACAGGAGTGCTGGAGGGATTTGGCATCAAAAGATTTTGTGCTGGAAAATAGGATGGAAAGAGGAACTGTTCTTGACAGCATCTGCTGGTTCTCATCTAACAAGAATAAACTACAATTTTGCTATTTAAAATGTGATATATTTCACATTCATATTTCATAGGCTTCATTTGCTTCATTATAAAGTAAATTTAATCTGAAACCCTCTATTTAAAAAACATTCTTGTGGAAAAAAAGAAGTGACATCCTTAAATTCCCATTGCTATTGCAAACTATTGCTGCCAAAAGGGGGGAAGAAAAACAGAACAGAGAAGAACGAACTTTGTCATATCATTGATATTACAAACCCAAATTCTGTATAAATTACACACAGAAAATCCTCCTCCTCTGAAAGATTTAAAGCTGCAAACACTACCTATATATTAGCAAGGCGTTATTAAAGATACAGAATGTGTTATGTGGCATTTACTGCTTTCCTACAGCACATTATCATAAGCACTTGCACAGCAACATATTTAAATCAATAGCAAAGTTCTCACTGATATCTTTGAAAGCAGCTTATACTCTAATTTACTAAAAGCACTCATCTGCAGCGAGTGTTTCTGTTATTTATTAGAATTAATTAAATCTTTCTGTATTATGTTAAGAAGTATATCTTGTAAATCCTTAAGGACCTGCTATAATGGCAACAATCAAAAGAGATGATCAAGAAGGCTTATCAGAAAAGGGTGCAACGCTCCACAGGGAAGAAAAGATTGTGCTAAATAGCAAAACCAAAGCCAAGAACAACTGCAGTGGCACTACCAGAATTGTCAAAAGCAGGTGGAGCAACAGGGAACCAGGACAGAATAGACAGACATCAGGAGGTCAAAATCAAGGACTAGAAGAGGAAAGAGCAGCACTCTGGAAGAAAATGGCAGAGTTATAGCCATGAGGCATATTGAGCAGCAAAGAGCTACTGCTTAGATGTCTCAATTTGCAAAGGCAACGCTCAATCACGCCCCTAACCCCGTGCTTGGCTTTGTTTGTTAGGCTCCTCGATTGCCAGAGGAGCTGGCTGCAAAGCTGCTGGGCTGATGCTCCAGGAAGAGGCTCAAAGTACTCAATCAGATACCTGGCCAAAGATCAGGATAGAGCTTTTACATGAATTTTAACAAAGATAAATAATGTAAACCTGTTAACAACCTGTTCGATGAAAGCACTCAGTATCTTGAAAGAAATATTAGTTTCATAGTGTTTGGTTTTCAAATAGTAAACATTCATCTTGATTTAGTAACATTTAAATTTGCTCTCTTCCATTACACGTACAAAAAAAAAAAGGAAAACCAAAAAATATTGCTGTGGTATGACCATTCAAATTTGTTCAGTGAACCAGAAAATATTGCTGTCCAGTTCTTAATGTTTTGAACACAAGCCTATACTGCAGTTGAGGAAAGCAGAGAGCACATATTGCTGCTAAGCATGTGAAAAACAAGTAAAATGCAGGATAATAACATTTCACCTTTTTGCTTCACGTCATTTTAAGCTGAATTTCACACAACAAAATTCTCTGTAGGACTGCAGTTTCAATCCCCTCCTAACATTGATGCCTTATAGAGTGATTTCAAGCACACGAGAGCTGGAGATCTCAATGGCAGTGAGTATGCAACAAAAAAATAGGGAAGGGTGTAACGCAGAATCAGAGGAACCATTAGTTATGAAAGGATCCACAAAGATCACAGGAAAAATTCAGGTGAATGTGACCTAATTCAGTGTCATTGAACACAAAAACCAGACTCCTGTCATCTTCAAAGATATCTTGATCTATCATCCTGTCATCTTCACAGGTATGGGGTACATCCTCCCTGGCGGTTAGCCCGAAGCACATTCTGCAGTACTGTAATGCCAGAGAGGGGGCAGGTATGTCACCTGGTCCTTTTGCCTTTCAGCGATGTTTTTCCAGAAGATCACATTTGGTTTTGGCCCTCAAAATGGGCAACCCGTCAGTCTTTGCTGCCAGCCACTCTAAGTGCCAATAATCAGCCTGGTTTGTGAGCAGCATGTAATTAGACTTATCTCGTTTGGATTGAGATATTCAGACTGATAAACAAAAGATTTTCTCCTACTTCTCTTTGTCGGTTTTCTATGCTGCTGTCAGCAGAGAATGCATTAATAACATTGTACCCAATATGGTCCAAAGCTATGAAACAAAAAAAATTTGTATGAAGAAGCAATAACTTTTGTTATATTACTTAGTGCAGAAAAAGCTTGATATAGAAAAATCATACAAGCATTGTGCTCATAGTCTGTTCATCAAGACATTATCAGCATCATTGTTCAACAGGACGCTGGTCTGGAACTAAAGTAAAAAATGTGATGTAATATTTGTGTTACAGTACAGTCAGTCAAGATTAGGAAACTTTACTTTGCTACTTCTGAGCCTAAGAGTTGGAGTTACTTTATGCGAGTAATTTTTTCTTCTTCCATCTTTCAAGGCCACTTCTGGTGCCCTTGAAGGATTAAAATTGGCATCTCTCTGCTTTTTTTAATGTATTAAGTATATTTTATATTTTTAATGGCGGCAAAAGCTGTTAAAAACTCGCCAGATTTCCAAGTAGAGTTAATAAACAGTATAAACAGTATATAAAAAGACTCTTCACTACTCCGACTTTGTAAAATACTGCAAAGACGATAAAATAACAGCAGTGGCTGTTCCTGACGGAGGCTTTCACGGGGCAGCTACCTCCCGTTAGCTGCACGCTCGCAGCCCCTGTGCTGTTTTCGCAGCACCCAGGGGTGAAGCCCATTGTGCCGGGATTAGCTGGCCACATGACCGCCGTTGCAATCACAATAATCACCCTGTAGCCTCTTATTCACGGCAGCCGGGGCACAGGCGGGAGCGATAAAGGTCAGGCTCAGCGTGCTCTTTCCCAATTATCCTCCAGCCTGGCCGAGCAGCCGCAGACAAGAGCAAACACACTGGCTGGTACTCATGGTCTGGCTTTAACATGCTACTAAAGTGCAAAAACTACTCAGCTTCTGTTTAACACCTTTTGGTTTAATCGCTGCTATTCTGAAGAGTTTGGACAATTTTTTAAAGTTGTTTTCTCGAGGCTCATTCGGGTTATTAAACCACTGACACAAAAGAAGGCTGCTGGACCCCAAGCCTGAACTTTTAAACTGAAGAGCTGGGAAATACTAATCCTGAAGGAAGCAGAAATGGATTTCCTAGGGTTTGGGGGGCCTGAATGATCGATCAGTACACAAAGGACTCCTCCCATTACTAATGTGTTTTTGCTGGGAATAATATACGTAAGAAAAATGGAGGTTTTAACCTTTTCTCCAGAGATCCACTGCTTTTCAGAATTGCTTGACTGCAGCGATGGTGATGAAGAGGAAGTACTAGTGTGCGGAGAAGATTTAGAGCTTAATCCTTTTGATGGCTTGCCTTACTCTTCCCGTTATTATAAACTTATGAAAGAAAGAGAAGAACTTCCAGTATGGAAAGAGAAATACACTTTTATGGAAAGTTTGCTTCATAATCAAATTGTGATTGTGTCTGGAGATGCTAAGACTGGCAAGAGCTCCCAGGTCAGTACAACATACTTGGGGGGATTTTTGTTACTTTTAGAACGTTGAATGTTGTACATTTTTCAGAGTTACTATTACCATTTTGCTGATAGTACATACTTTGAAACAGAAAAATCCTTTTGCAATGAATTTACTATTCACTCCTGCTGCCCTTTACTTAGATTAGGTACATCAATATCCAGTTTTGTATTATACTAGTATCTGGTTTCTGTTAGTAGTGGGCTGTTGCTATGCTGAGTACTATAGGGTATCACCATGTAATAACATCCAGTTCTGAAGAGCCCAGCTGCAGTGTACGCACACATGGTTGTACTGAGTTTAGCAGTTCTCAGTGTAGAAACAGATGTGCAGCCATGTATTTCAGTCTGAGGTATTAAGGCCAAAGATGGAAACTGAAATACAGAATGTGAATAAAGATTAATGCAGTCCAATATAGATTTAAAAGATATATACATCATATATATAAAAATGAAAATTATGTACATGATATCATACATTTAAATAACTTCCTTCAAATATTCACAATTGACACTTTACATCTGGCCGTTACAAGGCATTGTTACTTGGTTGATGATGTCTTCTGGGCAAGCTGAGCACTGAAGAGTAACACTTCTCAGACTGACTGTCTGACACACTGTTATAAACAACTAACAAAAATCTCAAACTACGCCTTTTTTTGTACTAAATACTAAATTTAAAACTATCGAGCCCTTTCTGAACACCACAAGCCACATGCATTAGCTACTATAGATCAAAATTCAGAACTAAATATACACATAACCTGAAAAAAATTATGTATAAAGTATTATTGTATCAATATGCGCACTGTAAATTTTTGCTTTGTTTCAATATCGCAACATCACATCTCAACTTGAAAACCTATCAAATACACACTTTCAAATGACACACAGAATGCATCAGCTAAAATCCTTCCCTGATGAAATTACAGGTGTATTTTCACTGTCTTCAGAGGGCAAGGCTAAGTGTAAAATACCTTAGGACTTATTTCAGGTTGTTTTAGTGTTTTATCAATAAATCATTCCTTGTACATTTGGCGGGCCACTGTTTTGTTCATTTGGAGAATTTTATTGCCACCTCCTTAATAATGACTAAACTTGTCATTTATCCTCCTTCTGTCCATCATCACATTGAATGTTCAGTGGAAAAGGTAAACTCTGCAATGCCTGTGTTGGGTTCAATGCATATTCTTACTTGGAATGTGTGTTTTTGTTCGGATATGTGCTGTATCAGGAAAGAAATATAGTGGATTTGCAGGCGGGTCATAAGAGAAGGTGAAAAAGTTCTCAGAGAATGAAGTATTGAAATCAGGAGGGCTGTTTCTCAGGGTCAAGGAATGGTCTTTCCCTCACTTCAGCCAAGAGCAAATGTTTTTTCCAAGAACACACGATTACTTGACAAAACTCATGTTAAAAGACATCACTGAAGGCAAGATCTCAGTTGACTCTAAATACACAAATATCCAGTAGGACTATCAAATTCTGTTGTAATAATATATAACAACCTAAGTCTGTTACCACAGTAAGCAGAGAATTTCCAAGCAAGTGTTATGAACCAAAATATTATTGTTTATGACTGGGATCAGGAGAAAACTTTCCTGCAGGTGAAGCTGTAGGATAATTACGGTTGCAGGGCATCTCATACCTGCCAGAGACTTTGATGCTGGACACAGCTAGAGATCATATATTGAACCAGAGACATCACACTTCTCACTGAAAATTCCTATGTTCCTATAAAAAGCATAAACACCCACCTGGTGCCCAGAATATTTTGGGGAGTGCAAAGTCTCTACTCCTTGCTGTTGACTGTAATATATACAAAACAAACTTTGTATAATAATAAACTACTTGCTAAGAAATGTTAGCTTTTTTAATTGTCCTTAAAAATAAGATGCCACATTGCTGTTTTTTAAACATTCTTAAAAATGTAAATAACTATATGGAAATAGATTATATGTGGCTGATGTACCCAGTTTATATATGTTAAGGTTTTGAAAACTAATACTTTCACTAAAATAATATTTATAACATAATTTTACTTTCTTATTACAATAACACACTAATATTTTCTTGTGTTGATTTTCTACTGTAAATATATACATTAGAGGGCTGATGCACCCAGTTTATATATGTTAAGGATTTGAAAACTAATACTTTCACTAAAATAATATTTATAACGTGATTTTACTTTCTTATTACAACAACATAATAATGTTTCCATGTGTTGATTTTCTACTGTAAATATATACATTAGAGAGCTACTGCGTAAGTTTCTGGAGCAGTTCATTTTCAGTTATCTTTGTTTATAGAGTAATAAATCTGAAATTACATACATTTGTTGTGGTATTTGTCAGTTTGAAATCCTCTTCTTCCTGGGACATGTTTCTCATGTCAAGCACCTGAGTAAGATATAGCACAGGCAGGTTTACTGCTGAGCCAGCTGAGCAGCCCCTGACAACAACTGCTCTAATATTGTTGGATCAATCAGCAGATGCTCAAGAATGACACTGCCAGTGCTACCTGCTCCCCAGAGGCCAACTCTGTCCTTCCTGCAATACATTCAAACTAAGCTGAGTCCAGCTGAGAAATTCCCAGCTAAATCTTCTAGCCCACGTCACTCCAGCTCTTGATTATTTCAGAGATTCTGGATCTTGACATTTATCAAGGCAGGTAATTTCTGCGTTAGGCTCAGCTCATCTGTCAGTAGTCAGGCAGACGGTAAGCAGTGGGTGCCCAGGTTGATTTAGTTCTTCCACACTGTCTACTTCTTATGCGTTACAGCCTCTGCTCCATGTGTAAAATACCAAATGCATCCATTTTCTTATTTACTTACAGATTCCTCAGTGGTGTGCTGAGTACTGCCTTTCTGCCCGCTACCAACACGGCGTGGTCGTATGCACCCAGGTGCACAAGCAGACAGCGGTGTGGCTGGCACTGCGTGTAGCTGATGAAATGGATGTCAATGTTGGCCATGAAGTGGGGTATTTTGTCCCATTTGAAAGCTGCTGTACCACAGAAACTATCCTGAGGTTTGTGCGTTTGGTTTTTAATGCCTTCAAGCTATTATGTGGTTTAGAGTTCTTTACAAGTGCAAAAGTGTGCAGGTGCAGGCACTCCCGTCCTTGGCTCTTCATTGCACCACTCCATGAACGGGGTCAGACAGAAAAATGTCACGTCCCGCTCAGATGAGGGAGACAAGTGACTCAGATTTGTAAATCCCCAACAGAGTGGATAATGGTGAGACAAGTCTCAAAGTCTAAACATTTATTAACTGCCCACAATGTACTAATTGGATACACAATAATTACAGAATCCTAGAATCATCTCGGTAGGAAAAGCCCTTGCAGCTCCTCCAGCCCAACCATGACCCTCCCCCTGACCGTTCCCAGCTCCCCCAGATCCCTCAGCGCTGGCTCAGCCCGACTCTTCAACCCCTCCAGGGATCCCGGGGACTCCCCCCTGCCCTGGGCAGCCCATTCCAACGCCCAACAGCCCCTTCTGCACAGAAATCCTTCCTCAGAGCCAGCCTGACCCTGCCCTGGGCAGCTTGAGGCCATTTCCTCGGGGCCTGGCGCTTGTCACTTGATTAAAGAGACTCATCTCCACCTGTTTGCAACCTCCTTTCAGGGAGTTATAGAGGACTATATATAATAATATATATAATAAAATATTATATATGTAGATAAACATATTAAATATTACATAATACATATTTTTCTATAAAAATAATATAATATATTAGATATATAATTGGCTAAGTATATAACGAATTGCGGCAAGCAATAGAGTGTGCCTTGCATTGCTTAATGGTAGTGAAGGAAAAGGGAAAAAAGGAAAGGAGGGAGATGGGGAGAGCAGAGAAATAGAGATCAGTGGTCTGGGTGCCTGCATCAGTCCCACCAGCGAGGGTTCCAGGAGGCATCCATCTTCTTCAATTCATTCACTCTCCAGGCTCCCCCTCTCCGTGCTCTGCCCCCCCTCCATTTACACCCACTTTCCTTGGGTCCATAGGTCGACCCACACACCTACATACCCATGGATGGGGAGGGGTAAGGTGTTTCATGGGATGATGTAATTAGCATGATCTTGTTAGCCTTCATTAGCATATCCAGGGGTGTTAACTTTAATATTTCATGGATAACAAAGCAAAGGTCATTCACCAGACCAATGGCCCTTGAAACTTGACCAGGTGCCCCGGAGCAGAACCGTCCTGTCCCCACAGGGCTCTCCCCTCCAGCTGCACCCTGTGTTCTTGGGGCAGCCTGATCAGCTTCAGCCTCCACACCATCCACCCCACAACTATAGTTTCATTATCTGTGAGTGTTTGAGACAATCCTTAGCTCAGAGGGCCTTCACTCCCCCAGCTATCCTTTATCTCTTTCTCCGGTTGTTTTTCTCAGTCTTTGTTTCTTTCGGGACCTATTTTTACAAGTTGTCTCTCACAATAACCTAAGCACTGTGGGGAAACATTGCTATAGTTGCAAAAGATTTTTCCATTCAGTATGAAAACAAAAAAACCCCAACACTGCTTTATAAAGCTGAGTATAATATTTTTAAATGCAGATACTGGAGATTTCATGATTAATCACTAAGCTCTAAAAGGCTTGAAGGAGCTATTCTGTGCTAAATTGTAGTAGAGATTTAAGTGGGCAAGGTTATCATCTGTGCAAAACTTCATTAAGCACTTCAGTAACCTCCATATCATTCTATATTTTCTTTCTCTGTTTTCCAGTACAGCAGTGTTCATTACCATAAGAGAACATGGGATAATCTATCACAAAGTAAAGCTGGAATTTAAAAGCAATCAAAAATCATGGCTAGAAGAGAGTGTATTCAGTAATGAGAGAAAAAACGCATTTAGGAGGATTTTTAAGAGATAAGAAATGCACTTAATGTATTAAATATAGGCAGGTGACAACAGCAACACAGGGATTCAGATTTTGAGCCTCTCTGAAAGTTAGGAGTTATTTCCTCTGGTTCTTTCATATGGCAGGCACAAACTATAAAATCTAGATCATAAGCCTTTTTCCCAGCCACTGATTTCCAGTGGAGAAGAGGATACTCACCACTTCTGAAAATCAAGTTCAAACGCTCTTCCTCCTGTTTGTCCTTTCTCTTTTACGGAGTAAACCTCATCCTGCAGCACATCTTCCTGCAGCTGCTCCTGACGTGAAAGCGAGATGAAGCTTGTCCTCTCACACTTTGAAACCTGGTTCAAGAATTCAAAGTCCTGCTGAGCAACACAGCAAAAACCAATGTCCTTTCAAAAAACTTTCAGTAGCAGGGATAATAGGGATAAAAGTAAGGAGGGCCTTACGGTATGAATTAATCTGTCATCTTGGTTCTGGCACTGCCTCAAGTGCACATGTACACCTTTTCCTCATCTAAAAGTATTAGCTCCTAAATGAAGAATTGGTTATGGCATGCGATATGCTTAGATGGTTTGGAAGATGAAGGGTCATATAAATTATGATTTTAGGGCAGAAGTATTTCTTCTTTTGCCTAGAGCATCCTTTCAGCCATAGGTCCACTTAGTGTGACTGAATTACATTGCGTTTCTAGCTACTTCGAGGATTTAAACATACAGTTGAGATCATGATATCGTCCACAAAATAGACTCCCTGTTCTTACCAAATCTGTCTTGTTAGAAAAGAAAGAACCAAGCTGCCCCCAAGACCCTGAATTAATGTCTTACAATCAAATCTGAATATTCCAGGAAACTTTGCAGAGATTTCTGTTCATATGTTGCAGATATTGTACAGATGATATGCTCCAAAGGGAAATGATGTCTACGCCTCTTCTGAACTATTATGGTGTTATCGTCTTGGATGATGTGCACGAAAGAACTGTTGCAACAGATGCGTTACTTGGCTTACTTAAAGATGTCTTGATTTCAAGACCAGAACTGAGGCTGGTAATACTCACTGCCCCTCATATGTCCAGCAAACTGCAGAATTATTATGGCAGCATCCCCATCATAAGGGTGGAAAACAAACACCACGCAGAGGTGGTATACTCTTGCAGCGTTCAGAAAGACCACTTTCTGTCTGCACTAAAACTGCTCTTTGAGATACACCACACAAAAGAGAAGGGTGACATTGTGATCTTTCTGGCATGTGAGCAAGTAAGTTATTAACCAATTCCAATATTTCTGATTTGAATCAAGCAACAATTTACATCTGTGTTTTTATATGATCTATAAATATCTTGCTGCCAGTATCTAAGACAGCAGACAGTGCCAACAGTTTTTATCATTTCAGGTTTTTCCTATGAAGAAGTTATGGTATACATAACACTGTATTATCTATATAGCCTAAGCTAATACAAGGAATTTGTAGATTTTCTGTAGGCTTAAAGAAAGGCCATCATCCTTCTGCATCATGCAAAAAGTAGGAAAGGTGGCATACAGGGACGGGGCCATAGATACAGGCAACCTATTCTGGCATCGGGTACCCCACACTTTGTGTTACCCGTGTTTTGCAGGAAGGGACACGTATCCAGTTTGCACAGATGTCCTGCTTCACATGAATGTTTTAACCTTAAACCTGCCTACAAGGTTTTTCCACTTCCATCCTCCTTTATGGCTCGAAACTTCCCAAACATTTGTGTGCACCACAGCAGGAGGCAAATGTCAGTCCAGATGTGCTACAGATAATGCAGAAATCTGCATGGGCTTGGCTGTTCTAAATAGCGGCATCTCTAAATCCCTCAAGACAGCAGTAACACCCCAAATTCACTGCTGCATCATCATGTCCTCCTGAAAAAAATTTCACAGTACTTTATAGCTGTCAGAGCAATCTGCCCATCAAATAAACATTTTAAGACTTGAAATTCTTATAAATTATTAATTTCCCGATAGTGATCTTCAACCTTCCACTTTGTAACATTGAATCTCATTTAGAACAACAAATTTGCCCTAGTAGCTCCAGAAGAGAATGAGTTTCCACAAGCACAGACCAATTACCATCATCTACCCAGGTGGTATTGCTTTTCACTGTAAAAAGGGATGGACATGTAACATTTTTAATAATGCTAAGGATCAGCTGTAAACTTTATAGACACCAATTTTACAAATGATGAATTAATGAATTCTCTGTATCAGTTCCCATATTTACAGTAAGTAATGTTAGAGAGAAAACACATAGTCTTTCCCTTTCAAAGGGCTGGGAAGAAAGCTTTATTTCTGCTGAAAAACTATTTGATGGTCAAGTCCCACACAATACTAAAATAACAGTTTCTTTCTTACCGAGATTACTTAGTTCTCGCTCCCACGATGAACAAAAGACTCGTTATGAACTGTTACTCCACAGTTCACATCCCATGCATTCTTGCTTAACCGTGATTTAAAGTTTTAATATATTGTTAATGGCTCACTGTTCCCTAGCACTCAACTGTCTTTTAAACCGAACAAAAATATGAATAAACTAAGAATATTAAGATTTATGTGTTGTCTTCATGACAGCCTTGCTGTTAGATGCCACTGTCATATCTTTATAAGAATTTTTATAGAATACTTTCAACATGTAACTATTATGAATGTAGTGGCACTGTCAAATAGAAACTCAATCTGGTTTTTCAATTTTGAAAAATGTTTGCTAATAAAAATGCTTTTGAAAAAGAAAAATCCCTTTCAAACTGAACAAGTCTATGATCGATTTTTGTATACCTTTAAAACAAATCGTTCACAAACACAAACGATTTTATATTTTAAAGACTAAAAACAACAATAAACAACCCTTTTTTGCAATTTATATTCGATTTCTGAATTTGTGGACTGTCTTAAAGGTGATGTTCCATTAACACAGTTTAGAGACATTTTATTGACTTTTTAAAGTCTTCATAGAGTTTATTAATCATTAGGGAAAAAAAAACAAAAAAAAACAAAAAACAAAACACAATAAAAACCATAACAATACTTGTATCTTCTTAAACATAATAATTAAGGTAAAGTAGGGAGGTTTCTGCATACTTTGATCTTTTTATGTATTGTAATTGGACTAAGAACACAACAGTATTTCCCACAGTGACCCAAGCAGGGGCTCTGCCACTTTAGTCCTTCCAGTCATGGGGACAGCCGGGATCAGAGGGGGTTGGAGCAGGGATTTGCTGTGATCTCTCCCGACTCAGGGGAACCCGTGCACACCGCACCGTGGCCAGCAGCACAGGGCACCCCGTTGCCAGCCCCGGCGCACGCTGTGCCCTCGTAAAGAGCTCTCTCCCAGAGGACACTCAGGGCACCCACCTTGGTTCCAGCAGAAGAGAAAACATTTTGGGCACACGAGGGGGTACCCGAGTATCTGCTACAGCACTGCCAGCCCTACACACATGGCAAATTTTTACCAAACTCTTTGGCACTAAATCACTGATGTGGATGCATCCTACATGTCCTATATATATAAAGTGTAGTGACCGGCTCCCACTGTTGGTTTAAATATGATTAAAGCTAAAGAAGACTATTCTGAAAAGTGCTGGAAAGAAATTTCAAAAACCAGCCCAGCTTTCCCTTGGTCTACAGTTTGTATGAGATTGTACTGACTGTACCTACTTAGTTCTCTGGTTTTTTCCCTTTAATTATTAATCATGTAAGATTTAAATGCTTTGATAGTTCGATACATAGTTAAAATTCACTTCAGAATAAAAAAAATTATTTAAAATTAAATATTGAGATTTGTTTTTCATACTCATGAGGGAAAAAAAAATAAACAAATCTTTCTCCTGATTACAGGAAATTGAAAAAGCTTACCAAATGATTAGACAGGAACAGTCTAATTTAAACCCTGACCTTGGAGAACTCATCCCTATTCCTTTATACCCGACAAAACAAGATCTAATTCCCAAACCAAATCAAGACAAACAGAAATGCTGCAAAAAATACAGAAGAAAAGTGCTACTCACCACAAGCTTTGGAGAATCTTTGATTTGGATTAAAAATGTAACCTTTGTCATTGATGTTGGTGTTGAAAGAAGAAAGGTTGGTAAAGTTAACCAGAATCAGTATGTCAAATAAACTATGCATAAAGTGGTTTTTTTTTCATGGTGGGGGAAAGGGAAATGTGCATTTAGTAGGTTGATGCAAATGGTTTCTAAAGGATCAAATATTTTTTTATTCTTTCATAAGTCAGATTCTATGATAGTATTAACATTCGTGTTAACACATTTTAAATAAATTTCATGGACACGTCATGTGAAAACCAAGCAAGAAAACATAGTTACTTCCTAAATTCCACCAGAAAACAAAATTTTCAACTTTCTAAAGCCAGATTAACACTCTCAGCTGAAACTGCCACTCATCTGGGCACCAAACCAATGACTTTTCCTCTGAAAACTGTATCTCACCTTAGTTTTAGCCTATCAGTCATAATTATCTCTTGAGTATCTTACAGACAGAGCAAAATATAATCAGTTCTTGGCTACCTAATGGCAAATTACCCGGTTTAGTAGATTAACCTCATCTCTCATTTAACAACTTGGTAATCAGCATAGTGCCACAGATCATGTAACAGCAAGAGATGCCCACACAGGGAATCACTCCTTTTTAAAGCTGCTTGTGTTCCTTCCAGATACATGACACTGTCATTTTTAAAGGTTCTCATATGGAGGTTATAAACTAAGTCAGCCTCAATTCAAGGGGAAAAAAAAAAAAAAAAAGGTCATACTTTTGTATGAAACAAATGAAAGCCTAAAAAGCAGTTTTTGATTAGGCCATGCATAACTCAACTTATTTCTGAAGCTACAGTTGTCTTGAATGATGGAAATGAATCTCATTTCCATGGTAATCTGAAGCCCAAAGCAAATTTTAGTGCTTCCAGACTTCTGCGAATCAGAAATATGAAGCAATGGGAACAAATCAGTTTCAACACCTCTATGGGTTACATTATTTTTACCCTTTAATTCAACTATTTTGTCCTAACAGTTAAAGTTTAGTCCTCTAATGTTCATTCCTCAGCAGCTCAAATTCACATTCAATCCATATGGCTGAAAGTCAGTTGAACATAGAGGGAACAGGCAAAGGTTTGTGCAGAACAAAAATCCTGTGTAAGTCTCGCTGTTGGGATATACAATAAATTTACCTTGAGGAAAAGAAATTTGTTCCCTGTACTGAAGCACATTTTATCTTTTTTATTAAAACCCTGCTTAAAGTAGACAAAGTCGATTCAGATGACATGACTAGGAAGTTGCCTTATTTAATGTCTTGCCTATACTCCAGATGCTTATGGACATCATCTAGTGGTCAGAACAGCAAGTGAATTAGTTCATCAGTTTAATCAAAATAAAGCACAATTAAGAAAAAAATAAAACGGGGCATTGTACACCTTTGTTAGTGTCCTTGTCTCCTGTACTGAATCGACAGATTTCAGCATTAAGACAAAAACCTGGAGTTATGGAACAAAATGTCATCAGACAACGTTGGGATTCTGTCATTGGAAGAAATAAATAATCTTTTTTGATGCTTTTCTTGATGATAGCATAGATATACATTTTGTGCTCTCAAGTACATTTCTTCAGAAAAAGACATTTATCTTAGAGTATACTTACAGAGTTATTGCAAAACGTGTCTGTCAATTTATCAAAGTGCTGACTGCTCTCATTTCCAAGCTGGTGAAATACGTAGCATAAAAAGAAATGAAACTGTTACTACACTTTCTGTAAAATGACCTAGACAAAAAATTCAATACAAGACCATTAATATTTTTGTAGTCTTCACACACTTATCTGATGCTTAATATCTCTTTCATTTAAAGGTGTACAATCCTAGAATCAGAGCAGACTCTGTTATAACGCAGCCTATCAGCAAAAGTCAAGCAGAGATGCATAAACAAATTCTGGGCATGTCTCCATCAGGTAGAATTATTAGCTCAAAATTTCAATTCATTAGCTCAAATTCTTAATAGAATCGAAGTGGCAATGAAATAAAAAAAAAAAAAAAAAAAAAGGTAATTTTCCTAACGTCTCTTCCAGGAAAAATCTTCTGCTTGTATCCTGAAGAATTTACATACAAAGAAATGAAACCACAGCTACCAGCCAAAATACAGGAATCAAACCTAATTAACATGGTTCTCTTCCTGAAGAGGATGGATATAGCAGGCTTAGGACACTGTGACTTCATAAGTAGGCCAGGTAATGATGATGCATAAATTTTCCATATTTTTACTTTTATTTTTGCAGTTATTTAAAGGTTAATTTCACCCTGTTATTCACTGTATTGTTTTTTATTTAAGTACTTGTAATAATATCGCTACTGATTTTACCATTTACCCACCAGAACAGTTCACAATGCAATAGTTGCACTTAGAAAAATGGTACCAAGTATGAACTGTTTGCTCTGAAAAAGACCATAAAGTATCTGAATAGAATTGGAATAGAAAAAAAAAAAAAATCAATATTCCAAATAACTTTTCATCTAGCTTTCATATTATCTTCCTGGAACCCACAAAGAAAATTTGTGTCCCATTGTACAGGGCATTGTACAGATATCTAACAAAATATATTCCTTTAATCAAAAGTTTACAATCCAAATAAACTACTGTTGTTACCTAGGAGATATATTTGGAGGAAATCAGCTTTCTTCTTATCCTCCAGCATCTCCCACCTCAAATTTACAATAAGCTGTTACTTAAGGATGATATTATTTAGAAAATCAACCCAAATAAACTTTCGAAACTAGAGAGGGAATATGCTGAATTTTGAGGTAAGAGTATGAAGAAAGTGGTTGCTTATTTTTTAAAATTTTTCTGACTTCATATCTTTATACTTTTTGTACAGAAGGATATTTTACTCTGTTCTGACCTACCACAGACCTAAAACCCAAGTACCACTGCAAATTCTGCTGATGGTTTGAAGCCAATTAAAGTGAGGGAAATAGCACTGATTCCACCACTTTGAGGATCATGTGACATATGGCTAGCTTCATTACGATAATTTTCCAGGGCATGAGGAAAAATTCTTGTATTATCCTCCCTTTTCTCATGCACATAGACAAAATTAGAATGGTCACTTGCCTTCTAAGTGTTGTGCACTGTAATTAATCAGTAATAAGGAGTTTAATTCCCGCTGTTGGATGTTGTGATAGATTGTAAGTGGAATTTTTAAGTAGAATTTATTCTGTTTTCCCCTTGACTGCCTCTTTGGAAGAAACATGCCTAGAGGAAATGTGAAAAAACATTGTCAGTCTGAGTGGTAACTAATTCAAGATTGATGAGAACCAAAATGTTTTGGCCTTGTGAGTGTCACCTCCTGCGTTGAATCTAGGAAACCTTCATGGAAAATGATTATGGAATACAGTTGGCTTCTATTTAAATTTAGAAAGTATTTTACTAAAAAAAAAGAAATATCCTAAAATGTATTAGTGCCGTTACTGGATATGAAGAAATTTGCTCTTGAACTGTACAATGAATTAGTAAAGTTATATTAGGAAAAACATTCAGTATTTTGTGATTTAAAGGCACAATAGAGGCAGTTGATATTCAGAGAGAATGAAATGGTAGAGGCATTTAAGGATTTCACAGATGTAGGAATTCTAAGTTTTGTCTGTATTTTTGAGATAATGCAGCTGAAGAAAGCATCCTGCTGATGTGTACAAAATTGTAAAGGCATTTGATGAATGCATCAGCTTAACTTGGATGGGCATCAAATATGAAAAAGTTTTTGCTAACCAGCTCAAAACGCGAGGTCAAGGTATTGAAAATTTTGAGAAATTACTGAAACAGTGTGAGGAATGTTAGACAAACTGTTTGAACAAAGAAAAAAAAAAAAAATCCCACAAAGGGAGATGAGAAAGTCTGTACAATTTCCTGGTCTTCTTCCCATCTTAAGGCCTCACACAATTAAATATTTGAAACACTGCTTTAACAACTCTTCCTTTATCTTAGGATAGATCACATTCAGGCTTTCTTTGCCTTGGGGCTTTCTTTTTCCCAAATCTGAGCAGGGAACAAACCTCTTTCCTATTAACACTTAAGTTATATGCCTACCACAGTTCTCCAGAGATGACTATAAAGCTCACACGATCAGAATACAGACAGTTTGAAGTACCTAGTGTGAAATCCATTTGCTTGAAAGAAACAAGAATACTGAAGTAAGCAAATTTGTAAGGGGAATTAGTTATTTATAAGAACTTACAGAAATCAAAACATACCTTTCAAGCACATAAAACCTTCTTTTGGGTCCTTCATCCTCCCGAGAGCTTTGGGTCAGTGATCTCAGCCTGTGAAAGCCCAAGTTTTCTCAATTCTGTGCTGAGATTGCCCCAACCTGCCACACACAGAAGCAGAGAGTGGCCCTAAAGCCACACCACGGAGTCCTTCCTGCCCAGCTCCAGGCACCTCTGGTACCAAGTTAAAGGGTGGCCCTGAAGCTTTTTCATTGCTAACAGATGTTACACCTTTCTGGGTTATGTACTGCAGGAGAGGGTTGTGGAGGAGGCAAAGAGAAGAGCTATCACACATGGAAAGCATCCATCCTCTTCTGAGCAAGAGAGTTTAGTTTTCCAAAAAGGCTTCAGTATCGTTGCTCCAGTCAGTTTAGTTGCATAAGCCTTCAGTAAGCCCAAGTGATGAGCAAGACTGAGGAAGAGGAGGAGGTGTCTCTGAGATGGTGTTCAGATCTAAGAGAAAAAGATGAGCGACAGAGCTCACAAACAGTGTGGCTTTTCCAACCCTAAGAAAAACTCCAGGGCATAACAGTTGTTATTCTCAACTACTACGGATAAATACAAAGTCAATTTGCCCACCCTCAACCAAACATGGCACAAGATCAACTGGATCAAAAAACCCCACAAACAAGCCAACAAAATGACATGGCAGTATTTTCTATATTTTCTGTGTTTTCATTTGACCTGGCCAGATCAAGTGATGTTCAGAGCACACAAACACGAAGAATACAAATAGCCTTTCTATCTCTCCTCAGCACAGTTTGTCCTGGGCTTGACTATTCCATATCTCTTCACCTCCTTGGACTTGATTTCCCTTTGAGTAAAGGGAGTAAACACACTGCAGAATCTTCCACATGCCACACATGCCACAGGCTTTCCTACGCACCGTTTTTGTTCAGCTAACATCCTCAAGTTTTCTTTGCAATTGAAACAGATGGAGGCTTTGGGGGTTTTTTAATCCAAGGTAAATTTCTCCTAAACAAAATAATGTTTTCACTGAGATGACAGAGAGACATATGAACATGAACTGGTGAACAAACAAATCAAAAATACACCGAAATTCATAGCAAGAATTCAAAGAGAAGTACTTCAGCGTCCATTCCCTGTACATGAAGCAGAGAACATACAGCAAGATAAGAAACAAAAATTACATCAGTAAAACATTTTATTTCTGCTCAACCACAATGTGCACAAGGTTGGTTTTTTTGTTTTTTTTCTGCTGCTCTTTGAGGAAAAATAAAAGCCTGGATTAACTCTGACTCATTACTGCATTATGAAAGCAACAAACATGTCAGGCTTACAGCTGCTGCATTTAATTCACGCTATAATCGAGATGAGCAAATGCAGCAGACTTGTTACCCTTTTTAGAATTCATGAGCCATATGAAAATGTATTTGGCACTGCAGTTCTAAAGTGCATTATTTGAATTCCTGTGCCGCTCTAATAGGGATGTGTTTACATTTTTATCAGTTAATCAGCTAGATCCTTACTCTGTTATATCATGGGACAAAAGAACTCCTTTCCCATAGATTACAGCAACAGTATGTATTTTTGTAAATCACTGGAAAATCCTTATTTAAACTAGGCAAATCAGTATGATGATGAAACCATGTAAAATTTCCGTGAGAAATCAAGGTGAACGCAGTTTGCAGATTCTGCATTCACGCAGAATTACTATAAACAATTTTCAGATTGAAATATTTGTGGATGGTCATGGGTACCGTGACATTTGAGAACTATGTTATTATAACCCCACTGAGGATATATTTCTGGAATATCCATAATAATAAGAGTTCTATAAATGCATATAATCTCAAATTGTTTCAGAAAGTAATTTGTTTGTGTATTTTTTTCATTAGAAACAGACTGTCAAAGACAGAAACTCTATGTGCCATGTAAGGTCTGCTCAACAGAGATCACTTGATGGCAAATTTATTATCTGAAGTTCACTTGTTGATTATTTGATGTTTAAATTTCTGAATTTCACTGACTAAATAGTATTATATATCACCTAATGAAAAGCTTTCTGATAGCATAGACATGGCCACATACTTCATAGTCTGCACTGCACAAATCAGTGGAAAAGCATAAAAGGAATTGGAGGAGGTAAGGACCAGACAGCAAACACACAGAGGGAGCAAAGTATGGACCAGAGAACCTGACCCTTAGCAGCAGTCCCATATCCAGGGGACAGGAGGGCTCAGGAATGGGAGTCAGGGCAGCATGTACAGCCCCATAACTGAGCATATACCACAGAATTCCAGAATCATCTCGGTTGGAAAAGAGCTTGAAGATCATCCAGTCCAACCATTAACCTCCCACTGACCATTCTAAACCACGCTGAAGGTAGCCAAATGCTTGGACTGGGAGCTGGTATCCCAAACGGCATCCCAAAAATGAGAGGGGGTAGCCAAGTCCTGTTAAAGCTGGATGACTCTCATGTCATTTACTAGAGAGCAACAAAAGAAACCAAAGTGATTAAAAATACTTTTTCTGCCATTATGTAACATACTTTCAATTATACTCTTTGTGGATATACACGCTGAACAGTCATATATGTGCTTTGAGGATCACACAAAGCGGATGGAAAACCAACTTCACCAAAGAGCCAGTGCTATCCGTGCTGTGTGGATATTTTTTGGTATATTTGTGTTAGGAAAATGCAGGTCACCCTCTATCCCGGCTGTCCCTGCTGGCAGAAAGGCACAGGAGGGACCATTCCCAGCCAGCCTGGAGGAGTGAAGAAGCAGCATAAGGGGGAACGGAAAGACTGCAGAGTATGAGTTTGGAAAAGTAATTTTTAATGATCAACTATAACTATAATTTCAAAAGAATAGTTATAGAATTGGTGGCTTCAGAGCATGACAGAATCATTAAAAAATCCTACCTCAGAAGTTTTAGGGGAAAAAAAAAAAGAGAATCAAGATGAAACCCGCACACAGAAGCTTGTCCTTGCAGAAGAAAAACCTTCGCATAATTTGAAGAAAACTTGGCACTAGATTTCTTCATATCTTCAGTTTGCTATCCAAGGAGCAATGTTAAAAAACAATAACAGAAAAAGCCATTCCACAGAATTATTCTCCCTGCAGTAATTACTTTGGCCGTTCTTCATGCTGTTAAGCCTAACAGAAGCTGGAAAACCGTGTGGTTTGCCAGGCAGTGAATCAGCTCTTCAGAGACAACATCCCTTCAGCTGACATTCATGTCAGCTCTAACTATATAACAGTTATTTCTGTGGAAGGTAAAGATCTATCAGAAAAAGGTATTTTACAGACTCAACATTTTCATAGAGTAGGAGACCAGAACACAGGACCTGTAGATCCTCCAGGTAAACACGATATAGCAGTTAAACGGACTATTAAAAATAATTAAATTTACATTTCATTCCTATCTCTAATATTCGCTCATTACAGAACTTTGGGCAACTTGCTAAATCCCTTGCTTCCTTATGCAATTATACTTTTGTATTTATTTTATCACACCTTCAGCACTTCCATTTCAGCCATGTAGGATGTGACAGTGAAAAGATTAAAGGCACAGCTACCTTTAGAAACATGACTTACTCCGTTCGTGTCAAAGTTACAAAAAACTATCAAATGAAGAATAGAATTTTAAGTCAACTTGAAACTCTCAGATAAAAGATTTCAGTGCTAATGATAACATTTAGTTATATATTTGCTTTACTAAACCTAAGTATGATCAAGAGTAGACTCTGTATTTATACAAAACTGGTCAGATTTCCTGAAACAAATCCAGAGCAACCAGTGTTAAGTAGCCAAAGAACACAGGCAAGGGAAAGAAAATATCAGATAAGGAAATACCTTTTAAAATGCCAGGAACGTGACAGTTTCTTGCTGAAAGCACAGGACACATCTTGAGAGCTTCTTTTTAACTTTGCTCCGGTGAAAGCAGCAGTCAAGTCACAAAGCCTTGCGGTTTGCCTCGACGGCAGCAGTGGTTGGTGTTGGCAAGCAGCCCTAAAAATAATGACCCTTGCTTGCTAGAAATCATTATAAGACAATGCAGGTTTCTGTTCTTTAAAAAAGAGCTTTCCAGATCTAAACATTTACACTACTTTTGGTTTATTATAGCTTTTATTTAAATGGAACCATACCATAAAGAACTCTCAACTGAGTGTTTGCTGTTCTTACAACAGCTTTTTATTGATTCAGTTTGTGCCTCAAAATGCAGACCCATATCTGGAAGCTCTATTCTATTTTTCTTTTTCTTTTTTTTTTTTTTTTTTGTACTGTTTCTTCACCTGCTCTAATCTGCCTTTACTATCTTGTCCTTTGTGGCACAATAAAACTCCAGGAGTCTTATTTTCTTTTTTTTTTTTTGTTGTAACCCTCACAGCAAAATAGGGAAGTAATTTGTGCTTATAAATCTCAAGGCAACTAACTCTAGGGCATAAAAATGCAAATTACTGATGCTATCGGGGGATTGAAATTGGCTGCCATATAACCATATATTTTGTTAGTTCTAGCACGAACTCCTTTGTTGATTCTGGAAATTAGCTTTCCATGATTTCCTAGTAATTACTGTATATCTGAATGACCATTTTACTCTCCCTGTACTCTCAATCACTGACATCTATTTCCTGCCACTCTTATTCTTCATCAGTGGTTACTTTTCGCTTCTTTAAACTTCCTATTTTCTTCTCAGGTGCCTTAGCTTTTGCAACGGCTCATCTTTTATCCCATTAAACCTCCTATGTCTGATAACAAATGTTCTCTCTAGACAGACACCCCTCATGTTGTACAGGCAGAGATAGGAACTCTAATACTGAAATGAAACACATCCACGTTTTTAATAGGAATTTACAGACTCCTGAGAGAATTCCTCTGAAAACTAATAGTAAGTGTTTTAAAATTGTCACAGCACTAACAGAATTACATGCTGGAGTTCTGTAAAACCTCATATAAGGGGAATTAATTATTTTTTTCCTTCAGACATTAGTAATAGAAAAGGGTTAAAACCAACAGGTGCTTGCTTACTTTCCATTTTACTTTTTTCTTTACTTCATTAGAACTAGTTCATTATAGAGCGATGGCAATAAACGAACAGTTCACTGCCCATGAAGTAAACACCCAAACTCAAGATCTTCTTGCGGGAAGGCAGGGCACCTGAAGCACAGCGTTATGGCTAAATGGGACCTACCAGCTTCTTACAGGCTTTTGCTGTGCTTTTAATCTTCGTGATGCAGAAGTAGCCTGCCAAAGACAAGTTCCCGTTCATAATGAATTCAAGCAAGAATTTATTTCTAGTCATCTACTAATGAAGATACAAGAACAAATACACACCCCGCCTGTGTGGGTAGCTGTGGCTGTGGTTTGGGTTTTGTATTTAGAGATTGTTTTCGACATTAATATGCAAACTGACAGCAGCCCACAGAAGCCTGAAAAATTGCCAGTGCTGTCATTAGTTTCCCAGTGCTGGGTATGCTTGGCTGGGGATGAGGCCAAGTCCTGTTGTAGTGGAATTTTTGCCACCAACTTCAGTGGGACTAGAATTTAACTTATCCATAAAACAGAAATTATCAAACAGCTCCTTAAGCTGGAATATGGAGAAGGTTGCTGCAGTGATAGGAGAGCAAATACAAATTTAAATGAACTGGCATACATAAAAAATATTGACCACTACAATAAGACCTGGAATAGAAATCTACCTTTGAAAAGAGCTGGGAGGAAAGAGCCTTCACATTTCAAGAGTTTCCAAATTTCCACCCTCTTTCATGCTCTAGCAACTACTTTTCAGAGAGCGTAGGCTTGACAACTCCTACTCTGCTTTCAGGTTCACCCTCTCAGCCCCAGAACTGCACCCACCGTAGCTCTTCTATGCTTGTTTTGCCAAAGGGACCTACTTCCATCAACAGCAGATTTCCTACAGACCTGCTCAAGTTGTCATTTTAAGTACTGATTTGCTTAATCCTGTCCTTTCAGACATGTTTTCTTTTCACTTCAACTGTGAGGGTCTGAATTCATTACACCATTCTTTCAGCAGAACAAAGTCTTGCTGAGAAAACAGACTAATTTTTTCAAAATCTGAAGGGAAAATAAAGGTCAGAATAACACTTCACATTCTTCTGGCACCATCTACTGAAAGAAAGAGCAGTCAAGAATAGTAAAAGGGCTAGGGTACACATAAGCGGATTCTGTCTTCCACTGCCTCAGGCATAGAAAAGCAAGAGAAAAAGACTGAAAAAAAAAAAAAAAAAAAAAGGTAAAGGAGAAATCCAGCAAGATACTTAATGAGGGAGTCTTTATCAAACTCCTTCATTATTTACTCCCATCCAGAGAGGTTCAGAAGAGCTACTGCAAATGCCATCATTTGATCTCTTCAGAAATACTGATGAGATATTCTGGATCTTCAGATCTTGTGTGTTGTTGATTTCATTCACCCTCATCCATGAAAGATATACCTATGACTTGTGGAGGTACTCCTCATAGAATAAGCTTAACATGCCATTGATCAAAAATGAATGAATTGTTGATACTCCAGCAGTCTTCAGAAAAAGCACACGTGAACCACTTGAGCCTGACAGCTCGGTGTCCAGCGTGTGCAGAAGCAAACCTCCCTCCCAAATGCTCCTGGTAGGACTCCGCTTGCATTTATCTAACATACAAACCCATCACTTCAGTCTTTGTTCTCCTCTCTTTTCACTCTTCAGGTCCCCATCTTAAAACCTCAAACTCTAACACATTATATCCTTCACGCTTACCTCTGTTCAATCCATCCCATACTCGTGCTCCCACATCGTGTGGCCCTAATTCACTTATTTCCTACTTTTTTCCTGAATTAGTCTCTCAGCCTACTTAATTATTTTCCTATATTCACTCACTATTTTTTCTGCCTCACTGTTGTCACTTCTACCTGTGGAAGTTCTAGGGAAGTTATAACCCACAATAAGAGAAAACAGAACATTTAATTTTGTGCAGTGAGAAAGTACAGCCAATTGCTAGGGAGACATTCTCTTTACTATGTTCCCATTTTACTTCTGACATCATGAGAAACTATGTAAAAAAAAAAAAAAAAATTAAAAAAAAGGCAACCAAGAGAACTCCAAATACATGCAAGAATAAGGCGGCAGCTATAGATTCTGTAAATGCTTGTCTTTTGGTTACAGCCCTCTTTCCTAGAGCTGCTCCATATCTCTCAGCACCCCTCAGACGTGACCAATCCTCTTTAAAAAGAGCAAACACGCACACAAAAAAATACCTGAAAATTGTCAATAGTGGAAGGTGTTTTTGACATAGTCTGGGTGCAATACACATTGTGTCTGGACTTTTGACAAAAGCTGCTCTGACTCAAAAAAGACCAACAAAGTTATTTGCAGCCCTACAATTACCCTTTATTTTCTTCCTCCAGAATGTTCTCAGCCTTCTCTTCATCTTATTTATTACTTTTTCTTCTTACTCATTGTCAAACGATAGAAGCTGACTTCTCTAATTTTCACACGGGAAATATACACTCAAATACTATAATGAGAATTCAGATATTCATTTCTATGTAGCCATTCTCAAGAATTTGAATTATCTTTCCTTTTTATTAGCTCCTGAAAGCCTCATGCAGGCTTTGGAAGATCTCGATTATCTAGCAGCCCTGGATAACGACGGAAACCTTTCTGAATTTGGAATTATTATGTCAGAATTTCCCCTGGATCCACAACTGTCAAAGTCAATTCTGGCTTCATGTGAATTTGAGTGTGTTGATGAAATGCTCACCATTGCAGCCATGGTAACAGGTATTCATAAATAATGTCTTAGTGCGTGGCTTGTGCCACCTGCCAAATCCACGTTGACTCTTTCAAAGCCTATTCACAAGGGCAACCCAAAGGCAAACTTTTGTTATTCACATCCTGCTTATTTCAAGTAAATTAGTATCTTTGGCTGTTTAAGTCTTGACTTTAAGCATGCAATGAAACACAAGTACTGAATTCCTAAGTAGCACTCCATTTCCATGCTTCAGCTGCCCCACTAGCTTCCAGCCTTTTGTCAGAAAGCACACACAGAACATCCCCTTCAAAACGAACTGTCTTATCTCATATTCATGTACATTTGTTACAGACTGGAACAGCAAATTAGGGGAACTTCTAATTATAAACGATGTTGAGCTGTTGACCTGCAAAGAATTACTTTGCGATCTCGTTTCTCCACTTCAAATATTTTATAAAACTAACATAACCTTAAGTATTCATACCATGGATCACTCTGTTCCTTCATGGCACTGTGAGACAAACCAACTGGTCCTAAGGATGGGACACATGAAGTCTGGAGCAAGAACATTTATATTAAAAGGCTGTTAAGCATAGAACTTCTTTCATTTGATGTGACAGAGCTTTCAAACCAACACATAAACCCCAGATATTTAAAACTTATTCATTCTGCGACAGCTGCTACTGAAATATTAACGCATCAAAAATGCAGAGAGATTTTAGGTTAACTGAGAGGACTGTATCTCCTGAAGTAAATAATGATGATTACTTCTCAGGATCCCACCAGATAGTGCAGGACAGGGCTAGACTTATATTCTTTCAGGTCTCAGTGTTACATAGTGATGTTGGCTCCAGCAATATTTAGCTGTCTCGCTTCTCTCCACAGCAGCCTCTTAACCATACTGCACATTGGTACTGATTTTATGGCATTACCCTAGTCCAGAACCACTGCTGGAGAGCTATCTACTGCTCAACGGCCACAGCTTAACCTTGCCTGTAGAGGATGTTTTGGCATGGCATTACGGTGCCCTGCCCAGAGGGAACACCCCAGGCCCAGAAACTGGTGAGAAGTCTTCAGTAGCAAGGATGTGAACCCACAGGACACCAAGCTGCATTGGCTGTTCTCCTTACAGAACTACTTGGTTTCATACCTGAGCTGGCTTGATTTTTAATAGTGGGTCTAGACTCGTGATAATATTTTTAAGTACATACAACAAACGTAAACGATTGAGCATAGGGACACTTTTGTTTTTAAAAAGCTCAACTATCTCGAAAGACACAATTATGTAGCACAGTACCGTGACAGAAATAAAATATACTGGAAGGCACAAATTTCAACATACTGGAGTAAATTAGAGGCATTATATGCATACTTAGTTTCTTCCTATATTAAAGAAACAGAACGCTTGGGTTCTCCATAAATTGGATCACGCCATTAGGAGGTGGTTTTGGTATCAGTCTAGGGGTAAGCTGCTCACCTTCTTTTGTGTTTATAACACAAAATTAACTAAACAGATTGAAAGAACATCCACATAAATAAAACCTTAGTGAACTCAATAGATTCAGCTCTTCAGCAGCAAGATTAAAGGGAATTGAGAAAGGAAAACAAAAATACCAGTGAAGTTGCTCTTTGTGCATGCACCTACGTGTTTTAATAACCACTGGCTTGATTTTTTTTCTAAGCTCCTAATTGCTTCTTACACGCACCTCCTGGAACAGAAGAGATTGCTCTTACTTGCTGGCGAAAATTCTCACACCCCGCAGGAGATCACTTTACTCTCATCAACATCTTCAACGCCTTCAAAGAAGCCAGTGCGAACTCCGCGAGCATGTGTAAGTGTACCCACACCAGACAAAAGGAAGCACATTGTAACCGATTTGGAAAAAAAAAAAATAAAATCTGAACAGACAGTATTTAGCTCATAAACCCTTTTTGAATATATTCCTTCTAGAATTGCTAATTTGCAGGGAGAAACCTAAGATAGTAGCCATTGCAAATGAGTATTAGTTTTAGTTTATTGACTGAAAATGACCTAGGATAGTGTACCTCATCCAACATGTAAACACTGTTGTCATTTGAAGTGACATTGTACAAAATCAGACTGATAGTTCCTCCTGTAAGAGCACATAATGCAGGTTTAAGATGTGAAACGACAAACACAGTTGAGGAGGGACTTGATTCCCCCAGCAGCGTAACAATTCTGGTGTTTTTCTGACAGCTGTCAACTACAAGGAAAGTTTAAGGGAAAAAATTGAAAGTAGTAAAAGTTCACATTTACAGGAAACCAAATAAAAGCCAGGGGACTGCACTGCAGACACAAGCTCTTCAGAGCAATTTCCTGTGCTCAGGTTCATTTAGGCCAAGCCCAGTACTTAGACAGCAGTCTAATAAATTTGCAAATACTCAATAAAAACTTAGGACATGACAACAGAACATGTCTCCCGTTCAGTCATGCTGAATGCTGGAGAGGTTCAAGAGAAGCAGGTAGGATCATCACTAGCACTGCAGATGTGATTTCAGTTCTATATCCTGATCTGAATCCAAAAAGCCTGAAAATAGAGTTGCTACTCGTTCTATTTGAAGCTATTACTTTTTACAGACCAAATAAGGGATTTTGACTATTTCTATTCAGAAAGATATAGCTAAAATTCTAAAAAACTAAGTAAGGATATCAAGTATAGCCCATTCACTTTACAAGCAACATCAGTGAGCCTAAGCTGTCCATATGGCTCTTGTTATCAGAATTTTGGACAGCTCTGACACAGCTACTCGCTCCAAAATGTTTTTAATCTATTGTAACAGTCAAAGAGCATTTTACAGAGCAGTATCTCTGTGGATAGTACCTATCAGTAAGACTTTGCTTTAAGCCAAAATACTGTTTTTCCTCCACAGACTACAGTAATGAGAAATGGTGTCGTGATTATTTTCTAAGCTGTTCTGCACTGAGGATGGCAGAAATTATCAGAGCCGAACTAGTAGAGATTATGAAGCGCATTGAACTGCCCATTTCAGAACCGGACTTTGGATCAAAGGAAAATATACTAAGCATTAAGAAATCTCTCTTATCTGGTTACTTTATGCACGTAAGGAAAATATTGTGGTTTCATCTTACTCCACTGTTAAGTTATATAGAATGCTTTCAGAGACTTAAGTTTGGTAGTGAAATCTCTCGATCATCAGAAAGGATACAAGCCATTTTCTTCCAGGGTGTATCAAACATTTCTGCCAATTCCAATCTTCCCTCTGGGGTTCAGCCTATCACAGTGTGACGTCCACACACTTCACTTCAAGAGGAAAACTCTCAATATTACTTTCACTCAAGGAACTCTTCTTACCTCAAAAAACTCTTTAACATGCAATATTCTCTCAGATATTATTTCCTTTTTAAAGATGTTTTTGGGAAAATATCCTGGAAACAGAGAATTGGCTCATTGAATACATTTAGGTATGCCTAATATACAGCTTTCTTTACCTCAACCAAATGAGGTACTGTAAGTGTAAACATATACAAGAAAGATTTAATCCCACTTAAAATAATGCTTTTCTTCACATCATTATGCTTCACCTAAAGACAACCCCTCCAAACTACGACTTCAAGTGCCCTGCCACACATTGTATTCTAAAGTCTTATAACTCTTTAAGAACACATCTGTTTTCACAGACCCATCAAAACCAAATTCAGATACTTACTGCATAAGCCTGCCCTCATTTGTTACAGTTTCCTTTCAGATATACAGATCAACATTTTCTTTAAGCCTCATTGCATAGCATCCAGTCCCTAGCTTTCCCACAGAAATTTGGGAAGAGGTTTAGGCTCTCTAGTTGAAAGTATATGACTTTAATTCCTGGTTTTAATATACATAGGCAAACATTGATCTGTGTCTTGTGCATTTAATTAAGTAATGGATAACTCTCTGCATTTTTTTTTATTTTTTTTTTAGATTGCTCGTGATGTAGATGGCTCAGGTAACTACTTAATGTTAACACACAGACAAGTGGCCCAGCTTCATCCCTTCTCATCATATTGTAACACCAGAAGGATTCCTGAGTGGGTTTTATTCCACGAGTTTAGTATATCAGAAGATAATTCTATCAGAGTCGTCTCTGAGATATCACCCAATCTGTAAGTTAACAGTGATGAAACTTTCTTCACTCATACTTCTACCACAAAAAACATAATTTAAGTCACAAACAGGGTAAGGCTGTGTGTGTATGCTGAGAGCAATGCTTGAAGTCAACTCTGGTCATCTACTCCTTTTCCTTTATCTCTGTCATAAAAACAGTTACCTTCTGGTTCTGTTAAGAATAACATTCCAAGCATAACTGATTCACTCCAGGTGTGGATGTGGGTTAAAAAAAAAAAAATTAAAAAAAAAAAAATCTGTAAAATAGGCATAAGAGAAAAGGACAATCTTCATACCTAATCAAGCAACAGGAGTGGACATCACTGGTACGGTGAAAAATTGTTGCTTTTCACACCTTCTACATTCATTAGTGAACATATGTGGGGTAAATGATATTTCTCTGTTGTCAGTATGGTTCTGTTTGTTCTGTCACTGTGTGCAGCTTTGCTTGATGTGTTCATTTTCCTTCAGAAACCTCACTGCATTAGAGCTCAGAACTATTAAAGAAGGGGAAGAACTGTGATCTCACGCCCTTACTGTTCTTCTCATGCAAAACAAAACATTTCAATGAGCCTTTTGTATTTCCTAACGTGTGCTGATCTGTTCAGGTACTGAAGGAAGTCTCAGTGTCTGCCACTGTAACTAATCAGTTCATCTGTTGAAAAAACACAAGTTGTTGAAGGCTCTTACAAAGATATACAGAAAAAAAAACGAAGGAAGAGTTCACACAGCACTGTACTACGTGATTAATCTAGCTGGAAATTTCTTTGTTCCCTGAAAAGCTATTTTCCAGCAAATCTTTTTCTCGACAGGTTTTATGTACCCAGCCAGCTAAATCATCCCATACCAACTATTTATGGATGCAAGACTACAGTCTTCTGCAAACATCTCTTTAAACTGAGAATATACATTTCACTAACCTATCTTTTCTATTTCCAATGTTTATAAGAAAGCCTTTTTAATAATTTTATCGAAGTAAAAATGTCCAAATCCAGAAAAAATATTATTTAATGCAACCTGCAGCATTGAAAACTGAACAACAATCACCTGAAGTGCAGCCTAAGTACATTAAGTGCAAGTCTACTGAAAGCACAAACTACTCTGACAACTTGCAGAGAGTTCTGGTTTTGAGCTGAAATGCCAGCTTTGTAGCTGTATGCATCAGCATGTTGCTGATGGCTTTTGTACAAGCCTAGAAATAGCTACTCAAACATTTCAAAATTCAGTTAAAAAAATAATAATATTTTGTCTTATTTCTTCACCAGATTCGTGGAGCTGGTACCTCAGTACTATTTTAGCAATCTTCCTCCTAGTGAAAGTAAAGATATTCTGCAGGAAGTGATCAATCACTTGTCACCTGTTTCAACCATGAAGGAGGAACAGAAAACTAACAATGACAACAAAGAAAATGAAAAATTTTCCCAAACTCCCACTGAACAAAGATGTATTATTCAGTGATTTTAGACTGAACTATTGCATATCAGACAAATACAAATAAAAGCAGTATATGCAATATACAGCCCCATCTTAACCAATGCAATTATTTCAAACTGTTGACATAAATGTATTTCACAGAAGAAATATCTAGAAAAAGCACTTTTTCTTAACAAAAGGAGTTGTATGCACTGTTTTGTAATAAAAATATAGGATTTTGTTTTGGTTAAAAACATACGGAGCAAACTTTAAGTTTTCTTGTAACACTGGGTTTTTATTGACTGCTTAATGATGATACCGAAGTATAATAAGATACAGTATTTAAAAATATTAATTTGATGGATATTTTTAGTTGAAACACCTATTTGTCCTCTAAGTGTACAGAGGAAGCATTTGAGCAGTAAAAACCCATTAATTCAAGAGCAGTCTTCTGAAAATATCGTGAAGTCCTAGTTCTGAATGGCTGCTTTACAAAAAATGGTGTTTATAGGGAAGTTCAAAGTGAGAGATAGTCTCTGAGTTTATCCATAATTACATTAATTCCATCAGCTGGAACTATCATAACAGTCCGCAAAGGTTTCATCGGTACATCATCAAAGGACCATCTGCCGCCCAAGCAGGTGTCACTTTCCTCTTGCACAGAGTAGTTGAACTTCAGAAAGGCTTTCTAAACAACAGAAATAAATGCATTAGGATTAAAATTTTTAATTAGCATGAAGATAATACATCGTCTAAACAACGTAAAAATAATTACCCTGTTATGGACATGCTTATTAAGAAGTTATTTCTTCACCTCTTAAAAGGTCCACCAAAAAACCTACAGGAGAATCCACTTCGAAGTGTTTTAAACTATTTGCTTTTCACAGAATTTACATAATTCATATTACATTCTAAAATGATTGCTGTCATTATGGTTTGGTATCAGAAAAAAGACTCAAGAGGAAAAAAAAAAACCCACAACGATGCCTCTTTATATGCGTACGTGCCTCATTTTAGATGGTTTTAAGGCAGCATTTTATTCCATATTACCACAGTAAGAAATGTCAACCCTTAGTTGTGCCAACTAGCAGGGATTCTTGACCAGTAACAGAGGTATCTTAACAGACCTTCAATCCTGGAATAAGAGTAAGTCACTAACTGTGTAATTTTGAGAACTGGCAGATCAGCCAAAACCCAGATAAAAAGAACGGGGAGAGAGTGCAGGTAGAATAGAGCCTGCACTGAAGATGACAGCTTGTTGTGGGCAAGACATGGAAGGCCTGTAGCCACAAACAGGCTCTGTGCTTCTCATGGTCTACTCTAAAACTGCTCAGAGTCCTAAAAATTAACATATCTGTAAGAATATGTCTTGCAGTAATCGCCTCTTTCACACTGCCAATGGAAATTAAATATTAAGGGGATGGGCACTAATGTGAATCCTGAGCAGAATTTCAAAAAGCTCTTGGAAAGTCTCTAGATGGCTGGAGCCACTGAAAAATGTATAAAGGATGCTTCTTCACATAGGTAGATGTCCATAACGTGTATTATTTCTTTTCATGATATATACTGCATAGAGATATAAAAAAAGGGATTGTTCTTTGCTTTTCTAGACAAAATACCTGATGGATAAGAAAAAAACTTACCTAACAAACATTCCTAGTTCTCACACAAGTCAGATTAAGAAGTAGGAACTGAACTTCTAAGTAGAAAAACTTATCTAACCTCTCCCCTTTGCAGGGAAAGTTAAGATCCAGTCTCCTTTTAGGTTTGCTATTTACTAACAAAATCTCAAGGTTGTACATTTAATTTTGGAAGAACGATCATATTAATTGAGTGGCTTTGCATAAGAACCAACAATTTGACCAATGGAGGCCCTAAATCTTTAATCAGTTCCGAGTTTGGTTATAATAGAGCTTTTCTTCTGCTCCCTCAATTACATTTTAAGGAACAGAACAAAGCACAGGGAACTGACAAGTGCAAAAATGGCTTCTCTCGCTTTTATATGGCTCTAAATGTCTGCCTCACCACATTTAATACTGGTTTATGGCAAACTAATTAATGTTATGTATGATCAGGGAGGATATACACTCCAACACTAATTTAACACATATACAGTATTAAGTACGGAGACCCACCTAATCCAATATCCTCCATAATGTTTAAAATGAATTTATTAAAAACACTAGAAAGACTGTTAAAAAGAAAATCACGTCCAGTTTGAGTCTATCCACTTGAGCTGAAAATTATTGCAATTTAGATAAAAGCACACAATTAGTCTTTAAAATGCCACTCAAAATAACAAAACAGAGATAAATACAAAATAGACCTTCTAGAACATAACACCCGTGGGCACACGGGCATCCAGGCTTCTCCCCTTTGGTTTTACAATAACATGTTTACACAGAGTTTTCAAGTTCAGTTGGTAAAGCTGCTGTGGCAGGAACACAAAAAGAAATTCCTGAATTTGTTACTGCACAGAGGCTACAACAATATTCGCTATAGCTAACAATGAATTCACCCACTTATATTTTTCTTCTTCCCAAGAAATAAAATTACAGCCATACCATAGCTGCTAATAGAATGTTACGAATGATTACACACAGGAACCTCTGCCATTAACTGTATGATGCATGTGCAAGTACTCTATCCTGTAGCCACTGCCAGAAATGAAAAATAATGGTCTCTTGACAAAGCAATAATACTGTAGAATAATATTTTTAAAGCTTTGAAAAGAAAAAATAAAGAACAATGAAAACTTCTTTACATTTCAAAGTATATTTTTAATTTAATTTCCTGCATCTTCCCCTCACTTGATCTGGCTTGGGACAAACAGAATTGTGTAGACAGGTTGCCTTAGGAAATAGGAAGTAATATTTTCATCTCAGTATTTTAGCATTTTTTATACTTGCCCTGAGTTGAATAGAAACAAAAAAAAAAAGTGAAGTGATATCTACTTGTTTGGATCTTCAAGAGTTCTTTTATTCTGACCATTGTTTGAAAGTAAAAGGTATCCAAAAGGAAATATGCAGAGATTTGAATTTGTTAAGTATCTTCGGAAGAGATCGGAGAGAGATGCATTTAACTGCATTACCAAATCTAAATAAAGCCTCAACAGCTGCTTCCTTCTAACACAGGACTAACTATGTAGAGGCAAGGAAATGAGATCACAGAATCACAGAATGGTTTGGGTTGGAAGGGACCTTAAAGCCCATCCAGTCCCACCCCCCTGCCCTGGGCAGGGCCACCTTCCACTAGCCCAGGTTGCCCAAAGCCCCGTCCAACCTGGCCTTGAACCCTGCCAGGGAGGGGGCAGCCACAGCTTCTCTGGGCAGCCTGTGCCAGGGCCTCACCCCCCTCACAGGGAAGAATTTCTGCCTCACATCTCATCTGAATCTCCCCTCTGTCAGTTTAAAAGCATGACCCCTTGTCCTATCCCCACACCCCTGATCCAGAGTCCCTCCCCGTTTTCTTGTAGCCCCTTTCAGTCCTGGAAGGCTGCTGGGAGACCTTAGGGTCTCCCCGGAGCCTTCTCTTCTCCAGCTGAACCCCCCAACTCTCTCAGCCTGTCCTCACAGGGGGGGCTCCAGCCCCCCCAGCATCTCCGTGGCCTCCTCTGGCCCCGCTCGAGCAGGTCCGTGTCCTTCTGCTGTTGGTGCCCCAGAGCTGGACCCAGCCCTGCAGGGGGGTCTCACAGAGCGGAGCAGAGGGGGAGAATCCCCCCCTCGCCCTGCTGCCCACCCTGCTCTGGGTGCAGCCCAGCACACGGGGCCTTTCTGGGCTGCCAGCGCACGTTGCTGGCTCACAGTCAGTTTTCCATCCACTGATACCCCCAAGTCCTTCTCCTCGGGGCTGCTCTCCAGCCACTCCTCGCCCAGCCTGGATTTGTGCTGGGGATTGCCCCGACCCACGGGCAGGACCTTGCCCTTGGCCTTGTTGAACTCCATGGGGTTTGCACATCCCACCTCTCCAGCCTGTCCAGGTCCCTCTGGATGGCACATCCCTTCCCTCCGGGGTGTCACCACCCCACACAGCTCGGGGTCGTTGGTGAACTTGCTGAGGGTGCCTCGATCCCACTGCCCATGTCGCTGACAAAGATGTTAAACAGCGCCGGTCCCAACACCCACCCCTGAGGACACCACTCACCACTGCTCAACACTTGGACATGGAGCCGCTGACCCCAAATCTTTAAGTGCAACCATCCCGTATTAACATTAATTCAGTATTAACAGGCATTGCAGATGCCGATCAAGACTCTATCTGAGACTCCTTTTTTTTTTTTTTTAATCTTTATTCTTCTAAGTGCTTAAAGCTGCAACACTCGATGAGGTTAAAGCACCCTTGCAAGTTGCTACCTGTCATTTGAGCTGCCACTCTTGAATACTTGTCATGTAAATCATGTTAGCTTGAATCTCACTGACAGATACTCAAGCTAACCTGCACATCCTGCATTTCACACACGCAGTCTTCTCTGTTCAACTGACACAGCAATGTAACAAGTCTTTGATATTTTTTATTATTCAGATTAAAGTAGACAACTGCACTGTTCTCCAAAAAAAAGGAATTCCAAACTTTGCTAAACTCAGAAGGCCTGGGACATTTAGCTAGGCTGCAAAAGTCAATATCCAGATTTATTACCAGTTGTTCATCCTAAAAACGTGGACATACCACTCACAGTTTTTCTACAAGTCTAAAAATTGTTACATTCAATTCAATCATTTCAGCATTGCTGTATGAGTAAAGCGACAAAATCTGTTGATTCTTTGAGGTCAAGACACTGGCCTCAAGACAAAGTAACACCCGATCTTTCCTCTAAAGTCTCTGCTTATTTCAGTTGCTCTTGGAATTCTTCCATTATCCTCATATCACTGGAAACCCTATCAGGTAGTAACTCTGCCACAGGCAGTCTATGCCATACCATCTTATGGTCAGGTTAACTGTGACCCCATACAAATATTAGTAAATTCATGTCAGTGTGGAGGATGAATTTAATAATTTGAATGTATGGATAGCACACCTTTCCATGATTCTCTAAATACAAAAGATGTTGTGCTCAATACCCAGAGGGAGGTTGCTTGCTCATCTCTCAACACTACTTTAAAAAAAGCTGGATTTAATTTAAAAGATTAGAAGACTATATCCTTTTAAAAGCCTCCCTTGAATTTAAGGTGAAGCACCTTTTTTGCCAACATGTAAAGAAAACCAAAGATTTTAAATTCAAACAATCCCATGTTACCTCATAGAAGAATTCTTCCTCTGCATTTGCAAACATTAATTCCTCCTTTTGCTGATTTCTCCCTTCCCTCCTCTTAGAATTGCTCTTGGTGGTTTCTGTAAAGGTCTTGCTGATAAGAAGATAGTAGTGGCACTTTCCACAAGGTTTGTTTGTTCTCTGTGCCTCAGTCAACTCTTTCCTGAAGATAAATAAATGTTTACACATGCAAATTAAAAATACATTTACATACACAATTTAAACCCTCAACAAGTGTGTAAATAAACTTTAGAATGTGTTAGTATAGAAAGGATGGTCAAATTGCAGCCTATTCTCTTACAAGTGCCTCAGAAAACAAATTTTGCGTATTCATTCCCAGTACTTAAACATACTATTTGCATTTTAAAACAATAAAAATATGGCTTTCTCTCCACACCTCACAATATAAGCCATTTTTTATGTTATTCTACCATTTTTTATGGTAGAAAGTCTGTGAAACGATTCTAAGTGCAACTCTCCTGAAAATACATCACACTACTCATGAGGAACTATAACTGAAGCGCCAGAAAACACTCTTGTCCATCCTTGTGTTACACATGTTGTCACTGCAACAGATCCTAAACCCTTAAGACAAAGAGGCTGAGATCTGAATTCGAATTGTGAGAGGTGCCATGCTAGTGGTAAACCTCAAAGCTAAGCCTTCAAGCACCTCATGTCTTTCTCTAAAAACCTTCCTGACCAACCCTATCTACACGCTTGCCTTCGTATCAAAGTAGTAATTGCTTAAAGGTCTATTTTATTGTTTACATGAGCCATGACAGCTCTCAACTTAATATGACTTCTAATCTCACCTCACATGAGGCAAAATAAGAAAAAAAAAAAACCGCAGGAAAAAGAAAAAAGCATTAGTTTGAGTACTGAAGCTCCTTATCCAACATCATTTCCTGGTTCTCAACATGGCACTGAAACAGCGTAGCGTTGTATCTCAGTGGATTTATTTACTTACTGTCACCCAGGCTATGATATCAATCCATAAACTGGCAGAGATCAACCGGCACCTAACCTGTTTCACTCATTTACTTGAAACTAATCAAAACACTGTCCCACAATCCAAATCTTCCATACCACAGCCAGACATTAGTACATGAGCAGAAACATCCAAGCTGCTTGTTATCAGTACGCTATAAAAAGTTCTCATTTTTACATTTTCCTAGATCAATATGAAAATAATCTGCAATACAAAGATAAACTACAATATACACACAGCTATTTCTGGAGTAGAACTGCACATATTCTTAAATGATTTCCTCTGTCTCAAAGTATAATGAGTTTGAAAAGCCTAAATATATAAAAAAATGCTCAAAAATTAACTGAAGACCTTATACGACATGATATTTTTTTCTATTCATCTCTTACTTATATCTATAGTATCACCTGTCTTAGCACACTTCTATATACATAAGATTTCTGAAAAAATATGAAGAAAAAGTACTATTCAACATCATGTCAAAAAAACCCCAAACTTACTGAAGCTGCTGGTGCATGGGCAGAGCAATCTGTGGCGGAACGTTAATGAATCTTTCACTTAGTATAAGACCCACAGGCTTAGTACTGTCATTTAAGAGTTTATTCAGTTGTTCAACCACGTGCTGTTCACAGCTCTTCTCACACCGACTTAGAATCAGCTCTTTGATTTGTTCAGCACACTGCATACCCTAGAATCAAAAGGTATATTTTCTTTACGTTATAGAACAATTTACACAAGAAAACCTCGAATGTGAGTTTCAAGGGAATATTCTACAGGCCTACTGGTAACTTCCTCAAGCAGTCTCTATAGTACTGTACAATTTCTCTGAAATTATTTACCAACCCTGAAGCTGAGGGCAAACAAAGGTTCTTAACTGATAGGAAGGCAGCGAGGAGCTGCAACACAAGTACATTCAACAGCAAAACTCAAAAGATACGAAAGATGAAAGTCAAGAAATACAAAAGGCTGACAGTTCAGCTACCCTCGAATTACTATTAGACCTAGTTTTAACTCTCTATTCCATTCTTTGCTTTATGTTTGACCTTCAGCAAGTTATGCTGGACTCAATCCAAAAGCTCAGTGATGTGCAAATTTTAAGACCATAGTCCTGCATGCTGGAATTCAAAATCCTGATCTGGCTGCCTAGGCTTGTTATACAAGGCAGAAAAGCAGGATGCCGTCTCACTTATTACTGTCTAGGTGTTAATGAGGCATACCAACCTTCCTTTCCGTTAAGTTTAAGCAGCTTATAACACCAAAGACTTCATCATCATCTTCGTCATCATCATCACTACTGTCTTCTTCGACTTCTGCTTGCTGTTTCATGAAAGAAAAAACAACAACTCGTATTGACATTCTATTTCCACTCTGCAGCAAAAGATTTTTTTTATTTTCCAGAAGATGCTCAGCAGATGACAACCATCCAGCTAATCTGTACAAACACACAACCTACAAATTCTGGTTACAGTTATGAAAGTGTCATATCACTGAATGTCTCTGTGTACTTAGCGCCAGCTACAGAGAGAGCCAGGCCATGTATCTTCTACAGCAGGATCTTCTGAAAGGCACTAAAATTTGATAGCTCACATATAATAAGCAGCATCTTGGTACACAGGATGGCAATATCTTAAGCAAAACCAATTTTCTTCAGTTTCTAACGTAGGGAAATAAACCTGCAAAGTCTTAAAAACCGTAGAGCAATAGAGATTTGATAGAGAGTGAAACAAAAAGCTCAATAAAACTGCAGTGAAAAACTTGGGGAAAGAACTGGGGGGTCACGCAGTTGTAATATAACGATCGTATTAAACTTGGGTGGAAAAACTGTTGGCACAGGACAAAAAGGGATTGTATAGGAATGCTACCATGCAACATGTTACAACGGCACAGCTGTGCTGTGGGGGCAGCTTGTCTGGGTTTGAAATCAACATGGCCATGACATCTTGAGGACTACACAGTACTGCAGAGTGCAGCCTTTACACAGCCCCTGCAGCACTCCACTGCCAGAGCAGAATGTGCTCAGGACTCACTGCAGGATCCTTTCCTATGCCCAAAGAACCCTGATCAAAATGAAACTGCACGCAGGATGTTTTCACTCTGTATCTCTGTACATCCTGAGAATGCAGGGAAAGCACAAGGTCCTGTTATAATGGAGATAGTGACAAACTTCTCCATAGCATTTTCAGCATTATTAATTTACTACACCAAAATTCAGACAGAAAAGTGAAAAGCATTCCATATGTAAAAAGAAGCCAACCAAAATAAAAAATCAACTTCCTTGTTTGGTTGAAACCAGGCTGAAATATTTCAGCTCCCATAGAATATTTATATACCATATATACCCAGCTGTGTCCTGGGCTGCACCCAGAGCAGGGTGGGCAGCAGGGCGAGGGGGGGATTCTCCCCCTCTGCTCCGCTCTGTGAGACCCCCCTGCAGGGCTGGGTCCAGCTCTGGGGCACCAACAGCAGAAGGACACGGACCTGCTCGAGCGGGGCCAGAGGAGGCCACGGAGATGCTGGGGGGGCTGGAGCCCCCCTGTGAGGACAGGCTGAGAGAGTTGGGGGGTTCAGCTGGAGAAGAGAAGGCTCCGGGGAGACCCTAAGGTCTCCCAGCAGCCTTCCAGGACTGAAAGGGGCTACAAGAAAACGGGGAGGGACTCTGGATCAGGGGTGTGGGGATAGGACAAGGGGTCATGGGTTTAAACTGACAGAGGGGAGATTTAGATGAGATCTGAGGCAGAAATTCTCCCCTGTGAGGGGGGTGAGGCCCTGGCACAGGCTGCCCAGAGAAGCTGTGGCTGCCCCCTCCCTGGCAGGGTTCAAGGCCAGGTTGGACGGGGCTTTGGGCAACCTGGGCTAGTGGAAGGTGGCCCTGCCCATAGAACATCCTGACTGGATGATCTTGAGGGACTCTTCCAACCCAAACTGTTCTATGATTCTGTGATTCTATGAATTATTCTCAAAGCAAAAAAGCATACCATTTACAAAGACAGCATACCTTTCTGAAAGTCTGTTATGTCACTTCAACATAAAAAGTACTGTATTTCATTTACAAATGTAAATTCTGTCTTACCTTGATAATACTTCCAATATGATTCTGCTGTATTAATATATCAGTTAATTCAGCAATGTTAACAGGCGCTTTTAAAAACAACTGGAAGAGAAGAAACAAGTATTAAGAAATTTTAGGCCTAATGATATATCATGAGTCACTTAGGTGAAAATGAAGTCAGTAATTTCTCTAAATTGTTATGCAATGTTCTGTTCCATTTTCAATTTCCAGCGAGTTTATTTAACTTCCCTCAATATAATACTGTCAAGACTGAAGACCAGCTTCTTTAAGCGCTTGCTCCTCGCCCCTCCACAAGCTGGCATTTTGCCTATCTGCTATCCTTTTGAGCTTGATATGATCTGAATTCTTGCTGAGCACAGGTTTCCAACAGAAACAGCCAAAAGAAGACTGGAAGCTGCCATGTCAAACAGATACATCACTTGTTTGTCTGTTTTTTTAAGGGCCATAATTTACAAAAAAAACCCCAAACCTCCAGGAAGCTGATTAACATTGAACCAAGTTTTCTGGAGAGCAGCTAACACAATGAAGATAGAAAGACTATACACACTGTGGAAGAACAGCCCTCAGTTCGTTGGGTAAACTTCTTGAAACGATAGTTTAGAAGATACATGCTCACTGTGTCTGTAATTATTTGAATAGTCATGAGCTGAAGGACAGTAAAACTATGAATCAACACAGATAATGTGAACTGATGACTTTGCCTAACTCTTTATCAATAGACATATCAACCAAGTTAATAAGAAGTCAAAGTACCTGTTGTAGTAATTTCTTTATCCCATTATAGTCATTGTCTGATATGGAATGTGCTTCGAATTCAATATTCACTTCCTATGAAGAAGTAAAACAGAGATTATCAAAAATACTTGGCAAGAAACTGTATCAAAACAAAGCTAAAGTATAAGAAGCTTGAAGACAAGTAATGGTCGACATCAGAATTGGTACTTATTTCCATCTTTCAGTAATCTCAGCAATTGTTAAGTTATAATTTCTTCTGTATCTTTAAAGAGCATCTGTGAAAGTAACTTTTTAAAACCGACTTACAAACTGTTGTGAACAAACCTTTAATGCTTTGTTCCTGCAATCTGGTTCACACAATTATGTTTATTGTAACCGCATAGACTCTTACTGTAGAGAGGCTCGATCCAGGCAGTTAAACTCTTAAAACTGCAGGACTGGAGTGTAATGCCTTGGCTAAAGATGAAGATTGCTGCAAACATTTAAACAATTACATCCAAAACCATACCTCTGCTATTTCCTCAAATCCTAATGGTACCATTAACCCCACTCTGGAAGTCTGTTCAGTAGTCACAGGAGACCCAGTCACAGCAAAACCAGAATGTGAACTCCTGCTTCTCCTTCCAGAACAAATGCTGTGCACCTACCAAAGGTTTTTACTGGTATTCTGTATTAATGGTACTGCCTGCCAAGGCTGCCTGGCCTACCTGTTCTGCTGTGAACCTCTGTTCAAGATCATCCACATTTACTTTGTGTCTTTTAATTGTTGGTTTGGATTCCACTTTCTGAACATTCCAAACAACTGAGCCTTACTTTTGTCACCAATTAAGACTCACAAATCTCTCCAATCCCATATCGAGGTCATGGTCTTTATTGTCCACTGGGAGAACAGCCTTAAAAATCTGTTTACAGTGTAGAAAACAAATATACAACCCCTTGGGGGGTGGTGGTGGTGGTGTAATAAAAATCAGGAGACATGCTCAGATATTCTTCTATGGTCTAGTAAAGCAATGAAGCTCCACAGAGGTAACTGAGAGCACATTATTTACTCGAGAAGCTACCTATATAAGAAAACAGATTGTATCTTCGGTGTATAGAGCATTCACACCTGGCATCCAGGAACTTTCTGACTGCTTTAAAATTCAAGGATCTCACTGAATGATTAAGCCAATAAATTCTGACCAAAACACAGTTTACAGTGGTTCTGAATACTGTGCAAATCATAGCCATAAAATTGATATAAACCACAGGAGCACTAGATGTTCTAGCACTGGTCTTGCTTCATGGCTTTTCCACTACCCAGAATAACAGCCCTGGATGAGAGAGTTTACAAACCCTCCATCTTTCATCGATTAAAAAAAAAGAAAAAGCAAATAAAGACTCATCATATATTTTGAATGTCCTGTCTTGCTACTGTGTGCTTATTCTCCTCCCCCTGTGCTGCATCCAAAACAAAGAAAGAGCCTGCAAAGCAAGTTGTTATACTCTGCTACATACAACACAGAGGTGAGCAAAGCTCCTTTTCAGCAACCAGGTCCTACCTGGCAATTATATTGTTGTGCTCAGATTGACAGAACTACCCCACGCTCCTTTCTATGAAGAAAATATCTGCATAAAGGAAGAGATTTTCCTTTTTTCCACTTGTGGTAAGAGGCGAAGAGAAAGGCTTCATATGGCTAAATTAAAAATGCTGAGAATTACAGAGAAACAAACTCCCTTTAAGTACATGACTCTACCAACTTCTGAGTTTGTACAGTTAAAAACGCCCAGCACATGTCTTTAATAGTAGCAATGCACACCTTGATGTCTTACAGAAGACTTGAGGGAGATTCAGTATACCTTTGTATCAAGACTTCCAAGCTGAAATAGATGTAATAGTGATGTATCATCCTCAAAAGCTGGACTACTAAATTAAACTAAGTGTTATACTGCGAATGGTACCCAGCGCACAAACAATTGCAAATAAAACACGGTAGGGCACAGCAGTGCAGGGACACACAGAAACCACCCCCAAAACTCCTGTCACTGAAGAGTCAAGAAACTTCATCCACAGACACCACAATATAAACCAGGGTCCCACCTATGTTATGCAGGAATGCTGTGCACTTTAACAAAAAAAAAACAACAACAACAACAAAAAAATATTGCCATTAGCCTTAATTTCATAGTGTGTAGACACCAGGGCAACATCTTGTATCAGTTTACAAACACAGAACAGTACACAAAATACTAGCAGAGCTACTCAAGAACATTACAAACATGTAAACTCAAAGTCAGCACCCATTTAATGTGGGTTAACATTTCTAGCAAAAGATAAATGTGCTCTTCCATCATGTTAGTATGACTAGTAACTCAATTAAACCTACACTTTTAATCATGACATAGTTTTTAAAAAAGGTAGGTTTTGGGTTTTTATTTCTTAGCATAAGCTAAGACCTCATCTAAGAAAAAGATAAAGTGAATCAGGTTAGCAAAATATTTAATTTGAAATGTACAGAGTTAAAACCCATAGATACTTCTATTCTTTAACTCTTTTAACCCCTGTGAAAATGAGATTGCCTTATCACCTGAAGATTTTAAGAGTTCAGTGTCAGCGCATCTCTTCCTTTCCTAGAAAGGGGGGCTCCTCCCTCAGTGTGTGTTTCACAACTAAATAATGCATCTTCACATATGTCCAGGTGCAGAGATATAAAGAAAGTTATTAATGAAAGAAATTAACATTTGATGATTTCTGTGAGGTCTGTTTTGTTTTGTTTTTTTCTCTTTTTTTTTTTTCTCCCTTTCTTATACAGAAAGGAAATCAGAGCAAATCAGTGTTGAAAGCCCAATTTTCGAGGGCTGCCTTCAGTGAACAGGCCTACAGGCAAGGGCCGAATCTGTTCGACTCCTTGCGGCCTCGGGGATTCCAATGTTGAAAAAAGAACACAAAAAAATTAAGACTCTCCACAAGAACTAACCGAATTACACTTCACATCACCGATTACGGACATCCACTACGCGCCCCCACACCTTAACACGGGAACCCACAGGCCCACGCAGGGCCCCGACCCGCGGGTGCCCCGCAAGCGGCTTCACAGCGCGGACAACCCCCGTGTGTGTCTCCCTCCCTCCACCCCCCAGCGGTTTTTGAGGCCGGTTGCTCGTTTTTTACCGCTTTACAAGTTATCGAGCGGCTCCGGAGCGGAGGGGAGGGCGCGGGGCGGCCGCGACAGAGGGGCCGGGCAGGGCCGGGCGGGCCAGGCCCCGCGCACAGGCCGCTGGCGCCGGGAGGGCCCCGCTCACCTCATCGATCCTCTCCGAGTCCGACTCCGACTCCGAATCCGACTCCGGCTCCGACTCCGGCTCCTCGGCAGGGCGCTGGGGCCGGGCCCGCCGCTTGGCCGGCGTGGCCATGCTCCGCGGCGCGCAGGCGCTCGGCAGCCGGAAGGCCGCGGCGGAGGGCCCGGCCGCGGGCAGGCGCGGTGCCGGCTCGGGGCGGCCCGGGAGAGCTCGGCAGGGCCCGGGCCGGAGCGGCGCGGCGAGGGGGAGAAGGGCCTTGCGGCGGGTCAGCACCGCTCCCCAGGCGGCCCTGAGGGCCGTAGGTCACACACAGGGCGGGAGGCCCGGGGAGGGCGCCCGGGGCCGGGCCGGCCCCCTCTGAGGAGCGGGGGGCGCGTCCCGGGCCGCCCCGCTCCTCCCTCCTAAAACCCGCGATTCCCTCTTGGTGCTGTCACCTGCTTTGAAAGAAATACGGGTGTTCGGGGAAAGGCATCGGGACTCCGAGCACGCTTGAAAACGGTACGTGGAAGCGTAGGTGCGTGTTAGTTGTTGCTGCTCCCTGCCCTGCTGAAGCATCCTCTGTTTAAAGGCAAACAAAATAGTTGTCCCCTGCAAGCAGTGGCCTCACATTTCTTCCCCTCTCACCCACCACCTCTGTCCGTGGCCTGCTGCTGTTGAACCTGTCAGTTATGTTGTAAAGAAAAAAAGAGCCAAACAGAGGCTGAAATAGAGTACGGGGGCCGAAAAATCTGTCCTGAGCATCTATGACATTAGTCCCATTACTGAAAGCCAAATTAAAAAAGGAATCAAGTGCTTACAGCTTTAAAAATTAATTCCCAGACTAGTTATGAATAATACCAGACAAATGAACCGAAAAGTCAGTGAGGTAGAATACAGTAAACACAATGTGAATGTGGGTTTTATAAAATCATCAGTTAGGAAAATGAGTTGAGAAAACAAAGTGTAGAAGTGGCCATTAACGTTTGAGCTCATTCATGTGGACCGTATTCCATTTGAGTCTTCATGTCTTGTTCATGAAGAAAGGTAGGTCTTACCGAGATCACTCGGAGAAGAGTGTTGGGCATTCACTATAGCCAGCCAGAAGGGCAAGGCACAGGGCTTGGAGTAATTTTGGCTTTATAAATACAAACCAAATAGGTTAGAATTTGCATGTTTCTTTAAAGTATCATGTCTGTTTATTTTTGTATTATTTTTTTTGAGAGCTGTCTGCCTTGGCAGCCCTTAGGTCATTGCCAAAATATGAATACTGATACACAGGGAAAGAATTTGGTGTGGACAAAGATGAATTGTCAAAGCCCTTTAGTGCTGTGGGGATGCAGTTGGTATCTATATACGGTTTTCCATATTATTTTTGAAACTATTTCAGTCAAGAATGGCTCTAATTGCTAACATTGCTTTTGCTATAAGTCCATGATGTACTAGAAGGGTTTGAGTAAATTGCTGTTGAGTTTTGTGACGTAGACATCCAAATAGAGGAATTATCCTCAAATCTGTTGGTGCTTGATGATGGATGTATTATATTATCAGTGACTTTGATAGATTTCTGAACCACACTTCATGACTAGCCTTAGACGTAGGCTTTTTTCTTCTCTGGTTAGTAAACCCATCTAATCATAGTAAAAGAATATTGGTAAGAAAGGCATAGCATCAAAAAATCCTAGCCCAGGAATTTCTAGAGGTTTTTTTAAAAAATGGTCTTTCAATAGGATCTCAAAATTTATCTCCGTTTATGTTTATGATGGAACAGACAATTCCCTCTGCACTTGGCAATCAAACTTTATTGTGTGACCCATACGGTTGCTTAGAATTAGAATAGTATTAGGAAGGTTTAATAAATTTTGCAGTTCTCAGTGCCACTTAGCAGCAAGAAACAAAGGGACCCATTTATTTATTTTTTTCAAGCTGTCCTCCGTATTAAAGATAGTTGGCAATTAGTTTGGGGACAGCTTTTCAAAAGAAATTTGAGTGACCCACAGACATGTTCTTTCTGTGCGAGGATGTATATCAAAAATCTGCAAAGGTTTTTTTAATATGAGAGAGTATCGCTCATTTTTACTGTACTAATACCAGGGACCTAGAGATACACATTGTAATCAGCTTTATACTTTAATTGAAGGCACAGGATGTGTGATGCTGTGAATGGGAAGCATTCCAATTATGTCTGTAAGGATAATATTCTGAAAATGCAATGTGACGTAAAATTTCCCTTCTTCTTAATTAAGGTGGACTTAAGTAATGTGGACACAGAAATTAGCACCAAACTGGTTTTAGTCTTCAGTTATGATGTAATGCCTCAAACACTCCAGTCACTCCTGTAGGTGGTTATCAGAACTAATTAGATGGTTCCCAGACCTCGGACTGACAAGTTTTTCTTCATCTTTGTGTCTGGTTGCTCCAGACAAAAAACCTGTTGTCCTCTTATTAGCTGTTTACAAGCCTAACGGGTTTTAAATGATATTTTTTGAACATCTTTGGATATTTGGAGAACAATCTCTGCAGGGTTGTTACTGGTGCTCAGGCAAACAAAGTGCTTGTTTAGTGAGCCAAAAGTGGGTGGCCAGCAGCATCATCCTGTAAAGACTTGGTGGTGTAAAACTTACTAAGGTTTGTGCTGGTTTTGGCTGGGGTAGAGTGGATTTTCTTCACAGTAGCTGGGGCTTAGTTGCTGGCTGAGGTTAAACTGTGACAAGATTATTCTCTTTTCCAGATAGAGATTGTGCACTGCTGGACTCTGCTAAAGCCACTCATTGTTCTAAACAGAAATATTTAATGGTTGTTTAGATGTTTGTGCATACCTCTCTTGATTTAATATGTAAGATATAATTTATAGATAAAACATAGAAGATATCTAAAATATATCTTTGTATTTTAAGTACTTTGCTCGGAATACATCAAAAATTACCGGAGATGCTGCGTGTCTTGTGTGCTTTCTCTTAAAGCTCTTTGATTCAGGAGGAATGTTTGTCAGGATTCTTGACTTGAAGTTACTGAGCAGAAACCTAGCTATTTCAAAAATTGTATTTCAGTCATTTGTAGGGCACTCCTTATAACATCTCAAGGACACAACTAAACCAGTAAAAATACCGTATTTCTCTTACCATTCCCAGTGCAGTGGGACCCCCACATCGTTGCAGCAAGTTATGAAAACTTGTCTGTTTTTCCCTCAAAAACAATCCATAATTGAGTTTTAACTTTTTTCCCCCCTTGAATGTATATTGGCTTATTTTTGGTTTGGAAATGTGCTCACGTGCTTGTCCATTTTGGGGATCTTGTCTGCCTTCTGCCTGCCTGTTCCGATGGCATTTTGCCTCGATTCGCGGTGGCGTGTACGCAGGGGTAGGGCACACGTGCGAAGAAAGTGTTGGGGGTGAGGACCTGGTGTTTGGAAATGGGGATATTCCACCAGTTTTCATTTGCTCACACCTCTCACCAAACCTGTGTGAACCTGCCTGAACTAGGTAGGCAGAAGGAACTGAACGGTCTGAGAGGTTTATGGCTGTGGAAAAAAGAGACTAATTTTGTCACCAATAAAACCAAAAGCAGATCAAAATACATGTTGTTCATGAATGCGCAAACTTACAGATTCCCTAGCTCAAATTTGTCTTCTCTTAGACATTTTCCTTACATTTACATTTTGATGACTTCATAATGTTATTAAACGTTACGTAGTTTGGAAATAGGAAGGTGTGGTAGGTTAGAGTTAACCTCATTTTTCTTAGTGCTGTTAGACTTTAAGAGTACTAGTAAAAATGTAAGGGTATCATACTCAAGAGTGTAAACACTGAAGGGGGAGTGACAGTACAGATTGTTAGTAACATCAGAACAACAATCTATAGTACAAAGAGCTATGCTCAAAGTATGTTTTTACAAGAATGTTGGATTTTTGAAGTGACGACTGTTGCGATGTTAAAGTGCCTGAGAAAAGTCACTCATCCCTACCTCCTTCAAGCTACTAGAAACTGGATGATCAACAGTATTTGGGAGCCAGGCTCTTGAAAGCCATGGGCAGGACCAGTGAGAATTACTCATTTTGAGAATACAGCCCTCAACAAAGTCCTTGTTTCTTCTTCTGTGTGCGCTTCTAGTCGTTCCCTTTGACTTCACTGGTCTTGGTATTGCAGAATGTCAAAGCCCCACCAGTTCCCTTTGTGTCACTGTTGAGTGCTGGGCGTCTTGTGGAAATGAGCACTTCCATGTCTACTGGTAAGACGTTCAGAATCAAACACCTCCATAGTGACACCCCATTTTAAAACCTAGATTTTAAAAAATGAAGTTTAAAATGCACAAAATTAATGTAGTAGCACGGGTATTGAGTTCCTGGCGGTGGTTTGCTTTTGGTGCCCTTTTCACCACCTGTATTTTGCAGTGCTCTGGCTATAGATGAATGTGGGTCACTGAGCTTTGGTTACTTGTACCAGACCCTGTTTTGTCCAGTGTTGTCTAAAGCTGCCTTTTGTCTTTTCTCTTTTCATTTTTGTCCAAACAGGTTGTTTTTTTGTCTTTGAAGTTTTGAGGATTCCAATGCATGTCATGCAAACGAATAGCATTTAAGATGTTCTGTACAATTAAATATTCATAATTACTCATTTTAAAGATAATTTGATAGTATGTAACCTGTCAGGAGAGTAACACAGATAATTAAGGTTAATGTGCAGTTGGAGAATGGATTCTTGTTTGTGTTACTGCAGTTGTTTACTTTGATGCTTGGTATGTTTGCTTGTGTGTTGTAACAGGCTTTGAATTCAGCACCAAAGACAACCTTTTGGTAAAACTTTTGACCAAAGTCAACTTTTAAGGAACTAAGAACTATCATCTTCCATTGTGATGGCAGAATGTATTTTTTCAGCCGTTCCTTGTTTACTGTAGATATATCAAAGAAGGCCCATGAATATTATATCTATTGTGTTCAGATGTATAAATGTGTGTATATACACACGCATATGTTTGTATTTAAAAAAAAAAATAAATTGAAACACTGCCCTGCACATGTTTTCCCCCATGAAAAGGGTAAGACCCCAAATGCATCCAATTAAATCGCTTGATACATAAGCCCTTGCATACTCATTATGATGAGCATAGGGTGAAAACTAGCATGGAAATGAATAGAATAGAATATGTTTTTATAGATAGGAGCTTATTATATTGCTGCACATGATTGCATTGTAGGGGTTGTTACTTCTTTTACAAAATATTCTCCTTTGAAATGGATTCTCCTTGATGACTTCCATTATAGTTTCTCCCTTAAGCAGTATTATCTAAAGGCAGCATGTTATTTGTTGGGCTTATCAGGGTGGGTATTCATGTCCAGAGAATGTACGTTAACTGCTTACTCATTGTGTAGGGAGCAGTGCAACTGTTAGCAACTCAGTTTCATTGAAACTGAGCTATTAAAGTCACTGTTCAGTAGAAAGTCCTCTAGATCTAATTTAGATAAATTCCATTATTGTGTTTCAGAGTTCTTATGCAGTTATTTGGTAAATAATGAAGGTTCTGTTGCTGAAGGATCCCAAAGACAAAGACTCAGGACCAGATCCATATATTAAGGTGAGTAAACTTTATAAAATGTAAGCAATTGTGTCACTTCACTATTAAATAATAGTATCGCGCATTCAGTAAGATAGATGAATTTAACTGTTTCAAGTGAAAAATGTGCTTAATAAAAATGGGGAGTGCGTGTCTGAAATTATACTAAGAAAAAAAATCGTGCTAGAAAATTTGCTGTTACTGAAAAAAGTATTTTAGTTGTGGGGCATGAGTATTGAGTTCATTGTTAAAGCTCTCAGCAAAGATAGAACTGCACAAAATATTACTGTTGCTGTAGTCCTTTCTGCTGTTGCCTTTAGTCATGTGGCTACAGGAATATTTGCAGGACTAGGTGATTGTTTATCACTTAGGGACTGCGGTTACGTGTACACTGTAACTCTGCAGTAGCTATGTAGGAGGCCTCAGTTCCATAGCTGTTTGTTTTTAGTATTATGTTGTAATACTGAACTAACAAAACCAAACTAGATTCTCTAGTAAAAGCAAATAAGATGCTTTTATATTTTACTTTAGTAAAAAGAAATAATTGCCCTGACTTAGTCAATTCTTTGAAAAAGAAAAAGCTACTGTTTGAAATCTATTTCAAGAGCTGTAAACCTTTTTTTGATAGGAATTAGGATTATATGGATTTGAAGCAACTTTGATTCCAGTTTTGTCATTTGAATTTGTCTCTCTTGAAAGCTTATTTGAAAAGGTACGTTTTAAATTATTTCAGTTGTCTTATTTGCAACAGAATTTAGGCCACGGTTGCCAAGATGCCGTGTCTTGTCTTGATTTAATAATGCCCTTTGTGGTACCTCTTTCTGTGCTTCCACAAACACAGGTGTACAGAATACAACATTGTATACAACATCAAGTATGTTGCCCATACTTGTTGAAGAATTAAGTTGGTGAGAGAGAATTCATATTTAGGTGGATGGCCCCTAGATGGTTACAGGTAGTGGGGCATTTTGTCATAACAAAAAATTATCAGACTGTAGTGACAAGTAAAGTTTCCCTGAGGTTCACCCTTACATCGTACTGAAATTGTGTACAGCATCTCCTAATTATATGGAATACAATCGCATAATTGCTGTTCTCTCTCTACATACTTCAATAAATGTATTTAGTTTTAAAAAGTTGAAAAGGTTTTCTGAGGCAAGTTTCCTTTATTGACAATCTCCAACAGCACTGGACTTTGTTAGGTGTTTGAATGTATCATGATCTGCATTTACAAGTGATCCAAGAACATTTTTCCTTTTTTTGTGCTGACCTTTGAGTTTCTGATAGTAACCTTAACTGTTCTCTGAGGGGGCAGGGAGCAAGGAGCTGTCTGGGTAGGACCCTCTGTGTTACTATTTGGAGTAACAGTTTGTTTCTCTTGTATGAATTTGTAAGTACCTCTTATGTTGTTCTCCCATCCTTCCAGCTCATTTCAGTGGTGGGAATCCTTGTCCGTTCCTACAGATTCTCAGAATTAATATAATCTGTCCAAGTGTCATTCTGAATTTAAGATTTGTTATACATTTCTCCTGTAAATACTCTGGATACTGATATTAATGAAATATTTGCCTGTTTCAGATATTTATTGAAGCTATTTTGTTCGTCACAAGATTATAAAGAATTGATCAACTTAATTTTTAATTTTATTTACTCCTTTTTTTTTTTTTTTTCAATTTACTTCTTATATTTACTGTTTATAAGTAGCTTTCTCATCCAGAATGTTATGGAGGCCTAGTTTTTACCAGTCCAAGAGCATTAGAAGCCATCAAGATATGTTTAAAAGAGAATAGTAAAAATGAAGGTAAGTACACTCCTTGGTTTTTCTGTTTCGGTATTTTGTGAAGTTTGTAATTTTATTTCTCTCACCAGTAGGTGTTTGGAGTATGCCTTTTTTAAAAATGCTTTATCTCATAGTTCTTTTGGCATCAGAAGGCCTCACACTAAATTGAGTTTTTAAGGGACTGAGTGTTGGATTTTCCACATTTATGCTGTTAGAAATGAAAGGAAAGCTTTTGGTGCAAATTGTTAATTAGTGTGGGGGTTTTTGATTGTGGTTATCTTTGCTGATGCTAAAAGTAGTTGTAAACAGAAACTCATGCATAAGGAATATTATACTGCAGGGCCTAGTTTTTGCTTACTGCTTTTCTCCCTGAAAGAGAGGAGCATGTTGTAGAAACTGGCCACTGTTACTTCTGTGCTTGTATTATTCATATGAAGTCTTGCAGAAAAAAATTTCTCTGTCTTGAATGTAAAATTCCTCAAGTAAATTAAGCATTTGCTAAAACGGGGTGAAGAAACGGTCGTACATAAAAGCCAACAGATTAGTTGTAAGAATCCTGCAGAGTGCTAAATAGAAATTACTGTACCAATGATCTATCAAATCCTTAGAAACTCTTCGAAATTCTTCTGCTAAGTGATCACTTCTGCTCTGAGTTTCTGTGTACACTTAAATTGTATCATTACTTTATCAGCCCCATGTTTGGGCTGTCGTCGTAGTAATCGATGCACAGTGAGTAAGGTTACACTCTTGAGTAAGGTTGTTTTAGCATTTTCAACAGCAGAGGGCTGTGCTTTAGGACTTTTGGTCAAATGTAATCTCTTACCTAGAGTTCATTCCTAATTTCAAGTAGGGCTTTTGGGAGCTGCTGAAATACATCTCTGAATCAATAATGCGAGTCTTTAGTTCCTATTTGGGTTCCTTTCAAAGCTAATCAATCCCTACCTTTTTCCTTCTTTAGGAGAATTCCCTCGGATCTTTTTTTGCTGTTATATTAGTCTCTATTTCTAATTATTCTTTTTTTTAGGATACTGGGCCGGAACTTGGTGTCCTATGATGTAGTGTTTTTTAGACAAGATAGTAACCGAGTATCTATTTTTGACCCATTAGGATTTCAGGCGTAGGGATGAGGTAGTTGGGTCCAAGAAGTGTAATATAACATACTTATTGCCTGAAGGAAGAAAACCATTTCTTGGTAATTTTATTTTGGTCTCTGGTACATTTTACTTCTGAGCTGATAACTTACTTTTGTGGGTTTTTTTAAATACAATCAGTTTCTATATTTTTCTTGTGTAAGAGTTGCTATATAGAGTACTGTAATGCATTGATATAGATTTTTACCACTTTATTTGTTGTCATGGAAGATTATATTTGGGTTTTGCCTGTCTTCAATTTTAAATGCCAGCTTGTATGTCTAAATCTCCCTTTATGTACTATGTGCTGTTTTTTTCCTACAAGTTTTGATGCTTTTTTAAGTTCTTAATGCCAAAATATAAATGAACATTGCAAGTTGCATGTAATTTGGCACAGGGCAAGTATGCATTAAAAATGCTACTTAACAAAAGCAGCTAAGTGTTTACTCAAATTAGGGTTTTAAAAACATGTTGTAGACTACTATTTACACAAGGAAAAAATTACATTAAAAATTCATTTTGTATATCCAGATTTGCTGAAATACATAGTGGAGTATTAGTTGTTATTATTTTGCTGTATTTGTAGATTAAACAGAAGTCCAAATATTCATTTCACATTCGTATTTTGTTGCCAGGTGTTTAAATTTAATTTAATGTTTTTCAGCCTGGTCAAAATCTCTTAAACAAAGATGGAATACCAAACCAGCATACGTGGTTGGAAAAGCTACAGCTTCTCTAGGTAAGCTGGGGTTTAAAAATAGAAGTCTTAGATAAATCTGTCTTGTAAATACCATTTTTGGAATATTAGCTGCTATTCAAGGGTGCTTAGAAAAAAATGTAGGTAAGTTTTATAAATGGATTGTTTTGAAAACAGGTAATTGTATACACACTAGAATTGTATATACTTACTAAAGCAAAGGTCTAGCTTCTGGTTTTTCATTACTGCTATTGTAATGTGACAATATCAACTTGAAAAATTTGGCCAAAAAAAAAATTAAAAAACTCTTTGTTCTTAATTTGCATGTGGGGTTTTTGTCATTCACTTTGGAAATTAAATTGGATGAAAGGGCTTGCAGTGTGATTGTCTGAGGTTGTACGAAGTGAGATGCTCTGGCCCTTCGTTCCCTCAGTGTTCCTGTGAGGTACTTGCTGAACAGAAGGCAGCGGTTTACATTTATTTTTCTTGACACTGGTTTTAATCTGATGCAATACGTATCTTCAGTGCATAATAAAAATGCAGTGTAGATTTTACTTTGTGAAAGCCTTTGTTACCGTAAAAATGCATTGTAGCTTCCACTGAACCACATGGGAAATATTATGAAAAGACTTAGCATTTGAGAATTTTGAAAGTCTTGATGTTTTTCTGCTTCTAAGCCAAAAATAATTTGGGTAAGGAGTGGCTACCTCTATAAAAAGCACATTTTTTCAGGCAGGCTGGTAACAACACTGGATCACCAACCAGTGTCATATAACAAGCAACGTGAGTCAATCAAGTCCCAAATTCATAGAATCACAGGATGGTTTGGGTTGGAAGGGACCTTAAAGATTCTCTAGTTCCAACGCCGCTGCCATGGGCAGGGACACCTTCCACTAGCCCAGCAACTTCTCTGGAATTCTTCCTCTATCTACTCACTTACTTAAGTAAGACCACTGTTACACTCTCAGATTTTCCGATGGGATTTCAGCCTTCACTACAAAGAGCAGCAGAACACTCACTGGGAAGCCACCTGCAACCAAGCCATGCCAGGATCTGCAGCCCCTTCAGCAGAGTCAGTGCTTTCTGTTTCACTGCTTCAGCTAGGAGAGGTTAAAAACTCTCCAAAACAGCTTAACTATCCCCCAAAATTCTTCTTTTGTACTTTTTTCAAATATGCCTTTCTAGAACAAAAATTGAATGTTTCGTAGCATGGTTCTCCTTCAAAGGATCTGATTTTTTGTTTTTCAGAGAGGTGTTTGTGTGCGTGGATTAAGTTGTTTTCAACCCGTGTTTCTGTGATAATAAATCTGAAATCTTTCCATTGATTTCATTCTTTGCTGCTTTTGGTCATAGTGGAAGAAATTGGTCTGATTCCACAAGGAGAAAAGTCTGGAAATGCTGAAAAATTAGCTGAATATATTTGCTCCAGTAAGTATCTGCAATATTCTACTTAAGTTAAGCTAATATACCTTCCATTGTTACAGAATTTCCTATAAATGAAATCAAGTGTACACTGAAGTGAAGTACATACTGCATATATCTCTTCTATGTAGAACTTGTGAATTCAACTTCTGGGAATGTGGGTGATGTCTCTAAAAGATGATAAAAAATATTTTGAAATACCTATACAAAATACTAATTTACATAAAATCATCGACTCTGTAATTGATTAATAATACTATATGACCAGGTAGACAAAGTTTTTTTTCACTAAAAGATCTGAGCTGTAATGATTGGAAATTGCTATGTTCATAAGAATATATTCATAATATTCCTAAGAATTGCTGTAATCATAATGATTGTAACTATAGGTGTGCTGGTTCTTTGTGAACTTCAGGATACCTGACTTCCCTTGCTTCACACCAGTTGATGCTGGGGATTTTTCACCATGGCATGGTTCAGACTAGATAAGGGGAACTCCCTTCCTCGGAATGAAAGATGTAGTTTCAGAGGAATCTGTTTTTCAGCACCAAAGGAGAGTGGTTTTGAAGAAGTTGCGGGAAGTGTTAGTTAAGATGATGGTTAATGTTTTGTTTAACCATTTCGTTATGGTTGAAGCTGTAATGCAGATTTGTTTGCTGCTTCTAAATGTATTATCAGATTGTAATTTAAAAGTGTAGTTAGTCTATTTCCTAATTCTTTTTGTACTGTAATTTCTTAACATTTCCAATAGTAATACTATAAGAGACATTTTTAGGCTTAGGGGCTGAATATTTTTTTGGCTGGATGGGTTGGTACAAGCTGTGGGGAAAAAAAAAGCTGTGTTTTTGTACAGCCTGGGTTCTAGAAGTTGCGTGAAGAATGTCAGAAGCAGGAGCTGCCAGCGCAGTGAGTTTGACCTCAGAGCTTCTGGCACAGGTGGTGGTGTTCAGGGGATCCAGGACTGAGGTGTGTGCTGCCTTCAGAGCGTCTGTCTGAGCATCGCCTGAGAGGAACAGTTATCAAAACAAATCAGCAGAATTAGTCCCCAAGCACTCTGAAACTAAAATAATCTCAATAAGCTAAAATAACCTCTGTACCAGATGAAAATCACACCTGAGGTTCAGTGTCTCAGCAGCATCCTGGCAGATCCTTCTCTGGACTTTTATATGACCTGGGGTGCGTCCCCGCTCCTGTGAGACACAGGGAGCTGTACAGGGGAGTCTCACAGCGACATTAGAGGGTAACTCTCAGCCTGATACAAAGGTATGATGTCCTTCACTGAAGGACTTTCTGCCCCAAATTTAAAAAGGGACACAGAAACCTTCATCTAGCGGCTGATGCAGCGTCCACTATCTGACCAGAGTTATTCCAGTTAAATAGGCTGCCTTTGTGGAGAAACAACTGACAGTCAGTGCAATTATTCTAGATGTTGGATGAATTAATGTATCTGCTGGTTTAAAAGCCCGTCTGCTGACCACACTTGATGAACTTGCTGAATACAGTGCTAGAGGCTTCACTCGTGGAAATGATGTCAAGAACCCTGACACGTTATTTTTGGCTGTTAGGCATAAGTTAGATATGAAAGAGAGTGTTGATTAGCAGTCTGTGTAGTAGCAGAGATTCATAGGTAAAAGAAAAATGTGATTGGAGCTGGCAAGTACTGTTTTTTATGGGCAGAGTGCTTTTATTCACTGGCAAATAAAATATTGTAACTATATGGAGTATTTCAGGATAAAAATGATAGTTGCCAACATAAGATTAAATAATAAATTCTGAAAATTAAAAAGGAAATTTTCAATACAAAAATGCCATAAGTGAAGAATATCCCATATCTACTCTTCAACAGATATTTTTAAACAAAGGTTTTAGCTGTTTTTTTAGTGCTAGGAAATCTGCTTCTGGTAATGAATTAATGTTTGCAGTTGGAGGGGTTTTTTTGAGAAGGCAAATGAGAAAAATACCCATCTCTTCTGTTGTATGGATGTGAAAAAACCTTAGGCTCAGTCTAAAGGAAACGATGGGTGTAGTACCAGGAGTGGAAAAATTCCTCATTGGTGAGCCTGTGAGGGGTCCAGTTACTGCATCACAACTTCTTGGTTATTTTCTCAGTCCAGTTGAGGGTCGTCCTGGCTCGTCCTCCTCCCCTGGGAGCAGCTTGGTTCCCAGACCCCGTTACCTGTGAGCGTGTTGGCTGCCCTGGCCATTCCCCCTTTGCCTGCACACTCCTGCAGGGTTCCTTAGGATCCGGCAGTCACAGAGGGTGAGGGCACTTCAGTCCAGAGCCAGCAGCACCTTCTGGTAGCCACGGCTGGGAAAGAAGAGCCTTTTACCCAGAGTATCCCGAGGGCGGCTCATCCCGGAACACCAGCAGGCTGTTTAAATTAACAGAATGCTGCAGCACTTCCATTATCCCTGCAGAAATGACTGCCTTTGAATAGCCTTCAGTTCTGATAACCAACCGGTGGATTTCAATCATTGGAGACTGCCTGCTGTTGATAAATATAGTCATACTCGGTGATTTATTGGATTGTGCATATTTATGCACTCTCGATTTATCAAGTGGTTTATAACAACCTCTGCAGTACAGATTAAATTACATCATGTTCCCTATTATGTATATATTTATTGTTTATCCATAAAATTATAAATAAGTGAAGAGGATAGCTCTAAATTTTTTCTATCATTAGAATTTATTGTCAGAATAAAAATAAAATCTGAAGCCATGATATTTCTTTTGTTATTCACCTTTTGCGCTTTGCTACCCACTTCAACTTAAGTGATTGGGAAAATAAAGGAATTTACTCCTTAACTAGTTAGCTAGCTTTGCTCTCTTTCCAGGGCAAATATTTTTTTAGTTTTATTACAGTGTACCATGGGTACAGAAGTAGCAGATACCACCGGGGCCAATGCTTGGCTGTATTCTTCAGGCCTACAAAGAAATTCTGCGCTTTGTAAACACAAGTCAAAAAGGATTAGTGTTTCTTCAGAGATACCACATTGACATTTCAATTAATTGACATGACTTGTAGCAGATTAATGCTGAAATATTTAGGTTTGATCTTACTATTTTAAAATCTCTTTTACATTCTCTCCCAAGTTCAGTCTTCCTTCCTATAATTTATTACAAGCATATCTATGGTTTCTAATAAAACTTCAGTGTACAGTTAGGACAGTCAAATATATCTGTGTGGACTCCTGTGAGGGTCTTACCATTCGATTTTTACTATGCTGTCCTTTTGTTTTTTACCCCGAGGCATCTCTGATCCTTACTGTTATAAACCAAGAGTCTACTTCCAGCACTTAAAAAAAAAAAGTGTTTATTTTTCTAGTAGTCATCTCTTAAACATATGAATTAGTAATAAAATAATGTGTTGAGGAACTCTCATTTATTTTGAAAGATGAATGCAGTGGTGTGCAGCTGTGTAGAATTTAATCTTGGCATTTTCTCCGTATTTGTTATTTATAGAATAGGTAAACTCTGTGCAAAAAAAAAGTCTGCTGTTAAATCCCTATCTAAAAATCTAATTCTTCCTCGATTAAAATGCTCTTTATCTTTGCAAAGTGTCAATATTCTCTTTTATTAGATAAAATCTAGTGGTGAAAGACTTTCCAAAACAATTGGTTTAAGCCCTAAACCTAGCAAATTACTGAGAATCTCATATAGTCAGTGCTGTTTCCTTCTTCCAAGCCAGGTGTTTGCATTCACCACGTGCTGGGTATTGTCAGTGTTTGCCCTTTCCCCTCTCAGGTGTGTGGGTGCCCGCAGAGTGCACAGGGACAGGAGGTGTAAACCCGAGAGATGGCAACAGGGATGCTGTTACCTGCTGGTATTTTTTAAGCAGAATTTGTTTACCCCTCTGAGAACATATTAGAAACATACAAAAGCGATGGGAGTTAAATGACAAAGAGCCGTGTATCAGAAAGGTTCTTCCAAAAGGGCCTTCCACATGTTGGCAATGTAACATTAATTAAAGTTGGAGGTGACTTCCATTTTTAAGGACAAGAGCACGTGAGGATATCCAGTTCCACCCTGGCAGTGGAAGTAATAATTTTTCTTTTGAGGAAGTAAGAAAATAGAATTTCAGATCATAGAATCATAGAATGGTTTGGGTTGGAAGGGATTTTAAAACCCATCCAGTCCCACCCCCTGCCCCAGGCAGGGCCACCTTCCCCCAGCCCAGGGTGCCCAAAGCCCCGTCCAACCTGGCCTTGAACCCTTCCAGGGAGGGGGCAGCCACAGCTTCTCTGGGCAGCCTGTGCCAGGGCCTCACCCCCCTCACAGGGAAGAATTTCTGCCTCACATCTCATCTAAATCTCCCCTCTGTCAGTTTAAACCCGTGACCCCTTGTCCTATCCCCACACCCCTGATCCAGAGTCCCTCCCCCCTTTCCCGCAGCCCCTTTCAGCCCTGGGGGGCCGCTCTAAGGTCTCCTTAAGACAGATTGAAACTCTTCAGCACAGTATTTCTGTCCTCTTCTTTGCCTGAGCATTCTTTTATATAGAGAGAGCTGTCATGTGTTGAGTGGGACTAAGATTTTAAATAGAAAAATTGAGGAAGATTGTGTTCCTGTGGAGGAGGAGGAGATAACTTGCACAGTAGTTTTTTTTTTTTCTGTGTAGAATGGCAAGAGGAATAGAAATGCAGTTTATCTTTCATGAGATCTTTTTATCCAATGTATTTATATTATAGTTATGGAATATTTTTTAATTTACATGCTAAGTAGCCTCTGTCCTCTGAATTGTAGATGCAGTTGCACTGCAAATGTTTTCAGTTATCTTAGGGCTGTGTCTGTGGTGGAGCACATGGCATTTACTGCAGTGTTCAGTGTTTTATACCTTTAAAATGTATTAAATGTATTGTTTAGTCTTTATTAAAAAGATAAGTTAATTAAATTTCTTGTTTGTGTGTTTACAGGAGAGAAACCTGATTCCTCAGCTCTTCTTTTTCCTTGTGGAGCCCTGAAAAGGGAAGTACTTCCTACAGCACTTAGAGAAAAAGGTTGGACTTCCCTTGGAGCCTCATTTTAATTAGTCAGTTATGAAAAAAGTTGTATCTAAACCACATTTGAATAAGTAAAAATTGAATTTGTTCTTATGTTGGCTAGAAGTTAGAGGACGGGAATAAAAACTTTGAGGTTGGCTTGCTGCCCACAGCTCTGGGAACAAGCTGTAGTGTGACACGAGCAAGGTTATTTGCTTTGTTCTTCACTTGCGATCCCTTCTGCGAGGTGACAGGTAGCTTATTCACAGAAATGTTGCAGGACTTGCCAGTTTTCCCCTGTGCTTCCAGGTCCTCTGATTACAGATGCTTTAGGAGATCTCGCAACTGTAGAAATACCTACAAATCTCTCACAGAATTTTTTCTGTATCTTTTTAGCCTAAAATAGTACACTTAAGTGCAGTTATTATGTTGAGAGTGTTTTATTGAACAAGCAGAAATTAATGAAACCCTGTTTAATTATGAATGTATATCCTGATTCCAGGAGTACCTCTGGAAAGCCTTACTGTTTATCAAACAACCCAACACACTGGCCTGCAAGAATCTTTGAGCTGTTACTTCTCACAGCAGGTATTGGATGCTGATGTAATTTGAGAATTTTGGAGGTATATGGTAATACCTAGCAGAATATACTCTTTTTTTTCCAGCTGTCTGTAAATGATACTTGTGGGGGTACAAGAGCATCCTGCATAGGCTGCTTGTTTTGTTTCCCTGATGATGACCAAGAAGATCCTTTAGGGAAAGTTTCAGATAGTGAGTCTCTCAGTTACTTGTTAGGGCGATTATAAACCAGCCCAAAAAGACACGATGCCTCCATTTGAAGAAGAAAAACAAAACCTTTCACGTTTTGTCTCATTTTCAAAATACATGTACGTTCGGAATCACTGGGAAATAACTGCACGTATAATTACATATTCAGTTTATTCCTTTGAGCCGGACGAGACTGCTTTTTAAGTAATACCGTGTCAGTAATTGCATTTAGAGAGGATATTGATTGAACAGCTTTATTACTCATTTTTATTAGTGCAACTGAAATGTCACTGGACATCTTTGCTGTATATTACAAATCAGAATTCAGGAGTAATCTGCCTTACATAGTTTCAGTGTTTCTTCTCTGATTCCCAAATCTATGACTGTATTAATTATCTCATTTGAAGTGTTAGAATTCCAGGTGACATGCTGTTGAGAAATGTCTTGAGATGTATTTGCTAGAATTACTAATGTTTTTCTCTTTTTAAAACCCTCTAATGTCATTAAGCAAGAATTGCTTTTATTTTTTCAAGACTGGCTCTCTGAATTTTCCATTTGTAGGAGCCTACATGATACGTAGGAATTAATTTTATTCAAAATACAGCCTTGCCTTCTTACAGAAACCTGGCATGCTTGAGCGTGTTGCACCTCTTTTTAAAATCTGTGCATTAATGTCTTGTTAAATTACATATTGATTTTAAAGTTCTGTTTCAAGAGGTCCTAAAAGGTTATGGCACGGCCAGTCTGACTGATACATGGTAGTATCCTGGTGTTCCTCGGTGGGCGTTGCAGATCTGATCCCCACCATATTTAGTTTATAGCAGCTATAAAAGTAAGTCAGTCGTCCATATGCATGTTGTAACTTTCTGAACTCTTTTTGTGGAACTCCTTGTTTGCTGTAATTAGATGTTAGTTTCAGTGTAAAGCTGTTAAAATGTGTCTCATGCGCTTTTGAGTTGCTCTTAACTGATGATATTGTGGTTATATGTTTAGTGTGTGGAGAGCTGACACAGAATGACAAGTGTTTAGCACTTTGTGAGACAATGAACAGCACTGTGTTAAACTGTCATTCTGGCCTCCCTGAGCTAAGCCTAGCTTCCAAGTCATGCGCTATAAAATAACAACAGATGTAGTTTGAGTGGAACGAGTGTATCTTTCTTGTCAGACAGAAAATCATGATAAAGCAAGCATGTGCTTTGGGTCCACGAGCTCAGGAGCTTGGGACCTTCACTCCAGACAGAATTTTGCAGTTTTCTTTTGGCTACAGAATGTTTCTGCTGCTCTCTCAAGGCAGGCTTATCCTGAGAGGGAGAAAGCCCTTCCAGGGGTCTGCAGTTTTAAGGCAACACTTCATCCTTGCCAGAGCATCTCAGGGCAGCAGAATTTAAGGTGAACCACATTAGCTGTGAAACAGAGAATATGTGCAGAACTGAGATAGATGGGAATGGATTTAGGGGAATAACTTGCTGAGTTTTCTTGCAAAACAGGAAAATGACCGTGCTCCAGAACTCTTCCAGTACATTTATCAGCAAGTGCTTGTTTGACAAAGTATTTGGTTAAAGTCACCCCTTAATTTCAGCATTCTGTGGTAGAATGGGGGATCGGCAGCCTGTCTGCACTGCAGGAAGTCCTTTCCCTTGGTTTAACTGCTGTTTCTCACCAATAAAACCACTTCACGTCCATATAGAGACAGTTGAAGGGATTTATGTGGAAGTGTATTAATATGCTGCAGGAACAGTGAATAATCGATGCCAACCTATGGTTACCTTTTACTCAGGGAATTCCAGCAAGCGTCGTGTTCTTCAGTCCATCTGGTGTTAAATTTTGCCTCCAGCACATTCAGAAGCTTTCAGGGGATTTTATCAACCATATCAAGGTATCTTGGTGAAATACAATAGGGGGTAACTTTGTCGTGGGGGAATGAGAAATGGGAAGGCTGTTACACCTGTCACAAACCTTCAATTTCTCTTTCATTTTTGTTTATTTCACTGAAAATCTGGTTACAGCAAACACATAGATAGCGAATACAAATGTTATTATATAGCCGAGAGCCTTTTAAAAATAAAATAGTTTTCACCTAGAATTTTTTTCCCCAACTCACCCAGTCTCCACTGGGTATAGGCTTGATTTTCTGTTAGTGATATGAAGGTGTGAGTAGTTCTTGCTTGAATCAGGCTGAGGCATATTGAAATTCCTCTCACTTTTCCTGTTTTGTGGGAATAAGAACTTTAAATGTTTGTAATGGTGAGGTAAATAATCATCATGCCTAAGTAATTTCCAAGTAGCTCAATTGATAGGTGGTTTTTAATATGGAAAATCTTCAAGGTGAGATGGTGAGTACTGTTTCGTAAGCTCAGACATGCGAGTTGACACAGTGTCAGCAAAGAAGGAAGAGGGAATGGCCTCAAGCTGCCCAGGGCAGGGTCAGGCTGGCTCTGAGGAAGGATTTCTGTGCAGAAGGGGCTGTTGGGCGTTGGAATGGGCTGCCCAGGGCAGGGGGGAGTCCCCGGGATCCCTGGAGGGGTTGAAGAGTCGGGCTGAGCCAGCGCTGAGGGATCTGGGGGAGTTGGGAACGGTCAGGGGGAGGGTCATGGTTGGGCTGGAGGAGCTGCAAGGGCTTTTCCAGCTGAGATGATTCTGGGATTCTGTGATCTGTACCTGAGTAACCAGCAAGAGGTGATGCTGCACCTGCCTGCACCATTCTAACCATAAACAACGTCCTTTCAGTTCGCTGCTATCGGGCCAACAACGGCGGAAGCGATGGAAGCAGCAGGAATCCCAGTGAGCTGTACTGCAGAGAGTCCAACTCCCCAAGCCCTTGCCACTGGGATCCAAGAAGCACTTCACCTACAGAACTGCTGTTTGCCTGAGTAAGAGCACAGAAGCATTTGAAGGCGAATGTGGTGCTGTAGCCGGGTTTCCCATTTTGCAGACCTGTTGTCCTGCAAGAAAGTATTTTTCAGGAATATGCAACACTGTCCTTGTCAGGGCCTGGTGTGAGAAGTTTGCATCTAAATATCTAAGAAATCTAGAATGCGTCCAGCATCTCTTAAAGCATCTAGTTCTTGCCCTTTTCTCGTGTGTGCAGCGTATTTTATGTGGGTATTCCTTGAAAACTAGTTGTGAGAGGCTGATCTGCATCAGAGCAGCGTGTTGAAATCAGTTCAATGTATCACCTCAGGTATCTCCTGGCACACAGGGTCAGGTTTTCATTTCTCTGTAGAATCAGTTTTATGTGCACATCTTTTTCCTTTGTAGAAGAAAAGCATACTTACACTGAAGTATTTTCTGTGGTAAAGCTTCCTTGTTCATTGTTCTGCTTTTTAAATATTTATATGAAAATGGTGATTGTGGAGTCTCAGTGGAATAGGACAATTCTTGCAGTGAAGCTGCACTGTGTGGAGCTAATAGCAGATCAGCTATTGCCACTCAATATCCTTATGGTACAGGGTCTTAAAAAATTAGATTTTGGTTTCTGTTCCTGTAATGAAGGAGGATTATTAACAGAGAAATAAACTGGCTTATCATCATTAATAATGGCGTTAGAATTGTCTGTTTTGGCTGTGGTTTATGCTTTAATTGTTTATTGGTGAAAGGAGAAGCAGTAATCCTGTTTAGCACTAATGCTACCTCGCTAATGCTGAGAAATTCATAAAAGATTTAAATCATAATATATTCAATTCTAATCCTCATGAAAGTCATTCATGTTGTTAGTATAGCGCTGAGGTTCATAGAGTAACAGAGAAATCCTCATTTGCTGTACGTTTCTATTAGCTTAATTCAGAGTATATGACCTGAATTTCCAATTAGGGAAGATGCTCCATACCTAGAATAAGAGTTATTCTGAACCCAGTTAATATAAACTGAAGGAATTTCAAATTGTGTGTGTGTGTGAAGTCATCAGTCAGCCTGGGCACAGTGAGACAACCATTTTGCTTTATAAAGGAGTTCAATTTCTTGAGATGAAATACAATCTCCGAACTATCATAATTGCTGGAAGATAATGTTGAACAGTGGGAGGAAAACTTCATTGTTAAAGAACATCATCCTGTAGCGTACCAGAATCGCTATGGCAATGGGATGGAGCAGCAGGCCCGCGGAGACAGGCCCTGGGGAAAGAAGGGAGGGAATGATTACTCAGCAAGTGTTGACTTTGCCCTTTTTTTTAAAAAAAAAAGGCAGTTGAAGTTAAGTTGGTGAACATCCAGCTTCAGCGGGATAGCGCTGTGGTGTCAGACCACTTTCTATACGGCTTTCTAGCAGGAGCTGGCTGTCGCCATCGCCACCCAGTCACACAGACTGATGCCATTTAATGGAACAATATAAAACCGAGACCACCAGGGGCTGGAGCAGGAGGGACAGTTGCCCTACATCTGCCACATCAGAGCGCATCAGCCTCCCTCACCTGCAGCAAACATGGGGATGAGTCTCTGGAGCCAAGGCCCCAGCGCCAGGCCCCGAGGGAATGGCCTCAAGCTGCCCAGGGCAGGGTCAGGCTGGCTCTGAGGAAGGATTTCTGTGCAGAAGGGGCTGTTGGGCGTTGGAATGGGCTGCCCAGGGCAGGGGGGAGTCCCCGGGATCCCTGGAGGGGTTGAAGAGTCGGGCTGAGCCAGCGCTGAGGGATCTGGGGGAGTTGGGAACGGTCAGGGGGAGGGTCATGGTTGGGCTGGAGGAGCAAGCTTCAAGGTGTTTTCTAACCTGGGTGATTCTTTGAAACCAAAGTGAACGTGGAGGACTGGAGCTGCCAGGGGAGAGGCAGAGCGGGCAGAGGCCACACAACCACTGGCTGTGACTCAGCCTACACAACTATTTCCTGTTTGTCAGTGAAAAACAGCAGCTCTAGAGCTTGGTTCACAGGAACTATTTCAGAAAAAAAAGAGGAAAGGGGGTAGAATTGCCACAGTTGTATGGCTTTTTAGCCCTTTCCAGCCCAATTAGCTGACATAGAGGCCTGGCTGCCCTGCACACACACGATGGGGAGACCGTGCTTCCTGCTGCCCCGGTCATTAAGAAACCAGAGAGGTTCAAGTGCAGAAGCTGAGTCTTACCCAACCCCTACAGCATTTATAAACCAGAGAGAGCTTAAGACTTGTTAGTAACTAATCTGGCAGGTTACAGACCTGACCTATTGTGTGTCACTCACTGAAGTACTGTAAAATATCACTTCCGTGTGGTTACAGGGAAGCAAGAGGATGTTAAACAACTCCCCCCAAATCACAGGAAGAGACTGTTGCTGGTTCTCGGGGCTTAGGCTGAGACTTTTCTCCTGAGCTGGCTGACAGTGCTGTGCCAACACTAAGAACCTGCAGCATATACAGGTTCTCTGCTGGCAGCTGCTTCTGAAATCAGCAGGACAGGGGAAGGAGTAAAGAGTCTTTTATTCCAACTACTCTTTACAACACTTATTTTAGGGATTTTTTTTTTTTTCTTCTGGAAGTGCAGAACTTCCCCAGTGCTGCCTGCTACCCCTCTACCCCTTTTCCCTTCCCTCCCTAAACAGTGCCTGCTACTTCAGATTTTCTCAGGAGAAAAGATGGAGCTCTGCACTGCCAGTAAAACACATTTGGGGAGGCAAAATCTCTTCTAAAAAAGCCGATTTCAGCACCTGCTTCAGTCCCAGGAGGAGAGCAGATCAGGAACTCCTTCTCTAACCAGGAATCTCTCTCTATTTTCCACACCTGAGACACTGTTACTTATCTCAGCCCTTGCTTAGTCACCCCTCAGCTCTGCTCTGAAGATTTTTTTCTTCTGCCCCTCACCCAGCTTCCTGATAATGATTTCAAGCAGAGTGCTTTTAGCTATCTTATTCAGAAACCCACCGCGCATTTTTCTGCAATTTGGACCTCACCAAAAGCAAGGAGGGTGGAAGGCAGGAAGACACAGAAGCCTAAGCTCCCTCTCTGACTTTTGTTTCAAATCCATCGTTCAAAATCAGAAGCAACAGCGGAGACACAGACAAAGCCCATCATCCTTCATCCTTTCATGAGGTAGTTTTCCTTCTCTTGGGTGCATCTGTGCTCTAGAGGTTGCATCAGAAACCAGGTTTCATCTGAAGGCATTTGTAAAACCAGATCTAAATTGCCAGGATAGAAATTGCTAGAACCTGGGGGGTTCTGGGTGAAAACATGCCCCGTACAAAAAGGCATCATTCTGTATCTGTCACCATGAGAGTAAGAATCACCTCCTCAAAACCAGCAGCTTAAGCAGTTAATACACAAGTAGTGAATTACAGAAAGATTTTTTAAAAACACATATGCATGCACATACACATGTAAAAACTGTTAATACCTGTAAATAAACAGTATGTTTATACCATCATTATACAATAACGAAGCACATTTATTTGTAGAAAAACATTAAGATATCAAATGTTCTATTTCTGAGAATTTTACCTTTAAATAATACATATTTCCAAAAAGCAGAGTCCTCACATGCTGAGATTAGGACTACACTCATTTGTTAGTCCTGATTTTGCAGATTTTTTTTCCAGCCCCTGCTGCCTTTCAAATAGTTTTAATTCTGTTGAGCAGTTTGCTTCTCTGATGAGGGTCATAACCAATAAAAGCAAGACAGGTCCATTTGTGAGTTTATATTTAATAAATAAACTTTTATTTAAAAATATGCTCTCATTTATTCACAGTTTCAAGTCTGAAAAAGATAATACTATTCTTGATCAATTCAAACACAGCTAAAACCATTCACTTTCTGGCACAAAATGAAGTCCCAGTGATGGCTAACGTTTGCAAGAGTCTTCCATCAAAGCTAGAAAGGCACAGATTTTTGTGCAGGATAGTAACTGTAATCAAAGTAGTGTGTCCACATATTCAACAGAAATTTCCTTGTACAACTTTGGTTCATCGTTACCGGTTAAAGCGTTCCAGCGAAGCCTTGCTCACAAGGTAGATTTCATTAAATATCAAACCAGAGCAACTGTGAGATTACATTTTTATGCAAAACATTTATATCACTGCAAAGCCCATTACCTGCAAGAGGAAAAAACAGGAATTTCTCCCAACACAAAAAATTGTTACGTTTCTATCCAGACCCCCAAACTGGCATTTCAAAGAAACACCAGTAACCAAACCCTTGCAGAATTCTCGCAGGATAAAAGGAAATTCCTGTTCCTTCCCAGATGTACAGCCTAACAGTGGTGCTATCACCTTCAATAAATACAAATACATGGGAAAAACTGCCACTGATCCCATGCAGAGCAAGGCACTGGTTCTACTGCTGAGCAGCGTTTCAGTCACTGAGTTCCTCCATTACCGGCTTCGTTACTTTGAGTCAGCTGTTCCAGTAAATTTAGGATTACCTCTATTCGTTCCAGCAGAGTCATGCTTTTGTTAGCAGTTGCACGCAACAGCAGGGAGTAAACTTGCTTGTTTGTTTTAAGAACAACTTCTTCTTCATTAATGCCCCTGAAAAGAAAACAGATATTACAAGCTACTGAGCACATTTTATTCTGCAAATTATCAAACCAATTATTAGGTAACAACACTGATGCCTATCCCTGCGAAACCCACGGCTGGTGTTTTGATTTGAGTTTTATTTCCTCAGTTCCATCTCCCGCCGTTTCATGGCGCCGCAGTCGGAGCCTGTTCATACTGCAGGAGAGATAAGATGTTCCAATTTTTATTCAGCTCCAGTCTGGCCGTTTTATTAACTCGTAATCCCACGTCACATTAGAAACTCTCCGAATCCAGGTCTCCATGCCAAAACTCTGTGCTTTTGTCCAAGTTAGTGTCTAATCTGATGATGCCAAACAGAGACAGGCACCTGAGTGCTCGGGAGATGTGCCCTGTTTGCTCCCCTGCCACAAGCTCTCCCCTCCAAACTGCTGTGGGCTTTGTTTTCCAGGTCAAGTCTGAAGCCTGCGCTCTGCCCTCGTTCCCTCTGTTCCACACATCCAAACTGTTTCCCTACGACAGAGACTGTTCCATGCTCAATACAGAATCACAGAATGATCTCAGTTGGAAAAGCCCTTGCAGCTCCTCCAGCCCAACCATGACCCTCCCCCTGACCGTTCCCAACTCCCCCAGATCCCTCAGCGCTGGCTCAGCCCGACTCTTCAACCCCTCCAGGGATCCCGGGGACTCCCCCCTGCCCTGGGCAGCCCATTCCAACGCCCAACAGCCCCTTCTGCACAGAAATCCTGCCTCAGAGCCAGCCTGACCCTGCCCTGGGCAGCTTGAGGCCATTCCCTCGGGGCCTGGCGCTGGGGCCTTGGCTCCAGAGACTCATCCCCCCTCTCTGCCCCCTCCTGGCAGGGAGTTGCAGAGGGCCAGGAGGTCTCCCCTCAGCCTCCTCTGCTCCAGACTGAACCCCCCCAGTTCCCCCAGCCGCTCCCCAGCAGACCTGTGCTCCAGACCCTGCACCAGCTCCGTTGCCCTTCTCTGGACACACTCAGGTAATTAAATACCTCTCCACAAAAGCACTTCTCCTTTGCCAGGCTGTAGTCTAAGCTCCCACCCATTTCCTCCATTTGACAAATACTGTAAATCACTTATCACCCATGTGCTGTCTGCTTCAGCACTGTCACCCCTCCTCTGCTACATGTAACTTCCAAGACTAATACACAAATGTCACAAACAAGAAAAAAACACCACTGCCACTGGTATTATAAATAAATTAGGCGTGTATGTGGGCAAGCAGCATCAGTTTAATTGCAAATGCTTCAGGAATTACCAAGAAATGGTGAAGCAAATTAAATTCATAACACTTGGCAGAAATCAGACAGGTTTGTTTATTAAACAGAACAGGTAGTCAATAAAAACCCACTGACATGCCAAGTATTTCCAGGAGAAGTTACAATTCCCAGAATGAAGCATTACTTTCAATTACTTCTTTCTTCAATTTACATAGCCAAGTTCAGTTATGCTGAACTGCATTTAACTTTTAGAGGGTAAAACTCTGGTTTCATGCAGTTTTATGGCTAGCCTGAAAGTTTCACTATCAAACATTAATATTACCACATGTTCTCCTGTTGTCTGCCAAAATGCACCTGAAATAGCATTTGTGAGCTCCAATTTCCTCTCTTTTCAGCCTATTATTAAAACAGAAGGCAAACATTATCATCTTCTACAAAGCAGAACTCAAGAAATGTACAGAAGATGTACACGAGGTACTAGAAAGGTTAAAAAAATTAGTTTTAAGCTTAGCCTCAATCCACCGTTGTTTAAAAAGAAAAAAGTTTAACACATAACAGCAACACTCCCATTTCACAGTATTCATATTAGAACTGTCATGGAATCTTCTCTCCAAAGCCCCACTCGAGAGAGACAACGACGGGAAAGTAAACAGGAGGAAAACTACCCACAAAAAACCCACGAGTTTTTGGTTTTACCACAGTTACCCATGTTATGAGATAACAGAACTAAAAAAAATTTACTCCATTCCTTGGGACATCCACTTGGTTACAAACAAATTATACTTTAATCCTCTGCATTTCACATATTCAGATTGCCACCTTGTGGAAGCTCTTTTTTAAAAGGGGAAAGCACCTCATACTGCACCTAAGCCACCGCTAAGAAAGCACACGGGCTTTCTTCTTGTCTCATGTTTTCCTGTGTACCTGTCTCCTACTCTCAGCAGACAGGAAATCATTTCACAGTTTACTTTTAGCAGAACAGCACTTGCATCTGCAGTGCTTCAATCTGAAAAACCATTAACACTCCTTCCAACCATAACAGAATTCTCTAGAACTACGCTAAGGCCACTTTTTGTAAGTTAACTTCATGTAACAATAGAAACAGCAACAGTATGCTGCTGTAGCTTCTGCAAACACATCTGAGGGAATAAACTATTTTCTCGATCCCAAAAGCAACACTTCACACATTCAAATCAAACCAACAGACCAACGGTGGTGTAAGGAATTACACTGCCATAGCTAATCCCAACAGCACTTCAAGGTCAACACAAAAAGGAGAAACCAGGGTGGTTCTGAATCCCAGCAGCAAGATGAGATGATGTTTTCACTGCACTCCATTAGGCATTAGAAAATTCTTTAAAGCCAGTATCTTCCCCATATACATCCCTCTCTATTTATAGCATTACTGATGTGCCTACATTTATCCTGAAGTATTTTTCTTATTAAACTGTGCTGTCACCAATATATTTTATCAAGATATATCAAAAGCCCAGCAGTACACAACAGTTTCTCCCCTGCTTTCAAGGGCTCTATCACAGATGAAGACTGATGTTGGTAAAGATAAAGGACGCCACATACATGTACCCCATTCCCTGAACAGTCTGATTTAAATTAAAAAAAAAAAAAGTATGCCAGCAAACTTATGGCAGTACAAGTTAAGCTGCTTTGTGTGCGAATTTATAGCTATGAAGCACACAGAATTTATATCCTCTAAAAGGTAAGTTAGATATCACAGAGCATGATAAAGCATCAGTGATTCGTAACTGTACTCGTGCATTTCAGATGATTATTACAAACTACTACTTAAGTATTTCCTACTTAAATACAGCCATTCCTACTTAAATACAGCCATTCCTACTTAAATACAGCCATTCCTACTTAAATACAGCCATTCCTACTTAAATACAGCCATTCCTACTTAAATACAGCCATTCCTACTTAAATACAGCCATTCCTACTTAAATACAGCCATTCCTACTTAAATACAGCCATTCCTACTTAAATACAGCCATTCCTACTTAAATACAGCCATTCCTACTTAAATACAGCCATTCCTACTTAAATACAGCCATTCCTACTTAAATACAGCCATTCCTACTTAAATACAGCCATTCCTACTTAAATACAGCCATTCCTACTTAAATACAGCCATTCCTACTTAAATACAGCCATTCCTACTTAAATACAGCCATTCCAGTCTGACTTTCTTCTCCTTGCTCAGTCCTGGACTGCCATCAGGAAAGAGGAGAGGAAAAAGCTGCCTAGATAACCAAGAAACATCCTTACTGAGTGTATTTCTTCAGTTACGTACAAAACCCACAGAAAACGTGCAAAATTTTGATGGCCAAGGCATATCTCAGCTCCTTCTCCATACAGAAGAGTCACCTCCATAACAGAACAGACATCACCCTTTCTTGCATGCTTAGGAGTACGTAGTTTGTATGGATTTATGGATGAGAATCACATCTACACACACACAGATCCGGGTTCAACTTACCCAATTTTTTTTTTGGTTGACGTTAACAATTTAATGGATTGGAGGAGAAGGAATGACATTCTGGACTCAAAAATACTAAGCAGTTTCAATACTTCTTCTTTGTTAAGACCAGCAGAGGGATCGTTAGGTGACGTATTCTCAGCACTACTTTTATCCTTGCTTATCTACAAGATGAGGAAAAAAAATAAAAGCCACTTCACTCAACTCCACCATTTCAGCACGCTTCAGTTAAGTCAGACAAGCACTTGCAGGTCAGCTTAACTCTTTACAGGAGGGTACCAGCACCCCAAGTGCTACAACACCCTGTTTATGAGGCTTCAGCAGTGAGCTCAGACCCACACCGTACACAAGTTACAGCAGCTGTCTATGGTGTATGTATATACTGGAGTATTTAGTTATAAAAACATCAGGACAATAGGGACTTGCCTACTCAATCTATTGCTCAAACTGCCAGCAAGGGATGAACATGTGTCAGCACATATTGCAAGTATTTATTTATTTAGGCATCAAGAACACTATTAACACTAGCTACTGAAAAACTTCCACATTTTAATATTTCAATATTAAATACACTACATAGAGAGAACTCCCATTTATACTGCACATATATTAAGTTCTTTAAGAAAACTTTTAAGGAATAATATGAATTGCAGAGCCCCATTCAGACAGCTGGTCAGTATACATCCACACACAAACATGTGTTAATCCATCTCTGGGTGAAAGGTTTCTGCTATAGTAATTATTTATTTTATCCACTTCCACTAAAGGCTAGAAGTGAACTGCAATAGGTTCAAACCCCGTCCACACTATTTAAGCAACTAGTTCTACTGAAATGTTTATCTTAATTGCCAAATGACCAGTTTTACGTGAACATGAGACACAAGGGAGCAGATTATCAAACCACTTGACTTCCATTTACCTGTTCACTTTCTGCCACAAGCTCATTTTTGATGAGCTGGAACGCACTCTTGGTCTTCACCATTATATCTAGGGCCCCAAACAAAGTCTTTAATTTACCAGCACTGCTGTTCTGACCTAAAAAAAAAAAAAAAAAAAAAAAAAAAGAGGACACAAATGGCTGGTTATAGATTGCAGTTTTATTTCCATCCAAACATTTCAAGAGTTTTCACAAGTAAAGTGTGTACTGTGCCAGTCAACTGAAAACGAGCAAGATAAAAATATGTGTGTCTTGAAGAGAATTTGATCCCGAGAAGCAGATTACTCCTGCTCTTGTATACAAAGTTATCTAAAAATTAAATTAAATAGGTAATGGTAGTTTGGAAAGCTGTTGTAGTAAGACAGAGCCAGACTTACTCGCCATCTGAAATTCTGCAAATGCCACTCTTTCCAGCTGCACACGAAGGAACTCGCAGGGTGCATCCTTCAAGAGCTGGAAAAGCCGTACTGCTTTACTGTAATGAAGATCAGCGAGTACACGGTGTTGCTTCCTCAAATGCTCGTCACCAACCTGCACTCAAGGTAGGGCACACAGTAAGTCACAGGCAGTGAGGTAATCATTGGAGAAAAAACCTGTGTGTGTTGGTACACGAGGTACCAACAATCGTTCCCCAGCTCATTTCAGAACAGTTCATCTAAACATCTGCACGTTTCTAAAACACATCACCAGCCTGACATCGTTGAAGCTACTGTCATTTCATAGCCGATACAAACAACTTCACACCAACTGGAACTAAGTTAACTATAAAGAATGATAACTGGAAAAAAATAAATTTGAAAGCGACATGCAAGTCGGCTTTAATAAATCATATGCTAGCGTTCTAGCAGAAGGCTGTGTGCTTAAGTGTCAGAAGAGTGGCTTGGACACAAAACCAAACCAAAGAAACTATTTATTAGCAATGGCTTCTGTTATGAGATCATGCACCTACTTGGCATAGACAGAACTTTAAAGCCAGAAAGGACAGACTGCTCTTAAATGTAATATTGTCTTTCACAGTGATTTGCAAGTAAACCACCTCACATTTCTTTGATATTTATTCTACCTGTAGTTGGAATATATTTATTTAAATTATTTAACCAATCTCCACACACACTAGATGTGTTAAGCATGGAAGCTCTACAGAAAAACACAACAGTTTGTACTAATACCTGGTTTCTCAGGCAACTGTGGTACATGGAAGCAAGCCTGTGGTGGATGGTTGCAGCCCGATACTGGCAGAGAGGCTGTCGTGCAGACACTGTATCAACATCACAGTATTTCAAGGACTTCATCATGGCTTCACTCACTTCCTTCTCTATCTACAAAATAAAAGATGTGGTGTGATTACTTTGAAACTAGAACACCACTATGTGCACATGTAGGAGTTAAAACTATTTGCAGCACTACTTTTCCATCAAGCAAAACCTTAAAAATGCAAGTGGCTAAACATTTCATGGTTTGCAAGAACTACTTCAGTGAAGTTTTTCAGTCTCATGAAGGTTTACAAGTTATTCCAGTATCAGTTTTCCTCACTGTTTAGTTTTTTCAGGGAGGCAATAGCTTAGTTTACCAGATGGTGTCACAAATGCTCTTTGTTACCTGTTCCTGAGCCTTTCGAGAGAGTGGAGCATAATCCTGCTGTAGCGTTGCCATAGTGAAATACGTAGTAGACAGCTCCCAGTTCACAGAATCCCAAACAGCTGGATGCACATCTCTCTTCCCTAGGGATCTTAATGCCTTCAGATAGTAGTCAATAGCCTACAGGTTATAAAACAATACACATACAAGGTTACTGCTTAAGTTTATAGCAACTGGAAATTAATTTCCCTTCACTTATTGTCAAAGGAAGCATTCAAAAATAATCTGAGTGATCTTCAGTATTTCCCACACATCTGATTGGGTCGTAACTTTAACCAAGCACTTTGACCTCCCTTGTGTGTGTGGTACTGCAGTCTGTTAAAACATCAAGATCTGAACATCACAGCACTTCATGTATCAGAGCAAAGGAATTAAACCTCAACAACAAAACTTAAGCCTGAACAGGAAGGATTAGGATAATATGAAAGCAGGAGAGGTATCCCAAGTTATTACATCAAGACGTACAGTTATTTACAAAGATACTTACAAATATTCTATGGTAAAAGACACATTAGGGTATGGGCCATTCCAAAAATAGTATGATGTTACCTTATTATAATAAAGGGCCTCTTCTGGGGAAAACTCTCTTTTGAAGTCACCTTCGGTTGCACAGTGTGCTTGAGCACAAATTCGCATCAGCCTCCCCGTGTTGCAGAGCAGAAGAGCAGCGTTGGTTGCATCATCAATTGACTCAAAATTCTGAATCCCTTCTTCAAAGCAAGAGAAGCTTTTCTTCCAGAGTTGCTGCTCTGTCGTCGATACATTTTTACTCACTAGGGTTAAGACACAAGGCTTACCATCTCATTCAAATTCTTGAAAGATACTGAAAAAACATTTCCATTATGTTGTTTAGAATTTGCAGGTGGTAAATTATTCTGAAGACCAAATTAATGGAAAATACTCTTAGGAAAACCTCAAACATGTGAACATCGTAATACCTAAAGTGCGCTACTACACATACTATACTTTCAAAAAGATAAAAATACGGATTATTTTTTTATCCACAGTATTGCAGCTATTTCTATAAACTCACAGTATGAAACAAGTAAAAGGGGACGTTTTAGTGAAATTCAGTATTTGAGCTTTGACTTCAGCTACATAGTAGTTCTGCAAAAACACGGAGATTGTGTAAAATTACAAAACCAAAGGTCCAAACCAAAATTCATCAAATATTAATTGGACAAAGATCACCGAAAACAGCTGGTATTTGGGAGACAGCTGTTTATAATGAACCACCAGCACCTGATTTGTTCTAGTTTATACAACTCTCAGTTGTAGACAAGACATTACTGATTTTGCTTTAAAATAAACCCAAACACCTTACAAGGAAGTTTAGGAAAACTCAATTTCCCCAAAACAAACACAAACAAAAAAACCCCAAAACAATAAAACACCCAAAAAAGCAAAAGCAAAGCCTCCAAGGATTTACTTACCAAAAAATTCATAGACTGACTTCACTGAAACTATTCTTATGTTTAAATTAAGCTTATGCTTGGTCACACTGGGCTAAACCAAACACATCAAGAATGGAACACACCCTCCCTTCTGTAACAGGGTTAAGTTTGTCATTTTTTGAGGGCATACTACACACTTTAAAAGAATATCTCCAAAGCTATAGGTTCCATTATCCAGTTTAGTCTCAATTAAGTACAGTGGACAAGTCACAGTAATCTACTGTAGACAAATATTTACAATGGACATTAAAGTTATGTAACATCGATTCAGTAAATACTTTTTTTGTAAAAGTTCTTTAAATGTCTTTATAATCAGAAATACTCATGATTTCCTCACACTATTAGTGAGGATGATCACTGCTGTAGATCTGTGAGATGCAAGAAGTGGAAAAAAAGAATACTTGCCCACTCTCTCAGTCTGCACTGCAGCAGCCTGGTTCATGTAAAACACTCCAATCTCGTTCCTGATATTACCCATCCTCTTTAGCACCTGTATATGCTGCTCTGGATTTTGATTTTTTAAATTACTGAAAAGTAAAATTTCATAAGCTGCCTCGTAACATTTACAGCTGACGGAAAGCTGGCATTCCAAGTCTGTAGACAAGTCCGTAGCCCAGGCAAACACTAAAAGACAAAATGCAAAACCTGAATGTCAAACAGTATTTCCAAACAAATGTAAATCTGCGATAGTCTAGAAAGCCCAGAAAGATGAAAACCCATGTCAGAACAATCCCACAACTTCTACAGATACATAAAATTTACCATTACTTAAACAATCACTGTCTTTAGTTATTTTACTGTTTCAGGCATGTCATACAGTATCTTGACAACCTCTTTATGTATGACAGACATGATAAGCTTTCTCTGAAGAAAACAGAACTGAAGCATAATAAACTCTCCTCTAGAACTGTTACTAGTGCACAGTTTTGAGGAAGCACATGAATTTACTTCTGTTTGTCATATAACTGAATTATGGCAGTTATCTTGTATCAGTATCATACCTTGGCACCTGGATTCTCTGTGAAGACTGTGTAATATTTCCTGATCTTCTTTTGTCTGGTAATTATATTCTTCCAGATATGCTGCTCTGTTGTTTGCATTCTGAGCAAGCATTAATTGGATATCTCCACAAAGTGTTAAACACTGACAAAGAAATACTAATACTTCAGGAAGCATGCTGGCGCAGAGACAACAGTAGGTATCTATTAGAAAAAAAATCCCATGGATGAGGGAGGAGGAAAGAAAAGAATTAAACGTCAAAAGGTTTGACACAGACTGACAACTGTAACTGGTTTTTACATTACCTGTCACATGTATTCTCTATATGCAGACAACACACATTCTTCTAAGAACTAACTTATTTTAAAGTCAGAGTTGCTCTGCACAGCTGACGGTTTCAAAAGAGCAGCTACGTTTATCAGATTCACTGCTCACCTTGGACATTACAAATGCAAATCTCAGGTTTGACTAAAGGAAAACTGACTTGCTACAGATCAACTCAAATGAGACACAGCTTGAAAAATTAATTTCCAAAAGGTACAGTTTAAACTTGATTCTCAAGTCTTTAAAAGACTGAAAGCTGAAGAATGAAAGCTCTGAGTTATTGATAAGCATATTAATGCTCTGTGTTAAGATCAAGTGTTGTTGCTTTATAAGCCTCCTCCTGCCCCAAGACCTACAAATAAGGAAGCAAACCAGCAGCACTACAGTACTAGGCTCATGGCATTTTCCAATTAATTTTCATTATGGTAGTAATATTCTAAACAGCCTGATTTTACTTCCTCTGTTTTCCTTGGTAATACTTGAACATGTATTTCATTTCAGAAGAGCATCCAACTCAGCTGATGAACAAGTTTTGTATTTCTGAGAGTCAGGAATATATTTAAATGAAATGGGAACCACCAGGCATTTCCAGGGAAAAAAACATCTGCTTGAAGTGACAACACTTAGACCACAGAACTCTATCTTGGTCTTGGCACCAGGTCTGACTCTCCCAACTTTAATGCTCCGAAGCTCCAAATCTACGCTCTAAGTTTCCCAATCTGTCAAACTGGGAGCACCTTTCTACCAGAGGCAGGAGTTATTGTTACTACAGTCTTCCCTCCTGAGTAATGAGCTAGACACTCAGTTTAAGTGAACATGCAGTTGTCAGACTTGTCACTGCATGCCACTAGGATAAATCATGCACAAGAGAAGTATTTGATATCATGAAAGATATATACAGGCGATGGCACAGATGACAAATACATTTAGCAACTTACCATGGCACTGTAAAGCCAGCTTGATGTATCGTAATGCTCTCCCGTATTTCTGCAGAACCATAGCAGCATCAGATAGCACATAATAAGCCTTTGACGATTTCAGAATGAGCTGAAGTTTCATTTTATACTGCCACGATCCAGGAATCATTCCTGACTGACTGGAATGCTTACCCTTCTGAAACGAGCCCACTGTAACATGAACAGAACCTCATCAGTAAATCTCATCTCTGCAACATATGCCAGAGGTTGGACACAACTTCATCAGCATGCAGACAGAATGGAAATTGCCTTCTTACAGCTCTGCACAAGCAGAGTTATGCCAACTTGTCTGCCACTACATTTTTCATCTGAAAAATGGACCCAATACTTGGAACTTTTCCACGTACTCCACCTGATAGTGGGATGCTTGAATACAGTGAGCACAGTAACACCACAGCTAACTGCTCAGACTGGAAACAGCTTTGGAGATAGAGGTGCAGTGGCCAAGACTATTCCATTAGGTAGCAGTAGAAAAGAACAGGAAAGCCACAGGCATAATTTGTCACGTTCTCCACCAAATCCTTAGGAGATAGGCTCTGTTTCTGTATGAATAGTCTCTAAGTGAGAAAACCTCCATTTGTGGGTTTAGCCTCCAGCACAGAAGGAAGTGGATAACCTGGTGCTTCCCACAAGGAAAAACCAACATCTTTCACACACTCCTATCAAGACCTCCTCGGAATAAGATTATGAAGGTTCCTCCTTCAATGCCACAGTGTTTACAGAACCAGAAAGAACAAGCTACTGACGTGAGGCATACCAAAGGACAGAAGTTTGTCCTGACCATATTTGCACACAGAAGCGAGTTTCCTGCTTATGTCTAGACAGACCTACAAGGCCTGACTTGCAGCCCACTATCTTCAAGAAGTTCTAGAAGAACTACATGCTTATGTTAGGACAAAGAAACCTAATACACTAACACCTCATGCAGTCAAGGACACAGAATTAACATACACTATTCAGAAATAGTTATCTTCAAGAATTAAGAGCACTTACCCTTTCTATATGGATGTAAATATACACACCTAGCAGAGAAACTACGTAACTTGCGTCACAGAAAACAACCCACATACTGGAGAAACAGAAGTTTCTCCCTTACATTTGGTTGAACTCAATCCTTACAACCTGAACAAGCAGCACCATTGCTACTTCAAGGCACTCAAGCACAGCTCCAGAAATCAACTGAAATTTTATTTTCCTGATCTGTGCAATGTTTATCTCCCACATTCCCCTGGAAACGTTTGTTTCTAAACAGAGAAAGTTAACATTCAGACATTCACATTGCCAGCTGGCAAGCAGCTGCAATGTGTCATCAGTTCCAAGTTGTGAAGGCAAAAGACAAGAGCCTGGCTGCAGGAGAGACAAAATAAGCACACTGTTCCTGCTGAGATGACCTAGGTAAAATTTCTCAGTAGATCTTGGTAAAAATTATTTAAAATTAGTAGATCTTGGTAAAAGTAGATCTTGGTAAAAATTAGATTAACAGGACTCTGGAGAGTGAAACACAATGGAGCTTTCTGATGGAGGTGTTAAATCCTGCAGTCACATACCTGATAAAAACTAAGCAAGCATGCGTCCATCTCTGGGTCACTGACATTCAAGAGACAATCACAAAATTGCAAGAGAAACATGAGAACCCTTAAATGAATGACTCAAAACTCAACTTCCTTATTCTTTAGGGATTTTCAAAGGGGGAAGGGAAGAAAAAGAATAAAGAATTGTAAAAGTATGCAAGACTTCAATTTCTTTCTGGATTATGCTTATATGGCTTCTCACCCTGCAGAGAACTCTGCTACTTTCAGAAGAGTCTTTCCTATACCCTCTTATGGAATTCCAGAGAAAAATAAAATAGACTATAGCCTGAAACTTCAGAAATTTCAGTATTTAAGGAAAGAAAACAGTCTTTATTTGCTGCTTCCTTCCACAACTGTATAGGTGCAAGAACAAAAACAACATCCTAGTTACCATTTTATATGTAATTCAGCAGCAAGAATAACGTTGGAGAAAAACCTGCCAGAGGTAAAAAACTCTTTCACAAAACTTCCAAGTCACAAAAAGAAAAAAAAAGAAGACTGATTTAAAAACAAGCCACACAACTTACAGTGCTCCACACACCAAACCCCAAAATACTAGGCCCTTATGGAAGTCATCTGCAAGCCACAACGAAACAGGGTGCAGTAAAATTATGTGTTTGCTAATAAAAGATGCTTTGATATGCAAAATATGCCAAATGGGCCATTCCTTTCAAATTTAAAAAGGAACAGACCGTTCTCCAATTCTCAGTACACTACTTTTGCTTATACAATTGTGTAATTAGTGACTTCAGTACACCATTTTGATAATCAAAATAAAGTAGCAGCGCTTTTCGTTGGCACTGAAAAAGCCTTATTTGCACAACAATACAACTTACTTTTGTCTAAAAACAACGCTATCTGTTTTTCCAGACACTCAGGACCACCACTGGTGGATTCATCTTCATATTTCAATGGGATTGGAGTGCTGGGGTCAGCTGCAGGAAGGTCACCCTCTTTTTTAACACTGCTGTCAACAGACTTCAAGCCCTACAAGAAGAAGGAATCATTTCACTCACCTTGAAAGCTATATTTAGCAAATACAGGATACGTAATTGGGCACTAGGTCAAACATCTTTAGAAAGTTGATGGTAAACTTACCTCCAGGACATAGCTGAGCACTAGCCTGCAGCGCTCCTCAGTGCCATGGCAGACAGGAAAGGCACAACTTGGCTTCAGTGAGGGGGCAGCAGGGAAGGAATAAGAAGAGAATAAACATTAAAGATATGAAATGTTAAAATTACTGGCTAGAAAACACAAATGAGAGAGAGCACTGAGAAAACCTGTTGCTGGAACATCTGAATGCTACATTATAAAGTGTCACAGTATTTCCTTCCCTTTTCTCAGTGAGCAATTCATATAGCCAGTCACCTACACTTGGTCTCTCCTGGTAATCCCAAAGACAATCAAAGAGGAGATGACTCTCTTCCATAACAGTCATTACAAAAGCGTTCACAGATGGTCCTCAATACAGACTCGGGAAGAGGAGATTTAATACTACACAGAAATAATTTCCTCAGCCTATAAATCAAAGCTGCACTTCCATCTCCTTTGAACACCTCAGTGCCTTGGTTTTGGGGGGGTCTGACTATTTGTGTTTTTTTTGTCAGGGGGGGCTATATAGTTTTCTTCTGGAGTAGAGTAGAAGAAGAAGAAAGGGGAAACTGAGTGCTTCTGCACCTGTACAAGTTGTTCCATTTTCAGCTGATGGATCTTGAAGTGTTAGAAATTAAGACAGTAATAAGTTACAATTTTTTTTAGAAAATCTTGTTCTTTGCTACTCAGCACAGACATTAGAAAAAAAGTCTAGGTTTTGGTCAATAAGACTCATTTCACAATCACATCCCTATATAAGCAAGACAAGCAAAAATATCAGAAAAGTAAAATGCTATGAACAGTTTCTTCACTGATCTTCCCGGTTTCTCATATTCCTCTATTTTGTTTCAATAATAATGCATAGAAAGTGCTGTTAAGGTAGTAGCATTGCACTTCTGCTGATCTGTTTATGAAGCACATGTATGTCAAGGAAGTTTCAGGAATACTAAAGTTACACACCCAGCTGTCCCCTTAGACACAACATACACACATGTGCAGAGTAAAGCTTCATCTCTTTTTCAAAACTGACTATAACCAAAGTTTCAGGGAAATCAAGTTGCTGTATTATGACCAGTTACCTCAGAAAGACAAATCAAAGAGGGAAACCAAAGACCATGGACATGAAGTTGCTGACGCTCCCAGAAAAACAAACATACATTAATATTGCTCCAGAAAAAATTACTAAATAACAGAGGTATCCACAGAAACTTGTGGTCACCTCCAGCTCTTACAATGGCCACAGTTGGCAATATTTTCTTTGCTGCCATAACAGGAATATTTTTCTGTGGCCAGCTATGCAGATTCATGTCACAAAGGACACGAAAGATGTGAAAGATGGCAGGGGAAAAAAATCTACATTAAACCTGCTATACTGTAAAATTTTAAAATCTTAACTTTTACGAGCAGCTAATGAGAAGTTTCCTTCCCCACTGCCTCATGCTTCAGTTAACCTGAAGACAAAACTAACAGGAAACTGAATTTCAGTAACAAACCTTGCTACATCTTTCAAGAAAACCCTTAAAAAAATCCAAAACTTCACTTACACGTATTCGATGAACAGACTTGTATTTTTCTGGTACTGATAACTCTCCAACAGATTTGATTATAGCCACTGCTTTGTTGTCATCTGGTGGATCAGAACTGTTACTGTAAGAACCGTTTTCATCACTGTCTGGCATTTCCTCCTCTTCCTCGCTATAACTTTCATCAGAATTTCCATTGATAGGGAAGTCCGTACTGTCATCTTTTTTAGGTTCATCCAACTGAAAAAGCTCTGATAACATGTAGTTTGCTGAAGCAATAATCTTTTCAAATAAGAGAAAAAAAATAGCGATTTATTTTCAAGTTAATTTTTTTTCTGAGAGGCAACATCAATCTAATTTTTCTTAGAATAAGGAGTAAACAGTACATGCAAGTATGTATTTGATAACGTGTAAACACAACCCGTACACACACGCAGTATGACCATATGCTCGAGCACTGAATTTTTAACAATATTTAAGAAACCAGTCACTGCAGACACTTTGTCACCTACCCATGTGTGTGCATGCAGCCCTGCAATCAAGCTTGCCCACACTTGGTTGCACAACCCACCTTATAAGGGCTGAGTCTCCTGTTTTACAAGTGAGGGTGTAAAAGTAAAATTGAGAATACAGGCCACCCAGGTCTAAGACAGCTTTGGTTTTTTTCCTTTAAAAGAAAAATAAATAAGGGAAGTTCTTGATCTCCCTATTTACTTCTTTTGAGTGCCACCCGAAAAAACTCCCTGTTTATTCACATCTTTTAAGTTTTACAGATTCCCTCAAACTGCAGCTCTGCTCCTTCCAGATAAGGTTTTACCTTCTCCACTTTTGTTCTAATTCAGGCAAGAAAGGTAAAAATCTGCCATAAGAAAAAAAAAAAAAACAGCAGCTATCTTCTTAGTTGATGATAAGGAGATATTTACCCTTTTTTTTCTCTGGACTGCTGTCACATGGAGAAAAAGGAGGAAGTAATGAAAGCTCTGTACTGGTAAGGCTAAGCATTCGGGAGTCTGCACTTTATTCCTTCCTGCTTCTTCCGTTTATTCCTTTAAGTACTTTAATACTAGAAACTGCTGGAGTTTCAAAATGCATCGATGACTGAGGAGATATTAGATACATGCATTTAAAAGCTATCTGGTAGCAGCAGAAACATCCACAGCACTAAAAATTTAGAGCAGAAATTTCAACTTCTTGAAGACAAAAAAACCCAACCAAACCTGATAACCCAAATTAGATTCCAATTGAAACTCAAGAGGTCAAACCAGACATGAGGGCACAAACAGCATATACTTGTAGAGGTAACTGTAGCTTGCTTTTTATAGCGAGAAAGGAAATAAAACTATACAGTAAGTCAGGAAAAATACAACACAGACTGGGGATACCCTAAACCAAACTGCACTCCCCCCCGTTTCAGTGTGGTTTTATACAGAAATAAGAAGCCTTGAGGCAAGATTTTTCAGCCTCAATTCTTGCCTAACTGCACTATGCAGTCCTGTGCATATCACTCCATAACCTCTCCTCCTTGCACTCAGAAGAGAAGGAACATGAACACCTGGAAGCCAACCCAGTCCAGCATCGTACTAAGACAACAAAATGAGAAATATATATACACCCTACAGGCACACACTTTTTCCCCTCAAATTGCAGAAGTGCTTAGAGAAAAAGGTTATTTTGGAACTATAAAACACTAACAATTAAGCCAGTAAGAATAATACAATAATAATCCTTACAATAAACGTTAAGCCCTTTTCCTTCCACCTCAAGTTTACTTGAAGACTGAACTCTTGCTCAGACAGTTCTCTCACTCCTACCATGAGGAATCTTGACACTAAGAGATGAGTCAAGTTTGCTAAGAAATTTAGATCAGATCCAGTTAAAAAAAAACCCAAACAACCAACAAACCAAAAGAAGCACACAACACCCCTACATGCCTTGAAGTGACCTGGTTTTGGGCACCTGGTCCCTAAATTGGAATGAACAGTTTTATATCAAGTGCTTAGGCCCCACCTTAAATTACTGACTCCTGTGTAGCTCCAGGATTATGCAAACACTTAGTAATAGCTTTCAGGCTTGAACTTTTGGATTTAGGCACTTAAGAAGGATCTGGCTGCCAAAAGACTTGCATTATTGCTTCATGCACAAAGTGATTATGACAGGACATATATTCTAAAACACATTTTTACAGTGAAATCTCTTGCTTTCAAGATGCCTTTTTTCCCCCCCAAATGCTGAGTGACAGTTGAGTGAAGGACTTGCAGTTAACTCCCCTGAAATTCACTTTGGGGATACCAACTCCTGCACTTCCTGAACATTCTGAATGTAGAACAGTGTAAAGAGTAATTTCTAAAAAACACAGCAATAGGGTAGCTGGGCAGTGGAGGGAATAAAAAGAAAAAAGTAACAAAAAAAATTGTGCCCACATTCCTTTCTTCCACTTCCCAACATCCTCTCAACTTCTGACTGTTCGAAAAAGATATTACGTTTAACGCCACTGAAGCCTTCTATTTAGGACAGCACAGGTAATTACAGTTCCTGGTTCTGGTAATAAAAGGCACGTTCTGGCTCCTGGTTCTGCAGGAGTTTAGTGAGACCAGACCACAGCAAGTCCAGCAATTTCATACCAAGAGAACCGAGACAGAAGTTCTCCCCGGGAGCTGCTATACCATGTACGCTATGTTAAGTAACTTTCCATCAGAACACGAACCTTTGGGTATTAGACATTTGGCTGAACTGCCAACCAAACAACATCTTACACTTCTTGGGTATTTTTGGAGGGCTCTTTGCAGAGGTGTTACAAAAAAACCCCAGAAAACTAGTTATTCTACCAGGCTGTTTTCTGAACCAATATACAACTGCTGAGAAGGCAAAGGAGGCCACCACTGTGCAGGGGTATGAATTCAATTAACCAGCTCAAAAAACCACTCTCTCCTGCCCTACTAAAGTTATTTAGGGAGTAAAAAATTCCATATAAGAAAGGGAAAAGGATTCAAGCCCAATCAAGTTTAGAAAAGAATAAAAACCAACTCGTAAAAAACAAGTATTACCTGTCCTAAAAGCTTGTGGATCACAAGAGGCAAACAAAGTAAGGATCTTATGCAACCAAAAAATATAAATTTTTAAGAGCTACTAAGTAGGATTTTGAGAGCTTTCCACAACTTTAATAAGTATTTTGTAGATTCCTTCTAATTTAGTTAATATATGCCATGTCACATCCTGTAATCCATTTTAAATACAATTCTGATTTTTCACACATTTTGAGGATCAATTTTCAGTTGAACGCAGCTTAAACGTACACCACTTTCATGTAAATTAAGTTATATTTTGGATTAGATTTCAGCTTCAGGATAGATATTTCATTTTGAAATTTAGGATATATTGCCTGTAAACAGTAAAAATGTAAAGCTACCATGTCAGTGTACCATAGCCTGCACAAAGCAGCTCCTGCCCAATCAACTATCAAGCCTCCTGCAGTATCCCAGTTTACTTCTTCAGTTCAACAAACTGATACTCCCTTACACCATTCTGAACGTACAGATTTCTCAGTTTAAGCCAATGAAGAGATTGTGAATAGACTTGGTCAAAATCCCAGTGAGAATGCAGCACCTCCATTATCTTCTGCAGCTGTAAGGGAAACTAGTGCATCTGGTAGCAGAAATACTTAAGTTTAAGACATACACACCTTCTTTACCTCCCTAATCTTTAATAAACTACTTATCTTTCAGATCAATTGGATTCCTGTTTTTCTTAGAAGAGAATCAGGTATCTAGAACAACGGAGGTCAACACAGCTTCATCTCCTTTTCATGTCTTACGGCTTCAGGAAGTGCAGAGCATCTCAACGTTACCGAGGGCTGATACAACGGACATTTAATGAAGAGACCAAGAGTTTGAGGTTCCGTTTTCTAACTCTCCCACCCACCAGGGAGCAGCTGAGTTTGGAGGGAAACCCTGGAGACTGTCTGACCCAACTCCTGTGCTCAAAGCATGTTGCTCAAGACAGTGTCCAGACAAGCTTGGAGTATCTCAAAGGATGGAGACTCTATAACCTCTCTGGTTGACCTGTCCCAGCATTCAACCTCCTTTAGAGTAAAAATGTTCTTATATTCACATTTTACAATGTCTAGCTAAGGTCTGCTTCAGTGTCTGTACAGTTCCAAAAGGGGTCTTTGGGAATGAGAACAAAAGAGCAAATGTAATGACAAGTTCCTTTTTAGAACAGGACAGAAGACTCATGCAGCAATGAGGGTAAGCAAAGGCTACTAACTTAAAAAAAAAAAAAAAAATAGCCCAGGACTTCTTTAAACATAAATCAATTTCTAAGTTTATAAATAAATTTAAATCCTCTCCCATGCAAAGGGAGGAGGAAATACCACACAAAATATTACCAGGTATATTACAAACACAGCATTTCTATTATATTTACACAAAGCTACAAGAACACATGTCGTTCTTACTTGAGGATGTCTGCCATTGTCCAGTAATTTAAGGCAATTAAGGAGCAATGTTCTGATAGTGCCATAGTGCTTCTTGTTCTGATTTTTCTTCAGCATCATATTGCAAGCAACTCTAAAAGAAAGTTGAACAAAACAGTAAATCCCCGGAATTTTTTTTTATGCTAGAAGAAATAAAAAAAGCTTTAAACAGTACTAGGGCAAATGTAGATCTCCCAAACTTTATGGTGAGTCTATAAGACTTATTCAGCAAGAGTTTACAGGGAGAAATAGTGAAAAGGAGAAAGTTTGTTTTGATTTAGTGGGACTGAGGCTTACCAAGCTTACGTGTAAAAGTCCTGTTTCATGCATTTTCACTTCATCATAATTTTTAGTCTGTATTCTTAACAGAACCGTACTAAGAACTAATTTTTACAACAAAAATTATTAAAAAAACTCACTTGTATAGAAGAATTGCCACTGGCATTGTGAAAGGGTTTTGGTATTTGTCTTCTGTCTCTTCACAAAGGGTGGTTAGGTCATAGAGCTTTACTATATCACTCCCACTTGCTGAAAGATAAGACCTTCCATTAATCAACATGACATTAACATAAATCTTTCCAAATGGATCTAAATCTACTTACCCTTAAATAACCAGTAAGTATGTCCTTCTTTGGTGCAATTTGATTTCAGAAAAGATAAGATATTTTGAGCAATATCTTTTATCACTTTGGTAGAAAAATTAGAGTTTTCCAAATTGGGAATATCTTCTGTCTTGATCATTTCATATTTCTGTAAGGAATGTATGTTAAAACTCAAGATTAGGAGGCTTTTCTGCCACCTACCCCCCTAAATCTATAAATCAGTGTCTCTATCAACTGCTAAAAGAAACAAATGCTACTATTATGAAACAGTGTGATGAAACTTCGAGTTAGCTTCTATGATTTTCTTTGAAAGCAAGCACATCTTGATTACATTACTCAATAAAAGCTTCAAAGAGGATTCACTTCTGTGATAAACATGGTCAATGGAGAAAAAAAGGTGACAAAAATGGTGAAGGTGCAACATCTACCTACTCCTTCAATGAAACCGTCAGCCTAGTAACTATATGCTACCAGGTACAACTCAGCTGGTATGCATGGTTTAAAAAGAGGTTTAAAAAGTACGCATTTATCTTGGCAAATGAACAATACAGATTTTAAGATGCAAGAAACTGACGTATCTGCTGCTACATTTTTTATTTTTGCTTTCCCTCATACAACAGGGGAAGAACTAATCTTGCATGCATGGAAGGGAGGAAAAAAAAAACACCTCACAACACTATTTTTGGATGACTCTTGCAAGCTGAGTAGATGCTTCTCATTCTGCAATAAAGGATTTTTGTAATCTTTTTGTCAGAACAGTAAAACCAGACCTGGAGCAACTTCAGAAACTGAAGAATGGATTAACTAGGCATAATGCAAAGAGCCAGACTTACCTGAACAATTCCATTAACATGAAAGCACATCACAAGCTCTGGTACGTTGCATATTAAGTTGTCCAACCAATAGTCAATTCCTGTTAGCACATTTATTGGCTTGTTGTTATCCCTAAAGACAGATATTTCTAGTGTTATTTAAGCCTTTATTTACTCTTCAGAAAAACTGAGGGATGTTTACTAATAGGATTTAGGTTTAAGTCACCCAAGATTGGATGGGTATTAAAACAATACATACTACAAAAATAACCGTTACAAAGAGGCAAACAATGTTATATCAAGCAAAACAGATGTACTGATCTCTCCAATGGAATACACTCAGCAATTTTGAATTTCTGCCTACACTTACACTGAAACTTCAACAAGTTTCAGATATCACGCTATTACCAAGATAATAAATACTTAAGAACTTCTAAAGGAAAAGCAGTATTAGCTGCAACTAATTATAGCACAAGCCTTCTCCCAGACAATTCCTTGCAAAGCAAGGTACTGTTAATTCCTAGGTGTCTCTTAAAAGGGTGACAAATACACCAAACAAGTTTCAAGTTTTTGCTCATTCTCTGCCTATGCATAAGCAGGAACACAAAGACTGGGAATCAAGTGATCTATGTAAAGTATTAGTGAACAGTAAGACAGTCTGAACTTAAAACTACTGTAGACACAAGTTTTAAGTACTTATGCCCAACTAGTAGTTACTGAAATTCAGAATCCCCGTGGGAGAAATATTATGGCCTTCTTTTATAAAAGTAGCAATACAGTGAATGTAAGGACTAGATGTATAGAGATGTTTTAACACTCACATTCACACTGAAGTCAGGAAAGCAAATAAAGATTTAGTGAGAGAGCCAGAAAAATCAGCAGAGCACCACAAGTCCCAGTGCAGCAGCACAGCATTGGGACTGCCTCTGTTTTCCCACACTTTACAATGCCATCAACATTTAAGTCAAAAGCATGAATTTTATTCTTTAAACTGCACATAAAAAAAAGAGTTAACCAAACATAATGCAGAGAGCTAAATAGGAAGCAAAGCAAACGTTAGTCAAGGCTAGAATATACCTCTCATTAACTTCAAAACTCACCTGAGACGCAAGCTCACAGCAGGGTATCTTCCACCTCCAAATATAGGCATGTTTGATCCTACTAACATGTGGATATCTTCAAAGGTCCACAAGATATTACGAACAAAGTCATTTTTAAGTCCCTTCATTAAGAGAAAAAAAAAAAAGTCTATAAATCACTAATATAAAACTTGTTGTCTATGACATTCTGTGGAATTATGAGAAAGCAAGAAGCAGAAGCAGCAAATAAAAGACAGCACACGATGAACTATGCTACGCATTCACATTAACTTAAAAAGACTGAGATCACAGATGCCACAAAAGCTACTTCTACAGGGGACTTAGTTTTTCTTAGTTCCAATTTAGACCAAATTTTTAAATGTTTGATTAAATTGGGGGTTCAGTGTTTGAGCTCAAATTTCACATATAGCATACCTGACTGTTTTCCCCGTCATTGAACAAAGTAGTCAGGTTTTGTTCTTTGGGGGCTGAGGCCACATGCCCCACTATATATGAGGGTTCAAGAGGCACACTTCCCTGTGAAAAGCACAAGGATAAGGAGTGATTCTCCTGCTGAGGTAAAGTTAGGCCATTAAAAAAAAAAAAAATTTATATAACAAAAGCATATCAGGGAAAAACCTTTACCCCTAACATCTTCAAATAAATATGTATTGAACTACAAAATGTCTCTAGTCAGTGACTAGAATGCTCCTTTTCTATAGCTAGTACGAAAGTTTTGTACTTTATATTCCCAGACCCTTTGGAAAGGAAATCAAAGTTTTTACAGAAATTCTTTATTACCTCAGGGTCAGCACCAGATTATCAGTCCCCAAAAGTAAAACCTCTATCCTGAGGTCTTTAATTTAGAAATTAAAGACACTGTAAAAAACACACAACAGCTTCTTTGTGATAAACAGTCTGCTGTATTAGTCAACAGTTCCTGAAGAAGGTGGAAGAAGTTGCCCTTTTTCTGAAAGCTTTCAAGTACTGAAATATTTCTTTAGAAATACTTCACTTTAGAATATTACTACACCACAGCACGTGCAGTTACAATTTCATGACTAATGTAGTTTAGAGCCTTCATAGGTTAGCTGACCAAGTCACCTGGCATACCCACTGGTAATACTAAATGTAACTATAGAAACGTTATTATATTAATGTAGACTGATTGTTCAACCTCTCAAAAATTTAATCAATAATTAAAAAACCACAGGAATTAACAGTTTTCATAAATAAGATTAGCCGCCGACTGAAACCCTGCACTGGGGCCTAATACTAATCATATTTTGTTTCATAATTACTATACATATATATATGTGTGTGTATGTCGCTTGTGTGATCTCATGGCAAATGTTTGTAAATGTTGCTGAAGTGTTCTGCAAACATTTTCAGAGATCACTTTCCTCTTCCCCTAATAAATTCAGGGCCACACCAGAATCATTTTAATGACAGATTTAAAAAGAAAGGCCAAAACCTTAAGCTTCTGTACATACCTTCTGAATATCACATTTTTCTATTTTTAGGTAAAGCCATTGATGACTACTCCTAACCAAATGTTTTGTTCCTCAAAAATGCATAGATAAACATGTATTTACTATTACAGTGACAGAAAAAAAAAAAAAATTCTGAAATTTTGAGCTCCGAAACACTGGCATAAGCTAAACTGCACTTACTGCCAAGTCCTTCTAATGCCTGAGTTCATTTCTCCCAGCAATGAATACTGCAGCAGCACCTCTGAAAAGGTTCCAATACACCTGTCTCAACAAAAACTAAGGTGCCATTAAAATCATTGTATACACTAACCTGATTAGAAGCACCTGGGTCTTCAGATAACGAAGAAGGCATTTCAAAAGGAGCTGGCCAGGAGGCCCTTCCTGCTTCATCACTCTCACCTGAAACAGGACCCTCCTGGTGCTGTTTTGAAGTGGAAGGAACAGGCTGAGCAGCTCCATCACCATTAATGCTGACAAAGCAACATTAAAAATTTCATATGACAATATGCAAACAGAATCTATTTTAGAATTGTTATATTTGATACTCTGTTCTCAAGCAATGACTCTGACAATCAGCAAAAAGATCGCTATAGTGGCAAGTTGCTCCAAATTCTTACAATATTACAGGTGTCGATCTACCTTGCACACTGTAAGCTGTTCTTCCCAGTTCTCAGAAGGAATATTGAGATATGCAGTTAATTAGGTGACACGATTTTATACTTCAATACTTCAATTTTATTCTAAAATGCTTCAATTCCCATTAAAAATCTTTACATGTTATTTCCCGATCTCATCCCTCCATTTCTTCTGTATAAATCAGCAAGACAGATTGCAGTGCAATTTTAACATTTACTGCAAGATAAGAAATCAGGCAAAAGCAATGGGTACAGAATTTAAGATTCATGCAGACATAACATTACCTGTAATACAAAAATTTTGAAAGTATAGCCTTCTGGTACCAATGTTCTTTACTCTTCTTTTTTCGTTGCCACTTTTGATCAATGAGCCTTTGGTAAAACTCTTTCAGCCATGTCCAGTCCCCTGTCTAGGCAATATCATAAATATGAAATTAGTATTGAGAAACACTGGGATGTAAATCAAGTGCCTTATTAAGTTCTGAATACTCTTACACAGCAACAAAAGAAACCCTAAAAATAATTTCACAGCTGAAGTCTTGGACTGGTCATTTATTGAAAATGGTTCTTAACAGTATAATAAATAATAATAAACATCAGCTGCAGTTTGTGGGTGAGCCAAACGCTGCAGAATAGCAGCATATGCTTCACACAAACGTTTTGTACTCAAAAGTGGTTCTCAGGAATTTTGATACATATATGCTTTCTTGGGACTACACTATTCTTGAAATAATACAAGTTGACTATATAACACACTCAACAAAACCCAAATGGTTAACCTGAGATGATCTCATGAAGAGTTCTTGAATATCCAGCTCATCCAACAAGAGTGTCCGCCCAATGCGATGTACTGCCATGCTCACATGTGACTTGCTATAAGGTATCTTCAGAAGTTTTTTAATATTCTTGCAGGAGAAAAGAAAACAGACATAATATTCGATACAATTAGGAAACTAAGCAAAGAATACACTACTAACATTTGGAGAGGCATTGGCAGGTGAATAAAACCTTCCTGTGCCAGTGATTTTAAGGTCATTCCACAAGAAATGGCATTTGTTGAGGTCAGAGAACGTGAGCAACAGGGATAAAGAGACCAAGTAGTTGGTATAAACTACATACATGTTTTATACATGATCTCCCTTTAGATCATCACAATCAGGTATCACCAAACGTGACAAAAAACCATGGAAGTGAATAGTTTGGATTTGAAAAGCTTTCTCTTCACCACAGGAATACCAACACTTTGTCAGATATCCAGAGGAATCTGGACAAAGATCTAAGTCTGAATAAAAATCTGCCAAACATCAACACTAAGACACTAGATGAGCATGCACACTCCCTCTTCTGAACAGCCTCATCCGAATGCTACAGATATTACCAGCACCAAAAAAAGCTGGCAAAAATCAGAGGGAGTTAGAAGGTTGGAGTGAGGCTACCTCTTCTAGATAAGAATAGAAAAAAATAATTTTGAGTAATAATTTACATCAAAAAAAACTAAGTTCAAACACACAAGACAACCACATCGCAAGACTGATGTGTTGCATTCACTAAACCACAGGTTTTAGCTGAAAAGTATTTGTAGAAATTCATAGGAAATATGACTTCACCTCTACATTTCTTACTCAGTGATCAAAACTCTCTTAAATGACACAACAAAAGTTAGGTCACCTGTCTGTGTTTCACTAGGGGATCTTTTCTTCAAAGGACACAAAGATGACAGAAGCCATCTCAGAATAAGGTTTATACAACATAAGAGTCTGAATGATAGAATTTAAATATACATACCTCTGAATCAGACACAACATCGACATCATTTCCAACTGAGTCAATGAAGTCATACGCCATCCCAAAGCTATTTAGAAAATATTACAAGACAGATGCAGTGTGACATTAGAGACCTGGTTTTTTAAGCTTACTAAAGCTTTGAAAATTTTTTCTTCATCAAAAAGAAGAAAAAAAAGTCTAACTTAACGTTACCAGGTGTAATGAGATCTAAAGTTAAGGAACAAAATCATTTCATATTTACATTCTAGAAGTTTTTCAGAGATATCTTTGGAAGTGTTTAGATCCAACTTCAAAACATTCTAAAAGTAGTTTAAGTTTTGCTGAAAACAAGAAAATCAGAACTATTTAAAGTGGTTTTTAAGACAGCTATAGGAAATTAGAGAAACTGAATTTTTTTTTAACACTAAATACAAGAACAGTTTTTCAAAGAGTTTCTCTTTAAAGCATTAAGCATATTAAATACTTTCATTTTAGCAGCAGTCATTTCATTTTACCTCTTATTTATGTTTTCTAAAACCAGCCTACATGTAACAGACACATCCTTGTATCTTCATCCACCCTCATTAAGGCCTCTCTAAATTACAAGCTATTTAGATCACAGTATTTCAACATACAGATCATTCTTTAAAATTAAAACAGATATGGCTATAATCCAAATAAATGATGTCCAAGTGTCCAAAATTATACTTTTGCTATTATCTTTGTAATGCTGATACTAGAGACAGAGAGATTATCAGCCTCTATTTAACAAACAAATATCTAAAACAAACAGGAAATACTCATGAAGCCCTGAGAAACATGTTACTCTGCTCAAACATTTACATCTCCTAGAACAGATTATGAGGATTTAAACACAGACCCTCCACAAACTGTGAAATTTCATTACCTAGTTGAGTTAGTGTGAATTTGCTTGTTCAGCACAGGATTTAAGCCTCCTATTTATAAACACTCTGAACTCAACTCATCCCAAATATTTAACATCCATACTGGAAGTTAACACTGCTTTTTGGTTTTGCCCTTTATTTCATCTTCTGTGTTCGCTCCTGACATGACCAAAACCAACTTTTAACCATTAGTTAGGTCCAGTTTCTAAAGATCTAGAAGAGCTATAAATTGGCTCTGTAACTCTCAAGGGCAACCACTTTTGTTCCGTTTTCACCTGTTATCAAAAGCAGAATGGCTGGCTGAGCCAGTCTAGTTTGATTTTGGCCAGCTGACAACAGCCAACCAGTGAAGAACGTGAAGTCAGTTTGTCTCAGGCAAGGTGTCAACGTGCAATTAGAAAAAAAGAGTAATCAACAGCATTACCAGCATCATTAATCATTTACAAAGAAGACAGGATTATAGTATATAGGTAAGAAGTAAGGATTAAAAAGTAGAATGAGAATGGTTAATAAGAAGCAAAAGCTAGTTGCTATGGTAAAGCCTGTATTTCACACTTTGAGTTACACAGCATCCAGATTACTGTTAAAATTATTCTTAAAGGCCTGAAAAAACACAGCCTGCTGTTATTTACCTTGAAAATGGTTTACTTTTTTTGCTGTTGCCAAGAATGGTTGTCCCTGCTGGTCCCAGCTTAGCGCTTTCACGCAACCAGTTGGCAGGTGGAAGCTTCAAATCCGTTTTCTCCTGCAGACGGGCAAACGCTGCTTGCGGGGGGGCAGAGGAGTATTTCACCACAGCACTGCTTTTCACTTCATTGCCTCCAAGAAACAATACCGATCCCTAGTTTTCAAAGGGAAATCGGTATTTTATGTATAAAATCATAGCAATTAAAGTATCAGACTTGCTCTGCGGTAAGATATTTTTAATGCTAAGTGACCTAAGCCCTGGCATTCGCTCTTCATTTTCTCCTGCACCTATTCACGAGTATTTGAGTTCCCCTGACTCCCAACACTTGCGCCAAGCACATGCTCCACTTTAGAAGGCTGAAGTGCTATTAAAGCCAGCTCCACACGGAACGTGAAATTACCCAGAAAAGCTGAAACAAAAATATAAAGTCCCACGAACGCCCTGAAAGTAAGTTTTCACTAACCGACACTAAAGCTAAACACGTTCCTGCCTTAGTAAGCCCTATGCCTGCATGTTTCTTTTCAAATACAACAAAACACAGCTGTCACAGTGAAGAGCTTTGAACAGCTATATGTGAAGGCAAGAACAGATCCACAGGATACTTGTTATGTAAATACAATGCCGCACACTGCACTTAAGCGTAACAACAGAAATACTGCTTCCAATTAAAGCTTAATCATAATTAGTACGTTCCTCCAACCCTGACAATAGCATTCCCTTACTGGCCAAACTAGAAGGAGGACACATGCCTATGAGGAAACGTAAAACATTCCTGGGGACTGCGTTTACAGCCCCGCGCTCACCACCGCGGCACCGGCAGCCGATCCCCCCCCCCTCCGCGCCGCAGCCCAGCCCGGCCCGGGCAGGGTGGAGCGTGTGTCCCCGCCACTCACCGCCGTTACCTGCTTGGGCTCCTCCGCGTCTCCCCGCAGAGGGGCAGCAGCCCCCACGCCGCACAGCTCCTCCATGTCCCGCCCGCCTTGCGGGGCCGGCCGGCGGGGCACAGGCCGCTGTCACCGCCCGCTGCCGGCGGGGAGGGCAGCGGAGGGGGGGAGCCCTCACGCCGGGAACAGCCACATCTCGCGAGATTTCCCGAGACCTCCCAGGAGGCGCCAGGGGCGGGAAGGGCGGGCTCTGGCCAATCGGAGGGCGCGCGAGGGGGCGCGCGGAGGCCTGAGGGGAAGGGCGGGAATGGCGGGTGGCGGTGGGGCTGCTTCTCGCCCGGTTTAGGTGCTGGTTTGGCTTTTCTGGGCGGTTTCCCGGCCCCTAGGGCGCTGAGCCGAAGCGGGTGGTTGTGGTGGGGCTGCACCAGCATTAGCAGCCCGCCTGGTTACGCCGCTTTGCCGTAGCAGGGGAGCGAGGTGCTGCGGTCTGCAGGGCACGTCTCTGTGCGGCGAGGAGCTGCTGAGGCTCAGGGACCTGCTCAGGCCCAGGACTCCCGGAGCCCGGCTGTCCTGGGTTGTCCGAACCGTACCCTGAGAAACAACCGCTACGTTGCTGTGTTAGGTAGCTTAGGTAAGGGATGGGGCCAGCAGAGTTTCTTGATGGGGTTTGCAGACATGCTGACTAAGTGTAACCTTCATGAAACCAGTGAGCGCTTGGTGGTGGGCTCCTCGGAGCGTGGGGATCGAGAACTGCGTGCTGGCCTCTGCTTGTACGCTGACGTTGACAAAGGCTTAGATGTTACCGCCTGAGTAAGCAAATGGTGCCTTGAATAGTGCCCAAAGGATTTTTAGTATTTACTGTTTTCCTCTTAGATGTTATTCATTATTCCCCATGCCACAGGAGACTGTACAGTTCATGACTGGTCAGGAACTACAAATGCTGACAGCCTGTCATCATATACTGTGTGTTGTTTATATATATATATACACACAACATACAGCAGCTGGGTCAGGGCCTGCTTTTTTTTTTTTTTTTTCTGGGGTACTTTCCTGTCCTACCACTGATCCTCATGAAGCTTAAATGGTCCTGGTCATTTCTGAAATTCATTCTTTCTCCTAAAGTCGATTGAAAATGGCCTGAAGATTTGAAAATTAAGACATCTCAGAGATGGAAAGTGCAGTTGCATAAGCCTCGTTTCCTTTGTGAACCAAATTAAAATACTCTACTTTTGCTTATTTTTACTAACACAAAGCATATGTCTTTTAGTAGTAACAACAATAGTATAAATGCAACAATACGCTTTGGTATGAAAATACACATATAGAATCTTACTTAAGGAGTATTTCAGATAATGGTCTAAAGCAGTTTTAGTCAAATTTTTATTATATTGGACCTATGCCTACTGCCATTGCAGACTGGCTCAACTCTTCCTTAATTTAATTATATATTCCTTATGTTCCTTTAGAATCCTTTTATGGTGTTAGGAAAGAACCTTTTAAGTTTCATCCTTAAACTTTTTCAGCTTTACCCATATCTCACTGGAAAACAGCAGTAAATAGAAAACTGTTGCAGCCCTTCAGGAAAAAGACAGATTCTAGTGGAGTAATATTAAAAGCCAAAGTGCTGTTTGAGTTTGCAATAATGGGCCTGAAGTTATAGAGTCTGAAAATAACTAGAATGGTATGAAAACAAATTACAGGTTCCTCTGCCTGTCACGCTCTTTATCCTTCTCTAGTTGTTTCTATCACTGGCTTAGTCATAAAAATAGCCTGAACTGTCTCCCCAGCCTTCTCATCTGATCCTGGCACGTTCAAGACCTTGGTACAGTTCATTACAGTCAGTGCTGAGGTGACAATACAATCATGAAAGTGTTTCAAAATATGTTGCTCTTACAGATTGTTTACAACTTTTTTTTCTTAACCAAAATTGCATTATCTGAAACAGCTTATTTTTCATAAACAAGGTTTACATTGGCCTCTGTAAATCATCATAAAAGTTATTCACCTACTTTTGTATTTAAAAGTAACTTGCAGTATGGCATCACTAATACTAAGTTCCAAATAATCTTATCTGTATGATCAAAAGTTCAACAGATACTTAGAGAAACCAAGAATTTAGAAGAAAGCCCTGAAAAGCTCTGTGATGGCAGCTAGCATTCCCAAATATCATTGCCTATGTCTTACAGTGAGATTTTCCCGCAGGAGCTTTGTAATTGCACTTTGTAAATGGCTATGACTGAATCATTCATAATTAACTAATACAAGTAACATATTTTTTTATTGTTCCGTTTGCCAGCCGTGGTGTCTGGTTCCCACATAAGTCAGCCTTGAATATAGAGGAAAGCAGGTCACTTACCATGTGACTGTCATGTTCTTTATAGTCTGTTGAGGCTGAGGAGGCAAAATCTTGGTTTGTGCTTGGTTTAGTGACAAGTTCTGCCTTGTCTACAGTTCACCCACAGGCTCATTTCACCATAAGCAAGGGCTCTGTACCTTAGTTTTCCTTTCTGTGAAACAAGCCTCAACATTTTGGTTGGTTCTCCACTTCCCCAGCCATAAAAACATCTTACAAATGCTATACATTAAAAAAAAAAAAAAAAACAAACCACAAAAAAAAGGCCCGCTATATCCATCTTAGGGACTGTATCTGTAATAGGAATGAATGGACTGGGGACTTTCCTGGCCAGTGGGCAAGTGGCACGGCGCAGATGGCATCTAGCTCTGTCTGCCCCCAGCAGGACAGCCCCCCCCCTGAATTCCCTGTGGGGGACAGTCCCTGTTGTGTTTCCTGGAGCCCTGCCTGTGCTGATTGCCAGAGCATCCTGACAGTTAAATAGCATGGATGTGTACAAGTCAGTGCCCAAACTCGAAGGCAAAAATATCCTTTAGGTGCCATCAGGCTTTTTTCTTAACAAATATTTGTGTATGAGATTAAGAAGTGTCTATGGGTAAAAGGATTTTTAAAAGAGCATGAGGTTACATCTTAAAAATAATATACCCAATGTCTTTGGGTTTTTTTCTCAAAAATGGCCCTCTTCAGGTATTACCACTCAGACTGTAATGTGTCATTGAAGTAATTGCACAAAACTAATTAATTTTTAAACAGAACTGCATTTCTCTCCCATTTTAAGACAGCATTCAATACTTTAACCAACTTGGTTTTGGTAAAAGCAAATAAGGAAAGGCAGTGTTGCCTTTGCTGCTTTGGATCTTACTGAAACACCAGAATCAGTGACACACTCGGGGTGTGGGGGTGTTCCTCTCCCCACTCTGAGCAGGACAGGTGCCCGCCATGGCAACTGCGGTGCCCGGACCAGGGATAGTGGCCATGCACAAGGGCAGGTGGTCCCACCCCAGCGAGCAGCACACCGGCACCTGGGTGAGAGCTGGGTGGGAGCCCCAATGTTCCTTTTTTATCCTTAAACTCTGGGATAAACACGGTGTTGAGAGTGGCTCTGTCCTTTAGCCAGAAACGAGGGTTCTCGTTCCTGATGTTTACAAGGAAAAGTGCCCTAAGTATTGAGAGGAAGTGTGCTAAAGCAAACTGGCAGGATATTTTTTTCAGTTTTCCAGCAGTGCTGGCAGTCTCTTATTTTACATTTAGCTCTAGCCAATTTTCTTTATCTTCTGGAAAATGCCAGCTGACGTTTGCCTCAGTTCTCGCCCTCGGGAGAAGTGCCGCAGCCCTCGTCAGAGGGACGTCGGGTCACCCCAGGGCACTGCGGCGCTCGCCTGGCTGAGCTGTTCTCTCTCTGAACCCGTGGGTTCAGGCTGAGCTGTTCCCCAAAAGTTTTGTGTGTTCAGACCTTCGGTCGTACAACAGGAGCAGCGTGGGGGGGAAAAAAGACGTTATAGCAGGAGTGGTTTTGATGGATGGGTTATCGCTGTATAAACAATTTTCAGAAAGTTCCTAGAGAAATAAGATTCTTGTCTGTTTTACAGATCTGCGTCATGAGGTCTTTATGGTAGGGTTTGAGATGTGTGAGGAAGGCTCCTGATTTTTCCAGAGGCCGCTAGGTGCTGCTGCAATCCAAATAATTAAAAAAAAAAAAAAAAAGGAAAATCCGGTTTTGCCCACATTTCTGATCAGATTTATTTGATTGTTGTTGGCTTGCTTTTTTTTTTTTTTTTTTAATGGGACACAATTGTCATTATTTTCTAGTTTGCTCATGTTGGAGTATGCCAGAGTCAGCCTGAGTCAGCTACAAGCTCTGCGCTAAAGCAGGTCCAGCACTCAGGAGTGGCTCAGAATATTGAGGATAGATTGCCGCGAGCGTACAGAACTCGGGAGCAGGTGAGTTACTGTGGCACTGCAGTCAATTTACAGAGCTCCTTTTTGCAAGTTATCACTTGCTAAGTTATAAGTATAGCACTTAGGGTAGTTAGCAAAGCAGTCATAGCGGACTGGCAGACTTTGTGCCTCAGGGAGTGAAATGATTGCTAGCTCTGCTAAGGACCAAACCCATTTTGCTGTTACTCAGTTATAATTTTGGATACTCAGAGCCCTGCTGTAGTTATTGCTGAGTTCCAGCATCAGTTACTTTTCCCTTTTAATAGCTACTATAGCTGTTTGAGACACATTTATGTGCCAAAATATGTTAGGACCAATTGTGGTCCAAAACCTGTGTGTAAAGCCCTATAAGAACATTTAACTGAAATCTAATGATCTGATTTGAATTGAACGTCAGAAATTCTGTCTATTCAGGCAAAGGATTATCTTTTTGGTCATTAAAAAGTGAGACGCTTCCCATTTGAAATTATTTTTAAGGCTTTCTTAAAAATGAGGAGAGTTGAGACAATTATGGAAACAAAATATAGTATTTTATAATCACAAGTATTTAAACTTTTACAATTTCATAAGCATGTTTTTATGTCCTTATTTTATCATCACACAAGCTTTGCTTTACCCACCCACTTTGTGCACAGAACGTTTTCTATTTTCATTTTCTATAAGCGTAGCAATTATATTGAGTACATTTCACAGATTTCGCTATAATGAAGCGCAGAAATGGGCTAGGAAGGAATATTTAAGAGGTAAGCTTGGGGCTAGTGAAAAGAAAAGAAGATTATACTGTAACATGAGTATATATTATGTTCATATTACGTATACCTGTCTGTGGAGCATCTGGTCTTAGCCACTGTCTGAAAAGGAGAAGCAGGTTGATGGACCTTTTATCAACACTAGAATGACTGTTCACCTGATGGTTTATGTCTTGTATTTACCAGCTACACTTTTTACCACTGTTAAACAATTAGTGGAGTTCCTACCTGTCATAAATCAAGAAATAAAATTACATCAGAGGTAAAGATACAGTAAAGGCTAAAATATGATGTCACAGGAACAATCTGAGGAAGTTTGTTTATGTGACATTTTTAAAAAGTCCAGATAGAGTGTTGGAAGCTCACTGCATGTGAAGCTGGATGTCTAATCTCTTTGAGGGAACTCACTGGCTTGAGGTTAATTAATTTTCTCAGAAATATAGTACTGTTTAAGCTTATATTATCTGTTATTTCTTACTACATGATAGTCCTATAATTCTTCTGTAATAGCTTTTTTTTAACAATTAGTTAATATGGGAAATCCTTCCAAGAGCTGATATTCAATATTTACCATCTTGGTTTTCTATTTTCCTGCAGCACATAGGCACTAGTAATAAACACTATTCCTAAAATGTTAAGATTGACGTGTAATTGCAGTAGGATATTTTAGTAAGTCTTACATTTTACTGACTTAAAAGGTGCTTATTTTTAAACACATATATGAGAATGTATCTGTTGAATTTATTTATCCATTGAACTACAGTCTGGTGGAATCTGTATGAGGAAACAAATGAACGCGTGGCATGTACCTAAAAAAGGTAGAGAGCCTGTCGAGTATACCAAATACCCTAAGATATGATCATGCAGCTGACTCCACACAGGCAAATTTTGTATTTGGTGATTGCCCTTGCTGGATCAGGCCTCCAGTTACATTTATCTTTAGAACGATTCAGATTCACTTACCCCAGAAACCCTTTTTTAAAATTGGGTTACATTAAAATTTGCTCTTCTGTTTGGAGGTGAATATTACAGTTGGACAATGAAAAATATATTCCGCAATGTTAAAAGTAAAAATTGCTACAGCATTTACAGAAATAACATCAGGTTCCAAACATGAAGCAGGAAAATAACGCTTCGGGAAGAACAGAGGAAATCTAATATTCTAGAAGTGTTTTCAGTGTTTCAATTTTTAGCTATTTTAATAATATTGCAATGATATATAACAAACAAACTTTTACAAAAATAAATATGTTAGATTGCTTTCAAAATAGTTCTTTTGCTGTTGTCCTTTTTTTTTTTCTTCTAAAACTCTAGTTTCATTTTAGACATTGGATGAACATTATGTTAAAGAATGAGATTATAAATTAGTTATGCAATTAATACCTCCTCCACTTCCCCTGCAACAAGCAGTGTACATGACATTCAGTACATAAATCATAGATTAATTCAGTTTTGAGGTCCCTTTTGTAGTTCATTTTAATTAGCTTTAGGCTTACTAATGAATCAAACAAGGCAATCCTGACATATATCTAGTATTTTGCTGCTTGCAGACAGAATGTATCATTTCTTATTTGAAAATTCACACTGTTATATTAATCATGTATATATTCAGCAAGTCAAGGGAGCACAGATCCTCCTGACAATTTTGTAAAAGAAAACTGAAATAAAATAGAGAGGGTCCACATTAGTCCTATAAAATTATGTGCAGTTGGAGATTCAACATACAAATATGACTACTGTGTTAGAATGTAGGCAGGTGTAATTTCAGCATCTGTCACAGAATGTAAGAACTAAGACTAGTAGACTCCAAGGTATGTGAAAATTCATATTTTTTTGCTATAATTTCTTTTTTTTAGAGAGCGGTGAACAACAATTTCCCATTTTCTTGTCATGACAACAGACACTGTCTACAGAACGTAGGAGAGTATTTTGATTTTGTAAGTACCCAGCACTAAAAAAATCAAGCAAGTTCATATCTCTCAGTCTGTCAGAGATTAAACACAGTATCTTTTCTCCCCCCTACAAAAATTCTAGGTGCTAAAAATTGTGAGAAGAGGAAAATGTAAACATCAAAGAAAACCACTTTTTATTAGTGTAGGGATGGGCCTCCTGGGGCTGACACAGGTATACAGCCACACACGAGGTCATTGAGAGTGGCAGAAATCAAGGGGAGCAGAAACCCATGATTTGGGTCTCTGACAGGTGTTTTCTAGTGGTCCTGGTTTTTATGTCTTAACGTGGTTTTGTAACCTGTTACATGTCCTGTTAGTCTGCTAAAAGTGATTGGCATTGTGATGGACTTTTGTAGGGATCTCAGCCACGTTCAAAGTCCCACATATTTGGTTCAGACTCACCTTTATCACAGGTTTAACCAAAATCCATAGGACACCCACAATATATCTCCAGAATGTATTATTTTCCAATCCACACCTTTTTATAATATACCTATTCAAATGTATGTTGCAAAAGCCACAACTTTGAATGGAATTTAAATTGTTTGGGGCTTTTCTGTATGTGCAATGGGTTCATCTTTTCCCGCTTTAGTTAGGTTGTTGACATCTTTCTAGTCAGCAAAAGAAATAGTGCTGTTCACAAGATCATGAGTAGAGGAGGAAGCAGCAAACTGTGACATTGAAAGTTTGTCTGACTTTAGGTTCTCAGACCTAGATTTTCTGGTAGTCATTATTCACTGAGCAGCCTCCATTTCTGTGCACTTTTATGCAGCGTCTCATAGTTTTAGTGATATTGATCAACCATAATTCCAAATAAATTTCCTGCAAGCTATGGAGTGTGAAAATCAGGCTATGTCTCTCTGTGTTTGGACACACAAGGGATAGCTTTGAAGATTCAGATTTCATGGTCTGTTTCAGTTTCTTTATTGCAGTCCAGACATAAAATTATTAACCTATTTCTCTGGGTTACTCTGAAGATTAATTTAGCTGAGTATAGCTAAATAGCCTTGAGTATACAGCACGCTACAGAAATGCAAAGTATAAGTGGTTTATTAGTACTAAGAGGTGGAAGGTCAACAGATTTCCCATTATATATGCAACCAGAAATGTTCATACAGGCAAGTCTGACAATATTATTTTTAACTTGCTGAAGATCAACCATGAGTTCTTGAAATCACTGTGGTAACAGCTTCGTTAACTTCCCAGTGGGGTAGTGACTGTTACAGGCTTTGCCTGTGAAACTGTGATTGTAAGTCATATGTTTACATTAATTTTTCTTTCAATTCTTTTTCTAGGGTATGGGCTGGAGAAAAGTGGAACCAGAGAGACAGCAACAGAACTCACAGAACTTCTTCCTGTGGGCTCACGAATCCGTTCCTAGCAGCGAGGATGGTTTAACCATTTATCAGACATCGTTTGTGAAAGATCTAAATACAGAGAGCCCATTTTGTAGGCGGTATCCAAAACACCACTCAGAGAAATGTTGTACTGACAAACCCGTTCCTGAGAATGGAAAAACCTGCAGCCAAACAAGCCATCTGAATTATAAAAACACCTTTGTAGCACTGACTTAGCATCATTAGAGCCTTTTCTCAAGATCTGAACTACTTTGTACTCAAATGGATGATGAAATAAACATTTGTGTAAAGTGAATGCGGTTGTACAGTTGAGAGTTCATTGAGATCAACAATCATCTGTCATTCAAGACATACATTACTATAAAAATTTTAATGAAGAGGAGCATTATAAGGAAAAGCAGGATTCTACATATTTTTATAAATACCTCTACTAGGAGAACAGAGATAGTGATTGTCCTTGGGTTATTTGATACTGGTTGACCCTCATCTTGATACAAAAGCTCCTTCAACTTCAGTATCAGTGGTATGGCTGTACCTCAAGCAGCTGACAGCATCTGTGTTGACAGAAGGATGTAATGGAACTGGATCTGGGAGGATTTACCACAACAGGGAGCCAAAACCACCTGTTCAGGTAAGAGAGAAACTTTTCTGAAAGATTTCATGGCTATGAAGGCGAGTTGGTAGCCATTAGAGCAACTGGTTTAAAAAGAAGCTGCACATTAGATTGTTGTGCAAAATAACTGTCATGTTATGTTTTAACACAGCGGTTGTATAAGCAAAAAAAGAAAGGATGTTGTAAACAATGTTTGCACACCTGGGTGTGCGCTCACAAGACACGAGTGTATGTATGTAGGCATTGTTCGTGGCAGGGGGAAAAAAAGCTCAAGCTGGAAGTGTGAAGGCTGCAGGAACCAGGAACATTTGAGGTGGGCTGGATCTGAAAGAACTCGTTATTTTATAATTACATGTCCCTAAAAGAGTGAATTCAGAACCAATCCTCCAAGCACTCCACTCCCAGAATTCTTACTGGCTTTAGGATATGGAAGACGTTAGAGTCAGACCTCCAAATAATGTGTTTTCCTCTTTTGGAGCATTTCCATTAATATCAATAAAATAATAGACCGAATGATGTGTCTTGAAATATACGAGAAATGAGCTTGTTGCTATGCAAAATAATATTGACTAAAAAAATTCAAGTATAAGTTTAGGGGATAATTTCTTTGTTTACAAGATTAATAGAAAAATCAACCCCCAACCCTTAGAATTCCCTGCATTGTAAGAGAAGCCTTGAAAATGAGCTATGTTAAATTATTTCTGCCTTTCAGTGAACAGATACATCTTTTTGTATCAGCCTGCAATGGCTGACCTTTTTGTGTGCCATCAAAATAGATTGTGCTAGAATATTTCCCTAAACGTGTAGCAATTTTATTAGCACATGCTGAAATAATAGACTTTTTTTTTTATGAAGTTGCCCCTACTAAAGTTCTTGGGGTGCTGCACAATACGTAGAAATACAAAATATTAATGAACAATGTAAAAACAGATAAAAAGCCAAGTAACATAGTGTTATTAAAAAGAATTATTTTTTCTCAAAGTAAAGACAGCCTGCCTGACAACTCAAGAGTCAGAATTTCCAGAGCTTTAGCCAACAATTTTGTCTCCAAACTGATTCAAAACTAAAGCGTGTGCCAATCACATGGTAAATGAAGTACCCCATGCTGTTTGGCATACTGAAGAGGGCAATCTTGGACGTCCATCAGAAGGAAGAAACACATTCTTGCTACATTAGTAATGTTTATCTGTGGTTTAGCATTACAACTGGATATGGCAAAATAAATTGCTGTAGTTTGTTATGCCTTAAAACACCAATAGAAAGATTCCAGATTTCTTTTTTCCCCTCTTTTTTTTTTTCTTCACATTTTGACTCAAGCATGGATTGATATTTTTTTTTTTTAAATAACTGTGGATTAATACATATTCTCAGTTATATTGTGATAAAAATTCCAGAGGACAAACTGGAGAGATTGTGAAACCTCTATACAAACTGAAATACACTGTGCTGGGTTGAACAAAACAGGTAATTCCCACATATCTCGTGCTTTGCCTGTGTTTCATGGATAAATAACATGAGATACAATACACTGAATTCCAAAATGAATGATAAACACCCCAGATAAATTCCAGAGTCATAGCCTTTCTGCCAATCAGAGAGGGACCTGTGGGTGTTGATTGACAGCCAGCTGAACATGAGCCAGCAGTGTGCCCAGGTGGCCAAGAAGGCCAATGGCATCCTGGCTTGTGTCAGCAATAGCGTGGCCAGCAGGGACAGGGAAGGGATGTTACCCCTGTACTCAAACTGGTGAGGCTGCACCTTGATGAGTGGGTTCAGTTTTGGGCCCCTCACCCCAAAAAGGCCATTGAATGACTCGAGCGTGGCCAGAGAAGGGCAACGGAGCTGGGGCAGGGTCTGGAGCACAGGTCTGCTGGGGAGCGGCTGGGGGAACTGGGGGGGTTCAGTCTGGAGAAGAGGAGGCTGAGGGGAGACCTCCTGGCCCTCTGCAACTCCCTGCCAGGAGGGGGCAGAGAGGGGGGATGAGTCTCTGGAGCCAAGGCCCCAGCGCCAGGCCCCGAGGGAATGGCCTCAAGCTGCCCAGGGCAGGGTCAGGCTGGCTCTGAGGAAGGATTTCTGTGCAGAAGGGGCTGTTGGGCGTTGGAATGGGCTGCCCAGGGCAGGGGGGAGTCCCCGGGATCCCTGGAGGGGTTGAAGAGTCGGGCTGAGCCAGCGCTGAGGGATCTGGGGGAGTTGGGAACGGTCAGGGGGAGGGTCATGGTTGGGCTGGAGGAGCTGCAAGGGCTTTTCCAACTGAGATCATTCTGTGAATTTTATTTGATTTTGTGACAATAACATCTCTGAGAAGAAGGCCCTATTGAGTGGAAATATTTTTGAAATATGGGGTTTTTTTGCTTTTGGGGGATAGAAAAGAGGGGATTAAAGTTGGTGACTCCCAGAAAGGTTTCCAAGGTGGTCAGGAAAGTGCTCCCAGCTGGTATTTAGTTAGGATCAGATAGGTGTAGGTAGGCTCACCAGAATGAGCATATTATGGGTTAACTCAGCCAAATACTACTGTAGAGAAGTAGAGGTTATGCTCTAGGTGGTGCTGATAAAGATGGACTTTTTTGTACCTTGTTTTGTTTAAAAAAACCCAAACAAACCAAACAAAAACCAAGTGAGTTTGTTTCAAAATTTCCTTGAATGGTATTATCAACAATTTTAACACAGCCAAAACGTCTTTACAGAAACAGGCTTTGCACTATAATCATTTTGAATGGAGAGGTATCATTGCCCTCTGTGTTTTCGCCTGAGCCTACATCAGTTTAAGGACTGTCTAATTTAAAAGTGTTTTCAGTATGTTAGCAAAATTCACAGAACTCAAACAAATTTGATTAAAAAAAGTTAAACCAAGGAGCTGGGTAGATGGCTGCAAGTTCCTTTGGTTTAATGAGCTGCTACTCGTCACCTGAACCCCTCGGTTGTCTACAATTGGTGATTAATATGGCTGAGCTGAAAAGTAGCAACTTTACCACTTAACTTTCTGTACCCTGGTTGAGGACAGGTTGGGTTTTGTGTTGAGTTGGTGTATCTGTGTTGGAATACAGTCTTATACTTGTACCTGCATGGTTATGTCCACTTGTTTTAACTGTATTTGTGTTGGTTTTTTTCTTTTTTCTGCCCTGTTTGCTGACAACTAGACCTGAGAAAAGGGTCTCACGAAGCTGCTGTCTCTTGGACCACGCGGCCTCCTGGTAAGCTAGATTCAAGCCTTTATAGCTGTTGCATTTATGAAATGTTGTGATCTATGAAATGTTTATAAGTCATTTTGACACTGATAGACAAACTATTGACGTTGTATGATAAGCAGATTTGTTTAGGACCAACAGAAGGAAAGATTTAAATTTTGCCTTTTGTTTACTTGGTGTCTAAAGAGGCTTAAAGAGATGGTTAAAGCCTGAACCGCCTGGCCTGTAGGGAGGGTCGGGTGGAAGAGGGAGTGCTGCTGATCATGAGCTAGTAATTCGATGGGGATGCAGCAGCTTGACTTCCAAGTCATCTGCTGCTAATCTAATCACTCTGTGTTCATAATCGAATCACTCCGTGTAGCTGAAATGTTGTTTCTTACCGTGTACTCTCAAGGTTAGTCTGAGTGAAGTAACTTGATAT